>NC_134583.1:62058080-63439330 GCF_037038515.1 Microtus pennsylvanicus
CAGATCAGACAGATGGGGTGCACACCCTGCTGCAGGCATCAGCTGCTTGGCTCCCGGTTTTGTTTTTTTACTTGTTTTGTGTATTTTTCACAACAGTGATCATATGTTGGATTTTGGCGAGGTTTGAAGGGTGCTGAGCATTGGAGGTTCCTGGGTGTTCCCTCAGGGGTACCTGCAGGATTACAGGTGATAATGTAGAAGTGTCTCACAGGGGTACAGAAGACGGGCATCATTGTAAACAAAGTTTTCTTGGGGATCTTTAGGTGATGGTTGGGGAGGAATGGAGGCACTAGCCAAGATTCTCTGCGTTCAGGCCTAAGCTTGGGACATTGTTATTTACCATAAAATATCTATGGAGGCCGGGCGGTGGTGGCGCACGCCTTTAATCCCAGCCAGCACTTGGGAGGCAGAGGCAGGCAGATCTCTGTGAGTTCGAGGCCAGCCTGGTCTAAAAGAGCTAGTTCCAGGACAGACACCAAAGCTACACAGAGAAATCCTGACTCGAAAAACAAACAACAACAAAAATCTATGGAAGGAAAATTAACCCTGTGAGCAACTTGTATAGGAAATGTTTATTGTTGGGGAGGAGGTTCATGGCTCTCAGTTGATGAGTGGCTTTATTTTTTTGTTTTGGTTTGTTTTTTGTTTTTCCGAGACAGGGTTTCTCTGTATAACAGCCCTCATTGCCCTGGAACTCCCTCTGTAGACCAGGCTGGTCTCACACTCAAAGAGATCTGCTTTCCTCTGCCTCCCAAGTGCTGGGATTAAAGGTGTGAGCCATTACCAACCGACCTGAGCGGCTTTATTTTAACCTAACTCCTGAGTGAGGGCTCCTTTCCCTTCCCATGTCCCATAGTTTCCCTGTCTTTCTAGAATGCCTCAAAATCTGTATTTGTCTAGTTTTTAAAAAGTACTTTAATAACATGTTACATGTGCGTATTTAGGTGAGGGGATTTGTTTTTTATTTTATTTTATTTTATTTTTTGAGACAGGTTTTTCTCTGTAGCCCTGGCTGTCCTTGAACTCACTCTGAACACCAGGCTGGCCTCTAACTCAGAGATCCGCCTGCCTCTGCCTCCTGATGCTGGCATTAAAGGCGTGCGCCACCACACTCGGCTGGGTGAGCAGATTTGTGATGTCAGATGTAGTTCTTTGTTTGTTTTGCTCAGAAAGTCATCACCTTAGGGGTTGGCTGAGGAAGGGAGAGCGTTTGTCTCAGGGGCTCTGCACACCCTGGCAGTGCAGTTGCAAAGGAGAGGGAGGAAGGTGAGCGTTACTGGGCTTTGTCTAATAACATGGAGGGAAAGTAAAAACACTGTTATCCTTGTTTAATTTGGGCTTTACAGACAGTGACTTAGCATTATAAACAAAATACCTGTTACTGTATCAAGATTTAATATTAAAGCCATCCTCCATGCCTTCAGAATTTGTCTTAGAAAATTAATAATTTTAGTTATTACAGACACTGGGTTATGTTGGGGTTTTGGTTTTTTTTTTTCCTTCCCAGGCTAGAGTTCTAGCTTATCTTGTTCTCCATCACCTAACTCCAGAAATAACTCAGTCTCTTCTGGGTCTGTGGGGACCCTGAAGGGCAGGTTCCAGTTTATCCTGCTTGCCATGGAGAAGCAGCTTTGGAGCATACTCCAGGACCCTGAGCTCCCTCTTTTCCCAGCTTTCATCTCCAGAGACAGCTAGAAGGGCTCAGTATGCAAACAGTTCCAAAGCCCATGCAGAGATCTCTTTAAATGGCACATTGTGATTCTAACAAAAACATTTCTACACTAAATGAGTGATGTTGCTAGGTAATTGTACTTAAAAAAAAAAAAGTCTAACTATTCCAGGGCCTGGGGATATGGCTCAAAGGAAGACTGCTTTCCTAGTATGGCTCGGCCCTGGATTTCATTTCCAGCACCACACACTGTCTCATGAGCTCGACAGGTTAGGCTAAGCCACAATCCATTCTTGATACACCAGTTAGAAAAGTAATAACAAAAAACCAAGGAAAGATAGTCACTCTGTGTGGCCACAGAGTACAGAGGAACAAATTAGAGGTCCAGCGCCCCCCAAGTCTACCTCTGGGGCACTGACACATGAGGCTGGGTTTAAACAGAAGGCTAGAGGTAGGCATAACAGCAGTCTTGGTCAGGTCAAGGGTCACCCCTCCCATCACTGGCCCACTGTGTCTCATCAAGCCAATCTGACGTCAGAGCTGTTGGAACTCTCTTCCTGGGAAGCAGCCCCTCCCCCGGCTGGCACCTGGAATTTAACCTTTCCCTTTTCCCAGCGTGGGATTCCTGGGAAGTTTTAATTCTTTGGAGTTCATTGTTTAGATAATCTGAAAGCCCAGCGTCTCCCCGTGAATTATCTTCCCTCCCCCAGGACAGAGCCTCAAGCTTGGCTTAGGAAGCACTCTGCCGCTGAGTTCTGGCCTCAGTCCCCAAATGCAGTGTCACCAGGTCACATACAAATCTCCACACAGCCTAAAGCTCCTCACTTCTTCAAGGCTGAGCTCAAAGCCCTGGTAGAGGAGCTGGGAGCAGCTCCTGGCATAGGCAGCCTCCCTTCGCATGCCTCTGCCTAAAGCTTCTTCCCATTGAAGCCTTGCTCAAGGAAACCTCCAGTCTAAACTCTGCGGGGGCTCCCTCTGTATTCCTTTGGGCTCTGAGCAGATTCCTCAGGTACCTGTCACTGCTCAATGTCACTCCATGAGCCAGCTCCTCGCTGCAGGCTGGGGGCTGTCGATGACCCCACCATTCCTTAAATTACATGTAAGTAAGAAGCAGTTGGTAAAATATTGAACCAGGCATGAGGTGGTTCAAGTCTTCATTGCTCACCGTCGGACCTCGTTGAAAGCAGGCTCTGATTTTATGTGTGTGTGTATGTGTGTGTGTGTGTGTGTGTGTGTGTGTGTGTGTGTGTATGTATGTGTGTATGTATATATAATTTACTGTTGACATGGTAACCTGGGTTGTTGAACCAAAATGGCCATCTCGCCTTCCTCCAAATAACAGGCCCCAGCAGGTGCTGGGTATGTATTGTGAAATGTCTGGTTCTGCCAGCACCCATGTTCCCAAGGAATTGGGCAGAATCACTGAGAAGGGTCTCAGTAGCTACCATCCTTCCCCTCAAGGGAAGTTTGCCCTATGTGAGGAAAGGCCTCAGTAAAGTGTTGAAACCATGACAGGGAGAGAGGTTTTGAGATGGATTGACTAAGGAAGAGTGTCACTATCAGGGATCGATTTAGGGCAGGATCAGATGGGGTGACTGACTGTTCTTTTCTTTTCTTTTTTTTTTTTTTTTTTTTTTTTGGTTTTTCAAGACAGGGTTTCTCTGTGGTTTTGGAGCCTGTCCTGGAACTAGCTCTTGTAGACCAGGCTGGTCTCGAACTCAGAGATCCGCCTGCCTCTGCCTCCCTAGTGCTGGGATTAAAGGCATGCGCCACCTCCGCCCGGCTTGACTGTTCTTTTCTTATACCTTGGACAGTTCTATAGTTTTTGGTTTGTTTGGTTGATTTGGTTTTGAACTTTTCATTCTTTGAGAATTTCATGCATATCAATAATTTTGGTCATATTTATGCCCACTCCCCCTACCATCTCCTTCCAGATAAATCTCTTCTGCCATACCTCCCCACAGTGGTTTGAGCTTTTATTTTTGTTGTTTTTTTCAAGACAGGGTTTCTATGTGTGGCCCTAGCTGTCCTGGGACTCACTCTGTAGACCAGGCTGGCCTTGAACTCAGAGATCTGCCTGCCTCTGCCTCCTGAGTGCTGGGATTAAAGGCGTGCGCCACCACTGCCCTGCTTCGAGCTAGTTTTGAGCTACCATGCACATGCTGGGAATCAAACATGGGTCCATTGCAAGTGCAGCCAGTGATCCTAACCGCTGAGCCTGTCTCTGCAGCTCCTACTATATAAACTTAAAAAGTCAATCTTTATAATATATATAATCTGTGCTTAGTGTACGTACAGATAAAACAAATCTGAACTGTAGACAAATGAAAATGTGCCCCCCCCATCTCAGCGCAGAGCATGCCCTCCAGAAAGGTCTGTTGCTTAGGCCAGGCTATGTTCACACGCCCTGATTTTCTTCCCTTAGTTTTCGTGGAGACGTTATAGGCTGGTTTCCACCCTTATCCATCATCCCTTATCCCCTTGGGAGCTGACATGAACTCTAGCTTCCGTAGCTTGGCTGTGGTCTGGGCAGGCTCTGCCGAACGTGGCTCACTCAGTACGGTGTACACAATGATCCCGATAGCCCCAGACAGTGGGCAGTTTGCCAGATGGTAAATTGAAGTCGTGTTCCTGCGAAGCAACAGGACTGTGTTCCCTCCCTGGAGATCCTGTCTCCGAGTGGTGGTGTTAATGCCTGCAGTTTGGATCTCACTATATTTTGTGGGTTTTTTTTTTTTCATTGTTTCTGACCAAGCCCAGGGCCTTGTGCTTACGATCTTTTATTTGTTTGTTTGTTGTCTTTAAAAGCTGAATTTCTCTCATTGGAGGACAGTTTCCTTGTACATACGGCTTTGCCTGTGCGGGGATACACTTGCCCGAGAATGTCTTAACTAGCAATGGAGTGGCTTGGGTAGAACCTGGAATTTAAAATCTTGTTGTATGGCTGATTGCACCAACAAACTGCCCTGCTGTATGGGGTACCTGGCTTCCCACGTCCCATATTCAGTTGCGTAAGTGCTGTTCATGCTGTTAATGTTCTAACAGCTTGGTTTAAAAACACAAAAAACTAGTCACTCCAGAATGAGACTGGAGAGCCAAGGTGTGATGACTCACTGAACAGAGACGTGTCCCTGCCTCCTGAGCCTATGAGGCTCCACCCTGGCACCTCAGGCTTCAGACCCATGACCATAGGAAGCCAGAGGCAGTTAACTGTGTTTTGTGCTTTGAGAATGCAATCAGAAAGCAAAATTTGCAGGCTTGATCTGGCTTGATCGGTGGCTCAGTGGCTAGAGTTTTCCTAGCAAGCCTGAGGACCTGGGTTCAGTCTCTAGCATCTTAAAATAATAAAAAGAAGGATACCTAAGACTCTTTGATCTCCTGCAAGATGAAAGCCTGTTGGCCAGTTGAAAAAAAGTCCTGCTGGCATAGGAAGGGAAGCTGTCTGGTGACGTAGGTGCCCCACAGGAGGAGTTTAAGAAGGTTGTAACCCTGTTGCAGGGGCTCACGCTACCAAGGAATGTGCTGCAATGTCTTGGTGCAGTGTGCAAGGGTGTTGATTGACAAGGGCTTCCTCCTCCCCTGCTTTCTCTTAGTTTCATTTTTTTCCTAGCAATTTTACGAAAATATAACCCACATACCGTATAGCTTACCCATTTAAATGTACCATCCAGTGTCTTTCAGTATATTCATAAAATTATGCATCCATCTCAATAGCTGGCTTTGTCGAAAGCTGTACCTCACAAGCACCGCCTCCATCTCTGCTCTACCCAGCCCTCAGGACCACTAATCTACTCTCTGTCTCCATGAGTTTGCCTTTTTTAGACTGAAGAAGTTTTTGTTTGTATATCACACTATGCATACAGAAGTTGGAGGACAGCTTGCGGAAATTGGTAGAAGGAGGGATCCTAAGGTCAAACTCAGGTCGTCAAAGTGAATGCAAATGCCTTTAGCCCCCCCCCCCCCCCCGCCCAGCCATCTCATTGTCCCATAGACACTTTGTGTGCATAGACCCATTCTGAGGGGTGGCCTAAGAAGGTCTCATAGTGGCCATGTTTAACTCCTTTTGCCAGCCAGGGCAAAGCTTCCTTTCCACATATCCAAAGTTTTCCTGTTCTCTGAACCTGGACCTCTCCTACTTATCTCTCTGTCCTCCCAAATTGCCATGAGATGCCAGTAGAATGCAGTGTGGGCCTTGATTTTTATTATTCCCATCTTTACCTTTCTTCCTAACCAGGGCTTTGAACGCCCTAAGGTTACAGTTGTAGCTACTTCTGCAAACAGAATTTTCTTTTTTTTTTTTTAAATATTTATTTATTATGCATACAATATTCTGTCTGTGTGTATGTCTGCAGGCCAGAAGAGGGCACCAGACCTCATTACAGATGGTTGTGAGCCACCATGTGGTTGCCGGGAATTGAACTCAGGACCTTTGGAAGAGCAGGCAATGCTCTTAACCACTGAGCCATCTCTCCAGCCCCTGCAAACAGAATTTTCTTATGGATTTTTGGTTTGATTGCTTTATCCTGAGACAGGACCTCTCTATGTAGCATTGACTGGCCATGAGCTTGCTATGTAAACCAAGCTATCCTTGAACTCCCAGCCTTTTGAGTGATGGAATTAAAGGCATCTGCTACCACATCCAATTATTTTACTTTTCAAACATTGTTTATATATAAACATGCATATTTGTTTATATATATTTTGTGTATGTATATATATATATATTTGTATGTATATGTTGTGGGGGAGAGCACACACTGTGGCACGGGTATGAGGTCAGAGAATAACTTGACTCATTTCTTCCCTTCTACCACACGGGTCCCGGGAATGACACTCCTATTGGCAGGCTTGAGCAAGGACACAGAGAGAAGGCTAGGGAGATAGTTCAGTGGCAGGATGCTTCCCTAGCACACAGGAAGCCCCAGGTTCAATCCCCAGTACTGGAAGAAGAAAAAGTCACCTTTCTGCTCTGTGGTGGCCTGTCACATGGATGTGCTTTAATATTGTAGTTTCTTCAGTTTCTTGGGATTTGTGTGCTGCTTTGATGGTCTCCAGTATTTCATGGAGTGCTGGAATCCACGGATGCACATAGAAAGCTGCTGAGTGTGTGTGTGGCAGGGTGTGAGGCGGCCACACAACACTGTGGGTCTCCTCCCAACCGTGCTTCCTGCTTTTCACGTTTTCTCACAGAGTCTGGTATGAACCCTCTGTTTTCTCCAGGAAGGAAAGCCTGGACTGCCTCAAAATTGAATTTCTTGGACTCTCCAGAACAACAGAGAGACAAAACATTTATAATGGAACAGTTGGTCATGGAAGGAAGGCTCGTTTGGTCCCTGGATGCTTCATAAAAGGCTACAATAGCTGTGATCATGGAAATAATAATAATGTTAAAACAAAGGCTGCAACTCAGGAGGCAGAGTACTTGCCTAGCACCCGTGAAGTCCTGGCTTCAAGCCCTGCATTAACCCAGTGTGGTGGTGTACACTGTAATCCCAGCACTTGGGGAGGTAGAGATGAGATGGTCAGAAGTTTAAGGTCATCCTGGACTATAACAAGTTGGAGCTTAGCCTGGGTTACACGAGATTCTGTCTCAAAAACCAAACCAAAACAAGAACAAAAAACCTAACACCGTTGTCACTTGTACCAAGGGCCTCAAAGACACTTTACATTTTTTCTAGTGTTACCCCCGCATCTTCCAGGAAATGTGTTCATATTTTGAGATTCTGTTTATTTATTTTATTTTGTATTCTTTGACTTAGAAGAATCAACCCTCTCTATTCCCTTTTTAGCTTTGCTCTGTGTGGGCTTGGGCATGCTCTGTGTGTGTATATGTGTGTGGGCTTGGGCAAGCTCTGTGTGTGTATATGTGTGTGGGCTTGGGTGTTCTGTCATCACACGCATGTGGAGGCCAGAGGATAGTTTGTGGGAATCTGTTTTCCCCTTCTTCAGTGTGGGTCCCAGAGATTGAACCTACATTGTCAGACTTGGGGTCAAGTACCTTCTTCACCCATTGAGCCATCTCTCCTCAGCCCTCTAAGATTTATGCTATTTATGTGTATGGGTGTTATGTCTATTGTACATCTGCACCATATGCTTGCCTTGCCTGCAGAGGTCTAAAAAAAAGCATTGGATCCCCTTGGAACTGGAGTCACAGATGGGTGTGAGAGCTACCAATGTGGGTGCTGAGAATCGAGCCAAGACCTCGGGAAGAGGTCTCTGAGCCTCTCTGTCCCTTTTCTGAGACAAGGACTTGCCATACCGCTAGCTGTCTCCTGCTAAGGCTGGAGCTACGTTTGTCTGCCACGGTTCCTGGCTCTTTACTCCCGTTTAAGACAAACCTGCAAAATCAACTCACCTGCTCAGCAGCTGAGATTTAAGATCATTTGAACTAGAGACTATTAGAGCTGATTTAAGAATCTTCTAACTGCTGGGAGTGTCACTCAGTGGTAGAGCATGTGCCAGCATGTATGAGGCCCTAGCAGTATCAACAAAGACTCCTTTAATAGTGACTTTGGTTTACACTTTTCAGGGCTGAGAATATAGTTCAGTGGTAGAATACTTGCCTAGCTTGCATGAGAACCTAAGTTCAATCTCCAGCACCACACACACACACACACACGCACACACGCACGCACGCACACACACGCACGCAATCCTGGAGTATGTTCTCATTGTAAGACATATGTAGGTAGTTTTCCTGACCTGATGGTAAAATATCACAGCAGTGACAGTGAGCTCAAATGGAGTCACCCCTGATCTGTATTGCCATCTCAAAGAGCTACTTTCTGGTGAGAGCATCTGTCCTGTGTGCAGAGTCCCCAAAACCTTTATTCTTACTTGTCAGCAAAAGCATGAATTCCAAAAACCAGCAGTAATGGGACCAAGATTAAGGGGCCCAGATGTTAGTGCTAGATCTCATTCATTCATTTGTTTGTTTTGGTTTTTAAAGACAAGGTTCTTTTTGTTTTGTTTTGCTAAACAGGGTTTCTCTGTGTAGCCACAGCCACCCTGGAAATCACTCTGTAGATCAGGCTGGCCGGTGCTATCACCACCCAGCAGGATTTTTTTTTTATTTAATATTCATTTATTTATTTTGTGTGTACCTAGCATTTATGTGGAGGTGAGAAGACAGTTTGCCAACTTGAGGGAGCTGTTTCTCTCCTTCTAGCAGGTGGGTCCCAGGGATCGAACTCCGGTTGTCAGAATTGGCAGTAGTAGCTCCTGCTCAACTATCACCCCAGCCCAATATTAGACTTTTTATACTGTGCTTTAAAAAGGAAAAGCCAGTTGCAGCTACATATGGTGGTGAGCAACTATAATCCCAGCCCATGAGAGGCTGAGGCAGGAGGATAGCGAGCTTGGGACCAGCTTTACGTAGCGAGACCCTGTCTTAGAAACAAGCCAGTTGTGCTAAAGCCATCTGTAGCTGGTGTGGAGTGACTCCTGAGATTGGAAAAGGTGATTTTTGTCCCCCTGCCCCCATGCCATTCCCGCACCTATAAAGTACTTTCTTCCTCGTTTGCTGTTTGTTTTTGTTCTTGGTGGTATTGGGATGGAACTTGGAACCTCGTGTGTGCTAGGCAAGCTGTGTACCGATTATCCGCAGCCCCAACCCTTTAACTGTGGTTTTGGTTGTAGCTACTGAGTCTAGCCAGATGACTTCTGTTGATAATCCATGCCCCCCCCCCCGACAGCCCTTGTCGCTGGCACTGTAGGCAGTGGTAGAGTCATTCTTCAAGACAGACACAGCCAGAGAACCATGTCTCCACAGGTATAGACATGTGCGGAAGGACAGGCAGCCTCCACCTCCCCAGACAGACAGATGAGCCATTCCCAGCTGGAGTATAAGACAGTGATGTGCCTCTTGACGTACAGGGATTGAGTTTCAGAAGCTATTTTGGATGTCCGCTTATCTGCTGGGGAGTCATTCATAAGAGGGGGAAAGATGAGCGCAAGCCAGTTCTGTAGTAATAAACTCAGATAGTTTATTACTCTGTACAGTTGCAAATGTGTAAATTCTATACTTCCTTGGCATAATCTCCCACTAAAATTTGAATGACATATTTACTGCGGCTTGGAGCATAACTTATAAGAACATTCTGGGGCAATTTCTGATTTTTTTGTTTCACTGCTGAGGACTGAACCCAGGGCCGAGCCCTCTGCCACACTGACCTGTTTCCCAGGCCCCTAGACTTTAAATCTGGCTCAGCAATTACATTGAAAAAAAAAAAAAGAAAGAAACAACAATTTCTCCTACTGAGATCTTGCACAGTATGCAGAGTTGTAGAGACAAAAATACTAGAGTCAGCACTGTGTGTTCTGGGACGGACTGGAAGGCATCCAAGTACGATCTCCTGGGGGCACATGAGTAGGGTATACCTACACAGTTCTCTATCCCACGGCCCTGGGAAGGATGCGGTCTGTACACACAAGCCAGAGGGCCGTCGAAGACCGAGAGTTACGTGCAGAAGAGAAGCAGGGCATGCCGCTCGTGAAGCACATCTTTTAACAAAGGCAAAGAAAACTTGCTCAATGTCTGCATCAAGCATCAGCCCAGGAAGGGCTGTTGGGAGGACTCCGCTTTCTCGTTCAGAATTCTGCAGTGTGCGTGATTTTCATGTGAAGCAGATGATCCTTTTGGAGTGTGGGGAGGGTGGTGGTTAGGACCACTAAAGCATGAAGTCCCAGGGATCTGCTCCCCCAAAAGGATGTAATGTGTGTTCGCTGTCTGTTTCCAACCATATTTTAAAAAGTGTATGGAATGGAACTCACTGAAGGCATGCACGGTCAGTGGCTGCTGGGGTCTTTTCTGTGTTGGCCTAGTAGGTTCACTAATCATAAATTAGCTTCCATGCTGGAAGAAAAAAAAAAACATGGGCTTTGCAGACATTGGAGAGCCTCATTCTTTCTGTCTCTGTCTCTTTGTGTGTGTGTGTGTGTGTGTGTGTAAGGCGGGGGGTGGGGGTGGGGTGTCTTAGCTCCTTTCCCTGATGACTTCTATTTTTAACAGGGTCCCAGTGAGGGGTCCATGCTAGGAGGGTGGGCACTGGGCAGCTCTGCTGAGGCCTGGTAAGCTGGACTTTTTCTAAGGTTAGCTGGGGCACTGAAGGAACTAGTGGTACAAAGCTGATCTGAAATTGCTGTCCCTCGACTGCCCCTTCCCTGATCCAGAACTCCTCCTGGCCTGTCTCACCCAGATGATGCCCAGTCCCCTACCAATTATCTTCCCCACAGGAGAAGATCTACAGGTCTGGAAGGGAGTTTGGATCTTGGTGATTCTGGAGCAAAGATTTAAGTTCCTTTGGGGCAAAGATTTGAGTTTCTTAGGAAGAGAGCAAAAGGGTAGTGAAGATTCAGAGTGCCGTGGACTAAGGATATTGGTTCGGAAAGGGCAGGGAAGTTTCTGCTGTGGTCTCCTCAAAGCATACAACAGACTGAAGACAGCTAAAATGGGAAGCTGCTGAGTCGGTCTGTTTTCTGTTGCTGTGACAACACAAACAAGAATGGATGGTTCATGAAGAATAGTTGCTGGATGGGTGTCTTGGCATACACCTCTAATCGCAGTCCTCGGGAGGATCTTTGTGAGTTTGAGGCCAGCCTAATCTGCATAGTGAATTCTAGAACAGCAAGGACTATACTATGAAACCCTGACTCAAAAGGAAAAAGGGGGGGGTGATGGCAAATATAACTGAAAAATTCTTATTAAATAGAAGCTTATTTAGTTTATAAGAACGGATCCTGTGTAGTCCAAGAGCACTATCTGGTATCTTCCTGACATCTGGTGAGAGCCTCATCCGGCTGAGTCATAGCAAGGCAGAGGGCATCACATGATGTGATACAGTGACTGTATTAACCCTGTTCTCATCTCGTAACACCGCCGGTGCCATCGTGGGGCTGGGAGGGGGCTCCATCTCCCTGGCCTCCTCTGCTCCTAGTCAGCTCCCAAGGATCCCATCTCTGAATACCATCTGCATGGGAGTCTAGGGATTGAGTTTCCAACACATGAGGCTTGAGGGACTCAGACCAAAAGCACCTACCATAAAACCATTTAGCAATGTTCCTTCCTCTCCCTCCTCTTCCTCTTCCTTCCCTTCTCTTCCTCCTCCTCCTCCTCCTCCTCATTCTTCATTCTTCCTTGCTTTGAGCCAGATCTATGTATTCCTGTCCATCCTGACACGTTCTGTGTAACCCAGGCTGACCTCAAACTCTTGGTAATCCACCTGCCTCAGCCTCCCAAGGCTGGGACTACAGGTTGTACCACGATGCCCAGCTTCCTTAGCCTTCTGCATGAAGATAAGAACATGATTAAGCAGTCCTTGCCTTCGTGCTTAGGTTGAGTTCATTTTTGCCAGATCGTAGGATGAATCTTGAATTAGTATGAGAGTGAACTTAGTTCTCTTTCTGTGGGGTTGGTTCCTGGATGCAGGAGCTGCTGGGTGAAGTTAAGGAATGAGGGTTTGTTGTTGGTTTGCCCCCATTCTAGCTTTTTAGTGGGTTGCTGTGTGCACAAAGTGTTTGCAGTGGGGCTGGAGAGATGGCTCAGTGGTTAAGAGCATTGCCTGCTCTTCCAAAGGTCCTGAGTTCAATTCCCAGCAACCACATGGTGGCTCACAACCATCTGTAATGAGGTCTGGTGTCCTCTTCTGGCCTGCAGACATACACACAGACAGAATATTGTATACATAATAAATAAATAAACATTAAAAAAAAAAGAAAGTGTTTGCAGTGGTACTGCATTAGGAGGTCAGGGTCCTGGTAGGCACTCACTAAAAAACGCTTAAACTTGTTTAAATGGGAGAAAGGAGCATTTCTGGGGGCCAGAGCTAGGGCCTTGTGTATACCAGGCAAGCACCCTATCACTGAGCTATACTCCCAGTCCAATATCATGTTTTATTTTTTAATATTTTTGAGACGGGGTCTTAACTGTGTCCTGTAACTGTGATGGCCAGGCTGATGGCAAACTCACAGAAGTCTGCCTACGCAACACTCATATTTTTTAATGTTTGTTTGTTTGTTTGTTTTTCAAGACCGTGTTTCTCTGTCGCTTTGGAGCCTGTCCTGGAACTAGCTCTTGTAGACCAGGCTGGCCTCAAACTCACACAGATCCATCTGCCTCTGCTTCCTGAGCACTGGGATTAAAGGCACGTTACACCACTGCCTGGCTCAAAAAATTGTGTGTGTGTGTGTGTGTGCGCGCGTGTGTGTATGTGCGCGTGTGTGTGTGTGTGTGCACATGTGTGTGTGTGCGCGCGTGTGTGTATGTGCGCGCGTGTGTGTGTGTGTGCGCATGTGTGTGTGTGCGCGTGTGTGTATGTGCGCATGCACATGTACACACACACAGGCTTCAGTGCCTGAAGAAGCAGGGAGAGGGCAACAGATCTCGTGGAGCTGGAGTTACAGGCAGCTGTAATCTGTGTAATGTGGGTGTGGCTGTTCATCAAACCAAACTCAGGCCCTCTGCAAGAACAGTACATGCTCTTGACCACTGAACCATCTCTCCATCCCTCAAAAGTCTTATTTTCACTTTCAGCTTTTTGGCAGCAAGTGAAGAAATCTATAATTAACATGTCAGTGACTTCTATCTTTAGGCGAAGCCCATGAGAATTCTCTGGGTCCCTCCAGGACTGTTCTTGGGAGGACAGCGGATGGGAATCCTTTCTTTTGGATGCTGTGGTCTTCCCCTGGGGACATAACTGGGAAAGAGGCAGCTGGCTGCCCCTGACCTGGGCCTAACGCTCCCTTTGCCTTCTGCAGGAAACCTGGAAACAGGCGATTCAGAAAGCCAAGGGTATGCCTGACCCCTGGGCCAAGTTCCATCTTGAGAACATCGCCACGGAACACGCTACCCGGCACAGGTTAGCAGTTTGTCCCAGGGGCTTTGAGGAGTCCTTGTGGGTTTGGGGATGGGAGGTGTCATGAGTCCTGCTTCTGGCTAAAGAAAGAGAACCAAAACAGTGTCTGGAGCAGGTAGGATTGTCAGAGAGGCCCAACCAGCTAAGTCTGTACTAACATTCAAAACTGGGAACAATCTGAACCGTGGAAAACTTTTGGTCCTGGATATCTTAGATAAGGAGAGGGGGACATTTCATGCAGCAAAGGTGTGTCTGTCATCCATCTGAAGTAGGTTGAGAGTTGAGCAGCTCCTTAAGGCAGCTCAGGGACCCAGGCTCCTCCTGACTTGTGACACCATCCTCCCAACACTGTCCTTGCAAACAGTAGTAGAGGCAGACAGTATCGAGAAGAGCAGCCGGTTTGATGCATGGTCACTGGCTGTGACATTTTTCTCTGGCTAACACATTCTGCCCTCTTCTATGTTTCTACTCCTGTCCTTCAAGGAGATGGCTGCAGAGCCCCTCGTGTGCCTCCTCTCCTCAGCCGGAGGTTTACCTTCCAGGGCGGGGGCAGGATAGCTCAGCATGGTCTGGTTCCCAGTCTGTGAGGTCTAAGTAGAGACTAGGTTAGTAAGCTGATGACACTGCCCAGATCCTCGAGTTAGCCAGGGAAAGAGGGGCCCTACGCTGAGCTGGCTCTGTGTCTTGAAGCCCAGCTGGGGTCTTAGACCAGGCTGAACTATTTATTTCTCATGGCTGAGTTTATTCTACCCAGGCTGCCAGGAAGAGGATGCCAAGCATGGCTGTCTAGAACATTCTGATTGCTGGAGGCCAAGCGTGGCCGTCTGAAATCTGAAACATTCTGATTCCTGGAAGCCAAACTTGGCTGTCTGAAACATTCTGAATTTTCTAAACCTGACACTTCTTTCTCTGGCCATCGCCTTTTAAGATTAAAAGCCTTGCTACAAGCTGGCCGTCTGTTTAGGGCAGTTTTTCCTGTCCCTCTGAACTTTCCAGGGTGGTTAAGAGCTAGATTCTGCTTTAATCATACCTGAGTTTGAATCCCCATGCTCAGGCAGGAGACCTCACCCCTGAGCCGGTTTCTGTAAAACAGGCACAGTAATTGTCACCATCTTAGGGTCTCTGTAAAGATTAAATGAAGCCGTCTGCTTAAGAGCCCAGCATATAGTGAACTCTGTGAACTTTGGGCACACTAGGCATTCAGTCATTTATTCATTTTCTTACCATGTTACTGGGGACTGAGCCCAGGGCTTCCTAGATACTAGACGAATGTTCTGCCTGTGAGTTACGTTCCCAGCCTTCATATGAGATAGAGTTCCCCCCAGGTTGGCCTAGGCTGACTTTGAACTTACTATGCAGCCCAGACAGTCCTCCAGCTTGGCTATTCTTCTGCCTCACCTTTGAAAGTGGCTGGGGTTACAGGTCTGTGTCACCAGTTCTGGCTGGCTGGCTCTTACCTTTATGGTGTTGGTGGTTGCTAGCAGCAAGCAAGACCCTTTCAAGGTTGCACACTGACCCCCTGCCCCAGCCTCTGAGTGCCTCTCAGAATGGAGGTGAGGGAGTGGTCCATCTCTCTATGTAGAACATAGTGCTTGCCTCCCACTGGCTGCAGCCAAACTGACTGCCTGGCAGAGCCCTCGTCCTCCTCTGAGCCTGGGGAGGTAACCTGCCAGGCTTCTGTTGGTTCCTGACAAACCTGTTTTCCCAGGTCTGGTGTTCTGAGAGAGAAGGCTGCTGGCCAGAGATAAGGGTTGATTCCTGCTGTAGTGACTCACTACAGGCCTGGGGCTGCGAGAGGTGCTCTGGAAAGAGGGTGGGGGGTACTCTGGGACCACCCCTCCCCCACCTCTTCTGTCATCTGTAGTTCTACTTCTCCGTCTTTCTGTCTTTCCTTACCGTTCTCTCTTCATCTCCCTCTCTCCTGCAACCCGTCTCCCCCTTTTCCTCTCCATCTCTCCATATCACTCTCTTACACTCTCCCTCTCTCTCTTAGCCTCTCTCCACCCCATCACTTCCTCCACGTTTCCTCCACACTCTTTCTTATCTCACCTCAGAGGCAGCTCTTCCCTTCCCTGCCCCCTACGTGCACTGTGACAGTCCTTACCTCTTGGGAGCTGTGTATCCACCTGTGTGGGCTGTGCCTGGTCCAAGTACTTGGCAAAGTTGAGACTGCTACCTCCCTCCCTCCCTCGCTCTCTGGGACCTGCTGTTTGCTACTGTTAGGTCTCAGGCAGCCCATATATCCAGAGATCCTGCTATAGCTCTATAGGGTATATGGACTGCCTGAGACTTAAGTTATAGATCAATTATAAGGATATATATATCTTCAGTCACCCACTCACTGTGTGTTTATTAAGCATCCACACACACTAGGCCCTGTGGTGAACAAGACAGACACGGGCCTGCTTTGTGGAGCTGTGGCCTGATAACAGAGCAGAGCAAGTCAGACAAGAGTCCAGTAGGGAGTGCTGGTCTTGGCAAGACCACACAGAAGGAATAAGTGTATCTGAGGAAAACCAAGGGGAGGGAGGGAGGGAAGGAAGGAAGGAGGGAGGGAGGGAGATGTCCACAGCCCACCCCAAGACTCAGCAAGCTGTTGGCCCAGGTGCCGAACAGGTGGGTCCTGAGGCCTATAAAGAGCCCAGGAGTGTTTGAGCTAGTGAGGGGCAGGACCAAGATGCTCTAGGTGGGCTCTGCTCTCTGTAGGTACAACGCTGTCACCGGGGAATGGCTGCAAGATGAGGTTTTCATCAAGATGGCACCTGAGGTAAGCAGAAGCTCTGAGGGGCCAGGGCCGAGTAGGGACTTTCCCAAACCACTCTTACTGCCCTCTTCCCATTTCTGTTTAATTTAATTTTGTCTTTTATTTTCACTCATTTATTTATTTATTTATTTGTTTATTTTTTTATTTATTTATTGTGTGTTTGAAAGACAGACAGACAGACAGAGTCATCCTTTGCAGGCCAGGCTAAGCAGCATCATGCTCACTGTGGCTGGCCTCCAACTTACAACTTCTTGCCCCGGCCTCCTGCATGCTGTGAATCCACTTTAATTGTGTGTGTGTGTGTTTGTGGAGGTCAGAAGACAACTTGTTTTCTTTCTTTTCATCATGTGGATCCCAGGGGTCAAATTCATGTTGTTAGGCTAGGTGACAAGCACTTTTCCTTGCAGAGCCAACCACTGGCCCTATATTATATTTTTAAATTATTATTATTATTGCATTTATTTATTTTTTTTATTTGTGAGGACGTGCATGCTGCAGTGCACCTGATGGGTCTGAGGACAACTTGTGGTATTTGGTTTTGTTTTCGCCACATGGGTCCTGGATGCTCATTTTTCAGGCTCGGCGGCAAGCTGTGTTGCTCACTGAGCCATCTCACCAGCCCATGTTTTGTATTTTTAAATACTCGCTTATTAACATGTATCTCACATAGCATACACATTGCTCACTGCATTTACATAGGCCAGGCTTGGGATGCAGGTCAGTGGTAGCATGCTTGCCTAGCATGCACAAGACCTTGGGATGCAGGTCAGTGGTAGCATGCTCGCCCAGCATGCACAAGACCTTGGTATCCACCCTCAGCACTGCAAAAAGAAAGAAAAACGCATACAATGCAGTGACTTTTAGCTGTTTAACAGTCACCATTCAGTTCCAGAACTCCCCCACTCCCGGTTTAAAATTTATTGTTTTAGAATTTCATATATGCACATACATGTTTTGGTCATCACCCCGCATACAGGCACAGCTTCATACCCTCTGTTTAAATCCGTGGAGTCCGCACGTCCTGCTCAAGGTCAAGCCAACCCAGATCCTGGCCCTAGCTGTTGTCAGAACATTCCTTCATCACCCTAACTCCTGGAAACCCCTGACCCACTTTCTATAATGTAGATTGCTCACCTCTAGGCACGTCCTACACAAAGAGGTCATGAAGACTTCTCAGTGGGTCACCACCAATGTCCTGATTGGCTTGGCACTACCCTCTGGGTTTTGTTTGTTTTCTTTTCGCTACTAAACACATTCAGTGTCTGCAGCCAGCATCCTGCAAACAAAAAAGAGAGCAGGAGCGGAAAAGGGGACTCTTCCCGCAGAGTGAGGGGACCTTTTACAATGTAACACACTCACAGAAGAACAGGAAAGGAGCTGTTGAGTTCCATCCCCACACCAGGCAGCAAGCAAAGCATACATCTTGATGAGTGTCCCCAAGGCGGGCACACGGGCGTGGACCCAGAGAGGCAGAACATAGCCAGCGTTCCCACAGACTCTCACTGCTCACCCACCCCAGCGCGACACTGTCCCAGACCCTGTCCTAAGACTTTCATTCATCTGTCATTGTGTCCTTTGAGTGTGGCTTCTTTTACTTGACATTTTTCATTTTTTTAAATAATTTAAAAAATTATTTTATGTGCATTAGTGTTTTGACATGGATTTGGGGTTCCTTGGAACTAGAGTTATACACAGTTAGGAGCAGCCATGTGGGTGCTGGGAATTAAACCCAGGTCCTCTAGAAAAACAGACAGTGCTCTTAACCTCTGAGCCATCTCTCCAGCCCCAACATTTTTCTTTTTTTTTCCCCCTTTTGCTGTGTAAATACTTCATTGAACAAATGGACCTTGTGCTTTGTGTGGCAAATTACTGATGGATGTTTAGGTGGCCTCCTCTCTCTTCCCTTCTTTCAGTTTTTACTGTTTTTCTTTTTCCTTTCTTTATCTTTGTTTTTGAGGTTTTTTGTTTTGTTCTATGTTTTTGGTTTTTTGAGACAGGGTTTTTCTGTGTAGTCTTGTCTGTCCTGGAACCACTCTGTAGACCAGACTGGCCTCAAACTTATGGAGCTCCATCTGCCTCTGCCTCCTGAGTGCTGGGATTAAAGGTCACCACTGTCTGGCTTATCTTCATATTTTTAGTGTGTGTGTGTGTGTGCGCACACACACACAGAGATGAGTACAGTGCTTCCAGAGGCCCAAAGAGGGCCCTGGAGCTGGAGCTCCAGGTGGTTGTAAGCCCGACATGTATGATGCAAGCTGAACTCAGGTTCTCTCAAGGCAGAAAGTGTTCTTAAGTAACTGCTGAGCCATTTTTTCCTTTCTTCTGTTTTGAGACAGCATTATTCAGCTTTTCATACCTGTGACACAAATTCCCTATACAGTCATCTTTTTGTTGTTTTGAGACAGAGTCTTTCTAGCCCTAGCTGTCCTGAAGCTCAGTGTATATGCTGGGCTGGCCTTGAACTCACAGAGATCCTCCTGCCTTTGTTCTAGGGCCTAGACAGTGCTGGGATCAAAGGCAGGGGTCACCACACCCACCTTTCATAGTCACCTTAAAAAGAAAAGGTTTATTTTGGCTCGTGGTTTCGGAACTTTGAGTTGGTGGTCTGTTAGCCCTGTTGCTTTGGGCCTGTGTGGGTGGAGCACATCCCAGCAGGAGCATGTGGCAGAGGAGGCCTGTTAACCTGATGGTGGCCAGGAAGCAGAGACTGAAAAACAACCTTTGCCGTGCACTGCCCCTCCCAGCATCATGGCCCCACAATGGCTCGTCCATGGGTTTGAGATGAGGTATGGAGTCCCCCTCATCCCAGCAGTCTCCAGGCTGAAAAGTCTGTCTGACTTTGATGCTGAGGCCCAGGAGGGACAGCCTAGGGCTGTTAGGATTGAGGTGTAATGTATGGGACACCTTGCTGGGTGGGCAGCAACAGAGGGGCTCATGGGTTGCAGGTACTGATGACTCTATCCTTTCTTTCAGCCCTTCGGCCGCGGAGCAATGAGGGAATGCTTCAGGACGTAAGTGACTTGGCTCGAGGCTTCTGCCAAGACTCCTAACAGCTAGGACATTAGGGTATTTTCAACTAAAGGCTCATGACAAGTAATCTGTGCCTCCAAGTAGCCAGGTTCCTTTCCACCCAGTGCTGGACCCCAGCTGACCCAGTTGTAGGGGTCTGAAAGGAAAGGGAATGGCCACTCACCTGCTTGAATAGGATGGGAGGCCACGGACATCGATCCTTAGCCCTTCTGGCTCTGGCTGGAGGAGTGGGCTTGTTGCCTTTCCTCCAGCTCCTGTACCCTGCTCCTTCTCCATCTAGCCATCCGTGCCAGACAGGCGTGGTTGTTCTGAGATCTCACAGTTGTGTCTGCCATGAACCTGCTGAGTTGTAGACGGGCTCCCCCTTGTCTTTCTCCCCAGGAAGAAACTCTCCAACTTTTTGCACGCCCAGCAATGGAAGGGCGCCTCCAACTATGTGGCCAAGCGCTACCTCGAGCCGGTGGACAGGAGCGTGTACTTTGAGGATGTCCAGCTCCAGATGGAGGCGAAGCTCTGGGGGGAGGAGTACAATCGGCACAAGCCCCCCAAGCAGGTGCGTGTGCCTCCTTCCTGCACCACTGGCCAGCTGTAAGAGGGATGGGGAAACATGGAGTCCTGTCTCCACCTCTTCTTTGCAGTACTGGGGACTAAAACCAGAGCTTTGCCTATGGAGCACACCTCAAGCCCCTGATGTTTTGAGACAGGGTCTTTCTTGCTCTGGCATTGAACTTATGCTCCTCCTCCCCCAGGCTCTGGAATTTGGGGATTAAAGGTTTTCACCACCATGTCTAGCCCTTTACCGTCTTACCAGTTGCCAGTAAGGATCACTTTTTTTTTTTTTTGACATGGTAAGCCGTGTACTTCATATGCAGTGAATTTATTCCTAAAAACCAGGAGCTCTGTGATTGGCGTGTTCTTCTGTCTGTTGATAAATGGGATCTGTTGTTATGATCTTTATGGAGTGGCTGGTACACACACGCCGTATCACATGTATGGAGGTCAGATGACAGCCTTGGATAGTTGGTGCTCTCCCTTTGCTGTGCAGGGCCCAGGGACTGAACTCAAGTCATCAGCTTGGTGGCAAGCTCCTTCATCTGCCGAGCCATCTCATTGTCCCCTTCATGAGTTTTGTTTGCAGGTGATAGAATCCCATCTAGACTGGCTTGATCCAAAAAGGGAAGTCCTTGTTTCATGCACTTGACAGCTAGATCCTGCTCTAGGCACGCTGGCACTGGCCATGCTGCGGTTATTAGGAATCGTCTACTCTGGCCTGAGTATCTGGGTTGGTACCACTCTTCCGGGTGCCCTTTTAGTCCCAGTAGCTACAGGCTCATTTCTCACCAGCCTTATTGGGACGACCATGCCTTGTTTCTTTTCTTTTTGTTTGTTTGTTTGTTTTTGGATATATGGTTTCTCATTGTAGTAGCCCTGGATGTCCTGGAACTCACTTTGTAGACCAGGCTGTCCTCAAACTCACAGAGATCTGCCTGCCTCTGCCTCCTGGGTGCTGGGATTAAAGGTGTGTGCCACCACTGCCCAGCTAACAGTTCTGATGAAAGTGTCAGAACTAGGTGTCATTGGCTCTAATTATCAAGTGCCTATGTCTGAACCAAAGTATTCGGGGGCAGGGGGAGTATGTAGATGGGGGAGCCTGAGCCCTGTGCTGGCCTTTGCAGTCAGGATTAAAAGGCCTTCCACCCAGGCCATATGGACGATAGCTCCAAACAGTAGCAGTAGGTGTGGGGATGGATGTGGGCTTCCAGGGTTCTGGGCTCAGTGAGGTTAACCAGCCTGACCACCCAGGCAGGGATGGAGCCTGTCCTCCACCAAACTGCCTCCTCCTCTTGACCTCTGTGATATTATATGACCTGGTGCTAGCCAAAACCTCTTATCTGTGGGCATTTGAGCAAATCGGCTCTCCGCCTCTGTCCCAAATACCTGGTTCCTCAGGAAAGCCGTCCTTCCAGGCCGCCAAAGAATTTGTCAGTCGTCTGCTCATAAGGCCCTTGGTTACACACGCTCAAGAGACCAGAGTCTGCTGGATGTGGTGCCACACACCTTTCATCCCAGCACTCAGGAGGCAGAGGCAGGTGAATCTGTAAAAGTTTTAGGCCAGCCTGGTCTACATAGCAAGTTCCAGACCAGCCTCAAAGACAACAACAAAAGAGGCTCCAGCCCCCAGAGCCTCAGCAATTTAACTCACTCTGGTCTGGCTTCCCTTCTCTTGCTTCCTGGCTTATTTCCTGCCCCAGGATCTTTGTTCCGGCTGTGCCCTCAAATCTTTATCATTTCCATAATCTTTATATGGCGAGCTTCTTCTCGCAGTCCAGGCCTCAGCTTACACATCACCTCCAGAGCAAGGCCATCATCCCGTCGGACATCAGATCTCCCTTCTACCCAGTCAACCTTTGTCATGTTATTCTGTGCTGTTTCCCCTTCTTGGAAGTGATGTGATCTAATAAGGACCTATCCACTTAGTTAATATTTTAATGCCCCCACCCCCACCCCAGGGATTTTGTGTCTTGCCTGTTTCTGTCCCCTAGTTCCTGGGTATCAAGTAAGTAATGACAAAGCTAAATTGAAGACAGCAAAAGAATATGATTATCTGAGCAGGTGCTGGTGGCCCGCTCAACTGTGCACTGTCCGCTTACCCAGCAAGCCCTCTAGCTAGCCCTGCCAGCCACTCTGTCTGCGTGGAGACATGACTTTTCCCGGGACTGTCCGCTCTTCCCCCCAAGTTCGTTCTCAGAACTGCAGCTGTCTTTGCTAAAGGTCTCAGCTGTCACCTTTGGGCTCAGGTTGCTTCTGCAGTTGCTGCCTGCCTGTCTGGTGACCCTCTTCCCTAGAGGGTCATTGCTTTTGAAGTTCAAACCTGGTTCTTTCCATGTTTTGGGTCATACTGAGAGAGACAGGTGCCATGCAGAACCCTCGGGAGTTAAAAGCCACACAGGTCTGTTACTGCAGTTTAGAAACCATACATAGTATTTATATTAGCACCTGAGTATAACATGCCATACATAGGGCCTATATTAGCACCTGAGTATAACATGCCATACATAGTATTTATATTAGCACCTGTGTATAACATGCCATACATAGTATTTATATTAGCACCTGTGTATAACATGCCATACATAGGGCCTATATTAGACCTGTGTATAACATGCCATACATAGAGCCTAAATTAGCACCTGTGTATAACATGCCATACATACGCTATAAAAATCTAGCCAGGCACAGTAGCATGCGCCTTTAATTCCAGCACTCAGGAGACAGAGGCAGGCGGATCTCTGTAAGTTTGAGGCCAACCTGGTCTACATAGTTCCGGGACAGTCAGAACTACACAGTAAGACCCTATCTCGAAATCCCCAACCAAAATAAATTAATTTTTAAGAAATTCAAAAAATGTTGGCATTTCTTGTAATTCCCCATTGCAAAGAAAAAAAAACTACTTTTCTTGTCCGGGCCAAACTTAGAGAAAAGGGTTAATTTTTGTTCACAGTTCATAGGAAAGGCCTGTCAGTAGGAACATAAGGCAGATGGTCAAGCAGACAGATAGTGGACCAGGCTATAAAACCCCAAGGGCTGCCTCAGTGATTCATTTCCTTTGGTGAGACTTCACTTCCTAAAGGTTCATCGGCATCACCAGTTTAGGACACATGTCTAACCACAACTTAATAATAGCATGAACAACGACTCCTTTGTGTATCAATAAATTTTATCTTGGTGCTGAGCCCGACATCCCTCTATTTGCATCAAGAAAACTAAAACACAGTGACATGAAATAACTTGCTCAAACTTACAATATTAGTGCCAGGCCCAGTCTGAGTTGGTAGCAAAGAGATCCATAAGTTTACACAGACATAAAATGGTCCCTTTCTGATTTATATAAAGATTGTTCTGCCGGGCGATGGTGGCGCACGCCTTTAATCCCAGCACTCGGGAGGCAGAGGCAGGCGGATCTCTGTGAGTTCGAGACCAGCCTGGTCTATAGAGCTAGTTCCAGGACAGGCTCCAAAGCCACAGAGAAACCCTGTCTCGAAAAAAACAAAAAAAAACAAAAAAAAACAAAAAAAAAGATTGTTCTGAGCAGGCTGATAATCAGTGTCTTTGAAGACATCCAGAGACCTGGTTCCTTCTGTCCTGTAACTCTCTCGCCTCCTAGGATCACAATGACCATGGTTCCAGTGAGGGTTCCCAAGCCATCCACCTCACAGGGCATGCTGCAGTAATGGCATTGCTGGTGGTCATTTCCCATTGGCTAGGTGTGGTCACATGGTCACACCTAGCTGCAAGAGAGTCCAATCAGTGTGATTCCCTTTGTGATCCTGCCTATGTATCCTGCCACAATCCAGAGATGGGGATCTTCATATTTAAAGGAAAGGAGGAGAGTGAATTCCAGGTTCAGTTAGCAGTTCTACTGGCTGGTGAGAGCCAGGTCTGTGCCCTAAGACTAGTATGCACCCAGCCCAGCCCTTCCTCTTGACCATGCTCCCTGCTCTTCCACCAGGTGGATATCATGCAGATGTGCATCATTGAGCTAAAGGACAGACAAGGCCAGCCCCTCTTCCACCTGGAGCACTACATTGAGGGCAAGTACATCAAGTATAATTCCAACTCAGGCTTTGTCCGTGATGACAACATCCGACTAACACCACAGGTGAGATGCTGAGCTTGCTCTGCTCACATTTTCGTCCTCCACCCACTTGGGAAGGCTCAACCCTAGACAGGGAGATTCCTGTGGGTGGAGTCTTACCTCCTCACATCCCTGGGAATGTGTGTGAACCCAGGGCTCCAACACGCTAGGCACCTGTCCCACCACACAGCAGTATTCCCAGTCTCCCACCCCTTTCCGTGTGTTTCCGTGTCTGCAGTGTGTAAGTGTGTGTGTGTACCTTTGTGTGTCTGCACCCGTGTGTGTCCCTATACGATGTTGGGGATCATCCTTGATCATTCTTCTGCCTTACTCAGAGTCTCTCATTCAAACCCAGGGCTCACTGATAAAGCTAGTCTTTCTAGCCAGCTTGCTCTGGGAATCCCATCTCCACCTTCTAAAACTGGACTTAAAAGCAGACCTACATCTGCACCCAACATTTACATGAGTTCTGTGGAATCCAAGTTCTGGTTCTCATCTTTGCATAGACATTGTCTATGCAAACCACCAAGTCATCTCCCAAGGTTTTTTTTTTAAAGCAATACACCTGCCACCCTGTGCTGGTTTCCTTCAGCAGCCCTAAGATGACAGTAAGCTGTAACCCTAAGGGCTCTGCAGAGCTGAGCATACCCTTCTTTTGTCTTTTACTCTACAAAACTCTGCTTGAAGAGACTACCTTTATCAGGGCGACCCAAGTCTTACAGCCTCCTGCCCAGCATCAGGCCAGCAATCTGGCCTGCTACAACTTCTTCTCTTCCTGCCCTGACACAGGCCTTCAGCCACTTCACATTTGAGCGTTCTGGTCATCAGCTGATTGTGGTGGACATCCAGGGTGTGGGGGACCTTTACACTGACCCACAGATACACACTGAGAAAGGCACCGACTTTGGAGACGGCAATCTCGGTAAGTGGGGAGAGCCAGCCCATGTCCACAGAGACCGTCCGTGCTCCCCTGAAATCTTAGGGAACACACTGAGACACTGTTGGGCCTTCCCTGAGGTGATGGGGCGGGAACTTGTTTTGTCTGATCTACCACCCCTCCAGTTGAGCGTCCTTCGTCACTAGGCAGAAATAAGACCCCAGACACCCTTGTTCTGCCTGCAGGTGTCCGGGGAATGGCTCTCTTCTTCTATTCTCATGCCTGCAACCGGATTTGCCAGAGCATGGGTCTTGCGCCCTTTGACCTCTCACCACGGGAGCAGGCTGTGGTAAATCAGAGCACCAAGCTGTTGGTGAGTACCCAGCGCTGATCAGGCTCTGCTTCCTGGGGGATGGCATTTGCTTGGCTTTGGCCTATTTGTGACCAGAGTGAAGAAAACGGAACTGACAGGAATCATGTGTGCCCAGGTACACGAACAGGCCTCTGGGCCTGCCAAGTGTGGACAGTGGGACCAGCCAGCTCACTCTTTTTAGGAACCAATTCAGGAGACAATTGGCAAAAACAAATTTTGGCCTCTGGGTGTGCATTGGGGTGTACTTCCAGCTCAAACTGGAAATACAGACTAGCAGCCCCTTTGAGCTCCATCCATGTACCCCTTCTTGGACACCATAGGGTTAATCCTGAACTGATTTCTCAATAAGATTCTGTCTTAGGCGTGTATAAAAGCCATGGATGGAGAGGTTTCAGGGTTCAAAGGAACCCTCCATTCCCTACAGAGTGCTTGCTTGACGTGACTATTCCCATTAATGTCCCCAGCAATCAGCCAAGACCACCCTGAGGGGGACAGAGGAGAAGTGTGGGAGTCCCCGCATAAGGACGTTCTCTGGCAGCCGGCCTCCCTTGCCCCCTCGCCTTTCAGAGAACTCCGGGGATGAGAACATGAGCGATGTGACTTTTGACTCTCTGCCTTCCTCCCCGTCTTCAGCCACACCACACAGCCAGAAATTGGACCCCCTCCGTAAGTCCTGGATATAGAGATCACAGGGGCAGGCACCAGGTAGAGCAGAACTAAACCAGTTTCATTCGTGGTAGAAAATGAGACAGTTTTGCCGGGGTGGCGTTCCTGGCGAATTCATAGGACAGACTTCCAAGATGCAGCCAATCGGTATATGGAAATAGACTCTGTGGTAGAAAACGAGGCAACCCACCTCGGTGTGGTCTGTGACGCTAGCAAAGCTAGCATCTGACAGAACACAAAAGAGGACATTCCATCTCAGCGTCCTTAGTCCTTATAGTCACAGTTTACAAACTGTGAATAAGTCAGTGATGGTGGTCCATGCAGAGGCAGAGGCAGGGAGAGCTCTGAATTGGAGGCCAGCCTGATTTATTCCAGGCCAGCCAGGGCTACCTAGTCAGTCAGTCTCTCTCTCTCTCTCTCTCTCTCTCTCTCTCTCTCTCTCTCTCTCTCTCAAAAACTAAAACAAAACAATTACACCTCCCATAAGACAATCTTTTTTTTTACAAAAAAAAAATAAAGTACTAGCAAATAAAAACTACCGGCCCATTTTGGTCGAATCTGAGAATCATTCAGCATTAGGAAACCTGTCAATATCATAGCAATAAGTCAAGAGAGCAAAGCTGAGGCTGGCAGGATGGCTCACTGGATAGAGGCACTTGCCATAAAATAACTTCATTTTTTTGAGAGAGGGTTTCTTTGTGTACCTTTGGAGCCTGACCTGGGACTGGCTCTGTAGACCAGGCTGGCCTCGAACTCACAGAGATCACCTACCTCTGCCTCATGAGTGCTGGGATTAAAGGTGTGTACCACCACAACCCAGCAAACCGTGAAATACTTTTTAAAAAATATTAAAAGCTATTTAAAAATGTGAAAACCGTTTTTATGAACTGTGTTGATGTGGATGTATGCTGGGGTTGAACACAGGCTTCATTCTTGGTTAGCTTATTCTCTACCACTGAGATCTCCCCAGCCCGCACTATTACAGACTTAATAAAGCTGGTCTTGAGTATGGGGGACCACCTGTTTATTTCAGCGCTCAGGAGACTGAAGCAGGTGGATCTCTGTGAGGTCAAGACCAGCCTGGTCTACAGAGTGAGTTCCACAGCAGCCAGGGCTACATAATGAGATCTTATCTGAAATAGCAGCAACAAAAGGTCAGCCAGATGGGTCAGGCTGCAGCTTGCTTAGGACAGGAGAGAGATGACTGCCAGGAGACAGCTGGCTTGGAAGCCACATTGTGGCCCACACTGTGGGCCCCCCATGGACAGGTGGCTTCTCTTCCGTCAAGTCTGCACTTTCTTCAGAGCTACTCAGCCCGTTAATTACATGTACTGCTCACGTTAGTTACATGTACTGCTCACGTTAGTTACATGTACTGCTCACGTTAGTTACATGTGCTGCTCACGTTAGTTACATGTGCTGCTCACGTTAGTTACATGTACTGCTCACGTTAATTACATGTACTGCTCACGTTAGTTACATGTACTGCTCACGTTAGTTACATGTACTGCTCACGTTAATTACATGTACTGCTCACGTTAATTACATGTACTGCTATCTGTGTATGTGATAGACAGACACATCCATGGCTATCAAGTGGCGGACTTGGAAAGAATTGAGAAAGAAGTGTAGCTCTTCAGGGTGACAGTATCTTTTCCCCATGTGGTGCTTCTCTTTAAGAATTAAAAGTAACCAGGTAGTGGTGGTGCACACCTTTAATCCCAACACTCGGGAGGCAGAGGCAGGCGGATCTCTGTGAGTTCGAGGCCAGCCTGGTCTACAGCGCTAGTTCCAGGACAGCCAAGGCTTTATAGTCAACCCCTACCTCAAAATAAATAAATATTTAATTAATAATTTATAGTATATATTAAATAATATATATTGTTAGTGGTGAATATATATATATATATATATATTTAAAAGTAAAATGCTGGGCATGATAGTACACAACTGTAACCCTGGCTCTTGGGAGCCTGAGGCAGCAGGATTGCCAGCAGTTGGCTGCAGGGTGAGGTTTGGTGTGGGTTCCGTGTGCTGTAGGCAGGATATGTGTGGCTCTTTGATATGTCCTACATCAATCACCTTTGCTTGTCCCTGCTCAGATTGGCCAGTGTTTGGTGATCTTGATAACATGGGCCCTAGAGACCATGACCACATGGACAATCACCGGGTGAGTGGAAAGGAGGGAGGTTGCCGGCTGCCATCCCCCAGGGTGGTGTGAAAGAGGGTGTTAGGTTGAGGGAGGCAGGCAGCCCAGCCCAGGTCTGCTTGGAACACCTCTCAGATTGTCCCGCAGGTTCAAGTTCACTTTTGGCTGCTGTTTGGGATCATCATCTTGGCCAGATGGTATTTTAAAGAGCTTTACTTTCTCACTTAACTCTCAAGATGTACGAGGTAGAATTTTTCTTACAATAGATTTTATTTTAGAGCTTGAATGGGGGCTGGGGATGGTAGAGTGCTTGCCTAGCATCCATGAAGCCCTGAGTTCAGTTCCCAGAACCACAGAAACTGGGTATAGCAGTGCACACCTGAAATCCTAACACTTGTGGATGCAAGAGGATCAAGATCATCCCTGGGAATACAGTGAGTGTGAGGCCAGCCTGGGCTACATGAACCCTTGTCTCAAAACAAAAGCAGACTATCTAAATACGCGAGGGAAGACGTATTACACTCACTGTTTCCTAAGTTTCAGCCCTGTGTTATTGGCTTCTTTAGTAATGTGTAATGAGGCAGAACCTAATAGCAGAAGGGTGTGACTGAAGCTGCTCGCCTCGTGTGTTCTGCAAACGGGGCAGCAAGGAGACCAGAGGGTCTGGGGATAAAAGCTATTCAAAGATGTGCTCCAGTAACCTGCTTCCTCCAGCCAGGCCCCACGTCCTGATAACCCAGTCAGCTATGAACTCATTGCTGGGTTACCACATGGATGAAGTTAGCACTCTTGTGATACACTCACCTCTCATAAGTACAACTGACTGGGAACCTTTGGGGGTGTGGGGTGCATTTTGTACCAAACTGTAACAGTCCTTCAGGTACCAGAATGGCTCCCACAGCTAAGAGAAGCTCAGATAAGTTGAGTCGTTATCTAATAACTGATACTCAGCAGATGAGTATAAAGCCAGGGGTTGTGTCTGGGCATCCGGTTCCAGGGCCTAAGTTCTTTGCCACTACTTTGTACTGCTTTCTGGTCTCTCGACCAGCAGGAGGCAGGAAGACTGTTGAGTGAGGTGATAAATCAAAGGAGAGAACAGATGGCTAGGATGTCCAGATGTCACCACCACCGTACTGGGATCACCACTAGAACTATTGTCCTCTCTTCAGGACTCCGAGAACAGTGGGGACAGCGGATACCCAAGTGAGAAGCGAAGTGACCTGGATGATCCTGAGCCCCGAGAACGCGTGAGCACCCCGAGACCCTAAGACTGGAGACCTTTGTTCCTTCATCTGTTATCCGTTGGGATAGGAAGCTAATAGGCAGATAAGAACTGGTCCTGAAAACAAGAAAGATTAAGACAACAAACTAGACTTCAGACGGCGGCAAATGCAGGAGAGACAGTGAAGCAGACAGGGATGAGGAAGGGGAAGAGAGAGAGGATTGGCTGTAAGGTTGAACATAACAAGCAGGCTGGATGTGGTGATACACTTGAGAGGGTTATGTTCAGGGCCAGCCTGGGCTAAGGATACCCTGTCTCTAAGAGAACAACCACCATAGAACAAAGACAAGAAAATGGCAGGGAAACCTTTGAAGCTGGAACCTTTGGCTGCTGAGCAGGAGGATGCTGGATAATGGTTTCGCTGATGTGGCTGGGAGGGCTCAGGGTACAACCCTGGTAGCCCTGGGAGGGTCTCAAGCCTGCTTCCTCAGTCTCCCTCCCAGCACTCTCTGGGTGGAGGTGGCTTCCATGCTCTCAGCCCTTCAGAAACTTCCCCGTGCACTGAGATAGAACTAGCGCAGTAAGGCCTGTTACATGGAAGGCCCTGGTCTCATCGTATAATTATGAACATGAAGCATAAAGGAGGAAGCTAGGCCAGAGGAAGAACTAACCACCGTTTCTCCAGTGGCTTCATGCCAACTCTGGTACCCTGGGGTCAGTTCAGTCTGTTCACACAGGCTTCTGTGTGACTGTGAACTCATCAGCTCTGCGGACGATGGTTCCAGCTTCACCTAGGGAGTGGTAAACTGGTGTCCCTAGAGCAGGGACCCCGGGAGGCCTGGTCCTGCTCCCCGGGAATTGGTTTCTGGAAGGAAAGTCTCCCCTTACAATACATTTTCTGTTCCCTCGCAGGGCCACTCCAATGGCAACCGAATGCCTGAATCTGATGAGGACAGCCTGGGCAGCTATGGACGGGTATGTGCCCATAGGAACAGGCGGGCAGCTATGGACGGGTATGTGCCCATGGGAACAGGCGGGCAGCTATGGATGGGTATGTGCCCATGGGAACAGGCGGGCAGCTATGAATGGGTATGTGCCCATAGGAATAGGCGGGCAGCTATGGACGGGTATGTGCCCATAAGAACAGGCCTGCCTCTTTTGGCTCTTGTGTTCTGCCCTCCTCCTGGCACACAGCCCACCCCTCCACCTTCTGCATGTCCATTTTGCAAAGGGCAGGTTGGAGGTGATGTCCTGGGCAGGGTGCCAAGAGACTCCTGGGGAAGGGGAAAGAGATGGTCCTGGATAAAGGTCACCAGGACAGCCTCATGTTAGAGAGTTTGACCAGAAGGTCACAGCATCGGCCGCTTCTCCTTGCCACCACCCAGTGAGACATTTGCTAAGTTGCTCATCACCGCTTTTATGTGAGAAAACTGGAATCCTGGGCAACTTTTCCCACTTACCTGGCTACTCCAGGGTGTGTGTGTTCCTTATTTGAAATGCTTGGGCTCAGAAATACTTTGAATTTCAGATTATTCCTCCATTTTTTTTTTCTGTGTGTGTGCATGCAAGTGTGTGGGTATGCGTGTTTGGCCATGCACGTGGAACCCAAGGTTGATAATGGGATCATCCTTTATTGTTCTTATACCTTAGTCTTCAAGGCAGGGCCTCTCAATCAAACCCAGAGCACACTGATCTGGCTCATTCTACTGGTCAGCTTGCTCTGGGGATCACGCCTCTGCCTTCTAGGGCTGTAATTACGGGCTGGCTGCCGTTCCTATCAGGCTTCTGGGGATAGGAACCTCACCCTCATGCTTGTATAGCAGATGTTTTAACCACTAAGCCAGCATCCCAGTCTCACAGTTAGATTAAAAGAAAAAAATGGGGGGATACTCTTGGCATATACACAATTTGAGAGGGACCCAAAGTCTAACCGTGAGATTCATCATGTATGTTTCATATACACTTAACATGAGCCGAGGGTAATTTTACCTGCTGCTTTGAATGTGCTTGTCCTTTGGCCACCGTGTGAATGACAAGTGTCTGAGTGGTGGCAGCTGTCAGGCATGCTTAGGAAAGGCTGACCCTACTGCCTCATTATTCTCCGATTCTCAAACACAAGTATGAACGCCACACCTCTCACTGTTTGCTAAGTGGGTCCCTCCTGCCTGCAGAGTCCCCCCCCCCCCCCCCCTGAAGCCTGGTGCCCATATCTGGAGCCCAGAGGCACTTTCTAACCCGGCCACCCCAGCTGGCTGGATTCTTTTTCCTCAGCTGGTGGTCAGATGAAGGCTTCTCAGCCTGGAGCAGGACAGAGTTGCCAGGCTGAGAAACTGCGGGCGCTCTGGGCTGGGTCCTTCTTGCTCCAGGGCTGCAGAGAGTTTAGCTGCCTGTGCTCCTGAAATACCTCCTGGCGTTGCTCACTTTATCTTGGTTGAGTCACAGAGAAAGCCAGCGTGTTTGTGGGAGTCAGTCTTTGCTGGGGCCAGGCGTGAAGAAGCTAGGAGAGAAGGCTTAGCGTCGAACCTCAGCTGCAGCTTCAGGCAATAAATGAGGGGAAGTGTTTCTTGGGGCCACTGTGGTCTGTTCCGCGGGTCATTGTGTCCTGTGGCTGCCCTCTGTCAGTACCCATGAGCTGGTGGCAACGGAGTATGAGTTTAAGGCCAGACTGATAGTCAAGGCTACACAGATAAACTGTATCTTAAAAACAAAAACAAGGGGGCTGGAGAGATGGCTCAGAGGTTAAGAGCATTGCCTGCTCTTCCAAAGGTCCTGAGTTCAATTCCTGGCAACCACATGTTGGCTCACAACCATCTGTAATGAAGTCTGGTGCCCTCTTCTGGCCTGCAGACATACATGCAGACAGAATATTGTACACATAATAAATAAATATTTTAAAAAAAAACAAAAACAAAAGCGAAAAGAAAAAGAAAAAATTGGAGCCCTGGGGATGGGGCCAGAGGATTGGGGGGGGGGGGTGCTTCATTGTAATCCTAGCACTTGATAGTCTGAGGAAGGGAGTTGGGGAGATCATGGTGCAAAGCAGCCTAAGTACATAGTGAGTTCAGAGTCTTTCTGGACTACATAACAAGGCTCTTGTTCAAATTGTCAGGAACAAATCAAAAGAATTGGGGGCCACTCTTGTCCAGTAAAGTTAGATGCCACTGGGGTTCCTTCCCCTCGCCTGCCAACCTGCCTCCCGTTTTTATGATGACTTCTTTGACAGCACACCCAGCCCCAGCCCCTCACTTCTCTGGCCTTTAAACTCCATCCACCTGGTCTCTCCCATCAGGTCTCTGTGGAGACGTGGAACCTGCTCAATTCCTCCCGTCTGCATCTGCCAAGGCCCTCGGCTGTAGCCCTCGAAGTGCAAAGGCTAAACGCTCTGGACCTCGAAAGGAAAATCGGGAAGTCTGTCTTGGGGAAGGTATGGGGGATGCCCGTTCCAGAGCCCGCGCAGGGCTCGCTCCACTCCTCCACTAATTGCTTCTTCTTGCAGGCTGGCTGGGCTGCCCTTAGGCATGGCTTTGACCTCCTAGGGAGCCAGAACAACAATGCCGTCTCTGTGGCAGGTCCATCTGGCCATGGTACGATACCACGAGGGTGGGCGCTTCTGTGAGAAGGATGAGGAATGGGACCGAGAGTCAGCCATCTTCCACCTGGAGCATGCAGCTGACCTGGGAGAACTGGAGGCCATCGTGGGCCTGGGACTTATGTACTCTCAGCTGCCCCACCACATCCTGGCTGATGTCTCTCTGAAGGTGAGGGGATGTGTGTCCCTGACCTAAAGTGGAGTACTCAGCCAGTCCATCACTTACTACCCCCATTCCGGTGGTCACCTCCTGGAGGATTCGTTTTGTTTGCTTTTTTCAAAACAGGGCCTGACTATGTAGCTCTGGCTGCCCTGGAACTCACTCTTGTAGACTAGGCTGGTCTCAAACTCAGAGATCCGCCTGCCTCTGCCTCCCAAATGCTGGCATTAAAGGCGTGCGCCACCACCACCTCGCTCTCATTTTCTAAATAGTAAGTTAACTATTTTGAATGGCTACTCAGATGTAGTTTCAGAAATGTACCAGTTACCTGAGACCCTCATAACAAATTCCCACATCCTGGTAAATTACCACAGTTGTCTTTTGGAGGCCCTGGGGAGATTCCTTCTTTGTCTCTTACAGTCTCCACGAAACAAACAAAACATCTAAAGCCAGGCATGGTGATGTCCCTGTCATCCCGGTGCTCAGAAGGCTGTGGCAGGATTGTGAATTCCAGGCCAGCCTGAGCTACAGGCTACGATCCTGTCTGAAACAGCCAGCTGGTATCCGCATGTATGTGTGCGTGTGTGCACATGAACGTCACAGCAGCAGTCCCTCTCTCGGGTGTGAATAGAGACAGGTGGAGCAGTGTTTGATCAGGAGAATGAAGCACAGGCATGTGCTCCAACCTGTGTGACAGAGCCAGACAAAATGCCACATGTTAAATCACTCTAGTCCATGTATATGACACATTCAGAGCCCACAGAGGCAGAGAGTGGACGGGTCATTGCCTCTAGACGGGGTAGGCCGGAGAGATAAGTGTATAGAGAAAATCTGTGGTTTGTGGAGTCTGGTGCTTCTTTTTTGGATTGTTTAAGATATTTTGAAATTGGGCCAGCATGATGACTCGGTGGGTAAGAGCCCCTGCTGCAAAGTCTGAGATCCTGAGTTCAATCCCTGGGTCCCACATGGTGGAAAGAAAGAGCCAACTCCTACCTTAATACATAGACTGTGGCACATGCAAGCTGACACACACAATAAATAAATAAGCAAACACAATACAAACGTAGGGTTTTGTTTTGTTGTGACCAGGTTTCTCTGTGTAGCCCTGGCTGTCTTAGAACTAGCTCCAGACTGGCCTCAAACTACCTCTGCCTCTTCCTGAGTGCTGGAATTAAAGGTGCCTACCACAAAGCCTGGCAAGCATTTAGTTTCCTAAACCCATGGTGGGGTAGCTAAACAAGCTCATCGATATACTGACAGCCGTGGACGTGAACTTCCCAGCCCAGAACTCTCACAACGACTTAAGAAACTGGAGGTTGACAAAGGAGCCCTTGCGGTCTCCCTCAGACACTCAGGTGCTGTTTGTGTTTGACAGGACACAGAGGAGAACAAGACAAAAGGCTTTGATTACTTACTGAAGGCGGCAGAAGCTGGTGATAGGCAGTCCATGATCCTAGTGGCCCGAGCTTTTGACACCGGCTTGAACCTCAGCCCAGACAGGTACTATGGCTGTCGTGTGATTGATGTTGGGATAATCTGGGCCACACAGGTTGCTTTTTCTTTTTTTTTTTTAAATAATTCATTATGTATAGTGTACTGCCTGTGTGTATGCTTGGACACCAGAAGAGGGCACCGGATCTCATTACAGATGGTTGTGAGCCACCTTGTAGTTCCTTGGAATTGAACTCAGGACCTCTGGAAGAGAAGCCAGTGCTCCCAACCTCTGAGCCCACCCCCTGTTGGCAGGTCACTTTTCTTTGGTTCAGGACAAACAGACATGGGTTCTAGCCTTAGCTCTGCTTAGCTCTGAGTCCACCTCAGTTACTTTCAGCAAGTCACTTTACCTCTCTGGCCTCAGTTTCTTCTTTTGGTGAAATAGGAATAATGATGATAGTATCTCTCTAATGGCGCACCCATGAAGATCAAATACCTTTCCCACAGTGCCTCACACATAAAATATACAATAGATGGAAGTCTTTACAGCATATGTAAAGATTTGATTGGAGCAGGGGGGAACCAGAAAAGGTTATGCAGTTCAGTATGATTGTCTATCGAAAATAGAATTTTGGGTGATTGTGACTGCTTTTCCCTACTCTTGTTTTAATTTGTATTCTTATGATGATGCAGTGTTTAAACTTAAGATTAAACCTAGGACTTCAGCCTGGTCTACAGAGCTAGTTCCAGTACAGCCAGGGCTACATAGAGAAACCCTGTTCCAAAAAACCAAGGGGGACTGGGAGATACATTCTTCAGCAGGCACCTTCTCTTTAGTATCAAGAATTCATCTCCTTTGCTGGGGAGATAGCTTGGTCAATAAATTATTTGCCTGGCACATGAAGACTTGACTTTGGTTCCCAGAACTCATTTAGAAAAAGTTGAACAGAAATCAGCGGGGCCCTGGGGTTGTTGGCAAGTTTCAGATGAGTGAGAGACCCTGTCTCAAGAAGAAAAAAAAACAAAGTGGCTGGCACCTAAGGAATGACACTCATTTGTCCTCTGCCATCTGGCTCTCCTCACACCTTCCCCAAGGAATTCTCCTTCCACTGGTGAAGGGTTTTTCACACTGTGCCAATTTTGGGTGTTTTTTTGAGACAGGGTTTCTCTGTGGCTTTGGAGCCTGTCCTGGAACTAGCTCTGTAGACCAGGCTGGTCTCGAACTCACAGAGATCCGCCTGCCTCTGCCTCCCGAGTGCTGGGATTAAAGGCGTGCGCCACCATCGCCCGGCTACTGTGCCAATTTCGCTAAGGAGAGATCCCTTCGAAATAAAAATAGAAACTGAGCCAGGCGGTGGCGACGCACGCCTTTAATCCCAGCACTCGGGAGGCAGAGGCAGAGGCTTTCTGAGTTTGAAGCCAGAACAGCCAGGATGACACAGAGAAACCCTGTCTTGGTTTGGGTGGGAAAGAGATTATCTATATAGGGGCTGGAGAGATCACTCAGGGGTGAAGCACTCTTGCTGCTCTTCCAAAGGACCCGAGTTCAGTTCCCAGCACCCGCAACAAGGAATTCACAACCACTTGTAGCTCCAGCTCCGTGGATCCCTTTCCTCCTTTGGCCTCCTTGTACATCTGCACACATGCAGCATACACACTCACGGACACATAAATTAAATTTTTCAGAAATGAAACAGAAACATAGAAAGTCTGCAACATGAAGGTGTCCCTTATATGATGTGGCCATTGGTGCTGTAGTTTGTGGACCAGAGGTGGTGGTCCCACTGGAGTCCCAGGCTTGCCTCTCCAACTCAGTGGTCCTCTGCCTCCCCACACCTTGCCATAGTAACATCCTTCTCCCCTCCGTATCGCCTGGCAAGGTGCCGAGACTGGTCAGAGGCTCTACACTGGTACAACACGGCCCTGGAGACAACGGACTGCGACGAGAGTGGGGAGTACGACGGAGTACAGGACGAGCCCCAGTACGCGCTGCTGGCCAGGCAGGCTGAGATGCTGCTCACCGGAGGGTTCGGGCTGGACAAGAACCCCCAAAGATCAGGTGAGGCCCACAGACCTTCCCTGGGGTAGGATGGGGCTGGGGAAGGTCTATAGTTCCCAGATGAGCCACTTTCACCAATAGGGGTCTTTATAGAGATGGTACGCAGACAAATATTTTATTTTTACTTTATCACATGTTATTTTTATATGTATGAGTGTTTACCTACATGCGTGTATACCGTGTGTGCCTGGTACTCTCAGAGGCCAGAAGAGAGTTGGATCTCATGGAACTGCAGTACAGCTGGTCGTGAGCTACTATGAAGGTGCTGGGGATTTTACTTTATTATTAGTTGTGTGTGTGTGTGTGTGTGTGTGTGTGTGTGTGTGTGTGTGTGTGTGTGTGTGTGTGTGAGAGAGAGAGAGAGAGAGAGAGAGAGAGAACACCGAGGAGGCCAGAAGAGTATGTCGGATCCCTGGAGCTGAGGTTACAGGAGGAGGTTGGGAGCTGCCCAGCATGGCTCCTGGGAACTGAACTCTAGTCCTTTACTGTTAACCCCCGAATCATTTTTCCAGTCCCTCACATTTTTGTTTTAATTTTATATTATTCTCTGTTTCCTTTTTAACTATTTATTTACTTTTAAAAGCAGGATGTGATATTCATACGTATAATCCCCATCTTGGGATGGCAAAGACAGTGGCTCCTAAGGGCTTGCTGGTCGGCCAGTCCAGCTGAAATAATAATTTCTAGGTTCAGTGGGAGAGACCCTGCCTCAGAAAATAAGGGGACAGCAAAAAGGGGGTTCCTAGGCCACCCTGATAAGCTAAGTTTGATTATCAGAACCCATGTAAAGGTAGAAGAGACCCCACAGAGTTGCCCTCTGACCTCCACACCTCTGCCCTGGTACATGCACCCCCTCCCAGTACTTTAAAAAAATAAGGGGGGGGGGTAGCGAGACAGAAGAAGACATCAAAATTTATGTATATAAATCAAATAAGGATGCAGCCAGTCTTCCCAATTTACGAGTTTTGTGTTCATACACAAGAAGGCTTACTATCTTTACTTATGTTGTGTGTTTGTGAATGCGTGCACACACCATTGCATATGTGGGAGTCGGTTCTTTTTTTAATATTTATTTATTTATTATGTATACAATATTCTGTCTGTATGCCTTCAGGCCAGAAGAGGGCACCAGACCCCATTACAGATGTTGTGAGCCACCATGTGGTTGCTGGGAATTGAACTCAGGACCTTTGGAAGGGCAGGCAATGCTCTTAACCTCTGCGCCATCTCTCCAGCCCCCCCCCCCCCCCCCCCCGGTTCTTTCTTCTACTACGTGGAACCCAGCCATCAGGCTCGGGTCAGCAGATTTGGCAGGAAATGCCTCTACCTGCTGAGCCCTCTCACCGGACTCCCCCATTGCACCTGTAAAGCTGTTGTGATGGTGTACACCTGTGACCCCAGCATTGAGGAGGCTGATAAGGAAATTCCAAGTTTCAGGCTAGTCTGGGCTACATAGACCCTGTCTCAAGGAAACATATTTGCCTCTGTCACTGAGTAGTCTTCTCCATGTTTGTTACTTTTCTGTTGCTGTGATAAGAGTTCCCCAACAAAAGATAACTTAAAGAAGGAAGAATTGATTTTGGTTTACTAATCCAGAGAGGATTTGGGATTAAGAGTCCGTTATGGTGGGAAAGCTTGGCATCAAGAGCCAGAGCCTGACGCAGCAGGGAAGCAAGAGGACCAGATTTCACCCCCACACAGTGTTTGGTCAGGGTTTCTACTGCTGTGAGGAGACACCATGACCACGGCAACTCTTAGAAAGGAAAACATTTAATTGGGGCTGACTGTCAGTTTCAGAGGTTTAGTTCATTACTGATGGCAGGAAACATGGCAGCCTGCAGGCAGAGATGGTGCTGGCCTGCCTCCCGAGTGCTGGGTTAAAGATGTGCACCCCTGCGCCCAGCTAAAAGAAAATATTTTTATCATCTATGTATGCGTGCATGTGGAGATTAGAGGACAACCTTTGAGGATTGGTTCTCTTGTTCCACCATGTCACTCCTAGGGATGGAACTTATGTCATCAGTGTCTTTACACATTGAGCCTCTTCATTTCTTTTATTATTAAATAATATGTCACTGAGTGATTATATCACTTTTTTCTACTATAATCTGATGGATATGGAAGATTTCTTAAAACTTTAAAAATGTTATTATTTTTTATGTATGTATATGTGTGAATGTATGCTGTGTGTATATATACCTGTGGAGGCCAGAAGAGGGTGCTGGATCCCCAGGTGTTACAGGCAGTTGTGAGCTGCCCAGTGTGGATATTGGGAACTGAGCTAGGATCCTCTTGAAAAGGATCACTTTTTCTTTTTTTAAAGAATAATTTATTATGTATATAGTGTTCTACTTACATGTATGCCTGCACACCAGAATAGGGCACCAGGTCTCATTACAGATGGTTGTGAGCCACCATGCGGTTGCTGGGAATTGAACTCAGGACCTCTAGAAGAGCAGCCAGTGCTCTTAACCTCTGAGCCATCTCTCTAGCCCCCAATTTAGATACTTCTTATCAGTTTTGAGTCTGTCATATAGACTGGTTGCCTTGGACTTCAGAGTGGGGGTGTGGCTCAGCGGTAGAACTCTTGCCTGGCATGCAAGCTCTTGAGTTTCACAGCAATACCAGAGAATTGAAGAGCACTCTTGACTGGCCAGGTTTAACCATATGCTACCCTGAGCGACTTGAATCATACCGTACAGGCCAGGTTGCTATAGAAACCTCAGATGCTCTTTTGAGTGAGATGAAATTTGCTTGCTTGATGAAGACAAATGGCTCACCTCCTTGTGCCCGCTTTGCTGTCTTTCAGGAGACTTGTACACCCAAGCTGCCGAAGCCGCGATGGAAGCCATGAAGGGCCGGCTAGCCAACCAGTACTATGAAAAGGCAGAAGAGGCCTGGGCCCAGATGGAGGAATAACTGTCCCATAAGATCACTGCCGACTGGTCCCAAGCAAAAAGGCTGGGAGAATGGGCTGATTTTTTTTTTTTTTGGAAGGGGAAAAGCAGTTTTAACTATGCTATAAATTCACTTTTGTATTTGACTCTTGACAAAGTCTTTGCACCTGGCAGAGACATTTTAACTGCCCTTTAGGGGTGATACCTTGAGGGAGTGGGGGTTGACTATGCAGCCAAATGAATCACCTTAATTTTTTGAGGTTCCGTTTTCTTTCTTTTTTTCCCCCATTTTTTGTCATGAGATCTAAGAACATGTCTTTCTGTCGGAATGAACAGACAGTATCAGGGCTGAGCCTGTGCAGTCTGGACTCACCCCAATGTCTCCAGGCCCTGCGTTAGGAATCTGCGTAGAGAACATTCTGTTAACTTCCCATGGATGTCTGTCATTAGGTTTGGGGAAGTGTATGGACTTTTTTTTTCAGCAGGTGAGAGATCACTCAAACCCAGGTTCCTCCACACCCTAGGGAGATTATAAGGTTTTTCATTTGATGGCCTCCCACAGTGTACCTGATTTCTTGGTGTCCACCAAATTCCGTTTTTTAAAAGCATGCTTCCTACTGTAGACTTTACAAAACAGGTTTGGTTTTTTGTACACACATATTTGCTACCTCTGAGTCCTGCATTGGTGGATGCGGAAGCAGATGAACCTCAGAGCTTTCACAGGAAGACCTTGGCTTAGGAGCTGGGCAGCTTTCCTCCCAACAGAAGTGCCTCTGCGCCCCCCATGGCCACATCCACGACGGGACTGAAGCATCCTTGTGCAGATTCCACGGTCATTTCTTGATGTGGTGACGTTTTATAAACTCTGCCCTCAGCCTACTGTCCTTGGCATTTTCTGCCTGAAGCTGGATTTTTCTGGTCGATTGCAGCAAGTGGCCTTCAGCTACAGCCCTTTAGGAAATGTCTTAAGATGTCTGAGAACAAGAAGGCAAGAGTGTAAACACTCATTAGTTTTGGGTGTTTCCCCAGGGCCGGGTTGTGACTTAATGAGCTTTTTCTATAAAAGGAGTTCCGATTTAATGTGTGTATGATTTCTGTTTGGGTTCCAAATCGCCAAGGGAACGGCCTGCTGTGGTCCACCACAGATGTTAGAGCACCCTCTATCTTTGCTTTAAAGAACAGAAAAGCAGGGCACAACATACAAGTCATTCTCACCTCTCCTTAAAACAGGCCTTTTTAGCCCGGTGGTGGTGGTGGTGCTCACCTTTAATCCCAGCACTCGGGAGGGGGAGGAGGCAGAGGCAGGTGGATCTCTGAAGTTCCAACTGCTCTACAAAGCGAGTTCCAGGACAGCCAGGGCTACATAGAGAAACAGGCGGGGGGGGGGGGGGGGGCGGGGAGGACACACGACAAAACAATAACAGCAACCCAGGCCTTTTTAGGATTTTCTCATTGAGCCTGTCCAGTGAGGAGCTTGTAGAAGCACTAGTTTCTAAAGTCAAGAGTGTAGGTACTTTGAGGGCTAAGCAGAACCAATTTAACCCTGTGAGCTCAGACTGATGGTGCACATCTGTAGTCCCAGCATCCAAGTGGTAGTGGGCAGAGGTGATCCAGGTTTGAGGTTAGCCTCGGCTGTATAGTGAGACCTTGACCCAAAACAAAAAATCAAAAACCAAACAAGAACCAAAACAGAGCTGGTGCTGGTGTGGTACTAGCATGGCTTAGTGGGTAAAGGTTCCTGCCCAGCCTAGCCCAATAACCGAAGGCCAGTTTCAGGGAGCCAACTCCTGTAAGTTATCATCTGCTCTTCACTTGTGTGGTGTGGCACGGGCGAGCGCACGCAAACATCGATGAAAGTGTAAAAGAAATGAAAAAGCAAGAATTATCCTCGACAGCTCCTTTTCACCCACCGCAGGTCGTGAAGCCCTGGGGTTTGCATTTGACACCATCACAGCTGGTTTTCTCTGAGAGGCTGGTGCTCATCAGTTTCTTGTCAATACCAGAACAGTCTCTGGCTTGCCCCATCCTGCGGATGTTTTAAACTGGTGCATTTGTTAGCTAGGAGAAGCAGTTTACTGTGACAGTCTCTCAGGGTAACTGTCCTGGAGTCTGGAGTGTGTGTGTTGGTTAGCAGACGACCTCGGATTACTCAGATGCTAGCCACCTTTTTCTTTTGGGATGGGGCCTCTCGCTGGCCTAGAACTTGCCAAATAGGCTATGCTGGCTGGCCAGTGAACTCCAGGTATCTATCTGTCTTACCCTTCCTAATTCTGGGATTTCAAACTCACATCCTCTATCCATTGATTGGTCCCTGTCTGGACACTTACAGCCTCAGGCCTGCAAGTTGCTCCACCCACGTGGCCTTAATGCCTGGAAGTGGTCTCTTTTTCTCCTGGAGGCTGAGCTAGCCTGGAACACAGCTGAGCAAATGCTCTAAGGCCTTGTGAATGGAAAGTGAGCTGTGAGAGCCTGGTGTGTAACACGTGCACTTGGAGACTGCGGCCAGAAGATTATGAGTTTGAGACCAGCCTGAACTATGTACTAAGACTCTTGTCTCTTAAAAAAAAAAAAAGGCTATCTGTGACTCCAGTTCTAGGGGATCCAACACCCTCACACACAAACATGCAAACACCAATGCACATAAAAAAAAATAAATTGTTTACAGGTTTGAGCCACTTTTTTTTTTTTTAATCATAGCACAGCTTAGGAGGTTGAGGTGGAAGGACCGGTCACTGTGAGTCTCATGCCAGCTTGGGCTACATGATGACTTCCAGTCCAGCCTGGGTTACAGAATAAATTTAAAAAAAAAATAATAAAGTGATAGCTAGTGCCTTTAACTGTAGGCCCATATTTCTGTATGGCACAAGAGCCGTGAGCCCCGGTCTGAGGTGGTCACGAACTCTGCAGACAAGCTGTCTGTTTAACAATAGCCAGGATGTGCTGCTCCTAATTTCTTTTGTTATAAATGTAGATCACCTGAGAAGAGGTGTTGGCTGAAGCTGATGACTTAGGAGGTTTGGTGCTTCCTTCCTTTGTAATTTGGAGGATGTCTTATGGAGATGCTAATTCATGGCCTACCTGACTGCTAGCATACAGAGGCGGAGGTGACTAAGGCCCATTCCCCTGGTTGCCTAGGAGACAGCCTGATGTGTGTCATTGTCCCCCCCCACACTCAGTTTATGTGAGGATATATAAACTGCTTGAATAATATAAACAAGGGAGAGAGCCGGGCGGTGGTGGCGCACGCCTTTAATCCCAGCAGATTAAAGGCGCACACCCGAGATCCAAGGTGGAGGCAGAGGCAGGCGGATCTCTGGGAGTTCAAGGCCAGCCTGGTCTACAAGAGCTAGTTCCGGGACAGGCACCAAAGCTACAGAGAAACCCTGTCTCGAAAAAAAAAAAAAAAAGAAAGAAAAAATAAATGAGGGAGATCTTGCCCTTGAAGGATGACCGTGTAAGCTGCGTCTGATTATTCCTCGCAACTCCGTTCCAGTCCAGTTAGGGAATCTGTGTTGGACCCACATGGGCTTCAACATTTAACCCAAGCACTCGTGAGGCAGAGGCAGGTGGTGGATCTCTGTGGGTTCGAAGCCAGCCTGACCTACAGAGGAAGTTCCAGGAAGGTTCTAAAGCTACACAGAGAAACCCTGTCTTGAAAAACCAAAATAAAATAATAAAAATAAAAGACAACTTGCAGAAATGGTTATTTCTCCTCCCAAGCCCACTCGTATGTCTTCAAAAGCTGGTAAGGGTACCTTCTCTCCCCATGTGCTGGGTCCAGCTCAGGGAGGGTAACAGCAGTGCCTGGCACTTGTAGTCAGTTCTGTCTAGATCAACTGAACAGATTCCAGTGGCACTGCTAGCTAGAGGCTCAGCTGGAGCTAGGGCCCAGAGAGCTGCTGTTTTCCAGAGGGTCCTGGGAATAAAAGCATTTAACTGATGTGACAGTCCACTCAGTCTTACTACAGGTGACAGAGACGTAAATCAAACAGGGTTGGGGTGAGTATGAATATAGCATGTAGTTGAGGTCTTGGGTTTGGGCCCCAGCACTGCAAATCATACATAATGCAGGCTTCATGGATGTAAGAAAGAACATCCTCAGGCTTCAGTGCTTCAAAATAATCCCACTCCCTGCCCTCTAGACCAGCACACCCACTGAGCTAATTCCCCTCCAATCTTTGCTGTCCCTCATCCCAGCACCTTTGAATCACTAAGTGTGGTGTGAAAATTCACAAGTGTTTACACAAGTGTGTGCAGCTTGAGATGAATGGGAAGCAGGGAAGCGAGACCACGCCATTCCCTGCTTGGATTTGCGCCTCTTACTTCATCTCTGACCGTCTCAAGGCAACTGGCCGGAGCTACAGGTGCAGTTTGGGGTACACTCCAGGTTCCAGCTCGCCTCTCTCAATATTTTTTTCCCTACTATGTCAAATTCACACTCACTCTCAAATTTTCCCTCCCTATAAAAAAAACATACAAATCAAAAATTAGCCACACGGAGGCTGAAGCAAGCCACAGGCTTACTGAAGGAAGGACAGCTCTCTTCCACCTTCAACATGAGCTGCATCGCCTGGAATGTGGGCCCAACGTGACCCTGGGCCGGCTTTTCACACAGCGGAAAAAAATGTGATCGATCCTGATTTTTAACTTTTGTAATAAATTCTAATAAAGCAAGCTTTCCCAGATCTGGCCCTTACACTGTCAGTTTGTTTTAGATAAAATCTATGAATGCTTTTGATTTGCCCATCTGTCAAACAATGATCATTGCCCCTCAGAGTTGACTGAGAAGACCATGTGAATTGGGGCTCTTTTATGTAGGGCTTTAGAAGTGTCTGGTGTGAGCATTTGGACTCGAGATCATAGTGTTTTGGTTTTAAAATTTTTGAATGTTAGCTGGGCAGTGGTGGCACATGCCTTTAACCCCAGCACTTGGGAAGCAGAGGCAGGTATATCTCTGTGAGTTCAAGGCCACCCTGATCTACAAAGCAAGTTTCAGGACAGTCAGGGTTGTTACACAGAGAAACCCTGTCTCAAAAAAACAATATTTTGAACTTTATCCTAACACTGCATTGGCAGTAGGTTGATCAGGTATATGTAAGTCATCCTGACTCTTCATCTACAATGATAGGGAACTTTTTTTTTCTAAATATTTATTTATTTATTATGTATACAATATTCTGTCTGTGTGTATGCCTGCAGGCCAGCAGAGGGCACCAGACCTCATTACAGATGGTTGTGAGCCACCATGTGGTTGCTGGGAATTGAACTCAGGACCTTCGGAAGAGCAGGCAATGCTCTTAACCTCTGAGCCATCTCTCCAGCCCGATAGGGAACTTTTAAAAGTTTTATTGTATGTTTTTGCGACGAGCTCATAAGGACAGTGACAAAGGAGTCAACAGCAAGAAGTCTGGAGATTGGGAAATGTATGGATTGCCACCAAGTCAGCAGACCCAAGGAGCCTGGATCCCAAATCCACAGGCTGGATATGGTGGTTCATGTATGTAACCCCAGCACTTGAGAAGCTGGGGCAAGAGGATTCTGAGTTTAAAGCCAACCTCAACCACACAGAATTTGTCACAAAAGCCCTTTAAAAATGACTAAGCCGAGCTGGGCGGTGGTGGCGCACGCCTTTAATCCCAGCACTCGGGAGGCAGAGACAGGCGGATCTCTGTGAGTTCGAGGCCAGCCTGGTCTACAAGAGCTAGTTCCGGGACAGGCTCCAAAACTACAGTGAAACCCTGTCTCGAAAAACCAAACCAAAAAAAAAAAAAAAACAAAAAATGACCATTAAAGCAATGGACCAGCAGAATGAACGCAATCATCAAATCATCATCAGCCAGACCTGTTGGCCTGTAGCCTTTGTGTTGAGGGCCAGTGTCCTCAGTATCCTGCTGGGATACCAGGCACAGCAAAGTGAAGTCCTTTACTGTGGAGAATTGTAGTTGAAATGTGTTTGGCACCCATAAAATCATAGGGAGGGACACTATTAGGGGTGTATTAGGGGTGTAGCCTTTCGGAGAAATGTGGTCCTGATAGAGGAGGCTGGATGATACATGCCTTTAATCCAGATTTTGACTCTAGAGGGCACACCTTTCATCTGAGCCATGCCTTCTGTTGGAAGTGTGTCACTGTGGGGGACAGGCTTTGAAGTATTTTTCTCAAGCTTCTCTCCATGCAACAGTTGACTTCTTGTTGCTTTGGAGTCAAGGTGTAGTGCTCTCCACCCCAGCACCACGTCTGCCTGCTTGCTGCTGTGCTCCCCGTCATGATCATAATGGACTGAACCCCTGACTGTAAACGAGTTCCCCTCAATCCTCAATTACAAGTTTTCTTTATAAGAGTTGCTGTGGTCATATTGTCTCTTCGCAGCAATAAAAGCCTAAGACAGAAATTAATAGAAATTTCCAGAGTTAATATAAAAAATGCTCTACCAGCCTTTTCTGCATGCTAGGCATTGTGTAATGTCCAACTTAATGACAGAAAGCAACTGTAAGAACCTGTAAGGGTATCTGACTAATTAAAATTAATGAATGTTCTGACCCCTAAGGAAGGCCACAGCCACAACCCTCCCACACTCAGAACTCCCCAGACAATTTAGAACCCTGTTCTCAATCTCTCTGTGTGTGTTTTTGTTTTTGTTTTGCTTTTTGAGACAGGTTTCTCTGTAGTTTTGGAGCCTGTCCTGGAACTAGCTCTTGTAGACCAGGCTGGCCTTGAACGCACAGAGATCCGTCTGCCTCTGCCTCCCAAATGCTGGGATTAAAAGCGTGCACCACCAACCGGCGAAAGCCCCATTCTCAACCTGAACAGATAGCTAAAGACCAACATGTGAAAGTCGCACTGAAGAGCTGGACAGTGGCTCCTCAGTCAAGAGCATCTGTTGCTTTTGCAGAGGACCCAGATTCAATACCCAGCACTCACTGATGGCTCACAAGTATCTATAACTCTAATTCCACAGAATTCAAGGCCGCTTGGGCACCAGGCACACGTGTGATGCACATGCTTGGAAAACACTCAAACATATAAAATACATCTTTAAAAAGTGTTTTTTAGGGCAGATGGCAACACGATCCGGGCTGGGGTGCGAATATTATGGAGCTATGGCCATGGCTGTCAGCAGCGCTGCTGCTGTTGTTGCTGCTGCTTGTGCAGCTGAGCCACACCACCAGGTTCTATGGCAAGGTCAGCCTCTACTGTGTCCATGCGTCATCATTTCTAGTAACCAGAATATCCTGTGTTGGACTCAGGAGTCCAAGCTTCAGGGGGGAGTTGCTCCAGACACCACTCACACAACCACAATTGATGCAAAAGCAAGAGGATTTTTATTCTGTCATGACAGGGCCCTTCAGGTTCAGGATATGAAGGACCTCGATAGCTGTTATAGCCCATCTTTAAAAGCAAAAGAGCCATAGAAACAAGGAGGGAGCCTGAGGGTTGTTTTCCAACTCTTTGGATTGACTTATTCAATGGGCTACTAGCAGTGATTGGTCTGTGCCAGGGCAGGAGAATAGCTGCGTGATCTGGTGAGGTAAGGGGGAGCATCCGTGGGTCATCCTGACCTTGCTCCGGTGACTGAATCAATACATCAGGAACTGAGTCAACCTCCATGGTTGTCTTGCCTCAATAGAGTTATGTTTGGAGAACATCCATGAGAACACAGGGAGATGGAAAGTCCAACATTCGTGTGTGGGCGACTGTCACATCTGTGTAATGCTGAGAGGCCTCAGAAATGCATTTAGAGTCTTTCACCTGGACTTCATGGGCATCATGGAGATACTCCCTAAACGCTGTGAGCAGATCACCAAGCGTAAGCTGCCGTTCACGGGGGCCTAATCAGTAAGTACCACTGGGGTGTCTACTTTATCAACCGCCAACATGGTGCCAGAACTGCCATGATCCTGGTGGTCGACCTGGGTGACCTCATGGTCAAGGACAATCTCAAAGTGTGGATCTACCCAGAGGGTACACGTAACAACAATGGGGACCTGTAGCCCTTTTAAAAAGGTGCCTTCCACTTGGCCATCCAGGCCCAGGTGCCCATCATCCCCCGTGTGTACTCATCCTTTTCTTCCTCCTACAATGTCAAGGCTAAACTTTTCACCTCAGGAACAATCAGGGTACAAGTGCTAGATGCTGTTCCTACCAACGGCCTTCCAGAAGCTTATGTCACCATGCTTGTGAACGCTTGCTACCAGTCCATGAGGGACACCTTTCTACAAAATGCCCAGATGCCTCAGAACTCTGCCATTAAGGATCTTGGGGTTGTGCCAGCCTAGTAGCCCAGTCCACAGAGGCAGGGGAGCTGGGGGAGGGCGGGTGAGAAGCCGAGGCTGGAGGATGGACAGAAGGCCATACCCTCTCACCTACCAAACATCATCTTGTCATATTCCCCTGCTGGCCTGGCTCTCATTGGGGCCTGGAAACAGGAAGCCCTTTCTGTCACAGGCCTTAGACCCCATGCAACATCCCACCTCATGCCTGTGTCTCCAGAATGTGGCCATTTGGCAGGTGGGCTGACCTGCAAGACCAGGAGGCAGCTAAGCATGGGCAACACAGTGCAGGATCAACACTCAGGAACCTGGTCATGGCTTGCATCAGGCCATCAGGAAGAGGAGGAATTTGGTTCCCAGTCTCAAGGAAACCTGGGTCCCACAGCACCGGAGGGCAGAGCCTGCCATCCTCACTGACCGATAGTCTCAGGCACAAATCACTGCTGTACTTGGCTCCTTTTTTTTTTAAATAAGTGAACTCTAAGAAGTGAAAAGACGATGTTTTTAAAAGAAGCATTGAATGTGAAAGAGCAGACAGCATTGGAGAACATTTCAGAGGAAACTGCATTAGGAATGAAGTACAGGGCTCGCACATTTAATACAGGCTAAAGCAGTGAACCTCAACCTTCTTAATGCTGTGACCCTTTCATACAGTTCCTCATCCTCTGGTGACTCCAACCATAAAATTTTTATTATTATTATTATTTATTATTATTATTATTTGGTTTTTCAAGACAGGGTTTGTCTGTGTAACAGCTCTAGCTGTCCTGGAACTCACTCTTGTAAACCAGGCTGGCCTCGAACTCATGGAGATCTGCCTGCCTCTGCCTCCAAGTGCTGGGATTAAAGACGTGCGCCACCACCTCCTGCTACAAAATTGTTTTGTTGCTACTTCATAACTGTGTAAATTTTCTCCTATTATGAATTATAATGTAAATATCTGGGTCTTAGGTAACCCCTGTGAATGGTTCATTTGATCCTGCAAGGAGTCAAGACTCATAGGTTAAGAACCACTGAACTAAATGATTAATTTAGGGAGGGCAGGTTTAGCTTTTTAACTTTCTTTTATTATCTGAGATTATAATGATATAATTGTGTTGTAATCTTAAATGACCAATTTTAAAACTTGTTGTGTCCATGGAAAAAACTCACTTTAAAGGTAAGAGTTATTTTTTATTATTTAAGCAAAGTTATTGCTTATTGTTGTAGACAATCTTTGGTCACACCCTTTGGTGTATGGCAAAAGATTGTTTAATCTGGAGCTAAATATGAGTGACCATGAACACAGGTGTAGGTGTAGGCCATCCCAAATCCCAGCACTCGGGAGGCAGAGGCAAGCAGGTCTCTGTGAGTTCGAAACCAGCCTGGTCTACATAGTGAATTCCAGGCCAGCCAGGACGAGGGGGGGGGAGAAGGAGGGAGGGAGGGAGGGAAATAAAGAGGGAGAGAGAGAAAGAAAAAGAGAGAGATTATAAAATTTAAGGGCTGGGCTGGAAAAATGGCTCAGAGGTTAAGAATAAGAACACTTGTTCTTCCAAAAACAAAAGAAGCAAAAACTTAGCTGAGTTGATGGAGTATTTGTATAGCACAAATCAAGCCCATAGTTTGATTCCCAGTAACAAAGAGGTGGGTGAAGTGACACATGTCTTTAATCCCAGCACTCGGGAGACAGTTGCAGGAGGATCTCTGTGAGTTCAAGAACAGTTTGGTCTATGTAGAGAGTTCCAGAACATTCAGGACTTCATAGAGAGACCCTGTCTCAACCACCCCTCACAAAAGAAAACAGGTGCTGGGCAGTGGTGGCACACGCCCTTTATCCCAGCACTCGGGAGGCAGAGGCAGGCGGATCTCTGTGAGTTCGAGGCCAGCCTGGTCTACAAGAGCTAGTTCCAGGACAGGAACCAAAAAGCTATGGAGAAACCCTGTCTCAAAAATCAAAAACACAAAACAAAACAAAACAAAACAAAAACAAAAAAACAAAACAGGTGTAGTGGAGACAGGGAGATCAAAGGTCATTCTTTCTTTCTTTTTTTTTTTTTTTTTTTTTTTTGGTTTTTTGAGACAGGTTTCTCTGTAGTTTTGGAGCCTGTCCTGGAACTAGCTCTTGTAGACCAAGCTGGCCTCAAACTCACAGAGATCCGCCTGCCTCTACCTCCTGAGTGTGAGTGCTGGGATTAAAGGCGTGCACCACCACTGCCTGGCTAAGAAATGTTAAACTTTGCAGGTATACTTTATTGCATACATCAAAATTCTATTACAGCCGGGCGGTGGTGGCGCACGCCTTTAATCCCAGCACTCGGGAGGCAGAGGCAGGCGGATCTCTGTGAGTTCGAGGCCAGCCTGGTCTACAAGAGCTAGTTCCAGGACAGGAACCAAAAGCTACGGAGGAACCCTGTCTCGAAAAATCAAAAAAAAAATTCTATTACAGTTTTGCTGCAAGTGAGAAAACAATTCAATGAGAACCACCGAGGAAACCAACCTCTGGGCTTGTCTGTGAGCGAGAGCCTAGATAGGTATTGTAGAACTTGGTCCTCCAAGCAAAGCGGCCGCCATCATCCTCAGATCAGCTGTACTTGCTTCTAAGAGGGACTATTGACTGACGTCCCTTCCCTCGGAAGATGGAGCAGATGGAGAAGGTCTTGAACCCTGGCATAAGATTCCAGGCTCTCAACCCAGCAATTTGTATGCAATTCTGTCCTCATTGCTAGTGGTCTTGGGGTCTGGGGAGGTGCTAGAGCTTACAGACTGGGGGAGGTTAGCGGAGGAGGCAGTTATGGGAAACCCATCATCTCTTTGGGGTGAAGACTTTCTGCCGTGGCAACCCCAGACTTACCAAAACTCTTCAGAGCAATCCCTCACCCTTGCTCTGTAAGTTATGCCCAATAAACTCCCTGATTCCCAGTGTGAGCTTTGGTGAAATTATACTTCGGTTTGTTCTTCTAAGAGTTGGGAGATTGAGTCGGGAATATTCATCCTAACTGTGGGCAGCACCCTCCCATGGGCTGGGGTCCTGGGCTGAATAACAACTCCTTCACCTGCCTCCAGCCAAGAAAAGAAAATGTACATATGATTCAACAATTTCAATTCTGGGAGAAAACACGGAGGAAAGTCTATCTAGAAGCCATGTACAGAGATAGTTCCCATAATACTGCCCAGAAAACTTAAAAACAAATATTGCATATTTATAGTATGGGATGAGTTAGTATAATAGATCTCAAAAACACAGTAATGGGGTGGAAAAGGCAATGGCGTTGGTATCCTTCGAGAACACAGAAGAGCACTCTGTATATTTCTCATGGATTTACAAATGTAAAAGCTTGAGACGTTATTGGAAGGATACATATTAAATTTATATTAGTTATAAGCTGGAGTGATATTTGTAAGAGGACACCCAGTGTAACAGATCTGGCTGTCCTGGAAGTTGATTTGTGCACCAGGCTGGCCTCGAACTCACAGAGATCCAGATCTGCCTGCCTCTGCCTCCCGAGTGCTAGGATTAAAGGTGTGCGCCACGACACCTGCCTGAGAGGGCCTTCTAAATGTAGTGCTTTTAACTCCTCATAGTCCAATATATTTTTTAATATTTTAATCATTTTGTTTTGAGACAGAGTATCCCTATGTAGTCCAGGCTGTCCTGAAACCTGCTCTGTCACCGTGTAGACCAGGCTGGCCTTAAAGCTGTGAATATTCCTGCATTTGCCTCCTGAGTACTGGGGCCACGAATGTGCACCATTATGCTCAGCCCATATTTTAAGATATAGTTTTACACTCGGTAGGCAGAAGCAGGTGGATCTTTGTGAGTTCAAGGCCAGCCTGGTCTACATAGTGAGTTCCAGGACAGACAGGATTATTACACAGAGAAACCCTCTTGAAAAACAAAAAGTATATTAAATTATATTAACTTAAATTTATTCATTTATTTATTGTATGGGTATGTGTGTCAGAGGACAACTTGTGGGATTATTTTCTTCTACCTTGTGGGTTCCAGGGATTGAACTCAGGTTCTCAGACTTAGCGACAAGCACCCCCACCCGCTGAGGCATCTAAGAGACCTTACCTGTTTAACTTTTAATAAAAATTATATACATGAGAAAATAATTAGAAGCAATATTAACAGTAATTAGCAAGAATCAGATGGGACCAGTAGAATCAGAAGTTCAAACACATCTTTAGCAAGATAGCACATTCAAAACCAGCCTGAGCCCAATGAGCCTTGACTCAAAACAACAAATACATGTGTATGTGGGTACAAATGTATATGCAGAAATGAGTTTAATTCTAGATGACGGAAATATGGGTCTTTTTCACTGTGCTTTTTTCAGTCTTTTACAGTATCTGGGCTGGTGAGATGTTTCAGTGGGTAAAGACTACTTGCCTTCAAGGCTGACAATCTAAGCTGCCCCCACGTGGTGGAAAGAGAGAATAGACTCCAGTAAATTGTCCTCTGACCTCCGCGACATGCCGCCCCCATAAACAAATAAATAAAATAAATGTAAAAGTCTATATGTATTCATTAGCGTACACAGATACTTAAAAAACAAAGCCTGGTAAAAGCAAAAGAAAAATAAAAAGTCTGGTGAAAAAGCTAGCCAGCTGTGTATACGTTAGCATGTTAATAAATATTTATATACCAACCCATACACAATATGAACGAAATTATTTTTCATGGACATAAACATCCATAGGAATTGACAGCAAAAGATCTGAAAGGATGTATAATCGGCCGATAATAGAGGTTACGAGGGAACTAGTGCGAGTGAAAGGTTAAAGAACATTATTTGAAATATTACAAAGATTTTATTGTTTTATCTGCAAAGTTTTTATAGGAGTTGTGTACTAAAAATTTAAGCATGTGACTTTTCAGCTAGACCTGGGCAGACCTGGGATCATGGTTCGGCTCTCGGAGCTCGGGTGAGAGCTACTTTTAGGATCAGTCACCTAATTCGGGTTATGTGGGTAACGGAGAGGCTTAACGGAACGCCTTAACCCTCTTGACTCTGAACGCAAATTAAACTGTTTGTTGCTTTAAAACTTATTTGGAACAAGCTTGGATTTAAATAATTTTCTTTCAATAGTTGGCGTTTTAACAATATTGTTTAAGACGATCTCTGTTAGGGGTAGAGGAGATACAAATCCAACTCCAGAAAAAATTCGAAGGACGATATACATATGTAACAGCATTAAGTAGCTTCTTAGAAAGCCTCGCCGACATCTGGGTAGCGTGGCCGAGCGGTCTAAGGCGCTGGATTAAGGCTCCAGTCTCTTCGGGGGCGTGGGTTCGAATCCCACCGCTGCCAGGATCAGTGTTCCTTTTAGCCTTCGCTCTTGGTTCCCTTTTGCGACCCCTGCAGTCCGTCTCCGCTCTCTGCACTACGAGCAGCGAAGGGGCGGGCCTGCGCGCGCCGGGGCGGGGCATTGTGGGTAAGAGGAAGCGCGAGGCGAGGGCCGGCCCCGCTCCCCCCACGTGTCCGCCGGAGTTTCTCCAGGAGCAACATGGCTGCTGCCTAATAGAAGACCCGGCCGCCACCGTCTCCGCAGCCCACCGGTCCCCGGGCCGTTGCTGCCGCTCGCGCGCGGCCCTGGCGGAGAGGTGAGTGCCGACTCTCCAGCCCCTGGATTCCGGCCGCGGCCGTCGCCCTCGCCCGGGGGTCTGGGCCGCTCTGCCGAGTAGGCCGGAGAGGCCCGCGCCGCTGCGTGCCGGGGGCCCGCAGCTTCCCGGTTCCCGGGCGGGGCGTACGGGCTACCGCCCGGCTTTCCCAGCCTCCCCCCGGGCCCGGGTCGCTCCGCACGGCTGGTCATCGGGGAGGCGACGGCCGTGGGGCCCACGCTGACTCAGGCCTCGGCCGCGCTGCCCCGCCCGGGCCTGGCTCCGGAGCCGCACCTGCGAGGGCACTGGTGCCCGGTGGCGAGGCGGCTCTCGGAGGTGCGGGAAGGGCGCTTGAGCACCGGCGACGCCGGGGCTGCCCGCATGGCGGGCCCTAACTGTGCCCTAGCCGAACCGGATCAATTCTTCCTGGTCCTGCCGGGCCGGGGGTACCTCATTCATTGATCTGTGCTTGACCAGGGTCGGCGTCTCCTGCGCGAACCCTGGGACCCATTAGTCACGGGAGCGGCGGTACATAGCCCAGGTGGTCCTGGAATTCTACCTTTAGGGTTGCTGGGTTTTGGAGCGAAAAGATAAGATTTTCTTCCCCTTATCCATGAAATAAGGATAATAGGATTCCTGTTACTAGGTTTAAAGAGTTTCTTTCATTTGTGGTTGTCATCGTCCCATCTTATGTTGGAAGAAAACATGTTGCCACGTAGCAACAGCCCTTCCTATAGGTTCCACTTACCCCCTTTGAAGTCGGTGCTTTTTTTTTTTTTTTAATTGTCGGTTTAGGGATGAAAATAGGAAAGGACACAAGGTTATGCAATTGATGCTTCTAATCATGGTACATTGCAGAGGTGGGATTTGAACCTGTAAGGTTTCGCACGGGAGTCCAACCTCTTACCCACTATACCATACTGCCTTTTATCAAGGATGTGTGCAGCGTAGTGGTTAAGAATAAAAATGAAGGTTCTTTGACATCAACTAGACAGATTTCTTGATTATACGCTTCCCTGGGGCTGTGCCCTTGGGCAAATCATTTCTAAGTTGGGCGCTAAATTTTGACTTGCAGAGCTAATGAGAAGGTTAAATATTTTTTTGGTACTATATTGGTGCCAGGCGGCATTAGGGGTTAGAAGAGCCGTGAAGTTTTTAATTTTAAAAGCAATGCTCCTAGAACATCGATGAAGTATAATTACCATGTCCACTTTATGGTTGAGGACTCTGAACCATAGAGAAGCCTTCCTGGAGTTTAAAGTCTAGTGCAGAGGACCGCCAACACCTGAGCCGCAGATGGAGAAGTTCCAGGTTAGGAGCATTTGGGAAACAAGGACTTGTGCTAATGATGGAAGGCGGTGGAAGCAGCTGCTCATGTTGGGTTTTCGGGGAAGCTTGTCTAGTCCTGGAGGAAGTGGCAATGGTTATGTCTAAAGAAAATGAGCATCCCAGGAATGACCTGGGGTTCTTGTGCAGAGGTTCAAGGTGCTAGTGGCTTGGCCTGTTGGAGGCTCAGTGATAGATTCATAGGAGTTGGTTATGTAGAGGCAGGGGCAAGATCATGTGAGGTCTTAGACGCCAATGGAAGGGAGTTTGGATTTTGTTTTATGGGGCAGTTGAAGGGTTGGGCGAAGGCAACATTGTGAGTAGTTGTCGTCTCTGGAGAATTGGAGATGAAAGAGTGACTCTGGAGAAGCATTTTTGTTTGTTTTGTGTCTGTTAGTTTTTTCAGATGAGGCCTTGCTATATAATAGCCAGGGATGGCCTCAAACTTACCTTACTCCCTCATCCTTACTAGAGCTGGTATTGTAGGCATGGGCCTCTACAGCTGCCTCAGGAAGCTTCTTGGATTGTTGACTATGAAGATCGCAGGTCAAGATTTATTAGTGAATGATGGATTGGCTTGAGGGGGGGGGGTCTTGTCACCAGCATTTTTATTTTGCACCGGTTAGGGTGGAAAACATGACTGTGTGGCATGTAACAATCATGTCACACTAAGAACTGCTTCAGTTGTGGCATTTCATGTGTCTTCTGCATCATTGATGGGAAAAGGTTATTGTTGGGCATAGGCCTTTGAAAGCCACTGAATCGGATCCTGTTGGCTGGGAGGTAACCCAGTCAGGTGTGGTGTCCAGAGGGAGGAGCCTCTGTCATTCCCCAGAGAGGGCCTGATTCCAGGACTGGGCAGAATCTCAGCCATGAAAGAGTAACTAGGACTTGAGACTCTCTTAGGCCATAGCCTCCTTTTGCATGCGCTGTGAAGTCCTGTTTCAGTTGGTCACCAAGTAGGGCAGGTACTTGATGGACACATAGACCTGTGACACTTGACAGCCAGTGCAGGTGCACGGTGGCAGCTGCTGGGAACTTAAATGGTTCACACCGACTCTCCTCCATGGCCCCCATTATGTTGTGATGGCCCATTTCCTACCAGCCTGTCTTTCTCTCCACCTCAGCTCTTTGCTCGGAACCCTTCCGGAGCCCCTGTTCCACAGAATCCTTGCAGTGCACATGTTTAGGTGCCAAGAGGCTAAACTGTACCTTCTGAGTTCTAGGGGGCAGGGGTACAGCAAGGCACAAAGTAGTAGCTTTGTGTGTAGCTTACAGTTTAATGGCAGGAAGGACAGATACAGCAGAAACTTTCCCATAAACTGTGATAATGTGCTGTGGAGGCCAGAGAAAGGAAAGGAGTTGGGGGGTGGGGCTTTTCAACTTTGAAAAGTAGGAAGAGAGTCCATTTTAGAAATGAGGTAACATTTGAACAAAACCCTGAAAAGGGCACAGGGCGGAACCTGAAGTTAGGTAGAACAGTCCCAGATGGATTGGGAAGAGACAGGAAGGTCAGAGGTGGCGGGGAATGGGGTCAAAGGTTAAGAGTTGGGTCTGATTATGTTCACTGGAAGGCTGAAGACTCTCTGAAGAAGATGAAGTATCACTTAGCATGGTGGCATCTGAGGTTTGAACAGTGATTGTGGGGCAGGAAGGACCCAGGAAATCAGCCTGGAGACTGAGCTGACCCAGAAGGTCAGGTTCTGGCTTCTTTTGAAGGCAGAACCAACAGGATTAGAGGTAAGAAGTAAGAAGAGAGATACCAGATGCCAAGGATAGGGCATGTGTTGGTACCCGGACAGTTCAAGTGTGGGCTGTGTCTGCAGCAAGCAATGGGGCCTGGGCTGAAGGAACTGTTATGTACCTTTAAATCTTTGTGATTTTTTTTGTTTAATTAAAAAAAAAAAACAACCCAGAGTTTTACTGTATTGCCCTAGCTGGCCCAGAATTTGCTTTATAGGCCAGGCTGGCCTTGAACTCATTGAGATCTTCCTGCCTCTGCTCCCAAATGCTCACATTAAAGGCACCACCATGCCCAGCTAAGTCTTTTTTTTTGAGACAGGGTATCCAGACTTGCCACCAACTTTGTGAAGCTGAGGTTGGCCTTGAACTAATGATTCTCCTGCCTCTACCTCCCAAGTGCTAGGATCACAGTCATTCATTGGCTCACCTAGAATCTTTTTAAATCTTAAGTCATTCAATATGAGATGGATTGGTGTGGGACAATGGTCTGTATTCTGTCAATTATATTTTAAATAAATGCTGATTGGCCATTAGCCAGGCAGGAAGTATAGACAGGGCAACCAGGTGGGAAGTAGAGGCAGGGTGACAAGAACAGGAGAATTCTGGGAAGAGGAAAGCTTATTCTGCAGTCCTGATCCAGTCACAGAGCAAGCAAGATGTGACTGCCTTGCCAAAAAAGGTGCCAAGCCACATGGCTAGCATAGACAAGAATAATGGGCTAATATAAGTTATAATAGTTAATAAGAAGCCTGAGCTAAAGGCCAATCAGGGGACCAGGTGGGACAGAAACTTCAGTCAACAATGGATAAAGTTGGGGTGCTCTTACCCAGGAGTAGAGGAGTGGGAACAGCTGGAGTCTGGGTGCTCAGCTCTTTTCTTAGCCATGAGCACCTCTGCCCTTGGGTGCAGAAGAGCTGGAAGACTGCAGGTGTTCCTCTCAATACCCCCCATACACATACGTTGTCAGGCTTCTGTTCTTTCCATCCTTTAACCACACCCACACAACTGGGGGGTCTCACCCTCCACTGAACTTCCCCAGTCATAACTGTCACCCAAATCCCAAGGCCTGGGTTTGAAGTCCAGTGTTGTCTCGATGTGGTGTGACTTTCGGTAAGGCCCTATAACCTGTCTCTGAATTCTGTCTCTTTTTGTAAGATGGGGACAGTCATATCACTCAGAGCCTAATGCCTTGTAAACCCGAGGGAAAAATACTCAAATAGGGTCATTTTGTCACCAGAGCACAGAAAATGAGCTCACGGGATTAGGATGAGAGCCTGACAATCTGAAGAGACGCCTGGGAAGTCTTTGGATCTTGTGACAGCTGGCTTTCATCTTATTGCAGGACCCTCAGGACGCCGGTGTTTTAGCTGTGGCTGGGAGGTCTTTATTTTTTTGCTTTTTTGAGACAGGGTTTCTCTGTGGTTTTGGAGCCTGTCCTGGAACTAGCTCTTGTAGACCAGGCTGGTCTCAAACTCACAGAGATCCGCCTGTCTCTGCCTCCCAAGTGCTGGGATTAAAGGCATGTGCCACCACCGCCTGGCTGCTGGGAGTTCTTTTTGAGTGGGCAAGAAGTCTATAAAACTGCTCACTAACTTTCCCCCAGCGGTGCAGTTGACATGTGTTGGCTTGGGTCGCTTGCTTGGCACCCTTTGCCAGCTTTGCCTCCCCCCTCACTGCTGCCTTCACCACAGACACAGAAAGCAGGTTATGTCTTCCTCTTGGGCTCCCCTTCCTCGCACCTGTGGAGGAATAGGTGCCTCAGAAAGGTTGATTGAATGGCTTGCTGATTGCCCAGGTCTCTTGCTGTCTTTGCAGATCGAGTTGAGGACTGTGACAGGCTCTCCCTAGTATGGCCAATGAAGAAGATGACCCAGTCATACAGGAGGTAACTGCCGCTGTCAACTCTCTATTGCACCACAAGCCACAGGTCTTTGTACAAGACCAAGACCTTTCTATGTGTCTATAGGCCAGTCTAGGGCCTGTCGATGATCTAGGGGCTCTAGACCTTGCCTCTGTTGTCCCCCAGATACCTGTGACTTTCTCCTTCAGGGCTGTGACCTAGCGGCCCCTGATTTTGAGACCTTACCCAATGTTCCTAGATTTCAGCTATTTGTTCTCTCTCTGTCCCACTCTCTGTAAAGCCAACTGCAGGGCTGGACACTGAACAGATGCGAGTGACTGAAAGGAGATTGATGGCTCCCCTGTGTGGGCTTACCAGATTGTGTCATTCAGCAGTTCTTCACTCCGTTCACTGCACCAGGGGCAATGGCATAGTAGCAACCAGGCTGTGTCCTTGTCTCTAGACAGCCTCTGGCCTATGGAGGAGATGGACTAGGAGCCTCAAAATATAAACAGGAAGACAAAATTGTTCATTATTATAATTACTCCTCAGGATCCTTCCAGTCCAGGCCCTAGAGCTTTTGGAAAGCAAATGGTGAAACTTGATGTTTTGGCCCCTGGCCTTCTTAGGTGTATTTGGAACCCACCCTAAGTCTGAAGGGCATGGGCCACGAGACTATCCCTAGACAGGCAGAGTAGTTCCTGTTTTGTGGGGTACTGAGTTATTTAAATATACTTAAGCTATAGCTGTACCAGAGATACTAAGTTACCACAGAGGGGATTGGAGACAGCACAGAGGGAGCCCCCCTCTGCAGCCAGGAAGCCCCAGCCAGCTTCTGCTCAAGTGGTGAGCAGAGCCCCTGAGTCCCTAAGGCTGAGTTTGTTGTCAGATGCATATGTGAAGGACATTCCAGGTAGAAGAAAGCACCTGTGCAAAGGCCCATGGGCAGGAGGGAGCACAGTTTGTGTGCAGAGTAGTCAGCATCAGGAGGGAAAAAGGAGACAGGTAGGTCACATAGAGCCTTGCAGATCTTAAAATAGGGTGACATGTAGGTGCCAGAGTGGCAAGGTGGAAGAAAGCACAGAGAAGAAACGTAAGTAGGTAGAGGGAATCCTCCCTCCCCTCTCTCCCAGAGAGCACTTTCCCTAGCTTTGGGAGGCATCCCAATCTCAGTGCCCAGGCACCACATGTGCTCTTTCCAGGTTAGAGTGACCTTACGGGCCAAGCAGGTTCCCTGTCTTGGTTCCCTGGTATCTGTTGAGAGGGAGTACTAGATGTGCCTGACTTGGAGGCCTGCCCTGCTTACCTCTGTTCTTAGTATAAGCTGAGCTTTTCTTCTTCCCTAAGCTGCCTCTGTGACCTACTGATCCTATCTGAGTGCCTGGGCCTGGTTTAAGTGTCTTGTGTCCTGGTTAAGTCTTCTCCCCTTGTTCCCAGATCGACGTATACTTGGCCAAAAGTCTGGCAGAGAAGCTGTATCTGTTTCAGGTAATGACGGGACTTGCAGGTAAAGGGGAAAGCCAATGTTGAGGGAGTGGTGGAGCTGGGTAGGAGGCAGGCAGAGCTTACCTACTAAGATGAACAAGCAGGACAACATATGGGATGCAGAGTGAGCAGCTGGAGTGCTGGACCAGACCAGCCAGTTCAGCTCCATCAAACTCAGCTTCCAGCCCCTGAGTACTTCATGTCTATGCCTCAGTTTTCTGATAGCCACACTGCCTGCCTCATAAGAGATTCCGTGAAGGTTGAATGGTCCACATTGAAAGGCCTAGGTCACTGCCTAGGGAAGAGTTAGTGCTGGCAGGGGCCACTGCTGCTGGGTGGAACTCAAGGATGCTTCCAGAACATCCTTGTGGTCATGTGCAAGCCTGGGCCTGTTCCTTGTGCACTTCAAGTTGTTAGCCTTTCACTGCCCTCCTTGCTATGACTAGCATGAATTGAGCACTTCCTGTGTTCCAGCACTGCTCTCCTAAGTTAGCAATCCTGTAACAATACTGCACTGTGCTGTACTATACTTCTACATCAGATTTACTGAAGTACAGTTCATACACTTTTAAGTGAACCCTGCTCAAGACCTATTTAGGGGCTGTACAGCCAGCGCCACAATCTATTTTAGTATGTTTTTGTCCCTCTGAAAGAAATCTTATGTTTAGTCACTCAGCACTGACTCTATTCTCATAGAGCCTTAGGCAACCATTACTTTTGTTTCTATGGATTTCCCTATTTGGGATCTCTCATGTAGATAAAATAGCATGTGTGGGCATTAGTACTGCTCTTTTTTTTTTTATGTAGATCCCATTCATGTTTTAGCCTGGATCAGTGTTTCATTTTTATAGCTAATGAATATCTCTGTGGGACTAGAGAGAGCTCAGTCAGTAAAGTGATTGCCTGTGTAGGTTTGAAGACCTAAGTTTGGTCCCCAGAACCCACCTCAAAAGCTGAATGTGGCCGGGCGGTGGTGGCGCACGCCTTTAATCCCAGCACTTTGGAGGCAGAGGCAGGAGGATCTTTGTGAGTTCGAGGCCAGCCTGGTCTACAAGAGCTAGTTCCAGGACAGGCACCAAAAACTACAGAGAAACCTTGTCTCGAAAATCCAAAAAAAAACAAAAACAAAAAAAAAGCTGAATGTGATGATGTGTGCTTGTAAGTGGTTGTAATCCCAGTACTGGGGAGGCAGAGACAAGTGGATAACCTGGGCCAGCCTAACCTACTTAGTGAGTGTCTTAGTTTGAGTTTTTATTGCTGCAAAGAAACACCATGACCACAGCAACTCTTTTTTTTTTTTTTTTTTTTTTTTTGCTTTTTCGAGACAGGGTTTCTCTGTGGCTTTGGAGCCTGTCCTGGAACTAGCTCTGTAGACCAGGCTGGTCTCGAACTCATAGAGATCCACCTGCCTCTGCCTCCCGAGTGCTGGGATTAAAGGCGTGCGCCACCATTGCCCTGCCACAGCAACTCTTATAAAGGAAAAACATTTAATTGGGGTGGTGGCTTACAGTTCAGAGGTTTAGTCCATTATCATCATGGTGTGGAGCTTGGTGGCCTGCAGGCAGATGTGGTACCAGAGTTGAGAGTGCTATATCTTGCAGGCAACAGGAAGTCAACCGAAAGTCAAACTAAGGGAGGCTTGGGCAAAAGAGACCTCAAAGCCAGCCCCCACTATGACACAGTTCCTCCAGTGATACCACACCTCCTAATAGTGCCACTCCCTTTTGGAGGCCATTTTCTTTGAGCTCCAGGCCAGTGAGAGACCCTGTTTCAAAAAACGAAGTGGACGGCTCCTGAGGATGACATTGAGGTTGTTCTCTGGCTGGCATAGGCACATACAGCCGTACATACAAAAGTACCCGTGGTGGATGCAGTACACTTTGTTCACCCATTCATCAGTTGATGGCATTTAGGTTGTCTACACTTTGGCTATTGTACTGGATAATGCTCTTTAGACATCTATGTTTGTGTTTGTATGAACCTGTGTTTTCACGTCTTGGATGTACATTTAGGAATAGATTGGCTGGATCATACTGCATTTAACTTTTTGAGGACAACTGGACTGTTTTATACCACTCTACGTTCTCAATAGAAGGTAGTTATTAGAAGCACTTTAATTTTGTGTTGCACATAAGAAAGTGAGTTGGAGACTTCTGAGCTCTCCAGGGCCTGGGGTTAGTGGAGGGGCAGCAGCAGTGTTCACACTTGTGCAGAGAAGAGGCTGTCCGCAGGGTTACCTGCATCCTTGACTGACTACAGAGTCTCTCTCACAGTGGATCCGTGTGTGCCCCTGTGTGCTAGGCTCTGCTGGTGCCCATTCTGTCTGCTTTGTTGATAGTGTTGGCGGCTTTGGAAGGATGTGGCAGAGTCAGTACTATTGCCCAGATCTGTAGCTCACTGCCAACCCTCTCAGCCTGGAGTAGGGCAAGTTCAGAGCTCTGGGTCTTAGCACAGGCACCTCAGTGCTTTGTGAGCTATTGCAGGACAGTCTCACCTAGTGGAGCAGTTGTGTTCCAGGCTGGTTCACTGCTACTACGGAGGAGTTTTTAGAAAGTGACTGCTTACTTCCTGGGCTAATTGTAGCTGACCTGAAGCGGTTCCAGAAGTTGAGCTTCAGCCCAAGCTGCTGCACCCTGCAAGTACACTGTAGAGGCTGTTGGATACTAGGCATTTATGGCTTGAGCTGAGGATTCGGGGGACCAATTTGGGGTTTATTCATCAGCAGTTTTCATGGAAGACGAGAGAAAAGGCTTTTCTGTAGGAACTCTAAGGAAAGGTGCTGTGTGTTGAGAGCCAGGACTAGGCTTTCAAAAGAGGCCTATAGTTAAAGTAGCATATCCAGGAGGGACCTACCTCCCTGGCCCCTCTCCAGAGGATGTGTGGAAAGGACAGACACATTGCTAATGAGAAAGAACGGAGTCACACATTTCTGTATCTGATGTCCAGATCAGCCTCTAGCATTCTTAGGCCAGCCCTGTTTCCCTCTTGGCCTCCTCTTGTCTTATTTCTCACCTCAGTGACCTTCAGAGCGTCAATGTGTCCTTGGACCCCCACTGCTCTAAATTCCCATAGCCCTGCTTTAGAGCTTCAGGGTGCTAAGGGACTTAGCCATCCCTCCTCGAAAGGCAAGACATCCTGAAGTGGTCCAACAGCATGAGGCTCAAAGAGGACCCAGGGTGAAACAGACTAGAGATGAAAGCTGTGGGGTACCTCTTGGTAGAGTAGATTGGGGCCTGGGTACTCTGCTCTCTGGTGGGGTGGGAACAGTATGAATGGGCTGAGTCTTTCAATGGAACCCTTGATGCCTGCTTCAACTTGTATTGGGCACGGTGGACTGATGGATGCCTTTCTGTCTCTAGTACCCTGTGCGTCCAGCTTCGATGACCTATGATGACATTCCACATCTCTCAGCCAAGATCAAGCCCAAGCAGCAGAAGGTGGGGCTATCCTCCAAGGTGGAAGTGGGGTACAGAGGGTAAATGGGGGTTGAGGGAAGCAAGAAGACAGATACTTTTGGGAGCAGAAGCCCCGAGAAGGAGCAATGCAGGGATTAGGATAAGAGCAGCACATGGGTCTTGAAAGTCAAGGAAAGAAAGCATTTCCAGGTTCAGGGTTGCTTGAAAGGTAGGTTGGGGAAGCCTGGGTACTGAGGTGTGGGCAGGGGTGAACTTAAAGCAGGGTTAGATAGAGGAAGATCTAGTACCTATACAGGATGGGGTGGGAGGATAAGGAGAAACCAAGACAAATTTCCCATCTGTCTCGATCTCTGTAATCACAGGGAGATGCTGAAGTTGGAGATGACATTTCAGTTTCAAGATTTCTCGTTTTGATTTTGGGGTGTGGAGGAGTAGGGGACAAATATGACTGTGTCTGTACCTAAAACACATTGTGACTTTTCTGTTGGAAATTTCATTGGTGACCTCAGTGTGGCCTTAAACCCAGGGTCCCAGAGGGAGGGACACTGATCAGTCTTGCTGCTGGGTAGGGACCTGGCTGGGAGTGTTCCTGGGAGTGTGCCATGGCACCTTCTGAGTTGGGTGATACTTTGTACCTCCAGGTAGAGCTTGAGATGGCCATCGACACTCTGAATCCCAACTACTGCCGCAGCAAAGGGGAACAGATTGCATTGAACGTGGACGGTGCCTGTGCTGATGAGACTAGCACATATTCCTCGTGAGTCCCTGCCCCTAAGTTTCCACTGCAGGTAAAGGTTAAGAGGATCTCCAGAGGCCTCAGGGGCACTGGCCCTCTCTGTTCTGTTACTGGGATCCCCATCATGTCAGATCTCTACCTTAAACCAAGAGTGTTGTAGACCTTTCCTCCCAAGTTGGCCTCTCATGCCAGGTACTTCTGGGCTGCAGGGGAAACAGGCCTCTGGAGCCCCTTGTCCATTATTCATTTCCTGCTGCACAGACAAAGCTATGAATATTTTCATCCCTTAACCCTAGCTAGTGTAGTTTGAGGATGTTGGGATGGGATGGGGTTGGTTAGCTTCTCCGGAGCTTCCTAGCCCTTCACACTAGCTCTCCTTGTGCACCTAGGAAGCTGATGGACAAGCAGACCTTCTGCTCCTCCCAGACCACCAGCAACACGGCCCGTTACGCAGCTGCACTCTACAGGCAAGGTACCTGGGTCTGGCTATACCCTTGGGGAGAGCACAAGGTGGGCTGGGCCTGGGGATCTCACCCAGCCTAGGTCTCCTCAGCTTTATGTGTGGTTTTGGCCTCTACTGAACACCTAACCATGCAGCATCAAGGCAGTGTGGAAATGACAGAGTATGGAGACACAGCACCACAACGGGGACTTTGTTGGGCACTCCCAAGTTAGAGTTGGACCTTCAAGTCAGTTTGCTCCTGGGAGCACATATACAATGTAGCATAGTACTGGGGACAGGTGGCAGAATTTTGTCCTTTAAAGTACAGGATACTTAGAGTCCAGCAATCCTATTCATAGGCAGCACCTACTGAGGACAGATGAGAATATGTCCACATAAAATTTTGGGCACAGATGTCCATAGGGCCTTTATTTATGAGAGCTAAAGAATGTCAACAATCCACAGCCCATTAAGTGATGTTGCATAAACAAAATGTGACATATCCATGCAACAACCTCACCTGGTTGTATGGAGGAGTGTGCTTCCGCAAGGATGACCCTTATAAGATCATGGAAGAAACCAGGCTCAAAAGACTACAAATGGCCAGGCATGGTGCACACTTTTAATCTCAGCACACCTTTAATCCCAGTGCTTGGGAGCAGATAAAGGTGGATCTCTGAGTTGTGGGTTAGCTTCGTCTACATAGTAAGTTCCAGGGTCATCAGGGCTATTTAGAGAGAGACCTTGACTCGAAAAATAAATAAAAAGACTGCGTGCTTCCATGTTTTAGTTGTCTCTCTGTTGCTGTGATAAAACACCCCAGCAAAAGCAACCGAGAAGAGAAAAGGTTTATTTGGTTCCAGACCATCATTTTGGGGGGTCGCAGCAGCCGGAAGTAATCCCTTTACATTCACAGTCAAGATGAGAACAGTGAATGATGTACACATGCCAGTGCTCAGCTTGCTTTTGCCAGTCCAGGATCCCTGGCTCGCAGTGGGTGGGTCTCCGCATAGTCAAGACAAAACCCCACAGCCGCTCCCACTGATAACTTAATCTAGACAGTCCCTCACTGAGACTTTTTCTAGGTGTTTCCAAACTGTCAGATTGACAGAACTAACTATTGTACCACATGATCCCATTTTATGAGCTTCAGAATAAGCACATCTGTAGAGGCATAGAGCTGTGTCATGTTCTCAAGGCTGTATCTCTTTGAAGCTACATTTCTTTTTCTTTGTTTCTTTGTTTTTCTGTTTTTTGTTTGTTTTGTTTTGTTTAGTGACAGATTTCTCTGTAGTTTTGGTGCCTGTCCTGGAACTAGCTCTTATAGACCAGGCTGGCCTTGAACTCACAGAGATCTGCCAGTCTCTTTCTCTTGAGTGCTGGGATTAAATGTGTGCACTGCCACCACCTGGCTCAAAGCTACATTTCTTTTACACTTTTTTTTAGATTTATAAGTCTGACTGTTTTGTCTGCATGTGTTTATGTGCATTGTGTATATGTCTGGTGCCTGAGGAGGTCAGAAGAGGGCATTGAATCCCCTGCAGCTAGAGTTACAGATGGTTGTCTGGCTACCATGTGGATGCTGGGGATCAGACTGGGGTCCTCTTCGATAGCAACAAGTGCTCTTAACCACTGAGCTTGCTCTCCAGCCCTAGAGCTATAATTCTTAGAGCCAGAGGCAGGTCACAGAGATTGTCTTCTGATGAACTCAGTGGGGCTTCTGGCAACAGCAGTGTGGCAGAGGGGAAGAGGGTGAGCTGTTGATTGTGGCTGGAGGAACAGTAGCCGTGAGGAGAGGAGACCTGACTTGGGTGCTGGGGGAGTGTAGGGAGGTGAGTCTGAAGTGTCTGAGCAGAGTTAGGCTCCTGTTCTGGGGTGTGCTTGCAGTGCCTGGCAGGATCAGATAAGAGTTAGAAATAACTCCTGGCCTGATATTCCTGAAGCATCTAGATTGGGACTGGAGTAGAATTGGTGGTTTGTCGGGGGATTTGGGGATTCCTTTGAGTAAGCTGGCTGTGGCAGCTTCGGCTCATAGGGGCAGGATCAAGCCCTTCTTCCTTTGCCAGGTGAACTCCACCTGACACCTTTACATGGCATCCTACAGCTTCGACCCAGCTTCTCCTACCTGGACAAGGCAGATGCCAAGCATCGAGAGAGGGAGGCAGCCAATGAGGGTGAGCCTGCTAACTGACTGACTGTCTGGGTGTGGTCTGGGTGGGTCATCCTGAGAAAAATGGTCAGATTATGGCATGATTATGGGATGATTACTGGCATCCTAGGCTCCTCCTACCTACTAAATGCTCCTAACTTCACATTTGGGACAACCGAAAAATGTCCTCACAGATTGCTAAGCATTGCCTGAGGGTTAAATTGGCCCAGTTGGTACCACTGTCCTTAAGTCACAGGCCCCATGTTGGCCTTCCTGAGGAGAGGGTGGTGTTGGGGCGGAATGAGCAGTTCGAGCAGAGGCTGTACTGACAGCTTGCTTTGCAGCAGGCGATTCTTCGCAGGATGAGGCAGAAGAGGACGTTAAGCAGATCACGGTGAGCTCTGGCCCTGGGCAGGAGGGAGCAGCGTGGATGGCAAAAGACAGCAAGGGCTGCAGGGTCTGCGCAGAAAGGGCTTTTCCATATTTAAGAGTAACAGATGCAGAGTATGGTTGAGCATCCCCCCCCCCCCATCCAGCCTGACTCCTGTTGTAAATGGGATAGCCTTGTTCTGTGTAACAGCTGGGATCCTGGGGTGTGGCAGGTGGTGCCTGGGAACAGGGAGGTGCAGCCCAGGAGCCCCATGAAGCCACACAAGCTCACAAAGTTCCTTGTTAATTACCTGTGTGATTCTACCTTTTTGATGCGTACAGAAGAGTGGTTAGCATGCTAATCTTGATTTTGAAAGATTTAGAAGAATGTTATCTTTCCACTCCTGATTATGCATTATTTATGCATATGTAGTTGACAATGAACAGGGAAAGAAAAAGGCTACAGTGTCACAGCAGGCATGGAAATGGCTGTAGTCTGTACATCCTAGTGGACTGTCCTCTCCTCAAGTGATGTGGCAGACTTTAAGTCTCAGAGACTTGTCCTCTCCTCTGCAGCTTGTTGGGTAGCCTTTAAAACTTCCTGGGTAAATACTCTTGTCTGAAAAGGTGTGCTTTGGTACCCTTGGGCCCAGGTGGAAGCCTTGGCCAGAGTTGGCCAAAGCAAGAAAACACCACTTTCAGCTTGCAGAGTGAAGACTGAATTTCAGAAGTGGAGAGGGAGGTGGAGTGCAAGTGCTGTCCCGCATGCACGCACACACACAAGCTGTTGATCTGGCAAAAACTGTGGGGTCACAGGCCTGAGGGTGTGACCTTTCCCCTCTCCACAGGTGCGGTTCTCACGGCCAGAGTCGGAGCAGGCCCGCCAGCGCCGCGTGCAGTCCTATGAGTTCCTGCAGAAGAAGCATGCAGAGGAACCCTGGGTCCACCTGCACTACTATGGCGTGAGGGTGAGCCAGGGCAGGATTTGGGAAGAGCCCTGAGGCCTGGAAACTGCTCGCCTCACCTCTAGCTTCACAGTGATACTGTAGAGAGCATGAAGGCCTTGTGAGCAGAGCTCCACTGTTAGAATTTAGGGGTCTTAGTCCACTAAGCTGTGCGTGCAGTGGGGCTGGTGTTTGGTAGTTTTGCACACTCCATGAATGTTGATTGCAGACTAGACTCTTCGTCTGGGGTTGCACTGGAGAATCTGCTGTCATGCTCTGCCTCGCCAGACTGGTTTTTAGGGCTTTGCAGCCTAGTACCTGATGATACACTGAATAAAGGAAACAGTTGGACATTAACTCCCTGGTGCCTGGACTAGAATTCCCTGGTGTTTGCAGGAAGGACCAGCTGAAACCTTCCAGGAAGAGATTAGTATTGGGGAGCCTTAGATTCAGGGTCAGACTTACAGATATACTACAGCTTCTTCCCATGTGACCTTGGGTTGAAAATTGCCTTTCCTTTCTGAGTCTCAGTTTTCTTGTCTATGAAACAAGAATAGTAAGAGCCCTATAGACTTAGTTACTGTGTAGATAAGCATTGGTACAGAGCCTGGCACATGGCGGGTGCTTGGTGAATGCTAGCTCACTTCTCGTCCTGGCTGGTGTTTCTGCACCATAGACAGCACGAGGGCTGGGGTCCTAAAGCCAGGGGGTAGGTGGTTGAGACCACAATGCAGAGGCTTTGTGTGTGCTGTTTTCAAGACACTGCAAGTGAGCCTGTGGCTGGAGTGGGGGTCATCTGTCCTGCCTTTTCCCCACAGGATAGCCGCTCAGAGCACGAACGCCAGTACCTGCTGTGCCAGGGATCCGGTGGGGTGGAGAACACAGAGCTCGTCAAGTCACCCAGGTGGGACTGGCTGGTGCTGACTAGAGGCTCCGGGAAAGTGCCTGTTAAGACTGTGGACAGGGTGAAGGAGGGACACTGCCCCTGCCCCTGGAGAGGGATAGGTGACTCATGTTCTATAGGGCTGTTGTCTGGGAGCGGGGGACTATTGGGGATGGGGAGGGTGGGCCCCTGCTTATACCTCCCCAAGTTTCAATCTGGTTGTGGTCTGAGCTCACATGCAGGAGTGAGGCAGAGCCCTCAGAGCCTCTGATACCCCTCCACCCCTACCTCTTACAGCGAATACCTCATGATGCTCATGCCACCCAGCCCGGAGGAGGAGAAGTGAGTAAGGGCTGTCCCCCACAGTACCTCCCACTATCTCCCACTGGCTTCCTCTAACTACTCACCCCCTGCTTCCAACAGAGACAAGCCTGTGGCTCCCAGCAATGTCCTGTCCATGGCTCAGCTGCGTACGTTGCCCCTGGCTGATCAGATTAAGGTCCTCATGAAGAATGGTGAGTGCTGCTCTCTGTCTCCAGGACCAAAGGCAGCAGCCGCTGCTCCCCAGAGTCTGCTCAGCTCTGTAGCTCCATTCTTGTCTGGGCAGATCAGATAATGCACGGCTGTGTCAGGTCACCCAGGTGGTACTGCCCCTTCAGGTGGACTTTTGCAGCCCTCCGCCGCAGGAGCCTGAGCAGGTTGGCCTATCTTTGGTCTGGCTTTAAAAGACTAGTGGGGTTCCTGGACACTGACAGGGCTGAGCAGTCTCTTGATGCCTTACTGGGCTACATACAGTAAGGACTAGCTCCTTTTTCTCTTAGGCAGAGGCAGAGAGCCTTTGAAGACTAGTCGAGTCCCAAGCTCTGGGCTTCTCTGAGAAGTTAATGTTAAAGCCTTAGGCCTGGATTGGGTGGGAGCTCTCTGCTGTGCCATACTTGCCTTGTTCCTGGATTTGCCTTGTTCCTGGACTTCTATTGGGGACTCTGGGCCTTCCCTAGGCTTCACCCTGGGCTCCCTGATGTATCACAGGTGGTCTAGGTTCAAATCCTGACTCTACCTTTTGTAACCAGCTGAAAGTGAGGAATTTTCAACTCTTTTTGGACCTAGTAGTGACAGAATTTTCTCCATGCTCCTTGGATATGTAGTTGAACATGTAGTTCCTCATGTTTGTTCAGTGAGAGACACAGGTCTGGTATATAGTCTGCTACCAGCTAAACTACAGCAGGCGCTGTTGTTACTACTCCCATTCCAGGAGCTGGGAGCTTGATGCTGTGCGAGTACGTGGTGGGGAAGATAGAAAGGTCAGGCCTCTTCACTTGACCAGTGAGTTGTGTCTGTTGTCCCCCTCAGTGAAAGTCATGCCTTTTGCCAATCTCATGAGCCTCCTGGGCCCCTCCGTGGACTCTGTGGCTGTTCTGCGTGGAATCCAGAAGGTGGCGATGTTAGTTCAAGGGAACTGGGTGGTGAAAAGGTAAGCAGCTTGAGTCTGTAAATTTAATTACATTATTGATGTTGTTCTGCCTAGTTGCATTTTACGTTTTGCAGGACTCTGTTTCTCTTTTTTCATACTTATTTGGAGGTTAGTGTCTTGACTCTGCCGGTTCCCCATGGTTTGGGCGTGCACCTGTGACAGCTCAGCTGCGCATGGATTGTCTTTTATTCCCTTCAGAGACAGTTCAAAGTCTTAGAATATTTTAGTTATTTCCTCCCATGTGTATATTTTAATTCTGTCTATATTTTCAGGCCCATAAGACTTTGTTCAGTGTTCTTAGACTTATTCACATGTCTGCCTTTTGTATCATGCTTTCTTTCCTGTGTGTATCTGAGTTCCCATCTGGGGTAACTTCAGTCTTCCTAATGAGTGCGTTTAATGCAGATCTGCAAGGAATAGTTTTTAAGTTGGTGATTATTCTCCCTTCATACATTGGTATGATTCTCTGGTTATCTGTTATACATGCATGTGTGTGTTCTTGTGTGGGTACAGGCCCAATGTTGATGTCAAGTGTCTTTCTTGATTGGTCTTCACTTTACTTATTGAGGCAGGATCTCCGCTGAACCTGGAGTTCCCCATTCTTGTTAATTTAGCCAGCCACCTTGCCATGGGGGTCTCTTATCTGCCTCCCAAGTGCTGGGATTATACATGGTTGTCCGTGTGCGCGCGCGCGCACGCGCGCGCGCGCGTGTGTGTGTGTGTGTGTGTGTGTGTGTGTGTGTGTAGTTGTAGGTGAGAGTGCAGGTACCTCGGAGGCCAGAGGCTGGGAAACAAACTCGGATCCTCCTCTACAACAGTGTATGCTTTGACTTTTCATTTACTTATTTTAGTTTTGGGGTTTTTTTTGACAGGGTTTCTCTGTAGATTTGGAGCATGTCCTGGAACTCTATCAGACTGGCCTCGAACTCACAGAGATCAGCCTGCCTCTACCTCCCTGCTTTTTTTGTGTGAGCTGTAAGGATCTGAATTCTGGTGCACTGCTTGTGCGGCAGGGGCTTTATTTTATGACCATCTCCCTAGCCTGACTTGGCTGTGTTCTGACGTTAGTTGTGATTGAAGAGTTGCCTGTCGGCCTGGTTCTTATTCCTCGATTGTATTCTTTGTTTTCCTCTGGCTGCTCTGAAGCACTTCTCTTTGTTTTGACTTTCCTCTGTAGCATTACGAAATGTCTAAGTGGGGTTTTCTTTGTACATTGCCTGTTGGGGTTCACAGGTCATGGCTTTGCGACTCAGTGTGTTCAGTAGCTTCTTTTCTCCTGATTCTTCTGCCAGACTCCTGACTGTCAGTTCTGAGGGAGGAAAGAACAGACTTGTTCTTTTATCCCATAAGTTCCTAGCTCTCAGTGCAATGCCTGGAACATGTCAAGCCAACTCTGGTAATGCATACTTTAATTAGAATAAGATGATGTAGATACATTAGCAAAACCCACCCTGTGAGCAGTGTAGTGTGAAGTGAATAATATGAAATATGAATAGCTCTAAAACTCAAAATATTTTTTTTTTGCATTAATGTCATTACTTAATTGCCGACCTGATGGTAAAGTATTTTCCTTTTACTGCCACCTGGTGGCGCCCTTCGCTGGATAATAGACCTTGCTGTTGGGTTATCCAGTTTTATTTTCAAAACAATCTTATTTTACATACTAATCTCAGTTCCCTCTCCCTCCTGTCCTCCCTCTCCTCCCACCTTCTACCCGCTCCACCCCCCATCCATTCCTCAGAGAGGGTGAGACCTCCCATGGGAGTCAACAAAGTGTCATAACACTTAAGCCAGAACCAATCCCCCCTCTCCCCCCGAGTAAGGTATCCCTCCACAGGGAATGGGCTCCAAAGAGCCAGATCATATGCACTAGGGATGAATACTGGTTTCACTGCCAGTGGCCCCACAGACTGTCCATGCCACACAACTGTCACCCACATTCAGAGGGCCTAGTTTGGTCTTAAGCAGGTTCCCCAGCTGTCAGTTTGGGGTCAGTGAGCCCCCACCAGCTCGAGTCAGCTGTTTCTGTGGGTGTCCCCACCATGGTCTTGGCCCCCTGGCTCATGAGATCACTCCTCCCTCTCTGACTGGACTCCAGCCCAGTTTTCTTTATGGAAGAGTTGATCACAGCACATTGCTTGTTCAGTGTGAGCATGAGTACTGTGTGTATTTGGACTGTGAACACGCAGGAGCCAGGAGGGGCTGTCAATCACACACACACCTGAAGACACTAAGAGGCTGAGAGCTGTTTTGAATGGGAGCTTTGGCTCAGCCTGGCTTCTGCCTGTTCTGTTGTGGCCTTGGGAGGCCTAGCTGTGGTATGGCCCGTCTTATCTTGGGCTTTTTAAAAGCCTTCTCTCGGGTTTTGAGGCCTCTATGGGGTTATGATTCTTCCAGCCAGGTCTGTCTTTTGTGTCTGTGTAAGATTAAAAAAACTCACTGTGATTCGAACATGTCTTATTTGTGTGTTGTGTGCTCCACCATTCAGTGTCTCTCTCTCTCTCTGTCCTCAAAGCACAGGGGTCCACAGCATGTGCCTGACAAGGTTCAGTTCACAGTGGGACCTTTCTCTGTGTGGCAGCCAAGAACACTTTGCCAGGTCTATGCCCATGGAGCCTAACCTTGGAGCACGAGTTGCTCAGGACTAGCAGATATGAAGGGAGGGCCTCCAGCCTCCAGCAGGGGAGCCGTAAAACTGGCCTGGGGCTGTGGCGGGAGGTAGGGTGGGAGTCACGTTGTGGGAACTGCATTGTATGCCTAGGTAGTACTCCGGTCTCTTCAAACCATAGACATCTAACCTGTGGAATACTGGTCTTCTCAAGAGACTTGGGCTCCGTGAGGTCCCAAACTTATGTGCCTTTGAGACCCTAACTCCTCCTTGGGTTAGGTTAGTATGGGATAAGGTGATTTGGGAAGGGTTGCTCTTCTCCACACGTCTTCCTGGGCCTGGGAGGAGGGCTACAGACTCAAGCCTATTGCCTTGAAAGGTGACCTGGCCTGGCTCGACTGAGTGCTGGGCTCCCAGAGTCGGGTGTGGTGGTGATAGGACTACAGGCAGGGACTGACCAGTTGTCTCTGCTTGACTTGTCAGTGATATCCTGTATCCCAAGGATTCTTCTAGTCCTCACAGTGGCATGCCTGCCGAGGTGCTCTGCAGGGGCCGGGACTTTGTTGTAAGTATCTAGGCTCTGGCCACAGCTGGGGGTGGAGGGATGGGATCCAGAGCAGGTGTTGACTTTGGACAGGGAAGTCTTTGTGAGCAGGCCGCCAGGGGTTCCACATAGTCATCGTTCTCTGGGCATTCTGGGCTGATAACATCCTGCTGTGTCTCCATAGTGCTCTGCTGATCCCATGGGTGGTGCTCATGTGGTTGAGTGATGTATTACAAAGCTCATGGTGGTTACAGACTTAAATCAGGATTTTTAGTTGTCGTGAATGACTGACAGTCCTTGGCCCTGCCCAGCGCCTACTTTGGATGGGCCCAGTAGTTCCCTTTTACCATAGTCTGGTATTTATTACATATTTAGAGTTTGTGACTTCTGAGCCAGCTCATCCCTCCTTCCTCTCACCCTGTTTATATCCAGAGCTTAAGTCTCTCCCATGTCTCTGGAGTCTGCACTGCCCCATAAACCTTGGCATTTACACTTTAAATTGCTTAATGTGGCTGCTTAGATCTGTCCATGATGGCCCATTGTGCTTGCGCACAAGTTTGTCATGAAAAGACCGGGCCTTAGATTGAAGACAGCTGTGTTTGCTCGTCTGATTAGTTAGTCTTAGCTTTTTGGGGAAGTTAGTGTTGAGGGGCCTCAGCAGTATGTTTGATCTGGGGCATCAGAATGTTGCTCCCACCTGGCCGCATTCACTTGTGCCCAGGTGTTGACATCTAGGTCTGTGTTGGATGTACCATTGTGTTGGTGTCTGCTAGATCTGTGTAAGACGTGTTGCTATAGATGACAACCAGTCATCCTTTCTTCTTGGCTCTCAGTCATTCACACTCTCTTCTTTTGAGTACTCCTGTGGAGTAGTTCAGGGTAATGAGAGACTTGGAGCCCTGCCAACTATTGGCAGCCACCACAGTGGAGCGCTGCCATCTGTAGAGCAGCACCCTGTTGCTGAATCCTCATAGCACTCTTAGGAGGCCCTGGGGATGCAGTAGTAAACCACAGGAGAAAGGCTCTGTCCGTTGAACACTTTCCTTTGGATAGAATGGTGTCGCCAGCCATTCTGAAGGAGAGAACACGTCTGTAAAGGCTAAAAGAGGCTGCCCAGTGCACATACTAATAGTAGAGCAGGAGCCCCATTTTGGCCTGTTGCCCAGGCTCTGTGCCCCCTTTTGTACCTTCGCCCAGGCCTCTTAGAGGCCTGTTGCTGCCTCCTAGAACATGTCTCTTTTCTTCCTCAGATGTGGAAGTTCACACAGAGCCGATGGGTGGTAAGGAAGGAGGTGGCAGCGGTGACCAAAGTAAGTGGTGTTCTTCATGACCCTTGCCCAGGGCTTGCTACAGGAGGGAGCTTGGGGTTGGTGAGGCCTTACCCCCCTCCTCCCTTCAGCTCTGTGCAGAGGATGTGAAGGACTTTCTGGAGCACATGGCTGTAGTGAGGATCAACAAAGGCTGGGAGTTCTTACTCCCCTACGACCTGGAGTTTATCAAGAAGCATCCAGATGTGGTCCAGCGGCAACACATGCTGTGGTCAGGCATTCAGGCCAAGTAAGGGCTTGTTGGGTGAAGGGTGTAGTAGGTGGCCCTGGACCTACCTACCTACCTCCTGGGAGCAGCACAGTTGGGCTGGATCTGGGCAGTGAGGAACACTTGGGGTGGGGCTGTGTGCACTTCTGTACTGCTTTTCACCAAGATGGGTATCGCTAAATGACCCCAAGTCCTCCACAGGTCTTGATGGCAGCGACACCCACTGCTTGCCAGAGCTACTCTGTTGAGGGGCTAGAGAGGAGAAAGGCACATAGTCTAGCAAGAAAGACAGGATGGTCGCTCTCCTCACACTGCCTCTTCTGGTCTCTAGCTGGGGGCATGTGTACAACCAGAGGGCTCAGAGGGGAGAAGGCCTGGCTAAACCCTGTGTGCATGATGTTTCAGTGACCCAGTGTCCTGTCCTTGGGGGCTTGTTCCTATGGCGAGGTAGGCGGTACAGCATATAGGTCAGAGTTTAAAGGGTTTGTTCTTTTTTTCAGATTAGAAAAAGTCTATAATCTCGTAAAAGAAACTATGCCAAAGAAGCCGGATGGACAATCAGGTGTGTGACTTCAGCCTGGTCCCTGGCCCAAGAGGGGTCCTTTTCAGGAATCAAGCCCAGAGAAGGACCATGTGGTTCTTACAGTTCACGTTTTCTGTGGTGTCCTTCCTTCCACCCCACCCGTCCCTCAGGCCCCCAAGTTTGCCTAATGCTTGTGCAGCAGGACAGCATCAGAGCCCCCCACACCCACCCGGGGAGGGGCTGTGTCTTTCAGGGCAGAGTGGATTCTGAGACCTGATGGCTCAGCAAGTGATGTGAGAGGAGTTGCTAGCAGGTACTCAGCAGGGCTTAAATTCTGTTGTGCCCAGTTTGATGTCTTCCCTCAGTATTTGGTAGCCAAGCTCCACTGCAGCCAGGAAGGGTGGAAGACCGCACTTGTTTCTTGCTTCAGGAGCTGTCTTGGTCTCCTCTGCTTGGCCTCTGTTTTCATGCTTTCTGCCTGGGACCTCTGCTGTTCTGAGCCATACTGCCTCTCCACACAGGGTCTGCTGGACTGCTCTCTGGGGAACAGCGGGTCCAGACAGCCAAAACCAAGGCCCAGCAGAACCATGCTTTCCTGGAGCGGGAGCTGCAGCGACGGAAGGAACAGATGCGGACAGCTACAGTCCTGCCCAGTGTGCAGATCAAGGAGGAACCCCTGAGCGAGGAGGAAGCAGATGGGGAAGAGCTGGAGGCTGAGGAGGAGCCCATGGACACTGCACCCAGCAGCTGCCTCAGCACCAAGTTGGCCAATGGGCTGCCTGCTGGGCGGGCAGTGGGTGGGGACAACCTAAATGGGCACCCAATACCAGGCTGTGCCAGCAGCCCTGCGGCCCGAGAACTGAAGGCTTTCGTGGAAGCCACCTTTCAGAGACAGTTTGTGCTCACGCTGAGCGAACTCAAGCGCCTCTTCAACCTGCACCTGGCAGGCCTGCCCCCCGGCCACACACTCTTCAGCGGCATCTCAGACCGCATGCTACAGGATACGGTGCTGGCCGCTGGCTGCAAGCAGATACTGGTGCCTGTAAGTAAAGCCTGCGCCTGCCAGGACAAGCAGAGTCCCTCAGAGCCCTTCAGGAGGGCTTCTCAGAAATCAAGAAGCATGAGACTCCGTGTGCCTTTGCAACCGCCCCAGCTGACTGCATGTGGATAGGAGTATGTTACATCGGATGTCTGTGAGCCCTCGGGCTCCCTGTCATCATCTCAAGTGGATGTATTGAGTTTTCTACCACAGGAAAGAAAGATACCTAAGGGCTCTAACCAATATACCAAGGCCCCAGTAAACACAAGCCCTCTACTTGGTTAATATTTAGTTCCTATGACATAAATGGTACAGCTGGAATTTGAACCTTAGTATAGAGACTATCAGGTCTGCTTTCACAGAGATCAGCTGAGCACTTCCCCACAGTTTGGGGATTGGTGACTTCCCTGGCTTTTGGGCCAGTTGACTGTATACTCTCTGGCCTCTGCACATTTCTGGCACTAGGCGTGCCGGTGGAACGAGCCTCTTCTACCTCAGTTCTTTCCTACTCGTGGAGTAGGCTCCACAGTGGGAGCAGACTGTTGCCCTCTTCTGGGAAGGGGTACCTGGCTATGGCCTGAGAGAAGCGGTTAGGGCTCTTTCCTAGACTCTGCCCAGCCTGGGAAGCAAAATGGGGTGGGAGAGGCTGCAGCTGTGCTGGCTCTTAACTAGGGAGTATGCCATGTGCATTGCCAAGCTCATTACCTGTGGCCTAGGGTGATGCCAGGGCCCTTGCCTCTGTATGTAAGGAACGGGACAGGAAGCCCTGTGTTCTCTGCTGGCAGAGCCTACTTTCTGAGGTCTGCTTTAGAAGGTGCTGGGATTAGGTCCCTGGCCACTCAGCAAGTGGGGCCAGTTTTCTGCAAGCCTGCTTTTCTGTGTACGTACAGGTGGTAGTGAGATTGCTTAGGCCATCTGCATGGACAGGGCTGAGGGGTCTACTGGATGCCCATGCTCCTTTCTCATGGAAGTGCTGGCATCTAGAGGACATCTGAAGCCCTGTCTGGAGCACTTTGACTCAGGGACCATATTCATAGCATGTCCAAGACAAAAAAAGGCCTTGAGTCATCCTGCTGTCTGTGTCTTCATACAAAGGAGATGAGGCTTAGGAACAGCAAGTAGATTTATAGTCTCAAGTTCAACTTGTGGCTTGCTGCTATGAGCTGAGTAGCTGTAAACCGTGAGTGAACGGCTCTGAACGTGCTTTTCCTTTTGGCAAATGGGCAGAGCAATACCTCAGTGTTGCTCAGTTTCCCATGATCAGGTGACATCAAGTCCCATTTCAGATGTAGGATAGATGGACGCCCACAATGCTGGCCTCTTCCCTGACCTCCTTTCCAGCTATCAGGGTTGTGTCATCTCTTCCGGCTGACCTCTGAAGCTAGTGGCTTGGAAAGCTTGGGAATCTGGCAAGGTCTGGCTTGAGCCACAGTTTATATGCTGTCCTTGTGGGAAGCTCTAAAGAGAGCCTGGGGCGGGGAGCTTTAGAACATAAGCCCCGGTGGACACCTCAGGGCAGCAGTCCACTAATGCTCTCCCAAACACCTGTTTAACAGGCGTCTTGGAGCCCTCTCCAGAGCTGCTGAGTGGGAGGAACTAGGCTTGGACCACATTTTCCTAGGGACTGGGCTACAGGCAGGGTGGGGTGAAGTGGGCAGGGCAATGGGTTTACAAGACAGAAAATGACCAACTCATGCTTGGGCCAGTTTCCCCCACAGACTGCTGCTTCTCCGGACGAGCAGAAGGTGTTTGCCCTCTGGGAGTCTGGTGACATAAGCGACCAGGTGAGGTCCTTGTTCTGTTTGTGTCTTTCTCAGGAGGGGAGTCCTGGAGGGTTGAGGCCATTAGTAGCTGGGCACTGGAGTATATACTTGGACACCTCAGGTTCCAACTACTCCACACCCACCAAGACAGACAGGGTGTGTCAGGTTTGAGCCTGAACTTGGGGGTTTGCTTGCATCAAACAGAGTCACCATTGGAAAGATGACTGGTTTCCAGAGTATAGTGGCGTCACTATGCGGTTTCTGTCGAGTTTCCATAGGGATAGACATGCCAGGCAGGCTTACAGACCGTGTACAGAGTCGATTCTCAGTGTCCCTGACAGCAGGAATCAAAAGGTTTTCTTACTAGCTGTCTCAGCCCTGGATTTTGGGTTATTTTGTCCAGTCACCCTCTGGCAGACAGGGTACCAGGTCTCCTGTGCTTGTGTAGTTATGGTAGCTGAGATCCAGATGCTTTTAAATCATGAACTTGCCTGAACTCCAAAGTTGGGTTTTATTTGTTTGTTTTTTTAAGCAGAAGTGACAGTTAGGCTCAGACAAGGAATAGACCCTACTGAAGTCTCCCTTTTCCCTGCAGAGGGGACAGGAAGGCTGAGAGCAAGAGTGGGTGTGGAACCTAGCTTCCACCAGGACTCCTGAGTGACCCTGTTCTCTTGGCTAGGAAAGGTGCTTCAGGCTTTCCTACTTAGCTTCTTTGATTACTGAGGAGAAAAAGGTAGTATGTTCAATTTAAAATCAAAATAAAATTCAAGACCAAAAACCTTTGTGGGGCATTTGACTCCACTCTGCTGGACCCACTTGTCCTCCTTGGAGGTGATGGCTTACAGCGTTGATCTGTTGAGTTCCATCACTAAGGCACAGGTGTGCCCATCCTGGAGTCGATTCCGTCCTCTCCTTCCCCCAACTCAGGTTCTCAGGTGCTGAGCCATCTCAGTGGCTCTCTTCCTCTTTGCACTAGTATGTTCTGAACTTAGACGCTGAATGGGACCCTCCTGAAGCCTGTGCCACTGCTTCTCCAGATGACTGGCTCTTCCCTGTGTCTAGAATCTTGTCATTTTAGCCTTTAGTGGGACGGAGTTGTCTCCATCTGTTCATATTTGGAAATGGTTTGTTTTCCACCAGAGCAGATCATTTCCCCTGTAGGTGGAGGGTATCTTAACTATTTCAGAGCTGAAATTCAATGACTTTCTTCTTGTGAGGTCTTTAAGACATATTCTTCCCTTCAGTGCAACTGGAGAGTTTTATAGTATCCTGTACATAGTGGACTGACGGTGCATCCTCAAGTCTTCATTCACTAGACAGTGGGTTCTCAGAGTCCTGTAGGCTGACACATTCCTTTACCTTTTCCTATCTGTAGCGATGTGAGACAGTAAATATCCTGGATGCTCTCTTTCCATTTTTTGAGACAAGTGGTTTTCTCTCTAGCCCAGGCTGGCCTTTTAAAACTTTATATTTGGGGAAGATCTCATCTATCCTTCATGCTGTTTAATTTCTCTTTAAGAATATAATGCGCCGGGAGGTGGTGGCGCACTCCTTTAATCCCAGCACTCGGGAGGCAGAGGCAGGCGGATCTCTGTGAGTTCGAGGCCAGCCTGGTCTACAAGAGCTAGTTCCAGGACAGGCTCCAAAGCTACAGAGAAACCCTGTCTCAAGAAAAAAAAGATTTTGAACCAATTTGGACACTTTCCCCCACCTAGTTTAAACTGCTGCTTAATTCCAGTATGTCCAAACTGCTCATCCTGAGATCCTTCCTTGCAGTCTGAAACACTGAAGGTGGGGTGAGGCCATCATTTTGGGTCTTTTGTTTGGGGATAGTTCACATTTGGATACTATTTCTCATAGTAATGCATTGTTTTTCTATTAAAGCATCGGCAAGTTTTGCTTGAAATATTTTCCAAAAATTACCGAGTACGCCGGAACATGATCCAGTCTCGGCTGACTCAGGAATGTGGAGAAGAGCTAAGCAAACAGGATGTAGACAAAGTGCTAAAGGTATGTCCATTATGCACAGGACCCCACCCAGAGCATGCATTTAGGATGTGCTTCTGACCTGTCTTATTAAGGATGCTCATGTGTGTGGAAAGGACTTGGGTCTGGTACCTTTATTCTTGCTCTATAAATGCATAGCAGTAAATCACCAGTCTGATGGGCACTGTCTGGTAATGACTAGCATTGGTATATTGGCAAGAGAGTGAACCTTTTCACACACTAGAGTTTGGGTGGAGTGGTTGTGGGGAGGTGTGCATCATCTTCACCTAATAAAAGACAGGCTTAAACTAGATCCTGCCTCAGGTGAATCTTGTGCCACTTATGCAACTTTCAGTACAATCCATTTTTTAATTTAAAAAGGAGTACTATTTGCTTAATGTGAAAATACTTTAAATGCTTTTCTAAACTGTGGTACATCTGTAGAATTGAGCACAGAAAGCCACCGACATGTTCCCTGTTATCTTAGTCATGTAGGTGAAGGCTTTATTAATCCCTTTGTCTTGGTCAACTTGAAAAATATTTATGTTTTCTGTTTATGCAACACATCTATTTTATAATACCTCTTAAATGGCCAGGCGGTGGTGGCGTACGCCTTTAATCCCAGCACTTGGGAGGCAGAAGCAGGCGGATCTCTGTGAGTTCAAGGCCAGCCTGGTCTACAAGAGCTAGTTCCTGGACAGGCTCCCAAGCCACAGAGAAATCCTGTCTCGAAAAAACCAAAAATAATAATAATAATACCTCTTAAATTGTTCTAGAGGGATTGTGGCTCAACCCTTTAGGGACCAACAGCTACTCAGTAGCATACTCAGTTTCTGATGAACTATTTGTATTTTCTTGTAAACCAAATTGTGATAGTAACAGTTATCTTTCCTGTTTTCTTAATTTCTAGGACTGTTGTGTAAGCTATGGTGGCATGTGGTACCTTAAGGGGACAGTACAATCTTGACAATAGTAGCAAACCACTAATTCAGCGAATCTAAGCCCAGGGAAGGATGGCAGAGCCAGTAGTCTCGACTTGCCTCAAGACAGAGCAAGAGGATCTGCCCACCTCGTGGCCTGTGGCACTGCCTGGCCCAGAGGACAGAGGGGCTCATACTCGGCCAGTGACAGGGTCAGCGTAAGTGAGATCGCTCCCAGCAGAGACCAGCCGGGCCTTCTTTGAAGTACAATTTGAAATTCCTGATGTATTTTGCTTATTTGGTTTCATTCTCATAATAAAGAGAGTGTACACTGACATGGGCAGGATTATGAAAATCATGGTTTAATATTTTCCTTTTTAAAAAGAATGCCAACAAAGTTATGTTTACATGATGAAGAGAACCTTACGGTTTTTAATATTTTAAATGCCTACAAGCCAATAACTAGTCTTAGAGTCTCTCTATGCTAAGACTTCTGCCAATTTTACTAAACCAAATTGAATTCTTTTACTGTTGGGTTTCTGAGGCCACTTTACCTTTTACAACAGTCTACTTTCTACAGTGGTCTCAACTGTTTACACGAACCATAACAAAACATTAGATCAACTCCATCTTCTCCTAATGTTCGCATAAAGGTGCAAACTGAACCAGGTAAGTGTGGAACAGTGTGAAAGCGAGGTTATCACTGTTTGATGAATTGATGTAAAAAAATTATATTTTGTGTATTTTTAAAATAAATGCTAACACTAAACTGGCATCATGGTGCTACTGTCCTCAAATAGTTGCAGCAAGAAAATGTCATCTGTGCTCTCAAAATGTTAAGTACTAAAGAGAGAAGGAAGTCCATGACGCCGTCACGGCAGCTCATGAACTCACCTTGACGTGTGAGGCTGGTCTCACAGAGTTCCTGCAGGTCCTGAAGACTGGGCTTCCGCTCATACTGCTCAGGCTGCCAAGCTGATAGGTACAGCCACTGAGTGGTCTTAGCTGAAGACATGGAAGCAAAAGGAAAGAAGGATGGAGAGTGAACACAGCTTTTTAAGGAGGGAAGGGAGCGGGATGGGGGGGACTCCTTCCATGGGATGTGAGCACTTAAGGTTTTAGTGGCGACTTTAAAATAGTTTTAAAAATATGTACTTCAGACCCAAATATTTAAAATCAAAATGTAATAAAAGTATTTTTTTTTTGTACTAAGTCTTCAGAATGTGGTACTTTACACCTCACCTACCCTCTGGAGCTAGGATTTACATGCTGAGTTGCAGCATGTAGCTTGTGAACATGGCAGGCACTATCGCCCCAGAAGATGGGGAAAGGTGATCTAGGCTGGGTGAGATGTGACTTTTGCTGTCTAGTTGAGACTTGTTGCTGTAGTGCATCTTCTGCATAAGGTTGACATGATGCTCTGTGCTGTCCTCTCTTCAGGAAATGAAGTATTAAATACTTCAGTGTGGTCAGTAAGGGATCATTCAGGGATGTTTATAACACTGTTTAACGGGGTGGCTCATGCTCTTGGTAATCGTTGACACATGTGAGGGGTTAACAGATCAGATAAAGTTTTCGGGAGGCAGAGATGGGCGGATTCTGTGAATTCGAGGCTAGCCTAGTTTACAGAACAGCTAGGGCTACATAGAGAAATCCTGTGTTGAAAAACAACACAAAAGTTAACAGAACTAATGAGGAATATGTCCTTATCATTGTATACCAGGATCTCTTTGCCCTGTGGAAAGGGGAAGCCTTCATATGGGTTGGCACAGAGCTATGACAGATCCCCATTTAGAAAGAATTTACTCAGTCCCATCTCAGGAAGGCCATGCTTTAAATTATTTAAAAAAAAAAAAGAAGGGGGGGGGAGGAGGAGGAGGAGGAAGAGGAGGAGAAGGAGGAGGAGGAGGAGGAGGAGAAGAAGAAGAAGAAGAAGAAGAAGAAGAAGAAGAAGAAGAAGAAGAAGAAGAAGAAGAAGAAGAAGAAGAAGAAGAAGAAGAAGAAGAAGAGAAAAAAAGGATGGAATGCTAAAGAAAAGCAGCAATTGGGACATGAGGGAGATCTTAGCACCTATATGTAGCCAACATAAGGCACTTAATAAAGAGGAAGTCAGCTTTATAACACTCTTCCCCAAACCCAATCTGTGTTGAGAGACAGTGTTGCAGGAAGAACTGGGAAATGAGCACCAGCCTCTGCTTTGGCCCCCATTCCACACACTGTAGGAAGAGTACCCATGGCCTGACTCTTTGGGCCTACTCATTTTATGACTTAACCCCAGAATTTGACCGATTCCTAAGGACTTAGGATTTAAGCCCACCTCAAGGTTATAGTGGACCAGGGTTTTAGACCACTTCTGGCGTCACTTGGCCCCCGTTGCCTAAGGCTTCAAATGTGTATCCAACGCATGCTCCTATTACCTTACCCATTCCTCTGTAGCTCCAGGCCTAAGCAGACCCAAGGTTTAGTTATATCCCAGTAAATCCTAGCACTAGAGTGACCTCAGTTAATCCAGGCCAACCCTATGAGCACAGTATCTCGACTATCCCCTGTAACTCTATGGTCTATGCCTACTCCAGGGCACCTAGCCAGCTGGAGGTCCGATCGTAGGGACACGGACTTCAGCCATTAACTGGTATACTCGAGCAGATCTTCAGGTTCCAGAGAAGCCTCCTAATCCTAGGTGTGCGGCTCATGTACCTGCAGAATCAGTCTGCTGAGGACTCTGGCAACAAGCTTGCTTAAACAGATGGCTTAATTAGAACTTCTGGATAGGCTGATGGGTGAAGTATTTTGCCAGATATTCAATCTGATAAACCTGAATCAAGTTTCTACTTCAAACATACATTAACACACAGCTGCAAGGGTCAAGTACAATTATGGGAACATAAAACTAAGCACCAGTAACAGACCATAAAAAGATGTCAATTTAAACTCCGCAAAACAATAAAATACCAAGTTCCATCAAGTCAGGAAACTAAATGGTCAAAGTGGAAAAGTAAAAGAACCCAATCCCATGCCCCTGTTGCCAAAAAAAGGGGGAAGGGTTAGGTGTGTGGTCACACGACTTTAATTCCAGTACTCAGGAGGCAGAGGCCAGCCTTATCTACAGAGTGAGGTCCAGGAAAGCCAGAGTTACAGGAAGTTGGGGGGGGGGGTGTCAGTTCTGAAGGCGAAAGACACATAAAGAATGTAGCTGTGTCAACTGCAGAACCAACCAAGAGAGAGCAAAGGAAAATGGATGAAGAAAGTTTATAGGGTTTGCAGAACAAACACAGTTTCCAGTCCAAACAAGATTATATCAGGGTCTATCAGTAACTCAAAATTCAGGCCGTGGAGCCTGGAAAGATGGTACAGTGGCTAAGAGCACAGACAGCTCCTGCCAAGGACCTGAGCTACGTTTCCAGTGCCGGTTTTGGATACTGCTCAATTGCCTGTAACTCCAGATCCAAGGGGTTTCTGTGCCTCTGGCCTCCTCAGACACTTAAGTGTACACACACAGGCAGGTAAAGGTACTTGTCACCCTTGATGGCCTGATACCATGTAGATTGAATGAAGGCCTAAACTCCAGAACCACAGGGTTGACAGAACCAACTCCTGCTAAGTTTTCCTCTGATATCCACCTAGCACCTTGCTTCCTACTCCCAAATAAATGAATTTTTTTAAATTTAAAGCTGGCTACAAAGGAATCTACAACATCAATTAATGAATAAAGCATAGATAGATATTATGCTTATATCTCATCTTTAAAACACTATTAGGGTTAAATGTGAGCACCCCAATTTCTTACCAAGCAGTGATTGAACTTACAAGTTCCTCTGACACTAGTAGACTAGCAACATATCAAATTACCATAGTTAGGCACAGAGGCTGTAAAACAAGGACCATGATAGGAATGTAAGCCTTAAAACCATAAAATCAAAACTAGCTTGATGTAGCAAGAACCTGGGAGGGAGGGAAGGAATGAAGCAAGGCAGAGAGATTGAGATTATTTATAGGGCACCTATTTAATCCAGTTTATGTTATATGAATAGGTCAAATGTGGAAAATCGCCATCTCCAATCAAGATGTGCAACTCAACACACGGAGAAGATCTCAAGTGAGATTTGACGGTGGAATTTAAGAATGTTGAAGCAAACATAAATCAAGTGTGATGTAACATCTTAGCAGAATGAAGGACAGAGCGACTATCTCAATAGATGCAGAAAAAGCAATGGACAAAATTAAGGCTGTTTTCATACTGCAAACTCTTAAAACATTAGGTGAAGCAGAGCTCCCATAAGCTGTGTACAACAAAGGCCACAAGTACTGCATGCAGTGATGTGAACGGAAAGCTTCCTAAGTTCAAGGACAGTGAGACCCATTCATCGCTTTAATTCAGTAGTACTCGAAGTCTTGGCCAGAGCAATTAGACAAGAAAAATAAAAGCATCTGGAATGGAAAGAAGTCAAATTGTCTTGTTTGCAGATGACATGGCTTTAGATATAGGGAACTCTGAAGAATGCAACAAAAGGAAGAAACCTGTTCTCGTATATATTCAGTAAAGTTACAGCAAAAACAGATTAGTACAGTGGAGTTTCTCCAAAAAACCCACATGACGGCATCATAGTAAACTTAGCTAAGGAAGTGAACAACGTTGGTAAGAATTCAAGATAAATCAAAAGTGGAGGGAAACTGTATTCACAGGCTGAACACTTAAAATCTATAAAGTAGTTTATGGGTTAAAAGCACCCCTACCAAAATTTCAGTGGCATTTTTCACAGGCGCACAGAAGATAATCCTAAAACTCAGTACCTGGTTTTAAAGTCTATAATAGACAGCTTGGTGCTGGCATAAAAAGACACATCATTGAGAAGGGTTATATGTTCAATGAGTTGTAATGGGAAAAATGTGTAACCAGCTGTCACTGTAATAACCACCTGGAACAACTTGGAAAGTTATTTCAACATAGAGCTCTTACAGATCTTAATTCATGATCTGTTGGCCCCATTGTTTTTGGCCAGAGATAACACAGCATAGCATGGTAGAAGTGCCTGGTGGAACAAAATGACTTACTTCAGGACCAGAAGCATCCTCACCCCCACCCCCACCACACATACCGAGATAGAAAGCATGGTGGGCGAGAGAAGGGATCCCCCTGTTCTTCAATGGTACATGCTTAATGACATAAAACCATCCCCAAGCTTCCCACCACCTCTTTCCCCATAGCACCAGGCAGTGACTAAGCCTTTAAACTGTGGATTTGGAATTCAGATCCAAACTACAGCAACATCTACCTGGAGGAGAATGAAACTGGACCTTCATCTAATGTGTATGCACATATCAACTTAAGGGCCTGGAGAGATGACTTAATCACTGTTAAGTGCTGGCTACTCTTCTAGAGGACCTGGGTTTAATTCCCAGTTCATATGGTAACTCACAACCATCTGTAACCCCAGTCCCAGAGGATCCAACACTCTCTGGCCTCCATGAGCATGGATGTTGACAGAGATATCTCTCCTGCCTAGTCCTGCAGCGGTTCAGTCCCAAAGAAACACACAGAGGTCTACATTAATTATAAACTGACTGGCCTATTAGCTCAGGCTTCTTGTTAACTTACTTTAGCCCATAATTCTTGTCTGTGTTAGCTACATGGCTTGGTACCTTTATCAGCAAGGCAGTCTCATCTTGCTGCTTCTGTGTCTGGATGACGACTGTAGACTCCACCTTTCCTTTTTCCCAGAATTCTCCTATTCTGGTTGCCCTATCTATACTTCCTGCCTGGCTACTGGCCAATCAGCATTTTATTAAAGCAGCACAAGTGATAAGTCTTCACAGAGTAGAAGACCATTGTCCCACAGCACATAGACAGGCAGATAAAACACTCATGTGCTTAAAATACTTAAAAATCAAAATTGATTAAAGATCTAAACATAAGACCTGTATGGCCATAAAACAAAACTGAAAAACAACTTGACCTTGGTATTGATAATGGATTTTTGGTCAAAACACAGGCAACAAAACATAAATGGGACTACTTATCAGACTCCAGAGCTCCTTTACAGGAAGGAAAACAGAACAAGAAGGGAACCTGTGGATTGGGAGAAAATATTTGCAAGCCACACACCTGGCAAGGGATTATTGCCAAACATAAGGAACTTAACCGAAAAAGCCAAGCAACCAACCAAACAGGAACCTACCACAAAAAAACCTGATTTTAACCAGGGCTACACAGGGAAACCAAACAAAAACAAAAGAACCTAGTTGTAGCCGGGTGGTGGTGCATGCCTTTAATCCCAGCACTCTGGAGGCAGAGGCAGGTGGATCTTTGTGAGTTCAAGGCCAGCCTGGTCTACAAGAGCTAGTTCCAGGACAATCTACAAAGCTACAGAGAAACCCTGTCTCAAAAAATGACAAAAAACAAAACAAAACAAAAAAACCAACACCTGAACGACACTTCTACAAGGATACCAAATATCAGCAGGTACATGTAGACGCCACTAAGAAGATGCAAATCCCAATGATGTGAGATGTCTTCTCATCTGCTCACATGGTAATTATCAAAAAGAAATGCTGAAGGTATGCAGAAATGATATTCTGATATCCTTATACATGATTAGCGGGAATAGAGACTGGTGATGCTACCATGGAAAACTATGGTTGTTAAATAAAGATGGACTTACTGTAGGATCCAGCAGTCCTCTTCCGGGCATATCCAAAGGCAAAAACCCAGCTATGAAAGGTACTTGCACTTCTTTATTCGTTAAAGCATTGTTCATGATATCCAAGATATGGAAACAGTCAAAGCACTCACCAACATGGATAGATTGTAGTATATAAACACATTCACATTGGGAATAGTATTTAGCATGAGAAAAAGGTTGGCACACACAGAAATATGTGATCTTACTTGTAGGTGCAATAGCAAAATAAAGTGCAGAGAAGTAATAATGTTATCAGGAGTGAGAGAAATATGTAAATATAGATCAGAGCACAAAACTGCAGTTATGTAGGGTGAGATAACCTGTTATAGAATGTTGTTTTAAGGTGTGTTACTTTTGTCTATGCTCTGGAACATATGTTTAATGATACAAGGATGTGTTTGATTAAATAAAATTTACCTATGACCCAGAGGCTGCATCAGCAACCAACTGACAGGAAGTAGTAGGGAGGAGCCAGGAGGAGAAGGGTTTATAAAGAGGGGTGAGCAAAAACACAAAGACTCCTTGGGAGACATGAGGAGGCAAGCTGGGTGAGCTGTTTGCTATTCAACCTCTCTGGGAAGCAGGATTCTATGAAAGAGGTGGTGCCTGAGGGAACAGAATCTCTTCAGGCTGCGGCTCTTGCAGACTAGCTGCTGCTAGTAACAGTGGAGTTGCAGTTGCTGACTAGAATAGCCATAGTTTAAAAGACAGATGATTAAAAAAAAGAGGGCAATAATTGGTACCCCATGTTGGGTACCAAAATGTGGTATGATGTTTTACTCTTGGCTTTTTGAGGGGCCCACCACCCAGCTCCCAAATAAATCAGAGGCTTATTTTTACTTATGAATGTTTGGCCTTGGCATGGCTTGTTTCTTTCCAGCTTTTCTTATGTTAATCCGACTACCTTTTTCCTCTGGGCTTTTATCTTTCCCTATTTCTGTATACCTTCTTCTCCATTTGGCTTGCTGTGTAGTTGGGTGGCTGGTCCCTGACATCCTCCTTTCCTTGCTTAGTTGTTCTTCCTTCTCTCCTCCTAGATTTCTCCTATTTATACTCTCTAGCCCTGCCAATCCTTGCTCCTGCCTTACTACTGGCCATTCAGCTCTTTATTAGACCATCAGGTGTTTTAGACAGGCAAAGAATCAGAGCTTCATAAAGTTAAACAAATGCATTGTAAACTAAAGTCACACACCTGAAAATTAATTATTCCCCAACAGTAACCTACAGCATCAGGACTGCTGAGAATGTAGTATGCTGAGAGTTTGCCAAGAGACATTTTAGGTATTATCATACAAAGTATAAGACAGTATGTTACGGGACGGGCGGTGGTGGCGCACGCCTTTAATCCCAGCACTTGGGAGGCAGAGGCAGGCGAATCTCTGTGAGTTCGAGACCAGCCTGGTCTACAAGAGCTAGTTCCAGGACAGGCTCCAAAATCACAGAGAAACCCTGTCTCGAAAAACCAAAAAAAAAAAAAAAAAAAAAAAAAGACAGTATGTTACTTTCTTTGACTAAAAGGGAAGGAAAGGGTATATACATATACACATTAAATGGAAATAAATGCTGCCTAATTAGATACAAATTTACTTGATATAAATTAAAATATAATTTCTTAAACAAATTCTTGAATGAGTAAAATCCCAGCATCATAACTGATGGAATAGTATACATATCCTTTAGTTGAAACTGAGAAATATGTTTACTGTCATCATAATTATGGTATTCTAGATAAACCAGTTAGTGAAACAAGAGTTAGATAGAAGTTGAAAAATTAATTAGTTAAAATTATTTTATCAGGGGCTGAAGAGATAGCTCAGAGGTTAAGAGCATTGGCTGCTCTCACAGAGGTCTTGAGTTCAATTCCCAGCACCCACATGGTGGCTCACAGTCATCTATAATGAGATCCGGTGCTCTCTTCTGGCGTGCAGGCATACATGGAGGCAGAATGTTGTATACATAATAAGTAAACCTTTAAAAATTATTTTTTCAGAACTCTCACGTAAAACTACTCCTAATTTTTCAACACATGGCCAGAATCACTAGCTTTTTCATATGCAGCAGCTACAAAGCCTACTGGAGAAACCTTCCAAGATATGCAGAATCTGAGCCAGGTGCCTGGGGTCAGGAGAATCCTGAGTTCAAGAACAGCCAGGGCTATACAGAGGAACCTTGTCTCAACAAACAAACAGTAAAACTGACCTCAGGCTGAAGAGATGGCTCAGCAGTTAAAAGCACCAGCTGCTCTCCAGAGGACTGGTGTTCAATTCCCAGCACATTTGTTACCCAGTTCTGGTGGTTGACACCATCTTGTGGTCTCCTTGGGCATCAAGCACACATGTCGTACAGACATATATACAGGCAAAATACACAAAATAGGCAAAACACACAAAATGATTTTTAAAACTGACTTCAGATCTGGTGGGTTTTCCACATGCTTGTAATCCGCAGCACTCAGGAGGTAGAGTAAGGTGGACCTCTGAGTTTGAGGCCAGCCTGTCCACAAAGTGAGTTCCAGAACAGCCAGAGCTGTTACAGACAAACCCAGTTGGGGTGTGGGGTGGGATGTGGGAGACAAAACAAAACTGACTTCAAGGGTCTGGAGAGATGGCTCAGAGCACGTGTTGCTCTTGCAGAGGACCCAGGTTCTTTTCCCAGCACCCACATGGTGGCGCACAGCAATGGGCAACAAGTTCTAGGACAGCCAGTCCCCTTTTGACCTCTGTGGACACTGTGCACATTGCAGATGAAATACCCATACATGTAAAATAAATATTTAATTGGGCATGGGTGGCAGACATGTCTTTAATCCCAGCACTCAGGAGGCAGAGACAGGCGGATCTCTGAATTGAGATCTTGATCTACATATGAAGTTCCAGAACCGCCAGGGCTACAAACAACAAAAAACCCCAAAATTTTAAAACAAACAAACAAAATTGGGGCTGGAGAGATGACTCAGAGGTTAAGAGCATGGCTGCTTTTCCAGAGGTCCTGAGTTCAATTCCCAGCAGCCACATAGTGGCTCACAATCATCTACAATGGGGTCTGGTGCCCTCTTCTGGCCTGCAGGCATATGTGCAGGCAGAACACTGTATGTAATAAATCTTTAAAACAAAAACCCCCCAAAAACCTGAGTCAAATAAATAAATAAAATACTTCTATCCAAGAACTAGACAAGTTTAGAGATAAACATGCCATCCCCCCAGCCAAATCTGGGAAAATTCTATGAAAGAAATTTCATTTTCCTTTTCAGTTGTAAAAATATAAATATCTGGACTGGAGAGATGGCTCAGAGGTTAAGAGTATTGCCTGCTCTTCCAAAGGTCCTGAGTTCAATTCCCAGCAACCACATGGTGGCTCACAACCATCTGTAATGGGGTTTGGTGTCCCCTTCTGTCCTGCAGGCTTACAAACAGACAGAATATTGTATATATAATAAATAAATGAATAAATAAACATTAAAATATATATATATCTAAATATAGCCATTAGGATTGATCTACACACATGGAAATCAGATCCCAGAGTATAAAATTGGTTCAAATTCATGAGTGGCATTTCAGTTGGTGGGGACTAGTTCAGATGGATGGATCTATCAAACAAAAGGGACAAATTGTTCAAGACCCTAGTCCAAAAACACGGTTATAAACTTGTTTGGCAAACTGCCATTAAAAGTAAAATAAGATATTCAAGGAAAATATTTGCAATCTTCCACTGCAAAAGTATACTTCCTAAGTGCTAATGCTCTTTACCAGGCAAAAGAGAATACAAACAGCTAACAGTAGGAACAGTCAACTCTTCAAGCAGTGGCATACATCCTAGGAATCATAGTACAGCAGAGGCCAGCCTGGTCTGCAGGCCAGCAAGGGCTACATGAGGAAGACCTGTCTCAAAAACAAACAACGAAGAAGCACAAATAAAAGCAAAAAAGTAAAGCCAAAGAATATACTTTATTAGTAAGATGAATATAAATGTTATTAGGAAAACATCCTCTCCTATTAGTTTAATGTGAAGTTTATTGAACAGCCTCAGCAACATCATGAGATCCTTTCTCAAAAGAGCAAAAGCTCACTGGCATGGGTGTGAGAAACCACGCAGCCTTATATGGAGTTAGCTGAAGCACGACAGTTCAGTGATGCCGAAGTGAGCCCATCTTTTCACCTTCACTTCTAAGTCATGTTCAAATGTGCGTACATATGTGGTCATTACATTTTCAGTAACTGAAGGGTAGAAACCATCTCCTTGAGGCTGTGACACTGTAGAGCTGCATTAAGATACAGTAGTTACAATACAGTATTGTTTTTAAATGTGGGTGGCAATCATTCCTGTGCTGGTTTGGGCATAGAACAGGTTGGCAGGAAAGAAAGCTGGAGGTAGCAGTACAAACATACCTGTAATCCCAGCACTTGAAAGGCTAAAGCAGCAAGATCACCAATTTGAGGTCAAACCCCACCTCAGGGGGCTGGAGAGATGGCTCAGGGGTTAAGAGCATTGCCTGCTCTTCCAAAGGTCCTGAGTTCAATTCCCAGCAACCACATGGTGGCTCACAACCATCTGTAATGAGGTCTGGTGCCCTCTTCTGGCCTGCAGGCATACAGGCAGACAGAACACTGTATACATAATGAGTAAATAAATAAATATATATATATATATTAAAAAAAAACCCACCTCAAAAAAAATCCAAAAATAAAAAACCCTGGAGCTGGTGTGGGTACTCAGATCCTAATATTTGACAGGTAGAAGGGCTGCAAACTCAGGGCCAGTCTGGTCTATAGTGAGTTTTAGGTTAGCCACAGCTATATAGTAAAACCTCATCTCAAACCAAGACAAAAATTGAAACTAAATTTTTTGCTTTTTACATTTTGTTTGTGTGTGTATATGTAGGGGCATGTAAATGCCACGAGTGTGGAGATCAGAGGGCAATTTATGGCACTTGGTTCTCTTCCACCATGTAGATTCTGGAGATTGGAGACTGAACTCGGGTCTTTTTTTTTTTTTTTTTTGGTTTTTTGAGACAGGGTCTCTCTGTAGCTTGGGAGTCTATTCTGGAACTAGCTCCTGTAGACCAGGCTAGCCTTGAACTCACAGAGATCTGCCTGTACTGTCTCTGCCTCCCAAGTGCTGGGACTAAAGGTGTCTGCCACAACTGCAGGTCATTTATCCATCTTTAAGATGCTAAACGTTAAGAGCTAATTCAAAGGCGGCTGGGTGGTGATGGTGCAGGCCTTTAATCCCAGCACTCAGGAGGCAGAGGTAGGTGGATCTCTGTGAGTTTGAGGCCAGCCTGGTCTACAAGAGCTAGTTCCAGGACAGCCTCTAAAGCTACAGAGAAATCCTGTCTCGAAAAACCGAAAAAAAAAAGGGAGCTAATTCAAAGGCACATGTAATTTAGCATCAATACTCATCATATCTGACTAATTTATGGGCCAGAGATTGACATCAAATGTCTTCCTTTATCATCACTCTTTTAAGAAAAAATATTCTGCCTGTTCTGGACTCACTCTGTAGACCAGGCTGGCCTCGAACTGACAGAGATCCGCCTGCCTCTGCCTTCCGAGTGCTGGGATTAAAAGCATGTGCCACCACCGCTGGGTAAGCAGTGTATTCTTAACCAATGAACCACTGAGACATTGCTCTAGCCCTTGCTCTCATTTTGTGAAACAGTTTCTCACTTAACTTGGACTTTACTGATTGGCTAGGGCCAGTGAGTCCAGGGGATCTGCTGGTGTCTGACTGCACAGTGGTATGCATTGCATGTGCATGCTGCCATGCTCCTATTTTACACGGCTGCTGTGGTGTGCACTCAAGTCTTAGTGCTTGCGCAAGTGCTTTACTCAACTGAGCCTTTGCTCCAGCCCAACAGTCACACATTTTTTAACCATTAGCTGATCACATGTTTTAACAATCAACTAGTTAAGTGCTATGAATTCAGAACTAAGCCAGAACTTCCGAAATAGTGAAAAATGCTTTCTTTTTTTTTTTGTTTTTGTTTTAAATATTTATTTATTTATTATGTATACAATATTCTGTCTGTGTGTATGTCTGCAGGCCAGAAGAGGGCACCAGACCTCATTACAGATGGTCGTGAGCCACCATGTGGTTGCTGGGAATTGAACCCAGGACCTTTGGAAGAGCAGGCAATACTCTTAACCTCTGAGCCATCTCTCCAGCCCCTGAAAAATGCTTTCAATCATAATATTTAACAACATGTACAGAATTTGTGTTAAGTAATACAATCCCTAGGATTTCCTGCTTAAAAGAAAATGAGTGGAAATCATTGTCAAATTCCCTAGAGTTATCTACTGGGAAAAGGCCAGTTGGCTTCATCTGTAAAAAGGCATTAAGCATAAAACAACAGGCAGTAGATCTGTTTGTTCACATTCATAGATAGCTTTATTCAGCTTCTAGAAAAATATATACAACAATCAGAACCATGGTTCTCTTAAATATTTTTAAATTAAAAGTATACAAGTGAGAGAAAGTTTCCACAGTCAGAACATCAATACTGTGTAATGAAGTAGACAGGAACGTCTGCAAGTCTAGGAATTAAGAACTGAGTAGGAGCAGCTTGTGGCTGCCAAGTGGTCAGCGCTGATCACATCTAAAAGATTTGAAAACAAAATACTACATGCCTGCCTCTGAGTAAAATAGCCGAATGCTGGGCACATACCAACAGGCATTCGTCAAACCAAAACTTGCCACTTCAACTGGTATTCATTTAAATTTTTAAGTATTAGGATTACCTGTCAGTCATTGTTCAACTGGTAGCAGACGCAACAAAACTCAGGGGTTTAAGAAGCTTGTTAATGCCATCTGCTTCAGATTAATTTCTGCTTTTCCAACATTCTTTGGAATGTCTGTGCAAAGCATTTTTACTTAAACAGACCTTGGAGTTCCAAGTAGTTTGAAAGCTGAGTATGGAAGCTATAGGAACAGCCTTAGTTTTGTTCCAATTCTGTCCTTTGCCCCACACTATAGGTACTGTAGCCTACCCCATTTACATGGATCCCTCCACTGGTTCCAGGGCTTTTCCTGGAAATCAGATAATCAGTGCACCAACCAAAGGCCAGTTTAATCATGAGATAAACACTGCCAGCCACCTCGCTTCCTGCTTTTGCCGATTAAGCAAAGCAATGAGGCAGATACCCTTAGCAACATCAAGCTTTTGAAATTGCGCTTATGTGTCTGAATGGGAGGTGGGAGAGAAAACAAGCAGATCAGAACTGGAGGTCTCGTTAAGAGTAAGAGGAGAGAGATGGGTATTTTGTTCTTTGTTCATCTATTTCCTGCTTTGTTTTCTTGATGCAACTAAATATCTCCTTAAATAGTGCTTTGTATTCTGGAGGTGTAGTGGTGGGGGAAGTGGTGGGCTCTGGGGTGACAGGGGTGGGTTCCCAGCCACTGGCTCCAGCCTCACACGGGGTCACCAGTCCTGTCAGGTCCCTGGCCAGCAGCCTAGAGGTCTGGACGGCCTTGTGTGACAGTGAGTCCTGCTCCTGCTGGCACTTCTTCAGTAGCTCTTCATACTTCACTTTCAGGGCACTGTACTGAGTGTCCACTTCATGCAGAAGGGAGATGCCCCTCTGCTTCACAGCCTTAGCTCTCCTGATGCAAGTCTCCTCGTGGCCCTTCACAATGTCACCCCCTGCCATGCTGCTGAGCACTGTCTCACTGCTGCTGCGCTTGAGCGGTTTCCTTTGTGCTTCTGGAGCGGCTAGGAACATCTCCTCCAGCAGGCTCTGGCTGGGCTCCTTGAAAGTGACAAACAAAGAGTCGGACACCAGCTTCTCAACCCCATTCACAAAAGGGTGCTCTGCCTGCAGCATCTGCCGCATCTCGGCCACCTCAGCCTCCAACTCCAGTGCCCGGGCTCGGAAGGCACCTGTGGCACCCAGCTGCTGCTCCAGCTCACTGTTCTCTTTCAGTACCACCTTATACTCTGCCTCCACGCTCACTCGCTTCTTCCTCTCTAGGCTCAGCTGGGCCTGCAACATCGTCACTGTCTTTTTCAGGTGCTTGTTTTCTTCTTCTTCGGGGCTTTGTTGGTTTTCCAAGGAAGTGATCTTCTCAGCAAACACGTGGTCATATACAAAGTGTCTATGAGGAAACATGGAAATATTTAAAGGTCAACTTATGGTGCGAAGGAGGCTGCTGGGGTTTTTCAACTAAATTTTTGTTTGTTTTGTTTTTTTGAGACAGGGTTTCTCTGTGTAACAGCCATAGGTGTCCTGGAACTAGCTCTGTAGACCAGACTGGTCTCAAACTCACAGAGATTTACCTGCTTCTGCCTCCCGAGTGCTGGGATTAAAAGTGTGCGCCACCACCGCCCAGCTCAACCAAATCTTTTAAAGGAGCAGTGACACCAATTTTTAGCCCATTCAATATTACAAACAGTGGCTAAAATGAAGCTATATAAGACTGGAAAATTCTTGAAAGCAGGGCTGGAGAGATGGCTCAGAGGTTAAGAGCACTGACTGCTCTTCCAGAGGTCCTGAGTTCAATTCCCAGCAACCACATGGTGGCTTACAGCCATCTATAATGAGACCTAGCGCCCCCTTCTGGCTTGCAGGCACACGTGGAAGGAATGTTATACACATAATATATAATAAGTAAATATTTTAAAAAAAATTGTTGAAAGCAAACACAGTTTTTGTGACTGATTTTCCCTCCCAATAGTAAAAGTAGGGTAGAAAACTCACTGGCAGATCAGAAGAATGATAGTGGCTTACTAGGAAATATAATGGACCAGAGAGTCTCATCTCTAGCTGCAGATCACGACCAGTGGGTGGTCTTAAAAACCTGGAGCTCACACCATTGATCCTCATTGGTCTGCTATCTGGACCTACAGGGTTTTAAATGTTCTCCATAATGTCAGACCAAGGTTATGGAACATGATGTTTGGACTTTTAACTTAGGATACACATCAGAACCACCAGAACAGCTTTAGGTTCATGCCAAGAAATTCTGACCTGAGAGAGACTTAGTATCCGTCTTTGGAAAACATTCATAGTGCTGGTGCACACACGTAATCTCAGCTCTTGGGAAGTGGAGGCAGGCGGATCAGCAGTTTGCGGCCAGATGGACTATATGAGACCTTATTTCAAACCCCTCAAATCTCCATAGGTAATGTTGACACAAAGTAAAGGACGAGAAACCTTAGCCGCCTCTCCTACTCAGGCTCAGACAGCTTGTGTATTTATTTCTTGGCTGTGGAGCATCTGAATTTATGAAAGGTCATAAACTCAAACTCATAACTACAAATTATATAGGCATTTCTTTAGGTGAAAATACTTGTTTGCCTTAATTTTTGTGCTATCAAAAACTTTTTTTTTGGTGACAGGTCTCTCTCTGTAGTGCTGGCTGTCCCAGAACTCGCTATGTTCTGTCCTGGAATTCACAGGGCATGCCCCTGCTTCCTGAGTGCTGGGAGTAGAGACATGCACCATCACACCCAGCGTCTAAAATTTCCATTTTTCTTTCATTCTAATGTGAAATATATCCCCCAAATCTGTACTGTAGCAGAAGTATTGCTAATTTTAAACTATTTTTTTATTATTATTTTTTCATGTTTTAAAAATTATTATTTAATATATATAGATCTTTAGTTTTTAAACTAATATTTAACAAATTAAAATGAAAAGAATGACTGATACCCATAAGCTTTCACTGTTATGTTTAAGTTCAGTGGCTTTGGGTTTAGCAGGCAAAGGGCACATCCTGAAATGGAGCTTTTCATCTCCTGTAATCCAGAATGTGTCACGCCATGGGATGTCCCCAGCTTGCAAACCCACAGAAAGGTAGGCTCTTACTGGCGGAGGTCATACAGCTCTTTCAGATAGGAGAAGCTGGGTGCTGGCTTCTCCTGGTCACATGTCTTCTGCCTCTCTCTTTCTTGGCTGGAAGATTTCAGCTCCTTCACTTGGTTCTGGAGGTGATCAATGTTGTTTTGTAGGCATTCAATTGTTTCCGTCAGGCTGTAAATAAGACACAAGCTGGTTGCTGCTTGTCACATTAAATTAAGATCAAAACCAACCAAAGAGGATTAGGTGTGAGCCACTCAAACTTGGCTTTCTTAATTGGAAAAGACTTACAGTTAATCCTCAGTCCCCTAAAATAATGAACCCTTATCCTATACGGCTCAATCCCTCTACAGACACATTCTTCTTCAAATTATACTAAATAACTCCTTTGTAGATTTCCCTCAGTAACAGATTTTACCTTAGGATTTTCTGTTGCGAGGCTTTGCTCTCAGCCACAAGCTTCTGGTTGGTCTCTTCCAGTTCTCTTGCTGTGACATCTAACTGCTCGTAAACTTTTGCATGCTGCTCATTCATTTGCCGCAGGAGCTCCACCTGTTTGGTCAGGTACTGTGAAAGAGTGACAGCAGGTCACACACACAGATAAGATGGCCCGCGTGCTTCAACACGCATTGTTGGGTTGTCGGGCTCACCAATACAGGGCTTCCACTTGTGGGCTCAGCATGCTCCTGGCATGGTGATGTTTGCCCAGTCCAGAGGCTCCCATAGCCTTGATGGTCTGCAGGCCCTCTTGGGGCCAGCCACTGCAGCCCTCTAGTGCCATTCCTCATCCTAGCATTCAGGACAGTAGTTAGAGGAGTTTTATACCAGAATGAGGGACAGAGACCAAATGTGAACTTTATATTATACCACAGTGTCATTGGTTTATTTAATGAAAAAGAGAAATTAAATTCCAATAAAAACTACCTGTTTTAATAAGAAACAGGCACAAGCTATCCTTGATGTGCTTAGCTCCATTACTGTTTGACAATACTCCTACATACACAAGGTTAGTCTGATTTTACAAAACATATGCTTAACATTCAAAAGCAAAACCTAAAGTGAAATATGATAATCCCACAATAAGAAAAGTTTGGGAAAACACAATAAAAATGTAAACAAAATATGTCTAATAGGGGCTGAAGAGATGGATTGGTGGTCAAGAGAACTTGTTCTTGCAGAGAACATGGGTTCGGTTCCCAGCACCCACTCAGCACCTAGGGACCCTGGTCTTGCTGACCTCTGCAGGTATCAGGAATACATACAGTGCCTGATATATTCAGTGCCATATATATTCAGGCATAAGATTCACACATATAAAAAATAATAAATATTTAGCCAGGCGATGGTGGCGCACGCCTTTAATCCCAGCACTCGGGAGGCAGAGGCAGGCGGATCTCTGTGAGTTCGAGACCAGCCTGGTCTACAGAGCTAGTTCCAGGACAGGCTCCAAAGCCACAGAAAAACCCTGTCTCGAAAAACCAAAACCAATAAATAAATAAATAATAATAATAATAAATATTTAGAGAACAGAAAAGTTTTAAAAAATGTTTAACTGAAAGGAAAAGAAAGAAAAGCTTAATGTGAAAAAATTTTTTGATGGCTTTCACTTGGGAAAAAAAAATCAGTCTTTTTTTCCTGGGTGAGATGTTTCAAACACTAGTGAAAATACATTAATTTTACCAGATATTTTAATAGATATCAAATCCTTGTTATTTCTACTCTATAAGAATGCCATCTCCACCATCTTTCTCAACTTACTTACCAGGTTATTTATTTTGATCCTACTAAGACTGCTTTCTGAAGACCAAGGCTAAAGGGAATAAGCACAATCTTAATGCCGGAGTTAGGTCACCTGGATTCCCTCCCTACTCAGTTCCACTCAACATACTGAAGTATAGCAGATATTCCAAACTGAACATTCCTACTGGATATGACCCGAAGAGGGAAAAAAAGAGGTTTTAAATATAATCCTATGGTAGCAGACTTGACTTTAAAAACCCTTCCTAGCCGGGCGGTGGTCGTGCACACCTTTAATTCCAGCACTTGGGAGTCAAAGACAGGCAGATCTCTATGAGTTTGAGGCCAGCCTGGTCTACAAGAGCTAGTTCCAGGACAGGCACCAGAGCTACAGAGAAACCCTGTCTTGAAAAAACAAAAACCAATCTCACATTCTTAGTGTCTACCAGGCTTCACCATTTCCCCAGCAATGTGTTAGCTATGGAGTCTCTGGGTTTTTTAATTTTTATTTATTTATTTTTGGTTTTTCAAGACTGGGTTTTATGGAGCCAGTCCTGGAACTTGCTCTGTAGACCAGGCTGCCCTTGAACTCACAGAGATCCGCCTGCCTCTGCCTCCCAAGTACTGGGATTAAAGGCGGGTGCTTTTTTTTTGTATCTCTTTTATTTTGTATGGGGCCAGAGAGATTGTTCAGCAGTTATGAGCACTGGCTGCTCTTCCAAATGACCTGGTGTTCAATTTCTAGTACCCATATGCCTGCTCACAACTGTCTGTAACTCCAGTCTGATGCCCTCTTCTGGCATCTCTGGGCACTGCATACATGTGGTGCACAGATAAACCCATACACATAAAAAAGATTTTTTAAAAACTTACTTTTATTATGTTTAATTGTGTGTGTGTGTGTGTGTGTGCAAACACATACCATATGGACACACAGATGCAGGATTTGTGGAGGCCAGAGGTGTCAGATTCCTCCTAGAGCCAGAGTTATAGTCAGCTGTAAGTTGCCTGATGTGGGAGCTGGGAGCCAAACTCCAGCCCTCTGCCAGGGCATCATACGCTGTTAAACTCTCAACAGCTGAGCCCTCTCCATGCTACTTCTGGATGGTTCCATCTAACCCAGCAGCTCTTCACCTGGGGCTCACAGACAGCCTTTAGAAAGGGTCTGTGAACACTGATGGGGAAGACAGCTATTTGAAAAGTTCTAACTGAAAACTGGAAGGCATTTCCTTTAATTATGAATGAAAGTCACAAACCACAGCAGTACCAGGGGCATTTGCCACCAATAGAAATCACAAGTATTTCATATCATACTGTAGGGTTTACAGAAATGTTGACATTTTCTTAGATATGTCACTATTTGAAATTATTATTTGAAATTACGATAGTTCTCAGAATGCCTATATATTCTGTATTAGTATATCATGAATTTGTTTCTACAATATTTTCTGGTTACCTAAATATGACATTTCATTTATAATTCAGTGTTTAGTTGAGATGGTGAAGTCTGGCTATGTAGGTTGGCCTTAAACTGACAATCCTCCTGCCTCAGCCCCTAAATGCTGAGATTCTGAGACTGAACCACTTTTGGTGCTATAGTGCATTTGAAAAGGCTCACCACAGACTTTGACAGACAGCTCACAGGATCTGTGGCATAAACGTGGCCAAGCACTTTAGTTATCCTTAGGCCTCATTTTCAGTGTAAGCTCTTTGCAACCTGCGCCGGGGCTGAAGCTGTTTAGCAATTAGCACCTGCCACTCTTGCGACCCAGCTTTAGTTCCCAGCACCCATGTGGTGGCTCACAACTGTCTAGGCCCTCCGGCACCCTCTCCTGACCTCTGCAGGCAAAGCATCCATACACACGAAATGCTTTGCCAGAGTACTTGCGCTCATCCACAGCAGCACCAAGGACCCGCATTCCTCTCAAGACAACACAGCAATCAACTCAACCGCTTGACTCTTCCTGTCCCTCTCTTTCTGGGATATTGTTCTCTAGCTAGCTCATTTCTTTTTTTTTTTTTCTTGAGACAGGGTTTCTCTGTGGTTTTGGAGCCTGGCCTGGAACTAGCTCTTGTAGACCAGGCTGGTCTCGAACTCACAGAGATCCACCTGCCTCTGCCTCCCAAATGCTGGGATTAAAGGCGTGCGCCACCACCGCCCGGCCGCTAGCTCATTTCTTACATATTTAGTAAGAATTACAATTTATTAACTAAATATTCGTTTCTAGACCTCTGTTTACAATAGCTGTGTTCAGTACCACAATTCAGAGTACACATGTCAATTAAAAAAGTCTAATTTGAAAGCTTCTGTGATGGGTTTGGCTCTAGACCTGGGAAAAGCCTATTAACCACCAATTCCCATTTTGACTCTCTATTCTCATGACCCCAGCATCACTCAGGCTCAGAAACCTGAAGGGGAAATATTTATAATACATACCACATATTGCACAGAGCCCAAGTTAAGCCTTTTTTTAAAAAAAATTGACAACTTAGGCTTGTGACCAACATACAAGAAATAAATCAACACGCAGATAAGTACAAAATGGCTACTAAAACCTACAAAAAGCCAGGCGATGGTGGCGCACGCCTTTAATCCCAGCACTCGGGAGGCAGAGGCAGGTGGATCTCTGTGAGTTCAAGACCAGCCTGGTCTACAGAGCTAGTTCCAGGACAGGCTCCAAAGCCACAGAGAAACCCTGTCTCGAAAAACCAAAAAAAAAAAAAAAAAAAAACCCTACAAAAAGTGCCTCTTGTTCGCTATATGAAAATCTGTGATTAAAAACACAAAGAAGCCATTGAAGAACTTGTGATATCTTAGCCTTAGACGGTTTGGCTTTGAGGATAACCCAAGTACACCAAGAAGCTTGTTTTCATGTGGTAGGAGTTTAATTATATTAAGCACCAATAATCAGAAAAGCCATTCATTCTTCAAGACGCAGTCACAGACAACCAACAAGGGAGTCTCATTTGTTCAGCAACTGCAAAGAAAAACTACTGTCTCCCTAAGTAAGTGCCGTGTATGGCAGACACCAAACTATGAGCTGTTAGCCTAGATCTCTAAATTAGTTCTTTTTCTTCACTTCATACAGAAGGAAATAGGTTATCTTTCCCACTATTCACCTCAAAGTCCATACATACTTCTAATATTCTCATTTTCTCAATTGAGAATCTGGGACATTACTTCAGGTCTGACTGCCACATTGGGGGGACACGAGAGTGTCAGCAAAGTAGACAAAAATGCCAACAAGAACATCAGGCTTGGGAAGACACTTCACTTTGCAAACATGAGGACTTGAGTTCAATCCCCAGAACTCACGTTTAAAAAAGCCAGGAGCCAGGCATAGCGGGACACGCCTTTATTCCCAGCCCCAGGAGACATAAACAAGTGGATCTCTGTGAGTCCCTGCCAGCCAGGTCTACACAGGGAGTTCCAGACCAGTCAGTACTACATAGAGAGACCCTGTCTCAAAACAACAACAAAGGAAATTTAGCTGCCCAGCAGTGTGAGCGTTAACCTTTAATCAAAGACTACAGCAAAGTCTTTTAAATTTAATATAAAAATAATTTTTAGTTATAGTGAAGAAATAATTCCTATTAAATGCTGAAAGTCCATTTTTCCTGATTATAGTAATATGTTTCTGCCATAGGACATACAGGGGTGGAGAAGTAGGAATATGAAACTAAAGGTCACATATCATGACACTATTAAAAGCTAACCAAGTTGGTTTGTGTTTATTATGTGGAGTACATGTATGTGTGGAGGCCAGAGGCTGACATTAGGTGTCTCCCTTTTATTGTGACAGGGTCTCTCTCTGAATCTGGAGTTCACCCATAGCTCTACAGACAGGTAGTCAGGGACCCAGCTGTCTCTGCTCCCACTGCATCACAGACGTACGCCATCATGATTGGCTTTCACGTGGGTGGGTTCTGGGGATACAAACTCAGGTTTTTGTGTTGTATGGTAGTCACTTTACCAACACAGCCATTTCCCAGCCCTAGCTTGCCAAGTCTTTAAGATTTACTGTCCACTAAATAGACAGGATTTTTTTTTTCAGAATTAAGACTGTTGCCCTATAAATATTCTGAAATGAGTAGATAATGATGTAGTAATTACAGAAATCCAAAACATATTCTTATGATCTCATCATCCCCTCAGAGCACCCTGTACCAATGTAGTGCCAACATTCGTCACCATTCCATGACGGAGCAGACAGTCTAAGAGATGATTTACATGGCTGAACTCTCTATTTGCAAATCTAATCAAGGGCTGATGCCCAAAGTCTCTGAAGACAAAGGCCAGTGCTCCTTCCTTACCTTCAAAAATATTAACCAGTTACTGACTACGTGTGAAAGACCATGAATAAACATAGCAACAGTCACTATGGAAATTGAGAAAGTAGAAAAAAGTCAACTAAAAAATAAGTACAATATAAAATATAACATCAATAAATGTAGTAAAAATACAAAATGCTTTAAAATTCCCAGGGAATGGGGGCTGAAGAAATGGCTCAATGGACAAAGTGCTTCCTATACCGCATGCAGAAAAAGACAACCACATGCATTAAAAAAAAAAAGAATGAAAGAAAAACTTTAAAAATGTACTTATTTTTGAGACAAAGTCTCTCTCAACTATGTAGCCCTGGCTGGCCCGGCACTCACTATGCCAACCCCCCTTCTCCGTGTTTTAATTACTTATCTAATGAGGAGTCAGTAAACACTGCGCAAAGCTTAGCATTGAGGAGTTGTAATTCAGCGGTAGAATGTGTAATCAACATGTGCAATGCACAGCACCAAATGACGCTGAAGAAAAAAAACTACAGTTTGTTCAAGTTATTCCACTCCTGTGAAGGTCCAACTGAGGCTTATCTAGGCCTCCGGGTGACAGCGGGCTCCTGCGGATGGGTGGATAACACTTTCACACCTTATCTGAGTGTTGGCTGCAGGGGTATGTTTACTTCATAAAAATTTGCAGGGGCTGAGGCAGGGGGACTGCAAGTCTGAAACCCACCCAGATTACAGAACAAACAAGTTCCCAAACAAACAAGAATTTAAATTCTTTGAGTGGCACAGGAGTTTAAATACACTATAAAATCAGATACTGCATCAAAACAAAACAAAACAAAACTTCTTACCTAACTCTAAATTGGAATGATGCTTGATAGCTGGAGGGAGGGAGGTGCCACAAGGAACAAACAGTCCAGGGCGGCAGTGTGGGTGGCTCTCTTCATTGAGCGTGGGCGTGTGCAGGGGTCTTTGTATGTGCAGTTCTGCACTGCTTTTCTGTATACCTGACATACTGCATAACTCATTTTTGAAAGAAAAAAGCTTAAGAAGCTAAGTACAGCTTCATTTTGCTTTTCATACTGACAAATACTAGATTGGTTTCTTCTTCTTTTCTTTTTCTTTTTTTGTTTTTTTGAGACAGGGTTTCTCTGTGGCTTTGGAGCCTGTCCTGGAACTAGCTCTTGTAGACCAGGCTGGACTTGAACACACTGAGATCCACCTGCCTCTGCCTCAGATTTAAAGGCACGCAGGATATGACTGGTTCAACATTAAAGTGCCACCCATCGGGGAGGATGTAACTCGCTCACTGAGTCAATTACCTCAATTTCCTGTAGCTGCTCCTGATTGGTTGTGTACATCTGCTGAAGAGACTCCTCCAACTCTGTGTTCCGATCCAGCAGCGTCTTTCCAAGTTCAGCAGCAAGCTGGAGATCTAGCACAACAAATATCTTAGAATGCGGCAAGTATGAGCTCACGTCAACGTTTTACATAACCCAGCTCTTAAAATAAACAAAGCAAGTCCCAACACGTGCAAGTCAGATCCTAATGGAATGCAGAATGGCCTAGAAAGAAATGTGAGTGCTATTTAAAATTCAGTTGAATTGGGGTCTGCTAGCAGGTGAAGTATTCGCTCATGCACCCTAGTCAGACATGAAAGAAAGCAGTCTACTTAGAGAGAAAGATGTGGGCATTAGTTTGGGAATGATCATTTAGTACTATAGCTCTACAACAGCATTTGGTAACAGACTGATTCAAACCCCGACACTAAGATGGATCCTTGAGCCAAAGCACAGGCAGGTCTCTCAGCAGCCTCTAAAATTCCCATCAAGCTACTGGGAATGCAACTGACAAAGCAGTTTGTTGTTTGTTCCCCCCACTCAAGACAGGGTTTCTCTGTCTAGTCCAGGCTGTCCTGGAACTCACTAAGTAGACCAGGATGGACTCGAATTCACAGAGAACCACCTGCCTCCCAGCCATGTCTGACTTTTTTTTTTTTTTAAATTTATGTGTATGTGTGTGTGCCTATGAGAGTTTGTGCAGCAGTAAAGTTCAGAAGCAGGCACTGGATCCTCTGGAACTGAAGTTACAAGCAGCTGTGAGCTGCTTGGTATAGGTGCTAAGAACCTAATCCAGGTCCTCCACAAAAGCAATATATGTTCTTAATGGCTGACCCATCTCTCCAGCACCCCTAGCCTTAAAGCAACTAAATATTAATGCAAGAAATGGAGAGTACACAGCAAGACACTTGCTTCACAAGTCTGTCTTTTGCTCTCATTCCCCCTAACCGAATTTTCCATCACATCTTTTAAGCAAAGCAGCAATATGGTTTAATTCACATGTCCCTTAAACATAGAGCCAGGAGCCAGGTAGTGGTGGTGCATGCCTTTAATCCCAGCACTCAGGAGGCAGAGGCAGGCAGATCTCTGTGAGTTTGAGGCCATCCTGGTCTACAAGACCTAGTTCCAGCACAGCTAAGGCTGTTAAACAGAGAAACTTTGTCTAGAAGAAAAAAAAAAAACCAAAAAACATAAAGCCAGATAATTCTTTCTTTTGAATCAGGGCTTTACTCCATTGCTTTGGCTGTCCTGGGTAGTCACAGCAATTCTTCTGCCTCAGCTTCCCAAATACTAGGATTACAAATATGAGTCACCACATCTGGCTTCCTGCTTTAAAGCTTACTTGTTAACTATCTTCTTAGGCATATGTGCAAATAAGACAGGTTTTGTTTATATTATATTATAATCACAGGATTAAAAGCTTAGTAATAACATAAAACCAAACCAAACCAAAAACCAAAAGAAAAAAATGCTGGCAATGTAAATACCCTGTCAGAAGAGGTATTCTCAGGAGACACCTGTGCCCATTTCTCAAATAATTAAACTCTCCCCAGGAACCCTCCACCAGGGAAAAGGAAAGGCTGTTTCACACATTCTGACAACTTATGAGCCCACCCTTCAGGACAGATCTGAGCCGAGACAACGGTAGGCAGGACCACATCATGACCAGCATTGCTTAACTATATACCTCTTGTACTCTATTTCACCCGCATCTCATGCTCATACCACTCCCTTAAATGGACATGGTGTAGTCACTAGCCCCTCATTTGTGTTCCTCTTCCCAGTGCAGCCACACTGAAGAAATCTCTTGCTTTTCACTATTACCTGTTCCCACCATCACTTTTCTCTTTAGGGTGTACTGGAGATAGGTAGCTGGGCTTAGCCTGCAGGTGTTGCCAGAGCACAAGTTTTTCCTTTAAAAATTCCAACATTTACAGTCACACAAGTAACTGACAATGGCCCAGCCCTATGACAGTGGGAAATGTGACTTATCTGGGCAGGAGGGTACGAGGTCCAGTTCTGATTAACGTTTTCTAGGACAGTGATTTTAAACGCTTTCATTTTGGTTTTGTATTGTGTGTCTCTGTCTCTGTGCGGAGGTATGTGAAAGGAGTGTGGCTGCCCACAGAAGCCAGAGTTGGAATTACAGGCGGTTTAAGCTGTCTCATATGGTGCTGGGAACTAACTTTGACTCTCTGCAAGAGCAGTACACCCTCTTAACTCCTGAGCCATCTTTCTAGTGCCCAAATAGCGATTTTAAAGGTCCCTACAGCTAACTGTCTCATCTGGAGAAGTGACTATTTTGTTAATATCACAGTGTAACAATAAAACTTTCCAAACTAAGTTGCAATACACAAAGCATGTCTAGCAGGTATTGGTTTAGATGCCTTTAGATATCTGTTGCTACAAAATACTACCAGAAACAGGTGAAGGTCTTGCTTTGTTGACTTCCCTAGGCTATTAGAGAAGCTAGGCAGCACCTAACACTACCCAGATTCTGCTTTGACGATTGTATTCACAGACACTCACATATATATTCAGTAGTATTGGATTATGTTTTAGGCACCAGGGATTATAGGGAATTCAGATTTTTTAAAATGGGGAGAAAGCAGCATGATAAAATATATAATAGAGGCTGGGCAGTGGTAGGACTAAACTACAGACATCGAAGTAGGTGGAGAGACCAGGGAGGCTTGGCAGGATCATTCTGGCTGCCTGCTGTGCAAACACACTGAACGGGACAAAGACAAAGCACAGTGGTAAGACACAGTAATTGTCTAGGAGAAAGAATAGTGGCTTGGACCAGATACTGGAAATGGAGAAAAGGAACAGACTTAAACATGACTTGAAAGGAAAAGCTGTAAGGATTTGTTGATTAATTTGATACTGACTATAAGAGGGGAAAAGTTAAATTATGTAAGGAGGAATCTAATTTTAGCTATGGCTTGAAAGATGGGAAGTCATCATGGGAGAGCCAGGAAATAACTCATCATATTCTACAATCTGGCAAGTAGCCGGTAAAAAGAAAGCAAGAAAAGAGAATGAATTGAGTTGAAATGGAGAAGCTGGGAAAGAGCAATCATATTAAGACGTTACAGCCATGGCAGAGAAATTTTAAATTGTATTCTCTGTGTTGGCAAGTCACTTCAGCTACTAAAATACAAATAATGTATCATAAAAAAGTCCCACAAGATTCTAAGCTTAATTTTTAAAGGTTGACAAATAAGATTTAATATCAGTCTATTAAACATTTACGCATCACTACTGGCAGTAAAAGTCAACCTAGAATAAATGATAATAGAAAAACAACAACTTTGTTATATAGTAATGCCCACCAAACAACATAATTAGTATTGTGCTTGGTTGATTTTTTTCCTCACCAAGGAAAACAAAAACAAAACACCAAAAGCAACAAAACCCACTACACACAGCTCAAAACTACAGTCAGCAGGTTCTAACTCACATGTACATGTGCAAACATATATGCTTTTTTTCATACAATATTGCTTGATAATGTTTCTTTCCTTCCCCAGCTTCTCCCCAGGATTGGAAAGAAGGGGAAAGGAGGAAACATGGGGAGGGACAACTAACACAAAGGCCATTTGAAAAACCATATGGAAATCAACTGTAGAAGCTTTTATACACAAACACATACAGACACACATACAAATATATATATATATGTAAATAAGTATATACAAAAATAAAAGGCATCTAAATGAATTCACCAAATAATAGGGGAAACAATTCCCCAACTAGACATCTTATGCCATTAAGTAAAACTTCCAGTACAGAGCTTGGGTTGCATCTTGAGTCATGGCCAAAAAGGGGTTTCTCAGAAGCCCCCAAACCTCACAGCCTATTGGCTGCTCTCCACAACCTAATGGTAAGGCACTATTGCTGAAGATAGTTATGTCACTGAACCTGAAATAAGAGCTGGTGCTTGAGGGGCTGGAGAGATGGCTCAGTGGTTAAGAGCATTGCCTGCTCTTCCAAAGGTCCTGAGTTCAGTTCCCAGCAACCACATGGTGGCTCACAACCATCCGTAATGGGGTCTGGTGCCCTCTTCTGGCCTGCAGGCATACACACAGACAGAACACTGTATACATAATTAATAAATAAATTAAACATTTTTTTAAAAAAAGAGCTGGTGCTTGACTAGACCATCCACCCCTACTGACTCGTGTCCATGGTAACGGAAGGTACTTTGAACATTACTTATTATCATCTAGCTATAAACTCTGTGACCTACAACAATGACCTGTCTGCAAGATAAACTGGTACAATAGTGGCACAAATGTTAAGGGGATAGCCAGTTACTTTTTTAAAAAATTGGATTTAAGCCGGGCGGTGGTGGCGCACGCCTTTAATCCCAGCACTTGGGAGGCAGAGGCAGGCGGATCTCTGTGAGTTCGAGACCAGCCTGGTCTACAAGAGCTAGTTCCAGAACAGGCTCCAAAACCACAGAGAAACCCTGTCTCAAAAAAACCAAAAAAAAAAAAAATTGGATTTAAGGTCCATTTCATGAGCTGGAATCTATATCTGACACTGTTAAAGTGGCCAAGAGCCTGAGACTGGATGGGCCATGGACCTAACTAAGGGAAACTTGATGAAGGTCCCACTGTTGACCTGGCTGACCTCTGATTCACAACCCTCTTACTCATCCTGCCAAGCAGTCAAGATTATTAAAATGAAGCAGTATTGATAGATGCCAAAATATATTCTTTGATGATTTCAATTCTAACAATATTAAACGTATATATTACTATTACTACATTAAGGCTAATAAAGAAGCCAATCAAATGCTATCTTGTATTCATAAGCTAGAACCTTTACCAACAACTCAAAGCATTTAAGACTCATCAATTTTGATATGTTTTTATAGGATACCAAACCTAGTTTTTCAGATGAGACACCCTGAAGCACAAAACTATTAATATCATCAACAAACTATACATGGTGAATCACAGGCAAGGCAGAAACTACAGTCAGCAGGTTCTAACTCACATCACTAGGACTCTCAATCACCTACATCTACATAATGTTTTCTTCCCATTGCTAGAGCCTTGCACACACAAGGCAAGTGTCCTAAGTAACATCCCTAACCACCTCCCTTCCCTCTCTTCCCCTCACATAGAGTCTCATCACATAACTCAGGCTGGTCTTAAACTCGATCTTTCTGCCTTATATTGTCAGTGGTAGAACAACAGGCACGTGCCCCCATGCCTGGCTGTGAAGTAAGTTGTTTTTCTCCCTTCTTTGGTGCTGGGGCTCAAAAACCCAGTGCTCTGTACATTCTAAACAAGCACTCAACCACTGAACTAAATCCTCAACCCATGCCTGTACAGGCTGAAGAAAGTGATGTCCATACACTAAGGAGGAGATCACAAAACTCCCTAATATAAGACTTTTAATCACTTGCAAGTGACAGCAAGGAGAAATGAAGGGTATCTGTGGCCAGTTCGGCCAACTGCAAGAACATCCACACTCAGCCAAGTTACCATCTTTTTTCACAGAATGAAAAAGAATTAAAACTGGACATGGTGAAGGACACCTGTAATTCCAGCACTCTGGAGACAGAGACAGGAGGATTGCCACAAGTTTAAAGCTAGCCTTAGTCTACAAAGCAAGTTCCAGGCCAGCCAGGATTATGTGTGTACAAAGCAAGATCCCATTTCAAAAGCAAAACAAGAACAAAAAGAACAACATTCACTGTGCATGAGTGGCAATGTATGACTTTAATCCCAACATGGAGGCAGAAGCAGGTGGTGGATCTTGGTGAGTTTGAGGACAGACTGGTCTACATGTGTTCCAATCCAGCTAGGCCTACATAGTGAGGCTTGCTTCAAAATAAATAAGTAAATAAATAGAATAGAATAAAAAAGTATAGATCTCTGTGAGTTCAAGACAGCCTGGTCTACCTAGTGAGTTTGAGGACAGACTGGTCTACATGTGTTCCAATCCAGCTGGGCCTACATGGTGAGGCTTGCCCCAAAATAAGTAAATAAATAGAATAAAAAATTAAAAAGGGCAGAGCTCTTTGAGTTCAAGGCAGCCTGGTTTACCTAGTGAGTTCCAGGACAGACAGGACTATTTAGAGAGACCCTGTCTCAAAAAATCAAAACAACAACAAAAAAAAACCCAAACAAACAACAAAAAAAAACTACATATGGTTAACAGTGCAATAGTTCTTTTCTTTTCTTTGTTCATTTGTTTTTTGATACAGGGTTTCTCTGTGTAACAGTCTTGGTTGTCCTGGAACTCAGACCTCCCGAGTACTAGGATTAAACTAGGATTAAAGGCATTGCCACCGCCGCCCAACACAATAATCATTTTCTACTCAAAGCATATGTACTGTATGTGTACAGCCCACATAGAAACCATCACACTATGAAAGACATCAGGAGGCTGGAAGATGGCTTCAGTGGTTTAAAGCACATGCTGCTCTTGTTGGGGACCCAGATTCAATTCCCAGGACCCACACTGTGGCCGGTAGCCATCCATAATTCCATTCCAGGGAATCCAAATACCTCTTCTGGCCTCCAGAGGCACTAGGCACACACATAGTGCATATACATGCAAGCAAAACATCCATACATAGAAAATAAAATAAATAAATCTAAAACACACAAATAACAAAAACAAAACTGAAAACACCCCAGCAAAGATATAGCATGAAAGATCAGCATCTCCTAAAAAGTCCCTAAGCCTTTCCTCTGGCCTGCTGTAGAGCAGCAATACCTCATTGGGATGGCCAGAAACTTAACCAACTCTTGAGCTGACACAGATACATAAAACCAGTATGTATGTATGTATGTATCTATGTATGTATGTATATCATAAAGTAGTAAGCAAAACTGTCTAAGGGAACAAAAAGGACTAACTGGGGGAGGGGACCAAAGGGTAGATAGGAGATATGGAGGGAATATTCTCATCATGCATTATATACTTATATGAGGCTGTCTGTATATAGCACAGCACCATATGCAATGAATATACATAATGGAATATATATAAAACAGAAAATAAAAATCCATTCTCACTAGGTGGTGGTGATGATGCCTTTAATCCCAGCACTCGGGAGGCAGAGGCAGGTGGATCTCTGTGAGTTCGAGGCCAGCCTGGTCTACAAGAGCTAGTTCCAGGACAGCTAGGACTGTTACAAAGAGAAATCCTGTCTCAAAAAACCAAAAGCAAAACAAACAAAGCAAACAAAAAAACCAATTCTCACAAAATAAAGGCCAATTCTTACTAACTTCAAACAATCAAACAATCAAACTGAACTAAGCCAACTGAAGCCACAAAACCACCCGTGCTGAAATGTCTTCAGGATTGAAATGTCTTGATCCTTGAGGGCCTCGTGCTCTCCCATGCAGCTTTGCACTGTGTAAGCCAGTCAACAGCCAGCAGCAAGTTTCCTGCTTCAGCAGAGGTCAAATATAGCCTATGTTTGTTCCCCATCAGCCAACAGCAAATAACAAGAACTTGAGACTCGTCTTTATCTCAATCCTTAGTTTCAGTTAAACAGAGTCCCCACCAGGCTCAGCAACCTGAAGCTTCAGTCTTTTGAATATTTCATGAAATGTTTAAAATTCTAGTGAGTCAAAGCTTAACTACAAGAAAGCACCTGTGAAGTCACACTGTATAAAAGGGACATTACTTCATCTGATAGTGTAAAGACAACAGACTGCTTCAGTCTTTTAAAAAGCGTCATTTCCTGTTGTGTAGCATCTCGCCTCTATAACCAAAAAGAGCCAAAAGCTGGCAGGAAGCCCAAGAAACATTTCTAAGTAATTGGTAGAGGGAAACAGGAGAATGCTGAATGTCCTTTAATTTTATTTTTTAATTAAGGCACAAAAGGAAAGGAAACCATATAGTTCCAAGGCCTTGCACACCTGCTTATCTCGCTATTACAGTAAGGATTTCCATTGTCTTTTCTAAATCCTACCCAATTGGTCTGGCTTAGGCAGTCACTATAAATATCATAGATTTACAATGTATCGGTGCTCTATACGTTTGATATTTTTTCATTGATCAGTTTTGTCAGGCAAATTTTTTTCTTAATTCTGGGATCAAACCCAGAACCTCATACAATAAGCAAGTGCTCTACCACTGAGTTATTTCCTTGGCCCTAATATGCTCTGCTTTCACAGTGTAGGTTGCTAGCTCTAAATAGATATTCACTCAGCCCTGTACTTGGGCAAAAACATGAGCAATAGTACCTGAGTGATACTTTCTTACAGAATTTATTACATTCTTCTCATTTTACTTGTTTCCAAACAGGAACTAACAAAAAAAGTTGAGGATAGCATTTTATTAGTTGCAGTCTGCAACAGTAATTCAGTAACATGAAGGCTGAAAGCTTTTCCTGTTACAAAGTCAAGTGTGTCATCTGGTGACGTTTCTGTTGCCAACATTGCTATAATAGAGAACACACAGACACACACTACCTCAACATAAACATCAAAAAAAGGATGGTGTCAATTTTAATGACTCTCTAAACAGTGATTCAGTAATTAAGTGCACATTAGGAATCCAGAGATGAGCTCATACTGAAATTTAGAAAGATGCTCATCTTGCAATGGAATTTCAGGATTCCTTTCAACTACGACTTCATTTGGTGATCTATACACCGTAACTCTGAACACTTATTCTAAACCTTGTGTCGCTCCACAAATGACAACTGTCACAACAGCTGGTCTAAAGGAAAACCAGTCTTTGAAGCCTTTCCACCTTGTTCTTGGGGGCACATTTCAAAGCAAGCACCATCATTACCTACACAGAAGGCTCCTGCTGTCCCAGAAAGACCGTGCCCAGGGATTACTGTCAGTATTCTTAGCGTGCCAACTCAGTCCTCCAACAAAAGTCTACTCGTCAAAGCATTTCTGTGTCTCCTCAGCTCTACACGTAACAAGAGCAGAGTTGACGGAGGTTAGAATGTTTTCATTATTTTAATTTGAATAGAAAGGAAGGCTCTAACAAACACTGACACAGCCTACTTTGATAGTGGCATACATTTATAAACAAAAAAATGTAATAGTCCTAATGCTTTAGAAAATGTTAGGAAAACTAGACACGGTGATCTAACTGATTATTCAGCAGGCTTAGGCATGAAGTCTGTCATGAGTTTGAGGTCAGCCTGGATTACACACCGAAATCCTGTCTCAAAAAGTAAGTAAGAACTGGTAAGATGGATCAGTGGGTAAGAGCACCAGCCATTAAGCCTGATAACCTGAGTCAAATTCCCAGGACCTACACGGTGGAACGAGAACTGACGTCTTCTGACCTCCATATTCACACCATGGTATGTCCCACCCCGCGCTACAAAAAAAAAGTTAGGCTCTATGGCTTACACATTTGAGCTTAATGGGAGGTTGAGTGTGCTGGCTAGTTTTTTGTCAGTTTGACATAAGGTAGAGACATCAGAGTGGAGGAAGCCTCTCGGCCTCAGCATCAGCTCCTGACTCCAGGTTCCAGCCCTGCCTGAGTTCCTGTCCTGAATTCCTTTAGTGATGGGCTATAATTATCAAAGTGCAAGCCAAACAAACCCTCTCCTCCCTAACTTGCTTTTGGTCATGGTGTTTCAGCATAGCAATCATAACCATAACTAGGATTCTGAGGTAAAAGGACTGCCATGAGTTCAAAGCTAGCTTGGGCTACAGAGCAAGAACTTACCTTAAACAAGTCTCAAATTTTTTGTAGAGTGTTTTAGGCCATCTATTCAATACAAATCTACCTAAGTTAACAATTAAGATGATAAAAATCTGACGAGAGGGCTGGAGAGATGGCTCAGAGGTTAAGAGCATTGTCTGCTCTTCCAAAGGTCCTGAGTTCAATTCCCGGCAACCACATGGTGGCTCACAACCATCTGTAATGGGGTCTGATGCCCTCTTATGGCCTGCAGGCATATGCACAGACAGAATATTGTATACATAATAAATAAATATTAAAAAAAAAATCTGACGAGAGCTCCTTAATCTACTCAAAGAGACAGTGCTGGTCCCAAACTACTTAGCATCAAATGCTGAGTGTCTCCATTTACTAGCATCTCCAGATGCCTCTAATGAATGGATTCATGAACAGCACCCCATGAGGGGAGTCCTGCCTTCCTAACAGATAGCTGGCTAGGGCAGTGGGCTGCTGCCTACATGAATACCTAGTATAGAGAAAGCAATATGTTCTTGAGAAACAGTTGTAAACTCTGTTCCAAGTTTAGTTCTTGGCTGGCTGAGGGGTACATTGCTTGCCTAGCATGCATTGAGGCCCTGGGATCAACCCCAGCACACCAAATACACAAAGCTGTTTATAACATGCAAGTCAGCAAACTGAAGAAAATATGCTCAAAAGAGCAGCCACCATTTTTTCAGGGACACACTGACAAGTGAACAGTTGGGATTTCACATCTTCCATTTGTACTCTATATGACTATTTATGATAGAAGCTATGGCAAAGTCTATTGTGATAACAGACATAAAAGTCTTCGGAAAGCCAGGCGGTGGTGGTGCATGCCTCTCAGGAGGCAGAGGCAGGCGACTCTCTGTGAGTCTGAGGCCAGCCTGGGCCACAAGAGCTAGTTCCAGAACAGGCTCCAAAGCTACAGAGAAACCCTGTCTTGAAAAACAAAACAACAAAAGTCTTTGGAAAATATAGAAGACATTCCAAGTGGAATTTGACAGTAAGTTCAGAGGTTAGGATTTGTTAAACTTGAAGATGTGACAACTTCATTTTGATCAGAAGTTAAGAATCTCACACACAGCCCCAAATGTGCTTTGTGTACTGCTCAGCAGATCGAGATATTACAATTGGTTGTCCTGATAAGCTCCAGGGGAGGTGGGTTTGGTTGTTAGGTGGACTAGGGCTCTGGAGAGAGGAGAGCTGTGAAAACTGTAATGAGAGAGAGAGAGCGAGAGCGAGAGCGAGAGACAGAGAGAGAGAGAGAGAGAGAGAGAGAGAGAGAGAGGAGAGAGCTTCAGATCAATCAACAAAAATGAAATCAAACCTTTATTATAAAGTGTTAAATATGAAGTTAGATATGGGAGACCAGGCTGCCCTTGAAGATTTTGGATGTTTCTTAAATATGGCAAAGAAAAATATCTTGCTTGGATAACATGAATTGCTTTCATATAGTAAAATGTTAACTCGCATGGTGATTGCTTCAGTCCTGAACTATCAAAGTAGGTCATCAGTCCTTATGGGACAAATCTGAAATAGGCTAATGTATGACAAACGTGTCTTCTGGACACGGGGAAATGTGATGGCCAACAGGCTCTGTAACTGCTAGGTAGCTTCGATTATAAAAGGACAGATAGCCATTTGGGCTTAAGTCATTGCACATTAAGGGATCAAGACTGACAGAAATAAATAACAAATTACCACCTCTCCAAAGAGGTATTTGTTTTCTTGTTCTCTTTTCTAAGTATGGGTCATTCAAGTCCACATTTTCTTTTTTCTTTCAAATTCAGTTGAATTGTGTTTAATAGCCAACTCAGATATTTTCACTGCAAGTTTAGAGTGAAAAAAATTCTATAGAGTAGCACAAACAGGATGCTTGAAAGAATTCCTGAAGATCACTCTGCATGGTGGTTAAGAATGCTTGCTTTGAAGTCTGCAGTGAAAACCGTTTCCCCAACAGTATCTACTTGAGTCAGAGGTAACCTATGGCAACATTTGATGTTACTGGGAGAATAAAAGGGCCTATCAGTGTCCTTAAGCGCAAAATCTTGCTACGAATGTGAAAGAAAACGTGCCACTGGCTTCTGACTGAGGGCATTCTGAGACTGTTCTCTGGAGATGCCGCAATCAATCAAGAAAACCAAGGCAGGGATAATTTTTAATTGAAAACCCAAAATGCAAAAAAAAAAGAAAGAAAGAAAGAAAGAAAAAGAAAGAGAAAAAAGAAAGAAGGGCATGCTAGAACTCTTCTCAAATAATTTCACCTGGCACCCGATGAACGATGCCTAAGTAATAAAACAGTTTGACACCCAACTGAGTAAGTTGTAAACCGGGATGCTAAGGTCTCAACAGTGTCTACAGGCTCCTCATCCCGAGTGTGTGGGATCAGAATTACTCGCTCCTATATTCGGCTTTAGGGAGTCCACTTAACTCTTTTAGCATCTGCTTTCTGGAAAACGGGATAACAAAACGTTACTCTCACAGAGTGATGGCGCGGGTACCGTACCGCAGTACTGCCCCCCCACCACCTGCAGCGGCTTGCAGACTCTGCGGGCCATGAAAAGCGAGCGGATGAAGGCGGGCAGGGCAGCAGGACCCGGAGCCCAGTCAGCAGCCTGCTTCTAGAGCGGGACACGCTGGTTCACCCCTGCCCACCTCAGAGGTCCCCGAAGGAGACTGATCCGCTCATCCTCCGAGGAAGCGCTTTCTTAAAGCGCCGACCATCATCAGCCAGTGTTGCGCATCCGCAGGGCCGTGGGCCGCGCGCTCGCTCCCGGACGCCGGGATGGGCTGATCTGCCGCCAGGTGAGCGTGAGGAGCCCCCGGCTGCGCGTCCCAGACCACCACCCTAAGGAACTTTCTAGCACTTTCCACACCAGCCGCCTCCCGGGCCTCCCACCCCCCACCCCTGGCGACCTCGCCCTCACCTTGCTGGAGGTCCCGGTGGTCGTACCACGGCTCATCCTCTATCTCAAACTCCTCCACCAGGTTATCTGCCAGCATGTCGCCGGGGGCGTCCGGGGGCAGCGGGCTCTGCTGCCGCCGTGCCGTCTCGGCCGCTGCCCCGGGCTGTCCCCCGGCCCCTCCGCCCTCAGCCAGAGCCGCCCTCGGGCGGGACGCACCGGCCCCGCCGCAGCTCCTGCTGCCGGCCCGCGGCCACCCCGCGCCGCCCAACGGCCAGCGCCCTAGCGAGCGCACCCCGGGGTGGCGCCCGGAGCCGGCTCCTCACGCCCGCTGCCCGGCCCAACGTGGCACTTTGGCAGAGCCCTCCCAGGCCGGGGAGACGATTCAAACCCGGGCGGCGACTTGACCAATTGCGAATGGGCCCCCGGCAGAGCGGCAGCGACTTCATCCAATAGCGTCTCAAAGAAGGTCGCGGGCCCGGGTATCATTAACCAATAGAGGCCCAGGAAGGAACAAAGGAGGCGGGTGAAGGCGGAGAGGGTGCGGCCGGCAGCCCCGCCCCTTTGTCAGCGTCGCGGCTCCTCAGTGAGTGCACTCCAGTTCCGGAGTGTGGAGTCGACTGCGGCGACCAGGTCGGCTTTCTGGCGTGTCTTGCACCTAACTGCGCACCCAACTGCGTACCCAACTGCGAAAGACTCTCCCGGCTCCGGGCAGTGGGCGTCATTTTCCCTCCCGAAGGTTTCGGAAGCAGGCCAGCCGTCGTCGGCTTTGCCCTCGGTGATGCGCGGAGGGAGATTCGGGGTCCGTCGCGAGGTTAAGGCCGGGAGAACTCTATTGAGCCCAATCTGCTCCTGAATGTCTGAGCCCTGGCCTCCCGGGGAAAGGAAATCAACTCCTAAAACGGCGGTCGCTAGCCCCACTTGACGTTCGGAGGCTGGGACTGGCCAATGGGAGCCGCCTCCCTTGGGAAAAGTTGCCAGCAGCTTTGCGTAGAATTTTGTTTAAAGGTTCATAGAGCCCAAGATAAACACCTGGGAGCTGGCGTTGCACTTGAGGCCAGTAGGGCAGGGTCCGCTTGTTGACACCGACTGCTGTTTCTTGGCTTGAGCTTTTAGCACCGTCGGGTACCTTACCTCACACGTGAAAACTCTCAGACGGGGAAAGGTCGGCGCAACTGTTAGGATGTTTGAGCTGATAAATACGGAGGACAGGAGAATTTTAACAAATGAGGAGAGAAAAGTACATGTTCAGCTTTGGCAGTAGTGCTAGAGATCTCCTGAAGTTTGTAACGCCTTCGTACAGATCCGGAGTGTCACCAGAACTAAAATGGAAAGCAGTCAAAAAAAAAAAAAAAAAAAAGAAAGAAAGAAAGAAAAGAAAGAAAAAGTCTATGTGGCCTTAAAAAGTGTACATAAATTATTATGGTTAAAAATAGGAAAAATTACCAGGAAGAAGTTACAGATCCTCAGTTACTTTAGTTTCTCCATATAAACGAATAAGACCTTGGGTAATTTAGAGGAAGGAAAACGTCACCCTAATTTCTTTTTTCAGTGCTATGGATGAACCTAGTGCCTCGCTCCAGCTCCAGCCGTCTGGAGTTATAAAATGCACCTTGCTCAACTCAGTTTCACTTTAAGCACCTGCTCCTGGGGTAGTGGTCTGGTGAAGGACAAGAAAGCCTCCCCGGTGTAAGGTTTGTTTTTGTTATTTGCACAGCATCTCACTGTGTAGCCCCAGCTGGCCTGGCACTTGCTATGTAGAACTCACAGAGATCCACCTGACTCAGTCTCTTGCTGGGATAAAAGTGACATATCACCACACCCTTACCCCACAGTGTGGTGGTTCTGCGAGGTTTTCCTCTTCGTTCCTTAAGGAAGTCTTCTTAATAGACTAGAAATACCAAGGACCTAGTGTTAGAAATCTGAGCTCCTAGCTCAGTCTGTACTAGCAAAGAAGGCTTTAGCGCACCACCTAGGGGAGAGATGACTTTTTTGCTCAACCGAGTTGTGAGAATCAAAGAAACCGTTCCCAATAAAGCTGTATTATTTCTAACACGTATTGTGAAGGTATTGTTAAGAACAACAGTTATCTTCAAAATACTCTTTCTTTTCTCTTTGCTTCCTCCTTCCTTCCTTTTCTTTTTTTCCCCTCATGGTACTGAGAGGCCACCCACATGCAAGGAAGGTACTGAGCCACAGTCCTAGCCCACTAGTATCTAAATAACTAGTAATAATAACAGATTGCAACCTGTTAATGATGAGTCCATGGTGATATAAAGAAACGAGAAAGTTTTTCTTTTTTTTCTTTTTTTTTAGATTTTTTTTTTTTATTTATTATGTATACAACATTCTGCCTCAATTTATGCTCGCACGCCAGAGGAGGGCGCCAGATCTTAGTACAGATGGTTGTGAGCCACCATGTGGTTGCTGGGAATTGAAGTCAGGACCTCTTGAAGAGCAGCCAGTGCTCTTAACCTCTGAGCCATCTCTCCAGAACCGAGAAAGTTTTTCTTGTAGGGGAATGCCAACTAAAAGTATAATATTAGCTGGGTAGGGCGGCAACCTCAGCAATGGGAATGTATAGACAGGAGGGTTGTACGTTTGATACCAGCCTTACCACATAACAAGACCCTGTCTCAGAAAACAAAACAGAGTAGGCAGATAGCTCAGTGGGTAAAGGTGCCTGCTTCCCTGCCTGACAAGCTGAGTCTGATACCAGGAGCCCACACGGTGCAAGGTAAGAACTGACTCCTACAAGTTGTCTTCTGACCTCCACATGAATATGGTGACACATACACATCCTTAACACAATAAGTAAATCTTAAGCAAGTAGTAATATTAACAGAAATGGTAGACTCACAAGTCCCTTCTCAATACAAGTACACTAAAAGGCAAGATGTCACTGGTCTGCTTTTCATTGCTATGTTTTTTAACCAGAAAACTAGGTCTCCTGTAAATCTTCTGCTTCCAGAAATGTCAGTATATCAGTCCAGACACAAAATGAGACAGTGTAGAACCAATTATCATAATCAGACAGAACCCTGTGGAAAGAAAGAAAATTCAATTTAGGGCTTGCAGATCTGTGGAAGCTGAAGGCCTGGAGTTATGCATATGACCTCGGTCACTGATCTGGAAGACCATGTGGTGGCTGTTTTCTCCAGGACAAACCCATACCATTTCCAAATTTGGGGGTGTATTAGAATGTTCTTTAACAATTTTTAGAAGAAATAAGGCGGTGGTGGCACATGTCTTTAATCCCAGCACTTTGGAGGCAGAGGCAGGCGGATCTCTGTGAGTTCGAGGCCAGCCTGGTCTATAAGAGCTAGTTCCAGGACGGGCTCCAAAGCCACAGAGAAACCCTCTCTTGAAAAAAACAAAAAAAAGAAGAAGAAAAGAAAAAAGAAGAAGAAGAAGAAGAAGAAGAAGAAGAAGAAGAAGAAGAAGAAGAAGAAGAAGGAACAAACCCTATGGACTTTATTTAGGGGTGGGTCTGTGGGTTCACTTTTAGGGGTGCTGTTCTCAGAGACCACCTTAGTGTATGTTCTGCAAAATCCTGAACAAAAAGTGTATTGAGAAAAGCCCTTGGAGCTAAAAACTCTGTCTTACAAGGGTTTCCACGAGACAATCATAAATAGCATCTGCAGTTATAACACTTAGCCTACAAGAGGGTTAGTGAATAACTATGCAAGTTGATGCTAAACAGAGGGTTTCGGAGTTTACTTAATAATTCGCCAGTGTACAGTATGCTCGTCCGACCTTATCATGACTGCATCCTGCTGCTTTTAATCTCTTCTGTAGAAACACTGTAGTAAAGACAAGCTGGCTTCTGGACTCCTTTGTTCTTGGCTGTAAAGATGAAGCACTCTGCATCATATGGTAAAATCACATTAGGGGAATGTTAGAAAGTAATAGCAGCTTCTAAAAGATGAGAAGTGATTTCCAGTTTGATGCTGAAATAAAGCATGACTAGATATAATTGAAAGGGAAATATTGATGTGATTTGTGTGTGTGTGTGAATTAAAGATGATGTTTTCTCTCAGTATTTATAAGTAAAGAGTTCAGAGTTTTTCTATAATGCTATTCAAACTTTGTACTCTTCACTTCAGACAGGCTGGATGTTCTTTGAAAAGTTCTTTTGATACTTATGATACTTTGCAGAAATTGAGGTCCGTGAATGTCTCCCTTCTGGCTTAATGGCAGAAGAACAGTTCAGAAAGGCACAGAGTGCTTGTACTAGAGAGCCTGGAATAAGAAAAAAATGCTTAGATTTCCGTGGGCTAAATTTGTATCTTGGCTTTGGGCTCTCCCAACTCCGCCCACCTTTTTTTTTTTTTTGACTAAGTAACAAGGTGACCTCTAGCCTCAGTTTTCATTTAAGCTTACACCAAAAGTAAATCCCTAGGGTGAAGCCTTCACCAGTTCTTCCAGATTTTCTAGTTTGAAAATTACCTTTTAAAGCCAAAAATGTTGGCTGACCTCATGACACTGTAGTACTTGGACTCCTTAAGCCTTGAGAACTGCATAATGATGAAATGAAAAACACATTTGTATATTTTATCATTAAGAAAGAACTTAGTGTATTTAAAAGATACAATTACATTGGCTAACTGCTACTCCGGTTGATCTGACAGCTAAGTCCTCCACAGGCACCTACGCTCATATGCACATACCAGCCCCACCCACCCCAGTAATTAAAAACAAAAACACACAACCAGGAGGTGGTGGCACAAGTCTTTAATCCCAGCAGTTGGCTGGCAGAGACCGGCAGATCTCCAGGTTCAAGGCCAGCCTGGTCTACAGAGTGAGTTCCAGGATGGCTAGGGCTACACAGGGTAACCCAGTCTCGAAAAAACAAAAACCAAACCAAACAAACAAACAAAAATCCTAAATACACACTGATAAACAATGTCATTGCTGTTATTGCAGTACTGGAGATTGTACCCAGGATCATCCTCATGTTATACAGGTGCTCTTCCAATGAGATGCAGGCTGAGCAAAACATTATTAATCAACTGATAGTGTTTCATATGGATTTATCAAGTGCTTTTTGTTAGTTTCTATCTGTGAGACAGGGCCTCAAGGTTTAGCCCAGGCTGGCTCTAAGCTCATGATCTTCCTTCTTCAGCCCCAGAGTGCTAGGATTACAGGTATGAACTAGCATGCCCAGTTTAATAGCCCTATGAAGCTCAATGGTGCACATAATTAAATTACTTCTTGGGTCTAGGTCTACCAGAATGTAAAGATTGGAAAACAACCATTGAAGGGGCAGATTGACACAAATTTTTACAGAACCTGGTCTGGTCTTAAATTCACTTCTTTGAACCTTCTACCTCAGCCCTCCAGAGTGATGGGGGTTACAAGTCTGCACCACCACGCCCAACTTTTATCAGTTTTGGTTTTCTCTGTATTTGTGGGGGACCAATAATTTCGTCATCTGTGATGCCAGTTCCCTTCCAAATTTGCTTTTTGTCTTCTAACAAATTGGGCACTGTAGACAGAGTTGTCTACTGTTGTTCCTGATCCTCTAAGGTTAAAATAGAAGCTCAAAGACTATTCAGTCAAGTCACATCCTCAGGTTATGCAGAAATCCATCTCTTCCCCAGGTCCGTAAGTCTATAGAGAGCTGGTGAAATTGCCTAGTAAGCCAAAGATATGAAGATCAGTAGGGTGCGATAGGACATCCCTCTAACTCTAGCATGCAGGAAGATGAGGCAGGAAGATTTACAATTCCAAGCCAGCCTGAGCTACATTATCTTAAATATATAATCAATAAATCAAGTTTTAAAAAGTTAATCTGGGCTGGAGATGTAGCTCAGTTGGCCCTATGCTTGCCTAGCAGACATGAGACCCTGGACTTGATCCCCAGCGCCACACAATCTGAGCATGGTGGTGCAAACCTGTAACTCTAGCATCTGGAAGGCAGAGGCAGTTCAGGGCCAGCCTCTGCTAAACAGCAAGTCTGAGGTCAGCCTGTGAGCTAATGAGACCTTGTCTAGGAAAACAAAACAAAAACAAGCTAAATTTCCCAATTTTCCAGTTGTACAGATCAAAAGAGAAGTTGATAGGCTATATTTAAGAGCGGAATCTAAATTAGAACAAGAACAGGTTATTTCCTTCATTTTTTTTTTTCTTTTTGAGACAGGGTTTCTCTGTGAAACAGTCCTGGCTGTCCTTGAATTCACTTTTTATACCAGGCTAACCTTGAACTCAAAGAATCCACCTGTCTCAGCCTCCCAAATGCTGGGATTAAAGGCATGTGCCACCACCACCCAGATTAGAATATGTTATTTCTGGTTCCTTTTAGGTATGGTTTTGGATCAAAGCCTTAGATAGATTTTTCTTTGGGCCGCCAGCTCACAAATAATGACATGGAAGCTTATTAATTATGAAAGCCCGGCCTTACCTGAGGCTTATTCCTAACTAGTTCTTGTAATTTAAATTAGCCCATATCTTTTAATCTACATTCTTTTACAAGACTTGATTACCTTTACTCTGTCCTGCCTATCCTGCTTCCTCCGTGTCTGACTGGTGACTCTGCCTTTCTTTTTCTCCTCATTTTCTGTCTGGAAGTCAGGCTTATCTCTCCTGCCTAGCCATTGGCCGGTCAACTATTTATTACACCAGTCACAGCAACACATCTTCACAACGTACAAATATTCCACAACACAAAGCTACATAGTCCATTAAGAGAATGTCACATAATGATTGCACTACAAGTGTGTGCTGGGGAATGAGCAGCTTATCACAGGGCCTGCTGTTCCTCCTCTGATTCTAGCACAGGACCTGCTGTTCCTCCTCTGATTCTAGCACAGGACCTGCTGTTCCTCCTCTGATTCTAGCACAGGACCTGCTGTTCCTCCTCTGATTCTAGCACAGGACCTGCTGTTTCTCCTCTGATTCTACCTGTCATCTCACTATTTGCTGTCCCTCCTTTTCAACTAGGGAGGTTGATGCAGAACTATATCTCTTTGACCACCAGCTAAGCATGTCTAAATCCTTGCCTAAATCAAACTTTATAATTTTAGAAGACACATGAACGTCTAAGTAGAGACCGGGGAGATGGCTCAGTTGTTAAAGTGCCAGCTGTGCAAGCATGAGGAGCTGAGTTCAAGCCTTAGCGTCCTTGTGCGAAAACAAGAGTCGGGTGTGGCCGCGCATGCCTGTGATCCTAGCTCTGGGGATGCAGAGACAGGAGGATCCGATCCCTGGGTCTTTCCTAGTCACTAGCCTTGCTTGAGTAGGCAAGATCCTGGTTCAGTGAAAGACTCTGTCTCAGAAAAATAAGGCGAAAAGCAATAGCAGAAGATCCTCTATGTTGACATATGGTCTCTGCGTATGTGCACACACACAAATATAACTAGAGTTGTAATTTATGCAACATCTCAAAATGTTGAGTAAGAATAAAATAAAGAAATCTGGTGATGTTTACAGCAAGTATTTTTGAATTTTAACTAAAATTACTAACGTTAATGGAATTTTAGTGCCCATCTACTTAAATTAACTAATGAATTCTAAATTCTAACCTCTATTTTTCTTTTTAAACAGGGAGGCAAACTTCCTCTGCATGGAAAATGACACTCTGGAATATCAATTCCACAGCCTGGGCATACTCTCTGATTACACTAGGGACTGAAATGTTAAGTTCTTTTTTCCGTTTCTACTGTGTGAAACTTTTCTTGGAACTGTACAAGATTTCAGAGTTGGCCTTCTATCAATCCCAGGTGGGATGCAATTTTTATTCCTTAAATGTAGGACAGAATTTCCTTCCTTATAGATGTATCCTACTGTTTTTTTTTATCAAAGAGTACATTCTGCACATACCTGCAAGAGTTATCAAGAAAAATGTGTGTGTTAGGGTATGCAAACCTGTAATCTCAGTACTTACGAAACTGAGGCAGGAAGATTGTTGAGAATTCAAGACTGGTCCAGGCTATACAGAGGGATCCTATCTCAAAAAGAAAGAGAGGGAGGGAGGGAAAGAGAGAGAAAGGCAAAGGGAATGGGTTGGGAGAGGAGAGAGGGAAGGAGGAGATACTGCCTTAGTCATGGTTTCTATTGCTTGTGATAAAACACCATGACCAAATGCATAGTAAGTCAGAGCAGGAACTCAAACAGGGCAGGAACCTGGAACAGGAACTGATACAGAGGCTATATAGGAGTGCCACTAACTGGCTTGCTCAGCCTGCCTTTTTATAGGACCACTTGTTCAGGGGTATCCCTACCAATAGGGACAGGGTCTTTCCACATCAATCCTAATTAAAAATTGCCCTACAGTCTTGCCTGCAACCCAGTCTTATGAGGGCATTTTTCCAATTGAGGTTTCTTCCTCTCAGATGACCCCAACTTATACCAAGTTAACATAAAATTACCTAACACAGCAAAACTACCTAGTATAGCGAGCTTTGCCTTGAAAAGCTTGATGATATAGACAAACTATATAACTTATCATACATGAACTGAATGAATAGATATGTTTTTACATTTTACCTTGTGCTTTATGATGTTGTTTATTACAGAACTACATATTTAGTATATTGATTTTGAGTTGATTTATTATTATTATTATTATTATTATTATTATTATTATTATTATTGTTATCTTAATTTTTTAAATGTAGATATGCAAAATGATGTCTTGGAAGCGTAGAGAAATGGCTCATTGATTTAGAACACTTTTTGCTCCTCTAGAAAACCTGGGTTCAGTTCTCAGCATCCACACGGTGGCTCACAACCATCTGTGACTCCAGTTCCAAGGGATCTGATGCCCTCTTCTGGCCTCCATGGGTACTAGACAAGCACATGGTACACATATACACATGTAGACAAAACATTCATAGACATAAAATAAAATAAATAGCTAAAAATTTTTAACAAGAAGAAGGGCCTGAATTTCATGAGGAAATATGGCCCTGTGTGCCACAGGGGAAGACATTCTCTGTGTTCACTGCTTTGGTTCCAACGTTGCTCTATTTAGTTAGCTAGATGAATCGCTTATCTTCTCTGTCCAAGCATCTAATTTTGTAATTAGAAGGGAGGAATAACAATGCCTATCTCAGAAGGTTATGATTTTTTTTAAAAGGATTTGATAAAATACATGCCACCACTTGCACTATACCTGAATGCATGGGCTTTTGAGCGGCATGCTGCCCCTATCCTTGATGCCAATGACTGTTTCCAAAACAGAGACTTTTCAGCTTTAGATACTTCTTATTAGTAGAAATAAACAAAAAGATTGGGATTTATTCCTTCTTGTTTCCTGCCTCCCCTCTTCTTCCCTCGCTTCCTTCTGCTCTCTGGGTCACCCTGTAGCACAGGCAGGTCTGACTCAATGATCCTCCTTCTTCAGGCTCCCATGTGCTGAAATTTTAGGCCCCTGCCACCATGCTCAGCCTCGGGAGTCCTTCTCCTCCTCTTTTTTTTTTTAAATATTTATTTATTTATTATGTATACAATTTTCTGTCTGTGTGTATGCCTGAAGGCCAGAAGAGGGCGCCAGACTTCTTTACAGATGGTTGTGAGCCACCATGTGGTTGCTGGGAATCGAACTCGGGTCCTTTGGAAGAGCAGGCAATGCTCTTAACCACTGAGCCATCTCTCCAGCCCTCCTTCTCCTCTTGAATGTAGTAGTCTTCACTACTGACAACTGTACAAAATAATCCTATGTTTTTTTTTCTCCTTAGGTAATTTTAATGATCTGGAATGTTCTGAATGACCTAAGTGGGTACCTTCGGATGAACTCTCAGTATGATTGCTGTCTAAGTTACCACTGTTCCCTGTTTGGCGCCTTTTTGCATGTAGTGGCCTTCCTGCTCCCTTGGTTCCCTTGGAAGCACTATCATGATGGTGACTGGCTTAATGGACTTCATTTGGTGGTCTCCCTGTGTGCATTTGACAGCACCCTCGCCTGGGTGCAGCAAGCCCAGTGCCGCTTGTTTGCAGAGACTTTCCCCAGGCATGAGAGCAGGCTGAAGCTGATGAAAATTAACCAGGTAGCATCCCTGCTGGGCTCCACCAGCGTCCTCTTCTGTGGCCTCATCTCTCACAACATGGAAATCCTGCCCAATTTTCAAGTCGTTGCCGTCATCACTGCCTTCCTGGCACTTACCAGCCTTTACAGTGGCATGCTCCGTATGAGACCTCTTGAACATGAAAGAAACCCAGCGGAAACCTTCCTCGCAGAGAGTGAGCAGGAACTGCCGTGGACCTCCACCATCTTACTGATGAGACAAATCTTGTCTCAGAGGAACTTCCACCTTTTCCTCATCATGAATTTCTTTCAAGTCTTTCACTTGACCTTCTTCAGTAACTTCATGATGATCTTTGCAGATAACCTCATTCCCGCCGAGGTTTTGTCTTCTTCCGCAAGGAGCATCATGTACGGGGCTGCCTTCATCTGCCCTCAGGTATGTGAAGATTCTGCGTGCGTCTACCTAGCGGGACTAAAGATTAACAATCAATTGTCTGAGTAGAGGAAAAATGTGACTAAACAAGGAGTGTTTCTAACTGACACATATTTACTAACAAACTCTAAATAAGAGCAAGCAAGTGCTCAGATGCTGTACAGGATCCCATAGAAAGGATGGGAAAGCAAATTAAAAGCAAGCAAGGGCCAAACATAGTGAGGCCCAAGCAGCATGATTTAAAAGACCACTATTTTTAAAATTATGTTTATCTGTCAATTGTTTGTTTTGAGACAAGGTCTCATTGTACAGTCCTGTCTGGCTTGGAACTTTCTAAGTACACCAAGCTAGCTTTGAATTTAGAGAGTCACCATGCCTAGACAATTGTGCGCCTGTTTATATTTGTGTGTCAGGGTGGTCTGTGGAAGTCAGAAGACAGCTTGGAGGCGTGGTTTCTCTCTTTACAGCTGTGGGTGCCAGGGATTGGACTCAGGTGGCTAAGCTTTGTGTCAAGTCATCTCTATGGCCCGGAATTTCAAATGTTTGGCTTTGAATCTAAGCATCAGCAAAGCTGTGGAAGAAGCAAATGGATTCCTGTGAGTGTGTGTTTTTGCTTGGTTCAGGCAGTTAAAATTTTGTCTTCATGGAAGAAATCTTAGAAGGGGCAGGAAAATGATATGGAAAATCAAGACATGGGAAATGTCCGCTGGCTGAGAATCAACGACCCTATGAACAAGATTATGAGTCACACCTGGAGTCAAGAGTTTAGGCCTAGATTTCCTTATGACCCATGTAGCCTCAGGATCCCTTTAACCTTTGACCTATGTTTCTTTTCTACCATCCTCTCAATAACTATCCTATAATCTCATTTAGTAAACACACTAAAACAGTTTGTATTTCTTTTTCTTTTTTCTTTCTTTCTTTTTTTTTTAAAGACATTATCACTCTGTAGCCTGGGATGGCCTAAATAAAACTCACGACAGTCCTACTTTAGCCTTGGTAAAGTCCTAGGATTACAGGTATGAGCTGACACACCCAGCATGCTTAATCTTTAACCCCTTTATCAACATAACTGCAGAAACCATCAAAACCATCTATAGGTAGCTATTATTAGGACTCTTCTCTGTAGCTGGGCATGATGGCTCATGCCTGGAATCCTAGTACATAGGGAGGCTAAAATAGGGGGACTGTTACATGTTTGAGGCTAGCCTTGGCTACAAAGAAAGACCAAAACCCAAAACAAAATAAAGCGAAACAAAGTACACAACAACAAAAAGACACTTAAGTGTGACTCTTTTGAGAGGCCCCCTGCTGTGCTACCCTTTTCTTCACACTTTCCCCATCACTTCTTAGAAAACACTGACTCTGATTAAAACAAACAAAACAGAAAACCCCGACAAGAGTCAATTTGACCAAGAATTCATGGAGCAGGGTTTCAGAACACTTGTCTAAAAGCCTGAGTTCTGGAGCCTCAGAGCAGTATTAAAATTCCACGATCATGACCCTTATGGATGATGGCATGTTCCTTCTTAACTATTTGGAGCGCGAACATATTGCTACCGTAAGCTAACGGTGTCTTCTAAATCTATGACTTAACCTAGCCTATGATACAGATTTCTTCTAATTTTGCAATTAAATAATAGTTAAAACATGGTACTTAGACTCTTCCAGGATTAAGGAAAAAGCTATTCCGCATAGTTTATTCTGCATATGTTTCTTAGTACCATGACAGAATGTCTGACATAGACAACATCAAGGTTTCTTTTCTTTTATAGTTTCAGAGGGTTCAGGCTGTGTTTGCCTGTCCACATGTACTTGGGCCAAGTAAATCACTGCCTGGTAGTGGAAACAGGTGGTGGAGGCTGACTTTTACCTCACTGGATGGGATGCAGATGGAGGGGATGGCTGTGCTCTGTTCTCTGTTGGCTTTCCTCTTTCCCCGTTTTGGTCTAGTCAGGTGTTCAGCCCATGGTCTCATTGCTGACCACAGTTAGGATGAGTCTTCTCTCAAGCCCCAAGGTACACCCAGAGGTGTGTGGCATCAATATCACTACAATTCTTCTGACTCCCAAAAACTGGGATTATAGGTACGGACTACTGGCCCAGCCAGGTTGTTGTTTTTTTTTTTTTTTTGTCATTTGTCAACAGCGCAGCAGATATTTTTAAAGAAAGAGATTTTAGGACTGAGGATACAGCTCTATGATAGCGTGCCTGCCTAGCATATGGAAGGCTGTGGGCCCATCCCCAGCCCTGAAAAGAGAAGAAGGAAAGGTTTATTTTGCTCAAGATTCAAGGTGAAGAAGAGCTGTATTTTGTGATGCTCTTGCTAGTACAACCTTACAGTCATGCAGATCATTGCAAGGCAAGAGACAGCAGGCCTGGGTATGAGTTCTGCTCTGTGCTCTGTTCTTTTTCTTTCTTTTTTTTTTTTTGTTCTTTTTTTTTCTTTTGGTTTTTCAAGACAGGGTTTCTCTGTAGCTTTGGAGCCTGTCCTGGAACTAGCTCTTGTAGACCAGGCTGGCCTCGAACTCACAGAGATCCGCCTGCCACTACCTCCTGAGTGCTGGGATTAAAGGTTAAAGGCATGTACCACCACCACCTGGCTTCTGCTCTGTTCTTATAAAGCCACAAGGAGTCAATCATGGAGGCTCCAGCCTCAAGTCTTTTCCATCATTCTTGTTTCTATAGTTGAACAGTTTCCACACTAAACTCTGAGTTTTTGACAGGAAGAAACTATAGCGCATTTCTTCCTTATGACTGGGTGATACTCCATTGTATCATGTTGTTCACCTATTCATTAGTTGATGGATATTTGATATATTTACACATTTGTTCATGCACATGTGTCTGAGTGCACCATATGTGTGCATGGGCCTGCAGAGGTCAGTAGGACATCAGATCCCCTAGAACTGGAGTTATCAGTAGCTGTGAGCTGCCATGTGGGTGTGAAGAACTGAACCCAGCTTCTCTGAAAGAGCAGTAACTACGGAGACATCTCTTTAGCCCCTCATTTCTACTAACATGAGTACTGTGTGTATAAACATGGACCTGCCACTGTGCGCGTATGGAAGTTAGAGGACAGCGTGCAGGAAACGATTCTCTCTTTCCACTATAAGGGTTTTGGGGACTGAATTCATGTCATCAGCCTCGACATCAAGTACCTTTACCCTCTGGACCATCTCGCTGCCCCCATTCCTACTTAGTAATAGTGCCGTAAATAGGAATGTTAGGTTTTTGCATGAATATCTCTTTTCATCTCTTTTGGTATGTATCTAGGGATAGAAAAACTGCCCGGTATGGTGGTGATTCTGTGCTTCGCATTCTGAGATAGTGGAGGATTTCCAAAGTTGGTACACAATTTATGTTTGTAATAGTGCAAAGTGTCTCCAGTTCCTCCAGACTTCGCCCACATGTGCTGTTATCTGCCTTCTTTCCTACAGGACTCTTTGAGAATGGCTAGCATTCTGTCATGCGTGGGCTTGATTTCCCTGATGGTTGTGAAATTAATGTTGTGTTTTTGGAAAATTTTCTAGCTACCTTATTTGCCCCGTTTTAAAGTAAGTTGTTATCTAATTTTTGTTCATTATATATTTTAAAGCCATACTCTGTCCATCTTCTATTTTATTTTGTGTGTGTATTTGTATTTGTGTATGTGTGCAAGAGCCTGTGAAGGCCGGAGAACAACCTTGAATGTCTTTTCTCAGGTACATACCCTTTTTTTTTTGAAACAGCGTTTCTCACCGGCCTGGAACTTGCCAAGTAGACTGGCTGGTCAACAACCCCCATTGGCCTGTGTCTCCTCCAGTACTAAGTTTGGTTTTTATTGAGTTGGAGTCTGGCTACATTGCCCAGACTGAATTCATGCTCAAGATTGTCTTGCTCTGCATCCCAAGTACAGTATTAATACATGTACCCCACACCCAGGTCTTCTAGTCTTATTACTGAATTATATTGGCAATTTTAAAAAATTTTAGGTATAATCTGTTATCAGATAGATTATTTCTATTTTCCCATTTTTTTGATGGCATAGAAAGGGTGAGTCAAAATTGTTTCAGTTACTCTGGTCCCTTGAGCATTTCTATAAATTGTAGGGTTGGTCTGTCCATTTCTATACAGACATTAGCTGGGATGAAACACAGTCTCTGCAGTATTATTTGTAATTTTGGGTAGATAATATGATGTCTTTTGGCTTCTTCAGGAATCCTGTTACTTTGCCCTCCTCCCTCTTCTGTGTTCATCTCCTTTCCCTTCCCTAATTGAAGCCCCTCCTTTCCCCCATTTCCTTCCGTAAGTTCCCCTTTGTACCCTGTTACTCCTTTTCTGTTGCTCATACCCCACTTCATGGTCCCTTCTGCTTTCCTGGTTTCTGTAGTTACTCCAGGTTACATATGCACATCTGAAGACTCGGAGCTAGGAACCTCAGATGAGACAGAACATGTCATGTTTGTCTTTCTGGGACTGGGTTACCGCACTCAATATGAGTTATTCTAGTTCCATCCATTTATCTCCAAATTTCATGATTTCCTTTTTCTTTACTGCTGAATAATATTCCATAGTACATATGTACCTCCTTAGTTGGAGGACATTGAGGGTGTCTCCATTTCTTAGCTATTGTGAATACAACGGCAATGGACATGGATGAGCAAACTGTGGGATAGGAAGTCCAATCCTTTGGGCATATGCTGAATGGATGGATTTTTTTAAACTTTATTTAACTTTATTTTATATGCATTGGTATAACGATGTCAGATTCTCTGGAACTGGAGTTACAGACAGCTGTGAGCTGCCATGTGGGTGCTGGAAATTGAACCCAGGTCCTGTGGAGGAGCAGTCAGTGCTCCTAACACTGAGCCATCTTGCCAGCCCAGATGGATTTTTTTCTTTCTTTTTTTTTTTTTTTTATTTTTCGAGACAGGGTTTCTCCATGGCTTTTGGTTCCTGTCCTGGAACTAGCTCTTCTAGACCAGGCTGGCCTAGAACTCACAGAGATCCACCTGCCTCTGCCTCCCAAGTGCTGGGATTAAAGGCGTGCGCTACCACCGCCCAGCAGATGGATTTTTTTTAAAGAATTATTTTTGCATGTATGAATTTTTGCCTGCATGTCTATATGTATATCACATGCATGTCTGATGCTTGTGGAGGCTAGAAGACGGTATCAGATCACTTGTAACTGGAGTTACAGATGATTATGAGCCAACATGTAAGTGCTAGGACCCAAACTCGGCTCCTCTGCAAGAGCAGCAAGTGCTCTTGCCCTCTGAGACAGCTCTCCAGTCCCCCAGCTAGATTTTTTAAAGATTTAACACTGTTTTGTAGTCTCCTCTTCCATTTAAATATATTTGTGTGTGTGTGTGTGTGTGTGTGTGTGTGTGTGTGTGTGTGTGTGTGTGTGTTTAATAACACGGTTTCCAGCCCAGGTTTCTCAAGTCCCAAGTTTTAGTTAAATTTCTTTCTAAGTATTTACATAGATGTTTATTTAATGAGGATCTAAGGAGCTTCAGTGAGTAAAGTACATGAGCTTTGCTAAACACGATGAAGTGATTTTATTTTGGTAATTCCCATTATACTTTTACTTCCTCTTAGTTTTTATCTATATCCTGGATAGAGAGCACTAGGCAGTTGAAATCTGACGGGGACAGAGATTGCCGTGCTTTAGGGCGAGGCGTAACCTTTTCCCTACATACACTTAAAAAAAACCTCTTTAGATGGAGTGGTGACACACACCTTTTGTCCTGGCACTTGGGAGGCAGAGGCAGATGAATCTCTGTGAATTTAAGGCCAACGTGGTCTACGTAGTGAGTTTCAGGACAGCCAGGACTACACAGAGAAACCCTATCTTGAAAACGAAAACAAAGCCAAGCCACAAACAAAGAAACCTCTTTAAATTAAAAATTATTTATTTATAGTGTATATTTGTATGCACTACAGCATATTGTGGAGATCCGCTGTCTGAAAATTGTTGTTTTACTTTTGCTTACTATATTCATTTGAATCCTGCTCCCCCATAGAAAAGTTAACTACCTAAATTGTGGTGGCAATTTCCTGGTGTATACACACATCAAAATGTATAATTTAGATATTTGGTGTGGACATAAGCTTTTCTTTCTTTTTTAAAATACCTTTGGGTAGAATAGTTGGCTCTGAGTGCTAGGATTTTAAGCATGTACCATTATGACCAGCTCTTAACCTTTTTACGGTCTCTAGTGACTGCTACACTCCTGGAACTTAGGATTGGACCAGATGTGCATGGGTCTGCAAACTTTTGCTTTCTCCTCCTCTCTCTCTCTCTCTCTCCTCTCTCTCTCTCTCTCTCTCTCTCTCTCTCTCTCTCTCTCTCTCTCCATTTTAAGCATATGCTTATTTACAAAGATACGGCCAAAAGGTTTTCCAAAGTGGTTGTACCATCTTACATTTCGTGTGTGTGTGTTTGTCTAAGTGTGCATGGAGTCTAGAGTCTGACTTCAGGTATTTCCCTCTGTTGCTCTTCCCTTTATATTTTGAGCTGAGGTTTCTTTCTTTTTTTCTTATTTTATTTTTTTTCCATTCAATTATTTACACTTCCTTCCCTCCTCCCAATCCCCTCCCGCTCCCCCACACCTCCTCCTCCCTCTCCCACCCTGCTTGAGAGAGGGCAGGGAACCCTGCCCTGTGGGAAGTTCAAGGCCCTCCCCTCTACACCCAGGCCTAGGGAGCTGTGCATCCATATAGACTAGGGTCCCAAAAAGCCAGAACATGCCGTAAAAACAAGTCCCGAGGTGAGGTTTCTTACCAGACTAGAGTTTGCCATTTTGGCCAGACTGAGTGGCCAGCGAGCCTCCAAGATCTGTCTCTTTTTGCCTATGTCCAGTGCTGGGGTTTCTGATCCTCACTTCCATGTTTGGCTTTTGTGTGGGTGCAGGGGATGTAAATTCTAAATTCAGGTCCTCATGCTTGTGTAAGCAGGCACTTTACTCATTCATCCACCTTTTATATTATGTCAGTGGTGTGCAAATGTTCTGGTCGCCTGGTATTCTCATTGACACTTCATATGATAAATCTTCTTCACTTTAACTATGCTAGAAGACATGCTATGGCATATTATATTTTTTATTTTCTGTGTGATTAATAATGATGTTGAACGTCTTCTCAAGTGCTTACTTTTCAAGTTTTTGTTTGTTTTTCATTTTTTTTTGAGTCTCACATGATAATCCTGATCAGTCCTGAACTTTCTATGTAGTCCAGACTGCCCTCAGGCTTGTGGCAATCCTCCTGCCTCAGCCTACAGAGTTCTGAAATTACAAGTGTGAGCTACCGTAGCTTGGCAACTATTTTGTCAAAATTTTAATTGGTGTATTATTTAATTTTCATATTATTGAGTTGCAGAAATTCTTTGTATGTTCTGGATATATGTTCTTTGTCAAATATATGTTCAATAAATGACTCTTTCTGTCTCTCATAGTACTGTGGATTGAACCTGGGCCTTGTATAGTCAAGTGCTCTACCACTAAGCTATATATTTATCTAGTAGATAGTTCTTTTAGTCTTATCCTCGCTGTTAGATGTTGAAAGAAATGTGTCCAAAAGATTTCAATGGCCCTCTTCCTTAAGCCCTCACAAGAACATATGAAATACAAAGCTGCTTTAATGTATTTTTCATTTCTAGGTAAATGACACTTGCATAAAATATGATATTAAAAATGATAGCTCATGAGAATTGTCATTGTTCTGCTAAATGACTTTAACCCCTTTAAATCATTGGGCACGGTCATGAGGTGACACTGTGTTTGCCCTTTCTGAGCTGACTGCTCAATGACATTCATTTCAAAAGGATGAATAAATGAAGGAGAAAAGAAGGAACAATCCAGGTTTGGTGGCTCATGTGATTACTCATGAGGCTGAGGCAGGAGGATTGGTATGAATTCCAGGCCAGCCTGGGTTATAGATTGAGAATTAATCTAAACAAACAAACAAACAAACAAAAACCATGTGAGTAGTCTTCTTCCCATCCAAGTCCTGACCAGGCCCAACCCAGCTTAGCTTCTGAAATCAGGTGTGTGCGTGGTGGTGTGGCTAAGGATGCCAAGTGGTCTTTCTTTCCAGTAGCTGTTCCTTCTCTCCTAAGAGAAGCAGATTGCTTTGGAATCCTATTTGTTAACTGTATGATCTTCAGCAAGTTACTCAGATTCTCTATATCTCCTTATCATCATTTACAAAATGAAAATAAAAATGGAACCTGTCTAATGCAGTCACTATGCGGGCTGACCAAAGGAGGACACCCCGCTGACTCCTAGCATAAAGGTAACCCTCGGGAGATGCTGGCTCTTGCTAGCACACAAGAACAGCTCAGACAAGACACCAAGACCACAACACTGCCTTCCCAGCTCTGGTTTGCTTTAGGCTTCTGTGGGTGACTTTGCCAACACGTAGGTGGGACAAGCTATGTGAAGTTTCCTACTCAGGTGGGCATGTGAAAGAGAAGCCAAATTCTGTCTTCTGGAAGGCTTTAATTTTAGACAAAGTCTTTCTCTTTTCTGTTACTATGAGCTTTTGAAATAATATCATTGGCCCATGTCTTTCTACATATTGCACACAAGAATAATAGCTAGAAATTATTGAATGTCTTATACATTGACTATAAAACCTAAATGAGGGAAAGGGGAATGATAAGGATATTGCTCTGTGGTAGATTGCAATAAAGCAGAGTAAAAAGTCGAGAGGGGAGAGGAGTTAGACATTAGAAAATGTGTCTTGCGTGAAGTAACTTGTCTTTGAACACACAGGAAATTAAAAGTGGCAAAGCTGGGATTCAGATGTAGGCTCTGATTTCCAAATACTGCATTTGCGCTCTGTCCTATTTCTTGCGCTCCTGACTTCTTGCATGTTTCTGTATTAGAGACTGGTACAAGGCAGCTTCACTTCAGTAACTGGACACGAGTGACTCTAATTGCACAGAGGAGCATCCCAGAGCCTGCTGGGTGCTTTATGTACATCCCCTCTGAGAAATGCCTTGGACCTTGTCGGCCACGGGGCCACTGTCTTCAGTCTCTAGAAAATGAGCTCTTGTTCCTTGAAAGTAGAGGAGGAAGCCAAAGAGTGGGCTGGAGGGGAAGCCTTCTGTTTATTAAAGGACATTTGTATTCGTCTTACATTGTTCGAAATTCTCTTCTACTGCAATGTACGTACGTTCGGTTAGTGGAAGCTGCTCTGGGCTAAACAATGCACTTTTCATGTTGAAAACAAAGAGTGTCTTCTGATCTTTGCGAATGCACAAGCGTGTACATGTAGCAGACTTTTCAGTCTAGAACAACGAACAGCTTCAGAAACGGGAGAGGAAAAAAAAACCCCAAGTTCCTAGTGTGAATCTGTTGGAATGATTCAAATACATAACACTTAACCAGAAGAAACGGGAGGATTCCTGGATATTGTGTCCTAGACTTCTGATTTCAGAATGAGGGGCGTTTCAGATTCACCTCACAGTGTGGACGATGAGATGCTTAGTAAGGACCTATCTTGAGTCAATGCTGGGCTTTAACTAACTCCAACTGTAAACTTTGCAGTTGCTTTAGTTTTGGTTGAGCCTTTCACTTTCTGGGAAGTTGTATGTTTTATGGAAACGGTTGCATTTTCTTCAATATTCATACAGCATTAATGCCTATGGTTGTTTTCCTCTTCTTTTCCCCTTTCTGGCAGTGCTGGGGGTGGAACTTACAGATTCATGTGTACTTTTGAGCACCCAGATACATCCCTAGCCCTTCAGTTTTTTTTATGTATATGGATTAACCACTGATTGTAGTGACTTGTCTATAATCCCAGCATTTGGGATGCTGAGGCAAGAGGATTACTGAGAGTTCAAGGCTAGCCTGGGCTACACAGTAAACTCCAGGCCAGAGGGGGCCACATAGAGAGACTCCATCTCAAAATCAAACTAAACCCACAAACACCTCCCCAGTCAAGACAGTCTAAGCTGTGATGGAACAGATGTTGTAGTTCAGAACAACTTACTTTCGTAAGGAGAGGCAGGTTTTGTCATCACAGGTAAGCAGAATTAATGGGTGGGGTGGGTTCCTTCTTAACGTGGTGTCAATCTCTTTCCCTTGCAGTGCCTGGTACTTCTAGGTCAGTCCTGGCTGAAGAAATATGGCTACTATAAGATTATCTTAATTTCTTTCTACCTAGAAGGAGCAGCTGCCATTGTCATGTTACTTTTGGGACAGGAATACTATTACTGTTTGGCTGTTTATCTCACTGTTATCATGTAAGTAAATGCCAGCACCATTTCAGCATTATACCACGCTTTTCCAGAACCTTCTAAACATTGAGATATCTTTAATCTGAGTAGCTGGAGTTATAAACATGAGCCACCACGCCAGGCTTAACATATTTAATCTGAATGAAGTTTAGTTCCCATTTGTAGGCTGGGGCGCTGTACCTGCCAGTGAAATTGTTTGAATATTAACAGCTTGTGTTTTCAAAGCATTTTATATAGTAGATTTGTAGCAAAGACAAACTGTGTTTAATAGCTAGGTGGTTCACCTCTGTAATCTGGCACGCCAGAGGCTGAGGCAGGAGGATTGCCATAAATTCTGGATGAACCTGGACTATGAGTAAGACGTTGTCTCAAAAAGAAAATAAAACCAAAAGAATAAAAACCAACTAACCAACAAACAAAACACAACAACAACAAAGCAAACACCCCCCCCTCCCCAACCAAAAAGCCCCAATGAGGGACTATGAGATGACTCAGTTGGTAAACTGCTCTTCTCAGAGGTGTGAGAGTCAGCCAGATTCAACAGCATGTGTCTGTAACCCCAGAGCTTGGGAGTGGGGTATGGGGCATGGAGTAGGGACAACAAGATCCCTGGAGCTCATTGATCCCTGGCCAGTCAACCTAGCTGAATTGGTGAGCCCTAGGTTCAACAAAAGAGACTTTGTCTCAAAAATAAGATGGAGGGCTGGAGAGATGACTCAGCAATAAGAGAGCTTACTGCTCTTGCAGAGGACCCAGGTTCAGTTCCTTTCAGTTCCTATCACCCACATGGTGACTCACAACAGACCATAACTCCAGTCCCGGGGGATTTGATGTCCTTTTCTGACTTCTGTGGGCTCCTACACACACACACACACACACACACACACACACACACACACACACACACACACACATACACGCCACACATACAAATACTCAGGCATACACACATACACACTAACTAACCAAATAAAATAATTTTTTAAAGAAAGATGAAGAGCCGGGTGGTGGTGGCGCACACATAAATCCCAGCACTCGGGAGGCAGAGGCAGGAGAGTCTCTGTGAGTTCAAGGCCACTCTGGTCTACATAAGAGTTCTAAGACAGGCTCCAAAGCTACACAGAGAAACCATGTCTTGAAAAAAAGACAAAGGAAAAAAAAAGATGGAGAGTGGCCAGGCAGTCACATACGCATTTAATTCTAGCATTCAGGGAGGCAGAGGCAGGCAGATCTCTGTGAGTTTGAGGCCAGCCTGGTCTACAGAGAGAGTTCCAGGACAGCCAGAGAAGCACAGAGAAGCCCTGTCTGGAAACAAACAAACCAAACATGGAGAGTGTTTGAGGAAGACACTTTCGTGCATGCAACATGCTTATTCACACATACCTACATGAACATATACTACTCACATATAATACATAAATTAATATAAAAAGAAAAGTAAAACAAGACAACGACAAAAATCCAGGCATCCAAAAACAAAACAAAATAAGTTGGGCAGTGGTGGTGCATGCTTTTAATCCCAGCACTTGGGAGGCAGAGGTAGGTAGATCTCTGTGATTTCCAGGACAGCTAGAGCAGTTACACAAAGAAAACTTGCCTCAAAAAACCAAACCAAACCAAAACAAAACAAAACAAAACAAAACAACAACAATCAAACAAACAAATATAAAATCTAGGTGTATGCACACTTGTAATTCCAGTACTTCAGAGGTGGAGGCAGGATTATCAGAAGTTCAAGCTCTTCCTTGGCTACACAGTAAGTTCAAGACCAGCCTGGGCTGTCTGAGACCCTCTCAGAAGCAAGTAAACCAAGAGATGTTTCATGTATTGCTGGAGTTGAGTGTGATATCCCGGGACATCTGCATGTGTACTTACCATGTCTCGTCTCTTTTTAGCTATTTCTCACTGTTCTACATTCAGGCTTCTTCAAACAAACAAACAAACAAACTAACTAACTAACTAACTAACTAATTAACTAACTAACCCTTCTATGTGAGAGAGAACAAGTATGTAGTACTTGTCTTTCTGAGTCTGGCTTTTTCCCCTGAACCAAGTGCTCTGGAGTTCTGTCCACTTTGCTATTTAGGTCAGGATTTCATTCTTCTTTATGATTAAATAATATTCTATTATATACATATCATATTTCCCTTGTTTGTTCATTCATTAATTCAGGCCTTGGAGGAGTCTTCAGGCCTCCTCCTCCACAGTGGCTTCTCTAATGTACATGCCCATCTGCAGTATATGGGAGCCTTCTCTATAGCACCCACACTTGACTTTTGGGTTTTGTGTTTTTGACGGTAGTCATTCCCTGTTTTAAAGATAGGGTCTCACTGTGTAGACCTGGCTGGTTTGGAACTCAGAGATCTGCCTGCTTCTACCTTCTGAGTGCTGGGATTAAAGCTATGAGACACTATACCCAACTGATAATAACTATTTTAACTGGAGTGAAATAATATCTGCTATTTTCCAATGACCAACTTAGCATATACTTATGCCATTTGTATACATTCTTAAAAATTTTATTTTTTGTGTGTGGGTGGTTTGCCTGCATGTATATCTGCACACCACATGTGTACTTATGGCAGTGGAGGCCAGAAAAAGGCAACAGATCCCCTGGAACTATAGTTAAGATGATTGTGAGCCAAGTTGGGCAGTGGTAGCACATGCTTTTAATTCCAGCACTCAGGAGGCAGAGGTAGGCAGATCTCTGTGAGTTTGAGGCCAGCCTGGTCAACAGACGAGTTCCAGGATAGGCTCCAAAGCTACAGAGAAACTGTTTCAAAAAAAAACAATAAATAAATAAATACATAGATTCATTTACTGAACAACTTAAAAAGCTTCCTATTGCTCTTAGACTTATCCAATCTCTTGAAATGTTTTGCCTATGCCTTCTTCTATTTTAGTTTTTGTTTGTTTGAAACAGGGTCTTACATAACCCAGACTGGCCTTGAACTCACTAAAGTGTAACTAAAGTTGATTTGCACAGTTGATTCCACTGCTTCAACCCCCCATGTGCTGGGACTGCATGCATGTACTATTGTGTCCAGCTTTGATTAATGTTTTAAGATTATTTTATGTATATGAATGTTTCACTTGTATGTGTGTGTGTACCTGGTGTTCACAGAGGCCAGAAGAGGGTGTAACCCTGGAACTGATAGTTCTGAACCACTGTGTGGGTGCTGTGAATCGAAATCGAACTTGGGTCTTCTTAAAGGGCAGTCAATTGTCTTAACTGCTGAGTCATCTCTCCAGACCCTGTTTTGTTTTGTTTTAATAGTAAGATCTGTGCTTTGTAAATGTAGAATGTTCATATGTATACAGTATTTTAACTTTTTTTCTAGGGTGATTGTACAAGCCTCTTTTTGCTTATTTAATTTGCCACTGGCTGACATGGTTGATGCAGATTTACTGAAGTTTAACAGGCAGTAAGTATATTTATATTTATTCTTTTTTCTCTTTCTTTCTTTTTTTCTCCTTTCTTTTTCTGTTTTTTTTGAGACAGGATTTCTCCATGTAACAGTCCTGACTGTCCTGGAACTGCTTGGTAGACCAGACTGGCCTCAAATTCACTGAGAAGCCTCAAATTCACTGAGATCCACCTGCCTCTGCCTCCCAAGTGCTGGGATTAAAGGTGTGAGCCACCACTCCGTGGCATTTATTCAGATCTTAAGTACAAAATGTCACACAGACAGGACTTACCAGAGTCTCTATAGCTTAGTTATGTTGACACCATAAATATATACCAGAGTGTAGTTATTATTTTTTTTAATTTTTGAGGGCCCACCACCCAACTTCCAAATAAATACAGACGACTTCTTCTTACTTATAAATGCCCAGTCTTAGCTTGGCTTGTTTCTAGCCAACTTTTCTTACTTAAATTATCCCATTTCTCTTTAACAACATTTTGCCTCTGAGCTTTTTACCTTTCTTTATTCTATATATCTTTTTTTCCTCATTACCCCATGGCTAGGTGTATGGCTGGGTGGCTGGTTCATAGTGTCCTCCTCTCTCCTTTTCTTGCTCCTTGCTCCTTCCTAGATTTCTCCTCCTATTTATTCTCTCTGCCTGCCAGCCCTGTCTATTTCTCTCATAAGGGTTAAAGCTGAGGAACCAAAGTGAAATCTCAGTTTGTTTTATGTTGTATGAATTGTGATGCATCAACATTTACCAAATGCCAACATGTCTAAGTACCATATGGCTGCCTCCTGTCAGGTAAGCATAGTGGCACCTTCCTGAAGACTCAGCCACTCAGTAGATTGCGGCAGGATGATCACTTGAGCTCTAGGCCAGCCATATAACAAGACCTTGTCTCAGTAAATAGCTGTGTGTTGTGACTCACACCAGCAATCCTAGCAATGTGGAGGCTGATGCAAAAGCATCACCTCAAGTTCAGGATCCGACTGTGCTACGTAGTGAGTTGAAGTTCAGCCTGGGCTACATAGTCTGTTTCAAACAAATAAAAACAACAAAAGAATAACAATAAAGTAGTTGAATTCTATTACCCCTTAAACTAAGGAATTAATATTTATTTTATAATCACTAAGCTATTTCTATAGTTGTTTACTTAAGTCAAAGGGAACTTCATACATGAAGAGGCCCTTCACATATAGATATGCTTGCATACTTGAGTACAGAAATACACTAGATGTGCTGGCCAGTGGAGCACACCTTTATTCCCAGTACTTGGGAGGCAGAGCAGGTGGGTCTCTGTGAGTTCAAGGCTAGCCTGGTTTACTGAATGAATTCTAGACACAAAGCCAGAGCTACATAGTGAGACACACTGTCTCAAAGAAGAAGAAGAAATGCAACGAATGTAATTTATATTAAGACCGATGCTATTTTTGTCTGTTTCAGGTCTCCCCTTTCCTTGATGGTTTTCGGCATCAGTGCTTTGTTTACCAGACCTGCTCAGTCTTTAGCTCCTATGTTGATACTGTCAAAGCTAAACCAGTATGGGTATGGAGATCCAAACAGCAGGTAGTGAAAAACAAAACAAAACAAGACAAAACAACAAAAAAACCCAAAACATTTGCTGCCATGCAAGCAAATTCACCCTTTCTTATTAGCTATTAGTCTTGACCCGCAGGGTGGTGGGGCACGCCTTTAATCCCAGCACTAGGGAGGCAGAGGCAGGCGGATCTCTGTGAATTCGAGGCCAGCCTGGTCTACAAGAGCTAGTTCCAGGACAGGCTCCAAAGCTACAGAGAAACCCTGTCTCAAAACAAAACAAAACAAACCAACCAAACAAACAAACAAGAAACCAAAAAAAGAAATTGTCTTGGACTTTGGATATTGTTTGCTATTAACTCATATATCTCAAATGAACTATGATAAAAAGCATTGTGTCAAAGAGCTATGGGATAGCTTTTATAAAAAAATTTCAAACAATGCTCTATGATTTATTTTTATTTTATGTTCACTGGCGTTTTGTCTGCATGTGGATCTGGTAAGGGTGTCGAATTCCCTGGAGATGGAGTTACAGACAGTTGTGAGCCATCATGTGGGTGCTGGGACTTGAACCCAGATCCTCCGGAAAAACAGCCAGTGCTTTTCACCACTGAGCCATCCCTCAGTCCATAGCTTTTGTATTATTATTGAAATCACATATATTGCAAAGCTATATAGTGATTATGTATTTTGCGTTGTCTACTCATTCATTGTTGTTTGTTTCTGAGGACTTGCTTACAGGCTAGATAAAACAGTACTAGAATAAAATACAAATAAGGTGTGTCCATAGGGCTCTAGGGAAGATAGCTGAGCGGTAGAGCACTTACCTAGCAGACTGAAAGCTCTGGGTTTGATCTTCAGTACCACAGAAATAAAAAGGATCCTACCAGAAATATACTGGTACTATGATTATGTGGAAGAGAGCTCCCTACCCCAGTCTGCCTAAGGTCAGGGAACACTCATGGGAGAGTGAATCCACAGATCCAAGTGGGAAGAATTGACACATACCAAGACTGCAGCTCCCTGTTACGAGCAGGGATCATTTCCTCCTTCTGTGATGTCTTCTGTCAGAGTTTTGTATTTTTCCTTATGTAGATCTTGCTTATATTTTCAGGCTTCTATCTAAGTATTTTATATTTATGGGGCGCTAATATAAGTAACATTCCATTTGTAATTATTGCTTGTAGATAAGAAAGACATTGACTTTGGCATGTTAGAGTATTTTTTCAGTCTTTTTTTTTTTTCCGAGACAGGGTTTCTCTGTGGCTTTGGAGCCTGTCCTGGAACTAGCTTTTGTAGACCAGTCTGGTCTCGAACTCACAGAGATCCGCCTGCCTCTGCCTCCCAAGTGCTGGCATTAAAGGTGTGCGCCACCACCGCCCGGCTCTTTTTTCAGTCTTTTTATAGTACTTTTTAGTCCCAGTAGTTTTTTTTATGTCATTTTATGGTTTTTCTAAGTTTTGTCACAATTTCTCCCTCCAACACCTTATTATGAACATCTTCAAATACATGAAAATATAAAATTTGGTTGGGCAGTAGTGGTGTACACCTTTAATCCCAGCACTTGGGAAGTAGAGGCAGGCTGATCTCTGTGAGTTTGAGGTCAGCCTGGTCTACAGAGCGAGTTCCAGGACTGGCTCCATAGCTACTCAGAAACCAAGAAACCCTGTCTTGAAAAACAAACAAACAAACAAACAGAAAAAAAGATTAAGTTTGGCCATGATCACACAGAGTCAGCTCTCTGCATCTGAATGCATTAGCTTCAGCACATATTGATAGTGTTTCTATTTTCTGCTTGTCAATCTAGACATATTTTTTCTCACAACTTTTTGTTATGAAAAAATTTAAAGACACAAAATAGTAATTAAAATACAGAGAAAATTTATAAAGTCACTTCTTAGATTAAATAATCAATATTGTACATATTTATTTATAAAAACTTTGTACATTTGGTTATTCAATGAATGTGTGTGTGTGTGTGTGTGTGTGTGTGTGTGTGTGTGTAACAGCAACCATATGTACACATTCTACACAAGAGTTTGTTCTTTCTTTATGTGGGTACCAGGAATTGAACTTGTCAGTCTTAGCAACAAGCACCTTTACCTACCGAGCCATCTTTCTGGCCTCTGACCAGGACCTCTTAATCTTCTTGCCTCAGCTTCCCAAGTGCTGGGCTTGCTGAGATGAACACACACTTCTATACAGTACTTTTTCTGTGGTGTTGGTATAATCTGGTAGCTTTTGTTTTTGTGGTACCAGGGATTGAACTCAGGACTTCGAGTAGCATCCCTATCTTTTCTGTAGAATGTACAGGAATACTTGCATAAATCTCAGCTTTTCCCATATACTAGGTGACTGTTTTTCTTACTGGAAGAGTTTCTGTAAAGGTAGGTAGCATTAAAAGCCTCAAGCAAGTTCATGGTGGGAAGCTACGGTAACTGTAGTAGGAGAAGACAGACTGTGTTGATGAGTCTCATGGCCATTTATCTCCTATATCAGCTTATTCTTAGAGAGTTGTGACAACAAGGGAAGGGAGGAAGAATAGGTGTGTTTAACTTGCTCTGAATTATCTGTGTTCTCGAAAACCCCAAAGGCCCCACAGTCAAACTTCTCAAGCCCATGTGTAGAAGTTCCAACGGCCAGGTCACACCCCAGACCAAGTCAGCCAGGAATTCAGAAGGTGTGATACAGCCACCAGCACCTTATAAAGCTCCCCACCTTTCCCCTTGAGTAGTCAAGGTGAGGAATCTGGAGATTTATAGCCTTGGGAACAGCAGCTCTGAACACTAATTCTTGTTGGCTCAGCAACTGACACGCTGGCAGCCTGACATGTTGGCAAACCAGTTTTGTGATACTGTAAGCTTTCCCAGAGATACAAGCTCATACAGGCACTTGAATATTTTTTATCTTTTACGTGATAACAAAACCTTGGCCTCTCGTGGCCTCATGAGGCTCGTGCGACCTCAAAGTCCAGAAACTAACTGTAGCACTTAGCAGGTGTACTTTGCTGAGTTGCAGTCCCTGTTGGATTGGAACCTTCAGTTTACCCCTGCATGATCCAGAAAGCCCCATTTTCTGTCTCTCTCTCTCTCCAAATCCTGCCTATTCATAGAGTCTCTGAACAAAGGCAAGGTGCCAGAAAGTCCAGTTCTGCATTCTTGGGGTCTACTACAATTTCCTCTCCTGAGGTTGCCAGTCGCCCAAGTGCTCAGATTTTGACTGTACTTGGACACAAACCCAGCTTATGGCAGACATGTCATTGTGCTGCACCTACAATCTAGAAAGTCTCCTTGCTTTCATTTGTGGGTGTAGTGTCTCTGGTCTCGATCTCTGGGACTGGAGAACCTGCCTGAGAATTGCTTTGATCAAATAAACCTGTTGCTTACTTTTTCAAATCAGCTTGATCTGACTTACTGCCTTGGTGGAGAAACCTATGAGTGTGTGTGTGTGGGGGGGGGGGGACACACAAAACCTATTAAGCTCCACCAGTGTGAAGAACTGAGCAAATATGTCTGTTGAAATAAATGTCACTCTAGCAGATAAGCTTCCTAGCATTTGATTCTTTTCTCCTTCCTTCCTTCCTTCCTTCCTTCCTTCCTTCCTTCCTTCCTTCCTTCCTTCGTTCATTCTTTTGTTCTCCCCCCCCTTTTTTTTGGAGACAGGGTCCCTCTGTGTAGTACTACCTGTTTTAGAGTCTACTCGTAGACCAGGCTGGTTTTGAACTCAGAGATTCATCTGCCTCCTAAGCGCTGGGATTAAAGGTGCATGCCACTACACCCACCCAATATAGCATCTAATTCTTTGCCAACTGCTCCAGTGTATAGAACCAGTTTACTTAGGACTAGTACTTTTCCCTTGACCCCCTTTAAAAGATATTCTGAATTCCTCAGTGGAATTAAAGTGTTATTTCTGAGCTAAATGTAGTGGTAATGCCAGTACTTTAGAAGCTGAGGCAGGAAATTGTATGGGCTTAGGCCAGGTTGGGCTACATAGTGAGTTCCAGGCCAGCCTAGACTACAGTAAGACCTGTCAAAAAAAAAAGAAAATAAAAATACTTTCTGCCAGACAAATTATTTTACTATATGTTTAATGTATATATTTACTTCTTTTTTTTATTACATTTGTGTGTGTGTGTGCGCGCGCACGCGAGTATGCGAGCGTGTGTAACTGCTACTAAAAAAATTATGTGAACTCTGGGAATGTGGTTCAGTGGTAAATTACTTGCCAAGTGTGTGTGAGATTCAATCCCTAGCATTGCAAACATAAAGAGATAGTTTTGAAATTATAGAATAAGTCACCCTCGTATTACCCAAGAGATTGCTCAATACAATAGGATTTTGTAGAAAAGACCGTCTCCTTCCATTTGCTCAACTACGTAGATTTGTGTTCTTTCTTGGCAGGCATTTATGGAATTTCTGCCGTGTTAATACTGAGCTAGGAGCTAGAGTCCTAAGGTTTGATCCCTCTCTGCTTACATGGCATTAGGGAGGTAGAAGGGCAAGTCTAGTACACTCAGCCAAGTCCAGAGGTTAGAAAAGCCGCAACTGCAAAGGAACACGGGCTTGTGATTGGCTACTTGCACTGGATGTGTAACCATGCCTGTAATTATGTGCCAGCAGTGCCCTGCAGTCCTGGCCGAGCTCCTGATGCTCCACGGGACATTAGGAATTCAAAGGTTCATTTTCACCACGGGTCATAGGCTGCCAGTTCTGTTCACTGGATTACACTGTCATCTACTGGCATGTTGTAGATAATTTGTTAATAAAATTTATTATTTAAGAAATAGCTTTCGCTAGGTATGATGGCTCATACCTGTAATACTAACTCACAGGAGGTGGAAGCAGGAGGGTTGCCATGAGTTTGAAGCCAGCCTGTACTACATTGTGAGTTCCAGGCAAGTCTGAGCTATAGTGTAAGAGCCTATCTAAAAATGCAAACCAAACCAAGACAAAAAGGGATAGTGGCTTTTTGTGATCAATCTGGTTTATATACAAGCTTGTTTCTGTTGTGAGACAATGGTCTTGTACACTATCACTTGTATTAATTTAATAAAAGGCTGATTGGCCAGTAGCCAGGCAGGAAGTATAGGCAGGGTGACCAGGCAGGAAGTAGAGATGGGCGACAAGAACAGGAGAATTCTGGGAAGAGAAAATGGTCAGTCTGCAGTCTTAATCCAAACGCAGAGGAAGCAAGATGAGAATGCCTCACTGATAAAAGATACCAAGCCACGTGGCTAACACAGACCAGAATTATGGGCTAATATAAGTTATAAGAACTAATAAGAAGCCTGAGCTAACATGTCAGCCAGTTTATAATTTACATAGACCTTTGTGTGTTTCTTTGGGACTGAATGTCTGTGGGACCGGGTGGGACAGAAACCTCTTTCTTCCTTTTCTTCTCAATGCTGTAAATATGATCCAGAGCTTGGGACACGCTAGGTAAATGCTCTACCATTGAGGTCCACCCCAAGTCATACAAGTGTGTTGTTAAAAATTATGAATGAGCCAGGCAATGCAGGGGCATGCCTTTAATTACAGCAGAGGCAGGTGGATCTCTGTGAGTTCAAGGCCATCCTGGTTTACAGAGTGAGTTCCAGGACAGTCAGAGCTACACAGAGAAACCCTGTCTCAACAAACAAAACAAAACAAACAAAAAAGGTTACATATGCAACATTCCCTGTGAACTATATATCCTACCATAGAGATATTTGCCTATCCACAGTTACTGCTGCTCTATTTACTATATATAGCAATGAGTTAGAACCAACTTGTATTTCTTTTTACAAATAAATGAATAATGAAAGTCTGATACATATATAAAATAATATGAATATTATTTGGTTCTAAAGAGAAATGAAATAAGCAGGTGTAGTAGAACATGCCTTTGACCTCACACGTGCTTTATTCCTAGTACTTGGAAGGCAGAGACAAGATTTTGATGAATTTAAGGCTAGCCTTGTCTACATAGAGAGTGCTAGGCCATATAAGGCTACCCTTGCTCAGCATTGTGCATTGGAAAGACAGCATTGAAAGCTGGCAAAATACATATGAAGTACATATGAGCACGTGTATGTTTAGGAACATAGAGATAAGCACTTAATTTGAGCCAGGGTTGTTTAAGTCGAGGCTCTAACTATAGTAGATACAAATGTTTGCATCGTTTTAAATTAAGAACATCTGGTCAAGAAGATTACAGTCAAGGTTGAATTCGTTTACTGATACCATGTCAAAGAAATTTTGGGGGGGAGAATTCTAGAACCATAGAAATACATATACTTTGTTTTTTTTCTGTAGAATTATGGCCAATATTTTTCACCCATAGCATTTCCTATTTACTTCTGTAAATTGACCTAGTGTTCCATTGCAAAGGGGTTACCTGAGGAAATGATTTAATCCAAAGGAGGGAGTATCAACCTTAGGGTGTTTTCTGGAGAAATGCTAGGTTATTCCATCTCCCCGCCCCCGTCTCCTATAGTCTGCATAGATGGAAGCATGAACAAAATCTTTCAGCCTCTGGGAAGGGAAAAGCAGGTGTGCAGTGCATCATATACTTTCTCTTTTTTCCTTCCCTCCCTTCTTCTTTCCTTTCTTTTTTCTTTTTTTGGGTTTTCAAGACAGGGTTTCTCTGTAGCTTCGAAGTCTGTCCTGGAACTAGCTCTTGTAGACCAGCCTGGCCTCGAACTCACAGAGATCCACCTGCCTCTGCCTCCCAAGTGCTGGGATTAAAGGCGTGTGCCACTACCGTCTGGCTCAGTTCCACTTTCAAGACTGTACTATGATCATAACCAGCTGTGAGATCCTTGGTACTCAAGAATATCTCAACTCATGTCCACAGAAAAAGCACAACCATCTTAAAAACTGGTTAATTTGTTCTTTTCCTTAAAAATAGAGTAGAGGTACCATTCCTTTTCTTGGAGAGACTTTTTAGTTGAGATAAATTTTCGTAGGTAGAAATTTCAGTTCCAGGTCCAAACTCACTAGCTATGTAACTTTGTCATGGCTGTGCCTTGGTGTATAATGTTAAGGAAATTAGTAGCGATGCAAGAAAGCATGTTAAACAGGATACTGTGTACTGAACTGAGTCTGCTCAAAGCTCATATTCTAAAGTCCCAACTCACAATGGTCAATATCAGGTGATAGGGACTCTGGGAAGTGAATAAGTTTAGAGACAGTCATGAATATGGGGCCTACATGAAAGGATAAATGCCCTGGAAAGAAGAGAGGTAGGGGTTCTGGACATTGCTCATTGATAAACAGCATGCGCATCGTCAGCATATGTGAAGGCCTAGGTTTGATCCCTAGTTAGCACACATGTGCACACACACACACACACACACACACACACACACACACACACACGGGAAAAGGAGAAAGAAGTATAAATATATGTTCTCTGTCTGCCATACATCTCTACCATGCAAGGACATGGATTCCAGGGGCTGTCAATGCGAGATTCTAGGTCCAATATTCACAGGACAATATTCAATAATCACTTTCTGTCTGCAAGCAAGTAGAAAACTTCTTACTAAAGTCTAACCAAGCTGACTCTTTCGTCTTGGACTTCTACCTTCTAGAACTGTGGGGGAAAAATCTGCGATATTGGTTCCTTGTCTCTAGATCCCTTCCGTATTCTTATCTCTGCTTTTGATGTAGGTCTTGCTATGTGATGTAGACCAGTCTTCAATTTGTAATTTCCTGCCTAAACCTCCCATGTATTGAGATTAAAGGCCTGTACTTCCATGCCCACCCTTAAGACAACTATTCTTCTTGGAAAATTGACCTAGTGAAAGGGGACATTTCCTCTCTGATCCTATGGTAGCAACAGTCTGTCTATCGGTGAGTTTTCCTGACTCTAAGTCTAAACAGACTATCTTGCCTGGTGGACCTGATGTCTCTTTGGCCCTTTCCAACCTGAGCACGTCTTTCCTTAGCAGGGATGAGCACTGGTACTGACTCAACTTACAGCTCCATTGATAGGGTTGCCTGTTTTTAATGACTGGCAATAAAAGTTATTTCATGGATGCAGCCCCAGTAATTTCATGCCTTTTAGAGATGATATAAACAGGGAAAAGGAGAGCAGAGAGGAGGCAGCCTTCACTGAAGCTTTGTGATTAGGAAGAGTCTAATTGTAACAGAATTTGAGGTGCCAGCATGATAGCATTATGCCCCCTTTACTCCATAAAGCTGACTCTGCAAATGACTCAGCAGGCGTAAGCTAAGAGAGCAAGGCGTACCAGATGGTAATGTTTTGGAATGTTATTAGCTACAGTTAGGTAGTTATTTTCTCTTGAGAGGAGAAAATTATGAGAGAAAATGGGGCACATGAAATTTTCTCATATGGAGAAATGCCATTATAATTATACACTAAAATTAAATACATTTGTTTATGGTTTCTCTGATTCTGCTAGAAGGTAAGGCCTGTTGTGTGCCAAGATTATTATGTGCTCTGTATCCCAAGAACCTAATGCAGCAAATGTGCTATAAATATTTGGTGAAAAAAAGCATAAACACAGCTTATGAATGAATGAATGAGCGCATGCCATGGTGGAACTGGGGAGGGTGGAGGACAACTTGTGGGAGTCAGTTCTGTCTTTCCACTGTGTGTCCCCAGGATCAAATGTGACTCCCTGAGCCATGTTGCTTTCCTTAAGAAGTGTTTTATTTTATTTTGTTTTTTGAGACAGAGTTTCTCTGTAGCTTTGGAGCCTGTCCTGGAACTAGCTCTTGTAGACCAGGTTGGCCTCGAACTCACAGAGATCCACCTGCCTCTGCCTCCCGAGTGCTGGGATTAAAGGCGTGTGCAACCACCGCCCCGCTAACCAAGGCAACTTATAAAAGGAAACATTTAATTGGGGGGCCTGTTTACAGTTCAGAGGGTGAGTCCATGATCAACATGGTAAGGAATATGGCAGCAGGCAGGCAGGCATATTGCTGGAGCAGTAGCCAAGAGCTTACATCTGATCTCCAAAATGGAGGCAGAGAGAGAGAGAGAGAGAGAGAGAGAGAGAGAGAGAGAGAGAGAGAGAGAGAGAGAGAGAGAGAGGAGAGAGAGAGAGCGCGCACTGGACCTGGCATGGGTTTTTGAAATTTCAAAGCACCCCCAGTGACATACCTCCTCCAACAAACCCACCTCCCAGTCCTTCCTGACAGTCTGCCAACTAACCGGAAACCAGATGTATGAGCCTGTGGGGGCCACTTTCATTCAAACCACCACAGTTAGTAAGGTGGAAAGGAGAGGTGAAGTCATCATGATGGTACACTAGCCTAATTAGTCGATGGCTTCATCCATATTCCAGTAGAGAGAGCTGAATAAATTCTCTAAAATCATGTCCTTGACTTGGAATAAAATTTTAGGAGAAAGAAGAAATCTTGAGAGAGAAAAAGCTAGGCATGGTGGATGCCTGTTATCTCAGGACTGCCTCAAGTTTGAGGCAGTTTGATGTATGTAGCAAGCTCCAAGCCAGCTGCAGTAAAACCCCATTTTGAGAAAATAAAAGAACCTGAAAGACAAATCTTTGAAGAGCTTCAAGAGAGCCTGTGAAGTAATGGGGAACTCACAGGTACTTTGGAAAGTGTGAAGCCATTTAGTGACTGCAACAAAAGCTTAAGTGTTCCTCATAGACGACCTACCACCACCACCACCAGCAGCAGCAGCAGCAGCAGCCCAGCAGGATAGTTGTCAGGTTGTAAGATTCACTGGAATGATTGTTCCTCTGCTGCCTTCGAGCATGTAGTCTAAGATATTCTCTCTCTCTCTCTCTCTCTCTCTCTCTCTCTCTCTCTCTCTCTCCCTCTCTCTCTCTCTCTCCCTCTCCCTCCCTCCCCCCCTCTGTGTTATAGCATGTGTGTGCAGGTACGCAGGCACAAAGGCCAGAGGAGGCTATTGGCTGTCCTTCTGTATCACGCTATACTCTTATTAAACCTGGCAGCCAGAAAGCCCCATCCATCCTTCTCACCGCCAAACCTCAGCACTGGGTTACAGGTGTGAGTGCCTATGCCCAGCTTTTTTGTTTCTTTTTACATGGTACTGGCATGCAAACTTAGGTCCCCGTGTTTGAGCAGCATGTGCTCACTGCCTGCAAAGCCATCTCTCCAGCGTCTCTGAGCCCAAGTCAGCATGTGCACGAGAGGCTGTGACTGCAAACCACCGCAGGTGTTCTCCAGACCCTTCTCCCCAGGGAAAAAAGACAGGTCCTTCGCAGAAGTGGAAAATCTCCCAGAGAGAGGCCCTGGCAGCTGGAGTCCAATTTCTTGATAATTCTGAAGCTGGAATCTGTTATAACCAGAGAATGCTGAAGGATAATGGGCTCCTGTTGCTAATGAAAGACTGAGATCAGAACACAGAGGTGCCTCTGCCAAGCAGAAACCGGCCTTTTCATAAAGCACATATTGTAATAATTCTGTGACTAGCAAGCAGCTCTTAGCTGCGCCCCCCTCTGTAAAGGCTTGATTAGGGCCACTTCCTTTCTCTCTTTTATTAGAGACGTGATTCTGTTTCAAAGCGGAGCTTAGGTTTCCATTACCTCTTGGCATTTTGCTCCCATTGTCTCCCGTCTAGTGTGTCATGTGGTTCAGATCAATTAACAGCCAAGGCTGGTAAGCGATGCCTCACGTTTATGAGCACCTACAGCCTCAAGTTCAAAAGCGCAGTCATGACCTCATGCTCCCATTCTGGAAATCTGTGCTCAGCTACTTCAAACCTCTTTGTCTTAATCGGCTATGGCCAATTACATAGCACCTTCACCCAGCCTGATCGAAGTAGCTAATCTACAGTAACATGGGCACAAGTGCCAGCTGGACAGCCATGGTTTTCAGGCCACGGTGGCTACAGGGGCAGAGATGTAGTGCAGGCTAGCCTCAATAGAACAGGACCAGATGTAGTGCAGGCTAGCCTCAATAGAACAGGGTCCTCCTGGTTATGTGGGAAAAGTCCAGCAGAACTGGATCTCAGTTAATGTCAGGATCCTTTGACCTCTGTTTTGGCTTCAAGCTCTTACCACTCGGTGGCAATGTAGCTCCGGGTTTACTGACTGTGCAGCTTCAGGCTGTGCATAAATGAGCACCTTTGATAGAGCAGCACATCCAGAGTCCTCAGGCAGATCCTGAGAGGCGCATGGGAGTCACACGCCTATCACCAGGGCTGTAGGGATCACATAAGCACGACTTCCTCTGATGAGGCCAGAATAATATCTGGCTGTTGGGGCTGGAGTGGGGCAGTTAGGCCCCACCAAGTCTTGAGGACAGAGACAGGTCTCCTGTGAAAGAGGGGAGAAGATTTTTCTTATGTTTTTGGTTGTAAGCCTAGCATTTAAATTGCTGAACAAGCTCTCCAGCCTGAGAGAATTTTTCTTTTCTTTTCTTTTTTCTTTTCTCTCTTTCTATTTTGATTTGTCAATCGTGTTTTATTTTGGCATTTATTATACCTGGATATAGGGTATTCTTTAAATTAATTTCTATATTTTTGTTGGTTTGAAATGTAATCATTATAAAATTAAGTTACATCACTTAAAGTTAAAGTCTGTGAAACTGGGAGAATGGTCTTGAGTTTCTGCATTTAGTTCTTGGTTTTTGACTCCACAGAGAATTTTTTCTTTCTTTCTTTCTTTCTTTCTTTCTTTCTTTCTTTCTTTCTTTCTTCTTTTTTTTTTTTTTGTTTTTTCGAGACAGGGTTTCTCTATGTAGCTTTGGAGCCTGTCCTGAAACTCACTCTGTAGAACAGGCTGGCCTCAAATTCACAGAGATCCACCTGCCTCTGCCTCCCAAGTGCTGGGATTAAACCCAGCTCACAGAGGATTTTTCTTAAATGAGGGAATTCTGGGACAAAAAAATACCACATGGTTCTAGAAATAAAGTTTTCCCCAGAGCGTTTGGGCAGAATAGCAATGAGCCCTCTACCTGGATGCCGTAAGCAGTCTAGCTGCTGACCTTGGCCCTGGTGGTTGTCTCAGTACGCTAGGAGAAGCAGAGGAAAAGTGGAAGTCGGTGGGTAGCAATCAGTGTTTGGATCAGGTGGAGTCGAGGTGAAGGGCAGGGTTAATGATGAGAGCTCAGAGGGACAGCCACACCCAACAAGTGTAACCAGACTAGAGAACCAAGAACATCTTACGACAGGGCTCTCAGAGGGGAGGCAGATACGGCTGCATTGTTTGCATATGCTAGTCTAGACAGAAGCCTTCTCGCCAACATGTTGCGTTTTCCAGAACTGTTTATATACTTTCTCTGAGAAGCCTTTTCTAGACTCCCCTTGCCAAAAACAGGTAAACCTTCTGAAAGAGGGCTCTTGTCTGTCACCCTGAGAAATTCCATCATACCACTTTTATAGCCATCATACGTTCTATAAATGAATGTCCAAACTCACCCACTTTTTATAAAGCTTGGCAGATATTTCAAGACTGAAGGCATTCGAGGATGCTCGTGTCTCTGAAGCTCAGACAGACCCTGAACTTTCAATCCTCTTGCCCCAGCTTTCCGGTAGCTCTGAGCTACTGGACCATCAGGCCCAGGAATATAATTCTCCACTGTTTTTCTTTCAGACAAGGTCTTGCTTGCTGTGCAGTCCTAGATTGGCCTAGAACTTCCTATGTAGTCCACACTAGCTTCAAACCCACACACAGACTTCCTACCTCAGCTTCCCGAGTGCTGGGATTGCAAGCATATACTACCAGGCCTAGCCTGAGGGTACACTCAAAGTCTCTGCTGTGTCCTGGACTCTGTCCTCTATCCACCCATGCATGGCAGGTGGTTCTGTATCGCAGAGGCATTACTTGTCAGCAGGGACCAATCACAAGTTCACATGTCACCTTCCTTTCCTATGTGCAACTAGGAGGAAGAAATTACTCAGGGACTTGAAAGAACCAAAACTACACAACACAATGTCTCTTTCTTGTTACATGAGCTACCAGAGAAAAATGTTACTGAATACCATGTGTTAACTAGCTTTGAATTAATAAGAAAAGAAGCTTCTGGGGAAAAATTAACTGATGTACATCTTTTCCCCTAGACTACTTTTAGATCTTCAAGACACCATGTTTAGTTTGGTGTGTGTGGTCCCGCTGGGCATCGCAACAGTGCAGATTCTGACTTGGAGCTCCTTCTCCATCAGGAACAGAGCGGACTACTCAGGCACTGTGTAAGCACAGCGGCCGTGCTGGGCGGTGGTTGCAGCATCCTTCAAGGGCTTGTCAGTTCTTAGAGGTTGTGCTGCGCTCAAGGGCAGAAGTGATCTTTACACCCTCCCATTTGTTTAACAACCAAAGCAAATAAAACAGCGTGTTTTGGGAGCTTTTTACTCTCTGAGTTATGGCCTCTCCGTAGGCTGTTTCCTGGCATTCAGAAGCCTGGGACCTGCAACTCTTTACCGCCAAACCATCGCCTTGTGTTCCTTGAGTGGGCTGGTCAGTACACACCACCCTTAAAAGTTCTTCAAACCTCATATTGCTTCTTTGGCAAATTTTGTGAAAGCCAGCATTCTTTCCTCCTCCTTTCCAGGACTCTTTCGCATGGAGGCAAACGTTCTACTGCTGAGCCTCATTGTAAAAATGTTTTTTTATTTTGTGTCAGCGTTTCATTAAGTTGTCCCGGCTCGCTTTGAACTCACACTGTAACTCTGGCAGCCTCCCAAGCAGCTGGGATTACAGGTCTGTGTCACCTGGAACAGGCCTCCTCCACACTTTTCCCCAGCAGCCCCCTATCACCATTGCCTGCATACTTTCCTGCGATGAAAAGCAAGGAAGGTCACTACACTCTTTGATTTGGAAATGTGTTGCAAAACCATTAGCTTGAAAGCAAGCATAGTGCTGGTGCAGAAGCAGATACACCAACCATTAGGACAGCACCAAGAGCCCAGAAATAACCGCCACATTCACAGCGAACTGATTTCTCAACAAGGGGCCCAAAAAACATACAGTGGGAAAAAAGTCAGTGTCTTCAATGAGAGATGCAGAAGAATGGAATTTGACCCTCATCACACACCACATATAGAAATCAGGTAAAAATAAAGACTCAAATACAAAAAAAAAAAAAAAGACTCAAACACAAGTAAAACCACTGAAGAAAAAAAAAAACATGGAGGATAAAGGAATGGGATTATATAAAACTGAAAAGTTTCTGCACACCCAAGGGAACAGAGTGAAAAAACATCACACACTTTGGGAGAAAATATTTGCAGACATACACTCAAGAAGGGGCTGATATCTAAAATATGTAGCAAATTCAGCCTAATGGACAAAACCAAACATACTGATTTAAAAATGGACAAAGGACCTGGATGTAATGGTGCACACCTCTGATCCCAGCACTCAGAGACAGAAGCAGGCTGAGCTCTGTGAGTTCGAGGCTAGCCTGCTCTACAAAACAAGTTCTAGGCCAGCCAGGGCCACACACACACACACACACAGAGAGAGAGAGAGAGAGAGAGAGAGAGAGAGAGAGAGAGAGAGAGAGAGAGAGAGAGGAAGGGAGGGAGGGAGGGAGGAAGAGAGAGAAATTCATATTTAATATGAACATGCAATGGTTATCTTCACTGTCATCTTGATTGGATTAGGAGTCACCTAGGAGACAAGCCTCTCAGTGGCTCTGTGAGGGTGTTTCTGGAGGGGTGTAGCTGGGGGAGGAAGAACCACCTTGACTGTGGGCACAGCACCATCCCAGTCCGGATTCCCCGCCTGAGGACAAAGGGAAAAATAAGGGTTACTGCAGCGCCATTCATCTCTGCTCCCTGAGGTGGTACAGTGTGACCAGCTGCCTCACAGCCCCTCTCTGTCGGGACTCTGCCCTCTCAAACTGTGAGTCAATAGAACTTTTCAGCCTGTAAGCTGCTTCCTGTTAGATATTTGGTCATAGCGTCGGGAAAAGTAACCATCAGTGAAACATAGGGAAGATTTTGCAACATGCTTTTTAACAAATAATAAAATATATCAGGGGTTGTGAGGGAGGGGTCTAGGTCAGTGCTAGACTTGGTATATATGAGGTCCTCCTGACTTCTCCAACACACGGATTAATTCAGTTGGATGTAACTATTTTTTTGGAGACAGGGTTTTAGTTTGTATCCCAGTCTGGCCTGGAACTTGCCCTGTAGTACACTGTGTCCTCAAACAGCCTATTGAGTACTGCGATGGAGGCATGAGCCATCATACCTGGACGACTTATCATTTGTTGTAAATTGTATACACAGAAACTTTTACTGTGAACTGCTTTTTCTTACAGATACTGCTCTAAATGTTTTAAAGTTTGTGTGAGATTGAACTCAGACTCTCAGCTAGAAAGCAAGTGGTTTCAATGTCTGGACCATTTCCCTGACCCCACTGTAGGCTTTTATAACCCGTAAAACAATCACAGTGTTAAGAAAATGAAAATGCAATCTACAAACTGCAAGGCAATGTTTACAAAATGCCTAGTGATGATATAGGACGTTTTTTGAACAATAAAAGTCTCTAAATGCAATCGACAATGAAAATTTAATTTAAAAACATATAAAGATTTGAATAGACACTCCATCAAAGAAGACACATAGTACCTGGAAAGGTGTGTTGTAACATTATTGGCCATTATGAAAATGTGAAACAAAACAATAATACCAAAAGATAACACTGTAGCCGGGCGGTTGTGGCACACGCCTTTAATCCCAGCACTCGGGAGGCAGAGGCAGACGGATCTCTGTGAGTTTGAGGCCAGCCTGGTCTATAAGAGATAGTTCCAGGACAGGAACCAAAAACTACGGAGAAACCCTGTCTTGAAAAATCCCCTCCCCCACAAAAAAAAGAAAAAAGAAAAAAAGATAACACTGTATAACAATGAGAATCACCGAAATAAAAACTAACAGTAAACCAAATGCTCAGAAGGATATGGGTCTCCCCAGTACACACATTCTTGGTATGAATTAAGGTGATAGAGATGCTTTAAAAAATGGGACGTTTTCTTGTAAGGAAATAAGCATTTCACATTTGATCTAGAAATCTCATTGTTAGCTTACCCTAGAGAAATAAAAATTCATGTTCACACAAAACATGTATGTAAATCTTAATGGCGGCTTCACTCATATACCCAAAAATGACAGAAACAACTCTCTGACAGTTAAATTGATACACAATTGTGGTTCATCTACATCATGGACTACTGTGCAGCAAAAGGAAGGATATTTACTGAATGTCAAGCACATAAAGCTAAGTTCAAGAAACCAGATGCAAAAGGCTATGTATTGTGTAATTCCATTTGCAGGATATCCTAGAGAAGGCAAGTATGTTAGTGCAGAAGACACAGAAGTGGCTGCCATAGCCCGGAACTGGATATTGACTGCAAAGGAGCACATGATTTTTTTTTAAGGTTCGGGGTATTTTGTAATTTAATTTTGATGGTGGTCACACAATTGTATCTATTTGCCAAAATTCATGAATTATACACAAAAGACGACAGCAAGTTGATGGTGACACTTGTTCTCATTGTATTCTTAGAAGGTTACAGAGCCATCAGAAAATGTCCCTTTTTCTTCTGGATTACGGCAGCAGGCTGTATAAATATCCCATGACTCTCAGAGATGTTTTGTTAGGCGCATCATTGCTTCTGTTGGAGACCTTCCCTCTGCCTTCTCTGTGAAGCATATTGGAACTCTGAAGTAGTATACCTGGGAGAGTTCCACAAAGCTGCATTTTAGCCAACACCAGGGTGGTGCTAGTGTGTGGAGGAGGCCGGTTCACAAGCACTAGGAGGCAGCAGAGCATGAGGCAGTGAAGGTATTCAGTAAGACTGCCAGGTTTAAAGTCTTGCTTCACCCCGCTTGCAGTGGAAACCCGGGGCGCCTTGCAGGTCGAGGCAGGAAAAAGGTGGGAATAAGAAACAGTTTCACCAGAGTCATGAGGATTAAAAGAAAGGACACACGTAAGACACTCAGCACAGTGCCAGGCACCAAGTCCATGCTGCCATTGTCTTAAGTGACAGGTGGTACCCACGCAGCGATGTGGGAAGGAACTCTCTGCATGAGTAGGCTGTGACCTAGATCTAAAATTCTGTGAGGCAGAAATATATCTTTTCCCACGTTCATGTCTTGAGTTCCTCCAGGATGCTTCAGAATGGACTGGGCAAACTTCAGACTATGAAACAGCGGGTGGAGTATGCACACATGTGTCCCTGCCTGCATGTGGCACGCATGCATGGCAAAGGCAAAGAGTTTTATTTTGTGTCATAAGAAACGGATAGTTTGTTCTATACAGTTCTTATAACAACAGCTTCTCCACCTGCAAATTTTGTCACAGTTATGTGCTATTTGGAGTTGATTATGAGCGTTATGGAACTCTGAAATGGTGAGGTTTATTTTCAAGGTATGTGGGAAAACGCTTTTCCACTTCTCTTGTGGGTTGTGTAAGTGCATGTACATACATATTAGAATTTGAGAAAATGGTCAAGGATTCATGATTCACTAATGAAAGCAAGCATGCAATCCTATAACTTTGTGCATGAGTGGTTTTATTAATTACCATTTTGTGTGGATGTGTGTATGCATGTGTGTGAGGGTGCACATGCCAGGGGTCAGGACTGAGTGTCTTCTCCATTGCTTGCCACCTTTCACTCTATCTATCTATCTATCTATCTATCTATCTATCTATCTATCTATCATCCACCCACCCACCTACCTACCTATCCACCTATCTACTATCTATTTATCTACTATCTATCTATCTACCTACCTACCATCCACCCACCCACCCACCTACCTACCTATCTACTATCTATTTATCTATCTACCTACCACCCACCTATCTAGTCTATCCTATCTATCTATCTATCTATCTATCTATCTATCTATCTATCTATCTAATCGATCATCTATTTTTGGCACAGAATGCCTCACTGAACCTGGAGCTTGTCATTTCAGTTAGCCTAGCTGGCTGGTAAACCTCAGAGATTGTCTGCTTCCCTGGTGCTGGATCCCAGGCATGTACTGCCATACCTGACTTTTTAATGTATGTCCTAGGGCCCAAACTCAGATCCTTATGCTTGCGAGGTGAACAGTTTACTGACTGAGCCATCTCTCTATCCCCTAATCACCATTTATACAAATAAAATGGTTGGGGCTATAGATTTCCCATGAGCATGTGAAAAGCATAACGGAAGTAACTAGACTTTAGGCCTCCTGTGCCCCGGCGCAAATGTTCAATTGTTTTCGATGGTAAAGGTGGGATGGGGCAGGATAAATTGGCACGGAGTAGAGAGGCTGACAGATGAATGGATAGACAAAATGTTTATTCAAATGTATATATACATATTTGTGTGTAAATTTTACTCAGCCTGAGCCATGACATTCTGACACATGCTACAATATAGATAAATTCATAGTACATTATACTGAGAAGAACACTTTGATATTTACATAAGAGACTTGGAGTCAAACTCCTAGAGAAGGAAAGTGGAATGACAGTCGTCAGGGTGTGAGGGGAGGAAAGATGTCAGGTGAGTGCTTGACAGCGAGAGAGTTTCAGTCTGAGAGTATGAAAAGTCACAGCGATGGGTGGTGAGAGGGGTCACACGTTCAAATGTTCTCTCTTGAAAAAGACCTGGTTCTGTGTGTCCTGTGTGTGCTGGGGTTACAGGTATGTATGATCATGTTCTGTATGTGCTGGGGTTACAGGTATGCACTGCTATGTCCTGTGAGTGCTGGGGTTACAGGTATGCACTGCCACGTCCTGTGTGTGCTGGGGTTACAGGTATGCACTGCCACGTCCTGTGTGTTCTGGGGTTACAGGTATTCCATGTCCTGTGTGTGTAGTGTTGAGGCTCTAAACCAGCTCTTCATGTATTCTGGGCAAGCACTGAGATGCATCCATAGTCATGATCAGTTTATGTGGTGTCGAGGATTGCACCTTGCACTTAATGCCTTCTAGGTGAGCGCTGTATCAGCTGGGCCCCAGCTCAAGCCCCAGCTATGCTTCATCCCCAGGCCTCATCCTCCCTCACCCCAACAATGAATTGTACTCACAATAAGCATGAGGAAGATCCTAGGCTTTATTATAAGTCCAGATTATAAAAAAATAAGTCCAGATTGCATGTGGCTATTAAAAATGAATGACAGTTTTTTCCAGAGAAGGGAGGTGGTTCTGTCTGATTTCTGGGTTGGTGGATTACCCACGTATCATCAAAATGATCTTCCTTATTGCTGACCACTTTGTCGCTGTTCTAACGTAAATTGGTGGCCTTTCTCATGCCAGCAGACAAGTGACTGTTTGGTGGCACAGTGTACAAACTCCTCCAGATAGCTCTTGTTTTTGTGTGACCTCCCGGCTTGTTTTTTTCCATGTATAATTGCTGGACTAGAAAACACTTAGATTTTTAAGGAAGCATTCTCATGGTCCAGAGCAACATTTTTTTCTTCCTGTCTCATAGGAAACAGAAGTTTGAGTGTTTTATACTCACAAAACCAGGTTTTATAGTTTCAAAGTAAACGTATCAAAATGAGGTATCATAAAGCTCTAGTGTGAATTGGGAGACGAGGGAGCAATTGCTCAGAAGACCAAGCCCACATGTGTACAGGAGAGAGCAATTAAGAGGCCAGCCATGAGAGTTGTTTTGAGAGTGCATTCAAAACAAGATGAAAGAATCTCCGGACCTTTGAAAATGCCCCAGAAACAATGAAGACAAGAGCCTTCTCCTTTTATCACACTTCTGACTCATAAACCCACTTGAAAGGTCCATATTTACTTTATATAACACATGCACACATATGTATAAGCCACATGTAGTCCTTCACGCTTAGACCATGTACGTTCAGTCTTTTTTGAATCTCAGAAGAAGCTAGGCATTGTGGTACAAGCTTATAAACCCAGGACTTGGGAGGTAGAGGCCGGAAGATCATCTTGAGCTACATAGTGAGACACAGTTCAAAAACCGAGAGCTGGGGATAGAGCTCAGTGGTAGAGTACTTGCCTAGTATGTTCAAGGCTCTGGATTTAACCTCCAGCACTGCCAAAGGAAAAAGTTCTTACACAATGTGGCATAAGAATAGATGTGGAAAATTGAGTGAATTGGGAGGAAAATTGAAATAGGAAATTTCCTGAAGTTTCTATGATTCTCATTTGACACAAGTTGTAGCACCATCAGAATGAATTTATTTATGACCCATCAAATTGAAGCCCTTCATATCACAGAGACATCATCTTTAAAAGGGTGACTTAGCACAATATCCATGTAGTAGAACATAGAATTTTACTGATCCGTTTGGCACAGCCTGCAACTCCCCTGAGTATTAAGTTGATAGGTATCTTAGTGGCCTCTTCTTGTAGTTGAAAGTGATGACTCCACATCCCCGGGACTGCTTACTGGCCTTCTCTGAGGATAGGGAGGTTGATTTCAGATGGTTCAGTCAATATCATCATTTGGTTGCTAAGTGATTGTAGGGCATGGTGCTAACCTTTATAGTTTCCTTCAAAACTGTCTAGCCATGATTGCTCACATAGCGAAAGGTTCTGTGAAACACCCCAGTTCCATTTCTGTAGTAAATCAGGGTGCACCTATAGCCCAGCAGAAACTTGGGCAACTTGGCAGCTCGGAGGGTGACGAAAGGAGGGTCACAAAGCCATACTTCCCGAGAGCAGCTTGCTCTAAAGAGCTCTGCTTCCCACTCTCAGTTAGACTGTGTTTTTCTAAGGCTTTCTAACAATACACAATTCGATTTTAGTACTCAGCGTTTTGCAATTACCCACTCATTTCATGGTTGCCAGTTGGATCCACCTCCACACTAGACTGCAAGCTTGAGGGACGTGAAGTGCTATGCTGGTTTTGAGTTCTAGCTTTCTAGTCCAGAGCCTGGCATGCTGATGTGCTCAGCAAGTATTACCGGGTATGTGGAAGTTTCCCTCCTTTGTACTTCTACTAACATTGCTGACATAAACTGAGGTAGGTATTTCGGGAGGGGCTAAGCCAGTTCAGAATGAAATAGGTGAAGTATCATGCCTGCCACAGAGGCAAAAAGATGAACTAGGTGGGAAAAGTTACATACACCAAAGAGGCAGGAGACTTTCTTGCTGAAGAGATAAGCATCTCTGAGATGGGCATAACTTGACTTTGCTGTCTGAAATGTGATTTTGTTCAAATGTTTTATGGCTTTGAATTTTGTATTTCTCACCCTCTGCTCACATCTTCATTCTCTCAGGATAAAAGTCTCTTAAGATTAGACATGACAATATGTTGCTCATTGTTAGGACAAAATACGTGACAGAAACAGTGTAAGGGAGGGAAGGTTTGTTTTGAGTCCTGGCTTCAGTCCATCATGGCAGCAAAGGCAAGAGGCATAAGTATGAGGCAGTGACTGGTTGTTCACACTGTGGCTGACCAGGAAGCAGGAGCTAGACCTACATCAGGGCTGGGCTCTAACCTTCAAAGGACTGGCTCCAATTCTACTTCTGCCAGCCTGGCCCCATGCCTCAGAGGTTTCATCGTCATCATTCCCCCAACAAACCCTAACACAAAGAACATCATCAACTGCAGAACAAGCATTCAGAACGCTAGCACAGCTGTGAGACCATTCCAGCCATGGTAGTTAAAAGAAACAACCATTCTCAGTTTTAAGAAAATATTTTATGGAGAGACATAAATCATGTTAGGATATGCATAATTATGAGTGATGTTTTATAGCTGATAGGAATTTTAGATCATCTGACATCAGAGATGAATTATAAAATTGGTCAGCTGTATGTAAAGAAAGGGCTGCTGAGAAAAGGATGAGTCCGCCACGTTAAAGAGCAGAGCAGGTCCTTACTATGTCTTGAAGTGCTGTAATAGGAGGAGACAGATACGGAGAGCTCAAGTGATCAGGGTCCAGTGGTAAAGGTCAGATCACACAAGCAAGAAGACACAGCTAGACTTTCATAGCATGCAGTGTCTCAGGTGCAGTGGCTAAGGTGCTGCAAATCCCAGGTGAGCCATCCTGGGAGGTCTCCAGTGAAGTGTGCCGCATGATGTGTTTGCTACCATGGGTCTTCAGGTCTTTAGTCTGCTGTTTTTGTTTTAAATTAAGTTTTATGTGTATGGGTATTTTGCCTACGTAGTAATAGGAGCGGCGGGGCTGCATCCCCGGCACCCGGCTGCCCACATGGCTAGCTCTACCCGAAATAATTACACAGACACTGTATTCCTTTAAACACTACTTGGCCCTTTAGCTCTAGCCCTTACTGGCTAATTCTGATATACCGATCAACCCATCTCTAATAATCTGTAAGCACCGGTCTTACCGGGAAGATTCTAGCATGTGTCTGCCCAGGAGCAGGGCATGGCATCTCTCTGAGAGGAGCTGCATGGTTTCTTAGCTCACTTCCTCTTCCTCCCAGCATTTTGTTCTGTTTACTCCTCCCACCTATATTTTAACCTATGAGGGCCAGCCAAGCAGTTTCTTTATTTTTTAACCAATGACCTTCCTCCATCATTTCCCCTTTTTTTGTTTAAACAAAATAAAAAGGAAGGCTTTAACTTGAAAATAGCAAAATTACATATAACAAAACAGTTATCAAGCAAGAATTACAGTTACAATATTTATATCTATTTTATCTTTTATCATAACTAAGGAAAACTATATCTATTCATTCTTCAACTCCATCAAGGATGCCAGAAGGATATAATATTACCTAAGCAAACAAAAAGTAAGCAATTTTTAAAACTCTAGAAATGACAGAGACATCTCGCTGCCTGTACAGTCACCCAAAGTTCCTCTATACCGTTGGGGCATCCATCTTTGGCCTACAGGCCCATAGTTTTCAGCAGACATTTCCACAAAGCAGGAAATTTCAAAGGCAGTCACTATCTGCTTGTCCTGAAGAATGTCTCGCAGACTCTTTCATGAGTCAGGAACCCCAAAAGACCATCTCACCTTTAGGCAAGTTCAGCAGTCCTCTCTCTGGGGGTTCTCTGTGTCCAATTTATGCAATAGTCCAGGCAAGAACAGTTTCTTGCCCGAATGGCTATCAAACTCCATAAGGATCCTCTTTGATGCCCATCTTCTTCTTGAAGTAGATTGGTGCTGGCAGGAGCAGAGTGTCTCATTGTCATGAAAAGTCCTAAGTTATTAAAACATTTAAAATGCCATATTCTATAATCTTTGAAAGATATGAAGAATGCCTATCTAAAATATATCTATGCATATCTAGAAAATCTTAACTAACATGACTACAAACTTGACTATTATGATTATCTATTAACAAGCTATATATATTACATTTTAAGTGAACTACACAATCACAATACCTTAATAAATATCAGAAATACATATACATATAACAAAATTGACCATAAATCTCTATCAATAAAGCAAAATCTATACTAATGCAAATTATTCATACCTATATCATATCCCCCTTTAAATGTAAAAGAACATTTTTAAACATTTTTTGGGAATATGGGCGCAGTTATTTCTCTCCAAACTGCTTCCTGCTGAATGGGGGCGTCATTAATTAAGTCTTTCATGGTATAACCTGTGTGCTAGTTTCATCTCAGTTGGCAGTTGAGTGAAGCAATTTTCTGAGGGTGTTCATGCAATCTTTCAGGAGGACGTGGTCCATCATACCATATTGGTATGGAAGCAATCCATAGAGTCTCATTGTCTGTGAAAACAAAAGAAGAATCTCTTTTCCAAAGTATCATATCCTTAGATCCAAATTCAAAATATCTATGTTGGATTAATTCAGCAGCATTTATAAACAAATATCTTTTAGCAGCTGTTGCTCCTTCCTCAGCATTCAAACAATTCATACAGAGCATAATAGCATACAGTATCAAAATTCTCTGTGTATTTTCCATCTTTGTGTGCTTTATTTTAACCTCTATTTTGTTTATTTTTACTTTTAACCTTTTGTTTTTTGAGACAGGTTCTCTGTATCTTTGACCTGGAATAACTCTGTATACCAGGCTGTCCTTGAACTCTCAGAGATCCGCCTGTCCCTGCCTCCCAAGCATTGGGATTAAAGGTGTATGCTACTACACCTTGAACTCATAGAGATCTGTTTGTCTCTGCCTTTTAGGCACTGGGATTAAAGGCGTGTGCTCCCACACCCTGAAGTCACAGAGGTCAATCTCCCTCTGCCTCCCAAGTGTTGGGATTAAAGGTGTGTACTACCATACACAACAACTCTCTTCTTTTTTTTTATTTTAAGAACTTCAACTTTTAGCTTGCATATGTTTTTAACATATTGTAAACCATTTAGAAATTTTCTTTGTCTTTGAATCTCTCTTTATTGTATATCTCTCTTTTTCTGACCATATGAGCCTTTAAATTACTGAAAATATGGGTGGGATTAAAGCCGTGGCTTTGCCAGCTAGATCCAGTCCATTCCTTAGCTTTCCAGCCTCATGGTGGAGATACAGGCTGTAGCCATGTTTATAGCCACAACTCTATGGCGTTTAAAGGTCCCTGCCAGCAAGCGAGCTTTAGCAGCCTGTGCCTGCAAACTGCACGAACCGCCTGCGTAAAAGAGTCAGAGTCTGCCCTGGAAGGACAGCCCAGAAAGCCGGCATTTTTAAACGGTGCAGCTTTTTTTCTGCTACGGCTGAAAACCGAAAAGCATGCGTTCAGCTTTTCGTCAACACCTTTTAAGTGTTTCATGGCAGGACCTCTTAATGAGCTGCAGGGTTTTGCAGCTAAAGCTGAGTCAGGAAGCCTCTCTTAGATGAGAGCGCTTGCTTGCCTCTGGCAAGCAGAGTAGAACCGAGAAATGGCAGCTACCAAGAAAACATGCTTTACTCTTTCCCAAGCTTCCTCAAGCTTTCAGTGTATTCAGTCGCCCCACGTTGGGCGCCGTTCTGTAGTAATAGGAGCGGCGGGGCTGCGTCCCCGGCACCCGGCCACCCACATGGCTAGCTCTACCCAAAATAATTACACAGACACTGTATTCCTTTAAACACTGCTTGGCCCTTTAGCTCTAGCCCTTACTGGCTAATTCTGATATACCGATCAACCCATCTCTAATAATCTGTGAGCACCAGTCTTACCGGGAAGATTCTAGCCTACATCCATCCTGGGTCAGAGCTTCATTGCGTGTGTCTGCCCAGGAGCAGGGCATGGCGTCTCTCTGAGAGGAGCTGCATGGTTTCTTAGCTCACTTCCTCTTCTTCCCAGCATTTTGTTCTGTTTACTCCTCCCACCTATATTTTAACCTATGAGGGCCAGCCAAGCAGTTTCTTTATTTTTTAACCAATGATCTTCCTCCATCATGCCTACATGCATGTGTATGTACCATATGTCTGCCTGGTGCTGGCTGAGGTCAAAGATGGTGTCAGATCCCCTGGAAATGGAGTTACAGATATTTGTGAGCCACCATGTGAGTGCTGGGAATCAAACCCATGTCCTCTGGAGGAGCTGCAAATGCTCTTAACCACTGGGCTCTGGCTGCTATTTAAAACAAAAACAAAAATACAAAAACCTGTCTTCAGTGTCACCTTAAATGAATTTATCTGAGATCAGAATGATTCCACTGCAAATGACTGAAGTTTCTAGAAAAAAAAAAAGGCCACACTTATTTACTACTACTAATAAAAAAAGGTTGAATACCATATTAGTCATTGTCCTATTCTTCTGCTTAGAGAATTGAGGAAGCTGATAGAGGAAAAGGCTTGTTTAGTGCCTGGACACTAGTATGTTGTTCTGTAGTAAGCGCACCATGATGGTGAGAGTGGAGAACAAAATTGCTCACCTAGTGACAGCCAGGGAGAGAGGATGGAGAGGGGGGAAGGAAAGGGAGAGAAAGAAAGGGAGGGAAAGAGGGAAGGAATGAGAAAGAGAAGAAGAGGAGAGCACACACTCATATAAAAGCACATGCTACTGGCCTAACTTCCTTCTGGGACCCCTTTCCAAAAGGTTCTACTGCCTCCTAGTAGCACCACAGACTCTGACTGTTGTTTTAACATACAGACCTTAGGGAGATATTTAAGATCTGAACCATAAGGCTGAGTGGAGGTAGCACATGCCTGTAATCCCAGCACTCAGGAGGCAGAGGCAGGCAGATTTCAGAGTTTGAGGCAAGCCTGTACTACAGAGTGAGTTCTAGGACAGCTGGGCTATATAGAGAAACCCTGTTCTGAAAAAAAAAAGGTCTGAACCATAAAAAAATCATTTACTAAGCCTATCTTAGTTCTTAGAGAGTCTTATAACCACAGGACACATTTAATTTAATATATTGGGCCATAGCCAGGTGGTGGTGGTGGTGCACACCTTTAATCCCAGTACCCAGGAGGCAGAGGCAGGCACATCTCTTGAGTTCAAAGACAGTAAGTGCTACAACAGAAAAGCCCTGTCTCAAAACGACAACAACAACAAAGTTTGGGCCGAACACACCTTTGCCTGAAGGTATACCAAATATTATTAAGAAGCTTAAAAACATTTATCTATGGGCTAGAGACGGCTCTGTGAGTCAAGTGACTTCTGCACAAGATGAGGAGCTGAATTCAGATTCCCAGCATTGAGTGAGTGTATGTAATCCTAGTGTGTGCATGCATGTGTGTGTGTGTGTGTGTGTGTGTGTGAGAGAGAGAGAGAGACAATAAGGCAGATCATTGGAGCTTGCTGGTCAGCCCAACCTATCTAACTAATGTATACTGGGCTCAGTGACAGACCCAGCCTCAAACATAAATAAATGAATAAATAAATAAATGAGAATGATAGGGAGGACACCCAAAGTCAACTTCTGGCTTCCACATGTACACACATACATGTGCACATACAAAAATCTGTCAAAACATTCAATTACAAGAGTCTTTTAGACCATTAGCTCTACAGGGGGGCTACGGCGGTTCTCTGTCTTCTGTAAATCCAAGTCTCTTTCTCTGGTTTTTCTTCACATTGTGCTTTGAAACTGAAAAGCAAACATGAAGCTAGGTGTGGCAGCATGTGCTTGTGATCCCTGTGTTTGTGAGGCACAGGTGGGATGATTGTGAGTTCAAGGCCAGCTTAGCCTAAATAGCAAGAACTTATTAGAGGAGAGGAAGCCTAGAGGGAGGAGAGGAAAGGGAGGGGGAGGTAAGGGAAGAGTTGGGGGACGGGAACTATTGCTTAAGAAACAAGCCCCTTGCCTGGACAATTGGAAAGTAATCCAGCCACAATTTCTGGTGATATAACAGAAACCCAGGCTAGACACCCGAGGTGAGCAAGTAAGAGATAGCAGATATGTGACTCTTGAATATCACGGATTGTATTTCAAAACCACATTGGAAAGGATATTGGTTCATATTTGACTTTCGTATTAACTTTGCCTTTTCCTATTCCCATCACAGATAACTGAGGTTTTAATGTACAGTAATGACATCCTAGTAAGGGGGGCTGTCCCAGAAGCATATCTGAACTTCTGCTTAGTATATTTTATTCTTGCAGCTTTCCTTCCTCCTAATTTGTAATTCAAGAGGCTGAGCAGAGACAGCAAAGCTTCTGGAATGGCTAAAACAACCAGGAGCTGGGATACCACCTTCTATGAAAAGGTTTGCTATCAAACTTGCTTTTCATTTCATTATGCTGTGCTTTGCTTTTGCCCCATGCTTCCTAAATGTAGATTACTCCTACATGGTCAGTTTGTGATTATCGAATAGTTGAATGTGAGGGTAATTTATTTTTTTCTAGGTGAGCTGCTCAGGCATAAAGCAAAATTTGTTAGGTTTCTCTTAGCTGTCAGTTCGCCCCAACTGCTTTAGATCTTATCAGATGTATCCTTGCTTCTTGTTTGTAGCACACATTTTTGACGTCTTGGAGCTGTGATTAGCCAAGGTTAATCTACTGTTAGGGCATGGTTTTCTGTATTATTTGTCTTCAGAAATGATGTACGCCTGTTTACACACTGCTGTTGCTCACATTTCCCCTTTACTTAAAAAAGATGAAGGCTGTTTTGGTATAGAAGAGTTTATTGAACTTCAAAGAGGTGATGTAATACAGTCATTTGCACTCACTGCCATAGTTCCCTTCACGTATGTTGGACCAGGACTACTGGAAGGTTGAGCTCAGTTTAATAAAGCATGGTGTTTTGGTTTTACACCCAACAAGATGTCAGGGAATATACTAGAATGAGAGATTACAAAGTATACTCTCATATTTGGCTAATTTTTGTTGTTATATTCTATGCATATGAGGCAACAAAATACCTTTATTAAGTAGACATTCTTTAGCACCTAACATGTTTGTGGGTAAGAAATGATTTACTTCTCATCTTTGCGACACTTTCATGAATGAAAATCTCTTTAGTGCAATATGAAATTAATGAAAAAAAGTCTTAAAACTAATGTACAGAATCTCTGGCGCTACCAAATTAAAAGCATGTTCCTTCAAACCCAAGAAGATATGAGTAGCAGTCCCAGGAAATGTCATTCTCTAGTTGTAGTTGTGTAGCAGCAGGAAGCTGAGCCACAGGAAATCCTCATGACCCTTCAGTTTGGAAACATTGTTAGCTTTCTTCCTGCTATAAATGATCAAAGAAACATCCGGCTAACTCTCCTGGGCCCGAGCTCACGTTGAGTGACAGGTCCAACATGTTAGCTCAAGGAAACCTGACGGGCTAACTTGTGGCCTTAGTTGTCGAACAGGGTGTCATTTCCCATGTTTCGTTGGGTGCTCCAGCAGCATCAGCTTCTAACAAAGGCAGAGGTTTCAACCTACAGTGGCTTCACAAAAGGAAACATGTGACAGCAGCTCCTCAGCTTGGGAATCCTAGGGCCAGGAGTACCCCTGGGATCCCGTTCCCCTAGATTCTCTGCTTTACAGCTACTGGGTGGCTTTTGGAGTTGGGAGTCAGGCTCTCCGGTCCCAGATGGAAATCATTAACAAGAAGGGAAGCCATGGTCTATCGGACAGACCTGGGTCTGAGTGTGTCTGGACTTGGGAAAGAAAGGAACGAGGTGGTCCCTTCCTCCCGGAGTCCATCTGAACGATTAGGTAAAAATCCCGCCAGGGTGTGGTCGAGGCACCCACCGGCAACTACTAAGGCAAGGAAAAACCGGAAGTCCTGCAGGTTCCCACCTCGGATTGGCGAGACTCTCGTAACCCCTTTCGGAAGTCTCCACAGATCTTCCGCCATTAGGCGCCCAGGCGGCCGCCACGGGGAGCGTGCGGAAAGGGAGTCTTTCTCCCGCCTCCCCGGCCGGCCCGCCTTCGCTCATTGGGTAGGAGAAGAACGCCCCTCCTGCGTCTGTACGTGCTCCGGGTGGAAACCGGAGCTGTGGGCGTTGGCGTTCCGGACAGGGAAGGGCCGTGGGCGACTCAAGAAGGCCGCCCGCCCGCCGCTCCTCCTACCCCTCCCCCGCTCCCCCACCCCCGCCTCGGCCCCGAAGGGGGCTGCACGGGCGACTTGGCGGCGATGGCTCGAGCTCGGGCGGCGACAGCGGTGGCCGGAGGCGGCGGCTCCTCCTCCTCCTCCTGGGCCTGGGCCCGGCGGTGATCCGAGCTGGCGGCCGCGGCCCCCCGATGAGACTGTTGGCGGGCTGGCTGTGCCTGAGCCTGGCGTCCGTGTGGCTGGCGCGGAGGATGTGGACGCTGCGGAGCCCGCTCTCCCGCTCCCTGTACGTGAACATGACGAGCGGCCCTGGCGGGCCAGCGGCGGCCGCGGGCGGCGGGAAGGACACGCACCAGGTATTGGGCCGCAGCCCTGCGGAGCGGGGGCGTGGCGCTCGGCCTTCCCGCGCTCGCCCGGGCCATTGTGCGGTGCAGCGCGCGCGGGCCTCGGCCCCAGCCTCTCACAAACTTTTCCCGGCCCGGGCGCTGGCCCCGCGGCGCCTTTTGTTTGGTGGCGCGGGCAGAGTACGGCCTCCGCTGCCCCAGCTCCCCAGGCCCCAGCGTGGGCGCCCCGGAGCCCCGCATTGTTCCCAGGCCCCCGGCGGCGCCCGCGCCCGGCCTCAGGATCAGTGCAACTTTGGGGTGGGCTACCCAACTGGCACCGGGGCCCGAGCAGAAAACAGCCCCCACCATCACCCGGGCCAGCCTTCCTCTCCCCCGAGGAGCAAAACCGAAAGCCGGTCCCTCTTTTTGTCTAACCGAATCTCTAAACATACAAAGGGTTGTAAAGAAATTCAACCGGGCCTTGTGAACCATTCGGCTGACATTTTCCCGAAGCACTTAAAAAAATGTGTTTGACAGGTCTGGGCTCCCAGCCTAGGAACCCTCCCTCCCCTTCTGCCTAATGGACGTGTTCTTTAAACTTGGGTTTAGTTAGCTGATCAGAAAGGTTAGGACAAGGAGGGTTTAAAGGGAGAGGTTTTTAAAGTCGGAACTGTGCAGCGGTGAATTCTTGTTGTAGTTAATGGATCGTGAGCCGTGGGATTCTACCGGCTAGACGGTCTTTTCATTAGCTGTTTGTACCTCTTAAAGAAGTAGGCATGGGTCAGCTGTTGAATTAAGAGGGAGGTGTTTCATATTTGATCGTGAGTAGTTTGCGGTTAACCTTGCAGTCATTGAAGAGAGAGGCCTTGGAAATTAGACAAACTTTGGGCTTCTAAAAGCCAGAGTTTAGTACATCTTGCTTTTACAGAGAGAAACAAAGAATTATTCGTGTTATTTTCGACCTCACCTTTTCATGTATAAAAGCAACATTAGGTTTGATTTACTGATTATTGGGATACATTGTTTTTTTATGATGCTAGAACGGAACTCAAATCCCGGAAACTGTTCTACTGGGGATAGATACTCAGATCCCTTTTGGAAGTAATCCTAGATTTACATTAAAAAAAAATGCCCTAGTGATTGTGGTGTTTTAGATGACCACTCGTGGTGTTAAGAGTGTATATAAACTTAGTATACAATCTTACATTGTATAGTTATATTTATCGCCATGGGCTACTTCCTGCTAGCTCAGTGTCATAGACATAATACCCTGTTCATTGTATAGGTACCAGGATGCCTCATGTCCATGTGGAACAAGAGATTGGAAATGCTGTTTTTAACAAGGACTGGATAGAAAAAAAAATCATTCTCTTTGATGAAGAATTATGGCTGAGTCTCCCAGTTGTTGGTCACACTTGTGAATACTGCAGCGGTTTGATTTAAGTGCTCATAAAAATTGTGCTTATGGGATGGCTTAGTAGTTAAAGAATGTGCTGTTCAGTTTCCAGCACCCATGCCAGATAACAACTCTTGTAACTCTAGTTCCCGCGGGATTGGATGCCTCTGGCTGTCTTTGTGCGTGCTCCTGCGCGCGCACCGATATTTAAAAGAAATCTTTAAAAAATTGTATTTATTTTAAAAACTGAAAACTGGTTTCTGTTGGTGGACACTGTCTCTGAATTTCCAGCTGAGAGCATTTTCTAATTGCATACATTCATTTATTTTTTGTGGTGCCGAGGATGGAACCCAGGACCTGTACATGCCAGGTAACCACTGTACCACAGGCACATCCATAGTCCTTGTTTATTTGTGTATTTAATTTTGAGACGGCCTTGTAGCTCTGGCTGTCCTAGTAACCCTACGTAGTCCAGGCTGGCTTTGAACTCAAAGCAGTCTTCCCGCCTCAGCTTCCAGAATGCTAGAATTACAGGTGTTCAGCATCACATCTGGCTTGCTCTCAGGGTTTTGTTTTGTTTTGCTTTGGTGTGCCACCACTGCCTGGCCGTCCTTGGTGTTTTGAGTAGTTTAGGATGGTCTCAGCTTCACAATCCTCCTACACTGACCTGAGTACTGGGGTAATTATAAGTGTGCAGTGATAAACCCTGCCAGACATTATTTTTGAGGTGAATACATTTGTGTTATTAAAAAGAAATGTCTGTGAGTAAAGATGAAGATGACCAGGAGGAAAGTGTGTACGCCTAGAAGCCACCAGGAGCTAACAGAGAAAGGCTGTCCTTTTTGCGTCTCGGCAGAGTGCATGACTTTTTTTATATTCCAGAATCCTGGTTTGCTGCATAACTTTGTTGCTTGTGAAGTAACTTTAATGGTTTTCCCCTTCAAATTAATAGTTTTATAGAGGTTTTCTGGTGTTCATTTGGGTGTGTGGGTTCCATGGCCAGCCGCATCTGGTTCTTTTGGAGTTGCATGAAAGAGGAGTTCCAGACTAAACCATCTTAGCACAGGTTTTCTTGGTGGTGTTTTATAAAGGATTTATGGTGCAGGGATTTTTGGTTAAGAGAGATCTGGAGTGAAGTTTACTCATTAAAAATTGCTGTTTAGTTGTTGGGCTTAGCTTGAAAACTAATTACTTGTTTCAGTGTGCTAGTTGCAGGACTAGATTATGCTTTACTTTGGCAAGAAGAAGGACTTTTGGAGAAGGGACATAACCAGCAGGCTGAACTGGTTTTATTGACTTGGGTAGCTTGTGAAATAAGAATAGCCTCATGTTTTTAAGTGGTTGTCAATGGGGGTACAAAATACTATTTTGTAACATGAGAATTTCACATATAAAATTCAAATATCAGAGTCTTCAAGTTTTGTTGAAACATAGCTGAACACATTGGTTCAGCTATGGGCGGTGTGTGTGTTTGGGTAAAGAAATAATCACCACCCAACAGTATTTTCTCTGCCCTGTCTTTAAAAGTCTGCTCCCCCCCCTCAGTTCCCAGCTTTGTTGATCAACAGTATGGGATTCTCAACCACAGGATGGGAGGATGGATTTGTTGGGGGAGAAGTAGAAAGCAGCAGGAACTAGATGTCACTCATCATTGTCAGTACACTCAGAGCATAGGAAACCAAAAAACCCTTTGGATGTAGTCTTTTTGGTGCATTCTACCTAGTGCTTAAAGTTAAAGAACCATTATGGAGCTATTGAAACTTGAAAGGCTCCTCAAGGCCCCAATAACTAGATTCTTAGTAATAACAGTCATCCACAGCCTCTCAATTGATGGATCGAAAGGTTGTTATAAAACTTGTTGGTTCTAAACCATGGCACTTTCTTCAGGTGGAAAACTTGTATTTGTTTTTCACATATAACATTTAATGTGTGGAATTATTTAGAAGTCACTTAATATTACAAGTTACATGTAAGTCTAGTGCTTACATATAAAGAGTCTATTTTTACCTTCTTATATAAGCTCAGAGCTGCTGTGCCAGCCTCTACAATAGAGTCAAGAGAGAATTGGAATATATATTTCCAAATGAAAAAGTACTTGAATGTCACAGCCAGAGTCAGATGTGCTAAAGGACAGGTTGAGTTTCCTGTCCCTTTATTCCTCATTTGCCATGTGGAGGTTGTCAGAAGTCAGGCATGAGTTAACCATGCTTCAGGGTGTCAGCCAGCTAGCCAACAGACTGATGAATTGGTGTCTCTGCTCTGCCTTCCAGGCTGGAAGCCTTTGCAGCCGAATACTAAAGACTCCAGAGAAGGTTTCTTTCCTCTTTGCACCCTCTACTATAGCCTTTAAACAAGTGCGTGCCTCAGTTTCATGGAACACTAAGATCACTTCCTTCCTGAATGTGCCAAGGGTCATTATGTTCCCCTTTGAAAGTGCCCTAGAGGACCCTGTAACCTGTACTAAAAAGAGTCTGTTGTTGCGCCCATCAGGAGTTTTATTAAAATCTTAGGATTATAAAACACTAATCATGAGAGAGTATTTGGAATGAGGACTGCCAGTTATATATTTATTAAGTCCAAGCTAAAGCAACTTGATCTAATCTGTATAAATGGCTCTCCACTATGAATGCACGGGCACCTTTCATTTTGTGCATTGAGATTGTTAGCTGAGCCTGATTATGCTGCTGGGTGCTCTGCAGACAGAAATGGATGGAAGGACAGAGGTTTACTCACAAGCTTTGCCCAGTATTGGGGAGAGGGAAATTCTCAGTCAGTCTTGGCCTTACCAGGTGCTATCATTTATAGAAAGATGCACCTAAAGCCAAGACATATGCATGTGCGTATTTAATTATGGGCCTTAATTACCAGACTTGTATGCCAAATTTTCTCCTGTTCATAGTGCTTTTGGACCTTCCTTCCTTCCTTCCTTTTGAAGATTTTTATTTATTTATTATATATGTAGTGTTCTGTCAGCATATATGCTTGCATGCTGTAAGAGGGTTGTGAGCCACCGTGTGGTTGCTGGGAATTGAACTCAGGACCTCTGGAAGGGCAGTCAGTGCTCTTAACTAACCACTGAGCCTGCTCTCCAGCCCCATGGGGCTATCTTTCTTTACTCATTGTTGCTATATCTTGGAGGGATCCTAATTCCTACAGCCCCATTACACATCTCAAGTAAAGAGATAACTGACTTGTAACAAATTTCTAGATAAATGGTGAGTGGGTTTTGGATTTACTCTTGAGCTGTCTTTTAGAGTGTCAGTTGTGAAATTTTGAGACTGATTGCATTGCATCTGGGAATGGAATTTCTGAGTCCTTAACTTTAAAGATTGTAGTTCATGGGCTTTTTCTGACCACCTCTCTAATTGGAAAGAATGTTTATTCATTAAATTAATGGGTCCCATTTCTTTTGAGAATGATTTGGGTGCCCAGACAGTTAATATGAACTATGTCCTATATCCCCCCCTCCCCCCCAGTCCTGGCCAGCCAGCCGTTTCCTTCTGACATGTGAACACTTACTAGGGCTTTTATCGTGTACCTGGTAACTTTAAGTAAGTTGTGCTTTATAATCCTATAACAGCTCTTCTTCATAGCTGGTGCCACACCCACATTCAAGAGACTTGTGAGAAACCAGAGTCAGTTGTTGGGTTTGCGATCAAGCTCTTTGCCTTAGTAAGAGGCCCGAGCATGTCCCATTACCTCATAGAGCTCCTTCCAGGAAACCATGTGTTCTCTGAAGGCTATGTGAAAATGGAAAATCCGTCCACTCTAGTGGGCCTCTGTGGAGTCACTATGGTTCAAGATTTTGTGGTCTGTGAGTTGGACAGCTGTAGGACTGCTCAGTTTGACCTGCTTTGGTAAAACTTAAAGCTGGCGTGGGGGCTCCTTACCTTCTGCTGACAAGGAGTTTTTCAACTTTTTTGTTTTTGTTTTTTTTGAGACAGCGTTTCTCTGTAGCTTTGGAGCCTGTCCTGGAACTAGCTCTTGTTAGACCAGGCTGGCCTTGAACTCACAGAGATCCACCTGCCTCTCAGTTTTTCAATTTCTCACCACTCACTGTGTGCCCAACAACACAAGGGCAGAAGTTACAGGTCTTAGGATATAGTTCTACCAGACTGCCACTCACTTTAGAGACCAGCAGCAAGTTCCAGGTCCTCAGCCTTTCCTCACCTTGACTATATGTTTAGAGGATCCTGCAACCCCATCTCCTGGGTTTCATAATTTACTGTAATGGTAATGGTTCCCATACTTAGGCATAATGGATTGAATCATTGGCCATGGTTAGCCAACCTCAATCCAGTGTTTTTCTGTTCTTGGGGATGAAGGATAGAGCCAAAAGTTTCTAGCTGTCTAGTCATAACTTTTCCTCCTTCCCATCTTACTTATGAACAAAAGAATATTTTTGTTTTAAATTTATGTGTATGAGTGTCTTGCCTACATGTGTGTCTGGGTACCATGTGCATGCCTATATCCCACAGAGACCAGAAGAGGGTATTGGATCCTGTGTAACTATTACAGGATGCTATGAGCCACCTTCTGGGTTCTGGGAATCCAGCCTAGGTTCAGTCTCAAAAAGACATTCTTATCACCAGGAAGGTTTCTCAGAAGTTTTAGGAGCTCTATACCAGGAATATGGGGGAAACGACCAAATATTTTATTTTGTCACACTATATAAAGTCAATAAGCTGTGTTTTATAATTTTCAAGTTCTTTTGGTGTGTTCAATTCTGTTGTATTTTGAAAGAAAAGACTATTCATTGTATAGCGTGTATTTGGTTGGTGGAAATTCCAGAAAACAATTTTAGAGAAACTTTTAACTGTGTCCATTAGCCTTGACAATTAGCTGTAGTTTCACAGAGAAGCTGCATTTCCTTTACTCTAATAGTGACTCATCAACCAGGTTATATAAATATTAAGAAATGTACATCTGCTTAATGAAGCTTTTTTTGTGTGTGTAGTGAATGTATATGTTTGGTGCATAGTCGTGGAGGCTAGAGGACATTGGGTATATTCCTCTATCACTCTCTGCCTATGCCCTTGAATAGACAGGGTCGCTTACTGATCCTCAAGACCATGGTTTTGCCTAGACTGTCTGGCTTTTTATGTGTGTGCCTGCATTTCAACTCAGGTCTTCATGTTGGCACAGCAATTGCTCTTCCTCACTGAGCCATCTTTCTAACCCATGAAGAAGTTTTGAAAGACCGTATAACCTCATGTCTCATTATCTTGATTTAGTAATATTGTCAGAAACCCCACCATGCTATTGTCACCCATCCAGTTTGGCTCTTTATTATTTGTCAAGTTATTACTATCCTTGCAGTCTTGTGCGAGTAATGACAATATTGCTAGTTACTATAGTTTTACAGAGGTGTTGAGTTATCACAACCTACTGTGCCTGGCATCGGTGGGTTGGTTGGATTTCAAAGTTTACTTGATTAATAAGATCACAGACCTTTAAAGGAGGGTGATAATGAAATGCCCTTAGACATTGTGGTCTCAACATTGGTGCATAGCCTTCCCACCATGAAATTTATTAAGGGTAGTATTTTGTTCTTGCCCAATGCACCTTTGTCTCTGTGGTCTTTGAGGAACATGCATGCAAAGAACTTGACCTGCTGGACAGTGCCTGTGTGTCTCTAGGTGGTTACAAGCTCTGTAGAGCTTTCACTTAAGCCTGCTTGTTTGGAGAACACCAGCTCCCTGCAGTAGCTTCTCACTGATTGGCTCTTGTTGGCTTCTCAGCAAGTTTTCTTATTGAGGGCTATGCAGGTTGGAATCCAGATCCTACTCTCATTGCTACTTGTTCCTCTTGGTTTCAGAATTTATTTTTGATTCTGGAATTCAAGTTTTGAGACCAGTGAGTCCCTCCTGTAATCAGTAGCAGTATTAGACCACATTTTCTCATCCTGGCTAAATCCAGTTCTCATAGTTTCTCAAGCAGTGACAGTTGCTCTCTGGCTACGTTTTGTTCACTGGGGTGATGCTAGTAGCATCTGATGTGTAAAGGTAATCTGTAACAAAGGGTTACCAGGCCCAAGTGTCAGTGCCAAGGTTGAGAAACACTGGCCCATAGGAATACACTTCCTGGATTGGATTATTAATTTCTTCAAACTTGTCCAGACCAGCTTCATTGGAGAATAGCCCTGCTTATTTTCAAGCAGTGCTGGGTAGAGTAAAGCAAGAACCATTTGTAAAAGATGTTCTTGGCACAGTCACAGGAATAGGATCTAGAACCAGCTGAAGGCACTCTGGGACTCTGGATTCCCTGTCTCTTCAAAAGAGGAGGTTTAACCCACACAAAGTGGCTCATGCCTGTAATTAATTCTAGAGCTTGGGAGGCTGAGGCAGGCAGTTGCCTCTAGTCTGAGCTACATAGTGAGCTCTGGACCAATCTGTGCTACAGGGTATGGTACACAAATTCTAATTGCTTTTTTTTTTTTTGGTTTTTTCGAGACAGGGTTTCTCTGAAGTTTTTGGTGCCTGTCCTGGAGCTAGCTCTTGTAGACCAGGCTGGCCTCGAACTCACAGAGATCCGCCTGCCTCTGGGATTAAAGGTGTGTGCCACCACCGCCTGGCTCGGCTTTAATTGCTCTTAATAAAACCTGGAGTCAGATATTAGGGAGATCAGAGAAGCAGTGTAGCCAGTCACTAGAGAGACCTTTTACGTCTACCGAATTCTCAGACCAAAAGGGCGACCCTAACCTCAGTCTGCATCCTCAGACTGTTGCCTCGGACTGCACTGAGCTCCTGTCCCCTCCCACCTTATATTCCTCTCTCCGCTCAGCCAAATCACTCCTGTCTCCACCTCCCTAGTGCTGAGATTACTTAGAATTTCACAATTTATGGGTTCTGGGCATTGAACTCATAAATAAGTTCATGTTTGAAAAGCAAGCATCTTATCAACTGAGGTATCTTCACGTCCACACAAAAAAATCAAAGTTTCTAGTATTTTCCACATAATCCATTATCATTATGTCAGGGAACATGGTGGCAGGCAGGTGCTGGAGTGGTAGCTGAGAACTGCATCCTGGTCTGCAGGCTGAGAAGAGGGACTGCAAGCTTGGCATGGACTTTAAAAACATCAAAGCCCACCTGTAGTGTCACACTTCCTTCAGCAAGGCCACACCTCCTAATTACCCCCCCTTCTTTAAAATAGTGCCGCTCTCTGGTGACTAAAGCATTCAAATATATGAGCCCGTGGGGACCATTCTTATTCAAAACACCACAGATTTTTTTTTCTAAGAAAACTTTTGTGGCAGTAATGGTCCAATACATGTGTTAGTATTTATGAATGGAGAAATATGCTATTAAAATTTGAGATTTTTTTTGTGGTGCTTTAAAGCAATAATAGCAGTTAATGATGCCACTTCTTACTTCTGAAAGTCAGGATCCATTGCTACTCTTGTCCGTTTACAAATGGGTGCCAAGAAATTCTTAGCTCCTGGTTTTCAGTTGGATGACTTGTTGCCCATGTTAACAGAATGCTCCTGATTGCCTGTTAGCAAGGTGCTGTGTTTCAACTAGATTAGCCATTTCAGAGTAAAAAATAAATACAAGTCAGAGTAACTCAGTTGTAGAGTTCAGAATGTGCACAAGGTCATGAGTATAATAAAAATGGTTTATGAGCAGTACTGAGGCATAGCTTCAGGCTTAGTAAGTTTTAAGGATTAGTAAATAGTAAATGATTAAGCAAGAACATTTCCAGACCAAGGAGAGAAGTGTAGGCTGTGAATTTCAAGCCATTTTATAGCTTGTCACTATAGGGCAGAGACAACAAGTAGTTTTTGGTAAAGTCCAAGAAGTTTTGTTAGCAGTGGTTAAACAGCAAGTTAGTACAAAGTAGTCAAGAGCAAGAACCTTTGGAGTCTGTAGAGTGTACGAAGGCTGAATCATTGACATTTACTGTGACCTTTTGCTTGTTTTTGCTGGCTTCCATTTGGTTTCTTTTAATGTTAGTGTCAAGAAGACTGATTGCACTTAGCATTTACTAAGTGTAGGATGACTATAAAATTGCTCCATTAATGGTGCAGGAAGTTATGGGACACTTATTGCTAGTAAGTGGTCAGATTTGTCAAGGTTAAGCAAGTCACTTAGGGCTAGTAGACTCCTTATTTGGAAAAATTAGTAGTTTCCTAATAAATAATGCACTAAAAGTAACTGTCTGCAGTTTTTCCACTGTGTATAAGGGACTTGAGGGTGTCTGTCTGAGAGGAACCACTATTGCTGCTTTGTACTGTACTGACTTGTCCGCATTGTATTTGTTCATCACACTTGTGAGCTAAGGAGAGTCACTGAGCTCACATAGGGCTACACTGAAGCTGCTGTGCAACCTCCTCTCCCACTTTCCTGCTACACTAACTCTAGGGAGATGGGAAGTGTTTGTTTTGGAAGGCTTGCTAAATAAACATATAAAGATACTTTCATGCCTGTGGGTGTTTTGCCTGCATGTATATACGTGCACCACGTGCATACTGTGCCTGGGGAGGCCAGAAGAGAGCATTGGATGCCCTAACACTGGAGTCGCAGGCGGTTGTGAGCTGCCATGTGGGTGCTAGAAAACTGAATCTGGGTCCTTTGCAGGGCCAGCTAGTGTTTTTAAACACTGAGCCGTGTGTCTAACCTTTGAAGGTTAACTTTCTCTGTAGTTGTGGAATTTTGTTTTTAAAAAATATTATCTGGCTAGAACCTATTCTTGTGTTTTTTCAAGACAGGGTTTCTCTGTAGCTTTGGAGCCTGTCCTGGAACTAGCTCTTGTAGACCAGGCTGGCCTTGAATCCTTGAACTCACAGAGATCCCCGCGCCTTTGCCTCCCGTGCTGGGATTAAAGGCACAAGCCACCACCGCCCTGCACTAGAACCTATTCTTAGAAATCTTTTCTTAGTGTGTAATCACTTTGTCCTCTTAATTGCAGAATGAACTCAAGTAACTTCTTCAGCTTTCTTGAGCTCATGAGAGTTGAGGCGGGCATACTCCTAAAGCACACCCCAGGATGTCCAAAGGTCTCTTTTCCTTACACCTCTGAAGAAGGCAAACTGATCTGTTTTCCAGAGTACTAGTTGTTTACTCTGCTGCTGATTAGGTTGGCAGATTCGAGGTACATCTCTGGATTATACAGTGTTCCACTTAAACACAGTGATGCTAGCCATCCGCCTGCGATGCTGAGTCAGTCTGGGCCAAGGAAGGTTTTCTGACTTGACTGAGGCCTTGGGTTAGAGTTTGATGACCTGGTTCTGCCAGCTACTGTGCTGCATGACCTGGAAGCCCTCTCACCTTCCTCTCTACCCAGCGGGCTGGGTGATGGGAATGAAGTGAGAGGTCACCTGAACTTTGTGGGTCATGCGGGCAGGAAAGATGATTGATGATCGCCCGCAGAGTCATGAGATTGTATTTGAAGATCTTAGATTAGATTTTAGGCCTCTGGGGTTTTGTTTTGTTAGATTTCTTAGGCATTACATCAACTGTGTTTAATCTTACTTTTTTTCCCCCCTAGTGGTATGTGTGCAACAGAGAGAAGTTATGTGAATCACTTCAGTCTGTCTTTGTTCAGAGTTATCTTGATCAAGGAACACAGATCTTCTTAAACAACAGCATTGAGAAATCTGGCTGGCTATTTATCCAACTCTATCATTCTTTTGTATCATCTGTTTTTAGCCTGTTTATGTCTAGAACATCTATCAACGGGTAAGTGAATATTAGAATTTCCACCCCTTTTATTCTCAGGCTTAAAAAAGGAAAGAGGGAAGTTACCTTGTTCTAGATACTACCTTAACCACAACACTCCTGCTTGTCAAAATTGCTATTGAAGCCTTGTGTACCTAGATTTTTAAAATTCATCGTAACTGTGCAAGTAGCTTGATTAGCCAGTATTTCTGTGGTGGGAGACTTCAGTTCATTTCCTGCTCTGATGGACATAGGAACCACCAGGAGATGGTGTTAAAAGGTAGGTTATGAGTTGATTGCTTCTGAGAGTCTGTGTTTTCTGTTTTGTTTTGTTTTTTTCCTTCTTTTTATTTTGAGGCGGTTTCTCTGTGTAACAGTCCTAGCTGTCCGGACCTTGCTCTGTAGACCAGGCTGCTCTCAAGCTCACAGAGATTCTCCTGCCTCTGCCTCCACAAGTTCTGGAGTTAAAGACATGTACCACCTCACCCAACTAAGGGTCTGTGTTTTTAACAAACTTCTGCTAACTGTGGGCTTTGGAGTAGCAAAGAATTGAGACCAAGCCCTCAACAGGAGGAGGCCCTTATGCTGAAGGAAGGCCCTAAGCCCACATCCCACAGACAAGTTTTTGATGGGATCTGACTATCCAGCCCAACAGTAGGCAACAGCTGTTTAAAGGATCTGGCATTTGTCCTTACATAATGTCTAGGCTTACCAGGAAGTTTGGTTCCTTCATAAATATCTACAGAAAAGATTTCATAAATATCATTTATCACTTCTTAGTTAGATTTTTAAACGTGCCCAAGGCCTTACAATGAAGAAAGCCAAATTTTGGCGATCGGTCATGATGCTTTTCTTTTACCCTTGAGGTTTGGATCAAATTTCTGCTAAATGTCCAGATCCCCAATCTATCATCTAGTTCTTACATATGTTTTCAGGCACACAAGCCATCCGCCAGGGTTTCTTACTTAATTTTCTCCCTTGTTTATATGAACTTGGTTTATGTTTGCTTCAGCAAACATTTGAGATTTTTTATTGGGAGTTGAATTTATACAACCTGGCCTATTATGTCCTAGAATTGGTTACACTGATTTTCTGTTCTATGCCATTCATTCTTTTTTGGGGGGAAATCAAGCGTGGATTTTTTTTTTCTTTCTAATTTTTTATTTTTCAAGACAGAGTTTCTTTATGTAGCTCTGGCTGTCCTGGAACTTGCTCTCTTTGTAGGCCAGATTGACCTCGAACTCACAGAGATCCTTTATGGGAGTTCTCTACTCTTTGAAAGTGATAAAAGGTGGGAATCTTTTCTTTAAAAAGTGCTTTCAGGGTTGGAGAGATGGCTTAGCAGTTAAGAACTTTGGCTGCTCTTCCACAGGACTTGGGCTCAGTTTCCAGCATCCACAAGGTGCGCCAGTTCCAGAGGATCCAACACCTTCACACAGACATACCTGTAGGCAAAACACCAATGCACATAAAATAAAGAAATAACTTCTTAAAGAAAGTGCTTGCATCAGTGCTTTGTTTCTGGACATCTCAAACTAAAATTACTTCCTTTTTCTTCTACCTGCTGAAACCCACTTAAAATTCCTTACTGTAGAATTTGGCAGTTTGACCAACAAGGCAGCATAATAGTAAATGCCATTGTCTTCCATTACTGTAACTCTTCTGCCTCCACCCTTTTTGTTTTTATGTAGCCTTGGTATGTTGCCTAGATTGGCCTCAAACCCCTGTACTCCTGAGCTCAATGATATATACCCCTGTTACATGCTGTTCTGTTTGCCTTGCTTATTCTACAGTTGTGATTATTGCTTATTGTGTGTGTGCATGTGAATGTGCATTCCCAGGACATACCAGTGTGAAGGTGGTGGACAGATTGTGGGACTTGATTCTGTCCCACTGTGTGGGCAGGGGGTTGAATTTAGGTAGTCAGGTTTGGCCCTTTACCTACTGAGCCATATCACTGCCACGCCCTGCCCCCACCTCTTGTTAAACTTAGTGTCTCTTGTCCTCTACTAAGAACTCAGTTTTGAACCCACCGGTATTTTCCACTATGCAGTGGTACTCTCTGCAATAGAAATAACTACATAGTTATGGTGAAACCTTCTTGAACCAAGATACTTATCAAAGTTCTTCATGGTAGAAAGAAGGCAAAGAGAGAGTTGGTTTGTGTTGTTTGGTTTTGTTTTTGCATAGTGTCTTGCTATGTGTCTCTGGCTGGTCTTGAACTTGTGGCAGCCCTCTTACCTCTGCCTCCTGACTGCTGGAATAACAGATATATGCCTCCACACCCAGTTTAAAAGATTTTCTTTTTTTTTTTTTTTAAATTGGTGATACTGGGGATTTTATTCCCTTATACAGTTGGGGCAAGGACTGTTTATATATCCTAAGTTATATCCCTTGAGAAACTTTGGTTTTTCAAGATGTGGTTTCTCAGTGTAGCCCTAGACTGTTCTGGAAAGGCTCTGTAAACCAGGATGGCCTTGAACTCACAGAGACCTGCCTGCCTCCTGCCCCCAAGTGCTGGAATTAAAGGCTTGCACCACTAAGCCCAGCTTGTTTTCAGTTTATTTTATAAGGAAGAAACACAGCTCTCTGTAGACTTATGTCTAGAGAACCTAGGATGATTCTGAAGGACTGGACAGAGTGGAGAACACTCTCCACAGTGTTTCCTGGAGGCCTGATGTCATACTAGTGCAGTGTCTCCATGTGTACTTGGATAATTCTGTTTGCTTGCTAAACAGTATAGGGCATTTAGCTTCTTGGGTCATGCTGAACTTCTCGAAGGGCAGAGTTAGTTGACTCTTTTTGACACTCTTTTTTATGGAGCCCCCTTTGCTCATGTTCTTTGCAGATAGGGTAGTATTTCCCTCATTTCTTTTTGGTGCCTTTAAACGTAGACTTTCGTGCGTTAATTTTGTGAGCTCTGAACTCAGATGATCTCTGGCCCTATAATTTTATAGTAACATGACAGGCTTCTTCACATTCCAGGGAGATGGCTTGGGAACATGTTTTATAGCTGGGAAAATTTTAGGCAAAGTACTTTGTGACTTATTTTGGTTCTATGGCATGAAGTCAGCATCAGGCTGCCTGGAGCCCTTCTGCTTGACTGGATCCTGCGTGGATTTTGCACAGCCATTTCAGCAAGTTTAGCCCCTTTTCTCACATGTGCTTGTTTTCCCTCTAGCAGTGAAAACAATGGGGATTAGTTATGTCTCTTATGAGATATGACTTTCTTTGCTAAAAAGTTCTCAACAACACGCTTAGCAGTCTCTGGGGTCTTCTCTGTTCCTGCTCCCCAGTCTTTCAGTATTTGTGTGAGACAGAAGATTTACTGTAAATTATTGAATTTTGTTCAGCTCTCTTATGGCCTTAATGGCAAAAGAAGAGAAGGAATTTATTACATCAGCTCCATTTTTATTACTGTTCTTGAAGCTGGTCTTACTGCAAGCACTGTGTTGTGTGTATTTTCACAGTCATTGGACAGTAAACCTAGTTTACATTCTGATTATTTCCAGAAAGTGACAAAATGGAGCTGATTTCTCTGCTTCTGGTACCAGTGGTTTTCCATTTTCTGAGGAGGAGCTGCATCAAGCTGCTTCAGGTTGCAGAGAAAATCTTAAAAGTGGGCTTCTGGCAGTTGCAGGCTTTTAGCCTTGTTGCAGCAGTAATAGCTCCTTAGATTTTGTAAGTCTGAGTTTTATTGCATTGAAGAAAAGGCTGTTTCGTTTAAAGGAAGTTGGAGAATTTTTGCCCCAGACAAACCAGGATTTAAGAACAAGAAGGGAGTAGGGAATGCATGTCTCTGAGGCTTGCTCGAGCTGCGCCTGCTTTCCCGCGGGCTCTTTCGGTCCCCATTTAACTTATGTCAGTCTCTTTTTATTTTCATCTTTTCAGTCAATACTATCAGTTTGAAGTTTTTTGTTTTTTGTTTTTTGTTTTTTGTTTTTTTTTTTTTTTGGTTTTTCGAGACAGGGTTTCTCTGTGGCTTTGGAGCCTGTCCTGGAACTAGCTCTTGTAGACCAGGCTGGTCTCGAACTCACAGAGATCCACCTGCCTCTGCCTCCCGAGTGTTGAAGTTTTTTTTTAGAACCTTTAATAAATTATAGGTCTCAGCTAATTGTAAAACAACCTACCTGAATATGGATCCACTTTCTTAATGCCAGTTGGCTGATCTTACAAGGGTTTCTCGTTTCCTCTTTTAAGATGGTTGTATTTTTAGTGTATCTTAAACTCTTTTATATAAAGCTATTTATTTTTTCCTATCACCCATTGTTGAGTCTATCATCTTAGAAGGCATGCTTGACTCCTCTGCCTAGTACTGCGGTCTGACTCCACTGACTTGGCATCTCTGCCTTTCCTTCCTTCTTTTCTTCCTATTTGACTTCAGTTCTCACTTCCATTATTTCATTTCTTTTCTACTTCTCCTTACCATGCATTTTGGGATATCATTTGCAACTGAAAATCATGATATCATTATATGATATATTAGTGAATTTGCTTTTTAGTCATAGAAGATAAACTATGTTTTAATCATATAATAGTTTAACAAAGTCAGAAATTTTTGGTGCTGTTTGCTCTGTGTGTATGTAGAAGTATTAATTTGTGTAGACTTCAACTCTTACCCTTTTTCCCCAGGTTGCTAGGAAGAGGCTCGATGTTTGTGTTTTCACCAGATCAGTTTCAGAGACTGCTTAAAATCAATCCGGACTGGAAAACTCACAGACTGCTTGACTTAGGTGCTGGAGATGGAGAAGTCACAAAAATCATGAGCCCTCATTTTGAAGAAATTTATGCCACTGAGCTTTCTGAAACGATGATCTGGCAGCTCCAGAAGAAGAAATACAGGTACCAGTTCTAGAGGTGTGCCAGGGGTATTGGGTATATCTTGGTTTTAGATGGATTTCTTCTTTAAAGTGTATGTATATGTGTTTACATATATTTGTGTGTGTGTGTGTGTGTGTCACTGGGGATTGGACGCAGGGCTTTACCTCTACACATATCCTAGTGATAAGAATCAGGAACAGTTTTCCATGGTTAAGAATTAAACACGAATCATTGGGAAACCAGAGAAAAGGAATTTTCCGTGGCAGCATTTTTCTGAAGCAGAGGACTTGTCATCACAGGGAACATAGCATGAGTGAGAGACAGCTTGGAGAAGGCAGTCACATATGAGGGGCTCTCCTCTAGGTAGGATCTGGCATGTTCAGATATTTTGTATGCTTTAAATTTTTTTTTGGTAAAAATAAATGTAATGTAAGATGTATCATTTTAATCATTTTTAAGTTTCTAATTAGGTCAGTGGTAGTGGTTCACTTGTAACATCTGTCCTAATAGCTTTTTCATCTTCCCTAACCACACTCTCAAATAGTCATCTCTGATTCGTCCTTCTTTCCAGTTCATAATGACCTTTCTGCTTTGTATGGATTTGACTCTTCCGTGTACTTTATCTTGGAGGAATCCTAGGAGGACCCATGGAAGCCCTTTGACTGGCTTATTTCATTTAGCATATTGTTTTGGTGGTTCATCTGTGTTGTAGCTTGTACTTCAATTTTCTTAGTACGGAATAGCACAATTGTACAGTTCCTCCACACTATTTTACAGACTTTTGGGTTGCTTCTAACATTTGTCTTAATTACTTTTGTTACTGTACTAAGAGACGGTGACCAAGGCAACTTATACAAAAAAGAGTTTATGGGGCTTACAGGTTCATAGGGTGAGTCTCCGACCTTTCTGGTGGGCATGACACGGGAGCAGTAGCTGAGCGCATATGTTGAGATAACAGCTGTAAAGCACAGAGAGAGAATTGGGAATATTGTGAGCATTGAGAAACCTCAAATTCTACCCCCAGTGACCGCCTTAAACAAGACCACACCTCCTAGTCCTTCCCGAACAGCTCACCAATTGGGGACCAAGTATTTATTCAAATATGTGAGCCTTTTGGGGGCCATGCTCATTCAAGCCACCACAGCCATTGTGAGTAATACATGAATGAGTAATATAAATGCCTGTTAAGTCCCCCCCTTAGGTATACGCCCAAAAGTGGAATTGCTAGATCACGTTAAGTCTATGGTTTTAACATTTTTTAAATACATTTTTTATGTGTATAGTACTTTATCTGCACGTATGTCTGTGTACCATGTGCACCACTGGTGCCCAAGGAGGCCAGAAGAGGGTGTTGGGATTCCCTAGAACTGGACTTTCAGGTGATTGTGAGCCACCATGTGGGTCCTCTACAAATCCCCAAGTGCTCCAAACTTGTGCGCCATCTCTCTGCCCTCTAAGTCTTTGTGTAATTTTTTGAGAATTCACCGTGCCTTTTCCATAGCACCTATATCAATTACATCTGCACTAATTTCCGTATGTCTCTGACAGAAGTTGGATTCCACCCCTACCCAAACAGCTGACAGTAATGATGGGTATAAAGTGTCAAGTTCAGTTTGTAAAATGCCTGCTGCTTGAGAGACTTAGGAAGAGTATTTGTTAGATATGAAGTCTGTGGGTTCAGAGACTTCTGTGTATCGACTGCTTACACAGTGTGGAGGTGGCCCCTGCCTCTGTAATGTTTGGAAGCCGTGGACAGAAATTATGTTTCCATTTACTTTCCTGTCACATGTTTTAACTTAGGCTAATCCTAGTCATAGCATCTTCGCAGCTTTGGTGGAGCAGGACCAGGTTGGACATTTGGAGAACATTTGAGGACAGCTACTAACGTATCTTAAAGAATGGAACTGAGTCCGGCGGTGGTGCCGCACGCCTTTAATCCCAGCACTCGGGAGGCAGAGGCGGGCGGATCTCTGGGAGTTCGAGGCCAGCCTGGTCTACAAGAGCTAGCTCCGTGACGGGCACCAAAGCTACAGAGAAACCCTGTCTCGAAAAAAACCAAAAAAAAAAAAAAAAAAAGAATGGAACTGAGTTTACAAATAGAATTTTAAAAAATGAAGTAAGGATGAGATTGATCTGTCAGCATAAGCTTAACTGTCCCAGCATAAAACTCTTTAAGTTTTGGTTCAGAGAGTGCATTTCTGTTTTCTAGAATCCTTAACACAGAAACTACTTACCTGCAGCTGATTTTGAGGTAGATTAAGTGAGAGGTTTTCTTGGTGTGTCCCACTACTCTCTGCTTATAGTTATTTTTAAAGCTGGCTCTAAATCAGAGAAATATTAACCAAGTTATTTTTGATTTTTTTTTCCAGAGTGCTTGGTATAAATGAATGGCAGAATACAGGGTTCCAGTATGATGTCATCAGCTGCTTAAATCTGCTGGATCGTTGTGATCAGCCTCTGACATTGTTAAAAGATATCAGAAGTGTCCTGGAGCCCACCCAAGGCAGGGTCATTCTTGCCTTAGTTTTGCCCTTCCATCCATATGTGGAAAACGGTAAGTGTGGACAGGCCAACTCTGCTCAGAATGACTATCTATTGGTATTTTTGATTTTATGTTATGAGCAACTAAACACAGCCTAGTGTTTTTTAGTCATACAGAATTTAAAATAATATAATTAAACATATATAGTATCACTTTGGTTAATGCTTATCTTAATACAGACCTTATAGCACTCTGGTACCCCCTGGCACTATTCGTACTTGTACTCGGCTGGGTCTGTGTGTCTGTGTCTGCACTCACTTAGCTTTAAATGGCACTTGAGCCATTTATTTAGTGGCTTATATAGGCCAAGTCAAGTGGTGAATTGTATCTTTTAATCTGCTAATAGATACTTGCTAAATGTCATACATAGCTGTTTTGTTTTTTATGTTTTTGAAATTTTTGTTCCAGACTCTAATAAAAATGATGAGTGTTTTCTTTTGAAGATATTTATTCTCCAATTTGTATCATTTCTTTGAGTAATAAGATTAAAAAAAATAATTTTATTAATCATTTTTAGAACTGTCTGTGTGTGCATATGAGTATAGCATCTGCAGAAGCTAGAAGATGGCGTCAGATCCCTAGGGACTGGAGCTGCCCTGCTTGGGTTCCAGGAACTGAACTTGGTTCCTGTGCATGTTCTTAACCTTGAAGCCATTTATCTCTCCAAGCCTTGTAATGTGATTTTGTAAATTAATGTTGCTGGTCTTCATTAGTATTGATTGAAGAGTGTACTAGAAGAGATGGGCTGTTTCCTGGCCTTAGGTTTCCTGTGACTTCTGACTGTAACTTAATGTCACAGTAATTCATACTTTAAGCTGCTGTCGTTTGCACTTTAGGTCAACTTGAAAATTATGTCTTTAATTCTCTCTTCTGTATTTTGATAAGTTAATGTGCATCAGGATGAAAACTACTTGTGCATGTTAATATTTTAAAAATCTTTAGTCTTTTTTTTTTCTCCCTGAGACAGGGTCTCATGTAGCCCAGACTAGCCTCAAACTTGCTGTGCAGCCAAAGATGACCTTGATCTTTTCTGCCTTGGTCTCTCTAGTGCAGGATTTATGTGGTGCTAGAGATTAAACTTTTTAATATAAACATTTTAATTAAGGGTGCTTGTATGTTCTTTAATTCTTGTCCTTATTTTTCACCCATGGTCATCATCCGTCTGTCTATTGGTCCTTCTTTCCTTTCTTTCTTCCTCCCTTCCTCCATTCCTCCCTTTCTCCTTCCTATCTTCCCTCCTTCCTTCCCTTTTTTTCCTCCTGTCATTATTTCATTTGCTTGCTTGTTTTGGAGGCAGGTTCCCAAAAGTTCAGCTGGTTTGAAACTCATGCTCCTCCTGTTTCAGCTTCCCACATGCTGGGGTTACAGTGATAGGTCACTATGACAGGGCCCTCCCTTTGTACTTAATGCTTGTCTTTACATTCACCCCAAACATGAAAGTTTTTGTCATTGCTTTGGAAAATAGGAAATTCTCTCTCTCTCTCTCTCTCTCTCTCTCTCTCTCTCTCTGTAAGGAAGGTTGATATCAGTTGTCTGTCTCTGTTGCTCTTCACCTTTTGTTTTTTTGAGATGGGGTCTCACTGAACCTGGAATTTGCTGAGTTATAGCTGGACTGGTGGCCAGCAAGCCCCAGATCGCTGCCTGTCTTACTCCCTGGCATCACAATTTTGTGCTGCCACACCCATCTCTTGTATGGGTGCTAGAGATCCGAACTCAGGTCTCATGCTTGCATAGAAACATGTTAACCTCCGAGTCATCTCCCCATCATCGAGCCATCTTAGATTTGTTTCTGAGGCAGTTTCATGTAACCTTTACTTGCTTTGTAACTGGGGATGGCTTCAACTCCTGATCTTTCTCCTGCTTCTGCCTCCAAGAAGTGGATTACAGGGGTCGAGGATTTAGCTCAGTGGTAGAGTGCTTGCATAGTAAGCACGAGGCCCTGGGTTTGGTCTTCTGCTTCGAAAAAAGAAAAAAAGTAGGTTACAGATGTTTGCCATCATACCAGGCTTGAAGATGGAAAATTTGTAGACATTGGAGAGCAGGAAGAAAATGAGTGGAGGGGCTGGATAGCACTGACTGCTCTTCCAAAGGACCTGGGTTCAATTCCCAGCACCCACATGGCAGATCACAGCTGTCTGTAACTCCAATATCTGACACCCTCACACAGACATGCATGCAGGCAAAACACCAAGGCACACAAAATAAAAATAAATAAAATTAAAAAAAAAATGAGTGGAATAGATGTCCCCCCTCCAGTCTTTCTTCTGTGTACATTATCTTCCTGTTGTTGAATGGCTTTCACCCTGCTGTGTGAGTGCCGTCCAGACCATATTTATCATGTAAGTGTCCTCTGATCTGCAGTGCCAGTCTCTGTGACTAAGCCTTGGCTCCCTCTCTGCACTCACTCACTAGACATTGAGTTGTAAGGTTCTGGCTTCCTGTGTCCTGATGGGCAACCACATGATAGAGCTTTAATGCTACTTCCTGGCATAGCAGGAGGTGGAAAAGCAGGAGGAAGAAACATCAGTCTAACCACAAATTTCATTTCCTTGTGTTTCTGACAAGAAGCATTGAAAGGAAGTCAAGCTAAACAAGAGCGCAGTTTTCACTTAAGACTGAGAACAAGCTTCTTGATTGTGGGTGTCCAGAGCTGCCTGTGGACTCTAAGGAGTCTGGCCTGTGACACATTACAAATTTGAGACAAAGCCTTGTTGCTAGGGGTGACCTTTATTGACCTGTAGCTTCTGCGGATTGTCTGGAGCACTCTGTTGTTGCTGTTCCTGCTTCCTTTCTCTGAGGCTCTAATTAAATCCTGATGATTTCCATGGGAAACTGTGAGGATGGTAGACTTGAAGGCGCAGAGTGGGCTTGTTGAGAGGGTGCCTGAGTGGGCTTAGCCTGCTTGGTTTAATTAATTAACAAAAGCAATTAAAGGTGGAATGATTACTCTTGATGGGTTTTTTTTTGGGGGGGAGGGGATAGTCAGTGCCATGCATTTAGCTACAGTTTTGTTTTTTAGACTAACTTAGAAGAAGTAGTCTTGTATTTCGTTCCTTTTAAAGATTTATTTATTTTATGTGCATTGATGTTTTTCCTGTGTGTATGTCTATGTGGGAGTGTTGGATCGTCCGGAACTGGAATTACAGACAGTTGTTAGCTGCCATGTGGGTGCTGAGATTGAGCCTGGGTCATATGGAAAAACAGCCAGTACTCTTAACCTGAGCTACGTCTCCAGCTCCACTTGTGTTTCTTCTTAGTCTGTTTACTCGGTTCCTTCACCTCGTCTTCAATTGGGGTTGGTTATCCGGTGAGACCTGTTCAGGGAAAAGGATGTCATTAAGGAGAATAATGTTGTACAAATAAATTTAATAACATGATTAATTTGTTAAAAATCATAATTTTATGCAAAATCATTCATGGTAAAAATTGTTCAGGCTGCTTGCAAAGGGTATATAATGGAAATTTTTGTTTTATTCCAATCCGTTTTTGGTTTTTGATCATCTTAAAATATTCTTCAAATCTTACTGTACATGTATGCAGATAGAAGCCATTAGGAATACTTTAATTTTTCCTTGAAATATATCTAGAAACACACTTTAACGCTACCTGGGTATAAGTAGTGGTGGTGAGCTGGACTGGCTCAGACTGACTCATGGGACCCGACCCTTACATGGAGTAGATGCAGTGTCGTTGCCACTGAGCGAGGTGGAAACATTGACACATGGAATTTAACAAACTACAGATTATTTTCTCCTTCTCCAATATGGTTGTTAGCATTTACTGTTGGAGGAAAGAGGCCAGACATTAGCAGTCTGCTTTTACAACACCAGTATCAAAAATGTGGGTGTGATGGCTTATGCTGGTAAGCCTAGTGCTTGAGAGACCAAGGCAGGAGCTGCAGGAGCAATTCTGGCCTAGCCTGCTCTACATGGTGAATCCCAGGTGAGTCTGCTTTACACAGATCACTGCTTGGTTGATCTTTTTTTTTATCCTTTTTTTTTTAATCAAGAGTTTACAAATCTAGGAGTTAATACTGAAATTTATATCTTAGTATTCAGAGTCTCTGGGAGAGACCACATTGAAGACAGTCTCTGAGAGGCCTCTTTAAGACGGTGCCACTCTGGTCTGCAGCACCTGTCAACATTCTAAATGAAGTGCTACAGATGCCAGGCGTGGTGGTGCAGGCTTTAATCCCAGTGCTCAGGAGGCAGAGGCAGACAGGTCTCTGTGAGTTCAAGGCTAGACTGGTCTACAGATGTAGTTCCAGGACAGCCAGGACTGTTACACAGAGAAATCCTGTCTCTAAGAAAAAAAAAAAAGAAGAAAGAAAGAAGATGCCATGAACAGCTGGTGGCACCTATCTTTAATCCTAGCACTCAGGAGGCAGAGGCAAGCACATCTCTGGGTTTGAGGCCAGCCTGGAAGTTCCAGGGCAACCAGGGCTATACAGAGAAACCTTGTCTTGACAAACTAAAAAAGAAAATGCCATGAACATTGATATTTTTACCATTTATTTTTTTCAGTTCTAGTGACTGGACTCATTATCTTGGATGTGCTACACAAGTGCTCTACACTGCAACTTATTTTCACACATTTACCTTTTTATTTTTTTTATTATTATTATTTTTTATTTTTTTGGTTTTTCGAGATAGGGTTTCTCTGTGGTTTTGGAGCCTGTCCTGGAACTAGCTCTTGTAGACCAGGCTGGCCTCGAACTCACAGAGATCTGCCTGCCTCTGCCTCCCGAGTGCTGGGATTAAAGGCGTGCGCCACCACCGCCCGGCCACACATTTACCTTTTTAAATGGCTTTATTTGTGTGTGTGTGAGTGTGTGTCTGTCTGTCTGTGTGTGTTGGGAGATGTGGAGGTGAGAGAACAGCTTGTGGGACTTGATTCTCTCCTTCCACTGTTGGGTCCCAGGAATTGAGGTCTTCAAGCTTGGCAACAAGCACCTTTACCTTTTGACCCATCTTGCTGGCTCCTAATTTTTAAAAATTGATTTATGTACATGCTTTGGGTTATGTGAGTGCAGGTGCTTACAGAGGCCAAAAGACCAGGAGTTGGGATTACAGGAGGTTGTGAGCCACCTGACATGGGGCTGAGAGCCAAACTCTATCCCTGTTAGAGCAGTAACTACTCTTACTGCTCTTAACACCTCTTCAGCTCCCCCCACACCTCTTTAATTTTTACTTGAGATAGGGTCTCACTAGGATATTTAGGCTGGCCCTGAACTCTGGATATTCCTTCCTTAACCTGAGGAGATAAGATTACAGAGTTGACCACAGCACCTCATAGATAGCCTTAATACTGTGGATGAGTAAATTACTTTTAGGTGCTCTTTTTGTCTGTGGAGGCTGTTATCTTCGTTTTATATCATTGTCCTGCTGGTTTTGTAGAAAATAATTGGGAATGTTCTACTCTGTATTTTATTCTTTAAAAATTTGATAACGTTATTTTGTGAAACTGTTGCATGAGGCCTGTGCTTTTAAGAAATAGCCTGTTCTTTAATCCCAGCACTCGGGAGGCAGAGGTAGGCGGATCTCTGTGAGTTCAAGACCAGCCTGGTCTACAAGAGCTAGTTCCAGGACAGGCTCCAAAGCCACAGAGAAACCCTGTCTCGAAAAACCAAAAACCAAAACCAAGAAAAATGTGACTTTCATTCATTAAAATGATTTCTATAAAAAGTATGTTCATCTATACTTTAAAAAAAAAAAAGAAATAGCCTGTTAGCAACTTTCTTACTCATTTATAAGGTCATGGTCTGATTGAATTAGACTATTATGTTGTTGTTGTTGTTATTATTATTATTGTGCCCTGCTATGTAGTTTTGGTTGGTGTGGAACTTCCTATGTAGCTTGGATTGGTCTCAAATTTATGTTTGTCTTTCTGCCTCTGCTTCTTGAGTGCTAGGATTTATAGGCATGCCCATTTTTCCGGTTAGACATTCAGTCTAAAACTCACTCACCCAGATAGAAGCATGCAGGACTCCTAGTCTATTTTGTGGAAAGAGCTTAGTGTCAGAGGGCTAGCCCCTCTTTGAATTTGAAATATGGATTAGCTTGACCTCTTAATAATCTGAGAGCTTCTCCTGTCCAGAGTGGCTAATACCCATGTCAGGGTTTATTATGAGGGTTAAGTCATGTATTATTAAACAGTGGCCAACTGTATGGGTCTGGTTTCTGGTATTTGATCCATGCTAGATTTATTTTAGTCTGTCCTATTCTATTCTTTTTTTATTTGTGATTATTGATCATACTTGTTTACAATTCCTCCCATAGAAGTATTTGTCAGTGTCTTTTAGTCTGCCTTAAACTCATAACAAAAGCATTCAGAATCTGAAGGCTTTGTTTTGTTTTAACTGTTTAAAAAGTGAGTTCTCTATTGGTGAGTGTGACTCTGCAGTTATATTCCCAGTGGTCACAGGTTTGAGATTTCTTACAGAGATGAAAAGGGAATTAATTCTTTTGAAAACCTCATTGGCATGTCTTGGCAGGCAATTCAGGGTAGAGGATATAGATAGGAGACTTCTGGATCCTTTTGCTTCTTCTATGTTAAGCCTTTCCTCCATTGTGCGGGGTCTACGAGGTGGCCCTTTGGGAGGTGATGGTATTGACTAGGTCATTGGCCTGTGCTAGAGGTTCCAGAACCCACGCTCTGCCTTCAGCAGTTTGGAGGAAGGACCTAATTAGAACTCACCTTGTAGGACTCTGATTCCACTTCAGCCTCCAGAAGTCTGAAAAAGACATTTCTGCTGCTTGTAAGCCACAAAGCCTGTGATGCTTTGTCACAGTGACAGCAGCCGACTAAGGTGCACATCTTGACATCATTCATCTTCACTGTCATGGGAGACGCCAGTCACATGGGGACTATGGTTTAGTATGTAACAGGGAAAATTCTCTGGATGCCCAGGGAGCAAGAAAGGGTTCAGGTAGTAGCTTCTGGAGAAAGGTCAGTGGCGGCAAGGAAGTGAAGTATTTCTTATCTCAGTTGAAATGAAAGAAGTTTTAAAATAGAATTACTGTAGCCGGGCGGTGGTGGCGCACGCCTTTAATCCCAGCACTCGGGAGGCAGAGGCAGGCGGATCTCTGTGAGTTCGAGACCAGCCTGGTCTACAAGAGCTAGTTCCAGGACAGGCTCCAAAACCACAGAGAAACCCTGTCTCGAAAAACCAAAAAAAAAAAAAAAAAAAAAATAGAATTACTGTTCATTCATATTCATACAAAGTCATTTGACGGCCTCTGTGCTGAGAAGAGCCAGGTAGTGGAAATACCAAGATAAATGAACACTGTGCTTCTAGTTGTGATTCTATTATAGATTGTAGCTGTAACAGGCAATGTTGGGATAATGTAAAGAGACAGGGTAAAGTATGGTGGGACTAAAGAAGGAGAGCTCATTAACTGGGACTTAGGGAAGGCTTTGTGTGTACGTTGTTGAGCTGCTGTGTTTGTTGTATTGTTTTTACAGTCCTGGGGTTGAACTCAGGACCTTGCTCATTCTGTTGAGCTGTATCTTCATAGCTGTTGCAAACTCATACAAGTGTCTGTGTAAAAGCATGAAGACGCAAACATGGTGAGGTTGGGAGAGAGCAAACTCAGTGTAACCCAAGGACAGAGTGCAGGGCAGGCCTTTAGAATAGCCAGCTCACTGAATGTTGGGCCATCTTGTGTGTAATGTCGGGAATAGATGTGTAAGGTACTTCCTCTGAAAATACCTTCCCAGTTTCAGTTTAAAGTTCAACTTAGAGGCAGTTGCATTCATTCTTCAGGAAAGGCATATTAGACTTCAATCCTAATACAGGAATTTGTCTCCTGGAAACAGTACAAGAGCACAGTCACTGGCAGAAATGAATGATACTTACATCCAGTACTCTACTCTTAATGGAGTTAGTATTTACCCCTTTCTGTATTCTGGTCTAGAAGTTTGTTTATTTTGCTTAAACTGGTAGTTTCAGAGTGAAGGGGTTTGCCTCTTGGAGTCTATAGGATGTTCATTTTGGAGTATGGTATCAGAAAGATGATGAGTTCATAGGCTGTGTGGGGTCTTGTGTCAGAAAGGAAGGGAGGGGAATAGCTCAGTGGTTAAGAGTGCCCCCTTTCATCCCAGCCCTTGGGAGGCAGAGGCAGGCAGCTCTCTGTGAGTTCTAGGCCAATCTGGTCTACAAGAGCTAGTTCCAGGACCGGCTCCAAAGCTACAGAGGAACCCTATCTCAAAAAACAACAAACAAACAAAAAACACACAAGAAAAAAGTACTGTTCCCATCACCCACATTGGACAGATCACAACTACCCGTCATTCCTGTTGCAGAGAATCTGATATCCTCGCTTGGCCTCCTTGGGCACTTGCAAACACACGCACACATAGAAATGAAAAAATGAAAATCTCAAACAGCTAACCAGCCAACAAAAGTGTTGCTGTATATGCCACTGTTTTATTCCTTTTGCAGTTGCTAACATACATATACATATGTATATACTACGCACAATACATGTGTACCGTGTGCGCGTGTGTACACAAGTAAAGTGAGGTCACCTGCTCTCTGCTGTCTTGGGGACACATGTTATCAGGATAGCACTGATTTGAGCCACCAGGGTCAGACTCTTCCAAAGAAACTTTGAAGTGTGTGAGGACTGACTGTATCTGTGTTTTAAGAAGAGTGTGTGGCAGTTAGTACCTGTTTAAAAGAAACTACTGATAGAATACACTGTGATTGAATTTAGTGAGCAATGTGAGCTTGTCAGTACTTTATATTCAAAGAACAATCCATGGCATACCTCTTAGTGAAATAGTGAGGACCTTGCTGTACCAGGCCCTCCATCTAAACCCACCAGTGGTCCTGGCACTCCCTGGGTCTGAAGTCTTTGTCACCATACTGACATCTAGAGTCAGTTGTATGCATTTGTTCTGAGGCATTTTCTGATCTGCTTTGGGTTTCCTGATTTGTATTCTGCCTCTAGTTTCTCTTTTGGTGTTGCTTTTCTTGGTTGTTCTGCATACTTCAGCAGGAGAATGTGCACTGTCATTGCTCCATTTCAATATCAGAAGAAATGAGTTTTGTTCCAAGATAATTTTTTTTTCAGCACTGAAGTTTTTATTCATGTGAATTGTTAAAAATGGGCATCTATACCAGTGTCAAATGAGGGTGGGAGAGGAAGGCAGGGGAGGCAAGGAGAAGGAATTCCTGTCTATTGGTAATACAGCTCCAGGTTCATCCCATCATGGAATTCATAATCTCCCAGAGACACGTGGTCCTTAAAAATCGTGTACCACTTTTTAAGAACGATCTTATTCCACCGGGTGCCAGTTTGGGCCGCTATCAGTTTCTTCAAGTCCCCGATGGTGTGTCAACGGTGTTGCACTTGACGCAGACTTTCTTTCCTAGACGGTCGTTACAAACCACCTCAATCATTGTGGCTGGACCTCTAAACCCCTCGAACTTATCGATGACACAACTCCTATCTCGAACGCCGAGCTCTGACCCCTCCAAGATACTTTTTACAGTGAGTTTCTGTTACTCAAAAATTGACCTTCTCCTCCCTCCTTTTGCCCCCCTCGCACTTGATTCTCGTGTTTTGTCATTCACACAGCTCAGGAAGACACTTATTCCCGCAGAATTCAGATCTGTGGTTTAACTCTAAGCCTTCTCCAGGTTCTTGGCCGTCACATATCTACTACGTTGAGTGAACTGACAGGATATACGTAACAATTTTAAAAGACTATTAAGATGAAGTTTTTTTTGTTTTTGTTTTTGTGTTTTTAAATTGAGGCTCTTTAGACTGTTCCTGGAAAAGTTCCAGTTAAATTTTTTTGAGGTTTTCATTTTGTACTGTTAGTGACAGTTTCTTATGCTCTGCCTTTTGGTGTGGCTGGCCATCTTTTCCACTTGTTTTTCTTTTGATGGTGGCAGTTGTTTTGGGACAGGGTGACATTTATCTCTGGCCTAAAATTCATCCTCTACTCAAGTATGACCTTGAACCTCTGATCCTCTTTATTCAACCTTCAAAATGTCAAGATTAAGGCCTCCTTTCACCTTGCTGAGTTTACGTGGTGCTGGGGATCAGACAGACCGAGGGCTTTGTGCCTGCTAGGCAAGCGCTCTGCCACCTAAGCTGTGCCCCAGCTTTCCTTGGTGCTTTTGATTGATTTGTGTCCATTCACGCTGCGGTAGAGAGTAAGTACCTCTATGGTCTTCCAGGGGTGGGAAGTGCTCTTCTGTTTTCATAGGTGCCGTCTCTCTCCTGTGACAGTAAACGGGAGCTGTGCTTATCATTATGTTACCAGTGATGTCATCCTACAGCTACATAGGAGCATGTGTACACTATGAATCATCGTGTGTGTGTGTGTGCGTGTGTGCGTGTGTGTGTGCTCGTGTACATGCATGTCCTCATGAGGGTATGTGCATATATACTTACAGTTTGAATTTTCTTTTTGTGTGAAAAAAGAATCCACCCTTTGCTTTGGTGGTGTTATCTTTTGAGACAAGTAACCCTTAGACTGACTTTGAACTTGTGTGTAGTCCAGGATAACTTTAGATCTTCTGTTTTTACCAAGTAAATACTAGGATTTTAGGTGTGCGTTGCTGACAGATGAGGTGGCACACACCTTTAATCCCAGCACTTGGGAGGCAGAGGCAGGCAGATCTCTGTGAGTTCAAGGCCAAATGCTCTGCCACGGAGCCCTTACAAATCCGTCTATAAAAAGTGAGTTCTGAGTCAGCCAGCGCTATTACACAGAGAAGCCCTGTCTTGGGGAAAAAACAAAACAACAACAACGAAAATGGTGTTGTGGGGCCAAAACAGCAAAACACAAATATATTACCATGCTCATCTTGGTTTGTTTCTGAAACATGGCTCAGGGGCTTGCTGTGAAGCTGATAGTTCTTCTGCCTTAGTCTCTGAGGGCTGGGATAACAGGAGTGTACCATCTTGCCTGGCCCTTCCAGTTCTTCTAAGTCTGGTTACCAGTTTTCCTTATTTATTTTTTTTTATTTTTGGTTTCCCGAGACAGGGTTTCTCTGTAGCTTTGGAGCCTGTTCTGGATCTAGCTCTTGTAGACCAGGCTGGTCTTCAACTCACAGAGATCCGCCTGCCTCTGCCTCCCTAGTGCTGGGATTAAAAGCGTGCGCCACCATTGCCTAACTCAGTTTTCCTTTTTTAAAGGATAGTTTCTCACTATATAGTCCTGGCTAGCTTTTAGTTGCTACATACACTAAGTTGACCTCTAACTCTCAAAGATGTGCCTGCCTCTGCCTCCCTAGTGCTGGGATCAAAGGTGTGTACTACTTCACCTGGCTTCATTTTTCCTTCCTTTTAAAGTACGATATAGGGACTAAGATAAAATCTGTCATGATGCTGTTGTCAAATCTTTGACTCAGAACTTTACGGTTCTTGGTTCCATCTTCCTTCAGACTTATTTACTTTTGCTTCTGTGGGAAAGCACTCAGGAGACAGGCAGGTGCGTTTTTGTGGGCTTCAGGCCAGCCTGGGCTACAGGGCAAGTTCCCAGCCAGCTAGGACTACGAGCGAGACCATTTTTCAAAAAATAAGATAAAATAAGCCTTAGCTTCAATAGGAAAAAGTGTGAACAGACAGTTTTTGTCTTTATGCACAGGAGGGTGAATTGAATATGTGGATGATATTCTCTTTTGGTTAAAAAAAGTTTAGATTTTTATTTTTAAAAACTGATTCTGGGGATGGGACCCAGGGCCTTAATGAATATTGGGCAAATGCTCTGCCATGGAGCCCTTACAAATCGGATGACTCTTTCCTATCCTGCCACCCTCTCAAAAGCCAAAACAAAACAAAACAAAATCACACTTCGTAGTCATCATCCTGTTGTGTTTGCCTCTTTCCTAGTTATCTGTTCTCTGTGTGCATTGAGCCGTGTGTTGTGGAAGCAGGTATCCTACTACCCACAAAACTGCATTCCATCGGAATCCTGCCTGTGGCTTCAGAGGTATTCTGTCAGGAAGTTGCCTAGACTGTCCGGTCCTAGAGCTAGCAAGATGCTGCTTTTGTGTCGTTAGCAAATTTATTTTTTCCTTACTGGTAACAAGTGATTTAAATATATTTTATCTGCACAGGATTGTAGCATTGACTTGGGCCTACTGCTCACTGGCTGCAGTACGAAGTAGCTTTTAGTTCATAAAAGCCCCTTGCCTGTATTGAAAACCACATTATGAGCCGGGCAGTGGTGGCGCATGAATCCCAGTACTCTGGACCAGAGACAGGTGACTCTCTGTGAGTTTGAGGCCAGCCTGGTCTACAAGAGCTAGTTCCAGGACAGCTAGAACTGCTACACAGAGAAACCTTGACTCAAGAGGGGGAAAAAAAACCCCACATCACTAAGATGGAGGCCTCTGACTGTTAAACACTGTATCAAATGTGCTCTGTGATACTTTGGGCTAAAGAGGGTCTCTGATAAAGACCACTTTGTGAAAGAGTCTTCTAAAGGAAAACTTGGTTATTGACAGCTTGTTGGAAGTACTTCTTTATATCCTTAGATCTGCATTGTGCCTTTTGCTGTTTTATACTTACAGGTTGTTGGCATGTTTCCACATATCTCTTATGGTATAATTCTTGAGCAATTTCCCGAAAGATGCGCCGAGCACTCTTCTGTAAAATTAAAAGGGAAGGTTTGTCTTTCAGGAGTGTAAGCTCCACCTTTATTGCAGGGGACTCAGCAGTGGGACCCCTCTGCAGCCACACATTGGCTCTTGTGCTCTGAGTGCATTCAGTAGAATGCATGGCTGAGATCTATTGGCAACTTCCTCCCCAGATGACTGCAGAAGATTCCTAACAGGGATCAGAAGCCTCTAGGGTAGAAGTTACTGTGTTCTCTGGGCTTCCTAGTACAGCTCTCATTTGAACTGGTTCCCACCTGCCACTGTGTTGAAATACAAGTACTAGCAGTACCTTTTGTGAGTCTTCTTTGGTTTCTCTGCTTCTTGAACTGTTAGATTTTGACTGTGAAGAATAAGAAAATCTGTGAACATTTTGTGATATTTTATGCTGAAAGAGAACTGAGCTAATTCAGTGTTTGAATGACACACTATATAATTTTCATAACATTTTTGATGCTTTTGTTTAATTAATAAATGAAGTAATGACTTAAATGAATCTATTGCAGCATATGAAAGAATTCTAATAGATATTTATACTCCCACTTTTGAACATGTAGACATCAAAGATAGTCCTTTTTGGTACATTTAGGACTTGAATTTTTTAATTTATTTTTCTGTTCATTAGTGTTTTACCTGCATGGGTGTTGGATCCCATGGAACTGGATTTACAGACAGTTCTGAGCTGCCGTGTGGTGTTGGGAATTGAACCCGGTCCTCTGGAAGAGCAGCCAGTGTTCTTAGCCCCTGGGCCATCTCTCCAGCCCTTAGGTCTGGAATATTTTAAGGCAACTTCTAATATCTTCATTAACTGTTTCTGCTCTTAAAAATTGTTCTGGTTTTCCTAGATGAAAGTAGCCTCTCCCTCTCCACCCCTCACCCTTGGAGTAGAGAGAGCCATCACAGGTACTGAGTCCCCTAGTTGTGAACTCTGACTCGCAAGCAGTCTCAGTTGTGAAGGCTCAAGTGACTGCAGCCTCCTCCCAAGTGGAGGCCCTTGAAGATGTGAACCAGGTGTTTGCTGGGCCAAGTGTTTCTGAGGCGGACAGATGAAAATAACTTCTGTGGTAGCATTCAAGGTGAGAACATTGGACTTACTCTGAAGAGGACTATGAAGATGACACACACCCCGGCGATGTAGACGGAGAACAGTGCTATGATCACTATCAGGAGACTGTGCACCTCCCTGCTGAGAAGTCCTTCTTCATGGTGGAGACAGAAAGAAGAGGCACTGTTGAAGCACGTGCTGGCAGGCATCGATGAAGTTTCACTTACGTCATTTAGAGGTGGAGCCTGAACTTGCTGTGCTCACCATCCCAGCAATGTCTGCCTGGGGCCCCTTGAGGAGAAGATGCTCAAGAATGGGAGGAGAAGATGCTCAAGAATGGGCTAAGTCGTGGCCTTGAAATGCGTTACGACAGATAGGCTTCTTCATACAATAAAAACATTAAAAAATTAAATTGAAGAGCCAGCCATGGTGGCTCATACTTTTAATGCCAGCACTTGCAAGACAGAAGCAGATGGACTCTGAGTTTGGAACCAGTCTGCTCTACATAGCAGGTTCTACGACAGCCAGGGCTACATAGTGAGACTTTGTCCCAAACAGATAAATTGAGCTGAACATCTGTTGTAGGGCTAAGAATTATCTTTTTGGTTTTTGATTGTTTTTTTCCTCCCTTTCTTTCTATTGTTGACTGAACCTACTGCCTCAACATGCTTAGGCCTTGAACCACCGCACTACAGCCAGCCCAAGAATTACTTTTTACTCCTTAAATACATGGCCATTGAAATTTTCTTTTTGTTAGAAGTGATCAACAGGTGTCACCAAGCCTGTTGCTGCAGTGCAGATATTTTCTTGGTATTTGTTGGTGCAGCTGTTTGAAGCTGACCTGAGCTATCTGGTAAAAACTGGAGGAGGCGGAGCCCTGAGGAGCTAAGAGCCAGCCGCTTGCTTTCAGGGCAGTTGTGGCGTGTATGTCCCCTAGTGAAGCCCTCCACGGACTAATACTGAATGCTTTTTCACATTCTGAATTTTCCTTTTGGGCAGGAAGTGTCCTGTGTTCAAAGAGGGGATTAAGTAACTGTGTCTTTCTGTACTGACTATATGAAACATGAAATACAACTAGATACAAAATTATTTCCCACTAACCTATGGTTCCAGCTAAATATCCCATAGGTCCTGCCCCATTGACTCAGTTTGTACAATGCACTTTTTTTTTGTAAATTGTCGTAACATTTTGCTCAGATCTTTAAACCTTTATCTCATAAGCACAAATTATGTTATAAATCTGGAAATATAATATCTTGACCCAAGCTGATAGTTTCTAGAATCTTCCTGACTGACTCCCATCTGGTATCCACAGACACAGAGATAATGGAGGCCCTTCTCAGTTCTCTTTCTATCCCCAGACTTCACTGATGAGCAGCTACTTTTTGTCCTTCTGCTGCAGTGTCTAGGTGTAACACCGGGGGGGGGTCCTGGGTGTGTGTGCAGTGTCTAGGTGTAACATGGGGGGGGTCCTGTGTGTGTGTGCAGTGTCTCGGTGTAACACGTGTGTGTGTGTGTATAGTGTCTAGGTGTAACATGGGGGGGTCTGTGTGTGCAGTGTCTAGGTGTAACATGGGAAGGCCTGTGTGCAGTGTCTAGGTGTAACACGTGTCTGTGTGTGTGCAGTGTCTAGGTGTAACATAGGGAGGCCTGTGTGTGCAGTGTCTAGGTGTAACACGGGGAGGCCTGTGTGCAGTGTCTAGGTGTAACATGGGGAGGCCTGTGTGCAGTGTCTAGGTGTAACACGTGTCTGTGTGTGTGCAGTGTCTAGGTGTAACATAGGGAGGCCTGTGTGTGCAGTGTCTAGGTGTAACATGGGGGTGTCTGTGTGTGCAGTGTCTAGGTGTAACACGTGTCTGTGTGTGTGCAGTGTCTAGGTGTAACATAGGGAGGCCTGTGTGTGCAGTGTCTAGGTGTAACATGGGGGTGTCTGTGTGTGCAGTGTCTAGGTGTAACATAAGGAGGTCTGTGTGTGCAGTGTCTAGGTGTAATACGGGGGGTCTGTGTGTACAGTGTCTAGGTGTAATACGGGGGGTCTGTGTGTACAGTGTCTAGGTGTAACACGGGGAGGCCTGTGTGTGCAGTGTCTAGGTGTAACGGGGGGGGTCTGTGTGTATAGTGTCTAGGTGTAACGGGGGGGTCTGTGTACAGTGTCTAGGTGTAACGGGGGGGGTCTGTGTGTGCAGTGTCTAGGTGTAACGGGGGGGTCTGTGTACAGTGTCTAGGTGTAACACGGGGAGGCCTGTGTGTGCAGTGTCTAGGTGTAACACGGGGGTATCTGTGTGTGCAGTGTCTAGGTGTAACACGGGGGGGGTCTGTGTGTGCAGTGTCTAGGTGTAACACGGGGAGGCCTGTGTGTGCAGTGTCTAGGTGTAACATAAGGAGGCCTGTGTGTGCAGTGTCTAGGTGTAACATAAGGAGGCCTGTGTGTGCAGTGTCTAGGTGTAACACAGGGGGGGTCTGTGTGTGCAGTGTCTAGGTGTAATACGGGGAGGCCTGTGTGTGCAGTGTCTAGGTGTAACGGGGGGGGGTCTGTGTGTGCAGTGTCTAGGTGTAACGGGGGGGTCTGTGTACAGTGTCTAGGTGTAACACGGGGAGGCCTGTGTGTGCAGTGTCTAGGTGTAACGGGGGGTCTGTGTGTACAGTGTCTAGGTGTAACGGGGGGGTCTGTGTGTACAGTGTCTAGGTGTAACACAGGGGGGGTCTGTGTGTACAGTGTCTAGGTGTAACGGGGGGGTCTGTGTGTGCAGTGTCTAGGTGTAACACAAGGGGGGTCTGTGTGTGCAGTGTCTAGGTGTAACACAAGGGGGGTCTGTGTGTGCAGTGTCTAGGTGTAACGGGGGGGGTCTGTGTGTGCAGTGTCTAGGTGTAACACAAGGGGGGTCTGTGTGTGCAGTGTCTAGGTGTAACGGGGGGGGTCTGTGTGTACAGTGTCTAGGTGTAACGGGGGGTCTCTGTGTGCAGTGTCTAGGTGTAACGGGGGGGGTCTGTGTACAGTGTCTAGGTGTAACGGGGGGGTCTGTGTGTGCAGTGTCTAGGTGTAACGGGGGGGGTCTGTGTGTACAGTGTCTAGGTGTAACACGTGTGTGTGTGCAGTGTCTAGGTGTAACACGTGTGTGTGTGTGTACAGTGTCTAGGTGTAACATAAGGAGGCCTGTGTGCAGTGTCTAGGTGTAACATGGGGAGGCCTGTGTGTGCAGTGTCTAGGTGTAACACGGGGAGGCCTGTGTGTGCAGTGTCTAGGTGTAACACGGGGAGGCCTGTGTGTGCAGTGTCTAGGTGTAACACGGGGGTATCTGTGTGTGCAGTGTCTAGGTGTAACACGGGGGGGTCTGTGTGTGCAGTGTCTAGGTGTAACACGGGGAGGCCTGTGTGTGCAGTGTCTAGGTGTAACACGGGGGTATCTGTGTGTGCAGTGTCTAGGTGTAACACGGGGGTATCTGTGTGTGCAGTGTCTAGGTGTAACACGGGGAGGCCTGTGTGTGCAGTGTCTAGGTGTAACGGGGGGGTGTCTGTGTGTGCAGTGTCTAGGTGTAACACGGGGAGGCCTGTGTGTGCAGTGTCTAGGTGTAACACGGGGAGGCCTATGTGTCTTACCAACTTTCTCAGAAACTGGCTTAGTATTGCACCAGTTAGAATACCACCCTGTAAGAGAAGCAGAAGTGGCCAAAAATTGGACTCAGAAATAAAGAGGATTAAACATTAATTTGGAGAGAAGCCACCAGTAGATCCTTGGCCTTTGTCATTCTGCCTGAATATCAAAAAAAAAAACTGATGACTGTGGCTTCCTGAAAAGATCCCTGACAATCCCCCACTCACACGAGGACATCAGACCTACATAAACACCAGCAGTACTTTCACCAAGCCAGTCCCTTGAGCAGTCTGAGATAAAGACTGGTAGCACATGCCTGCAATGCAAGCTCCATGGGAAGCTGAGGCAATAGGAGTATTTGAGCCAAGAGTTCAAAGCCAGCCTAGAACACTGTAGCAATGCTTGATTTCTTTTAAAGAGTTGGTAAAAAAAAAAGAAAGAAAAATGAACAATAACAAAAAAAACAAAACAAAAGGCTTTCTATAGTTTTGGAGCTGACAACATGTCAGCAAGTGTGACGCAGCCCTGTGGACTGACCTCTTACCACCAGTGTAGTCCCGCTTCCAGTCTGTTTAGCTCTCGGTGCTGGCTCATGGGGAAATGCTATTCCACAGATGTAAATTGCGCTGTCATTTGGAGACACCCTGTTGACAGTGAGGGAGACTCTGTTCTGGTCCAGGGTTTCTTCCACTGTGAACTTGTCTGCTTTATTCCTGCATCCATTCAAGCACAGAGCCTCAGGCTGATGAGCGCCACAGCGAAACCACAGGCTTCTTGGTTGCATTGAAGAGCATCCAGTTGTGGAAAAGGTACACTCCAAGGTGACAGTCTCGGAAGTGTAGTCCACCTCGAGGTAACGAGGCTGCACCACAGAGACAGTGCAGGCGCCCACCACACCTGTGTGAGGAAGCACGTGAATGTTGGGGAGCTTCTTCGCTGCCGCTGCTTCTGGCCCTACTGAGCGAGGGACCAGTCAGTCTCTGGTTCTTGTCCTACTCCATTACAAACAAGACCGTAAAGACAACAGTGGGACTCGCCTGTGCTAACTCACTGCTGCTGGTCTTTACCTGATGGTTGTTGTCACCCAGCTACCTGTGGACAACCTCAGAGAGCTTCTCACAGGATCAGTGTGGCTAGTGGAGGTGGTGTGTCTGAAGCCAGAAGGACATTCTATATATTTTTTTTTAAGATTTATTTATTTACTATGTATACAGTGTTCTGTGTGCCTGCACATCAGAAGAGGGCGCCAGATCTCATACAGATGGTTGTGAGCCACCATGTGGGTGCTGGGCATTGAACTCAGGAACTCTGGAAGAGCAGCCAATGCTCTTAACCTCTGAACCATCTCTCCAGCCCCCAGAAGGACATTCTTAATGCCTACAAGCATTTCCTTGATCTCAGACCATCTATGTAATCTTGAAGAGCCTGTTTCCTTCTACACACCCCTTGATTTGGGGTTTGATCGAGCACATGAGCACCACCAGGTTTTCTGCGTTTTGGGGGCTGGATTGCCTAGGGATGAATCTGGTGTCCACTTGGGAATTAGGATAATGGGAAAAGATTGCCTATGAGAAAATGCAGGTCTGACTACTATAGAGCAGAGGTCAGGGAGGAGTCCTGTTTTAGAGTAACAAGGAGAACATAGACGGGCATTGGAACCTGTCTCTGCACTTGTGGCTCCGAATGCTGCCTGGGTCTCCTATGATGGTAGGGATGCTGCTCCCTTGTGCAGTTCATATGGTTTAAGTGATGTGTGTAATAAAAGACAGCCATTTCTGTTGCTGCCCATGCCATTACTACTCTGCACTGTGTGGAGCTGCTTGGAGCTTGAGTTCCTATCTTGACCGTGTCACATGAGGAATAGTATTGGTGGAGGCAGATGGGAATTTATATGAGTTTTCAGTTCAACTTCTGCCTAGTTCTACGTGCCAAATGGTCTCGGAAAAAATAATGGGCCAAATGGTCTTGCTTATCCCACTTTGTTCCTAAGAATGGGAGAGAGGAATCAATCCAAGTCCTCTGGTGCTTATATTCATTTAGCAGTGGTTCCCAATCTTCCTAAGGCTGGGACTCTTTAATATAGTTCCTCCTGTTGTGGTGGCCTTTAATCATAAAATTATTTCATTGCTACTTTATAACTATAATTTTGCTGCTGTTTTGAATTAATGTAAATATCTGATATTTGACCCCCAAAGGTCTTCAACCCCCAGGTTGAGAGCTGCTGATTGAGGGGCTGGGACTCTTTTAACATTTTGTCCTGCAGGTTCCCACCCAGAGCAGCAGAAGGCAGGGAAGTTAGTCCCCGCGTTTGTGAGAGGCTGTGCTCACATTTCACTCTGAGCTGTGTGTACGCTCATGGAAGCTGAGGCTCTGTGAGTCAGCTGGGAGTACCTCCTGGCTCCTTGTGTGCCCAGGGCAGTGGGCTCCTCTGCGCCTGTTGACTGAGCCCCTTCCCTCATCAGGGACAGTCACCTTAGAATCCTCTACATGCAGATTTGAAATGGATCAGTCCTGTCAGGTTCCAGCACTGCAGACAGAGCCCCAGTCTCAGATGACTTCCGTGTGAAGAGTTTAAAAGTAGAGCCAACCTCTAACCCAGTAAAAAGTACTTACAACTTAGGAGTTTCCTATCTCAGCCTCAGGGTGGAAGAAATCACGAGACAGGCCAACGGAGGGGGCAGTGCTGTTCCTCCCCCTCCAGTTGAGCAATGTTAGCCAAAACAAGAATTCTGGATGATGTCTCACCAAAGCCCTCTCCTGTGAAGTTTTTCTTTTAGGAATTCTTAGGTTCTATAGTTTCGCTTTGTTTTTTAAATCAATTTCTGCTGAAAATGTTGAAAGTTTATCTTGGGAGGAAATAAAATCACCTTACTACTTTTTGAAAACTAAGGAATACTGTAAACTTTGTGCTTATGTATGTCTGCCTGTTCAAGCGTGTGCACTTGTGTTGGTGGGCATGCATGCATGAATGTTGAGGTGCATATGGAGGCCGGAGGATAACCTCAGTTGTGTTCTTGGGAGTCGTCTACTTTTGTTTTTCCAGATGGTCTTAGTGGTTGAATAGACTGGGCTGGCTAGTGAGCCCTGGGGAATCTGCCCATCTCTGCCTTCCCATCACTGATATCGTGTGTGCCACCAGGCCTGACTTTTTACATGGATTCTAGAAACCACATGTAGGTACAACAAGCATATCACTGAGTTATTTCTCTAGCACCAACATTTATTATTATTAATAAATTATTGTTATTATAGCTTTTCAAGACATAGACTTTTTAAGACAAGAGTGTATAGCTCTGGCTGTTCTGGAACTCACGCTTTAGACCAGACTAGCTTCAATCAAACTCAGAGATCCACCTGCCTCTGTCTCTGCCTCTGCCTCCTGAGTCCTGGGACTAAAAGCATGTTCCACCACCACCCATCCCAACATTTTATTATCGTGGAGAATGTCAAGGATGGAAAAGTAGGTACCTAGCACAGCAGACCCACCGTTGCCTGGCTTTCCCTCAGTCTTGTTTCATCTCTCCTTGCTGTCTCGTCCTTGTACCGCTTTGTTACTGTATCTGCAAACATTTCATGGTGCAGCTGGAGAGGTTGGTTTTCTTCAACCAACTAAAATAGTGTGTAAAAGTAGTGTATAACTCATTGTAGACAGTAGAGCCGTTTAAGAGATCACCGTGGTTCCTTAACCAGAAAAACTAGTTAACATTTTAGTATCATTCATTCTCTTCCCCTCCCAGTAGCCTGCTTTCCTTTTCTTGTGTGTGAACCCAGAGCCTTGCGTATGCTGGGCAAGTGGCTCACTGCTAGATGGTAGACCTACCCTATATTTCTTTACAGATGAGAACATACTAATTCCAAGAACTTCTGCTCCATTTCTTTCCTTGCAGTCTAAATTTTATGGATAAATCTGAGATTATTTATAACTGTGATGAAAGAAATAACTTTTATAGAGCTAGAACAGGTGCAGGCAGAATTTGGAGATATTATGCGGTGACTTTTCTCTAGAACAGGTTACAGTAGCTTTAAAATTCTTTTCGGCCTTTAGGAACACTGTCCTATGGGATACTAGGCAATTCTTGTGCAGTGTGCAAGCTTGCCCGTGTGGGAATTGACTTGTTAGCACATGAGGTGCTGAGCAGATCCTGTCAAGACTAGCAGAAAACCTTCCTTCAGCTGTGGGGAAGAAGAAACCCCACATCCTTACTGTAGTGCTACACATTTTAAATTATTTGGCAAGAGCTTAAGTATATGTTTATTAGGAAGCAACAGTTCATTTAAATGAAATGGAGAAGAGAAAAAAACCATCCTTACCGACATGAAATAGGATCAGGCTGATTTCCAGCGGGAGGCCGATCTTGCTTGTACTCACAGGGCCCATCACTCTGCATGTGCTGGGCATCTACTCAAGAGGACGGCCTTCCTTGTCCTCCTTTTTCAGAAAGGAAGAAGTAAAGAGGAACTCTTATTAAGGAAGCACAAGCAGGAACTTTTAGAAATTGTGTAAACATGGTTTCTAACAAGTTTCACCATTTAAAGTTGAGATTTTGGTTGGTTTTTCTAAACGTGTGTATTTTAGAAAATTTCATAGGCATTTGACATTCTGTGTGGAGGTTCACTCTATACCTAGCCATGTCCCAGGAAGTCATGTGGTTCTCATGAGTGCTCTTGTTGCTGCCGTGGTCATATGTGGAGAGCCTCTCAGGGCAGAAATTGCTAAACCTGAGCAGCCACAGGCCATGTTTCCTGTAGGCTTGGGAGAAAAAACAGTGGTCAACACATCCTAGTATGGTGAAGAAGTGTGTGGCTGCTGTTAAGCATGTCCACCTGGCTTTAATTTGGACTCCTTAGTGTTGACAAGCAAATTGAGTGTGCCCCTGGTCTGTGTTCTGGGTATGAGTCACACACAGCCCCCACTGTCAACACACACACTCAGCCTGTCAGTAGGTGGTTCTCCATAAGTAGCAGGAACTGACTCAGGCTGATCCAGCAAAAGGAGACCTGTTAAGAAGGTTTGAGATGGCGCCTGGAGAGTCATGTGAGCTCAGAGTCGGGAGGTGCTTGAGTGACGCTGTACACTAGTGTGATGCTGTGCTGGGCTGCTCCCTCCGGGCACTCAGTGACGCTGTACACTCGTCATAATGCACCTACCACTCTCCAGTCTACCGCGCTAACCACTTGGTGTCTATGCCTGCACTTAGCAAAAAGCCTCCTGTTCTTTTGGGTCATTCCAGTCTTGGCAACAGACCAAGGTGCTACACCAGTCCCCTGCTGCAAGGAAGGCCAGAAAAGCAGCTCCCACCCAACAAAGGATTAATTCCCCAGATGGGCTGGCCACTGAAGGTACATACAGTCTTTCCCCAGTATCCAGTGTGTTCTAGTCACCTGCTGGTGGTAGATCTGTTTAGCATCAGAAGCCTCACTCTGAATTCAGTGGCCTGTCACCATAGCCTCTAAAAGCACCCCACATTCAAAGATACTCTTGGTTTTGTCCTTGTATAGTCGGGGTATGGCTTGGAGGAGAGCGTGACCTTGCCTGCTTTCCACACCCCAGGCTCTTAATGTTTATAGGTTTGGAAGTGTTTGACAGATGACTTAGGGAATGGGTCAGCATCTCTTGAAAAGTCTGTGTGTGTCTGTAAATTAAATTCCTCATGAGCCTATTTTAGTTTTCATGCAGGTAACTTTCTAGACTGGAAGTTGAGTAAGTGTTCTGTATATGTGGTTCCTTGTACTGACCAAACCTTCCTTTCAAATACTAGCAGTTAACCTCTGACCCCATATGGCTTGTTTTTTGAGCCACAAGAGAAGCTCCGTCAGCATAGGATCTGGATGCAGACAGCCCGAGAGCATCGCTGTGGGAAATTCTGTCGCTCCTTCCAGCTGTGTCCATCAAGGGTGTTCAGCACCTGGAATACTAGCGCTCCCTTCCCTTCCGTCTTAGTGAACCATTTGTTCAAGGATTTAACTTGATGTTTTTATTTGTTCTAGTAGGTGGCAAGTGGGAGAAACCGTCAGAAATTTTGGAAATCAAGGGACAGAATTGGGAAGAACAAGTGAACAGCCTGCCTGAAGTCTTCAGGAAGGCTGGCTTTGTCGTCGAAGCTTTCACCAGACTGCCGTACCTGTGTGAGGGCGACATGTACAACGACTACTACGTGCTGGACGACGCTGTCTTTGTCCTCAGACCAGTGTAAACGTGCGGGCCAAGCCTTCAGAGCCCAGAAGAGGGGCTGTGCCCAGTGATGCGAGGGGACTGCCTCTGGAGGCTGCCATTCTCAGTATCATGTAGGAATTTTAAAAGCCAAAATACTAATTCTTTCTTTGTAGTGTGTAAAGGAGTGTTTTTAAAAACAAAACCCCAACTCTTTGTGTATTTTTAATCAAGTCTTTACTCAGAGTCACGCTCCAAATGCAGGTCACTCTCCAATTATGATGGAAGATATTTTTTATACTTAATTGCTGTAGGGACTCATTCCCAGACAAAGCAATAGTCATGACGTCATGGAACCAATAAATGGATTGTTTTTAATAAATGAAGACTGGCAATAAAGCTGTCCCTTCAATTCCAAATATTGATTATAAGGTAGAGCCACTGATAACTCTTTCATGTTTAGAAACTCCTTCTGTTGCTATTCAAAAAAATGTTTTTAATCATGCTAATAAACGTTTTTGGAGATGATTCTGCCCCACATTTAAGTTACTTTCCAACTCTTCTTGTAGTCTAATACAGCTTTGGATTCAGGATGCTCAGTTGAAGCCTGACTTGAAACATGCAGGCGGAACAGGGAAGGCAGGCTTCAGCTTGGGCATGGTGGAGCATGAAGCTTGCAGAGAACCTCTGGTGGTTTTGACATCCTTAGAATGACCAGCTTCATTTAGATAGAGTGCTCTAGGAAGCACCATCTGCAGCTCTGACCAGCCTCTCCCACAGCTCTGTTCTCCTGGTCTACCTTGTGTCCTCAGGGTTGAAGCATTCCATTGTGTTGACTGACTGGATGCAGCCTAAAATTCAGCTTCTTCCTCTTCCTCACAGGCCTCCTTTCCAGAACATGACTTACCCCAACTCCTTAGCTGAGCTCAGTATTTGTCAAGAATATGTATGTTTGCTGAAGACCATAGCAGACACATGCTAGAATCTGGGAGTGCCTCCAAGAAACTCAAACATTTAGCAAGATCAATAACCATTGTGGACATTCCGAAGAGCAAACTGCTAAATAAAGTCCCAGTAGTCACAGCAAAGACACTGTGAGTGAGGGAAGTCACACTATGTTATCCAGGTGCTCATTAACTATTAAGATTTACACAGAGAAACTGAGTCACATTTAACGACAACACCTGGGCGAAAGGGCCACACCCCAGCAGCCCTCCGCCATTGCTGTGTTCTCAGACGGGTCATGTAGTGTTAGCGCTGTGTTCTGTGATTCTGTTTTTCAGGACACGAGGTAAATGAGGTACAGGTAGCACCCTAGATTGTGAACAGAGGAACGGAACAACCCTAATATACTACTTCTGCTGTGGAAACTTGCTTCTTTAGCTAGCTGGCATCACTTGAGGGGGCTGCTGTTTTAATCCTGCCAAGCCAGGGAAGGGTATTCAGAGGCCAGCGGCTCCCGAGCAGCCCCTGTTGTTGAAGTTGAGGTCTGTTGAAAAGATCACAGAGAAGCAGAGAAAGTACGTGCGTTTATGTGCTCAAGACAATTTTTTAAGAAAATCTGAGGTTCTCCAAAGATAAGTTTATTAGGAATGCTGGGTTTTGACCTGGAAACCAGGTGTTTATGTTTGCTGTCAGGGCTGGGAAGCCTCGGTGCATGTCACCGCTGGCCACTAGATGGTACTGTTGCTTACTGACGGACAGGGCCCCCCCCCCCCCCCCCCGTGTAATAATGCAGCCTTGTGCGCAGCATTCCTGGCAGTAAGTGCTTCAAACCCAGTTGAGGTTGTGTCTGAGAAACCGAGAGCTCCATCTGTGGTCAGGCAGGCTTGCCAGTTGACCCTAAAGGTGAACGGAGAAAGGAAACACAGCTTGCACCTGGGATTCCTGGCGCCCTGCACCTGCATTCAAAACCCCTGGAGTGTTGAGAGCACTGGGTACAGAGAAGGGAGGGGAGGAGGACACAATGTCCCTAGTCATTTCCCTCTTGGATGAGGTCATTTGAAGTCGGTGCTGTATTTTCCACCATCCTGCTCCAACTGTCAGTTTTTTGTTTGTTTTATTTGTAGCCAACTTGCAACAGGAAACAAGCTGATGTGGGAAATAAGTGAACCGTAGGTGTTACCAGTCATTAACACTGTACAGAATTTAGGCGTTGACGCCACAGATCACAAACTTGGGCTTATAATTGGCTCGAAACAACCAGAACGCTCAAAGACTTGCAGCCTGTGTATCAAAGATATAATGGATCTGCAGATAGTTGAATAAATGTTTGTTGAGCAAGCATGAGGGCTGGAGTATAGATTCCCCAGGTACGTGAAGACCTTGGAATCCTAGCATGTGGAAGTCAGACATCTCTGGAGCAAGGTGGCTCCCCAGGTAAGCTCCAGCTTCAGTGAGAAATCCCGCCTCAGTACATAAAGTGGAGAGCAATTGAAGAAGCTACCAGAAATCAGCACACGTGTGCACACACATACAGCAGAAATTCACATTGTATGCGCCTGAAGAAATATTTCTGATGTAAATGGGAAGAATCCATCCTGGAATTACAGCCCTGCGACACGAGATTCTGAGGTCTCCTGTAGCTATGTGTGGTGAGTCCGTAAGGCTGTTAGTGGTGGTTATGGAGACTCACAGATGGCAGCTATGTATACACTGTGCTTTATCAGTTCAGTGTATTGTGTTGTCTACCTTCTAGGTAGAAATTCTAAAACTTTAGTGGTGTCTTTAATTTTGAACTGCTTTAAAAGTAAGCTGACTAGGGACTAATTCTAGGTTTGTAAAAGTTAGAATTCTATCCAGTAGGCCCTGGTGCTCCTGTTTGATGACCCATCCCATGTTCCAGGCTGTCAAGGTCTCGCTCTTTTTCCTGATAGTCTTCCTGTCCTCCGTTCCCATTCAGGATGCCCCACTCCAGCAGCTGTTTCCCCCCTCGAAGATTTATGTGTATGAGTGTTTTTGCTGGCATGTGTACCTGTGCTGGTTGTGTGCTGGTGCAAGTGGAGGTCAGAGGGGGCTCCAGGCCTTGTGGTCCATCGTGAGCCACCATGTGATTGCTGAGAACTGAACGCAGGACCTCTGTAAGATCAGCCAGTGCTCTAACCCACTGAGCCCTCTCCAGCTGATTTCATTTTTTAATTATCAATGCTGACTGACATAGAATGCCATCATTTTCTTTCCCCATCATTGTGTAGTCAAATACATGTGATAGATTGACCACCAATCATTTTCAGTGATGTTTAGTGTAGTCTAACAGTGCAGTCTTCCCCTCCATCTGTCTCTAGAACACTTCATTTTGCCAGACTGGAGACTTCGTATTAACCAACTCCATATCCAGGTTCCACCCTAGTATATATTATACTAAATGAAATAAACCAGTCTCTCTCTCTCTCTCTTTCTCTTCTCTCTCTCTCTCTCTCTCTCTCTCTCTCTCTCTCTCTCTCTCTCTCTCTCTCACACACACACACACACACACACACACACACACACACAAACCTAAAAAGACCATGACCCTATATCTGCAAGGAACGTAGAATCCTGAAAGTGGAAGGCTCATCCACTTGTCTACTGATAGACGCTCAGAAAACTCCACATTTCAGATGTGAACGCTGCTGCTGTGTTTATGAATGTATAAATATTTCTTAAAGACTCTTTTCACTTTTTGGGAGAAGATACCAAAAGTGGAACTGCTGGATCACACTGTAACTCATTCTAGTTTTAGTTTTTTTGAGAAACTACAATAATGAAACGGTTTTATATGCCCGCCAACAGTGCCCTGAGTTCCAGTGTGCCCACATCCTTGCCAACACTTATTTTAGATGGCAGCTGTCTAATGTATACGAGCCGGTTCTGCTTGCTTCTCATTCCCTAAGGATTAATGCATCATACTTTTATAGTTCAACTCGGGGCGTTTGGCTTCATTTCCTGGTAAAGTGCACTTTGTAAATATCCATTGGTACCCTGAACAACAGAATCCCTTTTCTCTATGAAATCTTAGGCCTCTCTGGGGAATTGGGAGAATACTGTTACATAACTAGAATTTAAGAGTCCCCTTGGGTTTGGAAGTCAGTCTGACCTATTCAGATGAATGAATGCCTTCAGTATAAAGTCATTTTTGAACTACTTTCAATACCTGTAAGGTGGTAACAACATTGGATCTCTGCACCTCAGTTCGAGAACATAGATAAGGATAGATAGGATGCCCAGATGCTATTGTCAGGTTCCCTGTTAGGATATGACACAGTATATTTTTACTTTTTGAGATGGGGGTCAGACTGGTCTCAAACTCAAGGATTTGGAGTGATCCTTGTATCCAGGTCCTTTAGTGGAGGGAGCTGTAGCTCTGTGCCACTGCCTTGGCTGGAGTATTGCACGTTTAAATGCCCATGAGCCCCCAGCCGTCTCCCAGCGGTGGGTTGAAGTGACCAGGACGTCAAGCTCACAATGTTAGTTTCTCAGCACTTCACAAAGCGGAGCTTTTGCATTCCAGATATCACGCTAACTAGAGAAAAGAAAAACAGCCCAAAAGAAGGCAATGAAAATGAACGTTACCTGTCTGACTCATAGTGGAGCGTACCACTGGTGACATTTTGGTATCTTCGCAGGGCTCCCCAGTGCATGTGAGTATGTACCCATTCACGCGACTCTACATGCTGTGATAGATGCTTTTACTTCTCCAGAAGAAATTGTGCAAAGCTCACAGGTTTCTAATCAGAAGCTGACAGAAGATGCCAGATTTCCCTATCATTCAGGGTTTGAGAACTGAACCAAAGCCTGGGGGACAAAAGGATGGTTTTGAGGATATTGGAGAAAGAATATCAAAATCCATTGATGGGCGTCAGAATACCTCGGGGGGTCCTTTCTGAAGAGAATGTTTAATTTTATTGTGACAAAATAATTAAAAATTAGGATGATTGAGATGTTTCATTAAATGGGAGAATTGCCAGAGAGCCTTCAGGGTCCATGATTGTATTTTCACTGGGTAAGATGAAAAACAGGTATGCATAATCTCTCTGATACAACCTGCTATTTTAATGTATTTGTATCTCATTTTAATAAAAGCACATATATTAGTAGTTGACTCTTTTGGAGATGAAAGGGTTTGTGTGTGTGTGTGTTTATTATATGATCTTTCTTAAAAGACTGTTCTTCCAGTGGGTATGGGACCCAGGGCTGGTACGTGCTAGGCTCCTTCTCTACCACTGGGCTGCCCCGGCAGCACAAGACTATTCTAATGGGAAGTACACTCGTGCCGTTGATGGATGGTCGTCTAGCCACGGACTTGACGCTGAGCACCTAAGACGGATCTCTCTCTACTATCACCGTGTGCATCACTTGTAGCCTTGTTAGTAAGAATGGCGTTTTTCTGGAAAGCCCCAAACGTGGTTTTTGTTTTGTTTTTCATGCATGGTGCTAAAGTTAAGGAGCCTTTCACATCAATTTCAGTAACTAGAGACATGCAGTCTCACCCCATCCATTCTCCTGCCGCTCCTAGATCTTATCCTCATGCCCTCTCAGCCCGTCTTACAGTTTGTGACTGTTTGTAAAAACAAGAGACTTCTTTTGTTATTGTTGTGGTTTTGGAGACAGGGGTCTCTGTGCAGCCCTAGCAGGCCCAGAACTCCTTTCGTAGGCCTCAAACTCACAGAGGTCCGTGCCCACCACAGCTGGCTAAGATGGTACTCCTAAGAGAGTCTGCTACAGTGATCGCAGCTTGAAGGAGCCAGGCTGCCAAACATCTAGCGGCCACATGACTCCCACTGTAGTTTTGCTGTGTTGTTTTTTAGGATTGGATCCTCACCTTGTTGCCCATGCTGGTCTCTAGTTTGTAGCTCTCCCGTCTCAGCGTCCCACGTGCTGCAGTGACCATCGAGCATCTCTCCTCCCAGCTGGACTTTGGAGTTTGAATGGTCTCTTTGAATCCAGACCCAAATAAATTCCCTGCATTGTCATTGGCCGCTGTCTTCAGGGAAGCTAACCGTCCAGGTTGGGAGATCCCAGGCAATAAGACCTAGGCAGGAAAGGGGGCGGAGGAGCTGCATGCTCTGGTCCAGTCCTGAAAGGAGTGGCTGTCACACCACCGTGGCTGGACTCAGAGCCTTGGAGCCTGCAGCTTAACAGGTGAGGACCCGCGGACCGGACGCTGGGGACAGCAGTGGACAGACGGTAGGCAGAGTGCGGGTACCTTATATGCTTCTAGATATCCTTAGGATGGCGAGACTGTGTGTGTGTGTGTGTGTGTGTGTGTGTGTGTGTGTGTGTGAGAGAGAGAGAGAGAGAGAGAGAGAGAGGACCCTTCACAGAACAGAAGGCATCAGGACCTACTTAATAACAGTCACATCGGTAACAGACCCCATTTTAAGGACCCTTGCAGCAACAATAGTACCAGTCACACAACAACTATTGTTTGAGTTCTGCTAGCCAGGCTGGGCTGGGAGCTTAGGGAATGTTAAAGGCGAGGAGGTGTTAATTAATGCTTTCCTGGCTCTTGTGAGGAAATGTGAAAAGATGAGATCAGTATGCACTGGATACATACTTAGTTTATTTTGCACTGGGATGTGAATGCAATCCCCACCCACATGCTAGGTGAGCAAGCTCTCCCACTGAGCTATCTAACCTGTCACAATACATTTATGCATGCCTAAAATCATCTTTACATGCCACCCTCATATATAAAGATGGAAATGGTCAGAGAGGTTAAGGGATTTACTCAGTAACACACAGGTAGGAACTGGCGGTTCAAGTTAAAGCTGTGATCCAATCCTGGGTTGCTGTTGGGTTCCTGGGACTGGGATTTGGGACTGTTGAGCATGTCTGGCCTGTGCAATCCCTTAGTCCAGATCTGGCTCTGTCACTTAGTAGCTGCAAGGCCTTGATCTGCTCACTCGGCTTCTGAGATACACCATTCTCATGGGTGAAGTAGGCACAATGGGGGTGTTTGCCTCCAAGTTTCTGCAAGTATTCAGTGTGGCCGTGCATGCGCTAGGCTGGCCTCCTTCAGTGTTTTCAAGGGCCATGAATCCTAGGGATTCTGCAGCGTTAGAGCGCACACTGCCATTTGCTTGCTGTGTGAGCTTTTCAAGTGTATGAACTCATCTGTGAAACACAGTCGGGGAAACTCAGGGCTGATAGAGTAAGCAGGGAAGGACACTGGTGACGAGAGTATCCAGGAAGTCCCTTCTCTCCTCCTCTTCTTTCTTGCATTTTGGAAGTCAGAGCCTTTTGATGGTGGTCAAGGCAGACACTGAGAGTTTGTGTTCTGGTAGAGGGGGCAGGTACTTAAGCCCCCGTACCTCTCCTCCCAAACTCACCATCCCCCTGACTTCTGCAGCTCTAAGCTAGAAGGTCCCAATATGACGTACTGAAGTAAATGCAAGCTCACTAATTCGTGTGGGTTTTCCTTTGCCTTAGCCATGAGTTGTCTTTGTTGGTTTTTGGTTTTGAGAAAGGGGTCCACTATGTAGCCCAAGGTATCCTGGAATTTGATATATACACCAGGCTGCCCTTGAACTGGCAGTGATCCTCCTGACTCTAACACCCTCCAGAGTACTAAGATTGGATTACACGCATTCACATGCTATCACACGCAACTATGAAATGATACCTTTTATGTGTGTGTGTGTGTGTGTGTGTACACGGGCCCATATGTGGAGCTCATGCCCTGACTTTAAATGGAGCTGCCTTACAGCAGTGGCAGACTGTTAGTTGTCTGGGCGGCATGTCTCAGCTTGAAGGAACCTCCGAGCACTGCTTCTCATTTCGTAGAAGAACAGCTTGCTTCTGGCTCACCTGGGACTTGTAAGTTTTGAGATGTAAAGTTGGGAGCACCTCTGTTCCAGTCGACCAAACCTCTGACCGCTCCATCAGGCAACCCCCGTCCCAAGGAGCTCTGAGGTCTGTAATGACTGCCGCGGTGGTCATCTGAGGTTCTGCAGGGTGGTTTGGTGGAGAAAGGACAGGGCCACAGAGAAAGCCATCGGTTGTCCACCACCAAATGGTCCATGTTCTTTCAATCCTTTTGACCAGCCCTCTCTAAGAGAGTACCTCAAAGGGCTTTTAATTAAAACCAAATCCCCAATTGGCAGTGAGCTGGGCTTCACCAGACGGAAGACATTCAGTCCCCCAGAAAGAGGAGTGCTTATTTCATTATTGTAACCCTCTCACAGGGGTAATAGGATCAGTGAGGTCAGGCACAAGAAGCATCATTGTCTGGGAAATTGGAGGACGGAGAATGAGGCTGATGGCCCAGCGGCATGTGACCAGAGAGAACAGGGAAGGAGGCGAGAGGTTCCCCAACTGCTCAGATCCAGGAAGTTGTTAGAGCTGAGCCTAGCAGCTCTGAGGCACAGCTGGTGAGCTGTGGTTTGCTCAGATCCTATCAGAATGAAGGGTCTTGGTGCCTGGGTGTTTCGAAAGTGTCATGGTCTGTCTTCGCCCTGGAAAGTCAAAGGAGCACAATAGGTTTTTTTTTTTAAATGTTTGTTGTGGATGTTCCCCGAGGGACAAAACAATCCATTAATGTAATAAGTTAGCAGTGGCTGGTGAGAGTTGGACTAGAGAATGCTGGGTGCCTGTAATTTCTGGATAGCACCAACCCACCATGGGATTTTCTTTACCTCCAGAAGTTCCTTCTAATATTGGAAGAGGGTGCTGTTGTTACCTCTTTACTGGAAATACTGAGGGAAGTTCCCTTTTAAGGTTCTTAGTTTCATAAATAAAACAATTTATGGGCCGGGTGGTGGTGGCTCATGCCTTTAATCCCAGCACTTGGGAGGCAGAGGCAGGCGGATCTCTGTGAGTTCGAGACCAGCCTGGTCTACAAGAGCTAGCTCCAGGATAGGCTCCAAAACCACAGAGAAACCCTGTCTCGAAAAACCAAAAAAAAAAAAAAAAAAAAAAAAAAAAAACAAACCAAAAGAAAACAATTTATGAATGGATTCAGAAGGAAGGTTAAAAAAACAATTATACTGGAGTTTAAGAGAAAAACATATAGAACGGGGGAGGTGAAAATCCCAACAGCCACCATGAGAGATGGAGAAAGTTGTGCTTTTAAGTTGCAAAGAGCTTATCCGGAGGATGTGAGTGGACCAGAGAGCCTAGGAAAGAACTCTAAAGGAAGAGCTCTATATGCTCCGGCCATGCTGTGGTCGCTAGCGGCACCCTTTCTCCATGGTTCTGGGGCTTGTTTTCACATGTGCTATGTTCGTTAGATGAGGCCGGGATGAGGAAGTCTTCTGCAAATTGGCTTATTTCTTTATATTTATTATGTATACAACATTCTGTTTCCATGTGTGCCTGCACGTCAGAAGAGGGCACCACATCTCACTAAAGGTGGTGTGAGCCACCATGTGGTTGCTGGGAATTGAACTCAGGACCTCTGGAAGAGCAGTCAATGCTCTTAACCTCTGAGCCATCTCTCTAGTCCATGCCCTCATACTTTTTTTTTTTTAAGACAGAGTTTCTCTATGTAGCAGTTCTAGTCATTCTGGAACTCTCTTTATAGACCAGGCTGGCCCCGAACTCACTGAGATCTGTCTGCCTCTGCCTCCCAAGTGCCACCACCGCCCGGTGGAAACTGGCTTGTTTTATGTTAGTCTTGCCTAGCTTTTTTTCAGTCCTGACTCCCCTTACTCTCCTCTCTGGGGTATGGCCTGCCTGGGAGTCAGCAGAAGCAAAGTGTAATTTCCGGTCTTCATCCTACTTGTCCCCTGAGCATCCTGTGTACTTCCTCTTGGTCACCTTTCTTCCCCAGGTCTCCCCAGCCCTGTGGCCTCTTTTCTCAGTTCTCTTTCTTGCTTCCTCTACATCTGTCCAACAAGCTTTTAATTTAAAAACAAACAAACAAACAAACAAAAAAAAACACCCCACTAAACCAAAACCCCAAACAAAAACAACTTCTACTGTTGTGTTTAAAAGAAGCTGAGGTGGAGAAAACTGCGAGCGTTTACACAAAGAAAAGGGAGCGTGCACAGCTCAACAGTGGAAACACTGTCTGGGATTGCATCATTGGGAATCCCATTGTGTAAAAGCATTGTGCATGCTACTGCAACCCAAATGCTACAGGTCAGTCCTGCCAGGTCGCTCGCAGTCAAATCTGGTAAAAATGTGCTGTATGAGGTTTCTGTGGCAGACACAATGTTTCACAGTAAATACTCGAAAATTCCATTTAGGTATTGATTTTGCATGTCTAAGACTGGGTGTGAAAATGTAAATTCTGTATGTGGGATGATTATGTTGTAAGCATAACATTATAATAACAATATTATAAAATATTATTTAATAACAGTTTTATTATTATAATATCACAAAATATCATTCCATACTAATATTTTTATTATATTATTATAAAATGTTATTTCATTATATTTTATTTTATAATATTATTATAAAAGACATTCTTATTTTTTTTAAAAAACATTTAAACAAACATTTGTACGTCATCATCAATGTACTCAAACGCAGGGGCCAATTAGCTTATGAAGAGCAAAGGTTTCAAGGCTCCCCCATGACAGATGAGCTAGCATCTGTGGTGAGGTGGCGCTTCATGCCTGGCATGTTTAGTGGATGACTGCTCCCCTCACCAACCAGAAAGCAGAAGAGAAAGAGGGAAGTTACAGGATTCCACAATCCCCTCTGAGCACCGACCCAAGAACCTTCCACAAAGTACCACCTCTCAAAGGCTCTTTCACCTCCGAAGAGTGCCATCCTGGAGACCAAACCTTTAACATGAGCTTCTGGGGGACATTGGCCATTTCAAAATCCACATGGTGGAAGGAAAGAAGTATCCTCTACAAGTTGTCCTCTGCCCTCCGTGTGAATCCTATGGCAAGCTCCTCAAGATAAATTCAAGATCAATAACTGAATGCAAACGTATTTTAAAAGATAATGGCTCCGGGCGGTGGTGGCACACGCCTTTAATCCCAGTACTTGGGAGGCAGAGGCAGGCGGATCTCTGTGAGTTCGAGACCAGCCTGGTCTACAAGAGCTAGTTCCAGGACAGGCTCCAAAACCACAGAGAAACCCTGTCTCAAAAAACAAAACAAAAAAAAAAAAAGAAGGAAAAAAGATAATGGCTCTTTAGAAAAAATGTAACAACAGTTTCATCATCAAATTTAAAAACATTCTTTAAAATATGCACATAGCCAGGGCTCAAAATTTTCAGGGTTCTTTTTGTTTGTTTGTTTTTGTTTTGTTTTGTTTGAGATAGAGTCTGGTAGAAATCCCAGGAAGACTTGAACTTCGACCCTCACGCCTCTCCCAAGTGCTAGGATCCCAGGTGTATGTCAGCCTGCTGGACTTACATGATGTTCGGAATTGAGCCTGTGGCTTCGTGCATGCTAGGCACCTGGGCCACTTTTGCAGTCCTAATATTTTCTATTTATTTATCCATTTGTTTTATATTCCAGTCTCAGTTTCCCCTCCTCTCCTCCCAGCCCACCATCCCTGCCCCCTTTCTGTTCCCATCCCCCAATCCATTCCTCCTCTGTTTTTACTCCTATTCAGGAAAAGGCAGGTCTCCGTGAGTATCAATAAAGCATGGCATATCAAGTCACAGTGAGACTAACTAAGCACCTCCCCGTGTTTTAAGGCTGGGTAAGAAGACCCAGTATGGGGAGTAGGGTTCCAGAAGCCAGTCAAAGAGTCAGAGACAACCCCTGCTCCACTGTTAGGAGTCCCACAAGAGGACCAAGACACACAACTGAAACGTATATGCGGAGTGCACAGGTCAGTTCCATGCAGGCCTTCTGGTGGTCGGTTCAGTCTCTGTGAGCCCCTATCTGCCCAGGTTAGTTGATTCTGTGGGTTTTCTTGTCTTCTTGACGCCTCTAACTCCTACAATCCTCTCTCTCTTCTGCAGGATTCCCTGAGCTCCACCTAATGTTTGGTTGTGGGTCTGCCTCTGTTTCCATCAGTTGCTGGATGGAACCCCTCTGATGACAGTTGAGCTAGGTACCAATCTGTGTGCACAGCAGATATCGTCAGGCATCGTTGCATTAACACGTCCCCCCCCCCCAGTTGTATTTAATTCCATCCTAGCTTTCTGGGTCATCCAGCCTGTGCGCTCCAGGCAGTGTCAGGGTGGGCTTACTCTCCTGGCATGGGTTTTAGCCTAGACCAGTCATTGGTTGGCTGCTCCCTCAATCTGTAGGCCACCCTTACCCCAGCACACCATAAACAGGACAGACGGTGGCTTGAAGGTTATGTGACTGGGTTGGTTTCCCACTCTCTCCACTGGAAGTCTTGTCTGATCCACAGGAGATGGCCAGTTCAGGCTTTGTACTCACTATTGCTAGGAGTCTTAGCTGGGGTCATCCTTGTAGATTCCTGGGAGATTCCCTTGCACCAGGTTTTTAGCTGACCCCGAAATGCCCCCCGTTTCCAGTAGTCTCTTTCAGTACTGTCCTCTTCCCCTCCCCAACCTGAATGCTCATGTTTCCATCCTCAGCTGCCCACAGTCCACTCATGAGCCAACTCTTTGTTTCATTGATTAGTTAGTTATATTGTTCTCTTTGTTTCTATTTTATTGATTTCAACCCTCAGTTTGATTTTTTTTTTCTGCTATCTACTCCTCTTGGATGTGTTTGCTTCTTTTTATTCTAGAGCTTTCAGGTGTGTTGTTAAGTCATTAGCATGAGATCTCTCCAGCTTCTTCAAGAAGGCACCCAGTGCTATGAACTTTCCTCTTAGCATCGTTTTCATTGTGTCCCGTAAGTCTGGGTATGTTGTACATTCATTTTCACTGAGTTCTGGGCAGTTTTTAATTTCTTTATTTCTTCCTTGATCCAGCAGTAACTCAGTAGAGAGGCGTTCAGTTTTCATGAATTTGTAGGCTGTCTGTTGTTAAAATCCAGCTTTAATCTATGGTAGTCTGATAAGATACAGGGGGTTATTTCAATTTTTTTTGTGTGTCTGTTGAGACTTGCTTTGTGGCTGAGTATGTGGTCAGTTTTGGAGACAGTTCCAAGAGGTGCTGAGAAGAAGGTATATCCTTTTGTGTTTGGGTGAAATGTTCTGTAGATACCTGCTGGTCCACTTGGTTCATAACATCTGTTAGTTCTGGTATTTCTCTGTTCAGTTTTGGTCTGGATGACCTGTCCCTTGGTGAGAGTGGGGTTTTAAAGTCTTCCACAATTATTGTGTGGGGTATTGTGGTTTTTTTAAAATTGATTTTATTGAGCTCCACATTTTTCTCTGCTCCCCTCCCTGGTGTTGTGTGTTTTAAGCTTTAGTAATGCTACTTTTACAAAAGGGTTGCCCTTACATTGGGATCATAGATGTTCAGAATTGAGACATTATATTGGTGGATTTTTCCTTTGATGAGTATGAAATGCCCTTCTCTATCTTTTTTTGAATAAATTTGGCTTAAAATCTATTTTGTTAGACATTAGGATAGCTACACCAACTTGCTTCTTAGCTTTGTTTGATTGGAAAATCTCTTTCCAATCTTTTACTCTGAGGTACTGTCTATCTTTGATATTGAGGTGTGTTTCTTGTAACAAGATATGTATTCTGTTTTTTTTTATCTATTCTGTTAGCCCATGTTTTTTATTGGAAAATTGAGTCCATTGAATTTGAGGAATATTAATTACCAATGATTGTTAGTTCCTGTTATTTTGTTGATGGTGTTGTTGGTAGTATATGTGTGTCTGTGTGGTTGTGTGTGTGCGTTTCCCTTCTTTGAATTTTGCTGGTATGAAATTATTTATTGCCTGTATTTTCATGGGTGTAGTTAACTTTGTAGGGTTGGATTTTTCCTTCTAGTTCCTTTTGTATGACTGGATTTGTAGATAGATATTGTTTAAATTTGACTCTGTCATGAAATAAATTTTCTCCATCTATGGTGTTTGATAGTTTTGCTGGGTATAGTAGCCTGGGCTAGCATCTGTGATCTCTTACAGTCTGTAAGACATCAGTCCAGGCCCTTCTGGATTTTAGGGTCTCTGTTGAGAAGTTGGGTGTGGTTCTAATAGGTCTGTCTTTATATGTTACTTGGCCTTTTCCCCTTGCCACTTGTAATATTCTTCATTTGTTCTGAATGTTTAGCGTTTTAATTATTATGTGGTATGTGGTATGGAGATTTTGTTTTCTGATCCAATCTATTTGGTATTCTGTAAGCTTCTTGAACCTTACAGGTGTGTCCTTCTTTAGGTTGAGAAAATTTTCTTTTATCGTTTTGTTTACCATATTCTGGGTTTTTGAACTGGGATCATTCTCTTTTTTCTATACCTATTATTTTTAGGTTTTGTCTTTTCATAGTGTCCCAGATTTCCTGGCTATTTTGTGTTAGGAATCTTTAGATTTAACATTTTCTTTGAACAATGAATCTGTTTTCTCTATTGTGTCTTCAATGCCCGAGATTCTCCCTTCCATTTCTTGTATTCTTTGGTGATCCTTGTATCTGTAGTTCCTGTTCACTTACTCGGATTTTCTATTTGCAGGATTCCTGCTGTCTGTGTTTTCTTTATTGGTTATATTTCAATTTTCAGGTCTTAAACTGTTTTCTTTACCTGTTTGGTTTTTCTTGGCTTTCTTGGCATTCTTTTAGGGATTTATTGATTGCATCCAATTTTTTGTTTGTCGTTTCCTCAATTTTAAGGTATTTTTTAATTTTCTCTTTAAGGACCTCTATTATCTTCATAAAGTTATTATTATTTAGGTAATTTTCTTGTGCTTTAGCCGTGTTGGCTTGTTCAGGTCTTGCTGTCATTGGATAGCTGGGTTCTGGTGGTGCCATTTTACCATTTCTGTTATTGATTATATTCTTATACTATCATATAGGCATATGGATTTGGGATGATTTTTTTTTTTTTGGTTTTTCGAGACAGGGTTTCTCTGTGGTTTTGGAGCCTGTCCTGGAACTAGCTCTTGTAGACCAGGCTGGTCTCGAACTCACAGAGATCCGCCTGCCTCTGCCTCCCGAGTGCTGGGATTAAAGGCGTGTGCCACCACTGCCTGGCTGGATTTGGGATGATTATAGGGTCTAGGTGTTGGTTGCTTTTGTCTTTGTTGGATGTGTGTTTTGTTCCTTGGTTTCTCCTTCCTCTCTGGTCTTTTGAACTAAGTAGCTAAGGATTCTGGTGACTAGCAAGTCTTCAATTCCAGTAGGGTGTCTCCACTGGGGTTTGTGGGGGGGCTGGGGTCTTTACCTGGCTTCTGGTAAAGATTTGTAGACCAGGATATGGAGCCCAGGGGATGGTGTGTAGTCTAGGGTTGTTGGGTGGGCTTTCAGGAGTGTTGGCAGGTGGTGGGCACATGGTGTCTTACCTGGGGTCCCAAATCCAGCCTGGTTTCTGATAAAGTGAAAGTCTTCATCCAAAGTTGTAGATTGGGATATAAAGCCCAGAGGAGGGGCTCCCTAATTGTTTTCTTAATGTTATATTTGAATCAGAGTTCAAATTATGCAATACAAGTGATGGGTGTATCTCTTTAGTCCCCTTCCACTATCATTTACTGAAGGAGCCAGGTTGTTTGTTCTGACAGTTTTCCAATCTTGACTTTGCTCTTGGTACCTGGGCAACCTGACATTTTCATGACAGAGTCTTGCCCTCCTCTGTCCCCACCACATGTCATTCCTTAAAAAATCTTTCTGCGCTCGTTTCTCTGCGATCTCATCTAGTTCCTGAGTTTAAAAACGCACTGACTGCTGTGTGCGGATAGCTTTGGTCTGAGCTGTTCCCTCAACCTGCAAACTCAAATCCTGCTTTTCCCAGTGCCATCCGTACCATATGGCCAATCGGCCCCTTGGAATTAGAATGTCCAAGATGGAGCTTCAGTGATTCTTCCACAACCTGGTGATTCAGTGCTTTCCCCAAGCTACTACTCTTTTACATGCTCAAACCCAAATCCTTGTCACCATCTATGACTTCTCTCTTTCTCTTGTCCTGTATGCCCATATCAGCTGCACCTTTGAACACCCCCGGAACCAGCTGAGTTTCCTAACCCCCACTCCCTGGGGCTGAGTCCTCCTCAAAACTCTCAGCAAGGCTGGTGTCCCATCCAAGGAGTTACACGTATCCAGTATCCAGTTAGAATAAAAGCCAGAGTAAGATGTCCCCATGCTAATGCCTGTCCAGTGACTCCAACTTCTTCAAAACCAAGGGTGAGTGCTTACCTGAGAGGCCAGCTGCTTCCAGCCTCATCACTTTCCTTTCTTGCTTGGTTTATGGGAAAACGTGCAAACAAATCATGCTCTTTTTTTCTTTCTGGAGCTTTCTTTCCCCAGATATTCCTGTGATTCATTCCTTCCTGTCCTCAGATCCTCCCTTCCGTGTTTTACCATGGCTCCCATTCCTTCACTGCTTCTTTTTCCTCGGTAGCATCCATCATTCCCTGACATAAGCAGAGTTACTAGATTGCCTATTTATTTTCCTCCTGACTCCCTAACACATCAGCAGGGACACAACTCTGCAAACTGCCATATCCTTAGAGTGTAGATAATGCCTGGCCTGCAGTGATGCTCAATAAACATTTGATAAATGAATGCATGAAATAATTATACAGATATAAATATGTACCTTAGTCATGCCTGGTGCTCAGAAAGAGAAGTATCGGTGGTCTTTCTAATTGTCTTGTCTTAGAGAATTCACGGAGGGCTGCATGAAAGACTCGGGATTTATAATGAGTTGAGTTAGCCAGGCCAAAAGAGGGGAGGAATCTTCATGAAGGACCTTGACCTAGGAAATATGACATCTTGGAAAGACAGAAAGGAGCACTGAGTAGCAGTCTCAGGGAGCAAGGCACAAAGAAGTAGGTGGTACAACCCCTAAAGAGCTTTATCTGAGGAGTACAAAGAGAGTAAGTGACAGTGACAGGCATAGGCTGAAACTTTGACATTTGACTTCTTTGCTTATTAAAAACTCACACTCAGCTGGGGTGGTGGCGCACGCCTTAAACCCCAGCACTCGGGAGGCAGAGGCAGGCAGATCTCTGTGAATTCGAGGCCAGCCTGCTCTCCAAGAGCTAGTTCCAGGAGAGGCTCCAAAGCTACAGAGAAACCCTGTCTTGAAAAAACAAACAAACAGACAGACAGACAGACAAACAAACAAAACCCTTTGCACTCAAAACTTGTTCCAAGCTAAGTTCCCTTCAAAGTGACCGATTTACTTCTCCAAAGATGGTGTGAGATGAGTACCTGTGCTGGCTCATCTCTGTAAACTCAACATGAACTAGAGTCACCTGGGAAGAGGGATGCTCACCCGAGGAACCACCTCCTTCAGATTGGCCTCTAGGTCCGTCTGTGGGATGTTTTATGGGCTAATGATATAGGGGGACCCAGCTCACTGTGGGTGGTGCTGTCCCTGGGCCAGTGGTCCTGGATTGTATAAGAAAGCAGACTGAGCAAGCCATTAGGAACAAGATCCATGCCTCTGCTTCGGCTCCTGCCTCCAGGTTCCTGTCTTGGCGTCCCTGGATAACAGACTGTAAACCTGGAGTCAAACCCTTTCCTCCTTAAGTTGGTTTTGATCAGAATTTTAGCACAACAACATAACGCAAGCTCAGACAGTACCACTATCTACCCCATTTTAAACTGAAACACAGGGAAAATTGAAGTACAGAGGTGAAGCAAATTCCCCGTATACAGTTAATGAGGGGCAGAGGTGGAACAGAAACCAGACTGCATGACTCTTTAGCCCATGGTTTCCTTTTCTCTTTCGATTGCAACTTTTGGGAGCTATGACTTAGATGCAGTAAAACCCAGCCATTTAAAACAGCCCTTCCAAGGAGATTGGGTAAGTGTGGATTCTATGTAATACCCACTGCAACCATGACAGAGAAATTCCCAGCATGGGGACTGGAGTGATGACCTGGCCATTAAAGAGCACAAGCTGCTTTCTCAGAGGACTTAGTTTGATTTCCAGCACCTACTTGGCAGCTCCCATCTGTCTGTAACTCCAGTCCCAGGAGGATCTGATGCCCTCTTCTGGCCTCTGCAGGTACTGCACACTCATCAATGCAGACAAACACTCATATACACAAAACAAAAATAAATAAATTTCCATCAGACTCCTTGAAATTCTCTCGTGCTCGTTTGCAGCAAGGCTTCCCAGCATGCCCTCAGAGTGTCCCTGGTGACCCCTGACTTTGTCAAGGTAGATAATTTTTAATTGTTTTGGGGTTTCACATAAATGGAACTGTGTGATATATTCTATTTTTATGAATGGTGCATGTGCATGAATGTGTGCACAGCAGGTATGAAGTGTCCAGAAGTTGACATAGGGTACCTTCCTCAGTCACTCTTCTTACTTTTTGACATAGGCTCTCCCACTTTCTCTGAACCTGGAATTTAATAGTTCAACAAAATTGATTGGCCAGCAAGCCTCAGGGATCCTCCTGTCTTTCCCTCCCCAGGGCTGGGATTACAGGCATGCCCCATCTGCCTTTCACTTGGGTGCTAGGGATCTGAACTCGGGTCCTCGTGCTTGTGTGGCGAGCACTTAGGCATGGAGCCACCTTTCCTGGTCCCGTTCCTAGACTCTTTCACTCGGTGTGCTGCTGACAGTCATCCTTGTTGTTGTGTGTGTTAGTCATTTGTTCTTTTTCCCATGGACTCTACAGTGATTACAATAGTTTCCCATGCCAAAATGCAGACTGATCGGAAGTGGAAAATGTGGGAGGAAGTCTCATGTTCTTCACCCAGTCTCGTCCCTCCTTTCCTCTTGCATCGATCCAGGAAGTGACGCAGCCTCCTGTGGCCATTCCTGAGGCGGTTCTTCAGGGAAACGGTCCCAGTGCAACATCTTCTGCTCTATCTGTGGGAATGCCCCTGCTCCCGGATAAGGATGGCTCCCACCTTCTGTGCTACATTTCTCTTGTCTAAGGTGGCCTCTTCAATACTCAAGGAATCCCTCCTCAGATCTCCCGAACTTTCTCTGGGTGGTGTACTCCTTTCCAGCGCCCTTCCCTGGACATCTGGATGCCCTGACTTTCCTGACCTTCTGTTCAGCCTCCTCAGCTTGCACTGTGGGCTGGAGACTCAGGGTGGGAACAGAGGTGCTGTCTGGGTTCTGCTTGTCTGCAGATCTTCCCTCCAAGACCCCAGTCTTCTGATTCCTGCACTCAGTATCTTGAAACCTTTGTCTCACGTATTTTGTATGACTTTCTGTAGCAGGCTTCCTTGGACTGCCAGTCCCCAAATCATGACATGGAGACTTCTTATTAATTAGAAATGCTATGCCTTAGCTTAGGCTTGTTTCTAGCTAGCTCTTTAAACTTAAATTAACCCATTTCTATTAATCTATGTGCTGCCCCGAGGCTCGTTTACCTCATCTGTGTTCTGTGCATCCTGCTTTCCTGCTTCCTCCGTGTCTGACTGACTGGCCCCTGACTGGCCCCCAGCTGGCTGGCCCCTGGGTCTCTCTTTTCCCTCACTCTCCCTTGAGCCTAGATCCTTCTTCCTACTTATCAGTTCTGTTCACCTGCCCCGCCTGCCCTGCCTATCCCTCTACTGCCTAGTTATTGGCTGTTTAGCTTATTATTAGGCCAATCAGGTGCCTTAGGCAGGTAAGGTAAACCGAATGCAACACATCTTTACATTGTTAAATCAACACAGCATAAACAGATGTAAAACATCTTTACTTAGTTAAACAAATATTCTGTTCCACAAAAGTCTTCTAATTGTCTAAGGCAATAGGTTTAATTTTTATTTCTGAGTGGCAATCCACTGGTTCAGTTGAATAGATGCTGTATTAAACCTTGCACGTGTTGAACACTTAGGTTGTTCCCAGATTCGGCTATTACAAAGAAGGCTGAACCAATATTTGCATCTACATGTTTCCATTTCTTTTGGCAAATACCTGGAATTGAAGTTCCCTTTTCCTTTTCTTTTTCTTCTTTTTCCTTTCCTTTCTTCTTTTAGAGACGGTCTTATGTAGCCCAGGCTGCCCTTGAACTTACCAGGTAGCTGAGGATAACCTTGCACTTCTGATTTTCTAGCCTTTCTTTCCTGTGTGCTGGGATTACAGGTGTGTACCTCCAGTGCCAAGTTTACAGTGCTTGGGGTCCAACTCAGAGCTTTGCCCTTGCTAGGCAAGCTGTCTCCCAACTAAGCGACAGCCCGAGCCCCTGAAATTCCTTGATTGTAGAGTTCCAAGTATGTAATCTTATTTTCCCATCGCAGCCCTGCCAACAATGCTGTTGTCAGTCTTCCGCTTTTAGGCATTTTAGTGACTGTGTGAGGTCTCACTGTGGGTTTATTTCACATGTTTTGTTTTATCCTGGGGATACTAGGAAGGAAGGCGACATGCGTAGATTTAAATTTTGCAAACAGCCATCTGTCCTGTCTGCTTATTAGAAACCCCACAAATGGAACTTGTTTTGAGCTGAGCTCTGTAGAAAGTGACTCACATGCTGTGGTAGCTTCTGTGTGCTTACTGGACATTTTCATATCGATTTTAAGAAAGTTAAACTCTGTTTTCCCGTTGGGGTGTCTTCTTATTGTGTTGTGAGATTTCTTACGTCCTGGATCCAGAGCTCATGTGAGAGATAAAGGAGCGAGCACTTGAAGCCCTCCTTTGTTTTAGGTGCAGCAGAACAGGGCGGTATAAGACTAGAAATGGGGGCATGAGGAAAGGGTCTTAGACACATGCCGGAATCACTGAGTCATTTAAAGTATTTTTGAGAACTTAGAGTCTATTCCTTTTGGTCCTGAATATTCTTAAATACATTTTAAAAAGTAAAAAATTTTAAGACCTGAATAATTTCTGTGCTTGACTTACCTGCAGGAGACTGTCTCAAGGACCTAGGATGTTCTCCCTTCTTCTGGTCCTCTTTCTGAGCCATGGAAGTATGTGCCAGAGAGACCCAAGCTCCAGGCAGGGTAAGTCCTGAGGAGAAACACATCTTTCACGGCTTCCACACATTTTAGGGGATGTAGCTGGATATGATAGTTGAGGCTCATGATGCATTCAGAAGTGCGTGTGTGTGTGTGTGTACATCTGTGTGTCTGTGGGTATGTGTAGGGTTTTTAGGGATCTTCACACATGCACACAATGTACTTCGATGGCATTCACCCTCACTTTCCCCCATTCCCCACAGGTTCACTCGGTCCCACCCATGAGGGAAGCACGTAGTGCCTGTCTTTCCGAGTCTGGCTTTTATTTTGGTTAACACAATAATCTCTAGTTCCAGCGTTTCACCTGCAAACGATACAGTTTCCTTCTTCTTGTTGGTAGAATAATGCTCCATTGTGTGTATACCCCACCTTTCCCATCAGTATTTTGACGATAGGTTTCTAGACTGGCTCCATATCCTGGTAATTGTGAAACATTGCATCCCCGAGAACAGATGGGCAGGCTTCTCTGTGGTGTGTGGTGTGTACCTTAGCTGCCTCCATGTGACACAGTGTGGCTCAGACAGTAGTTCTGCTTAGGTTTGTGGGACACCTCTTTCCTGATCTCCACAGTGGCTAGACAAACTGACACTCCCAGTGATGCCGCGTGAAGGTTCTCAGTGGGGGCCGTGAGCCAAGGTTTTCTCACACCGAGCATAGTTATCCTAGTGATTACAACTCCTGGAAAACCTGAGCAGCTTTTGTTGGGCTCCCATGGTGGCTGCCTTTGCTGTATGAAGGGCACCCAGTTCAGTTCTCCTCACGGCTCCAATGGCTTTCTTACAGATTTACACCCGCTGTTGCAGAAAATGGCGGTGAGTGTTCCATTTTTATTTTAATCAAAATCCCCTCTACTGGTGCTGTCGATTTGAATGTTTTACTTGATTTCCTCTCTTTGCCTTTTAGGAAGAAATAATAGAGGGAAACTATCTGAATGGTAATGTCCCCGGTCTGTCCCATGTGTACCTTCTGAGACCTTCAAACAGAATATGGCTGTGGTGTCGGGGAAACGAGTCCACTCATAGCTGTCTCTTCATTTTGCCCCCACTGTAGCGTTTCTGGACCTCGTACAGTTTGGAAGGTAATCTGCCTCCTAGGGGTTGCAAGGGATGGCGTTTTCCCCCTAATAGCTCTCACATGGAGTTTCTTACTTGAGAAAAGTAGTATATGAGCTTCCACCAATGTAGTGTTTGAGTTGACTCGTCCCCAAACCCTGTTCCTCCATTGTTGTATCTTAAGACCGAGATGCCTGAAGTGCTTCTGAGGAGGCCACATTCTCCCCAGTGCTGGGGAAGAGAAACACGTCTGTGTTTACTCTACTCCTCAGACTGGGGTCGGAGAGTGGAGGCCATACATCTAGGGAGTGGCAGAGCTGGGGTGTGACCCTGGCACCTGGCTCCAGGGCCTGCTGCCACCTCTGCTCTGTGATGCCCAGGCCCGTGTGAGAGGCTGGAGAGATGGGGTGATGTGGCAATGTTGCTGAGAGACCGTTTTTCAGCATTAAATCCTAATATGCATTCCATAAAGAAGAGGAAATGGGGGCCTCGGGCCCCTGGCAGGGACAGCCAATCACATTAAGATGAGAGGTCCCTGTAAACATTCCTCTTCCCGTGAGAACTCCAATGGGGGTTTTAGATGTTTCCTTTCAGGTTGTAATTTTATTTATTTACGTATATGTTCATCCATCCAACTATTTATCCAAACAAAAAAGAGATTAGAAAAAAAGCTGTCATGGCTGGGGAGATGGCAGAGGCTATAAAGCATGCGCCTCACATGACCTGAGTTTGACCTCCAGAGCCTGCATGAAAGTTTTCAGCATGGTGGCACATGTTTAGAGTCCCTCTGCCGGGGCAATACAGACAGGAAATTCCTAGGATCTGTTGGTCAGGCCGTCTAGCTGAATCAGTGAACTCCTGGCCAATGAGAGAACTGTCTCAATGAGACTTGAGGTTGTCTTCAGGCATCTACACACATGCAAACACACACATATGTATACACACATATGCACATATAGCTGTATGTACACACCCATACCTGTGTATATATAGACATGCACACCTACATACACACATGTACACCTTTATACACACGCAATACACCCATACACCTGCAGACAGACACACATACACACATATCCCTGTGTATACAGATATACACACCTGTATACACACACATACCTACCTTTATACACACACATATACCCATACACCTGTATACAAACATACATATATTTGTATAGACACAAATTCACACATATCCCTGTATACAAACACACACCTATATATGCACACATATACTCCCGTGTACATACACACTTGTATACACACACATACACACACCTGTGTGTATATATATATATGTGTGTGTGTATATGTATGCACACTCATGAACACACCTCCTCCCACTGTGCCAGGTGAAGGCCACTCTACTTCTCAACATTAAGTTCCTAGCATTGCTGGCCCATTTCCCTCCTCTCCTCTGAGCCTCGGGGCACACAGCCAGGACAGGATTGTTTTTATGGGACCTGGTCATTGACTTTCTCCCATCTTTCTTTGCTTGCAGCTCCCACGTGTGGACTGTAGACCTGTCCCAAAGAGTCCTTGCCTATCTGAACTCACGGGATGTGGCCTTTACCATCCCCAGCCTGCAGGTGCGCATGTGAGACCTGTTCCTACATTCTTCTATCGGTCATCTCTTGGTGCAAACCAGCTGTGCACCGAGTGGAAACTGATGGAAAGAACATCAGGAGTGTATCAGACACTTTTCTATCACTGTAACACAGTATCCAAGACCAGGTGCTGCTACTGTAACAAAATCCCAAGACAGCAAAGAGGTTTAGAATGAAGGGATGAATCAGAGTTGAGAGTGCTTGCTGCTCAATCATGAGGACAAGATTTCAGATCCCAGAACCCTTGCTGGTGGCTCCCACATACCTGCAACTCTATAGCCAAGGGATCTGCAGTCCTCCTCAGGCCTCTGTGGGCACCTCTACACACATGTGCACTTATGCTCACATAGTATGTATATCTATATATATTAATATATACATAAATGAATAAAATATTTTTTTAAAAAATAAGTGTAATTTACTTTATAGTTTTAGAGGCTAGCAATCCATTAGTATAGTGCTGGCTCCTGCACAGACATAGTTGAGTGTCTAAACTTGGTAGATGGCATTGCAGTGGTGGGCACAGCCTTGAGAGGGAACGATCACATGGGGAGACAGGAATCTGGGGCAGGATTCATGGTCAAGCTCACGTTAATCTTCTTCTGAGGACTAACCAGTGTCTCATGAGAACTCTCTCAGTTTCTCCCAAGGCAGCATCCCATCCCCTCACACCAGGGTCCACCTCTTCGAGGTGGCATCCTCTCTTAATGCCACCTTCCTGGGAACTGAACCTCTGACGCCTGAGTCTTGGGAGATAAACCACATCCAATAGGTCCACGGTTGTTGGTGACAGCCGTGGAAATTCGGCTAGAGCATCAGTAGGGCACAGTGGGGTGTGATGAGTGGCTTGTCATGTCTGGTGGCTCAGGACGATACCGTGTGAGACTGAGGATGAGTTAATACAGTGCCAACACCCCGTTACTCTGTTTAGCAATGAAGTCACATCATGGACTGATGAATAAAAGAACAGCTCCGTTCTTTGTTATTTCCAGCTTCACCTTATGTTTTAATAAAAACAGAAATATCAACAGACATTCACAGCAGAATTACACCCAGAGGGCAGCCTGCTGGATATTTGCTCCTCCAGCTGGAGGGACTGTTGGGCCCATATTGCACCTGTCTTCATCACTCCTGGCAGTGTAATTAGCAGTAAGGAGTAACCCCTTCCTCTCTGGCAGTAAGGTTTCCCATACTGGTAGATCTATTACTGCTACACACACATCTTCAGTCAGGTTCTTGACACCGTTGGCAGGCTGGCATAGCCGTAGGCACTGAGAACGAGGCGGAGAACTAGACATTACTCCCACCATCCTGAAGTAGGGACAGACATCAAGTCATTGAAAACTCATCATGAGTAAAAAAAAAAGATGGTGGACAGACACTACTGAGCACTTCTGTGCTATGTACTCCCGAGAACGCTGTAGACATCTAATTCTTCCAACACCCTGCATGCGTCTATCTATCCTGGTCCTCTTTTCCAAATGTGAATTCTGAGGCCCAGATGTAGGATTGCCAACTCGGCAAATGCAAACATAGGATGTCCGTGAACTAGAGGAGTAGCTCAGCTGACTCTTGCCTAGCATGCAGAAAGCCCCAGGTCTGATCCCCAGCACTGCAAGAAAAGGGCATGGTTGACACACACCTACAATCCCAGTACTAGGGAGGTGGAGGCAGAAGAATCACAAGTTCAAAATGATCCGTGGTTGCACAGTGAGCTTGAAACCAACCTGGGACTATATGAGACCCCTCTCAAAAGACAAAGCACAGCACACAAATATACGATAACTAAGCTGAAGTTCAGATAAGTGTGAGCCTGGAGATTTGCAGATGTGTTATCTGTCTTTGTACCCAGGATTTGCCCACAAGCATGGTCTCACACTGCCTTCCTAGAGAATATTCGTGTGAGGAATATTTAAGAAACTGAGGCTGGGCATACAACTGTAACGTCAGCATCTGAGAAGCTGACACAAGAGGAGTGTGGATTTAGGGTCAGGCTGGACTACATAGTGAGATGCTCACTCCCCAAACTGAACAGCAGCAACAAGTCCAAAAGTTCCTAATGAAAGAAAGAAAGAAAGACAGAAAGGAAGAAAGAAAGAAAAAAAAAAAACGAGTCCCCAAATAGCAGAGGAAAGGTTCTCAGGGGAGGCCGGTGGCCTGATAAGGACTTCAGACACGTTTACTCATTCTGCCTAGGTTTTCTCCTTGCTCAGCGCTAGGGTTTGCGTGGTAAGACACTAAGGACACAACTGGCCGCGGTGGCACTCACCTTTAATCCCAGCACTCTAGAAGCAGACTCAGGCGGATCTCTGTGAGTTTGAGGCTAGTCTGGTCCACAAAGTGAGTTCCAGGACAGCCAGGGCTACACAGAGAAACCCTGACTCAAGAAAACAAAACAAAGCAAAACAAACAAAAAGGAAAAAAAAAATGAGACCAGGGACACATAGCTCCTCATCAGAGGCCCACTGCCCGGGCAGGGACCAGGCAGGCAGCAGAATAGGGATATCAGGCTGGTCACCTGAAGAAGGAAGCATGCCCAGCCTCTTCCATCCTCCGTATTTCCTAAGTGGAGTTGGAAATCTGGATTTTGTAAGGAATCCCCCGACTTTACAGTCTTTGCAACTACTAAAGCCCCCACATGCAGGCTGCCTGCCGACTGGTGGGCTCTGCAGAGTGTCAAGGGGAACCCACTGGCTGCTGGCCATGGTGCTGACCTACTGTCCTGGCTTCTGTCCTCACTGACTGAATCTCTTCCATCCATGCTCAGGCAGTCATGGAAACCCACCTGGAGCAGTATTTGTACCAGCCCCAGAAGCTTCTGGAAGACCTGAGGGACGCTGATGCCGAGCAGTTCCGTACTGCCATGAAATGCCTTTTGGAAGACAAGTGGGTCCACCTGGTGAGGCGTGCTCGGCATCTCGTGAGGAGGGGCCGGGGCAGTTGGTATTTGCTGGGACTACCCAGGCTTTGGTCATTCTTGACGCCTTTCTCTCTTCACTACCACCCACACTTGGGACTTTAGAACCTGGCTTTTCTTCTCCAGTTTCTCCAACTTACATTTTTTTTTTACTTTTCTGGGCACTAAGTGTACTGAGGGCCTTCTAATAGTTGAGTTGGTACGAGTCTGAGGGTGATTGCTGTGTCCAGTGGGTGTCCCTAAGGCTACAGTACAGGATGAAGACAAGCAGCAGCTAAGACTGACTACAAAACAAGATTAATGACATGAGCGGCACAGACAGCAAGATCCCCAAACTCCAGAATGCCCTGAGGCTCCAGAGCTGAGGGCTGGTACCCATTTATTAGTGAGAGTTGGGTGTGGATCACTGTTCCAAAATGGGGCTGAATCCTTGCTTAGCCCCAATTTCCTCAGATGAACTTAGGATGGAAAGATTATTCTTTTTTTTTTTTAAAAAGACTAGTCTATTTTTCTTTTAATGTGTGTGAGAGTTTTGTCTGTCTGTCTGCGTATATGTGCACCATGTGTCTGTCTGGTACCCATGGAGGTCAGAAGAGGGCATTGAATTCACTGGATGTTCTGGTAGATGTAAGTTACCCTATGTGGGTGCTGGGAATTAAACCAAGTTCCTCTGCAAGACAGACACACTTTTCATTGCTGACCCATCTCCTCTCAGCTCTAAAATGTTAAGATTCTTCTTAGTTTTAATTCACAAGGCTTTTTAAGAGGATTTGAACATTTTAATGATTATATACTTTTTATTTAATTATTTTGGTAGTGTTAGTGATCAAAACTAGGACCTCATGAGTGTTGGGAAATCTATATCCCTAACTCCTAATCTGTTCCTACTTTAATATTAGTTATTAAAACATAATAGCCACTAGCTTGCTATGGATAGATTTCATTTTGAAATTAACTTCAGTTTTTAAAATAGCGTCAACTCAAAATCTATTAAAAATTATGTTGTTTAATGGTTATTGAGGCTTTTCTGTTTACGAGATGTTTTTGTAAGGTAATGACCAGCAAGGGACCAGTGACTAAAAATGTTTGTAGGGCATACACCCCCAGTCACAGTTAATTAACTCTGCTATTAGGTATGGGTATATGTTAATAAAACTTTATTCATACACACACACACACACACACACACACACAAGCAATGGGTCAGTTTTGGCCCATCAGACAGCTAGCCTTCTGTCATTGTTTTAAGGGTATAATATGCATGGATTGATTTAATCTCTTTCACAACATTAAATAAGTTAAGAAAGATTTTGCCATTTAAAGCCAGGCTTGCTGGCTCATGCCTGCAATCCTTGAAGTCAGGAGGCTGAGGTAGGAAGAGATTTTGACATCATTCTGGACTGCCTAGGAAGTTCCAGTCCAGACTGGACTACAGAGTGAAGCTCTATGTATGCTCACACACATACATGCATGCACACACATGAAAAAGTGCTGAAGGTTTAGCATAGTTGTCGAGTGCTGGCCCAGGATGAACAACATCCTGAATTCCATACATGGCGCCTGAAATCAAAGTAAAAAAAAAAAAAGAAGTAATCTTGTATTTTAATATTCAGGTGAGGAAACAGAATCTTGAAGTGTAACCTCTAGTAACACTTCTTAGAAAGATTGATTCTGAGGTTGGAAAATGGGTTCCTGCCTGAGGAAGCCGTGGGCCTATTTCAGAGTGATGTTTTAAAATTCTATGTATCAAAAATACAGAAGATTGCAAAGGCAGCCGATTATCTTGAAGAACACTTACGGAAAGGCTCAGTACAAACAGAAGTAAATTGTGTGTTTCTTCAACACATTGAGGACTAGAACTCAGCAGCAGGTCTAGTGACTTCAGGAACTTTCAAAAAGTGTTGACGGTAAAGGTCTCAAGATGTCTGCGGTAGCTGTAATGCATTGTGGAAGTGCAAATGACTCCCGTGGTGACAAGGATCCTGCTCCTACTGTGGAGCCTGGACCTTACGGTCACCCCAGAGGAAGCCCCAAGTCACTTCTGTGCTAATGGAGAGAAGATGTGGCGTTACTGCCGTCCACCCAGAGGACGGAAGAGCAGGTGAAAGACTCACCTTTGACCCAAAGGGGATGGAAGTTTCCAGACAACAGCACGACGTGAAACTGTCATCCTGAATTTCTTCATGCTGCAGTATGTGAGCCCCTTCCAGGGCTGTTGAGTCAGGAGGCAGCTCTCGTGTGACCATGATGGTTTGAATATGGAAAGTGCCTCATAAGCCCATGGTCCCCAGCTGGTGGGACTGTTTTGGGAGATGGAGCCTAATTGCAGGAAGTAGGTCATGGGGGACAAGTTTAGAAGACTATAAACTGTCCCTCCATTTCCTTGTTTCTCCTGCCAAAAATGTAGTGAATAACCCCATCTACAAGATCCCACCCTCGTCATGAGACCAAGTGACCCTGCATCAATCCCTCTGAAACCAGGAGACCAGATAAACATTTCTTCCTTCAGGTTGTCTTCTCATGTACTTTAGCCACAAAGATGCAGAGACTCTAATTTCTCTCCTTCCTCCAGGACCTGAAGGACACTGTCATCAACTTGGGAGACATTTGGGAAACAGCCCTTCAGAGCCCTGGGGTGAACCGCAGCCTGTTTCTCATCACACTGGAGCGTTGTTTCCAGGTGCTGAACCCATTGGAGTGTGTGGAGGTCCTGGGCAGGGTGCTCAGAGGGTCCTCTGGCAGCTTTCTGCAGCCGGATGTCATCGAGCGGCTACCCCAGGACCTGCGTGAGGATGCTTTTAAGAACCTGTGAGTCTTTTCCTCTGAACTCTCAGTTCTGTGTGCTGCTCAGGGGTTGCTGTGCTGACCCAAGGAGGTTAGTACCCAGCAAGGGAGATGGTGGTGGGCACGAATAGACAGACATCTTTGGAAGCAGAGCGAGAGATGCTTTTTATTAAAACTCTCTCAATTGTAGTGTCTGGGAACTATTCTCCTGGTTTTTGTCACATCTATCTACCTCCCGCCCTGTGATTTGTTCCATGATTTTCTTTATAAGCCTTCATCCTTTCCGTCTAAAAAAATGTTTGTTTTAGGGCCTGGGGAATGGTTCGGTGGTAGAGCATTTGCTGTGTAAGCATGTAGACCAGAGTCCATGTAAGTGGTAGGTGGATGTGGCAGCCTGCCTGTAACTCCAGCCTGGGAAGACAAAGACAAGGGATCCCCCAGGGTAAGCCAGCTAGGGAGACTAGCCATATTGATGAACTCTGGGCTTGATTGGGAGACTCTGCCTCAACAAATAAGGTGCAAAAGCAAGCAATGAAGACGCCCAACATCAAATTTTCACCTCCATAGGCATGGACACACACATGTACCCACACACATACACACAGACATGTGCACCACATACAAATGCATGGAAAAGAAAAAAGATTAAGGTAAATTTAGCTTTGCTTCCATAAATGAAAAGCTAATATTTTTGTTTTAAGTAAAAATAGTCTTAAAATACACTGAAAAACAGTGCCACTATACCTTAACTACCTACGCTGCTCTCCTGAGTATCTTGGTCAGCTATAGGATGGACATCTTGGACAAAAGACACTTATTTCTAGTGGCTGAGATGTTCAAGATCAAATCTTGTTCATGTCATATCTAGTATCTTTCTACCTTCTGGTTCATAGGTATCATCTTGCTGTGTCCTCTGTTGGCAGAAGGGTTGTAAGAGCCCTCTGGAGTCTCTTAGACAAGGGCACCGATCCTATTCATGAGGGCTCCATCTCCTGACCCTGAGGTGACTGAACCCAGGGGATTTGCCCCAGGTCTTCTCTCTCCTTATTACTCTTTCCTGCTCTCCTTTTATCTTCTTTATGGACAAGGAAATTGAAGGGCAGAGAGACTAAATGACTCACCCTCAGCCACTAGCATTCCATAGGGAAAAGTAAGAAGCAGCATTTTTGCAGTGGGAAAGTTTTCCCTTAAATGAGGCTTACCACTTTGTATGTGGAGAGTTGTACTCACGGTGTTGATGTGGAGAGTTGTACTCACGGTGCTGATGTGGAGAGTTGTACTCACGGTGCTGATGTGGAGAGTTGTACTCATGGTGCTGATGTGGAGAGTTGTACTCATGGTGCTGATGTGGAAAGTTGTACTCACGGTGTTGATGTGGAGAGTTGTACTCACAGTGCTGATGTGGAGAGTTGTACTCACCGTGTTGATGTGGAGAGTTGTACTCACGGTGTTGATGTGGAGAGTTGTACTCATGGTGCTGATGTGGAGAGTTGTACTCACGGTGCTGATGTGGAGAGTTGTACTCACGGTGCTGATGTGGAGAGTTGTACTCACGGTGCTGATATGGAGAGTTGTACTCATGGTGTTGATGTGGAGAGTTGTACTCACGGTGTTGATATGGAGAGTTGTACTCATGGTGCTGATGTGGAGAACTGTACTCATGGTGTTGATGTGGAGAGTGGTACTCACGGTGCTGATGTGGAGAGTTGTACTCATGGTGTTGATGTGGAGAGTTGTACTCACGGTGTTGATGTGGAGAACTGTACTCATGGTGCTGATGTGGAGAGTTGTACTCACGGTGTTGATGTGGAGAGTTGTGCTCATGGTGTTGATGTGGAGAACTGTACTCATGGTGCTGATGTGGAGAGTGGTACTCATAGCGTAGCTGTGGGACTTGTACTCAATGTGTGGGTATGATGGGAGGAAGGCTCTCAGGACACAGAGGTTTGGAAGGTTTTTAGAATGAGCATGAAGGATGGGCAGAGAGGCTAAGAAATGGGAAGCACTATTTGTACCAATCAGGACCTCTGGGCTGGGTGAGAAGGAGATGATGGTGACTGGAGCCATGGGGGTGATAGAGCAGTGGCAAATCAGACTGTAGTGGTTTAGAAAGTGACAAGGCCACTTCACACCAGCAGGAGGTTATTTGTCAAAATACCAGATATTGACAAGTATTGAAGGCAATAAGAGAAATCAGAGATGAGCTGTGGTGATGGTGGGGATACACAGTGAGGCAGTTGCTGCAGAGACAACTGGTGGTTCCTTAAGAGGCTAAATAGGAGGATGGTCTCTCTCTCTCTCTCTCTCTCTCTCTCTCTCTCTCTCTCTCTCTCTCTCTCTCTGTGTGTGTGTGTTTGTATACTCAGCTCACTGGTAGAGCATGCTCATCACATGTGTGAGGTCTCAGCTTCAATTCCAAGCACCAACAGAGGAAGAAGCAAAATAAAAGGTAAAAACAATTTAAATGTTCATTGGCTGATTACTGGACAATCAAAATGTAGACTACCCAGATAATGAAATATTATTTACCCATAAAAAGAAATTAAAGCTTGATTCATGCTCCAGCATGTATCAGCCTTGAAAACATCATGCATGTGCAAGAAGCAAAACCCAGAAATAATGAGTGGCTGTCAGGGACCAGCCTTGACAAGAACACCTCTTGCCAGGTAGGGGTGTGGGGATTTAGAAATATAAATAAAGAAAATGAAGACATGTGAAAAATAATGGAGCAGAAACCATAGAATAGTACTGGGAGGGAGTTCCAGTGAATACTGAAATTACCAACATTTAATTTTCCGTACGCTTTTATACCTCAATGCAAAAGGGGGAAGAAGGCAACAAAAGACTCCTTTAACATGATACAAAGGACAGCTTGAACAGTTAATTGCTTTAATACTTTGAGGCATCAAGTCATGTTCTGTTGTTTAGGCAGTGAAGCCACTCTAGACCAAGTATTCTGAAGGAAACCACTTCCAGGTAACCTCATATTATAAAGGAAGGAATAGGAGTACACTTACATAACCTGACCCTCTGTCAGGGTGGAATGGGTCTACTTGTAGAGAACCAGGCAATCACTTGTCAACCATCTTGAGCAACCTCCAGACTCTCTGACTAACAGACATGGTGGCAATAGGCTCTCATTTTTGGGCCTCCACAAATGGTACGACTCCATTTATATGCAGTATCCAGAACAGACAAATCCATAGAGAGGAAGTGGATTAGTGTTTTCTGGGGAGCCAGGGGTTGAGGGGTGACAGCTAAGGGGGTGGAGTTTCCTTGTAAGCTGCTGGAAATGTTGATGATGATGGGCTTTAGTGAATCAGATGTAATGAAGTTGACAACCAAGAAGACCCATCACACACCCACTTTCACACAATACCTGTGTAAAAATCAGAAGCTAAAGTCTTTGTATGCTGTGTTTGGAGCCCAATTTATTTTACATAATACAATATTTTCTAGTTCCATCCATTTTCTTGAACACTATCATGATTTCATTTTCTTGAGACACAATTTTATACAGCCCAGGCTGGCCTCAAATTTGCTGCATACTCAAGGCTGACCTTGAACTGATTCTGCTTTTGGAGGTGTTGGTGAATTATGTACTTTAAGCAAGTGAATTATAGGGCATGTAAGTTTGGTGCAGAATATTTATTTAACTATGCAAAGATGTGTTGCATTTGTTTAGCTATGTAAAGATGTGTTGCATTATTGAATAATGCGAAGATATGTTATTGTTTTACCTTGTCTGCTTAAGGCACTTGAGTGTTCTAATAAAAGCTGAATGGAGTGAGGAGGTATAGGAAGAACTTCCAGGCAGGGAGAGTAACTAGGAGGAGGAATTTGGGATAGAAGAAGAAAGAAAAGGAGATACCAGGGAAATGCCAGGGGCCAGCCAGATAAACACGGGGGAAACCAGAAAGTAGGACGTACAGAATGAAAGAAAGGTAAAACACACAGAGGCAAAACATAGATGAATAGAAATAGGTTAAATTAAGTTAAAAGAGCTAGCGGGACAAGTCTAAGCTAAGGCTGAGCTTTCATAATTAATAACAAGTCTCTGTGTCATTATTTGGGTGCTGGTTGGTGACCCAAAGAAAATTCCAACTACATAAATTATATCTAAAAAAAAAAGCTATATACACACAAAAGGAATTAAGAGCTAAAGAAGCAGAGACAAGATACATAGGCTGCTTTTTGCAAGGTGTTTAGCTGTTAAGGGGAAGAATGAAAATGAGGAAAAGCAGTCAACATGTCCATGAGATTTGTGGGGGTTTCAGAGTGACAGCCCTGGGCACAGTGTTCTCATGGCTCCTTTAGTGTGGGCACCTGCTATTGTGTTGTTAGTGGGCATCCACCTGTGTGTTGTTAATGGACACCTGTGTCCCTTTGTCTTAGATCTGCAGTGTTCAAAGATGTCTACGACCAAACCTCAGCTCACACCCAGAGAGCTCTCTACTCCTGGATGACCGGAATCCTGAGGACGCCCTTCAACATCACTGGTGAGACCTGCTTGCCAGGGCGTGAGGGTTGGATGGAGTGACTTCTAGGGAAGCTCCACCCTCCAGACAGGTTATTTACCTCCAAAATCAGGGTTGATTTCATTGAGTTTGTGCTTTAAAATTTTTTTAAATTTATTTTTACTTTATGTGCAATTAATGTTTGCCTACATATATGTCTATGTGAAGGTGTCAAATCTTGGATTTACAGAGAGTTGTGGGCTGCTATGTGGGGTCTGGGAACTGAATGTGAGTCCTCTGGAAGGGCAGTCACTGCTCTTAACCATTGAGCCATCTCTCTAGCCCCCTACTTTTGTGATTTTTATCCCACCTCCCTGCCACACTCCCAGAACCTAGGCCATGTAGCTGGTAGAGTAGAACCACATCCCATGGCATTAGCCTGCTGTTCAAACACTGAGGTGTCTGTCTTACGAGTGACCTCTCATCCCTGTTCTGTGGTGACATCTTCCATTTGCTGACAACCTTTAGAGTGGGATTGCAAGTTTAAAACCCATGTGTAACATGTGTGCATTAGCCCCGTGTGCTGGCGCACACTCGTAAGCCCAGCACTTGGGAGGCAGAGGCAGGTGGTCTTTTGTGAGTTCAGGGACATCTTAGTCTTAAGAGTGAGTTACAGGACTACCAGGGCTACACAGAGAAACCCTGTCACAACCTTGTCCACCAAAAATAAAACAAACAAAAAAACGCATTCAAGTGACATAAGATGGTTTTTGTTAGGAAAGTTTCTATTGGTTCTTGGCAACCAAAGCAGCGATTCCTTGGGGTGCATTTATTTGAGGGCTGTGCACTAAAACTTTTTTTATGCCCTAGAGTGGCCAAGTGGAGAAACCAATGCAGAGCTTCAGGCTTTTCTTTTTTCTTTGTGTGTGTTTGTTTGTGTGCAGAGGTCAGAGGTCAGCCTCAACTGTTGCACCTTAGATGGTCAGCATCGCTGTTTGAGACAGGCTGTCTTACTGAGACCTGAGACTCGCCGTCTGGTCAGCAACCCCCATGGAGCTGTCTGTCTCCACTTCTCCAAACTGGAATTCCAAGCCTGTCTACCACAGCAAGCTTTTTGTTGTTGTTGTTTTGAGATAGGGTCTCACTCTGTAGCTTTGACTGGCTTGGAACTCACAGACCTCACAGACCTCAAAGTCATGGAGATCTGTATTTCTCTACCCCTCCCCCCAGCGCTGGGATTAAAGGCTGTGCTACCATGCCTGTCCTGGTTTTATTTCCTTAATGGGTTCTGGGCATTAAACTCCGGTCTTCTTGTTTGTTTGACAAGCGCTTTACTAATGTGTGATCAGGTGTGTCTGCGTTGCACGTGAGCAGACTTTACACTTGTCACTGCTCCCTGAACAATACAACTATTAGCATAACAGGATCATTGTGCTCAGGGTTATAAATGATCTGAGGATGATGTAAAGTGTCAGAGGAGATGTGTGTTGATCATGTGCAAACGCTAGCCCATTTATATTAGGGACCAGAACAGCTAAGGATTTGGGTACTGAGGGCGTCCTAGGCACATGGTTCTGGGGCATTGTTTGGTGTACAGAGGGAGAAGAGAGGGAGAGAGAAAGAAAAGAGATGAGAGAAAAAGAAATGAGGGAAGGGCAGGGAGAGAGAAGAGAGGATCTTAGATACTGGTAGCTGTTATGAGGAAGATAAAGTGGATAAATGCCATAGGACGGGCTACTGATTCAGACTAGAACAGGGCTGGCAAAGGCCTTTCTACAGTGCTTTAACAGAAAAGGAAATAGGGCTGGGGAGATGGCTCAGGGGGTAAAGTGCCCAGGTAAACAGCAGCTGAGAATGGCAGCCTGTTTGGAATCACAGCCCGCAGGAGGTGGAGGAGGAGCATCCTGGAGGAAGCTGGTGAGCTAGACTAGCCAAGTTGGTGAGTTCTGGGTTCAAGAGAGAGACCCTGACTAAAAAATCTAAGGGAGGAAGTGATCAAGGACGACACCTACATTCAGTCTCTGGCCTTCACATGCATACACATGTGTCCACACTCATAGACACTCATACACACAGGTACATCATACACACATGCCCATCCTAAAATTAGTACATATTTTAGCCATTTGAGCATATAGAAGACACTGCAGGGTGAAAGCAGTCACAGCTGATGGATGAATGAGGCCCTGAATCCCAGTAAAACTCTGTATGGACAGTGGTATTTAAATTAATATAATGTTCAAGTGTTACCGAACATTAGTGCTTTTTAATTTGTGTTTCAATCATATAAAAACTGTTCTTGGTTTTCAGACTATATAAAAACAGATGGTGACCATGGTTGGCTGAGATTGATCAATCTCTGAACTAAGAAATCAGGGAAGACCTTTCCCGTGGATGCCATCTGGATTAAGTCCAAGATGAGGAGACTAATTCTTTCATGTGAGGTTCAGGGAGGGAAGACATCCAAGGGTGAGGGACACAGAACATGCAAAGGTTCAGGGAGGGAGGACATCCAAGGGCGAGGGACAGCAGACACATACAAAGGTTTTGGAGTGAGAATAAGCTCAGTGTGTTGAGAAGACAGAAGAAGCCAATAGGCTGGAGCACAGGCTATGCGACTTGTCTTTTCCTGGAATCAATCTCTGAGACTCCCGTGGGAGCAACTTTAAACAGCATACAATCAATGCCTTAAATACATGGGTGAGTTCCCTCTAGCCCTGGCCTCATGGTACGCAGCATTGAGGAGGTCACCCAAGTCTTTATTGTCAGTTTAATTAAGAACTGATTTTCCTGCTAGAATCCCTGTGTGCAGCAAGTCCCATTATTAAATTACAGTGAATTCAGATTCATTCTGTTTGCACCCTGTATTCTTTTAGCTCATGAACTTCCCAGAGGTAATAGACTGAACTCTGACTATTAAAATACTACATGCTTGGCTATCATGGCTCTGCCGAAATACAGCTCTTGCTATGTAATTGGTTGAGAAAAGGCCAATTCAGCTTGGATGTTGGTGGATATTGTGCCTCTATGGCCACACTTTCCTTCAACAGCCTTCTCAGATGTCAATGGTGACATCTACAGACTTCAATTTTTAAAACTATTTATATATGTATGTAGTGTGTGTATGTATAGTATGGGTGCGTGTGCACATGTGTGATGTGTGTGTGTGTGTGTGTGTGTGTGTGTGTGTTTGTGATGGCTAGAGGTAGTAGACATCAGATGTCTTCCTCAATTACTTTCCACTTTATTAGTTTGAGACAGGGTCTTTTACTGAATCTGGAGCTCACTGATTGATTGGCTAGACTAGCGGGCCAATAAGCACTGGGGATTGGCTTAAATCCTCATTACCATCACTGGCATGCTGGGGTCATAGATGTGTGCTTCTATGGATGGTAGGGATGCAGACTCAGGACCCTTTACCAGCTCAGTCATCTTCCTAGCCCCCAACTCCCATACCTCTGATGCCAGAGCTTAAGGAGATAACAATATTCTGTGAATCAGTCCAGAAAGAGGTGACTTGTCTCTCTCATTTAGACCTTGTCAGGGTCCACATCTCCCCAAACAGCTCTTGGTGACAGATTTATATGATCTCGCTTCTTTCTTTTCTCCAAATGCTACCAGTGCAATGCTGTGTGCAACATCTGTACCAAACACCTAGGGGTGAGGCAACCCCAGCCAGTTCCAGTTTATTGAAATCTGATGTTGGATCCTTGCTTGACTGGTCTCAAAGTCCTATTGATATGTCACAGATGGGGGATTTCAAATACCAGAACATATTACTATGATACTAGGGGTTGAATCCAAGGCATCACACATGCCAGGCAAGGGCTCTACCACTAAGAAACTCTCCACCCTGTTTTCACTTACAAGGTCTTACTCAGTTGCCAGGCTCAGTTGGTAAAGTGCTTGCCTGGCAAGCATGAAGACCGGAGTTCAATCCCCAGAGTCCACATGGTGGTGTGTGTTTATAGTGTTTGTGCCAGGAGGTGACAGGTGAAACCTTGGGACTCTCTGGCCAGTCAGCCTAGCCTATTCTGTGAGTTCTAGGTAAATGAGAGACCTCATTTCAAAAAGCAGACAAGCAAACAATCCCCCAAACAAAAAAAGAAGTTGATAGTACATGAGAAATGAGAAATGGCTCCTAACATAGACACACACACACACACACACACACACACACACACACACACACACACACCAAAAGGCTTCAAGGAAAAAGAAAATTTGAACCCAGCTTTGAAGGTAGGTAAAAATTAAGGAAAGACATCCCAGGCAAGCAGAGATCCTGGGGGCACTTGGGGTACATGCAGGGAATCTTGGTTTTGCTCAAATAGAGTAACATCCTGGTAAAAAGGATGACAACCTGCTAGTTATTACTAACTAGGTTAAAATAAAGGTAGTAATAAAAGAGAGTCAAGCATAATGTTAAGCTGTCAGATTATTGACTAAAGAATTGAGCTCAAAATAAATCACCTTATTTTCTGGTCTCAAGTATTTAAAAAAAAATCTGCGTACCTACCAAGTTCAGGTAATGTTGATGATGCTGATCTGGGGACCACACAGTTGAGTGGCAAGTCTCAGGTGCTGGCTCTCTGTGGCTGTGGCCTGTGTGTAGTGTAGGGTCTCAGGGGTGGGACTCAATACACGGTGGCTGAATAAATGCCACAGGAGTTCTGATATCAAAGATCCCTGCAAGTCATGTGATCCAAGTGCACCTGGACGTATGTGGAGGCCAGGGTCAGAGCTGGGTGTCTCCCTCAATCGTTTTCCACCCTATTAGTTTATTTAAAAAGGTTAACTTATTAGTGTGTGTGTGTGGTGTGTGTGTGTGTGTGGTGTGTGTGTCTGTGGAGGCTAGAAGAGAGCGTCAGATGCCCTGGAGCTAGAGTTCCAGATGGTTGTGAGCCGCCCAACACAGGTGCTGGGAACTGACCTTGGGTCCTCTACAAGAGCATTTAGGGCTCTTAGTTGTTGAGCAATCTCTGTAGATCTTCTATCTTATTTTTTGAGACAAAATCTTTTACTGAACCTGGAACACACTAATTTGGCTAGGCTGTCTGGCCAACAAGCTCCAGGAATCCTCCCGTCCTTCCCTCTCCAGTGCTGGAATTCCAAGTGTGTACAACTGTGCTGATGTTCCTCTCCTCTCCTCTCCTCTCCTCTCCTCTCCTCTCCTCTCCTCTCCTCTCCTCTCCTCTCCTCTCCCCTCCCCTCCCCTCCCCTCCCCTCCCCTCTTCTTTTCTTTTCTTTTCTTTTCTTTTCTCCTTTTTAAATGTGGGTTCTGGGGAATTGAACTCAGGTTCTCATGCTTATATGGCAAGCACTTTACCAGCTGAGCCACCTCCCCATTTAGAAGCTGTTACTTGTTTGTTTACTTATTATTTATTTATTTCTCTCTCTTTGTAGATGGCTCAGTTTCATGGGTCAGTGCGGAAAAGTTATGGATTTTGGGCAGATACATGGTTCACCTCTCGTTTGAAGAAATTATGAAAATCAGTCCTATAGAAGTAAGTTGGAAAAGTATATTTTTATGTTCTCATTGCTAATATACCTTGAGAGAGCATGCTCTAAACTCCCAATGTTTGGTAAATCATACACCTGCCTTGGCCCAGACTATCTCTACCTTTTAAACAAAACTCTTGGAACAAAGCCCCAGGGGTCAATGGTAGGGATGTATTCTAGCACAGAAGAGCTAAGAAGAAAAGGAACTGTGGACATATCCTGGCCAACATGATATGAAGGGAACACTGACTGTGAATCAAGACTCATGTGAGGAGATTGTTATACTCAAGAAAAGCCAAGGACAACAGTGTTCGAGCTTCCAGTCCCAGGAAGCCTGGGCTCAAGCCAGGGCAGCATGGATTAATGGCTGCTTCTATTAAAAGTGACTTCTATTAATAGCTGCTTCAACATGAGCAATGATTGGATCTGAACTCTGGAGTTTACAGTGGAGAAATGTTTGTGGCTTGTGTTACTTAACTCGCCAGTCAATTTGTCTCTTTCCTTCTGATGTTGACTCAATGACATTAAGATCCCTTGGGCATTGTGACTTTGAAATACGGTCTCCGAAGAGTGCTCCAACAGAGGTTCCTCAAGAGCAGGGGGCTGGGCCCCATTAAAACAAAAACAAAAAGCACGTGGGCCTTGTCTCTCACCTTGCATCAAATGACCGTCTTCTTCAGGAAGCGGCCCACCCAACAGTGTTTGGTTGTTAGAAACCGAGGCAGGACTTGGTTCCTCTTGTATCATCGTATGCAGGGTGTGCCTATGTTAGCGTGACGGTGCACATGCCATGGCGCCTGTCTGAGGGCCGGAGGACAGCTTTAGGACTTGTTCTTTTCTTCCAAGATGGATTCAAGGGATTGAACTGAAGCTTGCAGGCCAGCACCTTCGCCTGCTGAGCCATTTCACCAGCCCTGGTTCCTCTCCTTTACCTAGGAGGCTAGGAGCCCCTCAGACATTTTTGCTGTTTTGCTTGGGTCTTTGAAGCAACCCTGTCACTCCTTTCCCTCTTTATTCTCTCAAAGCTGAGCGAATTTTCAGGAAGTAGTTATAGTTAAATTCTCAGAAATCCGAGCTTTTGGGGGATTTCTAAGATCAGGCATCCCTGGGCAACTTCTTGTGACTTACAAATATAGAGAAGTGGGGAGGGGGTTATATACGGTCAAAGGGGATAATCCTTAAGGGAGGGGTTTAAGAGCACCTTCCTTTCCATACGGGGTATGTGTGTTTGTGGTGTGTGCCAGTGTGTGTGTGCTCATGTGTGTAATTACATTTGTACATGTATGCAGGAGGGTGTGTAGGCCCAAAGTCAACATCGGGGGTTTCTTCCTTGATTGCTCTCTGTGTATTTTTTAAATTACTGTTTTGCTCTTTTTGTTTGTGTGAGTGCTTTCTATCTATGTGTCTGGTGCTCATGGAGGCTAGATGAGAGCATCAGATCCCCTGGAACTGAAGTTTCAGATCGTTGTGAGCCTCTATGTGGGTACTGGGAATTGAGCCTGGGTCCTCTGGAAGAGCAGCCAGTGCTCTCAACTGCCAAGCCTTCTCTTCAGCTCACTTTGTTTATGGAGACAGGGTGTCTAGCAGAGCCCAGGGCTGCTCCTTCTGGCTAGCGTAGCTAACCAGCTTGGCCCTGGAATCTCCTGTCTCTGCCTCTGAAGTGCTGGGGTACAGCGGGGCTGCCATGTCTGTTTGACTCTTTATGTGGGTTCTGGGGATCTGAACCTTTCCCTCATGCTTGGACTTTATCCACCGAGCTATTTCCCCAGTCCACTGAGCACTTTTTAAAATACAGAATCAGAGCGGAATAACATCCAGAAAGCAAAGTCTCTTATAAGAAGGAGGTCAAACCACAATGAGTCCTATTGTAGCATGCTAGTGCAGTATCCGTGGACGTGCAGACGAAATGGAGCAGGACTAGAGTCGGGACAATACACTGAGCACCATATGTAATATAGACCACATTTTGTATCCTGCAAAGAGAACAAATGTTCTGTCTTCTATCGCAGGGCCATTTATAACCATGTTCGTCCATTTCAAAAATAATTTTCTCTTTTCAAAGCAGGAAATTTGTGGGTTGCATTGTTTGTACTCAGCACAATAAGTCTAGGGCCACAAGTGGAACGATTAGCCTTAAATCCTATCAGCCTCTGGAATGTTAAAAAGCAACACCTTCCTGCCCAGCCTGAGAGTGTGCAACTGCAATTCTTTCCCCAGGACTGAAAAAGTACCAGTGAGGATACAGACAAGAAGGAAGCCTTAACGCGGAGTGTGCTAGGGCATGCCTTTAATCTCAGCACCTGGGAGGCAGAGGCAGGCGGATCTCTGTGAGTTCGAGGCCAGCCTGGTCTACAGAGTGAGACCCTATCTCAAAACAAACAATCCCCCCTCCCCAAACTAGATCTCCCATGTGACCCAGGTATACTACTCCTGGCTATTTACCTGAAAGCCTCCAGGTCAGCGGGTCAGAGAGACCTGTGCCCATCAGTGACCCTTACAGCCTCCAGGTCAGCGGGTCAGAGAGACCTGTGCCCATCAGTGACCCTTACAGCCTCCAGGTCAGCAGGTCAGAGAGACCTGTGCCCATTAGTGACCCTTACAGCCTCCAGGTCAGCAGGTCAGAGAGACCTGTGCCCATTAGTGACCCTTACAGCCTCCAGGTCAGCGGGTCAGAGAGACCTGTGCCCATCAGTGACCCTTACAGCCTCCAGGTCAGCGGGTCAGAGAGACCTGTGCCCATTAGTGACCCTTACAGCCTCCAGGTCAGCGGGTCAGAGAGACCTGTGCCCATCAGTGACCCTTACAGCCTCCAGGTCAGCGGGTCAGAGAGACCTGTGTCTGTCATTGTCCCTTGCAGCACTCTCCAACAGCTAAGATGGATGGAGCCACCTAGATGCCCAGCAGGAAAGGAGTGGACGAGGAAAACATACTCTCTGTGCACAATGGAACTTATCATCCTATCATCTTTGTTTATTTGAAATTAGTGCGGTTTTAACTTTTTAATGCTATTTTTATTAATTCCTTAAGAACTTTATACATGGCATTTTGAATATATTCACCCCCTATATCCTCCCACCCACACAACATTGAGATCTCTTTTTTTCTTTCTTTCCTCCCTGAGTCCAGTTTTACACAATGGACATTTTTAGCCTTGGAGAATGAAGTTATGTTATTTGCAGGAAATGAATGCAACCGGAGATAATCGTATCAAGCTAATTAAGTCAGTCTCAGAAAGACAGATATGCTTTCTCTCGCTGTGGGTCCCAGATTTTATACAGATACATGAAACCTCGCGTGTATATAAGGCATGGGAGCAGCAGTGAAATGTTTAGGAGAAAAACGGGGCTAACGATGGGTGGGGGGAGGTGGGAAGGGAATGTGGGGAGAATGCTCAACAGGTGATATACACTCATATACATATCTTTGTGTGCATAGTGCCGTATACAGTGAGTATATACACTGAACATTAAAAAGTAATAATAGGCCGGGCAGTGGTGGTGCACGCTTTAATCCCAGCACTTGGGAGGCAGAGGCAGGCGGATCTCTGTAAGTCCGAGGCCAGCCTGGTCTACAAGAGCTAGTTCCAGGACAGGCTCCAAAGCTACAGAGAAACCTTGTCTCCAAAAACCAAAAAGAAAAAGAAAAAAACCAAATAAAAGAAAACAGTAGTAATAAAAGAAAAGAAATAAAGTAATTTGGGAACTGGAAGCATAACCATATGGCTGAGATGGGTACAGTACGGACCACCAGGATGGATTCCCCTGGGCCGACTGACCGTCCTCACTAACCTCACCCATTCTCCCATTCTTGTCCACCAGATTGGGCTGTTTATCAGCTATGACAACGCCACCAAGCAGCTGGACACGGTGTATGATGTCACCCCTGAGCTGGCTCAGGCATTTCTGGAGAGGATCCGCTGCTCTAGCTTTGACATGAGGAATATCTCCACCATCCACAGGCAAGAGTGGCCCTAGGCCCTTCCAATATTTATTTCAAGGGTTGGGGAGATGGTTCAGTTAGTAAAGCGGTTGGCTAATGAGCGTGAGGGTCTGAATTAGGAACCACAGCACCCAGGTAGAAAGCTAAGTGTGTCAGCATGTTCCTCAATCCCTTCACTGAGGGAGGATACCAGACACAGACAGGATGATCCTGGGAGCTGGCACCAACTAGGCTTGGTAACTGATGGACTCAAGGTTCACTGAGAGATCCTGTCTCCAATCAGTAAGCTGGAGGGAGATTTAGGAAGACACTTGATGTCATCCTGTGGCCTCCACATGGATACACACATGAGGATGCATGTATATGCACACACACATGTACACACACTTCCTCAATGCACATATTCAGTGTTAAGTACCAGCTACCTTAGAGTGACTGCAAATCCGGGGTTCCCTGATAATAGCCCCACACTTCTCTGTGCATGTGAGGAGAGGGATTTGCTCCCAAGGGCTCATCACGCTTTGTAAATGTTCGCAAAGGGAAAGGGGACAAATCGTTGAGCATCTCCTGGAGGTCAGGCATTTTCTGACACCTCTCCTATGCTTCTTCCAGCCCTGAGCTCAAGCTAGGCCATCTTCACTAGTCAGGGCGCCATTTTAAGGTGAACAGGGCAGGACTATTAGGTTGGGGCAAGTGTTGGAGGCAGCTGGTAGGTTCCCATGTTTGAGAGAATCCCTTGTATCAGGTTGTCATCTGGGGAGCTGCTGGATGAGGTCAGTTCTAGAATCTAGTCTTGGTACCAAGATCCTCATATTAGCCATTTCCAGGCAGGGGTGCCTTATCCTGGAGGAAGGGAGGGTGTCAGGCAGGGGAGGAGGTAATAAGGACTTTCTATTCTAGTTTGGTTTTTGTTGCTTTGATAACTGCCCAGAGCAAGTTGGTGGCTTATCACATCTTACAACTTGTAATTCATCACTGAAGGAAGCCGTGGCAGGAGCTCAAGGCAGAAACCTGGAGGCAGGAACTGATGCAGAGACATGGAGGATGCTGCCTGCTGCCTTTGTTTCCCCTGGCTTTCTCAGTCTGCTTTCTTAGACCACCCAGGACTATCTGCCCAGGGATGGCACCGCCCATAGTAGACTGGACCCTCCACATCAATCATTAATCAGGAAGATGCCCCTTGACATCCCCATAGGCCAGTGTGATGGAGACATCTCACAATTGTAGTTTCTTCTTCTGACATGACCCCAAGCTTTTGTCAACTTGGCAAAAACTCACCTGTACACAATCTTCTCTCCATCCTTTCAGGGTCTTGGCTGTCACACCCTGAATTACCTTAAAATCCTTTAAATGAATCCTTCTAGAGTGGGTGTTCATCTGGAACCATGTCTCAGTCTTCCCTGTCCATACTAAATTCCACCCATTAGCATGGATCCTATTTTAGTATTTTACACACACACACACACACACACACACACACACACACACACACACACCCTGGTAATTAAGGACAGGGATCCAGTTGTAAACTTCTTGCAAGTTGTGACCTTGGCCACATCTTATCACCTCCCTGTGCCTTTCTTTATCCACATGTACAATGGGAGACAAAAATTACCCTGCCTTATCAGCTTCTCTCAAAGATACATATCTGACACATTGCATGTGCTCGATAAGTGAAATTTTTTCCTAAAGTTATTTTGCAAGTAAAGTTGTGTTTATTTATGGTGTATAGTATAGAGTGCTGATTAGTTTTTGTCACGGTGGCAAAATACCCAAGGGAACTTGCTTAAAGTAGCAAAGGTTGCTTTGGCTTGTGGTTTTGAATGGTTTCTTCCTGTGGTTGCTTGGCCCTGTAGCTTTTGGGCTCGGTAGAGGTGACACACTGACACATCATCATGGAAGCAAGTGACAGGGCAAAGCTGCTCACCTCGTGGCACCCAGGAAGCAGAGGTGTGTGTGTGTGTGTGTGTGTGTGTGTGTGTGTGTATGTGTGTGTGTGTGTGTGTGTTGGGAGGGGGATGAATGTATCAGGGCAAAACATGCCCTTCCCAGTTACCTACTTCTTCTAGCAAAGCCCTGCCTCCCAACGTCTTCAGCACCCCCTGTAAAGCCGTGCATCTGTCGATGGGCTAACATGTTGAGGGAATCTGAGCCCCTGTGATTTAATCATCAGGACCAGATCTGTAACATATAAATCTTCGAGGGACATTCAAGATTGAAACTGCAGGGTTGGGGAGATAGCTCAGTGGGTAAAGACACTAGCGATGCAAAAGTGAAGACCCGAGGTCAAATCTCAGTACCCACATAAAATCTGGATGTAGTGTGAGCGTCTGTAACCCTAGCTCTTCTCTGGAGAGACGGGGGACGTAGAGGCAGGAAAATCCCCAGATGTGTGTGGGTCAGCAAGCCTGGCACACTCATACACATCCATGAAATGCATCCATGACCGTGGCCTTAACAATGTGGAAGGAGAGGACTGGCCCAGGAATTGTATTTCCACCTTCTCACGCTGTGGCACTCACATCTGAATTCACACACAAGTGTGCACAACCCATGCACACACATGTCCCTCCCCATGAATAAATAAATACCATATTTATAGACTGTAGACTGGTATACATACATGTGTTTTGTATGGGTGGTGAGAATGCTTAGAACCTAGTCTGAGCAGTGTTCTTTCTCTGTTGTTTGCTATAGTCGTCATGAGACATGATCTCTGGTACTTACTCCTCTTATCTAACTGAAACGTTGTGTCTGTTGACTGGGCTCCCCCCAGTTCCTGTAACTTATAGTTTCTATAGCTTAGTGGTCTCCTGTGTCTGTGGCGGACTATGTCAATGTCTCTAGGAAGGCTGAATCAGGCTGCTTGGAGGCAACCAGCTGGTCAGGCCATGTTGAGCTGGATAGTCTTTGTGCAATCGCTAAGAACATTCACTAACGAGTGAGCGCTTAGTATCTGCCAGGAAGACTCATCACTGGGCCTGCCTGGCCTTACTTTACTTCCAGTCACCCCTCATTCCTTCATCGTCTTAGTTCCCATGATGCACTGTGATGAGAAAAGCAAACCCAGCTAGTAAGAGTTCAGAGAGACAGGCTCATCCTGTACCGTAGCCCACAGCATGCGCTGTGGCAAATATCTCACAGAACTGGCCTTCAGACTCTAGCTGGCCAGAGTCTATGCTCTCAGCCGCTAGCTATAATGCCCCCAGCAAGACTGGAGTTTGCATTCCTCCACTCCCGGGTTATTCTATATCTCTTCTTTTCAGGTGGTAAAGCATCCCTGAGCCTAGAGCTGTCACTCAGGGTGGACAATTTTATATTTCTATGTTGAAATGGGGGAGGGAGATCTTTGCCATCTACCTTTCCCGTATGTTTCTCCTCCTAGGAGGTGAGGTGGCTCAGCTGGATGGTTCTAGATTTAAGTTCCAGGCTCTATTGCTTGCTTTTGGACAAGTCCCCTGATCTCTCTGGATCTCAGTCTGACTTTCTGTGAAATGGGGCTGTATTAGTTACTTTTCTTGTTGCTGTGATAAATACCTGACAGAAGTAACTTAAAGGAGAGTTGAATTCTGACCCACGGTTTCAGAGGTAAAGCCCATCACAGCGAGGAAAGCATGGGGGTGGGGCGTGAGGCTGCAGGTCTTAACATAATGATCGACCAGGAAACTGAAAACAAGACCCGAAGCAAGACCAGGCTATAAACCCCCCACTGTCTGCTCCCCGTGAGCTACTGTCTCCACTGTCTGCTCCCAGTGATCCACCCCCTCCACTGTCTGTCTGCTCCCAGCGAGTCACCTCCTCCACTGTCTGCTCCCACCTCCTCCAGCCATCATTGCCACCAGCTGGGGACCAGGCATTCAAATATGTGAGCCTTGGGGTGACATTCCACATTCAACCCATGTCAGTGTCTAAAGAAAACTAGTCTGTGGGGTTGTTGAGAGGTACGGATCCAGGTAGGGGGCACAGGACGAAGCAGTTGAGTGAGGGTCACTGCGAGGACATGACTTTCATGGTCTGGACTGCGCTCGGCCCTGAGCAACCCCACAGCCTCCCTTATCTTCTCACACAGGTTGGGGCTGTTGGTTTGCTTCTATGATGATCTGGAGCTGCTGGACCCCACCCTGGCCCAAGTCCTTCTCCACCAGATGCTCAAATGCAGCCGCCTCCAGGGCTTCCAGGCTGGCATCCAGAAGGTACAGATGAGAGGCGGGCCCCTGGGACCTCCTCGGCCTCAGTTTCACCAGTTTGCCTGGCTGTTGAGTTCAACCTGGCAGATGGCATCGTTAGTTCTGGAGGAGAGGAACATAAGGAAGTAATTACAAAAAACAGTGTAGAGAAAACATGGATGTGTGTGTTGAAACACAATCAGAACACCCTTGGCCAACCAAAATGAGTGGTGGTCTGGGAATCTCAGCATCTGTACTGAGCACAGTCCGGGGATCTTGAGGGCAGATCTTCTCCAAGGTTCAGGGTGAGGCTGGTAATGCCGACAAGCGGCTGAAGGACAGATGATGCAATTGGAGGTCAAGGGGCTTCACAGGAGTAAAGGCTCTGTCAGGCGCCATGCCAGGGACTGATGTTATTGGTCTAGGGATGTGGCCTGGGCATGCCAGATGTCTAAATAAGTTCAGAGGCCCAGGATGGTGGCACAGACCTGTGGTCCAAGCTGCTTGGTAGTCTGAAGGAATGTCACAAATTCAGGGTCAGCCTGACTAAGACGTTGTCTCAAAATTAAAAAAAAAAAAACCAAAACCAAAAACATGGAAATGGTTTAGGGATGTAGCTCAGTGGTAGAATCCTTGCATACATTGTGTGGGTTCTTAAGTTTAACCCTGAGAATCGGAGGGGCAAAAAACAGCCGCCAGGGCAAGAGCCAAGCTGAAAATGCAAGTTTGATCCCCAGAACCCACACGGTGGCAGCAGAGAACTGACCCTGCAAGTTGTTCCCTGGCTGCCACATGAGTGCTGTGGTACAAGAGCGACCCACTTCGCCGTGAATGAAAGAAAGAATGAATGAATGAAAGAAATGAAAGCCTCCAGATGATCCCAGCGCAGACAGGATGAGGAGCCCTGAATGAGTGTGTTATTCACGGAGCTCCAGGTCAAATTAGCAAATGCAGATGCCCCCCCCCCCACTCCCCTATCCCTTTCTCTCTGTTTGTTTGTTTGTTTATTTTCAGTAAAGTCTAGTTATGGATCCCTGGCTGGCCGTGAATTTCCTGTCCTCCTGCCTCAGCCACCTGAGTCCTTGGATTTCAAGCCTGTATTACCTAATATCTAGCCTTTTATTTCTGTTTTTCCCATTCAAATTTCAGATCGCTCTTTTCTTAATTAAGCAATTAGAACCACCACACTACAACACCATTAAAAGGAAGTCTTGGTAAAGGCAGCAGCTATTCACACATAATTCCAAATACCTGGCTACATTTGGCCTCTCCCACCATGGCCATCTATTTGCCAAGGTCTATTTTCGTGCTCAAGGAAAAATTCTTAAGCTCAAGCAAAAATAAGAAAATCGTTGCAATTTTTGACCCGAGAGAGAGACACCTTTGGCCAAGAAGAAAGACAAAAGCAATTAGACATGGGGTGAGGCGGGGGTGGGAGGTGTGGGGGGTGAAGGCGGGGGTGGGGTGGGGGGTGTCGGGCTTCGGGTTGCTGGGCACAGGGAGCTCGGCAATTTGCAGACTTGAAGGTTCAGGGGTCTCACTCCTTAAAGAGCACACCGCTGGGTTCTGCGCTACAGCTGACTCCTCAGGTCTGATCGTGGCCTGGAACTGGGTATTCCCAGCCGCCATGCGACGCTGCGGTTGCCTGGGACCGTGTTTGAGAGCCACCTCCTTCTGAGGCCTGGGAACAGCCCAGCGGGTGGCGGGAGTCTGCTGAAGTGAGAGCCTAAACCGGCTTCTTCCTTTTAGCTCTGCTGCCTCCCAGTGGCAATTTCAAGACTGCAGCTACAAGGGTTACGCATGCGTGACTGAAATGTGGTTTATACAAACTCAAGTGTTAAAACGGATTGCTATCCTCATGCTTTGCATTTATTTATCATTTTTACTTATTTCTTTATTGTGTGTGTGCGTATTTATGTGTCAGAGAATACTTGAGAGTCAGTTCTTTTTATCCACCTTGTGGAGTCTAGGGATCCAGCTGAGGTCATGAGGCTTGGTGGCCAAGTACTTCCACCTGCTGAAGCTCCTCACTAGCCTCTCGTTATTATTCTTATCATCATCATTATTTATATTTATTATAATAATTTATCGTTATTATTTTACAGAAACCATGATATAGTAGGTGAGTTCATTGCCTTCCTTAAAAGACAGGAATTCTTGACTGTAATTAGGGAAGTTTATTACAATAAAAATAATCATTAAGACAATCTTTGAAGCATGCAGACATGTGAAAATATAAAGCCTTACGTAGTTCTGTTTCTATTATAAACCTGTTGGCTCTTCACCCTGTATATTTCTAAAGGCATAGGACCAGTGGAAAGATATACATGTCCTCCCTTTCTCTTTCCTTCCTTCCCCCTCCCTTCCTTCCTTTTTTCCTTCCTTCCTTCCTTCCTTCCTTCCTTCCTTCCTTCCTTCCTTCCTTCCTCTCCCTACTTCCTTCCTTTACTCTCTTCCTTCCCCCCTCCCTCCTTCCTTCCTCCCTCTTCTTTCCCCTTCCTCCCTCTTTCTTTCCTACCCTCCTCCCTCCTTTTCCCCCACCCCTTCCTTCCCACCTTTGGGAACTGTTCTATGACCAAGCCCTATGCTCATTTCCGTAATTACCTTCTTGTGTTTGGATTTTCACTTTATTTTTCTTGATTTGCTGAGAATTATTTTTATGCAAATTATGTATTACCATGAGAAAGCCCCTGGATAGTTCACAAAAGAGAAGCAACCAAATATATGGATATAGAGTTCAGGATCACAGCAGGGAAATAGATGCCACAAAATGTGATGGAGTTACAGGGGAATAAAATTCTTCCTGCCATGCTTGGAGGTTGATTTAACAACACATTAATATTTAAATGAAACCCAAAGTGAATTTTCAACACATGATAGCCAGGCCTGGAGGAGGCATTCTCAGGGGGACAGTCACTGTCTGGCCCTGGCCAAGAATGCCTTGCTTTGCTGCCCTGGGCCCCGTCTAGAGAGGACGATATGGAGTCCCTCTATCCGGATGCGGTCGGAGGGAGACACTGCCTTGCTTTCTATCAAGGCTCAGGCCAGTTTATTATCGTTCCAGCTCAAGGCCAACCTTCTGGACATTGCTACAGAGAACCAGACCCTCAACGAGACCCTGGGCTCTCTGTCGGATGCAGTTGTGGGTCTGAGCAGCAGGGAGCTGGAATCCCTCTCCCCCAAGGCAGTGCACAGCGCCATCTCTACCCTCAGCCAGGTCACAGGCTGGAGCAGAAGCCAGATCTGCATCTTGTCTGCCAAATACTTGGCCCAGGAAAAGGTCAGCTGGAACCTTCCCCTTCTTCAAGTGCCTGAGGGCCAGTGTGATGTTAATCAGGTTGCTGTAACAAAGACCACAGAGCTAATGGTTTAAACAACAGACTTTCCCTTCTCACAGTCCTGGGAAGCCTCTTTTTAAGGGCTGTTGTTTTGGCTTATGGCCAACAGCCATCTTTATATACTTATGTGAACTCCATGACAGCAGCTTGTCTGTCTCTCTGTCTCTTGGTGAATACATGTATGCTTATGTATGAAGATATGAGTGGAGGCTACAAGAATGTTGAAATGTCTTCTTTAAGCGTTTCTTTACCTTATGTTATTGAGACAGGTTCTCACATTGAACCCAACGCTTGCCATTTTAGCTGGACTGGCCAGGCAGCAAGCCCCAAGGATCTACCTGTCTCTGCTTCCCACTACAAATGCTGGAGTTATAGGGTGACTGCCCTGGTCATCTTTTTTTTTTTTTTAAAGATTTATTTATTTGGGGCTGGAGAGATGGCTCAGAGGTTAAAAGCATTGCCTGTTCTTCCAACGGTCCTGAGTTCAATTCCCAGCAACCATATGGTGCCTCACAGCCATCTGTAATGGGGTCTGGTGCCCTCTTCTGGCCTGCAGGCATACACATGGATAGAATATTGTATACATAATAAATAAATAAAAAAGATTATTTATTATATACAGCGTTCAGCCTCCATGTATGCCTGCAGGCCAGAAGAGGGCGCCAGATCTCATTACAGATGGTTGTGAGCCACCATGTGGGTTGCTGGAAATTGAACTCAGGACCTCGGGAAGAGCAGTCAGTGGTCTTAACCTCTGAGCCATCTCTCCAGCCCCCCTGGTCATCTTTTTATGTGAATGTCCAAACTTAAGGGTCCTCATGCTTGTGTAGAAATCCCTTTGCCTACTGAGTGCTATCTCCCAGCCCTGTTTTCTTTTCTGGTAAAGGCATTAATTCTAACAGTTCAGGGCCCTGTCTAACTTTAATTATCTCATGACTTAGGGTTTCTATTTCTGTGGTAAAATACATTACCCGAACCAACTTGGGAGGAAAGGGTTTATCTGGCTTACAGGTAACAACCTATCATCAGGGGAAGCTAAGGCAGGAACCTGGAGACAGGAACTGATCTAGAAGCTGTGGGGAAATGCTTCTCACTGGCTTGCTCCCCAGAGCTTGCTCTGCCTGCTTTCTTATACAACTCAAGACTACCTTCTTATAGTCCACAGTGGGCTGGGCCCTCCCCATACCAATTATCAATCAAGAAACTACCAGACAGACTTGCCTATAGGCCAACCGAGGCATTTTCCCAATTGAGAGTCCATCTTTCCAAATGACTCTAGCTTGTGTCAAGTCGATGTAAAACTAACCAAGCTATCTCGTGACCTCATTGTAACCCAATACCGTCGCACAGGGGCTAGGAGTCAGCGAATGGATTTTGGAGGAGGCCACAAGCATTCTGTCTGTAACCGTCAGCCATGCGCACATCCAGCAGAAACAACTCCACAGAAGTGTGGAGGAAGTGACTGGGGCTTGAATCTTTGCTCTGTTGTCTACTTGTTGCGTGACATTAGGCAATAGCTTAATTTTTCTCTGCCCTAGTGCCCCTGTTTTAAGATGGGGCTAAGACTCCTTCCTCACGACACTGCTGCGGATTACTCGAGCAGTGCACAGAGAGACACAGGGCATCAGGGACATAACAGGCTGTGAGCTCTTTGAGGAAGCCTCTATGGAACCATGGACACTTGAGGGACACCCCCCTCCCCCAGGAATTGCTCCTTTGTTTCAAGGCTGCCCACATACCTCCTAGCATGCATGAGAGCAGAATTTTCATGGCTGTGACAGCCAGCTAGCTACTCGAGAGAAACAGACTAAAGGAGGCAAGCCTTCCTTGGCTTTGCAGAGTTAGAGGTTTCAGTTTGTGGTCAGCTGGCTCTCTAGCTCTGAGTTTGAGGCCACGCAAAACATCGCGGCCGAAAGAATGTGTGGAAGGTTGTTCATCTCTTGGTGGCCAGGAAGCTAAAGTTCCCTGAAAATGTTCTAAGAGGCATGTTCAGAGCTTTATTCACCTCTTAGGTGTCTCTGAACAGGTTGGCAGGCAGGATTCCCCATCACACTGGTGTCAGGAATGATGCTTTTTTTGTCTCAGTCCTGGGCTGTAGAGAGGGCAGGAGCCTTGGTCCACACTGCAGCTGCCTTCTTAGGGTACGTATGGGGAGAGTTTTCTCCATGTTGGGGTCAGAAAAAAGGCTCCAGGCCCCAGAGACTTGGTTCTTAAACACTTAGGTGTCCCATTCTTTCTTGTTAACACTCCTAGTCACTCCCTAGGATGTCAACTGGCTCTTGACAGCTGGGTTGGGACCAATCCCAGTATGAAAATAATGGTAAACATTTATGGAGTGCTTATTGTATGCTGGGCTCTATTCTAAGTGGGTTAATCACTTAGTTTTCCTATCATCCTAATGGTCTCAGTTAACAGCCTTCATTTCTGAGGTTCTTCACGTGGGGCATAGAGAATGTAGAGATTGAGTTGCCAAAGTTACTGCGGAAGGCAAACATAGAGGGCAAAGCTCAAGGCGTCTGCTTTGGAGTCTGCTTGTGAATGCCATCTCTACCATGGCACCATTGTACTGGCTAGTTTTAGTTTTCTGTCAACTTGACAGAAGCTAGAGTCATCAGAGAGGAGGGACCCTCAAATAAGAAAATGCCTCTTTAGGATCCGGCTATAATACTGCCTGTAAGACATTTTCTTAATAATTGACGGGAGAGGGCCCGGCCCATTGTGGGTGGTACCATCCCTGAGTAGGTGGTTTATGGTTCTAAAAAAATGAAGCAGACTGAGCAAGCCATGGGAAACAAGCCAGTAAGCAACACCCCTCGATGACCTCTGCCTCAGTTCCTGCTTCCAGGTTCCTGCTCTATTTGAGTTCCTGCCCTGACTTCCTTCCATGATGAACTACAATGTGGAAGTGTAAGCCAAATAAACCCTTTCCTCGCCAACTTGGTTTTTGGTCATGGTTTTTCATCATGGCAATGCTAACTCCAGTGAAGACAACCATGGTTCACTCATGTTCACTTCTGTACTCAAGGCCAAGGCCAGCATTTGTCTCATTTCTCTAGGTTCATGATAACTTCATTTTGACACTCTGAAGACCTTGGCTTTTCTGGACCTTGATGGAGGTTCTGGGAGTCTATGATGACATTTTCTGTGCAAATAATTCCAGGAAGCAGAGGGAGATGGTTGCAATTCCATTGCTGTCCTGGATAAAGAAGCTGGTCTCCTGCCTAGTGTCAAATACCAAAACCAAAAGCCCATCAATGACTCAGGGACCACCACTTTTTTATGTTCATATGGACTTGCAAAGGATAGCAGTCCCCACCAGAGAACTTACCATGGTCTCACGTTTTGTATCTAACTCTCTTTCTTGATAGAAGGACAGTCACGTGTGTAGTATCCACCTTGCTCCCCTTGGCTATCACCCATCCCAGTACCTGCATCAGGTTGGCCTAGAAATGTCTGAGAGAGCATGGTTCTCACGACTGCTTCTCTGCCAGGTGCTGTCCTTCTACAGCGCCAGCCAGATGGGCATGCTGCTCACAGGGGTCAGCACAGAAGCCTTCTTCAACATGGACCACAAGGACCTCTGGCAGGTCCTGAGAAGCCCTGTTTCCCAGTATGTGTCCCATCTGTCACCTGCCCAGCAGCAAGCTATCCTCAGGAAGGTGAGAGGTGACAGTCTGATCCTTAGCCACATGGCTTACAGAGCGTGTGCTTTACAGAGTCTGGCAATACGCCGTGACTTTGGGCTGTTCATTTTGGCTGGGGTTATTCCAGCTGTTGGTGTGTGGGGTGTTCTGAATCCAGAAGATGTGGCCCCTGGTGGTGCGTCTTCCCTTGTGGATAGTGTGCCTTTGACCACGATACCCTCTCCTCAGACCCCTTTGCTTTCCTAGTTTGTTTTCCAAACATGAGCTATCGATAGGAGCTGTTCATATTCCATCTCCAACAGTGGGTTTTAGAGCTACACAGACTCAGGTTTGAGTCACACTGACCAGCTTCCAACTCACCAATTTTAAGCCTCGGTTTGATCACTTGTAAAATGGGGGTAGTAACCGTCCCTACTTCATGCGATTGCTAGGCAGATCAAGTAAGTTTTACGACCTGGGAAGCAGTGTCTAGACACACTCAGAAGTCAGTCTGTGCTCTGTCTTTCCTCTCAATTTCGGCAGCTGATGGAAGCAGAAGATGCCGCTGTTTCAGGCCTTGTGGAGGTGCCCAGAGCTCTGTTCAAGGAAGTGTCTCTCTCTGATCTGTGGAAAGGATCCCAGTTCAACGCTACAGTCCTGAAGGAGAAGAAGCTGCGGAGGAGCCAGGTAGGACTGCAGGGCTCACAGATCAACTTTGTATTTCCTTCTGTGATGTGGAGAGTGGAACCCAGGGCCTCCCACAGACAGGCGAGCGCGTTTCCGCCAAGCTACACAGCCAACTCTGAACACGCACTTCTCACTGTTTGTCTTTATGGGAATGGTCTGTTTAAGGTCAGATTGAAAAGACACTCTATTCTTGTTGTTGAGCCCAGGAAGCAAAGCTGTGTGTGGTAAGAAGGTAGACAAGGCCTGAGGATGAATCCTGACTGCCATTTATTAGCTGCGGGGAAGGGACTTCTCCTCACATGACCCCAGTTGCCTCGTGTGCAAAATGAGGATGATTACGGGTAACAATGGTGACACAGGACGCCCAGCCCGAGAGAAGCATGCTGTACATGTTCCCGCCGCTATGTGTTTATGGGTAGACATCGCCAGCGTCCGGGCTGCTTGAAAAGGTGCTACTGAGACTGCTCTCTGGCCGTGGGTCCTTCCCTGACTTTCTGTTGAGTTAGTCATGCTCCACTTCATTTGCTTATGAAGTGATTTATTTTGCCTGTTGCACATGTGGGGGGGAATGCGTGTGTGTGTGTGTGTGTGCACACGCATGTGTGCGTGCATGCGTGTGTAGGCCAGAAGTCAACCTCAGGTGCCTTTCTCGGTCACCCTTTACTTACCTTTTGAGACAGACTCTCTCAGTTCTCACTAGAGCTTGCTGATTTAGTTAGACTGGCTGTCTGGGGAGCCCTAGGGATCTCCTCTGTCTTCACACTTCCAGTGTAACCACACGTTGCTTCCTTTTGGGGGTTCTGGGGACCAAGTCCATGTCCTCATGCTTGTGTGGAAAGTGTTTTATTGACCGAGCCCAGCGATTACTTCTAAAACCTCTCTCTCTCTCTCTCTCTCTCTCTCTCTCTCTCTGTGTGTGTGTGTGTGTGTGTGGTGCCATGGTGTGTGCATGTGCTGATCAGAGGACAGCCCTGAGTATCAGTCCTCGTTTTCTATCTTGTTTGAGACAGATCTCTTGTTGTTCACAGAGGCATACTCCAAGCTAGCTGGCTATCTAGTTAGGGTTTCTTTCTTTCTTTTTTTATTTATTTATTTATTTTTTAAATTTATTTATTTATTAAGGATTTCTGCCTCCTCCCCGCCACCGCCTCCCATTTCCCTCCCCCTCCCCCGATCAAGTCACCCTCCCTCATCTGCTCAACGAGCAATCAGGGTTCCCTGACCTGTGGGAAGCCCAAGGACCGCCCACCTCTATCCAGGTCTCCTAAGGTGAGCATCCAAACTGCCTAGGCTCCCCCAAAGCCAGTACGTGCAGTAGGATCAAAAACCCACTGCGATTGTTCTTGAGTTCTCAGTATTCCTCATTGTCCTCTATGTTCAGCTAGTCTGGATTTGTCCCATGCTTTTTCAGACTAGTTAGGGTTTCTATGGCTGCGACAAAACACCGTGACCAAAAAGCAAGTTGGGGAGGAAAGGGTTTATTTGGCCCACACTTCAGCATTGCTATTCTTCACTGGAGGAAGTCAGGACAGGAACTCAAACTGGGCAGGAACCTGGAGGCAGGAGCTGATGCAAAGTCCATGGAGGAGTGCTGCTTACTGGCTTGCTTCCCATGGCTTGCTCAACCTGCCTTCTTATAGAACCCAGGACCACCAGACCAGGGATGGCACCATCCGCCAAGGGCTGGGCCCTCTCCCATTGATCACCAAATGAGAAAATGTCTTACAGCTGGATCTCAAGGAGGCATTTCCTCAGCTGAGGCTCCTTCTTCTCTGGTGACTCTAGCTTGTGTCAAGTTGACACACAAACCCAGTCAGTACCCTGGTCCAGGAGTTTGCAGGGATCTCCCTGTCCCTGCCTTCCATCTCCCCATAGAGGAGCTGGGCTTGCACACGTGTGCTGCTGTGCCCAACTTTTACACGGGTCTGGGAGAGACAAACTCAGGTCCACAGGCGCCCTGGGAAGCGCTTTATCCACGGGGTCATCTCTCTGGGCCCTGGGAATGTTTATCAAGCACGGACTTACCATGTTCCCAGACCACTCAGGGACCAGGAATGTGGAAGCGAACAACACAGCAGGGCATCTTCTGTGGGGTCTTTCACGAGGTTGGACAATGTCCTAGCACTCCGTTGTGACAAACCACTGTCTGGTTCAGGAGCTTGAACACGTGTTTTAGTTTGGAGATTTATCCTTCTGTAGATGACCTCGAAGTATTTCTGTCCCCACAGCAGTGTTAGTGGAGTTTTCATCTCCTGGGAGTGGGAAACCTGTGAGAGGGTTCCCAGGCCTACTGTCCTTGGAAACCCCAGGGGCCGTACACAGTGCACCTGCAATGTTCCTCTGCCTCCCAGCTTCATGGAGACTTTGAGGCCCTCAGCTGTCACATACCAGAAGCCTCTGTCTAACTCTGGCTCATAATTTACTGCGTTTGGGGAATTACGTTCAAAGTTTTAGAGTCTATAAAATAGACAAATGTCGCACTTGATCGCTTCTGCAAGTTAGGCATTCTGTAAAATTTCATTCCTTAAAACAAACGACTCCCCTGCCTGCGCGCTCGCATTCTAGAGTGCTCACCTGGGAGGTTTTGAGGGGAGTGTGTGCTGTGGGCACGAGCTCCTTTATCGATGTTACTTTCTGGTCCATGATGGTCGCATCGTTGTTGCTGTTCTGGCTCAGGGCTAGCAGGTGGGCACACAAAGAGGGACCACACGGAGTCCTTCACAGGGCCGCAGCTTCAGGAAGCTAAGGTAGTAAAGCATCAACCCTGCCACTCTATGCTTCTGTTCTTCACCCAACCCCTAGAGCAGCGGTCCCCAACCTTCCTCATGGTGAGACCCTTTAATACAGTTCCTCACCCAAAGGGGTCATGACCCAAAGGTTGGGAGCCACTGTTATAGAGTACGGAGAATCATCTGGAGTGTGGTAGGCCGTCTCTGAGATTGCTCAGCCACTCAGTGGTGGAGGATCTCAGCTCAGCAGTCCCGTGTTCAGCCTCTGCATCCTCCTCTGTAAGATGAGACCACAGGGTACTTTTCCTCACACAGGGCGTCAGTGCGCTGGGCCCCACCATTACTGTCTCTTCTTTCTTGTCCCAGGCCTTGTTCCTGTATGAACTTCTGGAGAAGACCACAGACAGGCCTGAGGAGATCCTGAGGTAGGGTGGTGTGGCTGCCTGGTCTGAAGGCCTTTTGAGGCCTTCCGCAGGGAAGCCTGATTTCCAAGTGGGGGCAGCTGAGCTGTGGGAAAATACCAAAAACCACCTGAGGGCCAGTGAAATAGCTCAGTGGATTAAGGTACTTGCTGCTAAGCCTGATGACCCGAGTTCAAGCCACAGAAAAACGTGGTAGAAGAGACCCAGCTGCTGCAAGCTGTCCCCTGACCTCCATGTGTGCTGTGTATACGGGTGTTTGTACACACACAGACACACATACACACACAGACACACACAGACACACACACACACTCATACACTAAATGCAATAAAAATGTTTGTAAAAAGCAACTTAAAGGAGGAATATTTTTGTCTTAGCTCACAGTTTCCAAGGCTTCGGTCCATCAGGGAGGGTAGAGTGGAGCACAGATGTTTACATCGTGGTGGGCCAGGAAACAAAGAGGGAGACGAGAAGTAATCATATAGCCAAGGACCTGCCCCAGTGACCTACTTCCTCTGCCTCTGTCCTACTTCCTGTTTCTAGAGACTTCCAAAATAACACTTTGGGGACTAAATACTGAAATTCAGAGCCTATAGGGATATTAGAAGTCACGGTTTAGTGCAATTTAGTGCTCAGTCCGTGTTGGGTGGAACTTGCCTCCTTTGGCTCCTTCCTTCTCCCCTCCGTACCCCTTCTCAGAGGTCCTTGCTTTGTTTCACAGTGCTGGGCAGCTGGTGAAAGGCGTGCAGTGCTCACACATCGATGCTATGAGTGCCCATGTCTTCCTGGCCCACTTCCAGTATTTCGAGAACAACTTCTCCCTGCTTTCACCAGATCAGGTACCTGGGGGTGTTTTCCTACTTCTGGCTCCCTCCTGATGCTGGGGTTGGGCCTGAATCGACTGTGGTATCTAAAGACATTTATACCAGAATCATACAGATGTAATATTGAGCTAGCTAGAGCCAGATACAGAAAACATGTCCCCTTCGAGCTTTCTGGGAAGATAACAGATCTCATTGCACGTTCCCTTAGTTCTTTTTTTTTTTTTTTTGAAATAGATTTTTCTGTGTAGCTCTGGCTGTCCTGAAATTAGCCCTGTAGACCAGGCTGGCCTTGAGCTCACAGAGATCCACCTGCTTCTGCCTCCTGAGTGCTGGGATTAAAGGTGTGCCCCACCACTGCCTGGCTGGGATTAAAGGTATGCCCCACCACTGCCTGGCTGGGATTAAAGGTGTGCCCCACCACTGCCTGGCTGGGATTAAAGGTGTGCCCCACCACTGCCTGGCTGGGATTAAAGGTGTGCCCCACCACTGCCTGGCTGGGATTAAAGGTGTGCCCCACCACTGCCTGGCTGGGATTAAAGGTGTGCCCCACCACTGCCTGGCTGTTCCCTTTAGTTTCCCTTAGTTATCTATGAGCACAAAGACCCCTGTGTACCTTATAATACATGTGACATAAAACACATGAATTCATACCAGTTTCCTCTCCCTATGTATATAAGCATTATGTTACTATATAAATCTATATTATTAAATCAAAACAGTTGCATGAGGGCCGGAAAGATGGCTTAGCAGGTAAAGGTGCTTACTGTTAAGCCTGGACACCTGCGTTCAAATCCCTGGGACACACATGGCGGAAGGAGAGAACTGACTTCTGAAAGTTGTCTTCTGACCTCTAAATGCATGCTGTAGCACACTCGTAAAAGAATCAATATAGTGAAAAGTAAAAATAGTCACATGATATCCTGTTCTAGTCACATGCCAGATGTTTGACTACCTGTTGAATGAGAGTCTTAATCTCAGGGTTGTGGGTTTGAGCCCCACGTTGGATGCCAAAATGTAGTCATAATTAATGAGGTCCATAATAGCCCAGTTGATGAAGGTTAACAAGTATTTATCTGGGGAAAATCTCACAATAAGGGTAGAGAACCATGGTCCTCTGTGGGCACTGGAAGCTATGAAGAGAGCTCCGACCACCACCCAAGAAAGTGGTCATGTTTTCTGTCTGCGCTTATCAGTCCACACGTAGCACCTCAGACCACGCCCTCATGGGCTGGTACCCAAAAGACTATTGGCTGAATGAATTCCCACAACAGTTGAAGAATGTTCAGATGCAATGTCACTCTTTTGTAATCATAAATGAAGTTATTCTCATACATGAATGAATACATTCATCTTATTATTGCCTCAGTTTCCTCAACTATTAACTATTAACTGAGATGTCTGACGCATTCTCCACCCTGCCTCTGGCTCTGGTCTCAGGGGACAGTGCCTCAGTTTGCCTCTGACAGCTATTGTGGTCAAAGGAGAGGTAGCTACACTGTGAGACACTCTGTTACATAAACGGACATTTATGAGGCATTATCTGTGTTTGATTTTATTACTGTTTGGCTGAGTTCCCCGTGCTTACCTTGTAGGTCAATTGTTTGGCATGGAAATACTGGGAAGTCTCAAGGTCCTCCTTGCCACCGTTCCTCTTGACTACGCTCCCGTAAGTGAACACTGAGCCCCTTTCTGACTCAGTCACCCACTGAGGGGGTTCCCGAAGTTTGCGATTCTTTCCCTCTGGGTTCTGGTTAAGGAGCCAGAGGCAGGGTGAAGAACGCGTCAGACCTGTGAGTCTGGGGTTACTTCTGGGCTCTGAGAAGACAGTGCTCCACAGGGTCTCTAAATTGGAGCATGGTAGGCAGGAGACTTGCTCTCAGACACAAGGCACATCCCTTGGAGTGCTCAAGCTTACAGGACACCCCTGGGGTGCTGTCTGGTGCTGTTGTTGCCTCTGGTCTCGGGTCAGTGCAGAGCAGACACCGCTTTCCCCCAACCTCTGGTCTTTCTGTAGGTCCCGCTTCCTGGCTTCCATTCCCACCTCTCGCTGTGTGCGTTTTCTGATCAGCCTGGGGAAGAGACACTTGGACACCTTGGTTTTAGATTCCCATAAAAGGAGCTTGGTCATCAAGAAAGTGCAACAGTGTCTGGTAAGAGAAGATCCTGGGAGACACTTTCCCTGGTGTCCCGACCCTTTGATGGGTTTGTGGCAGTCTCAGGGAGCTGTGGAAGGGACTCGGTGGCATCTTGAGCCTGCAGTGATGGCTAGGAGTCTGACTTGTGAGTCTCAGAGCAGGCCCTGAAATTATCATCTGGAGTAATCTTGGCCATTGGTACTGGAAACTTCCATCTCAGAGAGAGAGTGATGGACATCTACAGTGGAGGACTCGTTCTTTTTAAGCCTTGCCAGCAACTGGTTCTGTGGCTTTAGCCAGCCTGCCTTTCCCTCCACCTCAGCATCCTCATGTGTAACGTGGGTACAAACGCACAGCATCCTGCAGCGCTTGCGGGCACAAAGGGGGCAACACAGTGCTGCGTGTCACGGTCCCAGGCGTAGTACTTGGGAACCAGGAAGTTTTGCTATCTGCACAGAGCACAAATGCTTGCTACCTACAGGTCCTGTGATGATGGAGTGGACGAAGGCCTGTAACACTTCCCACAGTCCCTTCCCACAGCCAACACATGCACATGCTATGTTTGCCATTTCAAGAAAGAGCGCTGGAGGCTCAGGTGCTGCTTCCTAGGCCATACCAAGATGCCTGTCTTACGTTGCTGATGCTGGAGCCCAGGGCCTCGTGCATTCTGGGCTCTACCACTGAGGGGTGTGTCCTGATCTTAGTTATCATATACGCAGTATCCCTAGAGCAGTAACAATGGTAACAGTCTCCATTTACTGAGGCCTTGCTGTGTGCTAAGCTGGGGGTTCCCAGGCACCTGAGGCCTGCTTCCCTGTGTGGGGGCATCAGGTTCAGTACCATCTTTGGTGGGCTGTGGCAAGGTAGGTGATTCTGATCCAGACAGATTAATGGGGTCTGAGGATGGGGAGTGTCCTGACTCCAGCCGGATCTCCCATCAGCTGTCCTTGTTGTTTCAGGATGGTGTCATTGCCGATGAGTACACTGTGGACATTGTGGGAAACCTCCTGTGCCATCTGCCAGCCGCCTTCATTGAGAAAGGGATCTCACCCAGAGCCTGGGCCACTGCTCTGCACGGCCTCAGGGGCTGCACAGCTCTCAGCTCTGAGCAGAGGGCTGCGGTGAAGTCCAGGCTTCTGGAGCAGTGGGGGTAAGAGGAGCCTGCTGTGCTGCGGGGGTGTGGCAGGATGGACGAGAGTGGCCTGGCTCGGTTGCTTCCACAGAGACCACCAGGCTAGGACAAGAAGTCTGCACTAGCTGAGCGGTGTTGGCGTGAGCCTTTAATCTCAGCCCTTGGGAGGCAAAGGCAGGCAGATCTCTGTGAGTTTGAGGCCAGCCCGTCTTACAGAGAGAGTTTCAGGACAGATTCCAAAGCTACACAGAGAGACCCTGTCTCAGAACCAAAACCAAAACCCAAACCAGCTTGATGTGACATGTACCTTTAATTCCAGCACTGGAGAAATGGGGCTCACTGGCCATGCTACCAAGTTTACTTGTTGAGCTGCAGGCCAATGAGAGACCCTGTCTCACAAGGACAAGAGGTGACAGCTCCTGAGGACTAATGCCCAAGTTTGTCCTCTGGCCTTCACACCCATGTGCACATATATGCCCAGGCACACTCACACATGCACACATAATCACAAGATATGATACTTTAGATGTAAGATATCGCAATTACATTATGGAATTTCTTTCTGAATGCCAAAGATAGAATCCAGTACCTTGTTCAAGTTAGGCAAGTGCCCCATCACTAGGCTACACCCCAGTCCTTGTTATTTTGGGACAGACTTTTTCTACGTAGTTCCAGATGGCCTTGAGTTATGGAGTCCAGGCTATTCTTGAATTGTGATCTGCCTGTGTCTACCTCTTGAGTGCCAGGATTGTAGGTAAATACCACCCTACCTGGCAAGAGTAGTTTTTGGTTCATAGATAAATTGAGAGGAGGTAGAGACTCCTCTGCCTACCAACTCCTCAAGTATAGCTTCTGTATTACATTGTTCCCTACCAGAACTGTTTATTCATCCTAACCCATAAACTGTGTATTTATTCCAATCAAATTAGTATCATTGTTGACATCAGCACCCAAGGCCCAGAGTTTACACGAGGCCTCACTCTTGGTTTACATCCATTAGGTTTGGGCAAATGTGTGATGCCATATTCCTCATTATAATATTGTACTGAGCCAGGCAGTGGTGGCGCACACCTTTAATCCCAGTGCTTGGGAGGCAGAGTCAGGCAGATCTCTGAGTTCGGGTTCGAGGCCAATCTGATATACAGAATGAGTTCCAGGACATCAAGGTCTACATAGAAAGACCCTGTCTTGAAACACACACACACACACACACACACACACACACACACACACACACACATAATCACACTGAGGCTGGTGACTGGCTCAGTGGGGAAAGGCATCTGTAGTCAAGTCAGATGACCTGAATGAAACCCACATGGTGGAGGGAGATAATGGATTCCTATAAACTGTCTTATGACCTCACACATGTGCCATGGCCTTTGTTCCCCCAAATGTAAAAAGGATAAAATACAAAAAAAAAGTTTAGTATTTTTCTTTTCTACCGGCCTCTTCTCTGCCTAGTCAGTTCCTCATCTCCCCATGTCTCTGCTCACCACTGATAGCTTTGTATTCTCTGATGGTCGTGTAGTGGGAGCGTTCAGTATTTAGCCTTTTCAAATAGACTTCTTTCACCTAATAATACTCATTCAAGTTTTCTTCCTGTCCTTTCTTGACTTGATAGTTCATTTCACTAGCTCCGAATAATACCCCACTGTCTGGCGGTATCTGGGGTGGTTTGTCCATTCACCAGCTGGAGGGCATCTCCGTGCCTCCCAAGTTTTGGCCATTATAATTAAGGCTGCTATAAACATTTGTATGCAGATATTTTTAGGGCCATAAGTTTGCAGACCTCTTGTGTAAATGCAGAAGTGTGCAGTGGCTGGGTCATAAGTGGAGGATGTGTTTGGTTTTCAAGAACCCATCAAAATGTCTTTCATGGAGGCTGCCCCATCTTGTGCTCTTGCCGTCAGTGAGTGGGATGTTCTGTTTCTCCACGTTAGTTTATGCTGTTGTTAAGATACTGATGATGGGCTGGGGAGGTGGCTCGTGGAGTAAAGTTGCTTTGTTGCTAAGACTGAAGATCTGAATTCAATTTCCTGGATAAATTGGTGGAAGGAGAGAATTGGTTCCCTCAGTTTGTCCTCTGACCTCCACAAGCCTACTATGACACAACCCCTCCATAAATAAATGAATGAAATAAAAATTCAAAAAGATATTGATATTTGATGATGATAAAGATGAAGAAGCCTTGGATCCAGGGAAATGTGAGCTCCCTGCAGTCAAGAAGAACTCTCATTTTCTATGTAGAATTTCCTGTTGTGGACCAGACGTTTCTGTAGGACCTTGATATTAATCAGTGCTGAGATGTCAGCTTATAAAAAAAAGATTTATTTTTATGTGTGTGTATGTGCTCATGTGCAAACATGTATGTTTGCATGTGCATGAATGCAGGAGCCTATGGATTCCAGAAGAGGGCATTGGATCCCTTGGAGCTGGAGTTAGAGGTGATGGTGAACGGCCTGATGTGGGTGCTGGGACCCAAACTCTGGTCCTTCTCAAGTGCGGAAAGTGCTCTTCACGGCAGACCCATCTCTCTAGCACCATGTCTTTCTTTTGTTTTCAGTTTTGTTGTTGAGACAGAAGCTTGTTCTGCAGTCCACATTGGCCTGGAACTAACTCACTGTGTAGCCCGGGCTGGCCTCAAGCTCATGTCTCCTGTCTCGGTTACTGAACACTGGGAACAAAGTTTGACAGTAGTCATTTCTCACAGGCTTCTTGCTGTTATCGACAGGGTAAGCAGTTTTAGTATTGGCATCTGTGGAATGGAGGCAAATGTGAGTGAAGACCCTGGGACAGAGCCTGACACACGTGTGCCTAGTATGCAGCAGCTTCCTCCTAAAGGGACTGACTGGAGATGCTCGTGTCTCTTAAGACAGGCGTGGTTCCCACCTTCAGGAACTGACCATCCATCTAGTGGGGTAACACTTGTAAAACAGATTGGGAGCCAGAAAGAGCTTGTGGTAGTTCCAGTTAAAGTCCCAGGGACAATTCTGGTTGGTCAGTCTTGCCAAATGCCTACTTTTGTCTGTTTGTTGCTCAAGAAAGGACCGATAGCTTTTCTAGGTTTGATGGATGATGGGATGCAAGGGCATCAGATACCCCCATGGCATGCCTTTTCACTCTGCTTCTTGTGTCTCTTCCTAGACCACCTCAGAATTGGGCAGTGGAGACGATGAAGGATGTGGCGCCTTTCTTAGCATTTTTCTCAGGAGATGAATTGCGCATGATGGCCACAAAGGTATCACTGTGCAGTGTATGGAGAAGACTGAGGGAATCTGAAACGGAGAGAAAGTGTGGCTGGTTAGAACCTATCAGGCTCTGTGGTTCTCCAAACTTCTACTGCATCTCAGAGAGCTCAGATATTTCTGGCTTCATCACAAACTGGCCAAGACTCTAGGAAAGTAGCTGAGTTTTGAGCAAGATGAACCCCAGACCTTCCTCACACAGATGTAGTCAGGACAGCCAATGCCATACATCTAGCATCCTGCGATCTGTGAGCACCTTATACACTTGCCCATTCTAGGTCAGATACCAGAGGGGCGTGGTTGCATGAACACACATACATATCATAAAACAATGACTCTTTATGGTGTGGGCTTCAGAAGCAATGTAAGAAAGCAGCGTGCAAAACTAGCATGAACCTGTCTTCCATCCTCTGTCCAGTCATAGAAAAACCATCTTTTTGGTGTCCAAACATATAATCAAAAGCACTAGATATACAAGTGTTATATGCAGATCTGATCTTTAAAAAAAAAATCACTTGCGAGGTTGTCAAAGCCTTCTATCAACATGGTAAAACCTCAGAAGCAACATGGAGTTATAAAAATCCCTGCGCCGCAAGTGATTATGGTGGTAGGATACGCAGCACATGAATAAATATTAGCTAAATTAATTTTGAGCATGTTCAAAGCAAGAATGGTTTAGCAGCGTACACAAGGATGGTCTATGCCAAATTCGGGATCGTCGTTCCATCTAGGAAGGAGCAAGGTGGGAGTGTGAGGAATGCGCCTGTCAGTTATGTCTGTGATGTTTTATTTCTGAAGCTGCAGGCAGTGTGGGCATGTGGGTGCTTTGCTGGATCATTCTCTATGCTTTTAAAAATAAAACAAGATATACATACTTCTGGTTAAACAGATCCCAAATGTCCCAGAGGCTCTTGGATGAAAAGCAAGCCCCCCCCCATTAGAAGCTGGTCTCCATCCCCAGATTTCTCTGCTTCCTTTCAGAAATCCCACCCATGTGTGCACACACATCCCTCTTAAAGCAGATAATGAGAAATATGAAGCATTTGGCTATTCACTTTGCATTTAAAAAAATCGTAACTACAAGGGCCATTGGTGAAGGGCACTTACTTGCTGCCAAGCCTGGAGACCTGAGCTGAACCCGGAGACCTACATGGTAGAAGGAGAAAACTGACTGCCCAAAGCTGTCTTCTGCCCTCCACACATGTGCCATGGCAAGGCATCCCCCAAGTAAATAAGTAAATAAATATGTGTTTAAAAAGTAAAAATACATATACAAATATAATATAATATAAATATTAATACAGTTATGAGGGTTGGGGAAGCATAGGAGACATGCCTCCTTGGGTGATCTTCTTGCTGAGCAAACATTGTAGAATAGAACACGTCACACAAACTGATAGCAACAAAAGGCATCATCTCTTGGGCCAACTGTTGCTATGTGGCCCCTTGACTGAAAATGTTATCCAGCAGGACTTGGCTATCCTTTCAAAAACAAAGAATGAGCAAACAAAGAAACAAAATCTTCCTCCATTCCTTCTTTTCTTTCTTTCTTTTTTCTTGTGCATGTGTGTGTGTGTGTGTGTGTGTGTGTGTAGGTCAGAGAGTAGGGGAATCAATTCTTCTTCTGCCATATAGATCCCAGAGATGGAATTCAGTCCTCAGCTTTGGCAACAAATGCCCTTACTCAATGAGCCATCTTGTTGGCCCTTGGCTGTGCTTGTATGCAATGGCTTACCAATAGCAAAAAATACTTGTGGGAACGTTACCGTATCTGGAGTCCAATCTTGATGGAAGCGTGACTGATTTTGCAGTGTGTGAACGTTGCAGAACCTTAGGGCACATTTGAATGCACTGGCTTGGTGGCTCAGGATTGCAATCCCAGCACTCTGGAGGTAGAGGCAGGATATCTCAAGTTTCAGATCAGCTTGAGCTGTATAGGGGGACCCTGTGATGGGGGAGCAGAGAGGGAGGGAGATAGAGGTAAATAGATAGAGCCTCGAGGAGTCTCTACAGTGGTCACTATGCTGGACTGTCTGACTCAGCATCTGTGGAGTTCAGGCCTGATTGTCTGCATAATTCACAGGCATTTCTTCCATCTGTCCAGGGCTGAGAGCTGCTGGTGTGTCCTGTGACTATTCTGATAGGGGAGGTGCCTCAGCAAGGCTCTTTCTCTTTGGTGGCTGAACAACAATGAGGCAGGGCCTTGTAAGAGAGCCTGATGCATTTTCTGGTCTCGTGGACAGGGCTCCCCATACTATCCCAAATCCCAAAAAAGTGGTTTATTTCCACTAAGAGAAACGATACCTTCTCCAGGGTCACCAAAGCTCCCTCACTGTTAACCTTTAGTTAGAATTCACATAACCCTCCCTGTCTATTTGTATTTTATGTGTATGAGTGTTTTCTCCGAGTGTAGGTATGTGCACCACTGGCAGGCCTTGTGCCTCAGGAGGTCAGAGGAGGGTGCTGGATCCCCTGGAACTGGAGTTTTTGCAGATAATTGTGAGTCATAATGTGGGTGCTGGGGATAGAACCTATGTCTTCCACAAGAGCTGAAAGTCCTCTTAATCACTGGGCTTTCTTGTTAGCCCCCAATATTGTTGCCCCCCTTAAAAATAATAAATAGAAAGCTAAAAATTAAAATAGTATTGAAGCAAAGGTGTATGCAAACTTACGTCTTTTGTGGATATTATCAGATTATTATCAGATTGCTTGGTGGTGGCACACCATCCAACAGTTCTGGACAATCTCACACGCACAGCCTTCCACATCTAGCTTAGCATTAATTATTATTATTTTATTTTTGGCAGTCTGATGGGTGGAAAGTGATGGATGCCTGTTATGCAGTGTTTATTGTGTTGCTGTGGAAGTCAAGTATCATTTGGTAGGATTCCCCATTAGAGATGATATTAGTTGGGTAAAGGATTAAATTTATACAACAAGATATTGTAAAGAAAAAAAACATCTTGAGGCATTAAGTAGTGTCACCATTTAAACTCTGACTTAAATGCATCTCATGTGTTTTTTTCTTTTAACTACAGTTTCCTGACCTCCTACAACAAACAGCTTCCAAGATGGTTGGGATGTTGCCCCCCAAAGAATTCCTCTGGGCTGTCTTTGAGTCTGTTCGGAACAGCAGTAATGAGAGCCCCAGCTCTGACCTCACCTTTGGTGAGTGTTTAACCCGGCATCTATGGTGGCGTTGTTTCCTGTGACATAACAGCATCTCCTTCTCAGGCAGCTGTATGAAATACTTGTACAGCGGTAGAATGGCAAAACCCACAGGCCAAAGAATGACAGGCCTGTATCTGAAATCAGGGGCCGGGCATGAAGGTTTGACAAGTCAACATGGGACAAGCATTTCATTAGGTTTGGCTTATTTTTTTAAAAAAGATTTATTTATTTTTATTTTATATGTATGGGGAATTTTGCCTGCATGCATGCGTGTACAGTACCTTCAGTGAGCAGAAGAGGATGCTAGATCCCTTGGAACTGGGGTCACAGATGGTTGTAAGTTGCCATGTGGGTGCTGGGAATAGAACCCAGGTCCTCTGAAAGAGACAGTGCTCTTAACTGCTGAGCCATCTCCACAGCCTCAATTTGGCTTATCTTAAAGGATCGGCATAGCTTAGCAGCTAAATGGTACAGGTTGGTAGGGTTTGGGTTCTGAGTTTGTGACTTACTGGCCGTGTGACTTTCCCTAAGCTCTTCTGACTCTCGGTATCTCAGACGGGGTTTCTTTCTGTAGCTCAGTGGCTTGCAGCTCATTGTGTGGTCCAGGCAGCCTCAAATCCCTGTTCCTCCTGCATCAGCCTCCCTAGTGCTGGGATGGCAGGTGAGAGCCACCATGCCCAGCTGTGCCTCAGGTTCCACCCTCTCAAGTTGGGTAATAGGAATTTTATAAACGGCGGTGGGCCATTGTGAGGGAGAAAGAGTTTAAACCTTCCAGGCTCCAGAGGGTTTGGCATGGTAGGAAATTATCAGAAATTTCTTCCTCTGCTTCCTGCTTTTGAGACCAGGCTGGGTTTGAATGTTTAATCCTCCTGCCTCAGCCTCCTGAGCACCAGGATTACCAGGAGTGTCATCATTTTTATAATCTGTACTGAGTACCTGTTAAATACAGACTCGTACCTGGCATGATAGCAATGGGGAGAGTGCCACAGTTTATGGTGCAGGTGACCCTGGCAGGTCCCATGGGTGGGAGACCCGGTGCATGGGAGACTGACTGACAGACATGTGGAGAGAGCTTGGGTATGGAGAGTTTATTTAGTGGGTATTGGGAGGGTAAGAGGTGGGGGGGGAGAGAAGGAAGAGGAGGGGGGAAGGAGGCAGGGAGCTGCCTCTTCAGAAGAACAGGGGCAGGAGGGGGTGGAGAGAGAGAGAGAGAGAGAGAGAGAGAGAGAGAGAGAGAGAGAGAGAGAGAGAGAGAGAGAGAGAGAATGGAGGGGGGGGCAATTGGGAGTGGGTGGAGCTTGTCTCTTAAAGGGACAGGGTACCCGGGTGACAGGGCAGGCCAGCTTAATTGTCACAGACAGTGATGGTTGGCAGTTGTTACTCACTTGTTTATTCAGAGTGAGACTTCGCTGTTGCATGCTTTCTTTATGTTCGCTCACATTTTGGAAAGGAACCCCTTTTTCAAATTCTGTAAGTAAGCTCAATGAACTCTTTGCTTTCCCAAAATGGACTTGGCTGGAATTGCAAACCACTTTGTGTTGGAACCCTATAAGAAAGGGTAGATGTTTGTTTAGGTTTCTCCAGGGAAGAGTATCTGCAAGGCCGTCTCTCTCAATGACTCTGGAGCTCACAGATTTGGCAAAATTAGGGAGTTGGTAAGCTACATGGATGCTTTTGACTCTGTTCTCCTGGCGCTAAGATTACAGGCATATGCCACCTGCTCAGCTGCAGTACAGTGAAGCCTCTTGGTGGATGGGTCCAAATAGGTCATTACCGTGAAACCCAGAGGCGCGAGTCCTTGGTTCCCTGCTGTCAGTGTTTACACTACCCTGCCTCTTGTGAATGAATGCGACTAGTGAAGATTATTGTTTAAGAAAGCAACTAACATTTCCCCAATTCTATTTCCTTTGTTACTTCCCCACGTGGCACATGTTCCTCAGGTTGCCATGGAGTTGTGGCTCCCTCTTCTGATGACATCTTCAGGTTGGCTGAAGCCAATGCCTGCTGGGACCCTGAGGCCCTTCTTTGCATGGAGGGGGAGACTTTTATCAGGAATGTGGAACTGCTAGGAGCCGTGAAGGGTTTCCGCAGGCCTCAGCTAATGGCCCTGAAGGAGAAGGCAATCCAGGTAAGCCCGCCTCAGGGAGGAACATCAGAAAGACAAGCAAGCACCAGTATGCAGCCCTCTTCTTTCCACTTATGAACCCTTGAGGCCCTGCACCTATGTCATTTTGTTGAAGTTTCGTTGCCTCTTCTCAGTGGCGTGGCCATGGTTTCCTCATTTGAGAAATGGGCAAACTGTTAGCGCCTCTGTGCTAGGGCAGCAGCAGAACACACATGATCTGTGTCTCAGCCAATCAAGTCTGCATATTCTGAACTAAACTGCTTGCAAGACTGCTGCCTTGGCTTTCTCCTTGTGGAGAACCCCAAAAGGTGCCTGCAGCTGCATCCTAGAGCAGGAAAAGGGGGGATTGGAAGGAGTTTGTCATCGTCATTTTAAAATGTTGTCTTTAATCCCAGCACCGGGAGGCAGAGACAGGCAGGTCTTTGTGAGTTGAAGGTCAGCCTGGTCTATGCAGTAAGTTCCTGGACAGCCAAGTCTACATAGGGAAACCCAGAAAGACAAAAACAAAACCACACAAATCCCTTTGAGGGACTGGGGAGATGGCTCAGTGGGTAAAGCACTTCCCTTGAAAAGCTGGTGGTGCGAGGGCCCAGTGTCATCCCAGCTGCTGAGAGGCAGAGAAGCCACATCTCTCTAATCAGTGGAGAGAGATCGAGGAAGATACCTGATGCCAACCCCTGACCTCCATAGGCACACGTGCACACACACACGTACACACTCATATTCACCCACCACATACAAGTACCTGTTATGCCCAGAGCCAGAGAGTCCCCTAAAAAACAACAAGGAGACCGAGTCCCATATTTAAAAGCAAAGAGCCTTTATTCTTATTCAAGTTTGAACTCGGACTCTCCATGTGTCTGTTGTATTGGCGCGATTGGAGAGCTCCAGCCCAGTTGGTTTTTTTTTTTTTATAATAACAGAGGTTGGGGTGAGGGATTTGTAAGGTTCTGGAGCCCTGATTGGCTGACATCTGTCTAGGGCTACCCTGGTGAAAAGGGGATACATGTGTGCTGTGCTAAGGGACATCCCGTGACCTCATCTACAATAGTTGGAACGTTAGGAATTTCCTTTGGATGGTCTGTTCCTGGGTGGTGCCTGGGTAGTCTCTGTTTGTGGTCTTTCTTGGTACCAGATATTGCCTTAGGGTAACTGAGACTTGGGCCTACTTTCTGGTTGGTCTCTATAGAGCCTGTCTTGGCAGGTGTGTACCAAGTTGCCCTGGGTCCTACAGAACCCCCATATATGCAAACACATGCAATGTACCACACAATACACACTCAAAAGTTCCAAAAACATTACAGCTGTTGAGATCGTAGAATAACCTATTATCCTCATGGGATAAAGAAGTTGTTAAAATTATATTCATATTTCTGGGTTTTATGCAGGTAACCCGAGCTTATAATAGAAAGGTCAGAAACTATGGCTGAAGAGAGGGTCCTGTTGGCAATATGCTTCCTATGTATGCAAGCATGAGGGTCTGAGTTCCGTTCCCAGGATCCATGGCAAATAGTCAGGCATGGTATCATGCTTGTAGTTCCAGAGCTAGGGAGTGGAGGCAGGAGGATCCCTGGGGGTCAAGACCAACCAACTTACATGGTGAACTTGAAGCAAGGGTGAGAGACCTTGTAAAATGCCTAACTTACATACCATTTAAGGTGGACGACACCTGAAGAAAGACGTCTAAGGTTGACCTCTGACCTCCTCCTGCCCATGCAGACATATGCACCTGCTCACTCACGTATGTCTGCATACATATGAACACACGGACACACAGATGTTTGGACTCTCCAGTTTGGGGGGGCCCCCATTCTAGACCCAGCTCTCAGCACATTGAGCAGCATCTCCCCTGGAACTGCCCTCTTTAAACTCCGCCACTAAGAAAGACCGCCTAAAGTCAGTCTCTCCTTGGGCTTCTCAAGATCACTCCTATAGGCTACTTAAGACCTCATAGGTATATTTGCCATGTGATACCTTTCTCGTCCTCCTGAGGGTCATCCAGGAGTGCTTTGCTATGTTTATTAAGCCTGAATGTATTAATTTGGTTTGATTGGCTTATTACATCATTTGATTGGCAGTGGAATAACCAGGGATTAAAAATTATCATCTGATACACAAGAAAAGTCAGAAAATAATAAAGAAGAAAACTGGTGATAATGTTTCACCAGGCATCATTGATAGTTTGGCACCAGATTTGAAGTGTGATAGATTTACATATATGGATGGAAAATATATAGATTTCTTTTGTGTACTACACGTGGATGTCCTTAGTACCTATGGGAAGCTGATTACAGGACCTCCACAGGTAGTAAAATCCACGGATGCTCAAGTCCCTACGTAAAAAGGTGTGATAATTGCAAAGAGCCCACCCTACACAGTACAGTGTAAATTCCATTTAGGTAGTTATAATTACTTAGGGTGAGCCCTAAGCAGTCTGTTACATCGGGATAAATGTTCAGTCCATTTGCAGTGTCTTTGGTGGTGCTGGGTCTAGCAACAAGGGCCCTTGCACAAGCAAAGCAAGCACTCTACCACTGAGCTCCAGCTCCAGACCCAGATGGAATTTTTAAAAGAATATTTTTTAATGTATGGGTTGTTGTGTCTGCAGCTTTCAGAACATGCAGATACAAGATAACTTGGTTCGCATATATCTGCTGCAAAAATGATAGATATCACACTCATTATTCAGGAACTTGTTTTCTGCAAGCAATGTGTTTTTCCGTATCAGAAAGATAAATATACATCAGTGTTTTTGTGACTGGTCTTTATTTAGCTAGTCATTTAGCTTTGGGTTCTTTGAATTTTTTATAAATGCTTCACGCCAGCCAGCTTTCCGTTTCTGTGACAGAGTACCCAAGTCAAGACAGCTTAGCATGAGCAAAGTCTCATTTGGGCCCACGGTTTCAGGGGCTTCAGTCCATGGTCAGCTGGCTCTTGGTTTGAGATCAAAATATACCAGAACATCATAGTAGAGAGGGCATGATGAAGCATAGGTGCTCACTTATGGCAGCCAGGGGATGGGAGTGAGATGACAGACAGACGACAGACAGACAACAGACAGACAGACTGAGGCTCTCTACTATCCTTCAAAGGTTTGTGCCCATATGACTTTCTTCTTCTCATAGTTTTCACATCTTAGTAGTTCATTTGGCTATGAACTCATTAATGGATTAATCTCTCAATGGGGTTAATGCCACCATGGTCTAACCACCTCTTCAGAGCACCACCAGCTGGAAACTAAGCCCTCAACCCTTGGGCTTTTGGGAGGATGCTTCATATTCAAACCCTATTTAAGCCTTTTTACATGTTTAAACATGTAGCTTTGCACCATGGTCTCATAATTTTCTTGGGCTAAATTTTTAGAAGTAGAACTCCCTGGTGAAAGACTATCAACTTCTGTAAGGATTTTGGCATGAACTGGTACAAAAAGCTCTCTCTCTCTCTCTCTCTCTCTCTCTCTCTCTCTCTCTCTCTCTGTGTGATTTTCTTTGGGCTTCTATAAAATATATTTTTACAGATTATTGGAGGTTGAAATATAAAAAATACCTTATATTGGTTAACATATACCCACTAGAATTTATTACTTACAGTTCTGGTTGCTAAGAAGTCCATGATCAAGGCATGGATAGAGTCAATGTCTAGTGAGGGTGAATTTATCTTAGGTAATCATTTCCTACAACATCTTGCCTAATAAAATAGAACTGGGCAGGGAGCTCTCAACATCTCTTTTATAAGTGGCAGGAATTCTATTTCTGAGGGTTGAGCCATTTTCTACGCCCATCACATTCGGGATTAGGTCTCAGCGATGGATTTTGGGAGGGTATTAAGTAGAGACCATAGCAGGTGCTGTCACTAACATCTGGTCTGGTCCGTGTTTCTCCTGCCTAAAGGTTTGGGACATGCCCTCACACTGGAAACACCACCACATTGTCTCCCTGGGGCACATTGCTTTGGCTCTCAATGAGAGTGAGTTGGAGCAGCTGAACCTCAGCTCTATAGATACTGTGACATCCCTCGGTCAGCAGTCAGAATGGACCCCTGGACAGGTGGGTGGACGTTCCTGGGTCTTTAAAAGATTCTCATCCCTTTTATTGCTTCTGTTTGACTTTATATTCCTGAATGGATTTATCGTGTTTATAATAGTTTCGTTCACGTCCTTGCTAATACCTCCATTACTATTGCCATTTCTCAGTCTGTTTCTAAAAAGAGATTTATTTTTATTTTATTGTTAAAATTTTGTGTGTGTGTGTGTGTGTGTGTGTGTGTGTGTGTGTGGAAAGAGGAGAGAGAGAGAGAGAGAGGGGTACTGTTGGAGGGCAGAGGAGGTCATTAGTCCCCCGAAGCTGGAGTTACAGGGGTTATGAACTGCCTAATGTGTGTGATGGGAATTGAACTCTGGTCCTCGAGAGGAACAGCAAGTGCCCTCAACCACTGAGCCATCTTTTTAGTCTGCATCTATGGGCTGATTTTTCTCCTAATTAAGGGTTAGGTGTGTTTGAAAGCCTAGTCATTTTTCACTTGCTCTGAGCCAAAGGCAAGGAAACAATGACACTTATTAATTTTGACTGACTGGTGGGCATTATGAACTTCTCATTGTTAAGAGTTTGACTTAGTTGTAGTTCCTAAAAAATACCAGTCTTAAGATCTCCTGAGTAAATTGGGAGCATGGGGACCTTGGGAGAGGGTTGAAGGGGAGCGGTGAGGCAGGAAGGGGAGCAGAGAAAAATGTAGAGCACAAGAAAAATCAATAAAAAAAAAGAGATAAAAACAGTCTTTGCTCCAATCTATATAAGTATTTGCAAGTAATTTTTATCTTTTTATTGCATTCTTTTGAACTTTTTTGGGGACAAAGTGATCTTTATTCTATGGTTCCTTCTGTCCTTCCTTCATTGAGACATGATTCGTCTAAGAAACCCGCCTATTCTCCATGAATATCAAGGTCTCTCCACTCTGGCTGGCGGGAGAGAAAATTCTTTCCAACTCCACATGAACTTTGAGAACTGCTTAGCCTGCCACTTCTGCTGCCTCTTGCCTGCTGTGTGCTTTCAGTCCCGACATCCTGATATATAGAAATCAGGGCTCAGTACTCAAGAAGACATAATTGCTGATTTCTAGAACTCTCTCTCTCTCTCTACAATTTCCTCCTCTTTCTTTGCCCCTGAAATGAGAGCTGCTTTGGCCTTCCTGAACTTGGGCTTCTCTCTCATCTTTTTGGATAATTATTTATAGAAAAGCCCAGATTGTCAGTTCTTTGAGGCTGCTCTTATGGGAAGAAAACATTCTAAGAGTTTGATTTCATTTCTCTGGGGAATATCTGTGATATTTATACTGGCTTAGGCTAGATGCTGGGTACAGAAATTGTATCCATAAAACATGACTAGCACATATTTCTTTTCTTTAAAAATATATGGTTACACATGCATGTTTCATTGCATAATAAATATGTATTGAGTAAATGAATGCTAAGATACCCTTGTCTTCTAGAGGTCAGCAGACGTGGATTGCTATTTGGTAAGTGCTGAGATTTGAACTAGTGGGGACAGTAGCTTGCTAGGCTGGCTTTTTGGCCTTGGATCTATGTCTACAACGTAGCTAGATCACTGGGATCCATTGGTTTTTCCTGCCTTATGATGTGGAAAACGCCTCTGGGGGGGCAATTTTAGGGCTTCCTTTATTTATTCACCCTGTTTTATGATCACTCTTACATGCTCCCTGGTTATTCAATATTTTAATGTCATTACTTCCTAAATTTTGTTCAGTTGTTCAGTTTTCTAGTTGTTTATGATAAGTTGAAAGTCTGTTTGGTTGTTAATCTCCTGTAAACTAAATAAGTCCCTCCCCCCAGAATTTTAGTTTTGATTGGGTGAGGCATTGGGGTATCTAGTCATAAGTGCCTCCGTGTTAGCTTCGTTCTTGACCAGCTATCCCTCAGCGGTGTTTTCAGCATTAGGTTTACACACTACCTAACTAGCAGCCCCATCAAAATGTGACTCTGCTTCGTTTATTATATTACGAAATCCTACCGTTAACTCCACTCCTATAGTTGCTCAGCTCTGAGCAGTCACTCCTGTCTGGGGCAGACTATGCTAGTTGTTTATGCCTGCTACAGTGAGCGGAGCCCTGTTTCTGACTCCATGGTGACCCGACCCTGAGGAAGGTGTATGGAGACAGATCAGACTCCTTCCACAAAGATCTCCAACCCAAGTGCCTAGAACCTGTAAATACAATCCATCACAGGAAGCGACTTTACAGATGGAAGTCATTTAAAAATCTTGATGTGGCCTGGACACTTACTGCTCTTGCAGAGGACCTGGGTTCAATTCCCAGCTTTCACAATGTGTGGCTCACAACTGCCCCTTACTCCAGTTCCAGGGGATCTGATGTCTTCTTCTGGCATCCATGGGCACTTGCACACAGATGGCACATGTACACATACTTCAGCACACATCCATACATGTAAGGAAGATTTTTTTTTTTTTAAAGGAGAGACAGGCGGAGTGGGTGGAGCTTGTCTCTCTTTTTTTTTAATATTTATTTATTTAGTATACAATGTTCTGTCTGTATGCCTACAGGCCAGAAGAGGGCGCCAGACCTCATTATAGATGGTTGTGAGCCACCATGTGGTTGCTGGGAATTGAACTCAGGACCTTTGGAAGAGCAGGCAATGCTCTTAACCACTGAGCCATCTCTCCAGCCCCAGGAAGATTTTTTTTTAAAAGACAATGAGATGTAAAATTATCCTGGTGGGCCCATTGTGTTCATGAGGAGTCTTGTAAGAGGGAGGCAGGATGCCACAGCCATAGAAGACAATTCAATAATGAAAGCAGAGGGAAACGGGTTTTGAGGTGCTAGGCTGATGGTTTTGAAGATGGACTACATGGTCATGAATTAAGGAACGAACTATCCAGTAGCTAGAAAAAGCAAGGAAACACATTTTTCTCTAAAGCCCTCCAATGAAACGCAGCCTACTGACTCCTTTTAGGACTTAAAGTCTCCAGAACTGTAAGTGAATCCATCTGTTTTTACCACCAGGTTGGTAGTAATTTGTAACAGCAGAAAGATAAGACTAACGCAGTAGCCGAAGGAAGGGAAAGTAGTGGTATTATTAAGCCAAGGGGGATGGTTGTGGGGCAGACAAAACCAGTGCGTGGGCTCTTCTCTCACTAGGTGTTTGTAAGTGATACCTCACGATTCTGCGGGGCAGATTTCAAATACAGCATGGTGTAAATCATGCCTTGCCCGGAGCATGGCTAATATGGAGATTCTGGTCATGAGGATTAAATGAGTTTTAAAAAATAAAACATGTTGAACAATAATATTTGAAGGTCAGGAAAACAATTGTATTAGTTCCCTTTCTCACTGTTATGACAAAGCACCTGGCAAGGGGCTACTTATGGAAGGATGTGTTTATTCCTGTTCCCAGTTTTAGGGGACATAGTCCATTCTGGTGGGGAAGGTGTGACTTCGGGCAAGGAGGCATGTCTGCAATAGAGGGAGGCCAGCTGGTCCCACTGAATGGGTGGTTAGGAAGCAGAAAGAGAACAGGAAGTCAGGCCAGCCTATAGGCTTCAAGTCTCACTTCCTGGTGACCTACTTCCTTCAGCAAGGCTCCACTTCCTGTGGGTTCCACATCCTTCCCAAACAGTGCTACAGCAGGGGACCAAGTGTTCAAACTGGTGAACTTATGGGGGATAGATCACATCCAAACAGCAGTTGCTGTCCCTAGTCTTTTTATCATTGTCCTCAGCATCCTGGGTCACCAGTACCACGGTCACTTCCCTTTCTCTGAGTTGGTTTTATTGTTTGCAGAATGGAAAGGATGGCACCCAATGATCCGAAGCTCTTTCCACTAACATTCTGCAGTCCCATGGCTCTCTGACTCTAAAACTGGTTTTAACTAGTTTAGGAAATGCCACATTCCATTCCTGATATTAAAATGAATTTATTTGCAGCCTGGAAGAAACCAAAAAATAGATCCAACTTAAAAGTGAGAGCATCCCTCTCCCCGTGCGCCAGTTTTAATTCCTGTGGATGGCAGCGAGATATATCAATATGTTTGAAAAGGATATGAAAACGTAACATTTGCATATATCATTTGCAGTCAGTTCTTCAACTTCAGCCTCCAATCAAACCTTTAAATGCATGTTTCTAGATTAATAGTCAGACCTGGAGGAACTACATTATCAGATAGTTCAGCTTAAAACCTAATAGAAGGGGGAAAAAACTATTATCGAAGCCAGAGGGATGAACAGAGAGATTGAAATCTTACAGCTACTCATTTTTCAGTGGTTAATATTGCCTACAAGTGTTGGTATTAATTGTCCCAGAATCATTACACATACATTGGTCCAGTCATTCAAGAAAATATATTTTGACTTATCACCTCACGGGCTGAGCTTGCATTTTCTGGGTTCCAGGTTCAAGGGCAATTTAATACCACATCTTCAAGGCAATTTTATTTGAATTGTAATTTTGCACTTTCATCTGAAAATGGGCATCTATGATATTTGAGGAGCACAAATTGCCATGAGCCAACTAGTAAAATCTGATTGTGAAGATTTAATGAGAAAAACCCAGTTTATGGTCACACCACTCGGAATGGTCTGTTCTTGCCTAATCTTGGGAGCCAGGCAGGGTGGGGCCTGCCTAGCTGGAACTCGACTGGGGATACTGGGTGCTGCTGAATTTCCGTGTTTTCCTTCCAGAGGCAAACATCTGTATTGGCTAAGACAACTGTGGTGTCCCACTGCCTGGGCTTTAAAATTTCTTGTGGTGTGTGTGCGTGTGTGCCCTAGATTGACACTGGGAGACTTCCTTGCTCTCTCTCCATTTTATCCAAAGCCTCTTAATTGAACTCAAATCTCATTGATTTGGCTAGTCTAGCTAGTAAGCTTTCTCTGGGGATCCCCGTCTATGGCGCTGGAGTGGTTCCATGCTTACCTGACATTAATATGGGTTCTTGAGATTCAAATTCCCATCTTCACTCTTGCACAGCAGGCCTTTAACCACTGACCTATGTCTCCAGCCTCCATCAGATTTTTTTGACATAGAATTATTAGTTCCTAGCAAATAGATATCATTTTAGCCTTTTCATACCTCAGTGGGTTATTTGTGAAAGGGGCTGTTAATATTTGACTAACCAGGCTGTGGTGGGGAGTAGACGAGGCAGTGAGGTAAAGTGGTCTGAGTGGTGCAGCAAACACTGCGTCTCCAGTGTACTAGATTTTATTTCTCTGGGCCCATATCGCCATCCAGTCAGGGCCATGCAGACTGAAGCTGCAGCTGAAGCTATCGGCATCCAGTGTTCCGACCTCATCTATAGCTGCTAAAAGCTATGTAACCATTGAAGGCAACTCATGAGCGACTAGTCTGTCTGTTTCTTTTTGTTGTAACAAAATATCTAACATGAATACTTAAAAGAGGAAAGACTTATTTCATTCATGGTTTCAGAGGGTTTGGACCATGGTCATGTGGCTACGTGTCCTTGGGCAGAACATGGTGGTGGCAGTAGTGTGTGGTGAAGGAGGTGCTTCACCTCATGGTGGCCTGGTGGCACAGAGTGAGAAAGGCTCTGGGGAGCAGGTAGAGCCTTTAAAGGCATGCCCCAGTAGTCTACTTTCTACCTTCTAAAGTTTCCACAATCTTCAAAACTACTGCCCCAACTGGGGCTCTAGTGTTTGACATATGGACATTTCATATTCAAACCATAATGGAGTCTGTCTTTGTGCTGTGGGAGCTCCTTCAGCTCGTTCAGCCATCAGCCTTTAAGATACCAGCCCACTCGAGCTTGGTCTCTTATACTATAAATGCAGCTGTAAAGTGTGCACTCACTCTCTTGCTTCCAGTTTTCGCTTCCCACTGCTAGACTCTGTTCCTGTTTCTCATTTGTGCAGAGGACTGTGATCTAGGACAGTGATCTGTGAGTCTCCTCTAAATAAATAACCCTTTATTATACATAAATCTGAACTAGTGTGGGATTATTTTGTAACTACCATCATCATCTTGGGAAGGCATCAAAATGATGTCTTCTCAGAGAGGCATGTATTTTTCTATGATGTATATGGGTCACTCACCCAGATGGTCATTTCTTCACTCAATCACTCATAAAATATATAGCAGGCTTTAGGCTAGCTACTTGGAACACAACGACAAGCTAGGCACAATCCTTTGGGGATCTACTAGTGAGACAGACAAAAAGTAAGTGATAGAGGGGGAACAGAAGATAGAGGGGATGTTCATCAGAATAGTGAAAGGGGATGCTGTTTGAGGTGGGGGAGTCCAGGGGGATAGCTGTCTCTGAGAATAGAGACATTAAATAGACTTGAGGGATGGGACAGCAGCAGCCACATGGAAAGTGGGACCCCACTTCAGCATTGCGGTGTTTCTCAGCATTTCCTCTCAGCATCACCTTTGTATTGTATGATGCATATGGCTGACCCCGAGAAAGGAGGGAGGGTGACTATGTCCCTTCATCTTTGCTCCCACTGGGAAATGCTGGATGTTCACACTTGGATGCTTTCTCCTCATCTTCGTCTTCTGATCTCTTCCTAACTGCTCTCATCAGCCTTGAAGTACCCATCCTTCAATTTGTAGCTCAGCCCCAAGGAGTTGGTTTGGATCTTTTTCAGGTCTAGTTTATGCAAATCAAGTGAATCAGGGTCCATTTATTCATAAGCAGCCACAAATTCAATGTAAACTCACCTAAGTGAGGGCAGGAATTGATTGATGTTTGTCCTAGCTACTGTTCTACTGCTGTGACAAAACACCCATGACCCAGGCAGTTTATAAAAGAACACGTTTAATTTGGGGACTCAAAGTTCTAGAGGGGGCATGACTATCATGGTGGGGAACATGGTACCAGGCAGGCACGGCACGGGAATAGTAGCTGAGAACTTACATCTAACCCACAGTCACAAGGCAGGGGCAGGGTGCTGATAACTGGAAATGGTATGGCTTTTGAAACCTCAAGGCCCACCCCCAGTGATATACTTCAAAAGGCCACTCCTCCTAATCCTTCCCAACTTGTTCCACCAACTGGGGACCAAGTAGTCAAATATATGACTCTCTGGGGGCCATTCTCATTTAGACCACCACGTTGTTCATAACAGAAAAGTTCAAATTCAGAGTTCAGGGACAGCTTCATTAGGAGCTTCAAGACTATTGCTGGGAATCTAGCTCTCCCAATATCAAGGGACTCTGCTTTCTTTTGTATTTGCTTCATTCTGTCATAGGTAGGCCTTCTCAGCGTATTGGGTTCTAGAAGATACATATGTGTATCATTTCAAGGACGCCTGTGTGATTTTTTCTTTTTTCTTTTCTTTTTTTTTTTTTTTGGTTTTTCGAGACAGGGTTTCTCTGTGGCTTTGGAGCCTGTCCTAGAACTAGCTCTGTAGACCAGGCTGGTCTCAAACTCACAGAGATCCGCCTGCCTCTGCCTCCCGAGTGCTGGGATTAAAGGCGTGCGCCACCACCGCCCGGCCTGTGTGATTTTTTCTAAGTTCAAGAAGAAAAACAAAAAATTTTTTGAATTAATCTATCCAAAATTTTGGTTAGTTCTGGCTAAATCACATGACTAATCTAGAGCCAGTCACTGTGGCCAGGCAGGGAAATGACAGGATTAGCACAGGATAGGCCATGATGCAGCTGGCTCCAGCTGAACTACGTGGGGTGAGGGGAGAGTAGGAGAGAGTGGTTTTCCATGAGGTTTGAATCGCTTCTCTGACGGAATTATGCATGACCCTGTAATCAGACCCTTAAACTTCATCGGAGATACCCTGTGTAATTTTACTTTTAAGTGCAAAAATCATTTCTAGTGTCTGAAACCAAAGATTGAGAAATAATACAGTTCTGTAGAAAAGAGAGAAGGGAAAAATCATTCTAGCTTGAGCTTTTCATGATGAGATGACATTTGAATTGACCTAAAACACAGGGAATGTCTGGGTTTTAATAGTTGGAAATACAAAAGTACATTTCATATGGAGGAGATGGTTTGAGCAGAGGCAGGGAGGGGCAGGACATAGAAGGTTTTGCTGGAGAGTTGAGGGGTTGGATGCTGAAAATATCGAGATCTGGATGCCCAAGAACTTGGACAGCCAAGCCATCTGGAAGCCATAATGGTTTCCAAATAAAGCAAATAAAGAAACTGGCAGATATATATTTCGTTTTCCCTTCCTTCCTTCCTTCCTTCCTTCCTTCCTTCCTTCCTTCCTCCCTCCCTCCCTCCCTCCCTCCCTCCCTCTCCCCTCTCTTTCTTTCTATCTATAGGCTAAAACCATTCTGAAGGCATTCCTTGAAGATTCAGGCTACGGTATCCAGGATCTGAAGAGTTTCCATCTGGTTGGACTTGGCTCCATTCTTTGTGCTATGGACACCACTGAAATTCCACTTATAAAGACCTCAGAATTCAGGTAACCAAAATGCAAGTGTAAAAAATGGCAAATGTTCCATTTACCTACACATTCACTATTCCATCCATCCATGCATGCATGCATCCATCCCCATCCATCCATCCATCCATCCATCCATCCATCCATCCATCCATCCAGATGATCTCCACTTTCTTATCTTTGCCCCTTTTCTGGGCTAAAGTTGGCACTGAGACTCACTGGATCTCATCTAGGTGCTGAGATTATGTATCCTCTGTGTACTGCTTTATGACTGGAGAATCCCCCAGACTCACCAGATTCCTCCTCTCTACCCAGGACAGTGGTAGCCAGAATTGGGATTCTGCTCTGCAGCACTCCTGTCTTGGCTGAGTTTAAGAAGAAAGCAGAAATTGTATTTGGGAGACCCACCGAGTGGACCAGCTCCATCTTACAGGAACTTGGGACCATCGCAGGTAAGAGGTCCCTGAGCACATTCCCTCTCTTTAAGTTGAAAACTGGGACTAAAATAAAATATAATGGAACAAAATAACAATTCTTAGTCTCATTGAAGTAAACAAAAAGGACTTACAGTAGAATTTGGATGTCAAGACTTAAGTTGCAGGGACAGTGCCCACAAGTCTACATTTTAAATGAGCCCTCTTGGGGATTCTTGTGTATGCCATAGTTCCAAAAACACTGGTCTAGAATGTGATTTGACTGGCCCCTAAAGTGTGTAAATGAACCTCCTTCTTGGTATACACCCCACTATAGGAGGCCAATCAGGGCTAATGTGACCCACATATTTTCTTGAGTTGATTAAGGAACTAAATTCCCTAGTTGCCTTTCTGGCGACCTAAGGAATGGTGCTTTCCTGGGAATCACTGATCTGTATGTTATACAGAACCCTCTACAGCACTGTGGAGTTTTGGCAGCTTGAGTCCAACACTCGTGATTTCTTTTCTCCCTAGCCGGGTTAACTAAGGCAGAGCTCCGAGTGCTTGACAAGGAACTGATGCCTCACTTCAAACCCTCAGCCATAAGATGCCTGCCTGGTGAGACGTTCAAAGTAGGTGCTCATTTCTTCAGGGAGAGATGGGTGTTGTGGGAACTCATTCTGCCGATAGCTTTGGGTACCGGCTTTAGGGTGTGGCCTTGTGTGCTACCTGAGGACTGATACACTCGGGGGTAAGAACCCAATAGATGGGAGCTCAATCTGACTTCAGATCCTACAGGGAAACCGGTGCCAGACCTGGTTTCTTGGGGCTTTCAGCCAGTTCTTTCTTTTTAGGGTCATAGAAGATCAGCCTGTCCACTGTGGATTCTCACACAATACCTTGAGGTGTTTTTTAAAGACGTTCTTTTTTTCCCCTTAAATTTCCATTTTATCTTATTATTCTTTTTAGCCCCCTTCCTTTCATAGCCCCTGATACGGAGTTTTTATTTCTGCTGTTGTGATTAGTTCATAAATCCTTGCACAAAGCCCCTAGGTATATTTCAGAACTCAGAAGGTTCCAGGTTTTGTAAAGGTCACCCCAGTGTCCCAACACCTCTAGCGGTATCTGAGGGAGCATTCACAAGCGAACACATTTTCTGGGAAGACACCTGTGACAAGTCTCACTAAATACACTATAAATAGCCTCCTGTCAGCGTAGGTCAACTTCTGCTGGTTTTTCTTACACTTTCAGTTTTTCGAGCTCATGGACTTTGGATCTGTAGACAGGGATCACAGTGCTGGGAACACTTCTTTTGCAGTGAGCTGATATCGATAGGTTTCTATTGATGGGAGGAGGCCCATGCTGGCACACGTGAACTACTATGGAACATGCCAGAGGGGCCTGACTCAGTAGAAGGAAGGGAAGCGGAGTGCCAGTAAGCATTCTTGCTTCCTTCCCACGAGCAAGATGAGGAGAGGTTTGTGGGGACAGTCTGCTCTCGCGAGATGGGGGCGGCCTTGGTGTTTTTCTGTGTGTGTTTGTGTGTGCATACTTGTAGAGACCAGAGGACAACATTGGGTGTTGTTCCTTTGTTGCTGTCCACCTTTTTATTTAAAAATTAAAATTAATCATTTAAGTGTGTGTGTATGCGTGCAGATGCGTGAGCACCATGGTGTATTTGTGAAGGCAGAAGACAACTTGAAACTATTGGTCTCTCCTCCTACCATGTTGTCCTGGGATCCAACTCCAGTGTTCAAGCTTGGCAGCAGGTGCCTTTACCTTGCTAAACTATCTTATTGGCCTCCCCCCTTTCCTTTTAAAACTTTTCATCTTGGGGGCTGGAGAGATGGCTCAGAGGTTAAGAGCATTGCCTGTTCTTCCAAAGGTCCTGAGTTCAATTCCCAGCAACCACATTTTGGCTCACAACCATCTGTAATGATGTCTGGTGCCCTCTTTTGGACAGCAAGCATACACACAGACAGAATGTTGTATACATAATAAATATTAAAAAAACTTTTCATCTTGTATGTGTGGGTGTTTTGCCTGCATGTATGTCTGGGCACCATGTATGTGCAGTGCCCGAGGAGGTCAGAAGAGGGCGTTGTCTCCCCTGAGACTGGAGTTACAGATAGCTGTGAACCACCATGTGGGTGCTGTGAATGGAGCCCTGTGTCCTTCAGAAGAGCAGTAAATACTCTTAGCTGCCAGGCTCCATGCCTTGAGACAGCATCCTTCACTGGTTAATCCAGATATGAAGGGCACACTTGTGATCTGGATCTTGAGTTGTGCTTACTGGTTTTGTGTGCCAACTTGACACATGTTGGAGCCATCAGAGGAAGGAGCCTCAGTTGAGGAAATGCCTCGTTGAGATTCAGTTTAAGGCATTTTCTCAATTAGTGATCAAATGGGGGAGGGACCAGGGCATGGTGGGTGGGGTGATGCTATCCCTGGGATACTGGTCCTGGGTTCTGTAAGAAGATGGGCTGAGCAAGCCATAGGAAGCAAGTCGCTAAGCAGCACCTCTCCATGGCCTCTGCATCAGCTCCTGCCTCCAGGATCCTGCCCTATTTTTTGTTCCTGCCCTGACTTCCTTCTGTGATGAACAGCAATGCTGAAGAGCCTAATAAATCCTTTCCTCCCCAACTTGTTCTTTGGTCATGGTGTTTTGTTGCAGCAATAGAAACCCTAACTAAGATCCTGGTCTAGAGTTCAGCAAAAGGCTCAGATGGGCTAATGAACAAGGGAAGTAATTGCCTTTGTCTCCCCAATGCTGGGATACTGGCTGAGCTGACTCCCCAGCCTTTTCTGGTTTGGAGATAGTGTCTTAATATATTAATATATTGTTCAATTTGTTTAAGCTTGGTATGTAGCCCAGGATGGCCTCAAACACCATCCTCTGGCTAAACCTCATGATTGCTAGAATTACAGTCATGGGCCACTATTCTTAACTCAGCTTTGGCACTTTTGCTTTCTGGGTGACCTGGGGAAGCATTCTGTCCACCACACTGAGATGCTGGATATGGGGAAATAAAAAGCTGTCCCCAAGGCCACTGCATTAGTTACTTGTCCTGTTGCTGTGACCAAAAAAAAAAAAAATTAAAAAAAATGGCAGAAGCAAATTAAGGAAGGAGGTGTTTGTCTCAGCTCAGGGCTTAGTGGGTGCAGTTCAGCATGGCAGCTGGAGTCACCAGGTCTGTGCCAGACAGGAAGCAGCAAGGCTAGGATACAATTCTCAAGGCCCACTAGTACTATATATCCAGTGGCTTACTTGCACAAGATAGGCCCCAAGTCTCAAAGGTGTGTTCAAACACAGGAACTGGTGAGGGACATTTCTGACTCAAACTATTCTAGCCACTGAGAAAATTCCTCCTTCTTCTCTGGGCAGATGGCATTGGGGAGGCCATGAATCATGGCCTTTTCTGAGTACTTCCCTCTGATCATGTTTGGAGGATAGTTGGGGTAGCTTCCTTGTTCAGGCAGTTGCCTATTCTGGAAATTTCTATTTCAACTACATAATGACAGGCTCCAGGATAGGTGCATCTGGGTCTGTAGAGTCTCTGGTGAAGAGGTTATAGCATAGTGCCTGCAGGGGCCATGTGAAGGTGGCATCGAGGATGTAGCAGGCTGAATGGGGCCTGAGTTGAGCTGCAGAGCACTGGCTACCCTGGCTACTAAGGCTACAAGGTGTGTGTGTGTGTGTGTGTGTGTGTGTGTGTGTGTACGCCCGTGCGTGCGTGCACAGGCTTCTCACCATAGGCACATCAATGCAGTGTGATGTAAGCAATGCATGTAAGCTCAGTGTTGCTGGATCTTCCTTGCTTTCTCAAGAGACAGCCAGAAATCTCCATTTTCATGTGAAATCTCCTGATTTTACATGTTGGTAATCAATTTAAATTTGTTTTTGGAAACACCACAGGCCTAGGGATTCAATCTGGTCTGTGGGTCACAAGGCAGTAGTAAAAGAGACAATTTCTGTAATACAGACTGTTAACGACAGGTGTGAGCGAGGTGGCCTCGCACCTACAGAGGGAAGGAAAGTGTCCCAGACAGGAGGAAGGGCACAAGGAAGGTACAAAGAGCTGCTTCCTTCTGGACGCATGCAGATCCTTGTTTGGCTGGGAAGGAAGAGGGTCAGGAGAGAGGCTGGAGAGACAGGCAGGGCTCTCAGCCTGAAGGTGTTATTGCTGTGTTCAGAAGACTGGACTCCATCCTAGGCTCATAAGCAGAAGGATTTGATTTCAGAAAGCCGCTTCTTGGAAGGAGTGAAGTAAGTGACCACTAGGAAAGGAAGGGACAAAGGAACAGAAGCTTGTGAATTCCTAACTTTTTGGGGTGCTTTAAAACAGGCTCTTCTGCCCTGTCATCTTATCCTAGTCTCTCTGGAGCGAGCCACCAAGTCCTTTCGAAACTGTGTGACTTCAGAAAATATCTTGTTCGCAGCCCTGAAGTCACAGGGCAGGCAGCAGAGCACGCTTCTGCTGTCCACGGCAGTATTAACAGAAAATCGCTGCTCTTGCCTGCTTCTGAGCTACCGGGATTCATCCGAGACTATTCCGACAGTTATGCCAAAGGGACAGGGATTGGCCTTGGAGGTGAGTTCTCGGAGTCACCTCAAAACAAGTCCAGAAGCCGAGGGAGGTGATATAACTTGCTGAAGATCACATAACTGTTATGCGCTCAGATTCAGGCTGGAGCTGCCTTCATCAGTATTTTCTCTGGTGTAAAGGTCACTAACAGCACTCATGTGGAAAACCAAGATCCCCTTTAATATGTCTAGTTACTTCAAGGTAAAAGTCTCAGTTCGGAGCTAGAATGGCTTAATATCCCTGAACACTTTTAAATAATCTCCCATATTTTTCAAGAGGCCAGACGTTCTGCTGCTGTTGGAGGACAAATCGAACAGGGGTTCCAATATCGTTTCTATTTAATGCTTGCTTACGGTCACAGTACAAAGGTATGACAAAGTCATGAAGCTCTGAGCAGATAAAGGAGGTTTGGAAGATCCAGAGAGGGTGTGCAGAGGGTCTGTCCCGACTTTCCTGCCTGCAGGAGCTGTCTACGGAGCAGATCGCTTCCTTGGGTCCTCAGAATGCTGCCTCGGTGACCAACTCCCAGCGCCTGCAGCTCAGCTCAGCACAGCTGCAGAGCCTCCAGCGGGCACTAGATGGCGCCAAGACTCACTCCTGGCAGGATGATCTTGTGAGTGCTGACCCTTCCTCCACTGGGTCCCCAACAGGTGAGCAGCCCTTGCCCAAGCCACACCTCAAGTCCCCTTCTCTGAGCCTTGGACCACCCTGAAAGGTGGGGGAGGCTTCCATGATTGAGGATGGAGGTTTTATAGACATTGGGTATTTGCTCTCAAAGACTAGTCCAGAGTTTCAGCCAAGCTTTCTTTGAACACTGTCAGCTCTCCCATCTTTGAAGCTACCTGGGGCAGATCTTTAAAAGACTTCACATTCCCTGGGTGTGGCCCAGAATCCACCGAATCAGAATCTATCAGGACTAAATTTATTTCAGTGGCTCCTTTCACCCGCCTACTTGCTGTCCAGTATTAATCCACCACTGTGTATCTCTTTGGTACCTACTGTGTTCTAAGTCTGCAGTAGGGGCTGAGAATGGGGATGCAAGTAAGACAGGCAAGGCCTTAGCCAATAAGAGCTCAAAGCCATAGAGTAGGGAGGCAATGATGGTGACTGGGGGCTAAGCAAGATCGGGAGGAGGGAGGGAGGGAGGGAAAGAGGGAGGGAGGGAGGGAGAATTCCGCAGAGCAGATGCTGTTACCCCTGACACTACAGCTTTCTCTTCTGACTCCTGCCAGCTCCTCTCCTCTGCCCATCCACTCTCACACCTTCCTGACTCCTGTCTCGAGTGAGTACCACCTTTGGTCTAGCTGTGGCTCTGTACTTCTGGGGAGACAGTTTAGAGCAAGGCAGACGCACTATCCTTGCCCTCACAAATTCAGTCACATAAGGGTGAGAGAAGACAGTGCGGTGTGCCTCTGAGGCAGTGTGGTAGAGAGAGGGAGATGGAGGTAGGCTGGACCCCGAGTAGGGAATAGCACCTGAAACTCCAGACTAGAATGAGAATGTGATGCTTAACTCGGACTCCTTTCTCTTTCTTCCTCTCCCCATCTCCCTCCCTTCTCTTTCTTTCAACCCCATGTTTTTTCCTCTCTTTCCACCGAAGATGTCAAAATTGAGACTTAACAATTTCTGTAGCTACAAGTGATATACTTATTATATTTTGCAAAATTTCACTGAAACATAGAATGCATATGGCATTTTGTATGATGATACACAAAATGGATAAGGCATATAGCTTTAAACACATAAGACCTGAGAGTGATGTGGTGAGCCGTTCCCTTTTGTCTCCCGTCTCCCAGTTTCCCAGTTCCTCTCTCCAGGGGCAACCGACTTTGCCAGTGCCTGGTGTATTTGTCTACATAGTCTGTTCATACACAAACAAGTCAAGCCTACACAAGCCTTGCACTGTTTCAAAGGCTTACTGTACCCTTGCTCTGCACCCTGCATTTTGGATCCGATGATACCCCTCAGGGGCATCCCACACCCTATGTGGGAACTGGACAAAGGCTGAGCCTTGGGTCTCTAACCAGACCTGCAGAGATTCTCTGTATTATTAGGCTATCTCGTTTACTGTTACTAATAATGCAGCTATGCAGCCTGCATCTGTCCCAGTGGCAAGTACACTTCTAAGTTAAGAAACATTGTCAAATCCTCTCGAAACAACACCAGAAAGGGACAAGACCCTACATGCCCTTCCTCCATTTACCCCACAGCCATTCAGTGACCGCTTTTTTTGGGGGGGGGGGGAGGTCTGATCCTTTCTCCTTCTCTTGTTTCTTAAATACCGGGGGATGGGGGAGTGATGCTTAGATGTAGATTCCAGGGCCTCCCCAAGAGTTCCTGAATCAGTATGCCTAGCAATGCATCCAGGCATCTGTAACTTGGAAAAGCTCCCTGACTCCTTTGATTAAGGTGGGCTTGGCACATGCGGAGTCACAGTCACATGATCCCATTCTGTTCCCGTCCCTCCATCGCTCCCATTTAAGGGATGAAGAAATGGAGGTTTGCAGCGAGAGGTCCCATTGCAGAGAGAGAAATGCAGGGAGCTGGGCACGATGCATCCATCCTCTATGGTCCCCAGCAACTTCACAGGCCTTCCTGCCCTGTGTTTGTTTTCAGGAGAGCCCACCTCCCAGGGTCTTTGGCTTGGCTGTCCCCTGCTACTTCTGATGGCCAAGTCCCTATGCTGAGTGACCTGTTTGTTGCTGCAGGAACCTGGTGAAGTATACAGAGGGAAGCTGCTTCATACTGTGGGAGACCTTTACCTGAAGAGCCTCAGAGAGGGCAGGGAGACTCCAGGGCATTAGAAAAATAATTATTAAAAATAATTTTACAAATTCTTAAGCCTAATGGGGGGGGGAGAGGCTCTTTTAGCCAGGGCATGATCTGGTTTCCAGTCTGGCTTGATTTCCTTTCCCCGAAGCACCAGGGTTGTGTTGGAGTTCTCCTTTGACACTTAGCTGGGCTGAAATAAATGAATCTCTCAACAGAAGCCAATATTCCTGCCTGATTGCTGCAACTAATTGATGTTTTGGTGGGCATCACATTGCTTGGAAATTAAAACATTTAACATGGCTCAACATTAAATCAATTCCTAAATACATTTTCCAGATGTTCCTATTTCCTTGGGAATCAGCGGAGTTAAGTTAACCTTTTTAAACGTTTTTATTTTGAGCAGAGGGCATGGTTTTCAGCTGCTCTGGGCTTTGGCAAGTGGGTTGAAATAAAAAGAAATAAAAATATATTGGGTGTGTCAATCATTGAAGCGATTTCTGATCAGTGTGGAAAACTCAGCCCCTCCCCTCCCCCCACTTGATCCTCCTGGGATGACTTATTTCTAGAATTTCCCCGTCTTTTGGTCTTACGAACAAGAAGTCAGAGCAATGGAAAGGGTGGGGCAGCATTGGTCCTTACCACCTACTGGAAGCTATACCATTTGCAAGGTGACTGTTGAGCCACTTGATATGTTGGCCTTTTCTTTTGGGCCACCAACCAGCTCCCCAATCAATATGCAGAGACGTAGTTTTGAATGCTCAGCCTATCTTAGGCATGTTTCTTACTAGCTCTTTTGACTTACATTAACCTGTTTCTCTTTATCTGCCTTTCGCTGGGGCTTTTTACCTTTTCTTATTTTCTTGCTGCCTCTATGTCTGTCTGGCTAGCAGCTGCCTAGATTTTTGACCAGGGCATGTCCTTTTTTCTCTCCTCCTTCTTCCCTCGTTCTGCTTTTTCTCAAGCCTAGGTTTCTCCTCCTATTTATTCTCTCTCCCTGCCAGCCTTGCCTATCCTTTCTCCCGCCTAGCTATCGACCCTTCAGCTCTTTGTTAGGCCAATCAGGTGCCTTAGGCAGGCAAGGTGAAACAAATGCAACACATCTGTACAGAATTAAACAAATTCAGCGCAAACAAGTGTAACAGATTCTTACATCACATCGTTAAACAAATGCAGCATAAACAAATGTAAAACACTTTACAAAGTTAAAGTAATATTTTACAGCATAAACAAATGTAACACATCTTTGCCTAGTTAAAATAATATTCTACAACAACCTGTCATTCCTCATTGTTAAGTTGGGAGCGTAGATCCCAGCCCCCTTGCATCTATCCCAGTCCCCAGGCCTGAGAGTTGTATTGGTCTGAACTCCAAATCCCAGCATGCCAGGGCCTGACCCCTCCAAGGGGGGGGGGGTCAGGACCAGTCCCACAGAGTATTTAAATGAACTCCCGAAAGAGGATCAGGTGGTCTCTTTTCCTTCCTCCTGGTGGTCACGTTCATGGCCTTCAGGTTTCTCCTGAGTGGGGGGGCACCCAAGAGCGCAGGAATCCCAGTAAACTTGGATATCTCTTAATTTGGCTTGTTTTGATTTGGCTTGATTGGGAATTTGCATTGGCAGAGAGCTTGCATTAGGAAAAAATCCTAACACTCATGTGGTAAGTGGGGGGCATCCTGGATCTTTCTCTCAAAAGTTATTTATTTTCATTTTGTGTGTGTGAATATTTTGCCTGTTTGTATGTCTGTGCTCATGGATGTCCCTAGTGCCCATGGTAGGCCGAAGGGGAAACTGTATCCCCTATCACTGGATCTGTGATGTCATTGTGGTGGTTTGAATGGAAATGGCCCCCTGTAGATAACTAGGGTTTGGCATTATTAGAAGTGTGGCCTTGTTGGAGGAAGTGTGTCACGGGAGGTGGGCTTTGAGATCTCAGAAGCTCACCCTAGTGGCTCACTCTCTTCCTGTTGCCTGCCAATCCAGATGTGGTACTCTCAGCTCCTTCTCCAGCACCGAGTCTGCCTGCCTGCTGCCATGCTTCCCGCTGTGATAATGGACTAAACCTCTGAACTGTTAGCCAGCCCCAATTAAACGTTTTTCTTATTTAGGGTTACCGTAGTCATGTGTCCCTTCACAGCAAAAGAAACTCTAACTAAGACAGCCACCTTGTGGACCGTCTTCTGCAAGGCAACAAGTGCTCCTAACCACTGAACTATCTCTCCACCTCCTATCTTGGATTACTTAATGAGTCCTTAATAGGCGTTCCCCTTTGAAGACGGGAGGGAGAGACAGTGCGGGCCTCCCAAAGCCTGTGGTTGTTTCCTATGAGGCTGAGGGAATCCTGCAGAGGGCGCCATTGTAAATGCTGGCAACTGACATCCATGGTTACATGGAAAACCAGAAGACTACCATGGGGCAGATGTGCCATTTGCTTTTCTTCCCTCTTGGTGGGGAAGTGGGAGCAAATGCTTCTCCCCAAGCACAGATTGCTTCATGGACAGCAGCAGTCCCCTGTTTCAATGCGTCAGACCAGCTGTGTGGACAGGCACGAGCATGCGACTTAGTGGAGCCTCTTCAGAAAGGCCTTCATGCTAGCAGCTCTCCCCACTTCCTATGGCCTTGGCTATCCTGGAAAACTAGAGACAAACAATAAGATCCCTCTCTCGGCCTCTCTCTATGTGTGTGGGTGCATGTATGTGCAGGCGTGTACTCATGTGTAAACTTGTATGCGTGTGTGGAGGCCAGAGGCCAACCTTGGGTGTCTCCCTCAATCGCTGCCAACTGTGTTTTTGAGACAGGGTCTCTCAGTGGAACTCACAATTTTGCCAGGACGACTGGCCAGTGAGCTCCAGGGACCTGCTGTTTCCACCTCCCTAGAGCTAGGATTACAAGTTTGAGACACCACACCTAAATTTTATTTTATTGTTTTTAATTTCTGTAGCTTATTTTTTAATTAAAAAATTAAAATTACAACATAATCCCATCACTCTCTCTTCCCTTTCCTCCCTATGCTTTTGTTTCTATTAAAAAAAAAAGGTGGGGTTCTGGGGATTGAATTCAGGTAAGACACGGCAAGCAGTGTCTTGACTGAGCTACCTGTCTAGCACCCTCTGTTTGTGTGCGTGCATATGTGTGTACGTGCATGTATGTGTGTTTGAGACAGGGTCTCACTATGTAGCCCAGGTTAGCCTCAAACTCCCAGTCCTGCCTCAGGAGTGTTGGGCTCAGAGGCATGCTCCACCACACCTGCCCACAGCATTCTCTGAGCTCTGCTTACTTTGTGACTTTTGCTAGTCATCCTCAGTTTTGATCACTGATTTCTCCTGGTCACCCTTCCCCTCTGGATGATCATAATGACTCCCCATGGAGAGCCCACTTCGTCAGGCTTCTGCTGTGTTACTGGCTTATTCCACTGTATCAGGACCTGACTGGGCGTGTCCTGAGATGATGCCCCTTTGCAAGACAAGGAAGCTGAGCCCCTGGGAGGTTAAGAAGCTCCCCTCCCTTTTAGTAGGGGGTTGGATCCTGACTTCTTCACCTCTGTGCGGGGCTGCCTCCGGAATGGGCAGCTTTAACTCCTCTAATAAGTTAGATCAGAGAGAGATTCTGTAAATCCCTTCACCTCCTCTTCTAGCAGAAGGCCAGCTCGCCTCACAGCACAGATAATTGGTGATGGCCTCAGGCAGAAAGACAAATCTAGCTTGTGCCCTGCAGGACCCCTGGGGTGTCAGACTGAAATGCCTAGTCCCTCGCATGCAGGGACGCAGTAGGTCACACTGGCAGGTGCTGTCCCATTCACCTTGCAATGTCAGCCTTCCCAGTGGACTCCCGTCTCCCCCTTCTTAACAGGTTTGTAGTTAGAGGCAGACAGGGATGGATGGAGGTCGTTTGCTCTCAGTGAAGGGTATGCCGCTGGCCATGGTTCTGACTGGGCAGGACCCGTGCCTTCCTGGTTGTTAGCCATCTTAAATATCACCCAGTCGATCTTTTTGCAGACACCCACTTTTAGGCTGCTTGGATGCTGGGCCTTGGCTTGCTCTGGGCTGGGCTGGCAGTCTTCTGCAGCTTCAGCCTGCCAGCGAATGGAGTTTGAGTTCAGCTTTTTCCCTCTAGTTCTGGTACCCAGGGGGTTGGCCACAGAAACAGTGACAGGTTGTTCTGTATGTATGAGGGCAGGTGACTTGGCTTTGTTGAAGAAGTGCTGCCATGGTGAAAGTGACAAGTTCATATCACGCAGTAGCCATTTCTTTGACCTTAGGAGTACTTAGTCCTTGGGGCTGGAGAGGTAACCCAGAGGACAAGAGCCACCTGTTGCTTTGGCAGGGGACCCAGGGACAGTCCCAGCACCCACATGGTGACTCACAAGCATCTTCAACTCTATTTGCAGATGGTTAAACACTCTCTCTGTCCTCCAAAGACACTAGGCCCACATGTGATACACAGTTAGATATTTGGGAAAGCATTCAAGAACATAAAACTAAAAATTAAGGAAGTACTTTGTCATCTCTATATATCTGCTGAAGTCTCACTTAAGGAAGAGTTCTGTGGGCTAGTTATGGCGACCTGCACTTGTAATCTCAGTACTCCAGAGGCCAAGGAAAAGAACTAAGTTCAAGGTCAGCCTATATAGTGGGATCCTATTTCAAAAAATCAGTAAGAAGTCAGGCCACACAGCATGCTTGGTTGGGACATCTCTAGAGTGTGGCCTGGAAATCGTCCCCATCTGCAAATCCATTTTGGATGTCTGGTGATTTTGGAGACTCTTCAGTCCCCACAGGCAGTTCGTCATGTGCCCCCTCTTCACTGCATCAGATGCTGGCTGGTCCAGAAGAGGAGCTGAGTTTTCAACCCATGGGCATATCTGCAATCACTGGTAAGCTGGTTGTATTTACTCTCACCTCTTCCTGGACTTGGATGAGGCAGTCGGAGGCGTCAATGATATATGGAACACAGCGGAGCTGTCAAGAGAGATTTGATGTGGGGAATTCCTTCTAGCCTCTAAGAGCTACTGGCACTTCCTCTGTGTAGTGCCTCACACAGAGCTCCAACCATTCTGCCTGCTCCCTTCATCAGGTCACACGCACGCAAGCTGTTGGCCCCAGACTGTGATTCTGTGAGGTGTAGTGTCTCATTAGATGAGTCTATGTCCCCACCCAGCTAAATCTGAGTCTTGGTCACTGTGCTGTGAACAGACAGGGCATAGTCAAGTAAAACTTTTAAATGTGCATGCCTCAGGTAACTTTGTGGGAAGGGGCGCATAGAACAGAAATAAACTCAGCCAGGTCTAACTCAGCTAACCTCAGTCAATGAAGCCTCAGCTACCCCAAGCTCCATCATGCGGCTAGCATCGGTTCTTTGCACAGGGAAGGCCCTTTCCTATTTCCAGGTAAATGATACACTTGATCTCTTGACTTGCCGTCCTACCATCTTCTCAGTACCAGGGGCCTTACTCATTAAACTCCTCTGCCTCCAAACGTTCTGTACAACTCGATAGCTGTCCTTCACTACCCCCATACCCAATCAGTTACCTTCTCTAAGTTTACAGGCCCTAGAAATCAGGTCTCGAGGGAAACTAGGTTAGAACTCATGCTTCGAACATGAAAGTTCTGCATGCTTTGCCAGAACAGACTTTGTATCTGAAACCCCACTGAGCTATTCCATCCAGAACACTCACTGTTCCAACAATCAATCCCTCAGCCTCTGGAGATTTGATTTTTATTCAGCACTTAGAGTAGAGGGGGAAATAAGCTGGCTAGCCATCTTGAAATGGTGGAGAGAGAAACTGTATAAAGCAGTGGAATTCGGAAATGAACCGAGAGTGCTAGCTAGACAGCCTAATCAGTAAAGCGTTAGCTTTGCAAGCTCAAGACCTGAATCTGACCCCCAGAATCCAGGTAAAAAGAGCAAGTCCAACTACTTTAGAGGGCCAGATGGGGACCTTAGTTCACAAAACAAAACTTAAGGTAGACAGCACCAGAGGAGGAATTAAACTTGAGGTTGTTTTTTGACTCCAACATGCAAGTGCACATGTCATAAATACACACACACACACACACACACACACACACACAGAGAGAGAGAGAGAGAGAGACAGAGACAGAGATAGAGAAACAGACAGAGATACACACAGAGAAACCCAGAGACCCAGAGAGAGGCAGAGGCAAAGATATATATATATGTGTGTGTGTGTGTGTGTGTGTATATATATGTGTGTGTGTGTGTGTGTATGTGTATATATATATATATACATACATACATAGAGAGAGAGACAGAGACACAGAGAAAGACAGGGACAGAGAGACAGAGGGAGAAAGGGAAGGACGGAAAGAGAGGTGAACTGAGAAAATGCAGTTAATAAATGGTAGTGATGGGGCCAGAAATGTGTCTCAGCAGTTAAGGGCACTTATTGTTTGTTCTTCCAGAGGATTGGAGTTTGGCTCTCAACACCCGTGTCAGCTACTAACAAACAACACACAACCCAGTGTTCTTGTTACCTCTGCAGGCAGGCAGGCACATGCATGCACATGCTTGCACACACACACACACACACACACACACACACACACACACACACACACACAAATAAGTAAAAAAAATGCTATTAATACTAAATATGAGGCATCCCCCCCTCCCCCCCCGGTAAAGAGTTCTGTTGCTGAGGCACACCCTCAGTCCTTCCAAATAGCTTTTTTTCCTGTGAATGTCTCCCATCGGCTTTACAGGGTGCTACCCAAGGAAATCTTAGCCTTGAATTTGGACCTGGTGTATCTGAGTCTGAAGGGTTAAAGGGCCCAAATTTCATTTTCACAAAGTAGCGAAATAATGCCGTGAGCCCTGGACATGTCTGGAAGAAGACAGTGAGTTTGCCCACGCTCCTGGGCTCTTCTTTCCGGGGAATTAGGTCTCAAGGGTGTGAGTGGTACCCACATTTGCATTGTGGTCTGCTAGCTCAGCTGGGCAGATTCTTCCAGTCCCCCAGGGCAGCCAGTGGCATCTTTTCGTTCACCTTTCTCCTGATTTAGCAGCATCAAGGACAAGTATTCTGGTGTCCAGGAGGGGCCTGTATTCTCGTGTGGCAGGAGTTTGCTTACAGGACAGTCTGCTACCATCAAGTTGGACCTTGTAGCTGGCATCCGCAGCGCCCGCTGTGTGGCTTGTCAGGAAGACCCCTCACACACTTGCACAGGCACAGTGGTCTTTGTCCTTGTTGGTGTACAGCCAGAAATTTAGCTCCCGTGACCGTCTCTGTAATCGGGCACCCACACTCAGCTGGTGAAGTGTCGGCTACAGCAGTGAAAGCAAAACGGAGCTAGAAACTAATATATGTTGATGTTGAGCCCCTCGAATATCCTACGAGACTTCTTCGGCCCCCTCTGTTCCTATTCCTCTACTCTACAATCATTTTTTTTGTCTTTGTTGTTTATTTGTTCTTCATTTTTGCTTTAGTTTTCTTTTCCTTTTGAGAGTGGGTTTTTCTGTATAGCCAAGGCTGTCCTGGAACTCACTCTATAGACCAGGCAGACCTTGAGCTCAGAGATCCACCTGCCTCTGCATCTGGAGTGCTGGGACTAAAGGCATGTGTCACCACACCAGGCTTCTTGAATCATTCTTGTGTTATGCTAAAGGCTTTCCTTTTAGGGCCCAGTCCTGTACCAATGAACAATGCTTCTAGGTTTGAATAGGAGTACAGTAATTCCTTACCAGTGATTTTAGTTACCTATGGTCCAAAAAACATGAGATTTAAAACTCCTGAAATAAGCAATTCATAGCCTTTAAACTGTGTAGTGTTCTGCGGGGCATAGGACCTTGTGCTGACCTATTCTATCCTGCCTAGGATGCTGACTATCCTCTTGCCCAGCTATGGTATCTATGCGGCACATGCCACCTACCTATTACTCACCAAGTACCCATTTTGGTTACTAGACTGATTGTAGTGACGTCATCGTGACTGTGTTCAAGGATTTTATTTTAATCAGTGAAGCAAGAGCGAGAGTAGCAATGCTGGCAAATGGAGTCTGTCAGAGAGAAGCCAGGGAAAGTCCTGGAAAGTCAAAAGCTCAAAGATGTTATTTTGAGTGAAAAAGAAAAAAAATGCATAGCCATGACTTTTATTATTCTGTGTTTCTATAACTGTTCTAGTTTATTAGTACTAATTACTGTCAGCCTCATATCATGTCCGATGTACATCGAACAGGTATGCATGCATCAGCAACACAGTGCGTGTATGGTTTGTTCTGCTTCCACTTGGGACATGACGACTCAGCTTCAGGCATTTACTGGGGCGTGTCTCCTTGCTAGGCTCTGGGAATTCTCTCTTCGTAGATGTGGAAGGGTGGATATCGAGAGTGGCGACTTGCTATGGTTTAGACTTTAAAAGTCCTCCTGTGCCGAAGGCTTGGTCCTCAGTTGCTGGTGCTATTGAGAGGTAGTGGTGGCCTCTAGGAGGCAGGATCAGTTGGGGTACGCCACTGAAGAGGATATTGGGGTCTTCTAGTTTTCTCTCTGTTTCCTAGACACCATGTGGTGAACAGCTTTGTTTGCCATGGGCTTCCCTAACATAATATACTGTGTGTCATAGGCCCAAAGACAAAAGGGCCAAGTGGCCATGCACCGAAACTTCTGCATCCATGAGCCCAAAGGAAGCTAGAAAGAATTCATGAGTTATCCGCCTGATTTATTTTGTCGCACTGAGGAAAGCCGACTTACACAGGACTGTGATCCTCCTGAGAACATTGCCGGAAGCCACTTTAGCTCTCCACAGAAGATTATCATTCCACAAGCAGTTTGTGTGGAGGTCGGGGAGATGGACCTGCCTGTTAAGCGCTTGCTGTGTAAGCATGGAGACTCAAATCTGGATTCCTACTGCCTACATGAAAAGCCAGGCATGGCCTGTGCCTGTAATACCAGTCCTGGGAAGGCAGAGACAGGCAGATCTCTAGGGCCTATGGGAAAGCTGCCTCAGGTGAATTGGTGAGCTCAGGGTTAGTGAGAGACCTCGTCTCAAAAAAATAAGGTAGAGAGAGACCAAGGAAGATTCTGAACACCAACCTCTGGCCTCTGCACATCCCGTACCGGCAGGCATAGACATGCACACATACATGCACGCATGAACGCACACACACACGCAAACATGCACACATGCAAACACACACATGCAAACACACACACACAAACATACACACATGCAAACACACACACACCACACACATGCATATATATGCACCCCAATTTCTACTGAATTTCTCCATGCAAATTTGAACACCAGATTTCAGAAGCTGTAGTGTCTGTTCTTACCTTGAAGAGGTTTTTACGACCTCTGCCATTTAAAAAAGCCCCGAGTACATTATCTGGCTTTTTATTTAGATTTTGGATAATTCCTGCCTTACATCTCTAAATTGTTCTGCCCTCTTGTCACCTTTGCTTGTCCAGGGAGCCTGGTTAAGCTACTTAGCTTCTGGTGTCCAGCTGGGATGGGCTAGCAGGACCCAGGAGCAGGTTAGAGGGTAAAAGGAGAGACAGCAGCGTCTCTTTTCCTTCAGCTTCCCTCTGACAGAGAGGGGTGGGGGCTTAGATCCCCTTGAAGGTCTCTGCTTTTGTTGAACAGCTCCTTCCTTCCTTCCTTCCTTCCTTCCTTCCTTCCTTCCTTCCTTCCTTCCTTCCTTCCTTCCTTCCCTCCTTTGTCTGTCTGTCTGTTCAACTACCCATCCATCCATCCATCCATCCATCCATCCATCCATCCATCCATCCATCTATCTATCTATCTATCTATCTATCTATCTATCTATCTATCTATCTATCTATCTATCTATTTATCTATCTCTGTTTTGAGACAGAGCTTCTCTGTGTAGTCTGGTTGTTCTAGAACTTGCTTTTTTTTTTATAGCTAAGTTCTCTCCGGATCTGAGGACCCTCTCTCTTCCTTTTTCCCTTTCAGGCCTGGTGGGCAAGAGCTCCCTGCTGTTGCTAATTCCAGGGCACTTCACACCCTTGGTTTCCTCTTCACCTTGCCCACAATCCTGGAAATAGTTTCCCTCCTAAACCGCCCTCAATTACCCAATTTGAGGCGAGACACCTATTTCTTTCCAGAAGGCTGCTTCATTTCACACATCCAGTGTCAAAGAATTAACCCTTAAAGGCTGCCAGGGAGACACTATGGAAATGTCCCCAGCTTCCCACACCAATAAAAGCAGAATTAGGTCAATTGATATTGCCTATTTTATCTAATTAAGTTTGTCTTTGATGCCATAGATATGCAAATTTCTCACTGCTCTGCCTGGGACAACTGGAAACTGTCCTTGTAGTTAATGGCTTTGAATACAATTGTCAAATTAACCCAAGTGTTTCCTGAACTGATCCAGCAGGGAACAATCCCAGTTCCCCAAACAAAACCTCACCAGGCTGTCTGCAAATGACTGCCTCTGGGCCCCTCCTAATTATAGGTTATTTATGCGCCTCATTGTGCTAGACTGAGTCCTCTCACAGTCCGTTCACATGAAAGCACTGCTGGGTAATTGTGGCGGACAGCCTTGAAGAGGGCCCCAGATCATTCTCCCCTCCTGGTATTCAGGCTCTCCCGGAACTCTGGCTGGGTCTAGCAACTTGCTTTTAATCAGCAGGATGTACAAAAGTGATGGAGTGTCGCTTCTGAGATAAGGTTACTAATGACTAGGACGTCTGTCCCGCTGGCATCAGTCTGTCTTGCTCCGTCGCTCTGGTAGATCAGTCTCCATGTGGCAAAGGCCTAAGTGAAGGTGGACTTGATTTTTCCCTGGTCAAGTCTCTCGATGAGGTTCTCTCATCGAAAGACCTGCACGAGGTGCAAGAGACCTTGAAGCAGAGGGCCCAGCTGACTCAGGTTCCAAGTCCAGGCCCGCAGAGACTGAGGCAATAACACGCCGGTGTTGTTTGAGGCTGCTGGTGTCCAGATAATTTCTTTCACAGAGCAGGCAGCTGATACCACAGTGTAGATTTTACTAATGAGTCCATCGTGGGGGAGGGAGAAGGGGGATGGGAACCAAAGTATAATTTACTGTTCATTCTTCACAACAAAGAGACAACTGATCAACCCATGGAGTTCTGTGTTTCCTTAGCTCTTCCCTTGTGGGAACACCTCCCCCTCATTGCCTTTCTCTGAAAATGCAGAGAGAAAATACCTAGTAAAGTCAAACAGGGCAAGACTGAAGAATGATTTCTCTCTTTCTCCTGTTCTAGTCGTTGTATGTACGTAGCTGAGTTCTGCCTCAGGCTCTCGGGTGCTAGGCTTACACTATATATTATCATGCAGGGCTTTCGTCTTGGAGTGGTGAATTCTATTCTATTTGCTTATTTTTTTCAGCACTGGGAAGGAACCAAGGACCTAATGTATGCTAGACAAATGCTCTACATCTCCAGCCCAAGAGTTATATTCTCTGGGTTTTTGATTCTTTGTCCATTTGACAGAATATTTTTTTTTTTACTTTTACCCACAAATTGCTGTCAGTCTCCTCAAGTTCAGACTTGGTGGGACATGGTTTGTGTCAATATAACCCACCGGCCTCAGACAGAACATGTTATAGAGATGTAAAATCGTGGTAGCTGGAAATGTCCAGTACAGAGTCCTTTCAACTTTTAGTGTATCTCACTACTCAATACCTTAAACATATTATACATATAAACAAAAATCCAACCCAAGTGCCCTCATGGTATCAAGATCGAGTCATCCCGTTGTGTGTGGTGCTAAAATCAAGTCAGCACACTATGTGGGGTCCAGCCACAGAAAAAGCCCTGGGCATTTCAACCGACGTGTTAGGTGAGGTTGCTGTAGAAACAGAGTTAGTTGGCGAAGTCGCTGGGAAATATTAGCCAGAGATCCAAGAATATGTATCTGTTGAACTTGAAGGAATCATTTTAGAGACCGAGGCTGTGAAATTGTTGTTCCAGAGAAAGAATGGCGTTTCTGTGCAATGTGCCTGCTGTGCAGATTCTCATGGGCTCATTTCATGCAGGTAGATCCCAGGAGTGCAGAGGCGCTGCGACATACCTAAGGCCGCAAGAAGGGTCGAGGTAAGTTTCCACACCGCAGTTTAAACTTGTGAGCTGCTGAGTTGGATGAGGTGCACTGGAGTGATTACAGGAACGGTTAAACAGAGGAACGTGAAGAAACCTCCAGGAGATGGGTATATATACACACAGCAGAATGTGGCCAGTTCTGGCCATATCACGGGAGAGCGACTGGCTTTCGGCTCTCCCTTGGACTTCTTGCTGCAACAACCCTATGTATTTTCCTACCTCAGTCTTGCCTCTTGCAGTTTGCATCTGAAATCTCTCCCAAAACCCATGTTAAAGGCTTAGTCCATGCTTGATGATACTGGGAAGTGGGGTGGGAAATTTGAGGTGGGACCCAGTTTTCAGTCATTGGGGGTGCATCCCCCAAGACAGTGAGACCCCACCTTTTCTTCTTTTTCTTTCTTACTTAAGAAAACGTATGTATAAGCTTTATTTAAACAGTAACTTAAACATTTAGCTATTTAAACATACATGCATGCATATACCATTTAGTCAGAGGAAGGTGAACACTGACTATATATTGGATGATATTACTAAATTATAAATAATAATTATGTGAAGTTTTTGCTTTTTGAAAATGTTTTTAATTGAAATATAATTCTATCATCTCCCTCCCTCCTGCCCCCCCAACCACTCTTCTTCAAAATATTCTTTTTCTTTTATCGTTACTATTTATACATATATACATATAAATATACATGTACATACACACATATAATATATACATCTATATATGTGTGTATGTGTATGTACAGATACATGTAAACACAGCTGGCTGAGTCCATCTTTATTGGTAATGTGCAGTGGTTTTAGGGCTGACTACTCTGCATTGGACAGCCAATATGGGGGCTCATCCTGGGAGAGGCTAGTTCTTCTTCTCCCAGGGGCCATTGCTGCCTGGATATAGTTCTTTGTCTCTACACTTCCTGGCCATAAGGTGAATGGCATCCTCTACCATCTGCTCCTGTTAGGGTGGTCTGTTAACCTTATTCCAACATGAGCCAAAATGAACCATTTGTTGATGTGGGAGTGTCATATCAATCTGTTGATTTCTTTGGCTAAGCAATAAAGAAACTGCTAGGCCCATTTGATAGGCCCACCCTCAGGTGGGTGGAGTAAACAGAACAGAACGCTGGGAGGAAGAGGAAGTGAGGTCAGACTCCACAGCTCTCCTCTCGGGAGCAGAAGAGAGGCCATGCTCCGCTCTCCCAGGCAGGCGCACGCAATGAAGCAAGCCGCCAGGTCAGACATGCTGAATCTTTCCCGGTAAGACCGGTGTTCACAGATTATTAGAGATGGGTTGATTGGGATATCAGAATTAGCCAGTAAGGGCCAGAGCTAAGGGCCAAGCAGTGATGAGAAGAATACAGTGTCTGTGTAATTATTTCGGGGCATAAGCTAGCCGGAACAGGCGGCTGGGGTTTTGGGGACGCAGCCCTGCCGCCGCCTCATATTACTACAAATGACGCCCAGACGTGTGGCTAACTGAGTCCACAAAAAGCCTGAAAAAGCTTGGGAAAGAGTAAAGCATGTTTTATTGATAGTAGCGATTTCTTGGGTCTACTCTGCTTGCTAGAGGCAAGCAAGCGCCTCATCTAAGAGAGGCTTCCTGACTCAGCTTCAGCTGCAAAGCCTGCAGCTCATTAAGAGGTCCTGCCACGAAACACTTAAATGGTGTTGATGAAAAGCTGAACACATGCTTTTCGGTTTTCAGCCGTAGCAGGAAAAAAGCTGTGCCGTTTAAAAATGCCAGCTTTCTGGGCTGTCCTGCCAGGGCAAACTCTGACTGTTTGAGGCAGGAGGGCCGGCTACCGAGAGAGGACTTGAGTGTTGTCTGTTGTAGCTCGCTGGCTGGCAGGGACCTTGAAATGCCAGTTGTGGCTATAAACATGGCTACAGCCAGTACCTCAGCCATGAGGCTGAAAAGCTAAGGAATGGGCTACATCTAGCTGGCAAAGCCACGCCTTTAGTCCTACTGAGATTGCTTGGTAATTTAAAGGCTCTTGTGGTCAGAAAAAGAGATATACAGTAAAGAGAGATTCAAAGACAGAGAAAATTTCTAAATGGTTTAAAGTGTGTTAAAAATATATAAAGACTAAAAGTTAAAATTCTTAAAGTAAACCTCTGTGACTTCAAGGAGTGGTAGCACACGCCTTTAATCCCAGTGCCTAGAAGGCAGAGACAAACAGATCTCTGTGAGTTCAAGGTGTAGTAGCAAACACCTTTAATCCCAATGCCTGGGAGGCAGAGACAGGCGGATCTCTGAGAGTTCAAAGACAGCCTGGTCTACAGATATATGCTCAAAAAGCAAAAAGTTAACCTAGGAATGTCACAGCTTAGATTCTTAAGCGCCTAGTGATTTAAAGGCGCAAATCAAAAGTGCTCCTGGATAGTAAAAAATTGCAGATTCACAATAGGACAGATTCAGACCGCTAAACGAGTCTCACTGTTGGATGAATGTACGTTGGCTTGGGAGAGAGAAGAAAAAGAATATAGAGAATAAAGTTAATGGTTTAAAAAGAAAAAAGTAAAAGTAAAGTCTTTAAAGAGACAGAGTACAGATAGTTATAGATATAAATAAAAATAAGCCGCGTAAAGATGGAAAATTCACAGAGTGTCTGGATTATGTACATTGTGTTTTCTTTAAAATTTTTGACTGTGAAGGAGCTAAGTACAGAGAGACATTTCATTACATGGGCTGCCAAGCTAAACCAGAATGGATATAAGGGTATTACGATTTCAGAATTTGGGTCTAAGGATATGATGCTTTGGAAAGGAGTTTCTTCTTTTGTTTTCACAGAGGATGAGACTCTATGGATTTCTTCTATTCCGATTTGGTATGATGGACCACGTCCTCCTGAAGGGTTGCTGTGAACATCTTCAGAAAATTGCTTCGCTCAACTGCCAACTGAGATGAAACTAGCACACAGGTTATACCATGAAAGACCTAATTAACGACGCCCCCATTCAGCAGGAAGCAGTTTGGAGAGAAAAAACTGCGCCCATGTTCCCAAATATGGTTTATAAATGTTTATTTACATTTAAAGGGGGATATGATATAGACATGAATAATTTGAATTAGTATAGATTTTGCTTTATTGATAGAGATTTACGGTCAATTTTGTTATATGTATAAATGTTTCTGATGTAACTTTTACTTGATAACTGTTTTGTTATATGTAATTTTGCTATGTTAAGGTTAAAGCCTTCCTTTTTTTGTTTAAACAGAAAAAGGGGAAGTGATGTGGGAGTGTCATATATCAATCTGTTGATTTCTTTGGCTAAGCAATAAAGAAACTGCTAGGCCCATTTGATAGGCCCACCCTCAGGTGGGTGGAGTAAACAGAACAGAACGCTGGGAGGAAGAGGAAGTGAGGTCAGACTCCACAGCTCTCCTCTCGGGAGCAGAAGAGAGGCCATGCTCCGCTCTCCCAGGCAGGCGCACGCAATGAAGCAAGCCGCCAGGTCAGACATGCTGAATCTTTCCCGGTAAGACCGGTGTTCACAGATTATTAGAGATGGGTTGATTGGGATATCAGAATTAGCCAGTAAGGGCCAGAGCTAAGGGCCAAGCAGTGATGAGAAGAATACAGTGTCTGTGTAATTATTTCGGGGCATAAGCTAGCCGGAACAGGCGGCTGGGGTTTTGGGGACGCAGCCCTGCCGCCGCCTCATATTACTACAATTTGTTTTTAGTAAGCTGATTCTCTTAGGTATTTTGTAACAGTAATGGAAACTAATTATCACATACCCTTAGGGTCTATTTCCATCCAAGATTGGAATGATACTTTAAATAAAATTTGATGTAGACATGCAATGGAATATTAGTTAGCAATTAAAAAGTATGAAGCGTAGCCAGGCAGACTTGAGAGGGGATAGAGAATGGCATAGGGGTTCTTACTAATGGGCATAACATTTCAGTTTTTATGGAATGAAAAGAAGTTTGGAGGGTGATGGTATGGATGGATGCTTTTATGCACATTAAGAACAGCAAAGGCATTTTTAAAAAAAGAGCTACTGATTGGGGCTACAAAATGGGTAGATCTTGAAAACCTTATGTTAAGTGAAAGAATTCAGACACAAAATATATCCCATGTGTTATACAATTCCGTTTCTGTGAAATGACCATGGCGGGCTAATCTATAGAGACAAGAATAGACTGCTGCCTGCCAGAGGCCAGGGGGAGGAGCTGGGAAAATAGGGGGTGACTGCAGATGAGAATGTAATTTCTCTTTGGGGTGATGAGAATGTTCTAAAATAAATTATACTGAAAGCTGTACCCCTTCACGAGTATATGAAAACCCTCGGAGTGATAAACCTTATGCGGTGAATTTTATTGTATATAAATTGCATTTCAATTAAGGCTGTTAAAAAGCAGACTGGATGACAAATTTGAATGTGGGGGTGTTGCTCGTTAGCTGTGCCCTAAGCAGTCTCAAGAGAGAACAAATCCAGTTTGGGTACAGAAAGTTGAGAACAATCTGTTCTCATGTGAGGTCTTTCTTCAAAGCTGGACTCAATGACAAGGTCAAAGCACATCAGACGGTCTGTGTTGGTGGGTTTCACATCTGCAAAGCAAACCAGTCATGGCTGGAAAATGATTTGAAAACCCTGCCTCCGACCGGGCACAAGGGTGCAGGGCTAAGTCAGGAGGAGAATGAGTTTGAGGCCAGCCTGGGCTATACACAGCAGCAGCAGCAGCAGCAGCAGCAGCAGCAGCAGCAGCAGCAGCAGCAGCAGCAGCAGCAGCAGCAGCAGCAGCAGCAGCAGCAGCAGTAGCAGCAGCAAGGAATGACACCAGCACTGAGCATGCTCAGTCTTTTTCTTTGCCATAATTAATGTGGTATGGCAAACTTGTATGGGCCATCCTCATCCTGTCGGGTATTCTGTGCCATCTGGAGATGACTGGAGGATGGGAAGGTGTTCACCTGCAGTCACATGCCACTGTACACACCAGACTTGAGCATCCCCTGGCTTTGATACCCATGGTCTATTTTGCATCTTCCCCCCAGACCCTCAAGGACAACTATCTGTTGTTTCAGAAAAGATGGGAGAAGAAACAGGTCCATCTGCTAAGAACCTTACAGTGACTGTCCACGGCTTTCAGAATCAGAACTATTGTTCTTAAAATTATGTGCAAGACTCTGTGTGTACCATCTCTCTGCAGTCATACCAGACTCCTCATTGTCCCTCTCATGGCTCATATCTGCTCGTTCCATGGGGCTGGGTCCTTCTTGACTGTTCTCTCTGCCTCCAAGGCACTGCCAGCAGGTCTCTCAGGACTTGCTCATTCATCCCAGCATCTCTTTGACCACTGCATGTGAGAATGGGCTCTGGACATATTCCATTTTTCCTTCCTGCCTTATGTTTCTCCATAGCGCACCTCATCAATTATCATATGGTTTATTTAATCTTTTGGTTCCTTGTGTGTCTCCTCCACCCCAGCCTAGAATGTGGGTTCCAAAACACAGAGACTTTTGTCCTCCTTGTTCATACTCAGGACCTGGATCAAAGGTTAGTGCAGTAACAGATACTCAGCAAATCCTTATGAAATTGATAAATGAAAGTTCATGTGTGTTCAGGACACCATGGTGGCTGTCCAGGGGATAGCAACCTCTGATAAGTAGTAAAGGGTGATGCCGTACAGGCTGCTGAATTGAATTCCTTTTAAACTGCTAGCTCTTGGCTTATGCAAATCAGGACAACCATCCCTTTATACAATTGGCCTTACTTTTAGTTCTACTTCTTACATAACTAGCAGGAGGGTTCTTAAACATATGTTATATACTTACTTTTCTAAAACATCCTTCAAATTTTTGTTTGTTTTTATATCTATGAGTCTTTTGCTGCATATTGGTCTGTGTATCACATGTGTGTAGTGCCCATGGAGGACATAAGAGGGCATTGGGTCCCCTGGAACTGGAGTTACAGATGGATGTGAGCCACCACATGAGTGCCAAGAATAGTACTGAGTCCTCTGCAAGAGCAGTCAGTGCTCTTAATCATGGAACCATCTCTCCAGTCTTCTTTATTATGTCTCACTTCCTTCCAACATCACTTAAAAAGTGAGTCTTTCCCGAACTTCTTCCAGAGAATGACTATGTGGAGTTGCCCAAACAAAAACAATTAAGGGCCTGAGTTGGTGTGGCTACTGCCACTTAGTTCAGTGATTCAGGGCTTCTCTCTTAAGTGCTGGTGTTTTCCGAGTTACCAGCATCTTGGCATGTACGGTATGTGTGTCCTAGCTTTGTTTTCTTTCTGTTGCTGTGGTCAGATACTGTGACAAAAGCAAATCACGGAGAAAGAGTTATTCAGCTCCTAATCCCCAGTTCCAGCCCATCATACCAGGGAAGTCACAGCAGCAGCAGGAACACGAGAGAAGTGTGCCCGTTCTGTTTGTGGTTAAGAACAATGAACTAATGCCTGCATGTTTGTACTCAGGTTTTCCCCACTCCTTTACCATTCAGGATCTCCTGCCTAGGGAATGGAGCCACCCACAGTGGGTAAGTCTTCCCAGCTCAGTTAACAGAATCAGGATAATCCTCCACAGGCACGCCCACAGGCCAGCCTGACCTACTACACAGGCCCTCCTTGAGACTCTCTTCGTGGATGAGCACAGGTTGTGTCGAGCTGAAAATTAAAGCTAACCAGCGCACCTCTACCTCTTTAAAGCTTGACACGCCAACACACAAGTGTCACTTTAAGTTGTAACCTTTCACCTCTTGTCCCCAGAATCTCATGATGCAAACATAGCCCAACCGTAGAAATCCCCAGTCTTAAAAGAAAATCGAACAAGTACAGTGTTTCTTGACTGAGTTCCCATAAAATAAAAAACAAGTTACACACTTCCAATATATAATGTCACAGGCTAAAAATTCTCATTGCAAATGGAAGAAACAGGTCATGGCTAAGCATGATCAAACCAAAACCCCCAAATCCATCAAATCCCAAAACCAAATCTACAGCTGTGTGTCCAGCACTGTGGGGTTGTAATGGAACTCTCTGGGCTTGCGTAGCCCCATCCTTTCAGCGCTGTCGCCTTTGCACAGATTCTCTCTAGTCTGGATCTACTCCATGATCACAGCCCTAACAATGCCAACATCCGCCTGCCTGTCTGTCTATCGTTGTCACCATTATAGATCGTGTCAGGTGGACAATTAAAAGCAACCAGTACAACGTGTTTCTGTAGCATCGTCATTTGTTCTAAAACTTTAAAACACACCAGTTTATATCTTTGAGGTTCTCCTAGAAGCCCTCAAAGCCAATTCTCCACGTACCATGTGTCCTATATTTAAAATCAAGCTTATCTAAAATTTACTTTGCAACTTGGGTGAAAAATCCTCCCAGTCATCTGCATATAATACTCTAAGACAGAAATGTGATTTTAAGTTTGCCAACACCGAGGCTCTTTGGCGTAGCTGTAATACGATGTTCTCTTTCCTACAGTCCTATAATGCATTTTGCGAAGCATCCTCTATTTGTCAAGGGTTGGGCATTCTGAGAATGATCTCTCCTGTAATTTATTTTTTTGATAAGAGACAACTCAGAAAGAAAGGGTCTTGTATTCACAATTTTTGGGATTGGAACTCCAGAGTTTAAGAATACTAGAGGTCTGAGGAGATCAGTCAGTGGTACAAGTACTAACTGTGCAAGCATGAGGACCTGAGTTCAAATCTCTAGAGCCCATGTAAAATTCATGCTTGCAGAATGAGCATCTTGAAATCCCAGAGCTTCTACAGGTAGGAAGTGGAGCAAGGAAATCTCTGGGACCTCCTGGGCCACCTCACCTGCTGTATACAACAATAAACAACAAGAGACCCTGTGCCAATCAAGGGGGAAGGCGAGAACTAACACATGTACCCCAGGAACATGAATGTCTGAATTCAAAGTATTAGTGTACGCACACACACACACACACACACTCTCTGTCTCACACATACACACAGAAAAAGAGAGCGAGAAAGAAAGAGAGAGAGAGAGAGAGAGAGAGAGAGAGAGAGAGACCCAAGACATAGCAATAGGGAAATGCTTTATCTGTGCATCCAGGGCTAGGGACCAAGGCCTGCCTCCATCTGCAAGAGGAAGGTGGGAAGCGTAGGCAGCAGCCAGTAGGTGGGTGATGCCCACACCCACAGCAGACACCTAGGATTCCTTTAGTGAACTGCCAACCTGCTTTGATATTGTGTAGATAAATGCAAAAAATGACTCTTCTGTCTGGGATTAATGGATAGTAAAAGGCATCCTTCCTCTAGGCCAAGGACCTCTGAGCCAGGCTAGGTGGCCTAACCTGCGAAAAGAGCATGGCCCTTTGGGTATTTGTCCCCGTTGGTCACCTTGGCCTGTGCCTTTGTACAGTGAACACCCAGATCAAACAGGTATAAGGGTATCCACTATCATTCTATTGTAAAACCCAGCAATTCTGTAGAAGGAAGTGCTTTAAACTTTGAATGAAGTAGAGATAGGCTTGCATATAATGTATAAGGAACGCTATCCTAGGTGAAAGATATTACATAGGAGAAGTAAAGTCTACCGCCATCAGGTCTAGAAGCTGCGCTTCAGGTTAACTCAGTCAACAGCCTGGCTCCCTTTCTACGGACAGCATTAAATCATTTGATTGAACAGGGGCTTGTGTGGCACACAGAAGAATTGGTTGTGTCTGTTTACTCTGAAGCTGATTTGAGAACTGACGCTTGCATATATAGGTAAGAGGAACCAACTTGGTTTGAAATGGTCTTTTTTATTCTTTTTGGTTTATTGGTAACTATGAGTTGATTTATTCCCCCAACCTCCAAATAGTTCAAAGCCCTTTCTGTTTTCGCTTGGGGAATAATGTTTTTATTCATTCCAAAGATGTAATATTTCTGCTAACAGCAGGGAAAGATAACGAAGATAAGAGCCTTCAGGGCTCTTTGAAGACAAAATGGTATTCTGAATTGGATATTCATTATTGTGAGGGGATAAATCTCTAAATCTGGGTTTTATGACTTTAGGTTTGTTTGTTTAATGGATTTCTTTGTTTAAGCTTCAGGTGCACGCATGTGTTTTGCAGAGCTGAGAGATGGACAAACACTCTTTGATTTATAAGTTTTTTTTTCAAAGCATTTGAGAACTTGTTTGGGGCTCAGTGGAGCTAACATTCCCCACTCTATAGTAGATGAAGAAATGACTGTTCTCCCTCAACACTTGAAATGAGGGGCCCCATTTTCAATATAGTTTCTCTGACCCCAGATGGGGGAAGTGAAAGGTTTTCCTGCGGGGTTATGAGTGAAGGTAGGGTGGGGGAGACAGGTCCTAACTCAAAAAGCCTGGCAGAGGAGTCCCTGGATTAGGATTGCTGGTCCAAGAAAGAATTATTGTTCTTCAATGCTTGGTTACTGTTTGATGAGGAAGTGACCGAGACGTGGTCTTCAGTGTTAGCGCCCATCCACTCCTGTCATCTGTGGGTATGGACTGCCACCTGGAGTCTGACCTGTCTCCCACGGGTTTGTGTTTCACATACTTATTCTACAGCTGGACGCTGTGAAACCCACAGGAAGAGGGGCCGGATGGGGGAAGTTGGTCATTAGGGGTGAGTCTTAGGGATTAGAGTGGCTCCTGGTTCCTGTCAACCTCTCTCTGCTTCCAGGTTTGTTGTGACGTGAATAGGGCCTGTCACACGTTCCTGCCATCATGATCTCAGCTTTGCCACGCCTTCCCAATGCCATGACAAACAAAACCTCTGGTGTGGTGAGCAAAAATAAATCCTCCCTTCCCTAAGTTGTTTCTGTCACATGTTGTACCACTGTGAACAGAAGTCACAAGTGCAGGGATGGAACTGTGGACATCCTTGAGGATGCTTGGACCAAGGGCTATAGGAGAATGATGCGAATTGTTCAGGCTGAAGAAGGCAGAGAGGACTGTGGGGCTGGATGAGTTGGGGGAAGACCCCCACAGTCATCTCGAGAGCCTGGCACAGGTGTTCAAGGGAGACGGTATCTATAACAGACTTGAGAACTATAGCCACCACGCTTGCTAATGGACTAATAGTCTGTGTGTGCGTTAAGATTTCACCACTGTGACAGAAGCTGACAGAAGCAACTTAAAGGAAGAATTTATTTTGCTCATGGTTTCAGGGGTCCAATCCACTATGTCAGAGAGCCTGTGGGAAAGCAGAGAGATTCCCATGTTGTGTGGGACCAGGACAAGATGTAGTGCTCAAAGAACGGTCCCCAGAAACCTTTTTGCTCCAGCTGAACTCCGCTTTCTATCTTCCAGCAGCTGCCAATACGGCCATGGTAAGGAGACTCTACCAAGTGGTTAATCCACTCCTTAGGCCAGTGCCCTCTGCATCTAATCCTCTTGGGAAAAACTCTCAGATATACTCAGAGCATACTTCACTAACCTGCTAGGTCATTGGTTCTCACCCTGTGGGTTGCGACCCCCAAGCATCACATATGGGACATCCTGCATATCAGATATTTATGTTACAATTTATAGCTGTATTAGAATTACAGCTATGAAGTAACAACAAAATAATTTTATGCTGGGGTCAGCATGTCATATGAAGCTATACTGGAGGGCCGCAGCATTAGGAAGACTGAGAACCATTGTGCTAGGTGCTTCTCAATAAAAAAAAGCAGACACTCAAGATGACCCATCCCTGGCTGGGAGCTTTGATCCTAGAAGTGGAGTTACTGTTATAACATTGGGTCTGCCTGTCTTTGCAGATGAGCTGTGTACTGTTTTTGCCATTTTGATGGCTCGTGAAGCACTCTTACTCATCTCTGAATGACAAGAACCCATTCTGAGAAATACACCATTAGCCTGTGTCCCAGGTGTGGGAACATGACTGCTTGTACTTAGACTGATGAAGACAGCTCCCGATTCACTAGGTGATTCAATCTCGTGGGACCGTTGTCATATTTGTGGTCTGTGATCAACAGAGACATAGTTATACCATATGAAGCCGTATTATGTTCTTCCCCAAAGCCTCTAGATGTGAAGCCACTGTGCTCAAAGTCGGATGGCCACGATTAATTTTTAAGGCTGCATTTAAATGGCTTTGAAAATTGTAATCTCTTAGTTTGAAATAGTCCAAAACTCACAGGACGTGCAAACGTAGTGCAGAAGTGTTCTCTGCCCATCGGCGGCTTCCCTTGGTGATATTTACATAACCCTATCATGTTGCTGAAACCCGGAAACTGATGTTGGCGTAATACTATTCAAATTGATTTTAAGCTTTATTTATTTATTAATTCTTTAATTGATTTAACTGGGGAGTTATCCAGAAGCAGCTTACTGCAAACCTTGAATTTCCTGGTCTAAGAAGTTGCAATTTGTCTCCATGAAAGCCACAGCTCAGACTTCAGACATTTCCATGATGTCCCCTGCTGTGGAAGAGCTGGTGTGATTGGCCTTGTTATAGCAACCATTACTTAAGAATCATGTGTAGGCAATGAGGACTAATTACGTTTTAATCTCTGTGTGTGTGTGTGTGTGTGTGTGCGTGTGTGTACACCATGTACATGAGTGCCCACAGAGGTCAGAAAGATGATTAGACAGCCCCTGGAGATGGAGGCACAGGTGGTGAACCAGACACGGGTGCTGGGAACCAACCTTTGGGTCTTCTACAAGAGTAATATGCTCTTAACCACTGAGCTATCTCTCTAGGTCCAGGTAATTTTGGACTGGCAGCCACGACGGTGACCAGAAAATGCTCTAGTGAGGCCACACCTTCTATTTTTCACTGGTTTCTAGCTGGGACCTTGTAAACACAGTATAAATGGTCTCTGGCCACATGAAGCTTGTACACTTTCTGGGAGAGGTAGGCATTAAATACATAGCCCTCTATGTATTATAGACTTTCATGTCGTGGAATTGCTCAGATAAAACCATGCTACTCTAAGTACTTTAATTTAGACAGTTAAAGAAGTTGATATGATATGTTTCCATAAAAAATGATGAAAATAATTTGCCTTAGGATTTCTATACTGTGATAAAACACCATAACCACAAGCAACTTGGGGAGGGAAGGGTTTCTTTTGGCTCATTCTTTACAAAGAAGCCAAGGAAGGAACTCAAGGCAGACACTGGAAAGATGGAACCGATGAAGAGACAATGGAGGAGTGCTGTTTGTTGGACTGCTCTGCATGGCTTGCTCAACCTGCTTTCTTACAGCGCCCAGGACCATCTGCCCAGAACTGATACTGCCCTTAGTGGGCCATGCCTTCCCACATCAACCATGAATCAAGAAATGCCCCACGGCTTGCTCACAGGTGGGGACATTTTCTCAACTGAGGTTCCTCTCCCCAAAAGACTTATCTTGTGTCAAGTTGACAAAATACTAGTCAAAACAGGTTAGAGAGATGGCTCAGCTGGGGCTAGGGTGCCTGTAGCCCCATCTCTGGAGAACTGAGACCAGTGGGTCACTGTCCAGCCAGTCTAGCCAAATCAGAAAGTTCCAGGTTCAGTGAGAAAGTCTGTCTCAAAAACAAGGTGGGGTGCAATGGGAGAAGACAGCCAGTATCCATCCCTGGCCTCATACACACATGCACACATGAATACTCATATGCATGCACAGGAACACACACATGTGCTAATAATAGTATATAATAAGAGATTAAGAACTACTAAAAGCCTACAGTGTCTGAAAGACTTGCTGATAAAGGGGGAGGCACAGCTTTCCCCAGAGTTGTAGAAGAAATTCTCTTGGACAAAAAGAGTTGACAATCCAGAGGACTTATGGACTGTGACCCTAGTCTCACATGAAAGGAGTAAAGACAGTATTTGGGTGGGGGTGAGAAGATGGACAAAGACAGAGAAAGATTGAGCCCATTTGGCAAGCAGCATCATGGAAAAGGCAAAGATGGTGATGATGGACTGCCTTAAAGAGTGTTGACTAGTGATGGCCTTCAGACTTTGTCTCATCCATCAGATCAGCCATCTTCAAAGATAGGAAGCAGAGTTCTCATTTCAATGGTGAGGAAACTGAGGCCTGGAGATACCCAGATGGCACACTGCTTTACGGCAGTGGTTAGCTGCTGGGCTCAGGGCTTTGGCACATCTCCTACCCCATACTCTTTGCCCTTGAGCAGACACTCTCTTTCCAACGGTTGTGTAGTTCACCAGCTTACCCCCAGTTCTGACTGGTGAGGTGGCTCAGTGGGCAAGGGTGCTTACCGTGTAAGCCCGACTACCTGAGTTTGATCCCTGAGACCCATGTTAAGATGGAAGGAGAGAAATGACTCCATAAAGTTGTACTTTGACCTCTACATATGTGTTGTGGTGTAAACAACAACAACAACAACAACAAGAAGCCTCATTCAGTTTATCTGCTTCTTTCTCTCCACCCTGTCATCACTCTGGGTTTCTAGAACATCCCAACAGAATGGGATCTTAGCCTTCGCTCACATCCACACTTCTTTTGCTCCCTGCCTAGTTTGTTTTCTCAGCAGAAGCCAGAGAATCCTCAAACAAACACTTATCTGATCAAGCTGCTGTGTTCATTAAACCTTCAAAAGCTCCCTTACAGTTTCTAGAAAATCCCAGACTCTTATCATAAGCCGAGGCCCAGCATGGGCTGGCGCTGCCGGCCTCTCTGGTCCTATCTTCCTTTGGATGCTCAGCTGTGGTTCTCTAGCCGTGTGAGCCATGTGGGCCTCCTTTCGTTCCCTTAACTAGGTCCTTGGCTGCCTTCTCCGTGGTTTTCGCTCTTGCCGCCCTGACTACTTGAAATACATTTCCGCCCTCTTTGCTCCAACCCAATCACTAATCTTTCAGTTTTCACATTGATGTCTTTTTTTTTTTGGTTTTTCGAGACAGGGTTTCTCTGTGGTTTTGGAGCCTGTCCTGGAACTAGCTCTTGTAGACCAGGCTGGTCTCGAACTCACAGAGATCCGCCTGCCTCTGCCTCCCGAGTGCTGGAATTAAAGGCGTGCGCCACCACCGCCCGGCCCAGTTTTCACATTGAATATTGCTCTTTTCACTCTCCAGACTAAAGTGAGCCCCTGTCCCATTCAGGGTAGCATGGTTTCCTTTGGAACATTTCACAGCATGTAAGTACACACGTGTGTGGTTATTTATTTAGCATCTATAGCTCCCTAAGAGATCATAAATTCCACGAGGTCAGAGACCGTGTTTTTATTTTCTTATTTTTGCAGTTGTGTTTACAGGACTCATAGAGCTTTGGGGGTGCAAACAGCCACTCCACGAATATTTGTTGGATGAAGGAATAAATGAATAGTACATAGGATTGCTGAGAATTCTGGCCTTGTGGATTTTTGTGTCTCCCTTTCCTCCTAGTCCCTCCTGTCACTCCTCTCTCTCTTTCCCTTTTTCTTCATTTTCCTTCTTTCCTTTCCCCTTTCTTCCCTTCCTTTTCTTTCCTTGACACAATCTTTTTTTGTAGCCCAGGTTGGCCTTGAGCTAGCAATCCCCTGCCTCAGTTCATAAAATGTTAGCATCATTTTAAATTAGTTTTTTCAGTTGGCATACAAGATATGGATTTCATTACAGCTTTTCAGCTATATACATTCACCCGCCATCCTCTTCTGCCTCCCTCCCCACGCTGGCCCCCTCTTCCTCCTGAGCAGTTCCGCCATCTGCTTTCATGCCTCACCAAGATTATGCAGGGTGCTTTCTCAAAGATGACCCGCGTCAAAGTTACATTTTGACCTAGAAGATATAAAAATTTAAAGCAAAAGTTTGGAACTGGCATCACGTGCAATACGATGAATGGATGTCTATCTGCCTGGCTCAGAATCTCTGCGTGGTTACATGACATTGCCTCCGAGTCTGCAGCAGCACACTTGACCACTGAGAGATGCTGAGTGCAGTGCCAACCACAACTAGCAATTGAGGAGTGAGCAGCCGTGTCAGTCCTAAAAGCATAAGATATTCTTAGATGCTTATTTTTATAATTGGTTTTATTATGGAGTTGCTAAAATGGGCCCGGACCATATGTCTCTCTATCGAGAGAAATCTGAGCACTGACGGCAGAAAACCAAACACTGGCAAAGACATTGAAAAGCTACTTGTGTGACTTTGGAAGTAAGAACTGGTAGTTTTTCAACTCCAAAGAAAAGTTTGGGCTTGGAGCAGTCCAATATGAAATACAGTCAAACCCAGTTAAAAAACGTCTGTCTCTTCATTCAAGGTCAGCTCAGAATCACTATGAAAGGAACATGCGATAATAAAAACCCTGGTGGAGCCTGGAGCTGGAGAAAAGGTGGAAATTATTTTCGGGTCAAAAAGAGGCAGCCAAGTTGAAAAAGGTGACCTTATTGAGTGACACCATCAAATGGGTTCAAAAGCTGTGCTTCGGTGCAGAGACGCAGGCGGACAGTCCTTTATATTTTAATGAAAGAGGATGGAGCTGCCTTGCCAGCCTTACTCTAAAGCAGCCTATGAGGACATGGCAATCCTCCTGCTGCTGAGCAGTTATCAGCAGGTAAAGCACTGTGTATGTGTGTGTGTGTGTGCGTGTGTGTGCATGCCCATGTATACGCACGTCAATGTGGAGGGCAGAAGTTGAAGTTGGGTGTCTTTCTCTAATATCGTTCCTAGCTTTTGAGACAGGGTCTCTCACTCAGTGTGGGTCTTACTTCTTGGTTAGACTGTCTGGCAGTGAGCTCCAGTTCACCAGTGCACACGCTGTGACACTGGGGTTGCAGTCTTGGGCTGCACTTCAAGCTTTTCCGTAGATGCTGGAGCTCAGAACACAGGCTCTCATGTTCACACAGTGAGCCCTTTATCCACTGAGCCGTCTCCCAGCACCCGGTAAGGCAATTTCAAGAAGACATGCTCTTCTTTCCAGCCAGTTTTGATATTTGCCATGCGGTTCCAGAACTTTACTGTGTCTGTGCCCTTGAGGTGCTTTGACCCTGGAAGGACGGAGCCTTGCGTAATAGACGCTGTCAGTGCACCCCGACGGGGGCTGGCTTTCCTGGAAGGATCACTCAGCACTGTAGTGAATTGCTAATCACAGTCTTGCAGGGAGTTTTTCATCACTTGTTTTTCTTGATGGCAAGTAATTTATTCTTCCATGAGAACAATTAAACAACATCTTTAGCGGTGTTTTTGAAAGAGAGGGTGTAATTATACGCTGGGATAGAAATCTGAGCAGCACAGAGGCTGTTCAGAGGAAATGAAGCTGTCTTCTGATTGGAGAGCTCAGATGCCGAGTTTCACGGCTGCATGCACGGGTCCGCGCTAGCTCTGTGCACACTTCTGAACACGGTTCCCTTGTCTTCAAAGCAGCAGTAACCCTGTATTTCCTACTTCTTTAAACAAATTGAGGTACAATTCACATGAAAATTAGCCTTTTCCCCTTTCTTTCTCATGCGTGTGCATGTGGTATGCAGGGATGTGTAAGCATGTTGGCGTGTGTGTGGGAGGGCACATGAGCATGGGAGTGTATGTACACACATGTGCCTGCCTGTGAAGGCCCAGTGTTGATGTTGGGCATCATCGCTCTGTCCCTTTATTCCCTGAGACACAGGGTCTCAAGTCCAGAGCTGTGGATAGTCTCACTAGACAGCTTACTCTGTGGATCCCCTGTCTCTGCCTTCTGAGGCTGGAATTATAGGTGGGTGGGCCTCCATGCTCACTACGCATTCATATGGGTTTCCGGGGATTTGAACTCTGGTCTTCAGGCTTATTTAGCAAGAGTACGGAATCATCTCTTGAATGCTAAATTGACCTTTCTTGTAATAATTATGTATGATGCATGTGTATATATGTGTGTGTGGGTGAAATTTGTGTGTTTGTGTACGTGAGTGAGGAGGTCAGAAGATAACCTTGGGTGTCATCCTTAGAAATGCTATCTACCGCTCTTGAGACAGAGTGCCTCAATGGCCCAGAGCTTACCAGGTAGGCTAGCTTGGCTGACCAGGGCCAGCAGGGATTTCCCTGTCTCCACTTTCCTAGTATTGATATTATAAGTGAAATTTGCATATTAAAGCACACAACTCTCATGTTTTCACACAGCTGCAATTAGCAGCCCATCTTATCCCAAATACCGCATTCTCTTTTGTTCTCTCCTGTTATTGCTCTTTTAATTGCTATGGTTTGGAAAAGTGTTTCCTCAAAGGTCCATGTGTTAGATGCCACCAGCAACGTGTGGTAGGTCCTTAGGTGTGTGCCCTTGAAGGGGATCATGGGACCCCAATCTCTCAGCTATGAGGTGAGCAGTTTGCTTCTCCCTGTGTTACACCCAATGCAACGGAACAATGGTCCCACCAGAGCTGTGAAACAGAGTAACCTCTTCCTCATTATAAGTTGATTGCCTCATGTGTTTCTTTGCCGCAACAGACAGCCGACCAAACAGTACTTCGTGGAGTACATATTTATACCTTTCATGTTTGTCCTGTGGGTGACTCTTGGGCCAGACCGGGAGATGAGCTTGCTCAGAGTTGCACTACAAGGAGTGGGGTGCTGACTGCACGATCTTTCAGAGTTCTGCGTAGCTGTGGAGCTCCAGCATGCTCTTCTGAATGGCACTCCAGCCAGTAACTGAGCGTGTGTCTGCTGTCAGGGAGACAATTTCTCTACTAAGCAATTTTTGCTGATTCCAGAAAAGCAGATCTACACAATGCTTTAATGGCCTCTCTGCTCAATTCCTTCTCTTTTCTTTTTCCTTCGTAGGTGTAGTCTTAGTAAATCTTTTACATTCTGTCTCTGCATGCCCTTTGCAGTCAGCACATACAGCATTTCCTGGACCCTGTCTCCTGATGATTGGCACTAGGGGCTTCCAGTCTTTTTCTATTACACATAACAGGGATTGGAAATCTTTGCACATGTGTCTGTGCAAGGAATTAGGAAGCTGGACTCCTAGAGGTCGAATTGTGGCTTGGTTGAAAACTTTTTTTGAAATTTTGGACACAAATTTTGCAGCTACCCCCTCCTCCCACAAGGTTCCAAAGGCAGAGAGAATCATTTTTTCCATAACGTTGCCAGCAGTGTGTTATCACACGAAAAATTGTTCCCAATTTTATAGCTATTATGTTATAGTTGGTTTAAATTGCCTTTATTTTTAAAAGAGTAAAAAATAATATGTGCACATGCAGGTGCCTGCGGTGGAGTTACAGGCGGCCATGAGCCGCCTGACATGGGTGCTGGGAACCAAACTCGGTTCCTCTGCAAGAACAGCAAGCGCTCTTCTCTGCTGAGCCTTCTCTCCAGCTCCTTGCTTTTCTTTTATTACAAACGAGGTTGAATCTTTTTAAAAACCACTTAAAATGATGTCTAAGAAGTGAAAAATAGGATTTTATATTAAAACGAGTAGAGTAGAAACAATTTGTATTGGAATTTTGAAGAGATAGAAATTTAAACCTTCTGCCTGTAGAGGGTTACTGCATGCTGAGGCCCAGACATCTTTGGGTACATAGTCTCTTTCCTGTGTTATTTGGGAAAATATGATTATCTTGATACAAGAGGGCGGTTAGACCCACCAACTCATGGCAGCTGTGACAGCACAAGATATGCATAAGCTCAAGCCACACAAGATCCCAGAATGCAGGGGGAAGGTGGACGTGAGGTCCCACTCCTAGCTGAGGACCTATTGTAATCTATAGTTGCAGAGAGAGACAGATGACAGAGAGACAGAGGTTTTCTTTAAGGCTGTGACAGATTAACCATGACCTAGTGGATGGCATACAGTTGAGTATATGAATGACACACATTTGACTCAATGGGTTCAAATAAAAAAAAGGCACAAAGTTGGGTGGTCTGGAGAGATGGATATAGGAGGAGTCGGTGGAGGGGATGGATATGATAAAAATCCAAGGTAGGAAATTCTCTAAGAATTAGACAATTTTTTGAGAAGTCATACATTGATTTGAGGGAGATTTTCTTTTTCTTTTTTGTGTTTGTGGTGTGCGTGTGTATGCATGCCTATATGTGTATTGTGTATGTACATCTGTGTCTATGTGTTGTATGTCTGTGTGTGTGTGTTGTGTGTGTGTCCGTGTATCTGTGTCTATGTGTGTGTCTGTGTAGGTGTATGTGTTGATGTATGTCCGTGTCTATGTGTTGTGTTTGTCTCTGTGTGTGTGTCTGTCTCTGTGTGCCATATGAGTGCAGGTACCTCAGGAGGTCAGAAGAGGGCACTCTGGAGCTGGAATTACATGCAGTTGTGACTAGGAAGATGATAAGAAGCTCCATGGCTAGCCAAAGAATTACAGTTCATTGTGTTAAGATTCATGAAGGAAGAGAATTTTTATCGAAGACTGAGGGAGGTCTTGGAAGAAGTAGCATTTAAACCAGACCTACAAAGTCCTGATAGTTTTCTGGATAAGGGCAAGAAGGAATGGTCTTGGGTACTCTGTTTCATTCCCCTTTTACAGGCTGCTGTCACAAAATGCCAGAGACAGTGATTTGTAAAATGTTGAACTTTATTTCTCACAACTGTGGAAACTGGGAGATCCAGTATCAAGGCAAGGTGATGCCAACTGTGATCCAAGAGCTGCCACTCTGTCTGTCTCTGTCTGTCTGTCTCTCTGTGTCTGTTGGCTGGGATACCTTGGCTGTCCTCCATATAGCCTCTCATTCTCTACTGGGCCAGCTTGGGCAGGGTTGTCCAAGTGGAGCCAGGATCCTAAAAGAAAGCGCCTGTTTGAGAGACCTTGAGTCTTACACTCTAGACCCATCATTTCCACCATGTTCTGTTATCTTAAACAAGTTGCATGCCTAGCTTGGATGCAAGGAGTGAGAGACTTACACTGATTCTCTGTGGAAGGGAGCGTACTGTAAGGAGTGCGAGACAAGATGGGTGAGAGCGTATATTCATCTTGGAACCAGGTATGGAATATGTGTTATTGGACTACACAGAGTTTTAAGCTGGAGCCAGCAGTAGCAGGGCCATGGCCTGGGTCATTCTTGCTCCACTGTGGTGGGAGCTTTCAGTAGCACACGCCGGACCTTGTCATTTGGTTGGCATCTATGCAAGGTCTAGAAGAGCACCTTTTCCTGAGGATCATATAGCACCCAGAGGGTCAAACTCGCCCCTTTTGGTTGACAGCATGCAGGGAAATCCCTGTGCTTTCGGTGCCGGCAGGTTTCCCAGTGAGGTGCCTCCGAGTGGCTTTCACAGAGACGGCCCAGCTTGTTTGTACTTGTGAAGCTAATACCCTCACCACAAGCTGAGCTGTGAAGAATCCCAGACTTGTCTAAATTATAATTTGTTTGTTGGGCCTTAAGGGGATCTGGAAAGCCAGCTCCAAATCCGCACATAAGTGTATTTCCTCAAACTGGCGTTTCTCGCTTCTCGCCTGGGCATCTTCTAGGACGGTATTTTGTCTAGTACTGTGTGCTGGTTGGGAAGTGATTGCTTCTCCATGAGCTCACTTTGGACCCTTCTCTCTAATGCTGGGGAGGAACCCTACTTCTCTTCTCTGCCAATATGCTCTGTCCACAGGAGGACTAGGAGGAGGGAGGAGATTCTAGCTGGCCGACAGCCTCTCAGCATCACCCCAGCAATATATAATTCATTCCCCTGGTGAATAACAACAGAGAGGTTATTGGTTAAGACTAGACCCATTAAAGACAAGCTAGCCACAAGAATACATCAAGCAAACAGAGGCTAGGCAATATGGCTGTTGTCTGGAGAGAGTGTGGCTCCGCCTTTGAGTTCCTAAACCAGGACTGGTGAGACACACCTGTGATCCCAGCAATGACAAAGATGGGAGGCAGAGACAGCTAGGTCCCTGGAGCTCACCGGCTAGACAACTAGCCTGCCCTACTCATGAAGTACCAGGCCGGTAAGAGACACTCTCAAACAAAAAAGGTAGAAGTCACCTGCACCCCATCCTTGCATGCATACTCTACCTCCTCCTCCCAAGAAAAAGAAACATGAAGTAAATAATAGGAGAAGAGTTACACAAGCAAACTAGCAAGGGGCACTGCCTGTAAAGGCGGTAAGTGGGATGAGAAAAGCCCTCAGGAAAGGTGGGTCCTGTGCCCCACTGCACAGAAAGGCCCATCTTCGCAGGAAGAGCCCCTTGATGCTAAAGGAGAATCAAGATGGAGGGAAAGTTGGGAAAGAGAAGATGTCTAATTTTCCATATCTTATTGCATTCCATGTTCCCATGTGATATCAGAGGGTAGCAGCCGCATCTGGCCTCTCCTTGGCATCTGGCCTCCAGCTTCACAGGCTCAGACCAGCCAGTTGGGACACTTGGGCGCCGTCTTTAAAGCATTCCCCCAGTGTAGTAGTGCACAGGAGCCAGGGGGAACACCGAATGTGGGGACCTGTATCCCTTGGCTGCATCAGCATCACTAAGTGACTGGATCTAGACTCTCCTTCTAGGAGGTGGTCTGGAAGTCAGACAGCAGACCTGGGAAGACTGTATGGCAAGATCAGTGGGGCGGGGGGGGGGGTGTGGAGGACAGGTGCTCAGGGAGGCTGCGAGCTTCCCAAATGTCCCATCCGTAGTGGACAAATAGCAAACTTAGTGAGATCCCATACTGAGAGATTGAATGCCATTTTCTTTTGCTTTAGTGGCAAGGCGTTGATGTAGATGGAAAGTCACCCCCACACAGTGTGGAGGGGACACTAATCCTTCATAAAAGAACCTTGAAAGAAGCCCCAGAGATGACCCGGTCTAATGAGTTCCCATTGGAAACGACACCAGCGGTGTCACTCAGGTTATGTGAAAATGAGCAGAGGAGAATGGCCGACTAAGCAGAGGGGTGACGTCTGATGCCTGTCTCCGGAACACCTCAAAAACGGAAGCAGGAGAGGAGGTCGCGGAGTATGACGGACGCTTAGTGTTGTGAACTTGAATTTTATTTCACTTCAGAGAGAAAAGTTGGCTTACCCGAATAGAGACAGACAAGGGGTACGTACTAAGAAAGATTTCACTCACACCTGAATGCCAGGGCCAAAACTTTTCAATTTCGACGTTCGGTCTTTTCACAGAGATTTCTGAATCTTTGGAGAGATTATGGTGTGTTGAAATTTTCTGGTTGAGTGTTTTCTTTTAGGAAACAACCCCTTAGGAACAGAGGTCCAGAGTGAGAGGCGAAAGCAATTCAGAACCCCAATTTTTCTAAGACAGCTAACAGTTCCACTTGAAATGATCAGTATGATATAGAAAAAACTGCTTCCTTGGTCTCTGCGCCAATCTTAATCTTTTGGGAATTTTTCTTCCACAAAGTGTCTTAAAAAGGACCAATCTTCCTGTTCATTGAAAGGTCTACCTTAAGTCTCACTACCAAAACTTTTCAAAACATTATTTTAAAATCATCAAAGTTTGGCAAATGTTGGGAAGAAGTACCTGGAAGCAGCTTTCTTGTTTTTGATTTCCCAATTATTTGTGATATGTTCCTTTTCTTAGTGGATCAGTTCTCAACTCCCAAAGAGTGGGGGCCATTCATGTACTCAGATGTTTACGAGGACCCAATATCCTCAAGTGTCTCTACTAACCTGGACATGACCTAAGTTTTCATTCAGAGCTGTTTATCATGGTCCTTTGCATCCTGTGGCTCGAGGCATCTGCCACTGATGCAGGAAGTAATCTGTCTCCCTTGCATCTAAGCATAAATAGGAGAACTCTCATGTCTACACATATCCAGTTATTTCAGGTCAGAACTAGAATGCCAGTTTACACTGGTTAAAGAGTGTGGCAGGTTCTACGGTGCCAACTGGCTTATCTCACTTAGTATTGCAATCTCAAAGCTCACCACATAGAACATAATGGTAGAAGTTGTTTTAAGAGGCGAGTACCATTCCATTGTATATTGTTATACCCCATTTTGCTTCTCATTTATCTGTTTTAGACACGTGGGCTGTGTCCTTGCTTTAGCAGCTGTCAACATTGCAAATATCTCTCCCTGTGTACTCAAGAGCCTGCTTTCAATTCTTTGGGGTTATACCTCTAAGACAGAGCTTTCTGGGTAATATGGCCCAACTTTTCTTTTAAAAAACAAAGATTTATTTACCCATTTATATATATATGAATGTGTTTTTTGCATATATGTGCATACACACACACACACACACACACAATCCAGTGTCTGAGGAGGCTAGAAGAGGGCACAGCTTCTCTGGCACTGGAGTCATGTGGTTGTATGCCACCATGTGGGTGCTGGAAGCTGACCTTGGATCCTCTGCAAGAGCAGCCAGAGCATTGACCACTGAGCCTTCTTTCCAGTCGCATAGCCTATGTTTTCAAATTTGCTGTGTTCCATTTGAGCCTGAACTCATTTAATGAAGCTCGTGGTTTTCTAGAACATACACCCAGAGGATGACAAAGGAGATAAAATGTCCTCTTAGTGACTCATTCAGCAGCCAGTTCTGCGTGTGTTGAGGTGTGAGCTGGGAGCTCTGGTCAACGTAGGTGACTCTTAGAAGCAAGACTTCATCAACAGCTTTGGTACATTCAGGATGAGTGGCCTCAGCTGCTGGTTTGGGCATCTAAGAAGCAAGAGAATCATGGTGCTCTTTACCCCAGAGGAAGGTTTAGATGAGGGATGTGACCAGATCATTGGCAAGACCCTGCAAGTCTGAGGAAGTACGCAGATGGGGCCAGCTATTGACCAGGGCATTTTGTGCTGACTGGGCTTTCTGAAGTCTGGCTGGCTGTGGTGGCCTTGGGTACACTCCTTCTGAGCGATGCCTCGGTTAGGCACAGAGAGCAGAAGCCTTCTAGGCAGATTCATTGTGGTGGATGTGGTTAAAATTTGCTGCAAAGGCGGTGCAGTGGCAGGGCTGCCGAGGTAACCGAGGCAAAGAGTATCAGATGCCTTTGATGGTGAAGGTAAAGTTAGCTGGGCATGTGTTAAGATAGGCGCAGAGAAGGAGACACTTAGCTAAATACAACTACAAAGCTCTCACCAGTTGCTGCCGATTAGATGAATTCAGTGCATATGGGTGTGGCCATGACCTTAAGCCGTTGTGAAGCTCGAGGGTGAGGCACCATTCCTTCCTTCTAAGGGGAAAAGTGGGTCAAGTTGAACTTCTAACTGGAGACTAGACTTTCACGATACATTGCAGTTCTGCATGCCTTGTTCTGACTTATACTGGATCTTATTAAATACTCTAAGCAGGATCAGGGAGGTCCATGGGGCTCTGGTTTGGTTAAACCCAATTTTACACCTGAAAGACCTAATTTAACCGTAATTGAATGCATGGTGGGAAGGGAGTGTAGCCGAGCCACAGAGCACTTGCCTAGTGTGCCTAGGAGCAATCCCCAGTAGGACAGACACAAAGATTATCATAAGTGGAGGCAGAGAACTCTTACTGTTGTGTAGTTTCTTCTTCTTGAGGGAGGAAAGAGGTTTACAAGACCCAGGAAGCTGAGGAAACGGATGAGGTTCAGGCAGGCCAAAGTTCCAAGCCTCATGGTGTTCCTCCTCATGAGCCACAAGCACTTGCTGAGGGAGATGAGACTCCTGTGTGGAGCTGTCTATGAGTTCCTCAGGAAGCTCCAGGGATGCAGTTTGGTGAGCTGTCACCCACTCTGTGAGATACATACACATATAACAAAATTAACCTTAAAGTCCATACCAATGCAAATTATTCATACCTATATCATATCCCCCAGGGTGTCCTTAAACTCACAGAGATCCATCTGACTCTGTCTCCCAAATCCTGGGATTAAAGACGTGTGTCACCATTGCCTGACCTCTAGCGGCTTTAGCTTTGCTTCTGGTCTTCAGGCAAGATTTAGTTATCAAAATACAAATAATATACCACTGCACTTGTGTGTGTGTGTGTGTGTGTGTGTGTGTGTAGGTCAGTGTTGAATGTCTTCCTCGGTGGAGCTCCACTCTATGCATTTTTTGAGGCAAGGGCTCTCCTCATCAGGAAGTTTCCAGGATCTCCTTATCTCTTTGTGCTCCCAACCACTCCCCATGCCGGGATTACAGATCGATGCCACCATAGCTGGGTGTTCCATGGGGACAGGCGCTTTACCAGCTGAGCCATCTCCCTAGACCCCCTTTTACATTTTTTGTACAAATTTTAAAAGCAAACTTCAGATTTACATTTGAGCCAAATTATGGTTTCTCTGTTGCAGCTTTTAGTATCCTCTTGAGTTATTTATTTTTATCATAGATAAGTACTTTGAGAAAGGTATTGCTACAGTGTTTATAGTTAGAAATTTCTTCTTCCTTCCAGTCTCAGATTAATCTAGTCAGAGGAAGGGTCCTCCCCCTGATGACTGCTTACCTGGGTTTCAGGAACTGGCCCTTTGGCCACAGTGTAGGATGCTAAGTATGTCCCCTGGAACTTTAGTTTGAAGATCTTTATTGCAGCAGAGGCATAAATAGTAGAAGCAGTAAAACTATTCTGTAGGATCCTGGTGCTCCGTGTCTTCAAAATATCCCTCTACCCAACGGTCATAAACATGACATAGCATTTTCAGATTTTCCTAAGGACTCTATAGAGTAGGGGCAAAGAACCGAGAGAACCTGATTTATCCAATCTGAATCTAGTGCTGGTTGTCGCTTGTATGGGAATCTGGACGTACAATTCAGCCTGAGAACACAGGTGGGTCCACGTTAAGAAGCATGGCCAAGGCCATTGCGAAGGGCCCATCCTTACATCCTGCTCTTTAATGCTATTTGTGGAAACTTCGGGTTGAGTTGGATGAAGGAGATGAGGAAGACTTGAAGGAAGTTGGGAGAAGTTCAAGGCAACTCAGCTCCAAGAACAAGATAGACAATAGGCAGCAACGCAGCTTGAAGGACACAGTAGCTGGTTCGCAAGGAATGCCTACAAGTGCACGCCAGCCAGCGGACGATGGTGCACAGTGTATACCAGTCTGCAGGGGAGCCGTTCTCAAGAGAGAATAAGAGAAAAATAGCCCCAGAGTGGGGGAAGGCTGCCATTCACTAGATACACTGCTCACAACATTCATTGCGCTCACCCTAAACAAGGCCCCATCCAGACCCTATCGCTTCAAATCTGGTCCACAAAACACACACACACACACCATATATATATATATATATATATATATATATATATATATATATATATATATATATATATTTATATATATAAATATATATAAAATCTAACAATGTATGGCAAGGCTTTTGTTTTTGAGAGTCAAATTACATGATTAAGGAATTGTTTCATCCTAATCAATTATGCTGTGGGAGGGGTACCTTCCCAGTGAGGTCTTAGATGCAGAATTGATTGTTGCCATTCATTCCTGTCCAGATCAATTTGTCATTGGCAGAAATTGAAGATGGAAATCTCTCTGTGCTCAGATCAAGCTTGGCTCAGTAGGGAAGCAGCAAGACGAGAGAGTACAACCCGACTTAGGTCCCTTTCATGGACGACTGAGGCCACACAGAATGTGAACTGCTTCTCTGTTAGCTCATAAAAGCATCAGAAGCTGAGGGACAGCCTGAAGCAGGGATGTTTCTCCTGAGAGAAAAGGAAGACGCCGCTCTTTAACTTGCCTCAGTCCTAGCCCCAAAGTTGGAGCATGCTACAGTTTTTCTCCTCCCCTCTCCTCAGAGTATCTCTTCATTAAAGGATGGCCCTGAAAAGCCCAGCGCTCAGGTGGTGCCTGACCTGGTTGATGACTTTGAGTAGAGACACCTACAAAGCAATACCATTTTCAAAAAGCCTCGTCTGCTCTGGATGGATATGTGACTCCCATTTTAAAGCAGGAACGGCAGCAATTCCTCTTTCCCTGTTTGCTGAGATGTAAAGTCACCCACGTCTTTCAGGATGGCGTCACAGCCACCCTTTCAACGCATCCTGACTGCTTTGGAGGAGCCGTTCCCTTCAGTCCTTTTAGAAACAGTGACTGGAGAGTTGGTTTTCTTCAGGCTTTAACTGGAGGGAATGTCTGTCTGGAAGGCTGCAGTTGGCCGCAGCTGGCGTGCTCACAATCACATATGGCTCCCTCGCGCCTTCCACGATTGGCACAGAAACTCGGCCAGAATCCTGAAAGGAGTCTTGGCTAGTGCCACGAAAGCTGGCCCTTTGAGAAGATTTTATTTGGTCACGGAATGGATGCAGACTATTATGGTCTTTTTGTTTACACATAAGGGCTCAGCCAGGGAACAAACCCACAAGTTTCTGGATACCATATTGCCTGAATTTGCACTGTCTCGAGGAAATAAACACTCCCTTCCAGGACTATTCGGTGTGATTCAGCTACTGCTGGACATAATGGGGGAAAATGGTCACTTGGATGCAACAAATATTGTCACCTAAGTTTCTTCAGTTACCATAAAGGTCGTTGAAGAAAAGTCACAAACTCTTTTGGCCCAATTGTTTTCCTGTAGGGGACTGACCCCTCAGACTTAGCAAAGGGGAAAGCAAAGGTTAGCACAGATTGGAGCCCAACAGAGCCCGCTCAGGGTTTCGATGTGAAAAGTCTGAGGACACCTAGACACATCAAAGCACTTCTCCGAGGTGCTCCACCCACGAGACCGCCTTTGAATGGATGTTGCTTTAATGGCACACACTTGCAGTTCAGCACTTAGGAGGCTGAGGCAGAAGGATAATGAGTACTTGGCCAGCCTGGGCTTCACGGTGAGTCTGGTTTCAAAACAAAGAAACAAACATATCTGAACATGGTTTCATGAATTCTCCCCTCACTGATTCGACCTCATTAACTACAAAAGAAAACATGTTGCTGCCGAGACCACTCAGAGGTAAGAGCTTGTTCCACCATCGTGAGTTCAGATCCCAGCACCCACATAAGAAGCGGAGAGTCCCCACACATGCGGAAGGATTTTCAGGGGTTGCTGGTTCCGATGTGGAGGTCCTACCTCTGAGGAACAGGAACAGTTGCCTGCAAGAGATGCAAGAAGACACAGGTATACCCTTTGGTGTCTGCCCACCCGTGTGAGCATTCCCAGGTACACACACATAGGAAAAAATTTAAAAATCTAAGAAAAACAAGGAAAACAGAGGACGTGAATTTAACATTGGTGTGAGGATTTGGTGCTGATATAAAGCCTCATTTTAACTTTGTAAAGTGAGCAACAGGGTGACAATTTTACCACTTTTGGATAGAGGGTTCAGAGTTCAAACCTTTGGTGCTATTTTGAGAATGACTTGGTACTAACATCAAAGGTGGCGCCACAGTTCCGGTCCTTCTACCAGCCAGGCAATCATGGTGCTCTCATTAAGATGCGGTATGGAGAATTAAGATTTTTATTTACAATTTTGGATCTGTTCCCTCTCCCATTTAAATAGGCCTTGCATCTCAGAATAAGTTATAAAATAATGAGACCAAGATTTTCCTTTCTCTCTTTTAAAAAAGATTGCTTTTAACTTCTATTTATGTTCAGGATATGTATTTCCAAAGTAGAATAATTTAAATGCAAAAGTTTTGGTGTGTCTATTTCAGTTCATTTTTTTTTTCTGAGAGGAGGAGCTTGGCTCCCTGGGCTGTGATGTCTGTAAGGGGAGAGCTTACAGCATGCGGGCAGGTGGAGTGCCCCCATTTCTGCTACCAGTTCCTTGTCATCACTGGTTTAGGTGACCGATCCTCCCCGTGTCTTTACGTGCCAGCCAACCTCCCTTTAAAAACAAACAAACAGGGGGTTGGAGAGATGGCTCAGCAGTTAGGGGCACTAGCTGTTCTTCCAGAGGGTTCCGGATTCAATTCCCAGCACCCACACGGCAGCTCACAACTGTCTGTAAACCTGTTCCAGGAGGTCCAACACCCTTATAACAGACATATATGCAGGCAAAACATCGATATATGTAAAATAAAAATAAAAATATGTTTATCAAACAAACAAACCCAGAAGGGATAATCAGTTCAGTCCTTGGTCCTTAAATCAACCATTACAGCATTAAGGTTATGTATAAATTCACAAAAGGTAAATAGATTTATGTTTAAATATTATCGGTGTTATTAGCATTCACCATTTTCACTATAATGACACAGGGATGGTCTTTCCTAATCTAGTTATAAATTATGCTTATTATTTTCAAGTGTTGGAAAGAATTTATTTATTTATTTTTTGTTGTTCCCAAAGTCCTTTTCTTTCTGTTTTGTTTTTATTTTCCTTTCTTTCCCTGTGATGGGCTGGGAACTCTCTGGAAGTGTTTGTGTACATACCTTTAACATTTTTCCTTCACCAATTCTGAAAAGTTGACTTCCATACCACTTGCAGGACCTGGGCTCTCTCTCTGCTTAGGACAGAGGGGGGCTCATTAATTAGTCTGAGGCTCGATGTTCCTTGAAGACGGAAGGCCACAAATCCACCCATCTGCCTGCTGTTGTTCAGCCTGCTAAGTTGATTGCTCATGGGGCAACCAGCTAGGAAGTAACACTGACGAACAATGGTGATTCTGCTGCACTTTCAAGTGGTCCATGAGATGCTCCACACCCTAGTACACACGTCACACACATTGTACACCACATACATCTTCCTAACACTCCCCGAAGGTGGCTGTTACAACGTGCTGCACACTGGATGGCTTGAATCAGTAGACACTTATCCTCCGCTTGTATAGCCCTGAAATCTGAAAGCAGTGTGACAGAAAGGTGCTGCTCCCCTCTTGGGTTCTGGGCAAAGTCCTTTCTACCTCTTCTGGTTTTCAGTGGTGGTCACTGTCCCTTGGCCTGTGGCCGTGTCATTCCAACGGGAACCACTGCCATCACGTGGCTTCTTCCTTCTTGTGTTTAGATCTATGTCTCTACTTCTCTCTCTCTTCAGGATCCCAGCCGTTGAATTTAGAAGCTGCCCTGATTCTAGATCACTTTTACTATGGCTGAGGCTGACGTGTCCTCTATGGGATCCCGAACAAATGATCAGCTCCTAGGAGCAGTTGTAAGGGTTGGCTGGTAGTAGAAGGTCACTGGTGCACTACAGCTGGGTGCTGTGTTCATTTACCGCTTGGTGGCTGATTGATTGATTGACTGATACAGGTCCTACTCTGTATCTTAAGCTGACTTGGATCTTACTGTATACTGAAGGCTGGCTTTGAGCTTGAAATATTCATGCCTCCTAAAAAAAAAGCTGTGATTAGTCGTGGGAACCCCCCGTGCCCAGCCTGTTTCTATTTTTACAAATGAATACCAGGAGGAATTGAGAATTTAAGGATCTATGCAGTTACAGCTTTAGCTGCAGCCTCAACAATTGACCCCAGGCATCCTGGGCATCTCTGCTCTCAACTGCTTCATTGACAAGGACTTGGCTGGCCAAGCTGCCTGACCCTCTTGTGACTGCATCAGTGGCCACACCCAGGAGCTCGAGGGAGGGCCTCATCCGTGTGCAGGTTCCTCGGCATCTGAGCAGGGAATCCCGTTTTCAGTGAGGCTGGTGGGGCATGGGCCCAGCTCTTACTGCCACCTGGGTAATTGGTTTTCTGTGTTCATTTCAATAGTGAACAATATTAACTGAAGCTAGAGATGGGACGGAGATAGCAGCATTGTGGAAGGAACAAAGAAATGTTAATGTGTGGAGTCTCGGGTCTGGGGAAGATGAGGGACGTGATAATCGAATATTAAGGCGGAGGAGATTGCACTGCCGCTTGCGTGCCATTCATCATTGCTTCCATCCCGGGCCGGTGGCAGAATTCGGAGTCTGAGGAGACTCGGGCATTATCTCTGCAGTTTATTTACATCTCAAATCGGGTTGCTCTGACAAGAGAGAAAGAAATTCCAGGGAAGAAATGTAACTAAGTGATATATTTCTCGCAGAAAGTGCAAACAAAATAAAGACTACCTGCCTCAATACATCATCTCAGAAGTGATCCGAATGCTTAAGTCTGCACTTTGTATTTCTTGCCACCGTTCCATATCCAGGAGCCCACGTCTCTCCTGTCCTTTACCAGTCTGACTGCCTCTTCCCAAGCTCTTAGCACTATTTTTAAGGCACTGAGAGTCTTCCCGGGGTCTGTTTCCCACATCGCCCCCTTCTCTCTGCGTAACCTCCTGGGCCACCTCACCTTCATGACTTTATCCCTGGCAGGCCTTGTGCTAATGATTCTAAAACGTTACCTACCTTGGCACCGATTGCTTGTTCTTCTCTCCTGAGTTATTTAAAAGTCTTTCTGAAAAGGCAGAGGTTAAGCACCCTTATCCAGAATGTTTGGGATCGTAAGTGTTTTGAACTTGGGAAAATAGTTCATACATCTAATGAAATCTTGATAAAGGGATCCAAGTCATATACATAATATGAAGGTAATTGTATGTAGTATTTTAAGTAACATAGTGCATGAATGAACATGTCACAGGCTGGGTTTTTCCACTTGTGGTATCATGATGGACCTCAAAAAATTTCCAACTTGAGAACCGTGGTGTCAGATTTTTAGGTTAGTGTTGCCAAATCTGTGTGATACTTTTGTAGTTAAAATCAAGATGATATAAAAAAGAAACTATTTCTCTATGCCCTTTGTCTTGCATTTGACTTATTTTAAAAAGATTTATTGATTTTATTTTAGATGTATAAATATTTTGCCTGCAGGTTTGTATGTGGACCAGGTGTATGTATGTATGTATGTATGCATGCATGAGTGCTAGGTGTCCAAGGAGGTTGGAAGAGGACATTGGACCCCCTAGAACTGGAATTACAGATGGCTGTGAGTCACTATGTAGATGCCGAGAACCCAACCCAGGTCCTCAGGGCGAGCAGCCAGTGCTCTGAGTCCCTGCCTCATGCTTTTTTGAAAAAGTTTGTTAGAGTCTACAAGATGACTCAGTGAATAAAAGCGCCTGCTCCCATGCCCAACAACCATAATGCAACCCCAGAACTCACATAGGAGCACACACACTTGGTGTGTGTGTGTGGGAGGGGACACACTTGTGTGTGTGTGGGGAGGGGATAGACTGCATAAGTCACCTTCCTCCTTACATCACTTGAGTCCTGGGATCTTACCTGCTGCCATGTCAATGGCCCTCACTTGACTTTTCTCACTTTTGAAGGAGAGTGGTTACGTTTTTAGTCTCTTACAACTCTTACAGAACCTTTATGTATCCATAAGAAAACACAAATATTAATGTTAAACACACAGTTGTTATTTTTTATTTAGATTTTTTTCCATGACAGGGTACAGAGAACACTTCCATTGTCCTTTCTTTTCTTTCTTTTTTTTTCTAAATTTATGACTGTACAGCATTCAATTGTCTGGCTCTCCCATAATTTATTTACCTGATTCCTACAGGTGGGCAACTGAGGAGCTTCCTGTCACTTGCTGGGATGATCGATGTCATGTGTCAACTTCACTGGGCAGCAGGCATCCAAATACGAGGTTTACCATTCTTCTGGGTGTGTCTGGATGAGATTAACTTGTGCTTGGTGTAGCTGATTGTCACCTCCCCACACATTGTGGGTGGGCCTCATCCAATCTGTAGAGGGCCCGAATCAAATACAGAAGCGGAAGGAATTCTCTCCCCAGCCTGTTTGTCTTTGGACTAGGGCATCAGTCTTGTCTCTGGACAACTCAGAGAGGAATTTACACCGTGGGCTTTCCTGGGTCTTCTGTTCTCAGCTGCTGTAATCGTGACAGCAAAATCTTTATTCTCTCTCTCTCTCTCTCTCTCTCTCTCTCTCTCTCTCTCTCTCTCTCTCTCTCTCTCTCTCTCTCCCTCTCCCTCCCTCTCTCTCTCTGTGATTCCCAGCAGCCTCTACAGTACCCTGTACCATGGATGCTCAAGGCCCTCATATGAGACAGTCAAGTGTTTCTGTGTAGCCTGTGCACAGCCTCCTGCGTACTTTGTATTATCTCTAAGTTAGTCACAGTAAGTCAGGAATAAAACTAGTCACCAGCATATTGTTTAGGGGACAATGACAAGAAAAGAAATCTGGACATGTTTGCACCAGATGCATTTAGAAATATTTGCTGTATATTATTGGTTGATTCCATAAGTATGAAACCTATACATGCGTATGTATGACTGTCTACATCTGTGTGAGTGTGTACATACATACACTCTTGACTGTGCTTCTCCAGGGATCCTGGCCTAACACCCGTGCATTGCCACAGTGTAGTGATGAGAAACTCAGCCCTACCTGGCCTCCCGCACTCACCTGGATATCCTTAGGATACATTTGCCGAGGTAGGATTGGGGGACAGAGGATGCATGCATTCCTAATTTTCTTAGGATGACAAATCGCTCCTGGCAGTGATGGTCTAAAATCAAGTTCTTACCGGCAGTGAGTCTTCTTGTCCCCCCTCAACAAAAGGCGTCAACACCTTTTTCAGGTTTTTCTTCCGTAGAGAGATGAGAAATGGCGTTCAGGTAGCCAGCTTGCGTTTCTCATACCGCAAGTGAGTTTGAACATCTGTTTGTATATTTAAGAGATGTTATTTGTCTTTTTCTGTGAACTGAATAATCACTTCTTTTGCCCATTTGTTTTGATTTGAGTTCTTTTCTAGGGACAAACTGCAGATGATTATGATGAATGTTTTTGGAGACAGGATCTTGCTGAGTAGCCCAGGCTGGCCTGGAATTCACAATCCTCCTGCCTCCGCCTCCTGAGACCTGGAATCACGGCACATACCACCACACTCAGCCAAGTTCCTAATTTTAATGTTCAACACTTTCCATGAATGAGACACATTAGGTGTGCCTCAGTTTACCGTAGCTCTCCAAGAGAATGCACATCTCCCCTTCCTTTGCTCCTGACTGTTCCTTTGTTCCCTCTATTCTGAGTAATAGAACCCAGCACAGAAATTGCAGCGTTATTCTAGAACCTTTTCCCTGTTTGTTCAAGCAACACTGGAAGAATTCCTGCCTCGGATCTGTGACTATGACAGGTGAACCTGAAAACCAGCCATTTTTCGGGCATAGATGGGAGAATAGCTGTGTGGAGGAAGACGGGTGGGAATCACAGAACAGGAAGCTGTGAGCCTCCGGCATCACTTGCTGCGCCAACAATGGCTCACCTCTAAGTGGATGGACACAGGTCTGAAGGAAGATTTAGCCACAAATAGGTAAAGGCTAGTCCCAGATAGAGAAACTTAGCCAAATCCAGGGAGAGACTTTAAGAAAGATTGTATCACCTCATCTGGGAAACCACCATGACCTTGACTGATTTCTCAACCATTTCATAGGCATTGCCTAAGGCCATCGGAAAACACAGATAATTACATTATTATTTGTAACAGTAACAACATTACAGTTAGGAAGTAGCAATGAAATAATTTTATGGTCGGGGGTCACCACAACATGAGGAACTGTATTAAAGGGTCACAGTCTTAGGAAGGCTGAGACACACTGCTCTAGGGTCTCATGCAGATAGAGCCAAATCATCTCACCCGATTCATTTGCTAAAACTGTCATTTCCAATGTGACTATGTTTGGATATAGCACTTTTAGTGAGGTAGTTAGGCTAAATTTGGTCAAAATGGAAAGGACCAAACTTGACAGGACTTTCATCCAAAGGAGAAGGAAAAGGAGAGAGGAGGAGGAGTGGAAATATCACAGCACGCGTCATCATTCCCTGGCCACAGAGGACAGGCCGTGCAGGACACAGTGAGAAGCCGGCTGTCCTCAAGGCAAGGAGAAAGTCCGCACTAGAGACCAATCCTGGCACCTAGGACTTGTAACTGTCAGACAGTGAGAAAACAATTATCTGCTATTTCAGCCACCCACTCTCTGGTATTTTATAATAGCAGCCCAAGAAGACACACATTTTAGTTATGTCGGATCATTAATAAAGGCTCTCATCCTTCTTATAAAAAAGCCTTCCTCATTCTCAGCTGTGCACATGGGCAACGATTGGATTCAGCAGGTTCAAACAAACAAACATAAAGGGGTGCGATGAAATTGGGAGGGAGATACTGTGGGCGATTATTGGGGCCATCTGGAAGTTAGGAGGTATTGAGGGGTAGAAAAGATCAAGATACATTGTGTACAAGTGTGAAATTTTCAAGGAATAAATAAAATAAAATTAAAAAATGAAATATTAAAGAACTTTTAACTTACACCTCCCAAACTAGTTCTCTAATTAGGAGCTAGAAACTATGGCAGGGCCAATATGGCTCACCATATGTTTTGAATAAAGTTTTATTGGAACACAAATCACTCATTTGCACATTGTCTGAACCTGTGTCTACACTTAGATGGAATTGTTGATTAGATCAGACTGAGATGCTTGACCGGCAAGGCCTAAAAACTTACTATCTGGCTCTCTACCAAAGACCACAGCCCCAGGCCATCTACAGAGATAAGATGGGAAAAGATATAGTTGCCGACTGGATGTGAGTTCTTTCAGCTAGTGTAGTGTAGTGTTGTGTGTGTGTGTGCTTTTACATTAATGGTATTCTATCTTTCTGTTTTTCCCACTTAATTGGGTAAACAAATTCCATAGGATAAATCTCTCTCTCTCTCTCTCTCTCTCTCTCTCTCTCTCTCTCTCTCTCTCTCACACACACACACACACACACACACACACACACACAGAGAGAGAGAGAGAGAGAGAGAGAAAGACTGGGTAATTTGTGGTGTAGGATGCATTGGTTTTGTGAAGCTAATGCACATGTTTATTGCCTTACACATTTATCATTTATTTTGTGAAAATATTAAAGATTTATTCACAACTTACATAGCTGTAACCCTGACACTTAATGGTGAGACTGGAGGCAGAGAAATGAACGTCCCTGGAAGTCACCCAGCTAGCCTAGTATGAGCAGTGGGAACAAGAGAACTTGTCTCAAGTAAGATATAAGGCAAGGGGTGACACTCAAGATTGTCCTCTGACCTCAGTATGCACGTGGTGGCACATGTTTGCCTATATTCACACACACAAACATGCACACAAATCGTACATATATACATGTCATACACATACGCATAACGATAAAAACAAAAAATGACACCCAAGATATACACTGCAAAGTTTTACCTTTGACTCTTCCTTAACTATCTTTTTTTCTTTGCCCCTACAGGTTATTAGTTCTTGTATGTCCTTCAGGGTATTTTTATGAACATAAAGCAAAATTTTCTACCTTATTACATGAGGTAACATATTATACACACACACACACGTACACACACACACACACTCACTCACTTAACAGCACATCCAGGAATTCTTTCTGTAGCTATGAACCTTCTCACATGTGTATAAGTGTATGTATCCTTGTTCTCTTTATATTGTATAGTATTTGCTTCCTGTAGTGTTTCCATACCTTGATGTACCATAGTTTAAGTAGCCCCTTCTAAAATAATCAGCTTTTTAATTATTATTATTACTGAGACAGTAGACCTGGATATTCTGGAACTTGTTTTGTAGACCAGACTGGCCCTGAACTCACAGAGATACCCTGGTCTCTGCCTCTGAAGTGCTGGAATTAAAGGTGCGCACCACCACACCCGGTCAAGAATCACTTTTTTTCTATCCTATTTCTATTTGCAACAACACATGCACACATGCACAGTTTAAATATCAACAGATGGAACTGTGTCATCCTTTAAAGGGACAGCATTTTTTACCTCCTTTGAGGGTGCATCAGAGAGATGAAAGTGGAGTCGCCCATGTGTCTCCCGCTCCAGCAGCCCCAGCTGCTCCTGGTTTCTGGGATGCTATGATTTCTGCCTTGTGTCCTCGCTGTTCTCTGTGGAAACCTCTCCCGGGCCTCGCACATGTCCAGCAAACATCTTTCTCCATGTTTCAACTTGAAAACCTGGGGTCCCATGCCCAGCTCCTGTGGGTAGAGCTGACCATTCTTCTCATGGCCACAGAAGCTTGCTCCCCTCTCTCCTTTTGTGCCTGTTTACCTTGTTTGCCCTCTTTCTGCTTTCTTCACCAAAGAGAACAGATCTTTGTTCAACTTTGTGCTCCTAAAACAGAAGACTGTGCCTGTGTTGGGATAGCTGGATGAATAAATTAACAAGCAAACGATCCCTCAAAACAGAGACGAACCGATCAAATCGAATTTGGACAATGACTCCGAGGGTGTGTTTATCCACAAGTTTGCCAATCATGCAGATGAGCTTATCTCCGTCTACTGATGGAGTTTTGGTGTGATTTGCATGCCGGAGGGGAGGCTGTCAATCCGCAGAGGATTCTTCTCAGCGTTTGTCATTCACTGTAGAACATAAGCTTGCTTTGGGGTTTATGCAGCGCAGCGTCGGCCAATTAGAGGATATTGCAGCTTTGGAAACAAACATCTGCTTGGTGCTGGGTAAATAATATTCAGAGTCTGGTGTTTCATGCCTGTCTCTGTGATTCATTTGAATTCCATATAATTTTGCGTTTGACCATGTAGGACTCACAGAAATCATTTCTATGACCTAAGTCACAGCTACAAAAGCCAGCCTTGTGATTTTCATCGTTGGCCTCGGGTATTGGGAGATGCTTTCCAGTTTGAGGGGTATCTGGGACTAGAGGTACCAGTCCATTTACTGCTAGTTATGCGGCACGAAGGGAAGCAGAGAAAGGCACTTGCTTCCTAATTATATTCTAGATAACATATGTGTGTGTGTGTATCTATCAATCTTCTTGCCCACCCATCTTCCTTCCTTCCTACTTCTTTCTTTCTTTCTTTCTTTCTTTCTTTCTTTCTTTCTTCCTTCCTTCCTTCCTTCCTTCCTTCCTTCCTTCCTTCCTCTCTCTCTCTCTCTCTCTCTCTCTCTCTCTCTCTCTCTCTCTCTTTTTCTTTCTTCCTTTCTTCTATCTATTGCAAAGTCTTATTCTGTGGCCCAGACTGGCCTATGACTTGTTATATAGCTCACGCCTCAACATCCTGACTGATCAAGGCAATTGCAAGTGTGCACCATAACCTGTCTAGAAAAAAAAATCATGGAATGCCATCTGCTTTTGTTTGTTGCTGGTTGGTTTTCCATTTTCTAGGGAAAAAAATGGTCCAGAGAAGTGGAATAAGGAGAGCGGCACTGTCCAGTTCCAATTCTGTAGTAGGGTCTTCCTCAGACGTTTCCCATGTCGTCGGGTTAATATAATCCAGTCCTATATTATGTATTAAACAAAATGGATTGGAGGGACTTGACCTGGGCTCTCAGCTAGCAAAGGGTATGACTGCAGGTTAAAGCTCATCAGCCAAAGCCTGTGTCCTTTCCAGAGTGCTTCCATGCCTCCCCATAGCAGTGACATTTGACTGAGGCTCTCGATGTCTCTATCACAGCTCAGGGTGAATTGGCCATGATCGCTGTTGCTCTTGTTTGCTAATGAAATCATCAAGTGCATTGCTGTCTTCACCCACAGGATTCACAAAAACAGCATCCAAATGCTCCTTGGGGAAACAGGAAGGCCCAGGCGAAAGACCTGCTGCTGGCTGAACAGACAAAAATTAAAAACAAAACAAAACAAACAAAAAAACACAAAAATGAGTGTCAGAGAGTGTAGGGTGTTTGCTGAGATAATCCGAGCTACCTCGCTTCAGAGATCTTATCAAAATTAAACAAACAAGGGCCACTGGGTTTCAACACCATCACTGATGGAGCTTAAAAAGTATTCATGCCTGGTCATCACCCACAGACACTCTGACTCTGTGAGTGTTTTAAACATGCTTTCCACGCTATTCCGATGCAAGGCAAGGTTTTGAAATAAGTCCATGATCCAGTGTATAGGTCATTTGAGCCATCAGACCTTGAGTAAGAATGGCTTTCTTTTAAAACATCATATCAACTCTCTCTGTCTCTCTCTGCCTCTCCCTCCCTTTTCACTGGTCTTCCCCCTCCCTCCCTCTCTCCCTCCCTTCCCTCCTGCCTTCCCTCTCCCTCTCCATCTCTCTCTAGTCAGAAATTCTTTCTTTTTTTTTTTTTCTAGTCAGAAATTCTTAAAAGCTTTTTGACACTAAACCATCTGCTGGAGAAATCTCCCACTAGGTTTCAAATGCCAAACCTTTCCCACTAGCGATTTTCTTTATGATTTTTTTAGGAAAAGAATGAATTATATTTTTTCTCTATGAAAGAAAATACTTCAAAAAATAAAAATGCTCATTAGGTACCGGTAGCACTTGCATGAAAAAAATTATATCAGTTTTATTGGACGCAGGTTCTAGCACTTCTGATGGGGTAGATGATAGCCTCAAAGGTAGGAAACAAGACTGACGGAAGTGGCAAGGTGCTCTGCGGGCAGCAGAAACATAGAAGAAGGGGGATCGCTGATGTTTGGATGTTAAAGGTTTATGTGTTTAAGACTTGATCCCCTGGGGGATGTTTTGGGAGGTTCTGTGGGCTTTTAGAAAGCTCCCGAAGGGATTTGTGAGACCGGTTCATCTGCTTCCTGGGCTGGCCCCATGGTTTGCTCCTTCAGGCTGTACTGCTGTGGCAGGGGTGGCAGTGGGTCACTTGGCCTTGCACTGCCACCCCCAGCGCCCTTTCTCATTGTCTTAATGTTTTCATTTAATTATCGCAGTATGTGTGTGCATGCATGCACAAATGGAAACATGCCACAGCGTGTGTGCAGAGGTCAGAGGCCAATCTCCTGAGTTAGTTCTTTCCTTGTGGATTTTGGAGCTCCAACTCGGTTGCCCGGCTTGGTGACAAGCACCTTTTCTTGCTGTGGTATCTCACTGGCTCCCATACCCTTTCTCTTCCCAAGCTGGTTGCCTCTGGTGTTTGATCATATTAGCAGAAATCTGAGTAATACAGAGACCACATTATCTCGAAGAAATGAAGGTTGCTCTCTGTGCTTCCAGATGCGGACAGGGCTTGTGACATCAGGCCGTATGTACTCAGCCTAGTTTGAAAGTTCACCTGTGTTGTACCCCCATACAGCCCTTCAATTCAGAGTCACCCCACAATTTCATACAAACCCACATCCCATGTCAAGATTTTTTTTTTAAGGACTTAGAAAGAATGAATCTGAGAATGTGTTCTTGGCCTCAGGGAGATGGATGATCTTCTAATTCACTAACAGTATAGGTGGCGGCCCCTTCCTTGAGTTGCTACTGGGATGCAGCTTCCCAGCTGGAAGCACAGGGCTCAACTCTGCTTGCGCCCCATCATTTGTGATTAGTTCTTATCAATGAGACAAGGGTAGGAATGACACGCTTCACCGCTGGGTGGTGGCTTTTAAAGAAGTGGCACCTTCTCTATTCCCTTTCCTTCCCTTCAGGTAAATGAAGGTGGTTCCAAAGCTCTAGGGAAAGTGGAGTCACAAGATAGAAAGAGCCTGGGCCCCTGGGTCACTGCATGGAAAAATATTGCCTGCTAACTAGACACCACCCTGACAAAGTGTTCTCTGTGCTAGGCCATGAAAATTTGGGGCTTTCCCCCTCATCCCATGTGAATTACCTTCTAACATTAGTCTCTGGCCCATCACTGGGGTACTTCATCTGGCTTCTCAGCATGGTAGTGTCTTTAGGAAGAATGACTCCATTTAATATCCAACAAGAGACAAACAGGGGAATTGAAGATGTTTTGTTAGATGACAAACATTCGAAAGCATAAGAGGATATTTATTATCAAATAATGATGTGAGCAGACAGAGATACTGAGAACAGGAGATGGTTGGTGCTGTCAAACTGCCTTCTGAATGCTCATCTTAGATTGCAGACAAGCGCTGCTCTCAGATGCATCAGAGAGGCTTGTTTTCACGGTGAACTCCAGTGAATGCAGACTCATGGCTGCTCGGGATGCTGAGAACAAGTGACTGCCATGTGCTTGTCCCTAACTGGGAATCTCTATCACTCAGGCTCAGAGGAATGCATAGAAGGGGGGATAGCTAGCATGTAAGAGCAAATGATAAGAAAAGTACTGTGAAAAGCTGTCTTCTGACATGCAATAGCAAACTTACAACAGCTGTGCAGGACTGCATACAACTGGACGTACCAATAGCCAGGCAGGGGCCAAGGAAGGGCTCATGGATACATGCTGGGGAGCTATTGGCTACCATGGGTGCTAGGGGCAGGCTGGAATAACAGACTTCAGCGGTATAGCTGCTAGGCCCACCAGGCTCCAATGGATGCTTCTATACCCATGGTCATGCAGACAGTCCCAGTTAGACTCAGTGGGTCATAACTTAAAACAAAAGACCCAGATGTGAAAAAGGGGCTTGAAGGGAGGTAGAGAAGGTGGGCAAGGGAAATCAGATGGTTTTTTGTACATGCTCATTTTTTGAAGAATAAGCATAATTAAAAGAAAGAATGGAGAGGTGTGGAAGTTAAGGGTGATGTGGCAAGGTCATTTGTCTATCTGTTGCTTTCATTAGTTAATTAATAAAGAAACTGCTTGGCCTGATAGGTCAGAACATGGGTGGGTGGAGTAGACAGAACCGAATGCTGGGAAGAAGGGAAGTGAGGTCAGACACAATGGAGTCAGCCGCCAGGTCAGACATGCTGCATTTTTCCTGGTAAGCCACCACCTCGTGGTGCTACACAGATTAATAGAAATGGGTTAATCAAGATGTGAGAGTTAGCCAGTAAGAGGCTAGATATAATGGGCCAGGCAGTGTTTAAATGAATACAGTTTGTGTGTTGTTATTTCAGGGCATAAGCTAACCAGGTGGCCGGGACCTGGGTGGCAGGAATGCCAGCCCGCTGCTCCTTCTACATAAGGGTCCTTGGAACAGACAGACAGACAAATGGATTCTGCTCCTTCGGCTGGGAGGAATGTTTCTCTTACCAGTCCTGTATGAGAACAAGCTTTGTGTCCTCTGTGGTAGTAGCTATACAGAAACAGCTGTTACAGTCATGACAGCAACCAATGAGGAGGGTCACTTTGAAAATAACATATAGCATAGCAATAAATATCCTGGAAAGTCTACCACAAGCCAGAGAGGGAGCCAGATACAGCGTGAACGATGGTAACACACATCTGCCAATGCGTTCATCTCCAGAGTGCTGACGCAGCAGGCAGGGGGACAGAGCTTCATAATGAGAAATAGTAAGGGACAGAGGCCAGGCATGAAGATGGGTGGGGAGAAGGGAGCTGAGACAGGCCTTCAAGAAGGAGCAGCTCCCCTCAGCCTGTGACAGCGCCAAGCAGAGAGTCCTGAGGACGAGCCCTAACTCTGCAGCTTGCTCCTGCTGAGAATGCAGAGAAGAAGGCGTCTGGAAATTTGGGTGAGACTATGAGAGCTGGTCTTTTATGTAAATGTTATCTGACATGTGAGTCGTGACCACAATAGAAATTGAGACCCGGAATTCTAAAATTCCTCCAGCAGGACAGTCACCACACAGTTCTGATTGAAGCCACACCAAGATTATATATATATATATTTTTTTAAGAAAGAATGTAACTTTCTGTTTTGGTGGGGGAAAAAAAATAGATGTTTTAAAAAAGTGACAGTTTCTCAGCTGGCCCTCTGGCCAGGTAGGATGGACACTGAGTTCTGAGTGAAAACTGAGAAATCTGAAATTCTGTGCTGTGCTTGGTGTTAACCCATTGCTTGCTGGATTGTGGACAGAACCTGCCAGCAAGCTGCCCTTCTCTCCACTTTCAAAAGAAGCATATTATGAACTTTACGGTATGTGAGTACACAAACCAGCTCATGTTCCCTCTTTTTCCTTTATCTTCTAATTAGAAGTTTGGAATCTAAATCAATACTGTTATTGAAGTCTTTATTCACTACCAAGCTCTGTCCTTGCACCCAGACTGCATTTTAAATGTACATTGCTGTGTTGCTTCTTAAGGCTACATCAAGATTTCCCTCTTGGGGCTGGGATGATGGCTCAGTGGTTTCAGATGCTTAATTTCCCATCCCTCCCATCTTCCCACTCTTCCTTCTCCAAATCTAGGAAGGTCCCCATTGATCTCCTGCCTCTGACTCTCATAGTCGTGTGGAAAACCACATCAAGAATCAAGTAGTAGGCAGGCTCAGCAGCACACATCTGTATTCTTAGTACTCAGATGGCTGAGGCAGGAGGATCATAAGTTCAAGGCCAGTCTGCAATACATAGCAAGATCCTGTTTCAAAAACAAAACAGAACAAAAAATCAGAGGGTGGAAGACTTATTATATTGTGTTATTTGCTTTCCAAACTGTAGGTAATGTAGCAAATGACTGACATACACAAAATAGGGTCTGAGAAGGTCAGAGGAGGCAGTAAGAGACAAGAGAGTAGGCAAGATACCCAGGCAGATTTACTGGGGAGCTCGGGAGCTGTCCAAGGTGCTCCAAACGAGTGTGCACCGTCATTGGGTACCCAGTACATCTGTTTGTATTTTGTTTCCAGCAGTAGCACATGCACACCTGAGGTTTACAGGATGGAAGGGTTCACTCGCCCTAACAATGTCCTTTTTATGTGACAGTAAGAGTAAACAGATGACCAGTATGGAAGGACTCTTCCCGAATGCCTCTCAGCATCTCAGTGTTTCTAGAAGTGAGCATCTGAGCATCACCCTTCCTCCTTTTCAGACCTGATGCTCCTATATTTTTCATCTCCCAAAATGGACAGGAGCATCAGCTCAAGGTAAAACCAGGCTTATTCCACTGCGTCTCTCTCTCACCTCATCTACCCTCTGACCACGTCCTATAGTTAAGCCCATATCTAGACCCTATCCCCTCCATCTCCACCATCTCTAGGATGGTGTAGCTGCTACCTCTCTCCCATCTGTACCACTGCAAGGCATTAATGATTCTTGTTTTCTTGTTTTTTCATCTTTCTCAGCTTCACAATTTTGCTAACCTAGTCAGGTCTCTCGGTAAATCCTTTAGTGACTCTCTTCTGCCTTCAGGATAAATAATGAGCTTCTTAAAATGCCCCAACAGGATGCATGACTAGATTTCTTTTCTCTCTCTTACTCTACATTCTCCCTTGTACTCTCTTTGCTTCTAAACTGACAAATAGTATCTGGATCCAGTTGCTTTTTCTACTACTATTCCTGCCTGAACAATCCAGCAGTCCTTGTTACCAGCTCCATTTCTTTTATTTCTCCTTTTTCTTTTTTCTCATTCTCCTCCTTCTCTTACTCCTCCTCCTCCTCTTTTTTCTATTTTTTTTTTACTTTTAAAAGCAACTTTAGAAAGGCTCTTGCTAAGTTGCCAAGATAGGACTTGAACTTAGAATCTTCTTGCCTTAACCTCTTGAGTAGCTTGGATTATAGACTTGGCTGACACACTTCATGCCTAGCTCAAAAATACTGTGCTCCAGGAGAATCACAGCAGTCTAGATCTACCTGTTACATATTCTGGAGGTGTTCTGTATGTCTTCTAAATAGTCAGTGACCTTATTCATGGTTGGTCTTTCCCTTCTAGGTTTTGCTTCATGGGACAGAGCCTGCATCTGTCTTGTCTACCTTTGTATCATCTATAACCATGTTCAGCATAGAGAATATGCTTAGTAAATATATATTGAATAAACAACAGAAGTTCAAAGACCCAGATGAGGGAATGCCTGAGCTGAGCATCCTAGGACCCAGGTCTCTGATTGTCCTGTAGTCTGAAGTCATCAGCAAGGCATGCATTACAGGGTCACAGCATCGTGCATTGCAGAGAAAAGGCCAGCAGATGCTCTGCCTGCTTCTAGCTGCTCCTAGTGGACTGGTGAGCTATAGCACATGGGGCAGCAGACAGGGCTTGCCATGTCAGGAGGCCTTGGGGAAAGAGAAGAGCTCAAGCTAGAGCAGATGGCAAGTGCTGTCTTTAGTTTTAACATTTAAGGGAAAGAACTGGGAATAGACACTCGGCTCAGTGGCAGTTACGACGCATTTAAATAAGTTTTGAAAATCATTTACAGAAAATGCAGATGCCTCCAACATTCTTCACTGCCTGTGGATGTTTCCAGGAGCTTTCCCCTGTCCATCTTTCTATCCTTGGTGTATCATGCAGTACAGGGTGAGTTTTCCGTTGAATGGGATGCCTGATGAAGGCAGGCACACGCTGACATTGGCATCTAGCTTGTATTTGTCCCAGGAAGAATAATCTTCAAAAGTGCAGAGACCATTTTATATCCCTTCACCCTCACTTTGCTGTTTCTTGTTCTACCCAAGCCAACATTGGAGCAATTGAGTAGATCCCAGCTGCCCTAGTGAGGTCAGTTCAAGTTCTTGTGACAAAATACCAGGAACTAGGGGTCAAATAACAGAAACACATGTCTTCCTAATTTGGAAGAATAAGGTAATGAGGGTTGTCTTTCTGTAACTGATTTGAGAGATGTGGGAGACTGAGAGGGAGGGGGGGGGGGGGAGAGAGAGAGAGAGAGAGAGAGAGAGAGAGAGAGAGAGAAAGAGAGAGAGAGGAGGATGGAGAGGGAGGGAGAGAGAGAAGAAAAGAAAGGGAGGAGGAAAGAAGCATGAGGTGTTTTCCTTTTTTAAAATGTGTGTTTATGTATGTGTGTGTACACGTATGTGCAGGAGCAGATGTGGTTGCATGCATGTGTGTATGTGTGTGCTCACATGTAAAAACCAGAAGTCAGTATTATTTGCCTTCCTTAATCAATACATGTTTTTTTGAGATGGGGCCACTCACTGAACTTGAAGTTTATAGATTCAGGAATAAATGAGAAGTGGTATTATTTATATTTGGCTTCCTGTAATTTAGACCAGATATAGAATAATCTCAACTGATAGCACAAAATCTCCATAAGTGATATCAATGGTAACATCAACCCAATTATCATCCTACATGTCCTGTCTCCAGACAACACCACAGTGGAGTTAGAGACTCAGCATGCTACTTTCGAGAGGACAGGACATTTACGTCATAGTATTATCTATCTACATCTCCCACGAGTTCAGTTTCTAAATAAGAGCCTCAGGGACGGAGTGTTTTGGTTAACTTCTTGGACACGAGACGTACTTCTGTCCCTCATGATTATTATACAGCTGAAATGAAGCCACATATGAAAGTGCCCTAGCTCATCCCCGACCTTTGACAAGCAGGTGGAAAACCAACAACCCAAAGAGAAAGTATACCCTGGTGGTTGTAGCTACAGGCTTCACAGTCATAGAACCTTAGGCTTAAGCCTTGACCCTAAATATACACGATGTGTAAACTTGAGAGTTTCACCTTTTGTCCCTCAGTGCTGTGGACAGATAGAACTCTGAGCCCTGACTGTGCTAGGCGAGTGTTCTCCCACTGAGCTAGGCTCCCTCAGCCTTCACTTAACTTTTCAAACTTCAGGGTTCTAGTGGAGAAAGCGGTGCTAAGTAGCTGTAGTTCATGGAACCCTATAGGGCTCACAGATGTAGGACTCAAACAATGTGTGTATAAACTGCCTTGACATGTAACGAGGGCTCAATGAGAGTGCAGTGGTTTTAGCATGGTCATTAGTCCTCCATGGGAGCCAGGAGTCCCTCATCCGTTGTCTGGGCACATTTGGGGTTGGGTACTTACGGTGTCTTCTTGCCTCGCAGTTGTTCAAGCTAAAGCACTTGAAGTTGCCCTTGAACTTCTCTTCTTCTCTGTCCCCACAGGCAGATTCCAGGTATTTCCTCTCAGATCTACCTTTGAAATATATTTAGAATCTAGCTGCTTCTCCCACCTCTATGGATGTTATTCTTACCGGAGCCACTGGACACAGTGACTACAGCCGCTTCGTTACAGACGACATCTTTCCAGTGACCTAGGCACCTTGTGCTCTGCCCCTTCTTACTGCTCACCATCTCTCCATGCTTGCGCACAGCGACTGATGCACTGTTTCTTGAGCCCATTATGCACATTATCAGCCTAGAGCTCTGGACCATTTGTCCTCCTTTCTGTCAGTGCTGCCCTGGGTGATCACATGTTTCCTCTCTGAGTTTCTGCTCCCTTGTCACTGTCTGCAGTGACCTTTCATGGTCATCTTGTCTACCCAGCAGTGGCCAATCCCTCCGAAATCCCAGTGTCCAGTGTTGCTGTATGCGGTCCTGTCTTTGCTCAGCACTTACCCCTTGTATCATATTGTATTTTTAACTTATTTGTTAAGTTACTGCGGATTGCCTGTCTCCTCCTCCCAGAATAGAAGTTGCACATGTGTGTGTGTGTGTGTGTCTTCACTTTGTTTACTTCTCTCTCTCCTCTGCTAGGACTTAGTACTTATACCTAGTAAGCATTTATCAAGAACTCAACAGAGGGGTCTGAAGAGGCGGCTCAGCATTTGATAACACTGGCCATTCTTGCAGAAGACCTGGGTTTGGTTCCCAGCACTCACACAGTGGCTCACAACTGTCTGTAACTTTAGCTTTAGGGGATCTGACACACTTTTCTGATCGCTTTGGACATCAGGAACGCATATGGTGCACATGCATATACGTAGACAAACACTAATAAAATTTTAAAAAAATCTAAAAAAATTAAAAATTAATTTTTTGAAGGAAAGGACATCATAGTTTTTTTGTTAGTATGTTTTTTTAAAAAAGTCAAGTCTTGTTATAGCTCTCACTACCCTCAAAATCACAGAAATTCTCCTACCTCAGACTCCTGAGTGATGAGATTTTAGCTATGCATGGCCTAAGCAGAATGAATAAGAGGAAAAAGAGACCAAAGAGAAGGAGTCCTCAAAGCCAGGAGAAGAATTTTAAACCAAAACACAAAGGCCTGAAAAGTATTTAACATTTTCCCCCCCACCAATTAAAAAAATCTGCCTTTGTTTTGGATTATAATTCAGAGTAAGACATCTCTCCAGCAGCTGTGGGCAGGGAATGGCTGTCTCCCTGGCAAGGTCTACACTGCACAGGCTACTGAGGGCGCCACCCTTTCCTTCTCAGAGGAGCTTGTTGGTCTCTGCAGGAGCCTGCATTTGCTTTTGACCTACTTCCTTAGCTGCTGGGGTGACTGCTCCGGTTCCTAAGGCAGGAGCCCTGTCCCTGGGGGAGGGGGGGCAGAGCCCTGCCTCTGGCTGCACTCTCTATTCCAGTTTTAATTAATTAGATTCTGCAGTGATCGACCATGGAGATCGGCTCTCAATCACTCCTGAACACATGAAAATCTTTGTGAGTACATGAAATAAAAATGTTACAGTGCTGGGGACATTGATCAGAAATGCGATGTTTATGCTGCTGTGTTAATTGGATTTCTGCAACAAGATCTGTGGTTGGGTGGGGTTTATCTGCCGACACAGAGGCAACTTTGGGAAAGGACTCACGGTGGCTTCAAGGTCAGGAACCGGAGCAGCCTGTGGCTGGCCTAGGAGAGTGGGGAGGGTATGAAGGCCTAAGGAACTCCTGCAGTCCAAACTTCTTCCCAGAGAGCTGTGCGGAGAACACCATCTCTCAGACTGTCCGCGGTTTTAATGAGTGTTGGGTTTGAGGTAATGACCTGCGCCCGGACTTTCACAAAGTCCTGGAAACACTTGCGCACATTGCCACTTTATCTCTCGCGCTGCAGCGTGCAGCAGCCAACATTACCGTTGATATCATCTGTGGAGGACTCTTTCCCAGGTTCTTTATTAAGGTTTAATTAAATTTTATGTGTTATCAATTAGGATTAATCTACATTTAGTCTGAATTAGAGGGAGCCAATTATAAATAACACCACTTCTCATTTATTCCTGAATACAGAATGAAGGGTTTTAAACTTTCCTTGAAAAAAAAAAAGAAAAAGAAAAAGAAAGCCCAAACCGCACTTGCGCTGTTGCAAACATGGACTTTTAGAAGAGCTTTGTGCCCGGGAGCCCAAAGTTCCACTAAAACAAAACGAGAAGATGAGAATTCCTATATGAGAGCGTCAGAGAAAAGAATGAGGGGAGAGGGAGAAAGGCGAGGTTAGGCAGAGATGCTCAAGCCTCAAGGTTTCACCTGGTAGAGAGGGAACAGAATTCTCCCCAGTTATGACATCTTTGGGGAAGAGGCCAGACAAGCCAGCGCTCTGTGATTGTGGGTACTGTTGCTGTTTTATGCCCAGCTCTCTTCTTTCTGGGCACAGATGGATTAAACCCCTCTCCTCTTCCTGCCTTGAACACACACAAGGGGTCTTGATGTCTATGGAACTGCGAGAGGAAACAGCCATTAGAACAGCAGCATCAAGAAGGCAAACACCAACAAACGCGGTGAGGATGAAGGGAAAGGAACCGTAGCAAAGACTTTTGCTTCACTGCGATAAAAATATTTCACAGAAGCATCTTCAGGGAGGCAGATTTCATTTGGGCTCATGATCTCTGAGGGTTGGAGGCTGTCATGGTGGGAAGGCATAGATTTTCTGCTCAGTTAATGGCTGCTAACCTCGGCAGCACTGACTGTGTGGCAGAGGATCAGGGCAGGGCAGGAGCCTTCAGAGGCTCACCTTTAGTGACCTACCTCTCATGCCTCCCCCCGGTCCTCCGACATGGAACCAGCAAGTGGAGAAAGAAGGACTCAAAACATAAACCTCTGGGAGACATTCTGCACTTGAACTACAGCATACAGACTGCAGGAGGGAGTGTGAGCTGTTTCAGTCACTCCCGAAACCCGTATGGAGTTTCTCCCAAAAGGAAAAAAGTCACCTAGAACTACCATAAGACTCAGCTATGCCGCTCTAGATATTTGTCAAAAGCCAAGTCAGGACCAATAGAGACACTCACACACTCATGTATATTATGGGAATATTCACAAGAACCACGATATGAAATCAGTCTAGATATCCATAAGTGGATGGATAGGTAACTATATATATAGTTACCCATATCCCCTTTGCTGTGCCGACTATGTAGTGCAGAGGAAGCAAGATTAGTTAAGACACTGAGATGCTGAGGGTTTGTTGTTGTTACTTCAACGTAACATACCTCATCCTGCCATCTAGAACCTCGGATATATGAGCTTGGCTGTCTTCTAAACCCTGGTACCTGATTTACAGAAGTTGTTATATGGACAAAGATAATGAAGGAATGTTCAAAGAGTTTCCTTCAATGAATGGCACACAAGGGGCCATGATCAATGTTAGCAAAGACTGTTGTGGTCTTAGATGTCTCTATCTCTGCAAAAGTGGTGGTGCTTGCAACCTTTTGGTAGTACGTTCAAAGTCTGGTTAATCTCTTAGCAACCAATATCAAACAGATCCCTGTCTATTTAGACTAGGAATCGCTGCACCAGACACCATGAGGCCTCTCTGTTGGTGAGTTTACACAGCTTTAAAATGTACAGGTGTTAGCGCTTCCTTTCCCTCACAGCCCTGTTTGTTAATCCAATGATACATGACTAACAAAAGGTCAGCAAACAATCTTATGACGGTTCCATGGAGAGCTAGGCTGTGCTCTGGCACACCCGTGGACTTGGGAGTTCTTTTTCACAAACACACCAGGTGTGACCTGTGGTTTACACCATGTGCCTGTGTCTATTATCTTGCTGTGTTTTACCTGAGTGTGTCCAGTCTCGGTACAGCTCATACCATGAACTGCAGAGACTCCGTTTCTCTCTGGTGACCCACAGGCTAGACATGCCCCCATGATCTCTTCCCATGGAACTGGTGCTTGCTACTCTGTCAGGAAACCTCCCCGTGTCATAGGAAACCCAAGGGTCACAATAAGGAAAGTTCAAATGTTACCTGTACCCAGAGCTAACACTAGAACACCATTGTAGGTTTGGGTTGCAAGTGGCAGAGGAAACTTATTAGCTCTTATAACTTAAAAAGTCAATGTCCAAACTGTTGGAGTTTCAGGTCTGGCTGTATCCAGGTATTTAAACATCAGTAGCTCTTTGTATTACCCTGTTTTGCCTTGCTTCTCTATATTAATTTTATCAGCTTTATTCACAGGGTGGCAAAACGGCTCCCACCCAGATTTTCTTTCATACCAGTGACCCCAGGAAAATGCCAACCTTGATGTAGACCACTGTGTGGAAGATTTCCGGAGGGCTCCAGGGCTAAACTTTCAATCCACAAGACATTCTAAAAATGTTTTTAAAAAAATCCAATAAAGAGATGGGCGAAGGAAAGGAGTGGACGATTTCAGACAAGGCAAAGCAAACAGCTAATATGCAAATGATGCTATGCTTGTTCTTATGAGAGGGAGGGGAATGCAAATCAAAACCACAGTGAGATCACGCTGGAAATTCATTAGCTTGGCCCAAATCAAAATGACTCATAATCATGACTGTGATCATCGGGAGAGAATGAAGAGTCTCCCCCTTTGCGGGTATGAATAGGGATTGTTTTAGACTGTCAAAGGAAAAAAAAACCTGGACAAAGCTCCCAAAATGCAAAACGTGTGTATTTTGGCTCAGATAGAAATGAAAATAAACATTCAATAGAAATCCATCTATTGCCAATAGCTAAAACTTGCAAAATTCTGAAAATAAGGGAATTATCAAAAAAACAGAGACTATTGAAGAAATTACAGTATTTTTATATTCTAGGATTTTATGCAGTGATTGGGAACAGGTCAGACCTATGTATGGGGGCCTATCCTGTCAAGCAAGTTTGTACCGTATGACCCTCATTTTGAAGAACCTGTTTTAAGTAGGAAATCTTCCTTTTGACTCTTCATGGACCACTATTCGTATAAATGCAGGAAAAACCTGTAATGCTAACTACAGAATAGCTGATATTAGCTATTTTGTATTTTTAATTCATTGCCTTTAGTTTTTAAATGTATGTGTGTAGGCACCCACACGTGTATGTGCTTATGATGGTAGATGCCCATAGAGGCCAGAGGGATCGGATCCCCCTGGAGGTGGAGTTACAGGTGGCTGTGAGCTGCCTGCCATCGTTGCTGGGAGTCTGACTCTGTCTCCTGGGAGAGCAGCCCACTCGCTTAGCTGTAGAGCTCTCTCTCTCTCATAGTAGCTGCTTTGAAGGCACGCGGACATTTAGAGTAACAATACAGATAGTGATAATGCAGTTTGAAAGGGAAATTCATTAATATATGAATATATATTATATATGTGCAATGAATTTCCCTTTAAGAATAGACATATATGCCAAATTTTAACTGTTTTCTCATGAGAAATTAGAAGGAAGCTGGGCGGTGTGGTGCAGGGCTTTAATCCCAGCACTCGGGAGGCAGAGGCAAATGGATGTCTGTGAGTTTGAGGCCAGCCTGGTCTACAGGAGCTAGTTCCAGGACAGGCTCCAAAGCTACAGAGAAACCCCCTGTCTCGAAAAACCAAATAAATAAATAAGGAAAAAAGAAATCAGAAGGGTACAGAGGGGCATGTTAAATCTTTTAAGAAATAAATCTTTTATGTGTCCTGTGTGCCTAGGTGTGAGTACATGTTTATATGTATGTATCACACATCTGCTGTATGGGGTTTGGGAACTAACCTCCGGTTATCAGGCTTAGCACCAAGTGCCTTAACCTGCTGAGTCATCTTGTGGCCTCAGCACCTTAAATTTTGTAGTTGACATATTAGGATCTGCATGTCTTTGTCAAGGTGTATTTCTTGGAAAGTTGCTAATAGCATCTACTGGCTAGTTTTAGCTATGATGCTTGGCCATGATGGAATGGCCTTGTTCATGCTGGGCACACTGGGGAGCTGCGTTTTCAGTGTGAGTCATGATATATACTATGTACTTAGTCGTTCTCTTAGGGATGGCAGGAGGGTTTGGCCCTGATGGCTGAATGATCTTTGTTCTTCATTAAACTGAGTCTTGTGGATTCAGTCAGTCAAATGTATTTTAGTTACTTTGTTTCTCCTGTATTAATTACAGTTGTACTGTATTCTATTACATATATACATATGTATACATATACATATTATTTTGTATTAGTTACTGTTTTCTGTTGCTGTGACAGAGTGTCTAACAAAGAGCGACTTAGAGAAAAGGGCTAACCTGGGCTTACAGTTCCATAGGGGATACAACCCATCACAGCAGGGGAGGCACAGGCGCAGCAGAGTTAAGCTGGCCTGCTCTCTAGGAGGCTGGAGAAGTACATTTTCAGGGATCAGGAAGCAGAGGAGAACAGAACTTGGGGCCAGTCTATAAGTCTACCCTCAAAGTGACATACTTCCTTCCAGCAAGGCTCCACCTCGTAAAGGTCCCATAACCATAAAAAAAAACCCAAACAAAAAACTGGGGATCATGAGCCTATGGGTGATAATTCTTATTCAAATCACAACAGTACCTGCTGTTGATCATGGTCTCTAAGAATAATAGTAGATACCTCATGTGACACAAGCTGGGGTGGGGGGAGAATTGCTTCTTTTCAGTTATTTTAGGTTATTGTATTAACTAAGGAGTCAATACCATTCCTCATGGTTAACAGCCTGTTTATATCCAACCAAACTGTAGTGCCCTAGTGAGTCTTAATAGAGTACCAGGCACCATGCTAGACACATCCTTTTGTCTTGGGCTCCTAGTCTGTGTTCCTCACACTTACACTGAACAGCCATTACTGTTCGGAAATGGACTGAAAAGAATAATCTCTTAAGAAATTATCGAGTCTAAGGAGAAATAAAACATACAGTCAAACACCATTTAGAGAGTAATGAGAGTGTGAATAAAACACAGGAGAACGTGCGAGATACAGCCAGGGCTCTCAGATCGCTGTTTTCTGTCGTAGATAAAAAAAGAAATGAAGCAAGCTTTAAAATCAAGAGGTATGAAAATTAGCAAAAACTTTAAAAGGAATCTGGAACAATCAGTCTTTAAGGAACAAAGCAGAAACCCACAGATCTTAGAGCAGAAAAGAGAGAATGTATCAGAGAGGTGGTTCTGGGAAGAAACCCCGCAGCTCAGCTGGTACTCTAACCAACTGGCTCGAGAGGGGAAAACAAGCAATATTATCAGTGAATGAGGCACTTTTGGAGGCCTGTGAGAGATTAGAAAGCCAAGACATTACCACGCGCAACTCTCTGCAATGACACAGATTTGCTTTGTGAAATACGAATTACAAAAGTAGACTTATAAAAAAGGAGTCAGCCTGAATGATAAAAAACATACAAATGTAAAATGCACATTACAAATGTTATATCTAAAGCAGCCTCTTTGCATAGATATTTTTCTAATGTTTTTTTTTCCTTTGGATTTTCCAATAAAAGATATTTTTTTTAAGACTCAGCTAATGGTTCCAGATTATAGAAAAGCATCGAAAACCCTTTAATTCATTTTATGAGCCTAGCACAAGCCTGAAATCCAATCTTGAAGACTACAGTGGAGGGGGGGGGGAGAAAAGGCGACCACGGTACTAGATGAAAACCATAAACAAAACTGCAGCAAACAATTCAATAATGTGTTAATGGAATCGTTCACCATGACCAAGTAGGATTTGTCCTAGGAATGCAAAACCTTTTCTTCTGCAGATTGTTTTATTTAAAAAGAAAGAAAATAAAATCTTATAGATGAATTCATTCATCCTCTCTGAACAGCTCTTGGCTTCTCTGCCTCCCTTCTCCCTTCATCTCCTCATCCCTTGCAAAACACAGAGCTCATAGGGTCTTTGAAGCTGATATTTATCCCTCCAGTTTATGTTTTCTGCTGTCCCTGAAACTTTTATAAATATCCACGACTGTCTAGGCACACATGATTTTGTATGCCATGGCTTTGTTCTCTCAGGATTATGGTTTTGAGATTCACCAATGCTGACTCGAGAGCTGGCCAATTCATTTTATCCGTACTCCATATTTTTGCAATTATTAGTTTTAAAAACATATTTCCCTAGTTTTACTTATGTTGCTGTGATAAAACACCCTGACAAAATGCAACTTAGGGGAGAAAGAGGATAATTTTTTTTTATAATTCCAAGTTCCAGCTGATGACCGTGGTAATGTCAGTCACAGTGGCAGAGACTTGAGAAAATTGCTCACATCACATTTATAGTCAAGAGCAGAGAAAGAGAGCGAGAGTGAGCGAGTGAGCGAGCGAGCGAGCGAGCGAGCGAGAGAGAGAGAGAGAGAGAGAGAATGAGAATGGATGCATGCATGCCCACTTGTTCCCTTGCTTGTACTAAGCCCAATTTCTCAGCTATCATATAGTTCTGAACCCTGTGCCGAGGGAATGGTGTTGCCCACACTGGGCTGGGTGTTTCCACATCAACCAATTTAATTAAGACAATTCCCACAAGCCATGCCCACAGGGCAATCCAGTGCGGATATCTCTCATTCAGACCCTCTTCTCAGGTGACTCTGGGGTGTGTCATGGTGCCCATTAAAGCTAATCATCACATATGTGGACATTATTCTGTTAAGAACATTTGTGTCTACTTCAAGTTACTATGTTGAAGCCCTAACAGTGCATTAGGAGTTGGGGTAGACTTTGGGGCTTTTATAGTTTGGATCTGATCAGTTCAAAAGTTTACGTGTTAAAGGCTTCATTCCCAGATATTGGGAAGTGTTGGGAATTATAGAAAGTGGGGCCTATTTGGCGGAAGTAGGTCACTGGGGCCATGGCATTTAGGGTATATTAGGACCTGTATCTGCTTCCTGGTTACCATAATGAGCTGCTCTTCTCTTCCAGATGCTCCTGGCATGATATTTCCAAAGAAATGGGGCCGAACAATTATGTTCTCCATAACTGCTTTGAAAGCTTTGCAATCTTGAGCCTCAAACCCCTTCCTCCTCTTAGGTCACTTCACTCGGGTATTTTGTCACCGCCACATAAAGCTGACACAGAACATGACTGAGCCATGAAGGGAGAGCCCCCATGAATGGAATCGAGGCACTTACAACAGAGACTCCAGAGCCATCTCGCCCATCGAGGACAGAGTGAGGAGGCAGAAGTGTGCGGCCTGGAAGAAATCCCGCAGCAGAAACTGACTAGGCTGACGCCCGCCTTCCAGCCTCCTTCTGTTGCTCATGAGCCACCGAGTTTGCAGTGTTTTGTTATAGCAGCGTGGCCTGAGACAGAAGTGTAGGTTGCTTCTTTTCTTAGCTGCTGTTCTAACAATGCTAGAGCAAATGTGTACACTTCCCCACCCACGCGCGTGAATGAGGCTGCAGCAGAGAGCCTCCTGCAGCAGGAGGGGGTATTTCTGCCTCCCACACCTTGCTGACTCTTGTGTGGGATGGGCTTTGATGCCCGTTTTAATTTGCAGTTCCTTGATTACTAGTGAAGTGGAGATTTTTCTACTGTCTGTTTCCTTTCGCCTAAGTTGTCTGTTTATAGTCTTAGCTTAATTTATACCCGATTAAAACAATTCTTTTCTTGTCGTTTTGTAGGGTCTGTATATATCTTAAATGTAGAGCCAGAATTGTTTTATAACAGGAAATCTATTCATAAAATATTTCATATGGTTATGTCAATAGATTCTGAAAGGCCTTTAATAGACCTGAGGTTCATTCCTGACACAAAGCCTTTTAGAAATTTGAATGAAGCATGATAAAATGTTATCTTTTAATCCTAAGCACACTTCAGACTTGAAGAGGAAACTGAAGATGCAGTTATACCATTGACAAAGATGCTCCCTGCTGTGGGCAGAATTGTGTTCCTCAAATCCATATGTTGAAGTCTGAAACCTCAAGTGCCCCAGTAAGTGACTGGGGTAGTCTGCTTAAAGAGTTTATCCAGTTCAAATATGGCCATTACGGTCTCTTTTGTCCTTACAAGTTGAGGAAATTCACACACAAAATGTGAGGCGGGAAGGTCATAAGGAGACAGAGGAGAAGGCAGTCATTTGTAAGTCTAGGAGAGAGGCCTCAGAGAAGACAACCTCACTCACCTTCAGCTTGGACTTCAGCCTCTGGAACCAGGAGAAAATAAACTTTTGTTGTTTAATGGCCCTCTAGCCCATGGTACCTAGTTATAGTATATTGCTGTCATATTGTTGTTATGTATTATCTTAGTTAGGGTTTCTATTGCTGTGAAGAAACACCATGACCAGGACAACTTTTATAAAGGAAACATTTAATTGGGTGACTTACAGTTCAGAGGTTTAGTCCATTATTATCATGGCGGGACATGGTGCCATGTAGGCAGACATGGTGTTGAAGAAGGAACTGGGAGTTCTATATCTTGCAGGCAACAGAAAGTGAACTGAGACACTGGGCATGGCTTGAGCATATATGAGACTTCAAAACCTGCCTCCACAGTGACACACTTTCTCCAACTAGGCCACACCTACCCCAAAAAAACCGCACCTCCTAATAGTGCCACTCCTTTTGGGAGCCATTTTTTTTTGAACCACCATTTTGTAGCTGGAGACTGTACTTTCATTTCCAACCACCCAAACTTGAATAATCACACAAAAACTATATTAACTACAACACTACTTGGCCAATAGCTTAGGTATATTACTAGCTAATTCTTATATTTTAAATTAACCCATTTCTATTAATCTGTGTATCGCCACGAGGCTGTGGATTACTGGCGTCTCTGTCCTTCAGCAGCTACATGGTGTCTCCTTGACTCCGCCTACTTTCTCTATATATCTCTTCCAGCTTGGCTATATTCTGCCCTGCCATTGGCCAAAGCAGCTTTATTCATTAACCAATAAACACAACACATATGTAGAAGGACTTCCCACATCGCTACTACAGTCATACACATTAAATAACATAATATCATATATGTTTTTACATATTGTGAAACTGTTGACCAATGCCCAATGCTAGTGAAATTATGGCATAATTGAAAAAAAGACATTAGAAGGGGTCAGGGAGATGGACTCAGCAGGTAAAAGCATGATGACCTAAGTATTGTTGGGAGCCCAAAGAAGGGTTCATTCAGGTAAGCCCTAGAGAAACCAGGAATGTTAAACACACAGGATTACCTCTTCTATGGGAAAGATCTATAACCTGCTTTTCCACCCCGAAGAGTGAGAAAGGAGGTGGTTAATGATCTGTGCTATCTGTAGGGTCAGACCATACCAAGATCCCACAGCAGGACAAGGGGTGGCTAAGAGTCTACATGACCTTCGTGTTACCATATGTCCAAGGGCTCCCCACACTCCCACAGCCAAGATCAGAGGTAGCTAACAGCCCAAATGACCTCTACGCTATCTGTATGATGGAGATCACCACCATATCCTCCCCCAGGCTGAAGATAACATGTATAGTCTGTCCCTAAAACCCATCTTCATGGGAGAAGTGACACGTATTTTGAGAAGAGTGTCAATGTAATGATGCCTCCTGTGAGCAGGAAATTGTGTTCCATCAGGAAATGTTTCCCCAAGTCGTACTGCACTTATGTCTGCCTACAACAAACTGCCCTGTGTCAGATTCCAGAAGACTGAACCTACACTGTCTACTGAGTCATGTTGAACTGAGTTTCCTTCTTGCCTCATGTGGTTGGACACTTTGCTGGCCCTGGGAGTCGCAGAGAGCCCCATGAAGTATGATTCCCCAGAACCCGTTTAACAGTGGAAGGAAAGAACAAACCCTAGAAAGTTGTCCTCCAGTCTACAGATATGCACTGTGTGTGCCCCTCCACACATATCAAGCACATGCACATACATGTGCACACACACGTATACACACCCACAAATATGAATAAACAGAAATTTAAAAAGAGTTCAGCATATAATTCACAAGTGATGTGATTTCTTGTTAGGACCTCTGCGGGAATTGTGAGTACGGTGATTGGCTAGGAGTTGGCCACCTGCCAGTCAATAACTAGATAACCATTAACGCCCAAAATTTAAAATAACCAGCTGCTTGCAACATGACAAGTATATGAAGGAAACCATAACCACTTCCCGAGCAATAGAGATGGTTTAAATCCACGAAGAGATTGCTCAGTCATCTGCACTGGAACATAAAGAATTTAGAGATTCAAATCATGCTAAAAATAGCCGACAGACAACATGTGGTATTTCCATTTTGAGTAGCTTAATAAATTAACTCTATGGTTCAGTTAGAATAATTTGAGAAAAGTGGATTGCAATACACAACACTTTGTTACAAGGCTCTGACAATTAAAACAGCACCACATGGTTCTAGAAGTCATGGCCAGGTGAGCAGGACAAAGACTGTTTCCTGGAGAGTCACGAACAAATGTCTGTTTGTCTCAGACGAGGCTCCGCCAACATGCTGAAAGAGTGTGGGTGAGGGGTAACTTGCAGGAGTGACCCCCAGACTACTGCATCATGAAAAGTCCCACCCCACATGGAAGATGACTTCCTCATTCTGTGTAGTGGGATCCTTTCCCCTCTCTGGATACTGCAGCACCCTAGAGAACAGGAGAAGCCGTGAAGACAGAGCATTGGAAGGAGTGGTTAGAAGGGGAGAGGGTCTCGTGACCTTCGCCAGCCTCCTTTTATCTGAAGGGATGCTGACAGGCTCAAACTTGCCGAGGGTCTCCCTGCGGAGAGTCACAGGGGCCCTGGTTAAGATGGTAATGACAGTTATGCTCAGGGCCAGCATTCCACAGGTTCCCTGCCTTGCTTTATTATGCCAACCAGTGAAAGAAGTGCAAAATGGAAAAATAGATGGTACACATGTAGTCTTTTAAAGAAAGCAAAGAGGACATGTTTGACTTCAATGGTTGGCCAGGCAGAGGTTAGGGCTAGGGTTAGTTTGATTGTGACATTTGCATCTGTTGTTGATGGCTTTGGGGCAGGGGTGTATGGTTGTTAGGATAACCCTAGCAGTCTGAAGTAGTCAAGAGTCCTGTCGTTGGGACTAAATGACTGAGAGATCAACTTCAAGGAGGAACTGTTTCTTTGACTGAAGGCTTCAGGGGCTTCAGTTCCTGGCCACTTGGCCCTGTTGTTTTGGGCCAGTTTCAGAGCAGAGAAGCAGGGGTGAGAACCATGTTGATGATCAGAGTTGCTCATGCCACAGTAGCCAGAAAGCATAGAACGAAAGTGGTGGGGCTGAGTCCTAACAGCCTCTTTCACGGGCAAATGCCCAGTGACCTCTCTTTCCTCCATAAGCCCACTATCTCATAAAGACTTTGCCAAGTCCTATAGAGCCGCAGGCTATGACCAAACATTTCCATGTCCTATAGAGCCACAGGCTATGACCAAACATTTATCTCACGACCTTTGGGGGACAGCACAGCTCCAAACCATAACACTGTGCATTCCCTCTTCTCTTGGCTGTGTGGAGTTTCTGTAAGTTTCTTCCTGCCAGGGAAAAGTCATGGGATAGAAATCATTCTTGAGCAATGCAATGGGGAAAATGACGCAGTCAGGAAAGTGCTGGCCTTGCAAGTGTGAGGACGTGAGTCCAGTCCTCTGGAATTTGTATGAGAAAGCTCCACGTGGTGGCACCTGCCTGTACCCCAGGGCTGGGAAGGTTGAGACTGGAGGACCCCTGGGGCTCACGGGTCAGCTCTGTGAGCTCCAGCTTCTGAGAGAGACCCTGTCTCAAAAAAAATAAGGTGGAGAAAGAGCAATTGGGAATGATGCCCAACAGTGACTTTTGGCCTACATCTTCGCACACCTTTTCATTTAAAAAAAAAGGAAATTATACTTGTGGTGTATGCCATATAGTTAGGACTATGTTTGTCTCCATAGATAACATTCAGATTTTTCAAGAAACCATGCTTAGGGAGAGTGTTCCTGCTCGAGTCCTCTGGTTCATTCCCTCAGGAAACTGAACTCAGGGTCTGGCTTCTAGCCTCGTTTTCATTCCACACTTCCTCTCAGCCGCAGAGCAGGTTTGGAGAGGGGCTGACGGGGTCTTCTCAGGCAAGCTGTGGGAGCCAGGGGTATTTAGGAAATGCAAGGGTCCTGGTGACACAACCAGTGACCGGAACAGGTGTGTGTGTGTGTGGGGGGGGGGGGGGGCGGGCACGCACGCGTGTGAAAGGGGAGAGGATGCAGACTGCTTGAAGAAGCTGGAGTTATGAGGAACCACGCCCAGGGTGATGTAGAATCAGGGGATTGGCATACACTCCCCTTCTCTGACAAAGGGCAAGGTAGTAATATTTCAGACCCTGCAGCCCCTATGGATCTTGTAGCTTTTCTGCTCGGCTCTAGGAGAGGCAAAGAGCCACAGGCACAGAAGGATCTGGTTCTCCCATAGAGCTTCATTTACAAGAGCAATGGTGGCCGAGACTTGGTCTGTGGACTGGAGTTTTCAGAGTCCTGATTCAGAATGTGGTCTTGCGTTAGAGCAGCCTCCGCTGCTCCCTCACAGGATGCTGGAAAACATGTTCTGTGGATGCCGTTTGCTCTTGTCTAAAGTGGGGGTGGTGACGGCACATGTCACAGTGCTGTGTCCAGCCAGGGCTCAAGAAATGGCTTTGTTGTCAGCCTCTCCATTACAATGATTATTTCCAGTGAGGGATAGTAGCTCTTAGGAAGGTCACCCCAGGACAAATTTGATTCCCCTTCTCCTGGCTTAAAAATAAAATGAGAACACCGATTGCACTTAACACTTCTGTCATCAGACACGAATCTAGCACTGCCAACTCCCTGTAACATCTGCTGGCAGGTCTGTGGATAGACTTCATATCAACTCTGAATTCCTGAAGGATCCATGCTCAGTTTTGTTCCTTCATATTGGAGATTGAAGCTGAGAATTTCACAGTACTGGGACAGGTCGGGACTTGATGGTTGTTTGGGAGGGTAAGACATTGTCCCCATAAATAACATTCTGTCTTCTCAAGTGTCCCCCGCATGACCAGCCAATCCTTCTGCACTTGGGCTAATTTCTTCCTTGCTGGGCAGCCATTTGTCCTTAGGTGTTCAGGAAGGGACATACATTTTTCCTTTTACCCTTTCTGTTCTCCTAGAACATCCCCAAGTCCCTGCTCTGGGGATTACCTGTGTGGTGACATCGTTTGTCACTGTCAGAAGCCAACATGTGGTATCTGAAAAGCGGGCGTTTATTTGATCAAAGGGCCCCTGGCATTAAGATGTCCAAATTATTTTATTTGATTTTTGTTCAGAGCCATAAGTCAGTGTCTGAGGTGTACCTTGCAGCCGTCTCCTTACCTGGATCCCCACTGCTCTGATCAGGGCAATCATGTTTACTCCTGGGCCTTCTGCTGATCTCTCTGCTTCTGCTTAGGGGTCCTCATTAGTGTTCCTCCCCTGTTCTCTACATAGTGGCCATATTTTTTGTCTTAATGCAGTAGAGCTTGTCTTAAAACTTCCTAGTGTCTCCCGCCAGTCTTGGAAGGAAATCCAAGATGTCTGTAGCTGGTGATCCATAAGGCTCCATATCACCTATCTCTCTGTTCTGTCCCCAGTGGCACTGGAGCACTTGATCCACCACACCTACGTTGTAAAGATGCCCCACCTTGGGACCTTGCACCCCATGTTCCCACCTGTCATGACATCTGCTATGAATCTCTTCTTGCATTTGTGACAGTCACTATAGGCTTCATAGCTCGAAATGTTCTGAAATCAACGCCACGCCTTCTGGAGACTCTGGAAGGTTCTGGAGGAGACTTTATTTAAACCCCTGTCTATTCCAGAAACAGAGGCTGCTTGCACATCTTGGCTCATGGCAGCATCTCTTGGATGTCTGCCTCCACTGTCACATCTCCTCCACCCTTCTTTCCTTTTCTCTCCTTATAAAGATCCCGTGGTTCCAGGGGCCCCACCTAAACGGCACAGTAGAACCACCCCACCTCTTTGATGTCCCTTCTGACATGTGATAGAACATAGTGTGTTTGTAGGTCCGTGAGATTATGACATGGATACTTGGGGGAGGAATGATATTTTAGGCATCATATTGCTTCTTTGGAAGTGGCCTATTCCTCTTTTATTGAAAATAGATATCTTCGGTCTTGGGTCCCAGTGGCGGCGGCGGCCCTGGGGAGGGGCGTAGTCAGTCTACAGCAGCCTTCCGCGGGGCCACCAACGCAGGCTAACGGGAACCACAAGTCCTGCACTAAATTGGAGCCGCTGGAGGCATTGGTGGGAAATGGTGGACGAGGCGTTGTTTTTGCTTCTCCATAACGAGATGGTGTCCAAAGTGTACAAGTCCGCTAAGCAGGGGGATGTGGAAAATGGACGATGTATTACTAAGCTGGAAAACATGGGGTTTGAGTGGGGCAAGGATTGATAGAAAGGTTTACGAAAGATACTGCAAGGTTCAAGGATGAATTAGACATCATGAAGTTTATACGTAAAGATTTTAGGACCACAGTATTCAAGAAACAAATTGATAATCTATGGACAAATCGTCAGGGCATATATGTGCTCCAGGACAACAAATTTCGACTGCTTACTCAGCTGTCTGCGGGAAAACAGTGTTTAGAACATGCATCAATGTAGCTAGCATTTACATGTGGCTTAATCAGAGGTGGCTTGTCAAACTTGGGAATTAAAAAGTATTGTAACAGCTGAAGTATCTTCAAGGCCTGTCTGCAAATTCCAGGTGATGATACAGAATAAGAAGGGCGCAGGGAAACACGAGAGAGTCTGCTCCTGGGCAAAGTCCTGCAAGTGCTGATCTCTGCTCACTGTTGTTGGTCTGTGCTGGAGCAGAGAGGGCTTACCTCACCAGGTTCACATAGACCAAATCAAAGGCAATAAGGTCCTTCCACCATGACGCAAACTAACTGAACTGTTTGAAGTGATGTCAGTAAACTAGACACCAAAATGTAAAGCTCTCTATTTTAAACGTCTTTATTTCCTAGTGTGATATGTATTTAACCATAGGTTGAGATTGAAACTCAGGGTGCGTTGAATTGCTATACAGGAAAATATGCACCAATCAGAATAGTTTCTATTCAAATGACCAAAATTTGTTAAAGCATAAACGTGTTTTAGTTATTTTAAAAAAACAAACCACTATGCTAAATTAAGCTTAATTTTATAGTATTGTTTATAATTTATTTGTTGAGAGAATTTGTATGCTTATATAAGGATTTCATTTATACATTGTATGTTTATATGAATATATAAATACATATGTTATTGTCAAAAGAAAGAAAATAGATACCTTCATACAACAAATTCTGATTATGGTTTCCCCTCCCCATATTCCTACCAGTTCTTCCCACCTCCCTTCACATCAAGATCCACGCTCTTTTTGTCTCTTTCTAGAAAACCAGTAGGCATCTAAGGAAAAATAATAAAATAAAATACACCCATCAGGTTCAGTGTGGTAGGATTTATATTGAGGTCTTTGATCCATTTGGAGGTGAGTTTTGTGCATGGGGATAGATATGGATCTATTTGCATTCTTCTATATGTTGACATCCAGTTATGCCAGCACCATTTGTTGAAGATACTTTCTTTTTTCCCCATTGTATAATTTTAGCATATTTCAAAAATCAGGTTTCCATAGGTGTGTAGATTAATATCTGGGTCTTCAATTTGATTCTATTGTCAACCTGTCTGTTTTTATGCCAATACCAAGCTGTTTTTAGTGTTGTAGCTCTATAATAGAGCTTGAGGTCAGGGATGGTGATGCCTCCAGAAGTTTCTTTATTGTACAGTATTGTTTTGGCTATTGTGAGTTATTTGTTTTCCCATTTGAAGTTGAGTATTGTTCTTTCGAGGTCTGTGAAGAATTATGTTGAGATTTTGATGAGAATTGCATTGAATCTACAGCTTGCTTTTGGTAGGATTACCATTTTTATTATGTTGATTCTACCTATCCAAGAGCATGGGGGTCTTTTCATTTTTTGATATCTTCTTCAGTTTCTTTCTCCAAAGACTTAAAGTTCTTGTACAGTTGTTTCACTTCTTTCGTTAGTGTTACCCAAGGTATTTCATGTTATTTGTGGCTATTGTGAATGGTGATGTTTCTCTGATTTCTTTTTCAGCTTCTTTATCATTTGTATACAGGAGTGCTACTGAATTTTTTTTTGAGTTGATCATGTGTCCTGCCACATTACTGAAGATGATTATCAGCTGTACGAGTTCCCTGGTAGAGTTTTTGGGGTCATTTATGTATACTATCGTATCATTGGCAGATAGCAAAAGTCTGACATCTTCCTTTCCAATTTGTATCTGCTTGAGCTTCTTCTGTTGTCTTATTCTCTAGCTAGAACTTCAAGTACTATATTGAATAGATATGAAGGGAGTGGAAAGCCTTGAATTGTTCCTGATTTTAGTGGAATCACTTTGAGTTTCTCTCCATTTAATTTGATGTTGGCTGTTGGCTTTCTGTATATTGCTTTTTGTATGTTTAGATATGTTCCTTGTTTCTCTGATCTCTCCAAGACCTTCATCATGAAGCGGTGTTGGAATTTGTCGAATGCTTTTATAGCATCTAATGAGATGATCATTTGGGATTTTTCTTTTAGTTTATTTATATGGTGGATCACATTGATAGATTTTTATATGTTGAACCATCCCTGCATCTCTGGGATGAGGTCAACTTGATCATGGTGGATGATTTTTTTGACGTGCTCTTGGATTCAGTTTGCAACAGGAGACCACTTTCTAAAAAACACCAATAGCACAGACACTGAGAACAACAACAAGTAAATGGGACCTCCTGAAACTGGAAAACTTCTGTAAAGCAAAGGACATGGTCAATAAGACAAAAAGGCAGCCTACTTAATGGGAAAAGATTTTCATCAACTCCACATCAGACACAGGACTGATCTCCAAAATATATAAAGAACTCAAGAAATTAGACATTAAAATACCAAATAATCCAATTTAAAAGTGGGGTACAGATCTAAACAGAGAATTTTCAAAAGAAGAATTTTAAATGGCCCAAGACATTTAAGGAAATGTTCAACATTCTAAGCCATCAGAGAAATTCAAATTAAAATGACTCTGAGCTATCATCTCACACCAGTGAGAATGGCTAAGATCAAAAGCACCAGTGATAGCTTATGCTGGAGAGGATATGGAGTAAGGGAAATACTCGTCCATTGCTGGTGGGAATGCAAACTTGTACAACTACTCTGGAAATCAGTATGGCGGTTTCTCAGAAAATTGGGAATCAACCTACCTCAAGACTCAGCAAAACCACTCTTGGGCTTATACCCAAAGGATTCTCAATCACACCACAGGACATTTGTTCAACCATGTTCATAGCAGCATTATTTGTAATATTCAGGACCTGGAAACAACCTAGATGCCCCTCAACTGAAGAATGGGTAAAGATAATGTAGTACATCCACACAATGGAGTACTATCAGCTGTAAAAGGCAATGAAATTTTCATCTTGAAATTTTCATGAAAATGAATGGAACTAGCAAAAGCCACCCTGAGTGAGGTAACCCAGACCCAGAAAGATGAGCATGGTATGTACCCACTCATAAGTGAATACTATCTGTAAAGCAAAGGATAATGAACCTATAGTCCACAACCCCATAGAAGCTAAGTAACAAGGTGAACCCTAAGAAAAACATATATAGATTTTCCTGGAAAGGGGAAATAGACAAGATCTCCTGAGAAAATTGGGAGAATGGGGGTGGGGGGAGAAGGGAGAGAGGAAAGGTAAGAAAGAGAGGAGGGGAGAAGGGGAAGGGGGAACTTGAGGAAAATGGATGGTCAGGACAGAGGGAGGACAGAGATGAGAAGAAGGAAAGAGATATCTTGATTGAGGGAACCACTATGGGGTTAGCAAGAAACCTGTCAAGAGAAATTCCCAGGAATCCACAAAGATGACCCCAGCTAAGACCCTAAGCAACAGTGGAGAGGGTGCCTGAACTGGCCTTTCCCTGTAGTCAGGATGAGTGTTCTCCTGTCCCATATCCTCACTAGCATGAGTTGGTTTTGTCTTATTGGTCTTGGCCTCTGATTCGTGTAAGTTAAAATCTCAAAGCAGGTTTGATTTGTATTTCCCTGATGATCCTAAAGGTTTTGAACATTTCTTTGAGTGCTTCTCAGCTATTTGCATTTCCTCTTTTGTGAATTCTCTGGTTAGATCCGTACCCCCTTTTAAAAAACTTTTTCCTACTCATTTATTTTCATTTTTAATTGTTTTTATTGACCTATATATTTTTTCTCCACTCCTCTCCCTTCCTCCTCCCTCTCCTCTACCCTCTCCTATGATTCCCCACACTCTCAATTTACTCAGGAGATCTTGTCTTTCTACTTCCCATGTAGATTAGATCTATGTAAGTCTCTCTTAGGGTCCTCTTTGTTGTCTAGGTTCCCTGGGATTGTGAATTGTAGGCTGGTTTTTTTTTTGCTTTATGTCTAAAAGCCACTTACAACTGAGTAATATTATATTTGTCTTTCTAGGTCTGGGTTACCTCACTCAATATGATGTTTTCTAGATCCATCTATTTGCCTGCAATTTTCAAGATGTCATTATTTTTTCCCACTGTGTAGTACTCCATTATGTAAGTTTACCACATTTTCCTTATCTATTCTTTGGTTGAGGGGCATTTAGGTTGTTTCCAGGTTCCGGCTATGATAAACAGTGCTGCTATGAACATAGCTGAGCACATGTCCTTGTGGTATGATTGAGCATCCTTTGGGTAATAACCAAAAGCGGTATTGCTAGTTCTTGAGGTAGGTTGTTTCCAAATTTTCTGAGAAATTGCCATACTGAAATCCAAAGTGGTTGTTTTGGATTTTGTGTCTTAAATTGGTGTCTAGGAGCACATTCTATTTGGAGGGATAAACTTTTTCTTTCTTTCTTTTTTCTTTTTTTGTGGGAGAGGTTGTATAGGCAGAGGGTGGAAGCAAGGGGATGGGGTAGAGATCTGAAACAGTTCGCACTTCCACCAACAATGGAGGAGTGTTCCCTTTACCCCACATCCTCTTCAGCATAAGCTGTCATCAGCGTTTTTGGTCTTGACCATTCTTACAGGTGTAAGATGGAATCTCAGAATTGTTTTGATTTGCATTTCTCTGATGACTAAGGATGTTGAGCTTTTTCTTAAGTGTTTTACAGCCATTTTAGATTCTTCTGTTGAGAGTTCTCTGCTTAGGTCTGTACCCCACTTTTTAAAAATTGAATTATTTTTTCTTTTGATGGCCAATTTCTTGAGTTCTTTGTGTATTTTGGAGATCAGCCCTCTGTCCGATGTGGGGTTGGCGAAGATCTTTTCCCATTCTGTAGGCTGTTGTTTTGTCTTGTTGACTGTATCCTTTGCTTTTCAGAAACTTCTCAGTTTCAGGAGGTCCCATTTACTAATTGTTTCTCTCAGTGTCTGTGCTACTGGGGTTATATTTAGGAAGTGGTCTCCTGTGCCAATGTAGTCAAGTGTACTTCCCACTTTCTCTTCCACGAGGTTCAGTGTGGCTGGCTTTATGTTGAGGTCTTTGATTCATTTGGACTTGAGTTTTGTGCATGGCAATAGATATGGATCTATTTTCATTCTTCTACATGTTGATATCCAGTTATGTCAGCACCATTTGTTGAATATGCTTTATTTTTTTCCATTTTATATTTTTTTGCTTCTTTGTCAAAAATCAGGTGTTCATAGGTGTGTAGATTGATATTCAGGTCTTTGATTCAGTTCCATTGGTCATCCTGTTTTTATGCCAATACCAGGCTGTTTTCAGTACTGTAGCTCTGTAGTAGAGTTTGAAGTCAGGGATTGTGATGCCTCCAGAAGTTCCTTTACTGTACAGGATTGTTTTGGATATCCTGGGTATTTTGCTTTTCCATATGAAGCTAAGTATTGTCTTTTTGAGGTCTGTGAAGAATTTTGCTGGGCATTGCATGTACCCCATTTTTGCTGGTTTATTTGTTTTCTTGATGTCCAGTTTTTTGAGTTCTTTATACATTTTGGATATTAGCCCTCCATCAGATGTGGTGTTGGTAAAATATTTTCCCATTCTGTAGCCATTATTTGCTTCTCTGTGTAGAAGCCAGAGTCTAACTTGGGTGACTCCTCTATTGCTGCCCGCCTTACTTTTTGAAACTCGGTCTTTTGCTGAACCTGGAGCTCTCTGTTTTGGACTGGACTGGCTGGCCAGTGAGGCTCCAGGAACCTCCTATCTCGCTCATGACAGTGTTGGGCTTATAGGTAAATACTGCCTACCTGGATTTTTACCTGGGTGCTGGGAGCTCAGGTTTATGCTGCGAGCACTTTACCCCTTTAGTCATTACTCTTTTTTAGCTGAGAATTTTGTCCCTTAAAGCTAAAGACATCTGTCAGAGGTCATAGAACCCATCAACAAGCATCTCAGCCCCCAAGATCCTCTAGGCAGCTGACATCCCCCTCTCTACACAGAACCCTGGCTTCACCCTGCCTTAGGCTAAAGGTGAAATCTTATGGAGGGGCAAGTGAAGAGGACATTGGTTTATTCCTAAATCAGCCTGGCCACTAGACTTCCAGGTCTAGTGTGACTAGGATACCAGGGGTTCAGACTTGCAACTCCTTTGCAGTGGGGCTCAGAATCACTGGAGCAAAGACTGAAGTGTAGCGAGGTTCAGGGCACAGGCATGACCCTTGCCTGCTAGTTACAGTCTCGCCATATCCTCATCTGAACCAGAAAATGGCCTGTCTGGTTAGAGTGCCATCATGCACTGAAATTTATGATGCTAATCCCAGCGTAGCGAGAACCTTTTTTTCCAGCAGAAGGCTCTGTGTTTCAGGCTGGCCTCCTTGAAAGCAGACCTGAAGACAAGGATTTGCATAAATATGATTTATTAAGAGAGGCTCGTGGAAACACAGGGAGGGAAGAAGGAAGGAATTAAAAAGCATGTGGGTCAGTTCAACTCAGGGTTATGAGGTTCCATGTCATGTGGGAGCTCAGGCTGGTGTAGGTTGGTTCCTACAGGAGCTGGAGTGTGTATAAGCCTGTTCCTGTACTGAGTGGCTAAGGACTGTCCACCCAAAAAGACCTTAGGCGCCTCCATCTCTTGGTATACACAGGCCAAGCGAGACCAGTCTTCCGATCCAACACAGGTGTTGAATGAATGAAAACCACCCTAGGCTTGTGTGCAGAGGGCAGTGAAAAAGCTGAGGGTGTGGAAGGAGGGCCCTCGAGAGCGTGCTTACTGTCTCCTGGTATAAACAGCATCCCTCATTCAAGTAACACAGATTCATCCATCCTCAACTCAGTGCAGGCTCTGGGAGACGCAGATGAGCTGAGAGTGGAAGGAAGAGGAAGGCTGAACCAATAAAGGGGGAAGGAAGCATTATAGAACTAGGGGACACGAGTAATTCCACAGCAGACTGGCAGAAGGCATGGGGAGGAAGCTGCCGTGTCTGAGGCTCTCGCAGCAAGTGAGAAGTAGTAAGAGCTGAGCCTATGGCTCACTTTCCCACGCTTGCCACCCAATTTCTTTTTGATCCGATTTAATGTCTTTTAGACTCAGATCCGTGGTCTATGCCACGGTATGCTCGCTGGGCGCAGAGGAGAGAGAGAGATGGGGATCTAGAGAGGCTGTGAGGTGGGAGAGTCTATTTTCAACTGTTCATCTTTTCCCCACTGAAGCTTATAGCTGAAATTAATACATAAATTTACAGCTGCAAGTCAGTTGTGATAAATAATCCCAGAAGTGTTCCGATTATTTACATTTTTATGGAATCTTGCTTGAGCAAACCCAGAGAGCGCACCAGGCACTTGAAGAATTATGTCTTGTTCAAAACCAATTTAATAGCAATGGAAAATAAAGCCATCTGTGGGAACTTGTAGAGCAGGGTAGTAATTCTCTGCCAGATGAGCAATATGTGGAAGGCACTAAGCTAGTCTGGGCACACCAAGGCTGGAGCACTTGAAGAGCAACAGCCGCACCCGTGATGCTCGTCTGAGGGCATTGGCTCCACAGGGTCTTTGGCTCACACATCAGATGCATGAGGATTCTGGTCACCTAGCAACCTGTGAAGGTCCGTTGTGCTCATTCCTTACATAGTGGAGCTGATTGGCATGGATTGTTGGTAGGGGGTGAAAGATGGTTTGGGGGGAGTGAAAAGACTGCGGTTGGTTTCACAGTCTTAGGAATTTGCGTCTGATACTGTCCTTTATTAGTTGTGTGACATTGGCAAGTCACTGTTTTTTGTTCTTCCAGTGTAAGTGGGGACTTCCTTAATATTTCTAAAAAAATGATGCATTTTTCAACCCAGCTCAGCATTCTCAGTCTTTCTTCCCTCCTCTCTCCCTCCCTCCCTCCCCCTCCCTCCCTCCCTCCTTCCCTCCCTCCCTCCTTTCTTTCTCCTCTTCTCTCCTCCCCCTCTTCTTTTCACTTCTATTTCCTCTCTCCTTCCCATCCCATACTTTTTCTCTACTCCCCTTTTTCTTCCTCCTTTCTTTCTTCCCTCCTTCCTCTCTTATTATCAGCTTTAATGAAACATAATTTACATACATTAAAATCTACCATGATATATGCACAGGTCTATGAGGTTTAGAAAAATTTATAAAATCTCACCGTTATCTGCACCATCCAGTTGGAAGACTCCTGGCACAATTTGAAGTTTTCTCCTTCCCATTATGGCCAGCCTTGCTTTGGGGCCGTGGCTTTATGAGAATTCTGATTGAATCCAGAAAAAAGAACTCAGTCTCCTGATGAAGGTATCACCAATCCATCCCTGAGCGATCTACCCCTGAGATCCAATCAGAGAAGTGGGACTGGCAAAGGAGCGGGGGGGGGGGGGAGCAGGAGCAGGAAGGCAGAGCACAAGAAATAGGAATAAAGAGGCCTGGCATGTTTGGAAGGGGGCAGTGTGGCTGTGTTGACTTGAGGGCTTGAGTGGAAGGAGAGACTGGGAAAGCAGGGCCCTTGGCAATGTTTTCTTCTTGTCTGTCTTGTCTTTGCATTTTGTTTTTAGTTATGTCTTTTAAAGAACAGAACTTTAAGACTTGATGAAGCTCAATTTGTGATTATTTTTCTTTCAAGGTTGCCCTTTTTTTTGTCATTCCTAATAAAGGTTTTCCTAGTTCAGGCTCATAGAAGTATCTCCTAGGACTTTGAAAGAGTCAGTTATTATATTTGGGTTTATGATCCATCTTAGGTTCATCTTGGTGGGTGGTGTGAGTTGGATGTCCAACTGTTCGCACACCATTTGCTGAAGGACTATCATCTCCTTTCTGCATTTTCTTGGCTCCTTACTGGGAATCACTTGATGACTTCTGAGTGGGTTTATTTTGAACTCTTAGTTTCCTTTTGAAGAGTAACTTCTCTCCCATTTGATACAAGTTTGTGGAATAGTAATTGTGGACCCCACCTCTCTCAGACAAGGAGATATCCTGAACTATTCTGATGTTCTCCAAAGCAGAGACACAAAATAACTAATCATAAGTAGAGTTAGATTAAAGATGGTTTCTACCCAGACTCTTTCTATAAAAGTCTCCTATAAAAGTCTCTGCAACAAGCTTAGCGAACTTTTTAGGATACTCAAGAAAAGAGGATTGATTTGCCCGATAGCTTTGGAGGCTGGGAAATCCAATATCAGGCAGGTGGCTTCATCTGGCAAGGGCCTCAAGTCATGATAGAAAATGGATGGGGGAGTAGGTACACTTCAGAGTGGTAAAACAAGAGGGGTATCTTCTTTATAAGAGCCCACCCTGGGTAACTAATCCAGGCCCACTGGAAAATGAGGAATCTGCTTCTACCATCCAGAGATGTGAGACCAGCAAAGGATGAGAATCCAGCATGGAAAGGAAAACAACAGGCTGGTGTGTTAGGAGGGGTGGGTCTGAACTGAGGGTCGGAATGGATGGAGTGAGGAAAGGAACGCCTCTAGGGCAGGCCCAGCGAACTCAAGCTGAAGGTCCAAATTCTGCTTACCACTTGCTCTTTAAATAAAGCTTTATTGAAACATAGCCACAACTGTTTGTTTCTATGTTGTCTGCAGCTGCTTGTATTATCTAGCAACAGGCCCCAGTATTTGTGACAGGGATGATACAGTTTTCAGGTGTAAAGGTGAAGAGTCTTCCCATATCAGCTGACACATCTGGAAGTCACCTGTGTCACCAACTTTACTACTCCTTGACCCATGATGTCAGTAGCAATTCCTGTTTATTTACTTGTTCTCTGTAATCTCTGATTCTGTCTCCTCTCTGTCACCAGCAGTCACTGCTTTCGGTCTTACCTAGGTCTTTGCTATCTCCTCCTCAGCCTCTCCTGCCTTTATTCCAAAGCTTCTGAAACACATTCTCCACCGTGAAATCAAAGCACAGATATACTAGTCCTTCGATGGCTCCCTAGTTTTCTTGGAATAGTACTGAGATCCAGGGTATGGCCTTGTCTGCCTCTCCAGAGCCTTTTGACAAGGGCTGTCTGGCCTTTGGGCTTCTCTGGACCATGTTGAAGGAAGAATTGTCTTGGGCCACACAGAGATGTCCAGCCCATGACTTTCAGATGAGGAGAGCATACATATATTTATTTTGTGTGACACTGCAACACAACATTGCCATCTCAAAATTTGTGGAAGAATCACACAATCAAACTATGAAAGATTTATAGGAAACCCATACTGGCTTAAGTAAGCTTACAGTTTAATGTCAGGGTGTATTCAAATCATTCTGAGCTGCATGTGACCTGCATGCTTTGATTTACACATCTCTGTTCCTAGTGCCAGGTCCACAACCACTGTTCCCTGAATTCTGCCAGGCTTCTCTCCAGAACAGGATGTTTGCACAGACTATTTTTATTGCTCTAATGAGTCCCCCTCATGTATCTCCAGCGAGCCCACTCTCCATGCTTCTCCAGTGAGCCCCCTCATACTTCTCCAATGACCCCATACTTCTCCAGCGAGCCCAGCTTCAGTGCGTCTCCAGCAGAACCCTCCTCATCTTTCAGGTGCTCCCCTGACCATCCCTTTGTCAGAGAGAGCTCCTTGACTTCTTTCACAGGTCGGTGCTGTCATTCCCAGGCTGCACCAGTTCTGCGCTTCCACCCTCTATGTTCCTATCTAGTTGCAAGTCTACATTTGTTTCTGTTAATCAAGCAAATATTATCCCAATTAAACAAATGTGTATTTAATAAATGCAATTAATAGAATAATTAATAATGAATTGATAATTATTCAGCTATCTGTTTTTAGTCTGATGTCACTGCCATGACAGCCAGCCACATCTTGCTTTGTTGGTCACAGTATCCCCAGTTGTCTCACACGGTGCCTGCCAGACCTTTGATCAATATCTATCAAAAAGTCAGAGAATGAATCTTATTCCAGCCACCTCTGGGTGATAGGAACATCTGCTGTGCACCCCGCTGAGGCTTTAGGTGCCAAAGCCTCAATTTCACCCCGTGAGCACTGCATTTAATGGAGCGAGTTGGCAGACCAGACCCCAGCTGCTGTTGACTGAATGAGACTTGGAGACAACAAGAGCGAGCAGAATTCCTTCCAGTCGGAGTCTGCAGGCCCAGACAGTGTGTACTTGGTTTGCTTTTCTCCTACTGCGTCCCAGAGATCAGTCACACGGAGAGGGGTGGGTACCTGACCTGTTTACTCTTCTAGTTCCCTATGCTGGCCCTCCTTGCCATCCTCTCCAGGGTAGACGCTAATGAGAAAAGGCAGACAGGTGTCTTGGTGCCCTTCTGCCTCCTCCACTGTCTGGTAAGTATTCCAGAGGATGCGACACAGACTTTTATTTGTTTTCCTGGACCTAAACTGCCCCTTGACATAGCCAGTGATTGCTTTTTTTAAAAACCACGAAGGAAAACCAGGCCCTTTCATCCACTGATAAGGTGTCAGGTGACAGTGAGATCAACATCCCCACACATAAATCTGCAACTAATCCTTGGGAATCAATATTTTTCATTAAGAACCCGTGAGAGCTGGGCCATTATGGGGAAAATCTGTTTAGGTTGACACCTTGATGAAGTTATTCAGTTCAGGGGCTTAAGTCATTGAAAGGTAATAAAGAGCACAGAGCAATCTCGGGGCTGGTTAGGGGAGAAAACGATGGTCGTATTGAGCTTCAGTTCCATGAAAAATGACCTCCTGATTTATTGGGGAAAGATAGGGTGCCGGCCTCTTGGGCAGACCAGGGCAGACACCATCAACATGGCAGCCTTTCATCCCTCTGCAATTACCGCTCTTTGTGATCTGTCTAACAGTCAAGAAGCACAGGGGGAATATTTTCGGGGTCTCCAGATAGTTGTAGGATGCACTGAGACCCCACTCTCCTAACAATCTTTCACATTTTGGGCTTCGTCCTGTAGGCCACGGGTCAGTGGAACATTGAAGTACAGTGTTCTAAATAGTTTAACAATGAGATTGAGTTAAGGGGGAAAAAAAACAAACGACCAACTAAAAAACAAAGGTTCAAGGCTGGAGATGTAGCCCACTGGGTTGAGTCCTTACCTAGCATGCTGGGTTCTGACACCAGCAGAATATAAACTGGATTTGGGGGTTCACACTGTAATCCCATCACTCTGGACATGTTGACAGGAAGATCAGAAGTTCAAGGTCATCCTTGATTACTTAGCGAATTTAAAGAGGCCAGTCTGGGGATACACGAGACAAACAAAAATAAACACCCCAACAAGCAAACAAGCAAATAAAAGACCCCAGGCTTATTCAGAGGTGAGGAGGCCAAAGTCAAAATCCAGAGGGTAAGAGTCACATTGGATGGGGCTTTGGAAAAGTGACTTCTTTGTCTCCTGCCTTTAGAGAACAGCTCTGCTCAGGATCCTGGCTTCATCTTCTTACAGGTACATTTCTGTTTCATTCCCAGATTCTCGCCATCTTTAGGTAGACCATGTGTGGGACAAACAAATCCCCATCTCAAGTTATTTATCTAATATTTATTATTGTGTGTAGGTGATGTATGGGGCCATATGATATAACCTGTAATTTGAGGCCAGGGAAAAACTTTGTGGAGTTTGTTCTTTCCTTCTACTTTTCTGTGGGTTCTAGAGACTAAATTCAAGTTGTCAGGTTTGCAGTGTGGGGTGGTAAGAGCCTTTGCCTGGCTCCATCTTGCTGGCTCCAGTCTGATTTTTTTCCCAACTATTCATTAGCTCTCATAGCTTAAACCCCCTGTATGCATAGAAGTCATCATCACGTATAAAAACCATGTAGACCATGGAAGGTCAAGAACATGCTAGTATAGGAGCGACTTTGATGAGCTCTAGGATGCTATCTGATGAACGCAGGCAGATGGTGTCTGTTAGGCCCATAGCATGGCTGGTGACAGTGTCCTAACAGAAGGACTCTGACAGGGGGCACAGCAGGACTGTTACTGGGCAAACCGGAGCCCACTCTCAACATTCCTCAGGAGTCTCCAAAGGTGAGCTGTTTATCAGAAAAGCCACTGCCTCCCTCATCAACCACCAATGGTCACCTACTGCAAACAAGGGCCTCCAGTTCCCATTAGTCTGACCAGCCTTGAGTCAGTTCGAAGACCTGCTGGCTATCATAGGACTTTCCCACCCAGCGGCCGCTCTCCATGTCCATGAGCAGGCCAACAATCTGATTTCCCAAATAAAATTTTCCTTCTACCCATGGAGTGGTCCGTGTCTGTTGGTTTCACTGTACCCTGGCTACAGTGTCCCCTGCAGAGGTGGGGCTGAAAAAGGGTTAAAGAGATGAAGGGTACAGAGCAGCCTGCCTCATTGGGAAGCCGTGCTGGCAGCAGATGGGGGGTGTCTGGGGCAGAGGGGGCAAGGAGCACCTGCGAAGGCATGGGTGAAGGTGGGGGCAGCAGGCTTAGGAGGAAGAGAGAGAGCAAGGTGAGTGGATAGGGTTTGCTCGTCTTTAGCATTTGGGACTCACTCATGGGTGGGATTCTCACTGACCTCCCTTTCCTCAGGAAGAGCAAGGTGAAAGAAGGTAAAAGTGGTAAGAATTCAGGTGAGCATCAGGAACTAAAGAAGAGAGAGAGAGGAGAGAGAGAGAGAGAGAGAGAGAGAGAGAGAGAGAGAGAGAGAGAGAGAGAGAGAGAGAAACAGACTTGTGGGAGTCAGGGGAAGATCAACCCTGACACCGTCCAGAACTTGGAAGTACCAGTGATACTCAGAATGCCCGTTCACCTTGACAAACAAGGTGCATCTACTCTCAGTCTGAGTGTGACGTGGGGAGCTGTGGGAATCGACACTCTGGGCTTCCACCCCACTATGCTCCCTAGAGCTGTGCTCAGTAGAGGTTATCCATCTCAGAGCTCAGTGTGAATGGCGCCCCCTGGAAGTTCTGTGTGGAAGTGGAGAATTCTGTGTACAGATAACAAGCTATTTCATGGGAAGAGAAAGGGTTACAGCCTATTGCCAGGAGGGAGCACCACCGTATTACTGGGGAGCTTTTTGCTATCATTATGATTGCAAGGAGTGGAGGTGAGTAGACCTATCTTTTCATACAAAAAATGAGCAAGGAACTAAATGAAGGACATGGTGTGGAGGAGAGAGAAGCCAGCATGTGCAGAGACACAGCTCGTCCTTTGAAGCAGGAAGGAAGATCAGCACACGGGTGTCTGCACCTCCCTCTGATGGAACTGGCTCCCTGACACAGCAAGCCAGTGGGATTCTGGGAGAAGCCGCCTGGAGAATCAGCTAGAGGCTCACTAGTTTTCTATAGTATATTGGCTCGCCCTAGGAGCTGCAGGCTAGCACTTATTACTCTATTCATTTAGTCATTTAACAAATGTCCATTGAATATGTGACATGTTCCAAAGGCTAGCATAAGACAAGTCCAAATACAAGGGCAGGTGGGTGCAAAGCGGAACACAAGCCAACTCTGTTTCCACGGGACCTAGAGTGTTGTTGGAGAAGGGCAGTCATGTGAACAGGAAATGACCGTGTTATGTGATGAGGCTTTGCTCTGAGTAAGTGCTGGGGTTTGAATCAGTCACGAAGCCAAAAGGCTTCCTGGAAGAAGAGACAAATGGGGCAAAAAGGTACATGATAAGCCAAATCAATAGCTAGAAACGAATCTACCCTAGGAGGAGGCCACGCCAGTGAAATGACCAAGAGCTAGAGAAGGCAGGTGTTTAGAGAAATGGAAGGTCTAAGAGGCTGGAAGGGTTGGAGAGTCAGGAAGAGTTGGGGACAATACAGAGTTCCTTGGCTTGGGTGGCTGTCATGTGTAGGGTTGCTACTCACTGGGCAGTTCTTCTCCTACTTCTGACAGGAGGACCACTTAGAGGCCATTGCCTGGATCCCAGTGAGAGAGCACAGTGCCGTGCATCAGAATTAGACTTCTGGTGGCCTCACAAGATAGTTTCTGTATCTAACTGTATGTCCCTACCAAAATTTATGCTGAAATTGAATCCCCATTGTGATGTTACCAAGTAAGCCATGTGGGACCTGCAAGAGATGGGTGGGTCACAGGGCCTCCTTCTTCATTGTTAGTGAGTTGTCTTAGATGTGTGTGTGTGTGTGTGTGTGTGTGTGTGTGTGTGTGTGTGAGAGAGAGAGAGAGAGAGAGAGAGAGAGAGAGAGAGTACCACATGCATCACATCATTAAATATGCATCCTAACACAGACAAATGTATCCACATGCTATGGTAAGTATGGAGGTACACAGGGCTTAAGGAACTTATCCAAGTCCATCCAGCAGGAAAAAGGCCAAACCTGGACCTCAGATTTACCTGAGTTGAGGTATACGAGATCCTAGCTGCCACATGTGCCCACAGCATCTTCTCCCCTCAGCTTATTCTCTCTTCTCCAGGTCCTGAGACAGATTTCAGGGTTCTGGTAGAAGTTCAGTGAAACGGCAGACATTTTTCCTTTCTATGAACAAAGCTAGTGCAGGCTCCTTCCGTCCTGATGCTCTGACAGTTTCAACAGATGACTGGTACCTCACGATCCAAAGTAGCAGCCCAGATGGAGCCATCACATCCGGATTCCAGCCAGGAGAAGGGAAGTTGGATCAAGGAAGGCACCACCTTTTGCTAAAGTCACACATAACACTTTGCTTCCATCGTCTGGCTTGAAATCAGGCACACGGTGAGACCCAGTACCAAGTGAGCCTGAGAAGCGTGTTCTTGCCCTTTCTAAGGATTCATGTAGCCAGAAAACATGGAGGTTCTGTTTCTAGGGGAGACAAAAGAGAAGATGCTGGAGGGGCCACAGTCTCTGCCACTGGGATCCTCCAGTAGATCTGAGTGAGGTAAGTTCCTTTGATGGCTGTTATATGATTGATTGACTCAGCTGGAGCATCTGGGGCAACCATGAGTACCAAAATCACTAAATATGAACTGTTTTAGAGTGTGCCAGGGCCTCCCCTGAGACCTGGAGAGTAAAGTCAGCTCCGGGGAGAAATGTCCTCCGTGTGTGTGTGTAAGTCTTCCTCACTATAAACCCAGGGAAGCTCAGCCTCCCTCCCAGGTGAACACGCATGCCTATCCTACAGCTGGCCCCAATGCAGACCTGATGGCTGTTTTCAGAAGCACCAATATCTTTGTCTTAGGCAGTGACACTGTCTACTGGCTGCTTTATACGTGGTGACTGCTTAATTTGCTCTCCAACTTCCTTGCATCCTTTAGAGCCTTGTAAGGAAGGAAGTGCAACCATTTCCAACTGGAGTGAGCTCACCGAGACTCAGAGAGATTAGGAGACTTACACCAAGTCGTTCAACAGCTAGCAGGATCTGGGCCCCTGTGAGCTTTTCTTGGGTCACAGTTCTCCCATATCTGCCCCCACTTTGAGACACTCACTGCTGGCCTCTCTGTGGGTGTCCCATCTCAGGGTCTATATGCTAGGCTGCGTTATCATTTGGGCAACTCACTTGGACTTCCCAGTTGATGCACCCCTTAGTCAAATCAGAACTCTTCCTGGTTCCACATCCTCCCCTGTCTCCTGTATTGTTCTCAGCTTCACGTGCTATCATGGTTTCTCTTCATATGAAGCCCTCTGGCTTGGGTCTTGGTCTCATCATGGTCCTCACGCCAACTGGACCATGTCTGTGACTTTTACTTGGCAAAGATGAGACATGAGTGAGGATGGAGAACACAGGGGCAGAAAAGTTTGATGATGGAGTTGGGGAGGCTTTAGGTTCTGCAGTGTTCTTAGGGTAAGACAGAGGAGCTGAGGAATTAACCTTAAAGACATGAAAGGGAGAGATGACTAGGGACACTTAGAGAGTGACCTAGTGGTATCAGATCCCTGCAGAGGTCGGAAAGCTTGTGTGCAGAGTCGCACCAGCCCACAACATGTTCTAACATCCTCCCCTTGGATGTTAGAACATGGGGATGAGGAGTGAGTGAAGAGGCCTTGGCATCTGTCCAGCCCTGTTACTCTGACACATGTTACAGTATCTTTTCCTTGTCTCTCTGGCTGGGGACAGCAGAATCCTTATCTCATTTACCCCTGAATCCCCAGACAGGGCACAGACTCTGACACCCAGGAATCTGTTTAATAGCTGCGCCCTTGTGCCAAACATTTCCATTCAGCTCCAAACCCCTGATGGTGGTCTCTTTATCTTCAGCCCAGCCTTTTAAATACCAGCCCCCCCTGCCATGACGTGCTCCCTGTGCCATAGCAATACTCTAGAAAGACACGGCCTGCCAGCCAGATATGGTGGCACATATCTGAAGTCCCAGCACTTGGGAGGCCGAGGCAAGAGGATCACAAACTTGTGTTTGAGGTACCTTAGGCAACATAGTGAATGAAACCTGCCAACAAAATCAAAGTACAACACAAGCTGATATAATCTAAGTCATGTTTATTAACGCCCTTTAACCCGGCCATTTATAGTCAATCATCCAATAAGGCAACAAAACACAGAATAAAACTGCAGTGACATTAAAAAGCATTTCTCCCCTCACTTATGCTGCTGCTGAGGGGTTTTTTTGTCAGCAGCCCGGACTGATTGCCAATAGAGAAAAAGTCACTTGCACTTAACTGGGCAATTGCCATTGAGGGGGACGTAGCTTGTGCGCTCCCTCCCCTCCTCCTCTAGATGGCAGCATAGAGCAGTGGTTAAGCTTAAGGACCTCGGGGCTCAAATCCTTTAGTCAACTGCTGAGGTGAGCCACCCAAGGCATGCATTCAGTTACTCATCCAAAAAGGGAAGAGAATGATCAAAACCGACCTCAGAGGGTTGTTAAGATGTTCTTGAAAGGTCTAGATCACAATTAGTGCAACACTCCTCCTTCTTCCCCCTTCTCATTCTCCACCCTCCTGTTTATTATTATTATTATTACTATTACTACTATTACTACTACTACTATTACTACTACTACTACTACCACCACCACCACCACTACTACTATACTACTACTACTATTAAGTTTCCACCACTCTGTCGTGACGGGGAGCCCCTCTTCTCTGCAGTGACTTCCCTATGCTGGGAGAAGCCGCGACTTCACACCAGGCCCGAAGCTGCCTCCTCCACCCAGCCCTCTGCAGGAGCGACTGATGCAGCTTTTAGTTTTGATCCTGTGGCTCCCGAAGGCAGTGAACGCTAACGCGACCTGCTGCTGGCTGGTTCTGTGTGTATTGATCAGCATCACAGGGGTGGGATCGGAGGTACTGTTCTAGAAGCACTCACTTTGATTCCTCAAATAAATCCTCCCCTCCGGGTCCTGCTAGGAAACTAATTGGGGGTTGATTCTGATGAATAAATGGCGTGGCCGCTGCCTGAGGAATGGACCTCGCCAACAGAAGGCTGGGGCATGAGAAACGGTCGTGGCCTTCCGAGGGACCCATCAATAATAGATCGGCTCCAGCCCTGGGAGAGGGAAGCGTTTCTGCGGCAGGTATGAATTATGGATGCCGTTTAGGGTAATACGGATCTATCTCAGAGGTTCCGCTCAGTTTATGTGCTAGTAAAAGCCGGCAATTTGCCCGTGTTCCAGCTATAATTTGCGCTGCATTAAGGGACCTTCCTTTCCATAATGGATGTGCGGTTGGACGCAGGCGCAGAAGGACTCAAAAAGCAAGGCATGCTGGATCTGCAGCAAGGCTCGGGCTCAGGCCTGGGAACCAATCACGTGGGGAGAACCACTTGGCTGCAGGTACAGAAGGATTTTTTAGCTCTCAAGGTCTGGGGAAGAAACTACACCCAACCCCTAGCGCTACCGTTGACTTGCCCATCAAATGCATTTGGTGCAGACCGTGAGAAAGGCTCAGAAGGAAACCCATGGCCTGTTGGGCCAGAAAGATAACAGTCCTGGAAGGGAGCAATAGACAGGTGGGTGACAGTAGATTCTAGAACTCTAGTTCTGCTTTCTCCATTTGCTAACAGTCTGACCTTTTACAGAGCACGCGACCTCTCTTTGCATCGGTTTCCTCCTGTAAATGGCACGAAGGCTGACCATTACGTGCTGAAGGCAGGCAGTTTGTCAGAGTCAACCGATAATCAGACGGTTCAAGAGCTGGTTGCTAAAGATGGCCATCATTAAAAATTAAATTTTATAAACTAGCAATTAAAATTAAACGCAATAAATACTCCAGACTCATCAATTCCTAATGAGTCTCCTCCAGTTTACTCTCTGCTCCTGGGGCTATTTGTGTCTTTTTCTTCTGTGGTGACAGCGACACACAGTGCATCTCAGTCCCCAGGACGAAGGATGTCATCGTTACAGGGACAGGTGATGTGAGACCCCTCCACCTCTGAGGTCTGTGATGTCACACCGATGGCTTGCCGTTGGCCCTGGAGGCAATATTTACACCAAGGTTATTGGCAAATGCTGCTAGGCAAAGCTCCTCCCAGAGAGCTATTTGCTCAACTCTCAAGAGCACACATTTAACACTGACCTAATAAAGTTGTTTAGATGGCTGAATGGCTAATGCATTTATAAATTACCTGGAATAGCATCCGGTATATCGGAAATAGCATATAAAATTTGCTATTATTTTCATAAATGTTTACAATGTTTTTTAGCATGGATCCAGTGATGATTGAATGGGGTCATTTAAGAAACCACAGCCATGTATTTTTGTCCCCTTCCCATCCCCTGTGATCCAACAGCATTTGAAGAAAGATGTATGAACTCTCTTTGGGGCTGAGGCTAAACTAAACTTTCTCCCTTCCAGCCTGTGTTTGTGTTTGCATGTGTGTGTCTCTGTGTGTTTTGTTGCATGCATGCAGAGGCCAGAGCAAGACTTTGTCGTCTTCCTCTATTACTCTCTGCCTTGTTGTCTTGAGACAGGTCTCTCACTGAACCTGAAGCTCACCATTTTGGCTAGACTGGCTGGCCTATAAGCTTTGGTACTTAGGTCCATCTCCCAAGGCTGGGTCTACAAACATGTACAGTCATGTCAACTTTTAATATGGGTACTGGGGATTTGAACTCAGGTCCTCAGACTTGCTGAGCAAGTGCAGCTGTTGCTCCCTGAGCTACCTCCCTACAGTTGCCTCTTTAGCTTTGCAAAGCACTTCCTTTTATTGAAGTCAAATTGCTCATTCAAGTCATGCCTTCAACCTCCTTTATAAAAAGCAGGTAGTTGCCCTATCAGTTTGGGTTGTAAAGGTGCCATGAGAGTCACTGTGATTGTTAAAATCTGGTTGCTTTGGGTTCAAGTTTTGATTCTCTCTTTTGTTGGTCCTAAAAAAAGCAGGTAGTTGCCTTATCAGTTTGGGTTGTAAAGGTGCCATGAGAGTCACTGTGATTGTTAAAATCTGGTTGCTTTGGGTTCAAGTCTTGATTCTCTCTTTTGTTGGTCCTAGGGCTCCATGAAAGACCTTTAATTTGGGTAAGCTGTCTCATATACATATTTCTATTTTACAAAATAGAAATAATCTTAACACTTCTTGGCCATGAGATGAACTTGGAACACAATACTTGAGTTTTGTATTTTATCTTAGATATGGTGAATGCTTAATAAATACGTCAATAAATACATTAAAATGTACATATAAATAAACGGTGGCTACTTCCTTGACTCTTCTCTGTCACATGCATCTTTCTCTTAACATTGCACCCATTAGCACGAAGGGCTGTGACCTCAGAGGGAGGCTGAGTCTTCTGGTACAGCCTCTAAGCTGGCCATGTACTCCTGCTTCAGCCTGTAGACAAACAGCCCACCACCACGGCGAGAACTAAGCAAGGGATGCAGGTTCAGCACAGCAATTCATGAGGAACTGAATCTGGCAGAGTGGGCTGCTGGGGAATGAGCTGTGCCTTATTTTCTCAGTTGGAGTTCAGCAGAAAAGGCTGAGATGTCCCGTTTCTTCTCTCACTTGGGTGGTTTAATAAGTAGGTCTTTGTGTCCTTTAAGTTTAAGTATTCACTGCCAGGGAAGATGAGGCAGATTTTCCCTTAGATGCTCAGATCTTGCAAGTCTTGGAAGGAAGGAAGTTTTGGCACGGCCAGGAAGACTGTCTGAAGAGCCAGACACTGGCGGCTACCCACATGTGGAAACAGTGGCTGAAGCTATTAGGCCCTAGGGTGTGTGTGTGTGTGTGTGTGTGTGTGTGTGCACCTTCCAGATAGCCCTGTTCTCTGAAAAATTGGGGTTTGAACTTGGATTGTATTAAGTTTAGACAAAGACACACATTACATTCATTTTTAAACTTAAGAGCCATTCACACTTGTGACTCTAAAAATGTGCTGGGCTCCTAACAGAGACCAAGTCCGTTCTCTAAATTTCTATTGGTACTTTACCACATTTAACCACCAATCTGATCCCCATAGCAGCTTAGAGGTTGATTTTCTCCTTCTACCTTGTGGGTCCCAGGGATTGAACTCAGTTCTTTGTCTTGGCAGCGCATGCCATTTCCTGCTGAGTCATCTTGCTGCCTGTAGCAGAGAAGTTAAGAGCCAAGGCTCTTAAAGTCAGGCAGACCCAAGTTCAAATCTTCCATCCATCACTTAACTGGCTGTGTTAACCTTGGGCAAATCTTTCTTCTCCCTAAAGCCTCTGTTACATCATTAGAATGGCTATCCACCGGTATGCTTATGTGATTGAAACTAGTTACCTACTCTCTTGATTATAATATATACTACCAATAAATACTGTTTCCCCCTCAGCACTTGGGACTGAACTCACTGCCTTGTGCATGCTAGGCAAGGGCTCTGTCACAGAGCTGTATCCCCATATAGTTGTCGTGGTTATTGTATGCTTTATGAACCAAGTCGGAAGAAAAGAATCTTGTCAAAGGAAGAAACGAATGCTTAGAGAGACCAGGTGTCTCTTTTGGTGTGAGCTCTTGATTTCCTTTCTATCAAAGCTGGGAGGGAACACTGTGTTCCCAGGACCCTCAGAGCCAGAACTCCGCTACCTGACTGTCTCATGCTCCCCGAAGCTTTTCAGAGCTATAAATATAGATGGAAATTTCTGAGATTTGCTGGATCATGGCTTTTCCCCCAAGCAGACAGCTTGGCTTGATGTTGGCTCCTTTTCTAATTGCTTGGTTCCATGAATCCATTGTTTTGTTTCACTCTGTGGTTTTTAACTTGAATCTTCCGGAACTACTTAAGAGGAGAAGGGAGTTGGATGCCAACCTCTGAAAAAACCCAGACAGTGAAAAGACCAGTCTGATTTTGCCAGAGTCACCAATGTATCTGTTGGAACTGTTTTTAAATTTTAAGTGGTATATTTACTTATTTAGTTATTTTTAGAGACAGTTTTTCCAACTGTAAAAGCATAAGCAGCAATCATGAAAAAACACGAAGTCAAAGATTCTATACTTTCCTCCCCATTTTTGAAAGCAACGGTTTAGTAAAAACCTACTTCTCTAAGATCCATTGGATTTTGGAAATACCATCTTACAGAATTTATAGCTTTTCCAATTAATTAATCAGTAAATCAATTAGCCAGAAAATCTTTATTGAGTGCTTCTTTTGCGTGTGCTAACACGAGGTCTGTGATCATGGCGAGATGGGAAAATGAAAAGCTCTGAACTCACAAATGTCTCACGGTCCCAGAGGGGAGACCAAGCTAATGGCAATGCAATTAGCGATCAAGCATCTGGTCCTTAGGGGTGGTGGAGTTCACACAGACGATAAATGTGGATGAGGTGCGAAGAGGCGGAGAAATGAGTCCCCGGGTGAGACAACCAAAGAAGAATTGTCTTGTTTCTTAGCCACAAGTGAAGGAAAAGCTACCCTCTCTCTTCCTCTGCTCCCCCACTCCCCCACCTGTTGACACAGTTAACATTCCCAGAGTTTTGGCACATAAATGAAATGTAATAAATTGCACAGATGTGCAGTGCACAACTGATAACTCTTCCCGTTTCTGCGCCAGTGAAAACACCCCTTCCACAGATACAATGGGTGTGACTATCACCTTAAACATTTTCTTGTTCTCTTTTCTTTGTGTGTGCCTATGCCTTCATGGACGTGTGTGCACACGTTGTGTGTGGTTGCATGTGCATATGTCTGGAGGTCAGAGGTTGATGCTGGGTGCCTTTTTTCGGTTGTTCTTCATTTTGTTTTTGAGACAGGGTGTCTGATCAAACAAGGACCTCACTGGTTTGTCTGGACTGGTTGGGTTGTAAGCAACCATTGTCAGTACAGGCTGGAGATCCAAACTTAGGTTCTCACGCTTGTCTCCTCAACAGTCCTGTCTTGTGCCCCTTTTAATGCTTCTCATATACCTCCCCAGATGCTGTGTGCTGTCTGGGGATATTGGTTTGCATGTTCTTTTTATCAAAGTAGATCAGCATGGACTTTCTGGGTTTTTTTTTTGTCCCGTTTCCTTCACTTGGCATAATTATCTTGGGATTTATCCGCATTGAGGTATATTCACATTTCATCGTCTCTAATCGTTGAGAACCATGTGACTATACAACCGTTTGTTGAATTCACCTATCAATGACATATTTGGGCTGTTTGCAGGCTTGGGTTATTAGTTGCAGTGCTGCTCTGAACTTTCATGGACACAGTTTTGTATGGACTTGTGCTTCTGTTTTCTGGCATAGACAGTTAGGAGCGGAATGGTTGCCCCACAGAGTAAGTGTATTTAGCTCTCAGCTAGTGTATGAGTAGTGCAAAGGAGCGACTTTTATTATGGCATTTTCATGCACAGTTATATGCTACTTTATTTATATTTATCACCCACATTGCATACAGTTGACCCCCTTCTCTCCTGGGCCCCCTTTCTATTCTCAACGAGTCCTTCCTTCTGCCTTCTTGTCTTTCTTTCCTTTAAAGACTCCGCTGGGAGAGTAAACATGTAATACTTGCCTTTCTGAGTCTGGCTTATTTTATTTAATATGATGACATCTATTTTCCTGAAGATGCTTCAAAACCAAACAAAGCTATGACTCAGACTACCAGATGGTCTTACTATAGCACAGTTAGGCAAGTAAGTGAAGGAGTCAGAGTCAGTATACAGCCCAGACACTGCTTTCCCCTGTTTACCACCTCCCCACACCAGCCAAACCAGAGAGTTAGCTTACGTGCCCACCCACAGATGAATGGATAGAGAAACTGTTAGCATCTCTACATCGAAGCATGAAGAATGTCTTCTTAAGGAACTGAGAACCCACTCCCCTCGGGTATGGAGTTGTGTGCTCCCCGCTACTTCCCACTCTTGCCAGTTCTCACCGCTCTAATGGAGAGTGGCAGCCTGTGATTCCATTTCACAGTTCTCTGAAGACCAATAACTGCATCTTTTCTCATGAATTGCTTCTCATCTGCATTCTTCTCTGGTGAAGAAACATCCATTCCAGTATTTGAACCACTAGCTGGCCTGTTTGTTTTATTGGGAACACTTGAGAGTTTCTTATACATTTGACATTCTAGTCTGTTATCAGCAACATCATGTATTAGATGTGATTCTCGCTTCTCTGCAACTTGAATGATCTCTTTTAAAAAAGTGTTAATATAACATTTATATGTGTATCTCTGTCTATCTATCTATCTATCTATCTATCTATCTATCTATCTATCTATCTATCTATCTATCCTCTGTCTATCTTTGTGTATGCCTATGGATAAGCATGCACAGAAATGAGAAGACAACTTTGGGGAATCAGGTTCTCTTCTGCCACTATGTGGGTCCTGGGCATAGAATTCAGGTTGTCAAGTTTACCTCCTAAGATGTGATTATAAGGGTATTATTTTACTAATTGCAATTGCTGATTATTTATTCCTGCCACTTTGTTAAAAGTACTTCCTATTTCCAGTAGTCTTCTTGCTAATTCTTTTTTTTTTTTTTTTTTTTTTTTTTTGTATTTTCGAGACAGGGTTTCTCCGTAGCTTTTGGTTCCTGTCCTGGAACTAGCTTTTCTAGACCAGGCTGGCCTCGAACTCACAGAGATCCCCCTGCCTCCGCCTCCCGAGTGCTGGGATTAAAGGTGTGCGCCACCACCGCCCGGCTCTTCTTGCTAATTCTATCAGAGTAGAGTTTCCTTTCTTTTCTCTGTGTGACTACCTCTAGTCCTTTTCTTGCTCAGCATCGCTGTCTAGACTTCAGTACAGTGTTGAATAGAAGCAGTTAGAGTGGGTATCCTCGCTTTCTTCCCCTTTCCCAGGGAAAAATCACTTACCATTTCATCGTGGTATTTATGGGGCATTATTTGTAGTTGCTCTTTATTAAATTGGAGAACTTTTATCCTGCATTTCTGAGCCTTTATTAGAAATGAGTGTTGTGGACTTTTACAAATGGTATTTTTGGCAGCTGTTGAGATAATCATATATATTATTCCTTCTTAGTTTATTAATATGTTTTGACAGGTAGCTTAACTACTTGATTTATTTTTGAATACTAAATCAACCTTGCATCTCTGGAATATAGCCTTCTTAGTCAAAATGTATTATTCTTTAAAACAGCTGTTGAATGGTTTCTTGAAGCAGTGCTGCATCCAGCCCAGGTTGACTTCAAGCTTGTCATGTAACCCAGGTTGACCTGAACACTGGGTTCTCGTGTCTCCACCTCCAGATGCTGGGGTTATTACGGGTGTGCAGCACTACCGCTGCTTTTATTGTTGAATTCAGTGTACTAATATTTTGATTATCATTTCTGTGTATAATTGTGAACACTGTTGGTCTGTAGTTTTCTCGTAAAGTTCTTGTCTGATTTTATTAGTGGGGTCATGTTGCTCTTACAGGATGTGTTAGAGAGTATTTATTCCTTTTATGGAAAATTGAATGCAAAACTAGCTTTATTTATTCCTTAGATTATTGGTAGAATTTATAAATATAGCCGTCTCCATGTTTATTTTTTCTTTTTTCCATTTTCATATGTGTGTATGCATGTTTTCATGTGTGTAGGCACACGTGTGTGTACGTGAATGTGAAGCATGTGGAGGCTTGGTTGATATCAGGAACCACCCTCAGTACCTCTTCCATCTTACTCATTTGGATCAGGATCTTTAAATCAAACCCAGAGCCGCTCAATATGGATGGTACTGCCAGACTGCCCTTTCCCTGACTTCTGGAATTACAGGAGGGTCACCACACCCACCCTGGTCTTATGTTCATTCTGGGTATTGGAACTCTGGGCTTTCACTTTCGCTGCCAGTCCCCCAGCTCTTCACAAGCAAATTTTATCCAAGCAACAGTGCTCCTTAATGCTTGAGCCAAACTGCCTTGGCTTGAACCCCAAGCTTGCCCAGTATGTGAACCTGGGACTAGTCCCCAACATCTGTCTGCCCAGTCCAGGAGCTTGCTTGCTTCTGTCATGATTGCTGTGACCGTTAGGGGAGAGGATAGGCAAATTCAGTGAATTTTCCCTGTACCTAGTACCATGAGCTGGTGTTTCTAAACAAACCTAAATTAGAAAGCAGTGTACACCAGGACTTAGAGGGAGAGCAGGGACTGTTTCTCTCTCTAGATGCATTCTCACCCAAACCTCTTGTTCTTTACTTTTCAAGATAATTGCGATAATTGCGAAAAGAAGGAAGAATAAAGAAACTGATCCTATCTCTTCATCTATGACCAAATTAACCTCTCCAACATGATTTTTTCCTTATCCACAAAGCAAGGATATTAACAATAGCAAATACAAATTTGTCATGTAATGTATGCCACACACTGTGCTGAGTTCTTCCCATGTGTTCCTGATTTTTTCTCAACAACAATCATGAGTCAGGTACCACTGAAAACCCCAGCTTCATGGATGGAAAGTTGAACCCTAGAAGGGAGTAACTGTTCCTAAGTGGTACAACTGGAAAGTTACCCCAGGCAGTGTGTGTAAAATAAATTATCTCGGCAAGTCAAAAGTATCCACAGATATCAGTTAATTTCCCAAAAGTTCTTTACCACCCTAGAAAGAATAATTGTTCTATCTCATTTTCCATCCACACCCCAAGATCCCCAGGCTTGGCATGTGGTTTCAGACCAATGGTATTCATGTCACCTGGGAGAATTCACGCAATCTTCGGTTCCATTCTGGCCAAGTGAACCAGAATTTGTATTCTAACAAGACCCCAGGTGGTTCAGGTGCCTGTTAAAAGGGAAGAAGCACTTGTGTAAATCAATATTCTTCTGTTTCATCCTTCCCCGTGGTCCTTAGTTGCTGTCAGTGATGGGGGCTTAGCAACTGCTCTCTTATAGATGTGATATTTGTATCAAGCACATATTCTTCTTCCATTTTCAGAAGGTGCAAAGTCAAATACATTGCATTGGCCAGATGGGAACTCCAGCAACCATGAGCTGTTTGCTCCATCTCCAGCAACTTCCTCATTCTAGTCAATTAGTAAATGGAGATGCGGTACCATCAGATCCTCTGACATTTTCATCAGAGCTGCAAGTTTGAATTTTGTCTAAGAAACTCTTTGCTAAATGTTAGCAACTGATCCTGACTCACTTGCTAACTTCAAAGGCGAAAAAATAAAAAATGTTTGGCTCACGTTCCCCAGAGAATGTCAATTTGTGACCTCTGACCTGAAAAATGACTTTAAAATAATGCGGCTTCCCAAACAGATCAAATGTGTAGTGCACATGACAGTTTCTTTTGAATATTCAGGGCTCTATGCAAAGCACATGAGCCCTCTCGTTATTTGGTTATTTCTAGCACCGACCATACTCAGTCACAGAACCGCTGTTCTATCTTCTGCGCCTTGTCACGTGTCTGTTCTCTCTGCGTTGACTGTCTCTTCATCACCTTGTCATCCTCCTGACTGTGATTCATCTTCAAGAGGTAAGTTGTGTTACCTCCTCTGTGCATAATTTCTGGTTCCTCTCTAGCAGAGTTGACCGCTAACACAGCTGTGTCCTCTCCCAAGCCAAGCCTAACAAGTCTCTGCGTATGAATAAATGAAGCCAGCCACTTATTCACATCTTTGTTTCACTATAAATTTCCATGTGTCTGGAACTGAGTCTTAGTTCTCTATGCTCAGCGCCAGGGAGGGTCAGAAGCGGCACAGATGACTGCACTAGTTATCCATCGTGGCATAACCGGTTCCTCAATGGGATTCTCAAGTGTAAATAAGTTTACCAGAGGGCTGGGGAGAAGGCTTAGGGGTTAAAAGCACTGGCTGCTCTTCCAGAGGACCTGGGTTCAATTCCCAGCACCCACATGGCAGCTCACAGCTGCCTATAACTCCTGTTCCAGTGGATCCAATGTCCTTATATAGACATACATGCAGGCAAAACACCAATGTACATAAAATAAAATTAAATAAATTGTTTAAAAAAGAAATGTACAGGAAACCTCACAAAACAATCTTATCTCTCGGTTTCTGGGAGTTAGGGATCTGGGTGGGGGTGTTGCACAGTTGTTATCTCTGGCTCAAGGTTTCGTCGAGGTTGCAGATGGAGGATGGGTCAGATGACAGTCACAGGTGAAGGCTCAGTTTGTGAAATTTTGTGTCTACAGTCCCTCACATGGTTGTTGACAGGATAAAGTCCTTCATGGAGCAGTGCAGTGGAGGTCTTTAGCTCCTTACTGGCTGTTGGCCAGAGGACCTCTCCAGTTCTTTTCATTGGGAAGCCCAACACATGACTGCTGGCTTCTTCCAGAGTGAGTGCCCGAGACAGAAGATCAAGTCTATCTGAAACATGAACCCTGAAATTATCGCTTTCCTCATCTGTGCTGCAACCACTGTAGCTCCAGCCAATCCAGTCCACATGCAGAGGATATGACTTCCTGGACATGGATTACTTGGCCCGGCTTGAGGCTCCCTGCCATGATGCTCTGTGTGTGCACGAATGCATGCTCAGTCTTTGGGAGTACACTGCCCAGGTCCCAGTCCTGGACCAGTCACTTCATTCCTTTGAGTCCACTATAGTTAGTGTCAAAAGCTACTTGACCCATTGAGATCGTTTTTAATGTGGTGTGTGCTCACCTCTAAGATGTCTACCTATAATTAACATCATCTTGAGAAAAGATTATTGAACTTACCATAGATCCATAGATAGGGGCATGATCATAGGAGAAATACAATAAAAAGCAGAACTATATGAAACATAATTGGGGTACTCTTAAGTTTGTCCTGACTCAAGGCCAAGTTTCCCATAAATCACCTTGATCCTTTCATACTGTGGCCCACAGTTCTGCCCTTTCTCCAAATATACTGGGCTCTCTTATGTTGATTGGACCTGTCCTTTCCTTTGCCAGGTGGTTTTAACTATTGTCATTCTGCAAAATCCTCCCAATAATCATTTGTTCCACCTGATCCATGGCTCGGCTAAGTGGGTATTTCTGAGACCCACCATGACCCAAAACAACTTGGGGAAGAGAGAGTTTATTTCATCTTACAGTTTGTCCATCTTGCTGGTTATCATCATATAGGTTACAGTTCATCACCCAGGAAGCCAAGGCAAGAGCTCAGCACATGAGCTTGAAGCGGAAACCACACCGTTTACTGGCTAGCTCCCAGGCTCCAATTCAGTTATCTTTCTTGTACACTCTGGCCTGCCTGCCTAGGCATGGTACTGCTCACAGTGAGCTGAGCTCCCCAGCTTCAGTTTGCAATCAGGAGAATACTCTCTAGCATGCCCACGGGGCAGTCTGATGGAGGCAGTTCTTCCACTGAGGGTCCCTCCTCTAAGATGTTTCAAATTGACAACCGAGATTAGCCGTTACCGTGGCTTACTGTGCAGGATGGCTGGGTCCATTTCAAGTTTATATCCTCTTGCTTCAGCTGCATCTCTGCTGCCTCCTGGTCATTTCTTTAAGCTGTGGGAAGTCATCCTTTTAAGTAGGCACAGCAGCTATTTCTGCTTTTCTTTGTATCTTCTATCCTTTCTCGGCAGATGGGTTCATTATCTGTTTTATTAAAAATAACAATGTCCCAAGTTTGCTGACCATTACTGTGTGTTAGGTGCCAGTGTAAGTAACATAAAATGAGTTATTGCAAGTGCCACCATGGCTACAAGATTAGCACTGGCATCATCCTACATGTAAGGCAAGTTCTGCTCAGAGTTATGAAACTATTGACATTGTCCTATAGGAGAGCTGGGATCTGAATCTGCGTTCGCCTGATCCTTAAGTTTAAGCTTCTGCAGTTTCACTGAGAAATAGTGTCACTTGTGGGTCAACTCCCTCCCTGTCTGTGTAATCAGGAGACTGGGAGATGACCTTACTCGGTCCACACACTTCACCGCATGTGTTTCTCCTAGAGACCTAGAGCCCATGTTGCTGAATACTCTTCCAGGATGGTTCTTCCTTGGCCTTCAAGACCGCTGGCCATGCACATCATGGTTCTGCATGTTCCTGAGTCTCCATCAATTGCTCAGGCTTCTCCTTGAGTTGACATCTTCACTCCAAAGCTTAAAATTTGAGTTTTAAATGCCTATGAGGTTCTATCTTGCTTTTCCTTCAGGCTTCACGTCCCCCCTCCCCCCCCAGTGATCACATTTACCCTGGGTGTTCCAATAATCAATCTCTCAACAAATGATCTTTCTGTTAATTATATTAGTCTTTATGTTTAATTAAGGTTCTGATCTGAATTTTAACCATTTAAATGCCATTGAGGCACTACAAAATCAACTTGAGTTGGTGCATGCCAGCACTGGAGAGGCTGAGGTAGAAGGATCACAATTTTAAGACCAATATGAATCATACCATGAGTTTGAGGCCAACCTGAGCTACATGTTGAGACTGTCTCCAAAAGGAAAATCAACCTGACTAATCTCAGTGTCATCTTTCCCAAATTATTCCCCATCCCATGTTTCTTAGCCAAGCAGTAAAGTCATCTGTGCTGTCTGGGCTTTAGTTCTTTTCAGGTCTCCAAAATTGTACTGACAACTATTCCTCAGGGAAGACTCCCATCCTGGCTCAGTTTTCCTTGGGATTTGTAGGAATTATTTTGTTTATTTAAAAAAATTATTTTTAATTCTCTCTCTCTCTCTCTCTCTCTCTCTCTCTCTCTCTCTTTCTCTCTCTCTCTCTCTCTCTCTCTCTCTGTGTGTGTGTGTGTGTGTGCATGTGTGTATGGAGTTATGTGTCAGGTGTGTGGAGTTGAGTGCAGGCGCCTATGGAGGCTTGAAGTGGAAGTTGGATCTGGGGAGCTGGAGTTAAAAGTGGTTGTGATCACCTGAGGCAGGCTCTTGGAACAGGACTGGGGTCCTCTAGAAGGGCAGTCTGTGCTCTTAAAGACTGAGACATCTCTGCAGGCCCTGCAATAATTTCTTAGCGTTCTGCCTCCTCTCAGTCTCTCCATGACCTCCCATCTCCACAAAGTAGACCTGTGTATGCTATTTTTTACCACTGCATACTTAATAAATACCAGATTTATTGGCTAGTAGTCTATGACCTTCTTATATTGCCTTAACTGGCATTTCTAAATTTCTTTAATTATTAAAAAGTAATATGTGATAATTACCAGCGTAGAGAAAAGCTCCTGTGTTTTTTTAAGGTTTATCTTATACAACATACAAAATTTCTGCTTAATCAGTTGATCACAGTGAGAAATATCATGCAAACATTTCTGCATCTTCAGTATGAAAGTATTAATCTCTTATGAATATATAGATTTGAAATTCATTGGAATATGTGTTTATGTCAGAATGGCCTTGAGTGCTGCTTTCATCTTTGTGTTTTGCAAGTCAGACTTAAACAGGTGATTTTACGTTCATGACACTTCCAACATATGTGCCTGTGGGTCTTCATGTGAGCCCACCAGACAGCATCCTAAGCAGTTCAGATGCTCAAACTCAATCTTCATTGCGATCGACAGGAAATGAATGCCACGGCTCTTTTTTTTCTTCCTCTCCCCCCACCACAAATCTTTTAATCGAGAAGAAAGCTGAAAAATGGAGAGAATGAACTGTTTGCCCAAAATCACCCAGCTGGTAAGCGCCATAGACACGGTGAGAAGAAGGAAGCAGAGAGGTGTGAGCAGCTGCCTGGACAATGCTAGTTGTTTTATTAGTATCTATAGTTTATGTGTGTGAGGGTGTGTGTATATCTGCACACACATGCGTGTGGAGACCAGAGGTTGATGTTGGTATCTTCCACAATTATTTTCCATCTTATTGTTTCAGGATAGTGTCTTTTGCTGAGCCTGAAGTTTGCTGAGTCAGCTAGGGTGCCTGACTGGCAAACCCAAGGGACTCTGTCTCTGCCTCTCCAATGCAAGGGTTACAAATGAGTTTCTTCACATTCAGCTTCTTACAATGGTGCCGGGGAGCCAAACTTAGGTCTCCATGCCTGCGTGGCACCAATTTACTGGCTGAGCCATCTTCTTAGCCCTGCAAGACTAAAGCTTTGAAGACGTAGTCAATCTGAATCATCTTTCCCTATGGCCTTAACTAATTTAAATAACGTGGGAACTATTTGGCCTTTACAAAGGGCTGAGAAATTTGAATGGGGATCTCGATAAGCACGGTTGATCTTGACCTCTGCAATCTTCCACAGTTATCCATCTGGTCAGGCCTTTGTCAGTTGTCTTGTTATACGCTCTTGCTTCCTGTGGATTTTCTTACTGTTGCCATGGTCTTGCATATAACTGCTCCATTATCTTGCAGCTAAAATTTGTTACTAATGAGAAATTTGATGTCAACTGACTGGGATTCCCTCCTTTCCATCTTTGATTCCTTCCTGCGTTCTTTACAGAGATAATTGCTGCAGGAGCTGATGACCACAAGTTTGGTGCTTAGGACAACACAAATGTCTGATCTGCAGAGGCCTGTGATAGGGTTGCTTTTGACTTCCAGGCAGACGCAATTCCTAGGCTTTGCCTGATTCTACACACCGAGCATCTCTGGCCCAGAAACAGAGATGCTCAGAGAAAGGACTCACACTCTTTTGCTAACTCTTTCTATTGTTTTCCGAGGCCCAGAGTAACACAAAGTTGGTCTGTTGTCCAGGAGCCATGGAGTTATTTGCTTAAAGAATTAGCCTGCAAATCACATGATCTATTTAAAAAATGTAAATAATTCTAAATAAAAAGACTCCTTAAAACTCTAGTCCTGCTTAGAACGAACATCAGTACCTTGGGTTTAGATTCAGTAAAAATTAAAAAAAAATTGTGGCTATAGAGTCATATTATCCTTTTGTATGTTTTTAATAACCACTGTCCAAACACCAATAATGAAAGTATAAACCCTTCTTGGTGCAGAAAAGACCAATATCTTATTTTAAATCCAGCTTCCCCCAGGTGGGATTTTTTTTTTTTACCAGTCTAAAAGTAACTGTTCTTTTTCTCTTGGAAATATGTCTGACTTGGGGTACTGGGCCATCAAGAGGTGCGGGCAGCCAGAGCACACAGAATCACATTTACATAATGCCTGCTTTCACTGAAAACAGTGACTGCCAGAAGTCACTGTGTGTGTGCACTGCCTCCCTGCACTGGGTTTGCATTGGTTCCGGACTGTGAGTTCTGGGGCCTTTAGGAGGGAAAACCTTGCGAAAGGGAGTGCAATCATTAAGTGGGCATGTCTTTGCAAGGGCTATTGAGATCCTGGCCTCCTCTTCTCTGTGTTTTTGCTTTATGTCTGCAGTGAGGGGAAGATCTTTGTTCCACCATGGGCTTCCCACCATGATGGCCTTTCTCACCACATCCTGTCTCAAAGCAACGAGGACAGTGGCCATGGATGCAAACCTCTGAAACTAGGAGCAGAAAGCTGACTAATACATTGGGGTTGGAGAAAGCGCTAAGCACGGAACATACCAATAACAGTGCATATTCTCGCGAGCTTTCTCTCAGCCGCTCCTTCTTCTGGGTCTATGATGGCCTCCTTTGAGTTCCCCTGGGCAGCAAAATCCTTTCTGTCTAGCCTCTGCATGGAAAAGTTTTCTTTGCCTAAGTAGTGATTTCCCTTCTCTCGCTAGCTTCCTCTGGGAAGCTCTTCCCAGGGCCTTTTAGTGTCCAATATACTTGACTCTCTTGGCACCCTGCACTTCGTCTGCCCAGGATACAGCTCAGTTATGATTAAGAATTATGACTTATTGTGTGTTTCCTTTCAGAACAAATCTCTTTTTAAAAAGTATATTGCTAATATTATTTCCTTGAAAATTTCATGCATGCACACAGTACATTTTGATCATATTCCATCTTCTCCCAAATCTCTACACCCCCTCCCAACTCTATGTTCTCTTGGTTTTTACAACCCACCAAGCTTAACTAATTTCTCTATGAACAGAGTCCATTCTTTTCTGTTACTCTATCTCCGCTGCTTGGCATAGTGCACTCCACCAGAACTTAAAACCTCATTGGCAGGGAGGAAATGAAGTCACATTTCCTATTTGTTAGTCATGCCACAAGTTAATCTGCTTCCCCATGCCTCAGTGTCCCCTTTGCTGAAGTGGGGGTATTCATAGAGCTCGTCATACGGCTGCCATGAGAGGCCAATGAAATATGTATAAGGCTCTTGTGAAATATCTTGTGTATAGCAAGTGCAGTGGTCAATAAATCTTAGCAATGAAGATGACAGAGACAAATACAATATTTCTTTTTATTTATGAAGCCAAGTTAGGGTTATCAAGAGAAAAGTTTTAATATATATTAAAGCCTTGACATCAAGAGAAAGAAAGGCTTAAGGAAAGGACAGTACTACACATATTAGAGAGTGTTTGAGCTTCTTGAGAGTTGCCACAGTGTCCAGTGGAGACTTTGAGGGAGAAGTAAATCCAGCCGATTTGGGAGCACGTCTGGAAGGATCCACAAGCAATGAGTGAAGTCACAGAGTAATGCTGGAATAGATAATGAGAAGAAGGTAAATCTAAAGAAGGGATATTTGGTCCAAGACCTCCATGGTAGCAAGGAAGAGGACTTGGAAAAGTCCCCAGGGAACCAGAAGTACAGTGAGCTTGAGGGGTCAGATTTGGCTTCTTCAAGGAACTACAAAAGCCAGTACGGGTGGGGCAGAATGGGACAGGGGGAAATGATGGGTGGAGGACAATCACATAGATCTTTTCATCATATTATGGAGTTGTGGTCTTATTTGGAGGTGCCGAGTGTTGGTAAGAAGGCAGACATGTGGTCTGAAGTAAAAGGGATATTCTGGATTCTATGTAGAGATCTATTGTAAGGAGAATGTTGGGCATGCGAGCAGAATATGTCAGGGAGAGCAGGCTTTTCAGAGGGAGAAAATGGCTCAAGACCTGAGTTGGGACTGAACATGGTTTATTAAGGAACAGAGGAATTTCAGTGTGGGTTTAGAGAGCAATGTCTCTGCAGATCTGACTGACTGGGTTCCATAGTGTGATGGGTTTGGACTTTGTCATGGAGACCAGAAGATGAGCATGGAAAGGTATATAGGCAGGGGACCCATAGGAGCCTCAACTGCTCATGGTCCAACCAGCAAAGCACACATCTATCTAGGTATTTCAAACAGATAATTTAATAGAGGGAATCAACCACATGGGGTAAGGGGGTGTGCTAGTGAGGAGGTGATTGCTGTTGCCAGAATCCAGATGTTGGGACTGCTCTGTAGGAACTTGATAGCTATTGTCCTAGTTAGAGTTTCTATGGCTGTGATGGAACACCATGGCCAAAATGCAGCTTGCGGGGAAAAGGGTTTATTTGGCTTACACTTTTACATTGCTATTCATCAATGAAGAAAGTCAGGACAAGAACTCAAACACTGCAGGAAGCTGGAGGCAGGAGTTGATAGAGAGGCCTTGGAGGGGTGCTGCTTACTGGCTTGCTTCTCCCGGCTTGCTTATAGAACCCTGGCACACAAAACCAGCCAGTGCAACTATTACATTTAACATTTAAGATACTGTTAACAGAACAGTGAGCCTGGGTGATGTTGAGTGTGGAAGTCACAGACCACCGATGTTTCAATTCAAATATGGTCATGTTTCTTGGCACCTGTGACTTGGAGCATGTTAAATTCTTTGTGCCACAGTTTATTCGTTTGTGAAATTAGTCCACCAATGCCTCATCTGAGTTTTGGGGAGATTCAAGTATGTTTAAATCTGCCTCATGCATGCCACACTAGTGGGTATTAGCGCTGAGATCCTAGCCTCTAGAAAACTTCTTGAGGCGCTGGAAGAAGAGGACACAGTGTCCTGGATCCCTGGGGCCTTGTTTTGGTGAGTCTTTCACACTCTCAAACTGGGTTCTGCATCCTCACAAGAGCTGGGAAGCATCTCCAAGGCTCCAGCTCTCCCAGGCTTAGTAGCTCATGGTTACCCATCCCCAACCTCTCATGATGTCAGATGGGGCCATAAAGCAAATCCCAAAGCAGGCAGAGTACTAGGTGAGAACATACGTTCTTGAAGATAGCAGTGGTCTCCTGAGGACATGGGTTTGACATGATGAGAGCATTCTGAGTGTATTCATGAAAAAAGAAGGTAGCTTGGGGACAGGCTCAACCCTGAGGTCTTAAATGGGAAAGTGCGAAGATCTTAAAGGAGGAAATCTTGTGCACTCCCCCTCTGCTAGTTTGGGCTCAGGTGAATAAGTCAAATCATCCTTGCCTTCACTTGTTTGTGAACTGAAAAGTTATTGATTACCTATTGTATACCACTTATACCAAAATGTACCAACGGCAAATGGCAGCCCACTGGGTGCTCCCTGGGTCTCATTCTAACCAGAAAAATAATGATTGAATATCACAGCTAGGACATGAAATGGCTCTCAGAGGTCTGAGCGTGAAGGGCTTAGTCACACTTGGCACTGTTGGGAGGTAGTGGGGACTTGAAGGCAGAGACTAATGGAAGATTTCAGGTCATGGGGACAGGTTTCCTGCTGAGTCCCAGCCACAAGGCGTGAAGTTTCACCCCACCACATAGCTGTTTTCTCATTGCTGCGATAAAATATCCTGATCAAAGCAACTGGAGAAAGAAAATATTTGGGGCTTACAGGTCCATCATGGTGGGAAGGCATGGAGGCAGGGCACCAGGTGGCTGGTCACATTGTGTCTGCAGTCAGGAGGCGGGGGCAATGAACGCTGGTGCTCAGCTCTCTTTCTCCTTTCGATTCAGTCCAAGATCCAGTACAGAAAATGGTGCCTCCTGGTTTATGCTGGGTCTTCCTACCTCATTATCCTGATCAAAAATGCCTACACGGACAGGCCCGCAGGCTCATTTACTAGATGATTGCAGGTCTGTCAAGGTGTCAGTCAATAAAACCCATCACAGCTCCGTGACGTCCTGCCGTAGAACTCAAAGGAACAGGCGCCGACTGGCTGTGGACTGAATCCTCCGTGACTGTGAACCAAAGTACATCTTTCCTCTTTCTAGTTGCTCACCTCAGAAGTTTTGCTTTAATAACGGAGCAAACGCAGAGGGTGGTGTAACTTGAGACAGGTCTTACAGAAGAGAAACTAGAAACAAGGAGGAGCCTGCATGCAAGAGCGTGGACCACAGCCCTTGCTGAGAAGGTCACTCCCGCCAGGCTGAGAGCTTAGGTGTGGGGAGAGTAACAGACAGTGAGAGGAAGAAAAATCCAGATAGAGGGAACAGAGAGTGGACGTCAAAGCCCCAGGGCAGACTGAGCTGGGAGCGAGAGGTGGGCTAGAACAGTGGTTCTCAACCTTCCTAATGCTGTGACCTTTTAATACAGTTCCTCATGTTGTGGTGACCCCCAAGCATAAAATTATTTCCATTCCTGCTTTATAATTGTAATTTTGCTACTGTTATAGATCATAATGTAAATGTCTGTGTTTTCTGATGGTCTCAGGCTACCTGCAGCCCACAGGTTGAGTTAGCAGGCTCCCCACCCAGTGGTGCTTTCAAAAGTGTGGCCTTCATTCCAGGTACTCTGGAGCCCTTTTTGTGCTGCAGGCCTGGGAGGGACAGGCTGGGGTGTGACCTCATTTACATTTTAAGAGTGCTCAGAAATCTCCGGAATCCATTTTCTCTGCTGACTTAGGAGAATTAATTAGGTAATATCTGCACGACACTTGACAATCTTGGAGGAACAGGACATATTATTATTATTTCCCCATTGAAGCCTTGTAAATGGGGGTCACGGCACCCGGGATGCTTGCCCGAAGGAGGCAGAATGAGAAACAGCCCACAGTCCTTCACTAAAGAAAACATTTCTCTCTCTTGCCCTGCTGGGAAATCTCACTCCCATTTTTATAAGGCCAAAGAGGAACTTGCAAACAGAGCCAGTTCTGACTCTTGTAATTAATTTCAAAGAATGTCTTTTACCTTCACTGCTTATGAAGATATTAAAAAAATAACTTTTGTTTAGGTAGCACCTCTCTTCAGAGAACGTGCTCACCAGCAAGGAGTTTCGTCCCCTGGCCTTGTCTGGAAGTAGCAAGGAAACCCACTACCTTTTTAAATTTTTAATTTTTTTTCATTTATTCTTGGGATTGTATTTTACTTCCAACATTGCTTCCTTCCCTCCCCCACCCACCTTCCCATCTACCCTCTCCGCTCTCCTTCTCTCTTTTCTCATCAGTTATTATCGTATATGTGTTTGTGTACTACTTTCACTTTGAAAGCCTACAAGAAAGGATGCTAAAGGTTTCCCAGCAACCTGTGCTGTTGTCAGCAGCTGTTTACCCTCTGCCTGCTGCCTGCATTCCTTCCTCTTGTCAATTCCTAGATTTTCATCATTTGGATTTATTTGTATCTCTCTCCCCACCCCTGCACGCATGCACGCGCGCTTGTATGTGTGTGTGTGTGTGTGTGTTTATGTGTGTCCATTTGTCAGATTCCCTGGAGCCAGAGTTGAGGTTACAGGCAATTGTGAGCCATCTAACATGGATGCTGGGAACTGAACTCTTGAAGAGTAGCAAGCTCTTTTAACCAACCACTAAACCATCCCTCCAGCCCCCAATAAATTCTTTAGAGTTGATGGCTCTCATCTCGCCCTGTGTTTCCCTAGTGGCAGCAGAGGGGATTGTCCTTTTTTCCCACGGCACCCATGCTACACGCATCAACCCATTTCATTGAAAACATACAGAGATAAGTCCTGTTGCTACTATTAATGTAGCAGACAAGGAACCTGAGGCTCACAGGAGCCAAGGTGCATCTTGAAACAACACCGTGTGTAAGTGGCAAGTTTGGGACTTGGACCCAGGCAGTGTGATGCCGGAATGCACTTGCTAAGACATCAGCCTGAATTGTCAGTGTGAAAACTGATGGCTCTGCAGGCTCCTCTAGCATCCAGGGCACCACCCTGGAGTGGTTATTTATTTATTACTTATTTATGTTTGGGGCAGTAAAAGCATTTTGCTTTCTTTTTTTTAAAAAAAAACATGAAGTGGTGGGTGTGGGAGGTGAGTGGGTGCGAAGGAGAGAAACGCCTTTTATGGATCGTCTGCTAAACCTTGTGAAGCCGTAGCTATGTCTCAGTGCCAGACGGCTGTGCCTGTTGACTTAATGGCTCTGAAAGATGACAAGGCTTAAAAAAAATCGACTGTCACCGCAGAACTCGGAACAGATTGAAATAGAGCGCTTGAGTCATCTGTTAAAGATGCCACTCTGGGCCCCTGTCATGCAATGCCCAGTTAGAGCCAGGGACACATTAAAACATAATAGTTTTGTCTGATGGAGATTCTGATGGAGAAGGTTCCCTGTCCCCTGGGTGGGGGCTGGGAGGTGGACACTGCTGCTTGACTAACACCCCATTTTAGGTGGCTGCTTGCCAGCTCAAGGGGGCAGCCGAGTCTCAGGAAGGCCTCTGGTTCAGCCATTGGTAAACAGGCTCCAAATAGAACTTACGGCAAAAGCCAGCAGCTAAAGACTGACTTCATGTCTGTCTGTACCAAACAACTCTGGATGCAATCTCTTGGCATGCCACCCTAACCCAGCACCCACAGCCCCACCCATGTTCAGCCTCCTGCCAGACTATATGGGAAGCCCAACTTTTCCCCAGGCCTTCCTGTAACTTCCCAGCAGGCTTGACATTATTAAGAGTATCCAGTTTAGAAGCAAAGATATTGTCACCAGGAAGGACCCACCATCCCAAAGGGGCCTGCGGCCACTCCACGTAAACCTGCTCAAAATTTGGATGAACCAATCAAGAGCTGGCTGAGGTCATCTGGGCTTCTTAAGAATCGTTGTGCGCTAGACGTGATATGCATCTTGTTTGACTAGGAGGGCTTTGGGAAGGTATTGATGGGTTTCCAGAAAAGATAGTAGATGGGGCTGGAGGGGAAATATATCCATACCGATGATGAGGAAGGTCAGCTGACTTTGACTCCCCTTCATTAATTATTAGCTATGTGAACTGGCAAAAGTGACAGCCTCTCTCTGCCCCGGTTTTACCGGCTTTTTATGAGTGTATGTGTTGTGTTGAATGTCGCTATTCTGTGATTTGTGCATGTTGCATGTGCCTGTCCATATGGGTGTGTGCACCTGTGCATCAGGTATCTGTGCATGCGTGTGCATGTGCATTCTTCCTTGGTTGCTCTCCATCTTACTTTGTCTTAAGATACAGCCTCTCACTGAAACTGCAGCTTATTGGTTTAGCTAGGTGGCTGGCCAATGAGCTCTAAGGATTCACCTGCTTGGGCCCCACGCTCCAACATCAGCTCTGGGGTTGTAGACAAATGCACCCATATCTGACTTTTATGTGTGTGCTGGCGATCTAAGCTCAGGTCTTCATGTTTGCGTGACAAGCATTTTACCACTGAACCATCTCCAGAACCCCTATTTCGTCATCACCAAGTTTTCCTACGTATGCTAAAATTCACCGACGATCACCCACCCACATTCATGTACACCCACGCGCCATCTTTGTTTCAACTTGAAGGTGGTAAGATGGGCATGCACGGGGCTATGGGATGGTATGAAGTGGAAATGCCATGAGCTGTGGACTGTGAAGGAATAGGTTAACTGTTTTATGTGAAGTATCGCAACATTTCTTGACTTCCTTTCTGGCTAGTATTGAGCAGGAAGAAAAATATCCCATTTCCACAGAGTGTGCCGTGACTGATGGCTGTTTGAGTTTGCAGGGTAGGAGGGTTACATGTGCTAAATGGGCAGAAATAGAAGTAAGCTAAGAATGTTAAGGGGATGTCTTGACTGGTAGGTAGCTGGGGACTCAATGAGATGAGGGAAACTCTTGGAGCATCTTCCTACAGAGAGCAGAGGAAGTAAACCAAAAACACAGCTGGAGGTCACCCACAGTGATCTGAACTCCCTTTTACTCAGTTGTGTAGAACCTGCCCTGGGGGCCAGGTGACAAGACCACTGGTCTTCACTAGTGATGGTCAACTGGAACCTGCCACAGCTGATGGAGCCCAAGGTCAGTATGGATGTCACAAAATGTGAGCCTTTCTGTTCCATGACACGGGAAGATCTGGAGGGAAATGTGGGTGGAGCTTATACAGATCCCATATTCTGAGATCCTGCCCAGAAGGTCAATGCCATGAATCACAGCTATGTTCAGTCTCTATTTGGGGGGGGGCTGCCTCAGGTGTACCCCAAGAGCTGTTTTTTCTCTGGTCACTGTTATGAAAGTCAGCTTAGGAGACCAAGAGATGGTGAGCCATGTCTCTGCTTCTATCCCGGAAGTTGTCATTGTCCTAAGTTTGAACAGCACTCTAGGAAGCCTGGTGGCTGTCGTCAGTCACGGTCAGTGAGGACAAACTAATATCCAGCCTCTTGGGAAGCCTCTTACCCACTCATTCACTTTTGTGAAACCAAGCAGAGATTAGCTAGAATGTTCTGCCCAGGCTGTGTCTGTAACTGCATAGGGTCGTTTACAGAGCAAAGGTCGGCTGTTCGGTGTTAGATTTTTGAACCTCACAGTGTATCATTTGGGAGAAATAAATAGAAAACAATTTACACATCTGCACACATCTATATCAAAATATGTAATTAAATATTTTGCTCCCCACTTTTAAATTAGGCATACTTAATATCTTGTTAAAACTTGTAGAATTCTGTCAGAGAGGGGCTAAATCTTCTCATGGCATCATTGATAAGCTTGTATTTAACCAGAGATTTCAGCAAGTGCATGAACCACAGAGACACAACTTCTCCTTAAATATCACAAGGGCTAAATTAGCAGCAACAGTGGAACGTGCCTCAACAGTGGGAGGCAGAAGGCAGGATATTGGGTTGTGCAACCAACATGTCCAGACTGGACCTCAGTAAGACAAAGAGTGATACTGACTGAATGCCGTGTCTTGTCAATCTTCTGACATGAGTTGATCCCTATACAATCCAAAACCATGGGGATTGTCCCTAGTGTGCCAACAAGCAACCCCATAGTTGGTAAGTGGTAGGCCGGAACGGAAATAAGCGTGGGGATCAAAGGCACTGTCTCACCCTTGAGTGTTTCTTATACAGAAATGAGCATCGGAGCTGCAGACATGAATCACTCATGCCTTGTTGGTTTTAGTTATCCATCCATTTGGACTGAAATGTATATAGTTCCCATTTATTGGTGGGGACTATATAACTCTCTATAAATCTTTCTGTAGTGTTCGTAAAGGTTTGTGCTGAGAAATCCCTCCAGGTATAGTAATCGGTACAAATCTTGGCGGGGTGGACTCTGTTCTTCTATGGCAGGGAACATTCTGTGGCCCAGGCCATATATCTGAACACTCTACTTCACACATCCATCAAAGCACCTCAGGCAAGGTCCATTAATATGGCCAAAGCCGGACTCCTACCTTTTCTGAGTCTTTCTCAGTTGATGGCACCACTGTCCTGGCCACACAGCTATGGACCTGGGGTCCTGGGTGACTCTCTCTCCCCTGACTTCTGATATATGACACTCCCACATCATGACATGGATTTTGCTTTAGTGATATAAATTTAAGGTCAATATTGTTATATGTATATGTGTTTCTGATCTTGATTAAGGTATTGTGATTGTGTAGTTCACTTAAAATGTAATATATATAGCTTGTTAATAGATAATCATAATAGTCAAGTTTGTAGTCATGTTAGTTAAGATTTTCTAGATGTACATAGATATATTTTAAATAGGCATTCTTCAAAGATTATAGAATATGGCATTTTAAATGTTTTAATAACTTAGGGTTTTTCATGACAATGAGACACTCTGCTCCTGACAGTACCAATCTACTTCAAGAGGAAGATGGGCATCGAAGAGGATCCTTATGGAGTTTGATAGCCATTTGGGCAAGAAACTGCTCTTGCCTGGACTATTGCATAAACTGGAAACAGAGAACCCGCAAAGAGAGGACTACTAAACTTGCCTAAAGGTGAGATGATCTTTCGGGGTTCCTGATTCATGAAGGAGTCTGCAAGACATTCTGCAGGACACAACAGATAGTGACTAAACTGACTTTGAATTTTCCTGCTTCATGGAAATGCCTGCTGGATACCATGGGCCTAAAGGCTGAAGATGGATGCCCCAACGGTACAGAGGAACTTTGGGTGACTCTATAGGCAGCGAGATGTCTCTGTCATTTCTAGAGTTTTGAAAATTGCTTACTTTTTGTTTGCTTAGTTAATATTGTATTCTTCTGGAGTCTTTGATGGAGTTGTAGAATAGATAGATAGTTATAGTTATAGTTTTCCATTGTTATGATAAAAGATAAAATAGATATAAATATTGTAACTGTAATTCTTGCTTGATAACTATTTTGTTATATGTAATTTTGCTATGTTAAAGTTAAAGCCTTCTTTTTTTTGTTTAAACAGAAAAAGGGGAAGTGATGTAGGAGTGTCATATATCAATCTGTTGATTTCATTGGCTAAGCAATAAAGAAACTGCTTGGCCCCAATAGGTTAAAACATATGTGGGAGGAGTAAACAGAACAGAATGCTGGGAGGAAGAGGAAGTGAGCTCAGAGAGACGCCACTGGGCTAGTCCAGGTGTGAGAGTTAGTCGAGAAGAGGCTAGATATAATGGGCCTAGCAGTGTTTAAAAGAATACAGTTTGTGTGTTGTTATTTTGGGTAAAACTAGCCAGCGGCCGGGGTGCTGGGGACGCAGCCCCGCTGCTCCTAATACTACAGACTTCTCTCTTTTGAGATAAAGAGTCTCACTATGTATCACCGGCTGGCCTGGGTCTCAGGACCCCTGCCTCGGCCTCCTGAGTGCTGAGGTTACAGAATCAGCCACTGCATCTGGCTTTCTTCCCTCTCACTTAATCCCCCACCTCCATGTCCACTGGCTAATTAATCGTGTCCTGATAAAAAGCCATTGAATGTGTATTTGGATCAGTCCCTACCACCACCCCCTCTCCGTTTCAGGCCCCCTGGGACATTCTCATGATGGTTGCCAACAGGTATTTTTAATCCTACTTTGTTTTACTTTTTGACATCTTGTTTTTAATATTTTCTTTGTTCTTAAGATTTACCCCTCAATAAATGGTTTGATTTCTGTGGAAACTTGGGAAGCACCCACTTTAGTTTTATCAGCAAATACCATCATTGATTTTCAGGGCCTTCTTAAGCCTAATAGCATAAGCTATTAAAATCCATCCCAAACCCACAATCTGGAGTGGTCCTTTCAGTCATAGGTAAGGAATTTTGTCATGAGACTGTGGTGGTTTAAACAACAGTGGTCCCCATAGACTCACATTTGAAGGCTTGGTCAAAGGGGAGTGGCACTATTTGGAGCTGTGGCCTTGTTGGAGGAAATGTGTTGCTGGGGATGGACTTTGGGGTTTCAAAAGCTCAAGCCAGTCTCTCTCTCTCTCTTTCTCTCTCTCTCTCTCTCTCTCTCTCTCTCTCTCTCTCTCTCTCTCTCTCTCTCTCACATCCTGTGCTGCCATGCTGTCTACCATGGTAATGGACTACACCTCTGAACTGGAAGCCAGCCCTAATTAAATGTTTTCCTATATAAGAGTTGCTGTGATCCTTGTGTCTCTTCACAGCAATAAAAATCCCAGCTAAAACAGAAACTTCCCTTCGCAAGGGTTTGCGAGTTTAACTCTGTCTTTAAGATAATTAAAGAAAGAAAACTCTTGTGTGTATGTGGGGGGCAATGAACCTTATATGCCTTCTAAATATTGGAGAGTGACTGTCTTATGTCAAGCTCAAGTTCATGTTTCCTCCCCCTTGAGTACAGAGCTCTAAGTGTGTGTGTGCACAGGATGATGGTGTATACATGTATACGCACCTGTGTGCAGGGTGGTGGTGTATGTGTGTATATGCACCTGTGTGCAGGGTGGTGTGTATGTATGTATATGTGACTGTGTGCTGGGTGGTGGTGTATACATGTATATGCACCTGTGTGCAGGGTGGTGGTGTATGTGTGTATATGCACCTGTGTGCAGGGTGGTGGTGTATGTGTGTATATGCACCTGGGTGCAGGATGGTGGTGTATGTGTGTATATGCACCTGTGTGCAGGGTGGTGGTGTATGTGTGTATATGCACCTGTGTGCAGGATGGTGGTGTATACATGTATATGCACCTGTGTGCAGGATGGTGGTGTATGTGTGTATATGCACCTGTGTGCAGGGTGGTGGTGTATGTGTGTATATGCACCTGTGTGCAGGAGGGTGGTGTATGTGTGTATATGCACCTGTGTGCAGGGTGGTGGTGTATGTGTGTATATGCACCTGTGTGCAGGAGGGTGGTGTATACATGTATATGCACCTGTGTGCAGGATGGTGGTGTATGTGTATATATGCACCTGTCTGCAGGGTGGTGGTGTATGTGTGTATATGCACCTGTGTGCAGGGTGGTGGTGTATGTGTGTATATGCACCTGTGTGCAGGGTGGTGGTGTATGTGTGTATATGCACCTGTGTGCAGGGTGGTGGTGTATGTGTGTATATGCACCTGTGTGCAGGGTGGTGGTGTATGTGTGTATATGCACCTGTGTGCAGGGTGGTGTTGTATGTGTGTATATGCACCTGGGTGCAGGATGGTGGTGTATGTGTGTATATGCACCTGTGTGCAGGATGGTGGTGTATACATGTATATGCACCTGTGTGCAGGGTGGTGGTGTATGTGTGTATATGCACCTGTGTGCAGGGTGGTGGTGTATGTGTGTATATGCACCTGTGTGCAGGGTGGTGGTGTATGTGTGTATATGCACCTGTGTGCAGGATGGTGGTGTATGTGTGTATATGCACCTGTCTGCAGGGTGGTGGTGTATACATGTATATGCACCTGTGTGCACGATGGTGGTGTATGTGTGTATATGCACCTGTCTGCAGGGTGGTGGTGTATGTGTGTATATGCACCTGTGTGCAGGGTGGTGGTGTATGTGTGTATATGCACCTGTGTGCAGGGTGGTGGTGTATGTGTGTATATGCACCTGTCTGCAGGGTGGTGGTGTATACATGTATATGCACCTGTGTGCACGATGGTGGTGTATGTGTGTATATGCACCTGTGGGCACGATGGTAGTGTATGTGTGTATATGCACCTGTGTGCAGGAGGGTGGTGTATGTGTGTATATGCACCTGTGTGCAGGGTGGTGGTGTATGTGTGTATATGCACCTGTGTGCAGGGTGGTGGTGTATGTGTGTATATGCACCTGTGTGCAGGGTGGTGGTGTATGTGTGTATATGCACCTGTGTGCAGGGTGGTGGTGTATACATGTATATGCACCTGTGTGCACGATGGTGGTGTATGTGTGTATATGCACCTGTCTGCAGGGTCGTGGTGTATGTGTGTATATGCACCTGGGTGCAGGGTGGTGGTGTATGTGTGTATATGCACCTGTCTGCAGGGTGGTGGTGTATACATGTATATGCACCTGTGTGCACGATGGTGGTGTATGTGTGTATATTCACCTGTCTGCAGGGTGGTGGTGTATGTGTGTATATGCACCTGTGTGCAGGGTGGTGTTGTATGTGTGTATATGCACCTGTGTGCAGGGTGGTGTTGTATGTGTGTATATGCACCTGTGTGCAGGGTGGTGGTGTATACATGTATATGCACCTGTGTGCAGGGTGGTGGTGTATGTATGTATATGCACCTGTGTGCAGGGTGGTGGTGTATACATGTATATGCACCTGTGTGCAGGGTGGTGGTGTATGTGTGTATATGCACCTGTGTGCAGGGTGGTTGAGTATGTATGTATATGTGCCTATGTACAGGTGCACTTCTTGCCTGTGCATGTGATGTTGGATGTCTTTCTCTGTGACTCCCCATCTTTTACGTACTGCCTCTCACTGAACCTGTAACTTGATATTTCAGCTTGACTGGCTAGTGAGCCCCTAGAATCTGCCCATCTCTGTCTCCCAGTTCTGGGGATCAGTCATGCTCCGATACTAGGGATCTGAAATCAGCAGGTCCTTATGACTATACAGACAGAAATCACCCATTGTCTTTGAGGATTTACCCTCAATTATGATTTTATGTTTCTGACATGGGTTTTCAAGTACTGTATTCAGCTTTCTGCATGTTTAAAACAATCTGGTGAATTTCTCCAAAGGACAACTTGACTGTATATATACAACTTCTGGACAACAATCCAATTTAATGCCAATGTAGAAACCATTTAGTGTTATAGGGCACAGTATAAGCCAACACCATAATTTCCCTTGAATGAGAGTAGGAATTATATTTTCCTCAATATTTCTATATGTGGATCTTAGTTGCTTAAAAGAATGCCAGGTCTTCATTTTCCAATTGTTGTCTTTATTTAGACACAGGTCCTTCCTCTCTCTAGGTCTTAGCTATTATTTTATTTTCCAACATACTATTTTTATTTATTATTTGGGAGTTTCACAGGTGGACCCTAGTCACATTTACTTCCCAGCCTTCCCAGGTCTACCCTTGACTTTTGAACTTCTTCTCCCCCCCCTCCCCCACCCAGAAAAAAAAACAGAAAAAAATTCAAATCCAGTTTGTGTTGCTCATATGCTTCATTGGAGCATGGTCAAACTCCTGGTTCCAATTCTTTAAAGAAAACAGTCTTTCCTCACCCCACCCCCCAGCAGAAGCCACCAGCTGTGAAGAGCTAACCCTCAGGATCCCTATCACAACTTTTAGGAGTTCCCTTCAATGGCTTCCTGTCTAGACTGCTTCTTTTTTGGAGGTGGGTGTGTGGAGAAAAGAGCCTGCCACAGACGCCTTCCGTGCTTCTCATTCTCAACTGTGACTCTGTAGTCATCCATATCACTGCAAAAGAGATTTTCTGGTGAGATTTCTGTAATTTGCTTTTGCTTTTTGTTAGTCTACCATCTTTTTTTTCCTTCTGAGTTTGGTAGAAGGGAGTGAATGTCCTCATTCATCTCCTCCATCCTGGTTCCATCTCTTGTGTTTGCCTTCTACTGGTTGCCTTCCAAGTAGCTTCCAGTTTGCTTTTTGTCTTTTACCCGAGACGATTCTTCCTGATCTTCAGTTAATTTCTCAATACAGTGCTCATTCTACTCTCCTAGGGAAGGAAGAATAATGTGTCTCACGGAGAGGAAAGATCTGACATTTAAAACATGCTTCGGCCTTCCTTCCCCTCTTCCTCGTCTTTTCTGTTTGGCAGCAATTTGATTGCTCTTGACTCCACAGTCTGTAGACTCCCTTTCTTTGGAGTCCACAGTATACTTGTAGGCTTCATGTTGCTTTTCACATCAGCTAAAATCTTTCTAAAAGGGAACTTCAGTTCCACAGTTACAGAGAAAAGGGATGAAATAAAGTGACTGCCAGTCAAGGGCCACTCTGGGGCATCCAGGAGGCGGTAAGGTTTGGTGAGATGGAGGCAAAAGAGGAACCTTCGGGATAATGGAAGAGGTGGAGTCTCAGAGTTTGTCACAGACTTTGGAAACAAATCCCAAGGCTTTTCTGACAGGAACTTGGTGGTGCCTTGTGGGTAACAGATGAGGAAGGTTCTTCCCACTGTGTAAACTTCTTACCAGACCCAGGTCTGCAAGGGAAAGGCTTCACTCTGTCCCTTATCAGCTGAGAGTTGGTGTGGCCAAGAAGTCCTAAGTCTGATTTGAAAATCAACCCATGTAGTCTACAATTCAACTGCTGGGGAGGCTGAGAGACAGGAGGTGCTGAGTTCAAGGTCAGACAGGGTTACATAGCAGCGAGACTCTGTCACATTCAAAATGGCAGTTTTCAATTCTTTGTATATCACAGTACTCAGCCACACTATTCTAGACTGTTCTGGGTTCTGGGGCTTCCAGTATGAGTCTTTGTTTTCTTGGGAATTACATTTTATAGGACATTAGTCAGATGCTAATCCAAGCATTCACACTATGCGAGGAGATGAGAGATCAGGAGATGCTTCCAGAAGAAGTGAGGAGTCCTCTGGAAGACGATGGTTTCACCCGCAACAAGTGTGGAAGTGAGTGGGGGCGGCGGAAGAGCAATGGCAGGCAAAGGGTAGGCGCCAGCCAATTCCACACTGGCAAGATCTCTCTTAGGCGCCCAGGATTCTTCAGAGCACAGAGAGGCGCTGGTTGGTGTTTTGAAGGGTGGAACCGGAAGAGAAGGATGACTCATTGGAAGAGTTAACTCTGGAAGCAGATTCCCTTTCCACCGGGGGCGAGGGTGATAGGAGGAAGATGGAGGAAGATCCCTAGGAGGTGAGACTGACGCTAGCTGTGCCGGATGTTGAAGTGAGCCGTGATTTTTTTTTCTCCTTTATGAAAACCAAGGGTTGTAGGGGAGGGGTTGGTAAATCGGAAGTTGATGATTATGTAGGTCTGTTGGGCTACACTCCTCGATGGGTGTGAAGGAATGGAGGTTCCTAGTTGATTTGGAGCTGATTACTGTTTAAGGAAGCTCATACTTCCAGGCTTTTGTGCATCTCTGCACCTCTCCAGGAAGAAGCCAGGAGCCCAGTCTCTTCCCTTCCTTGCCTGGAGCCTGAACTACTTGGACTTGGGGAAGCAGGTTGGAAGGGGAGACGGACGGTGAAGCTCTCCAATTTCTCTTCATCACACTGTCACATCCTTCACACGCTTCCTTCCTTTCTTCGGAGAAGTCGTGTGCCAACTGCCAGACTCAGAGAGACATCAAGCCGGCTCTAGCCCATAGCGCATCCAGCAGAAATTCCCCATGTCCTTGATTGGTCAGTCGTGCTCCATCTTCAGCTTCTGTTTGCCTCGGAGTGGAGGAATGAGGGAGCTGAAATGCATGTCAAGGACTATGGACACATAAATCAGTCCAGTGCAAATCCAGTAACTGCACAATACTCAATAAGAGGTGTGTGTGTGTGTGTGTGTGTGTGTGTGTGTGTGTGTGTGTGTGGTGTGGTGAAGCACTTTCTCTCCAAAGGCAGACCATTTGCACTGCTCAAAAGCAAACTGGAGCATGCCTGTTCTGCCCCTGCGGGGTATCTTTGAACATCTGGACTTTTCTTACATGGAAATGCTGCATCTTAGGTTTTCACTAGTTCCGGAAACTTACTTGGGAATGGTATTTCCTTTTCTTATCAATGTCTGGTGAGGCCACAAAGGGTTAATCTAAAGTGACCTGAGCTCCCTGCTGGAGAGCCTTGCCTTTTGGATACAGCTGATTATTGGCTCTGGGAGGTATCTGAGCTCATTTCAAGGTAAATCAGAGATGAGTTTAGAAAACGCATTCATCATTGGGCACTCTTCTTGGGAGAAAGGAAGGCTGGGCCACTGCTTTCTCAGGACTAATAGGTTGTGTATAGTGAAAAAAAAAGGCGGAGGTTGTGGGGTTGGAGATATGGCTCAGCAGTTAAAGGATTTCTGCTTTTCAGAACAGAATTCAGTTCCCAGCATCATGGGAACTGTGGCTCCAACTCTAGGGGAACTGATGCTTTCTTCTGGCCTTTGCAGGTAGGTGTGTGTGTGTGTGTGTGTGTGTGTGTGTGTGTGTGTGTGTACATCTAAAAAATAACCTCTGGGAATCTGTTCTGTTGAACGTTTATCTTTGAACTTATTGGGTTATTTTTATCCTATAGCCAAGACTTGTTATCACTAGAGAATCCAATAAATTAATAGACTTTGAAAATCAATCATTTCTAAATGAAAAAAATTAAATTGAAATTGCTGTGAATGGCTGGCTATAGGGGTCAGGCAGGTGACAAAACAAAACCAGAGTGGCAGCAGGCAGGGTATGTCCATGTGTGACATTTGCTGCCTCAGGAGGCTGTTCCCTGGTTGCACTTAACTGCGCTTAGCTTCGAATGTGGGTATGTGGCCCCAGTGTCATTTATTCCAGCTTTTCCAAAGAAGCTGAAAATTTGTTTATTTATGTGCAATTAGTTGGCAGCTAAATTCAAAATACCAGTGCAGGGTAAACAAGATACAGTATACATTCCATCAATTTCGGTGTAGATTGTGGAATGGAGAAATTTCTTTTATCTATTTGGAGCCCTGAAGCCACTTAATGAGAGGAGACTTGTAGGCAAAATTTCTCTGTTCCTCCAGCCAGTTCCCAAATAACCACGCAGAGACTTACTATTAATTATAAATGCTCAGCCAATAGCTTAGGCTTATTACTAACGCGCTCCTACAACTGAAATTAACCAGTGTTTATTAATTTATGTGTTACTCTATGGCTTCCTCTGTGAGTGGTGACTCCATCCTCTTCATCCCTGTGTTCTTTTTGTCTGCAAGTCCTGCCTAACCTTAACCTGCCTAGCCATTGGCCATTTAGTCCTTTACTAAACCAATGAGAGCAACCAATATCCACAGTGTACAGAAAGAGTGTTCCACAGCAGAGGCATGTAGCATTAGAATTCTGCTCTTAAGGGACAGCATAAGCAATGTGTGGAAATGTAGTCCAGATCCAATCTCTCAACCCAGCAGAGGATAATCACCAAGGAAACCACCAACTGAGCCACCAAGGTTTATAGCTAGCTCTTACCTGTCACTCTCTTAGCTGCACATGGCATCTGGTGAAAACTGTCACATAGGGCTGCGTAGGGTGAGTACTGGTCATTTGGAGGAGGGCCTCATGTACTTTGTAGATTGTATGAGCAGTGCCCCCCCGGGGTGTGAAGTGGAATCACAGGAACCCGTGAAAGACAGAATGTTCTGGATTTAAGATTGGACAGTGGTGTGCACGTTTGGATGAAGGTTAGTGGGTCTGAATATACTCATAAATAACACTGCTATTGGAGCTCAATGACAGGAGGAAAATTGCCTTGTTCATCCTATTTCTAGCAATGAGTGCATAGTCAACACATGAAAATATTTAGCCTTCTGGAAATCAGAGATTGGATGAAGATATTAGCTTTGGGGTTAGTGATTCATAGTCATCAATGACTTCTTAGAGCCAATGGAATAACAGGATTTCTGGGGAAACCTAGTGACCAAAGAGGAAATGAAGTCAGACAGGAGAGTATTCACCTGTTGTCTGTTGACATAACAGAATACCGGAGACTGAGTGGGTTCTAGGGTTTATCACAGCTCAGGATTCTCAGCTTCTGGTAGGTGCTGGAAGAGGGATCAAGTGCATGCAAGAGACAAGTATCAGCGACCAGGTTCACTTTGTAACAGCCCATTCTTGAGGTAACTGAAGGCCACTTTAGAGGAAGACTCTGTCATGTATGTGGTTATATATTCACATATGCAAGTGTGTGTGTGTGTGTGGGGGGGGCACAGAACAGCCTTCAGTTCTCCCTTTTGTTTTTTTCAGAGTTTCTGATTGTCTTGGAACTTACCAAGTATGCTGAGCTGGCTGGTTAGTGAGTCCAGAGCTTTGCTTGATATCTCAATATTACCAACTCTGGGATTACAAGTACACATTACCATATCTGGCTTTTCTTAAAAAAAAAGCACAAAACACAAACATGGATTCTGGGCATCAAATTCAGGTCTTCATGCTTGCAAGACCAGCATTTTCCTGGCTGAGCCATCTCCCCAATCCATCAATTTCTCTAGTGACTTAACACAGTCTCTCAACACTGTTACCAGAAACTATGGTTAAACTTCATTGTTCCCTTGACTGGACTTAAACTCACCAAGGAGACCTGAGGGGTACCTCACAGGGTGCCTATGAAGGTATTCTCAGGAAGCTCTGAAGTAGAGGGCCCTCCTTAAATGTAGGTGGCACCATCCTATGGGCTGCAGGTCCTTATGGCTCATAAGAAGAAAAAGGAAAAAGCCGGAAGAATTTTGCCATTGATTCATTCTGCTTCTTGGACCTATGATGTAAACTTAACTGTTTTCCATGGTCTCCTTGCGATGACAGTGAACACTAAAACCAGGAGAAATCTTCCCTGTCCTGTGTCATTTATGCTGGGTGCTTTGCTATAGCAGTATACATTTGACTTATCCAGGGACCAAGCTTTCATGTCATCTTTGGAGAAGGCAAACCATTCAAATCATACGACTGAAGGGTCTTAAGTGTGGAACCAGGAGAGATATGTCACAAAGGCAAGAATTCACCCCCTCGTCAGCATAAGAAATATTCTCAGGTCATATCTGGCAAATAAATAAACGAGGAAATTAGTGGGTAATGGACATCACAAAGCCCTATGGAGACATCGTGTAGAGTGTGGACTGAATTAAGGCCATTGTCTTGAAGGGAGGCAGTGGTAGAATTTGGTGATTTTGGTAAGAGCAGAGGCAGTCTCAGTAGAGTTCATCTATGCCAAACAAGTAAGAATTGGCTTAGCTGTCTCCTCTAGGCAGCTCCCCGGCTGGCCTCATTCTTTTTATATTCCCTACCCCCAAGCCAACGCTCTGCCGTATGCCAACACGATGCTTATTGCCTAACAAAATGCCTGCTTCTCAGTGTTACACAAGTGCAGGTCTCTACATCCTTCACAAATCCATGAGCCTTATAAGCACTGAGATTTTCATAACTCTTCCTTGTATGGCACAGTGGTGTGAACAGTGGTATACAGAATACTGTGAACAGATTTTTGAATCTCTGTGAGTTCGAGGCCAGCCTGGTCTACAAGAACTAGTTCCAGGACAGGAACCAAAAAGCTACGGAGAAACCCTGTCTCGAAAAAACAAAACAAAACAAACAAACAAACAAACAAAAAAACCAGAGATTTTTGAGCAGCTATAATTTAAAAAAGAGATAAACCAAGTTTCTTTTTAAACTTTCTTTTTGTTTATTCTTTGTGTCTTTCATATCATGTGTCTTGATCCCATTCATTTCTCTGTGTATCTACCTTTTGCCCTTGAAGCCCCCCCCCCCAAATAAAATTTAAGAGCAAAAGGAAAAGAAAGCAAGGGAATCTCGTCATGGAAGTTGTAGTGTTACACAGTGAGTCATGCAGTAAACCCTCTTGTTCATATACCTTTACTTGCAAGTGTTCATTGCAGAGAGTCATGGTCTGGTTTGAGGCCTCTGGTTTCTGCTACACAGTCTATGCTGGATGGTCACTGGAACTCCTCTTGGTTATCCTGCTGTGGCCCTGTGCTATGGAGATCCTGTAGTTTTGGGTCTGCAGGACTGGTCCCTTCATGTGCTCCAGCAGGTCACAGATTGGGTGGACACTGGGGGGGCAGCCCTGGTTCTGGGCCTGGGTAGTTGCAAGATTGACCATCCCATCAACTGTCCTTTGTCCTCGCCACTAAGGTGAGCTCTCCTGCATTGCCTTAGCAAGTTCACCCTTTGCAGTGATGAGGGGGATTTCTCCTGCTTTTATGTTGTCAGGGTGGGATCCCCCACCCTGCACTTTCAGGGCCAGCTCCCCCAAGAGGGGGGCCACTCTCCCAAGGACTGCAGCAGATAAGGAGCAGGGCTAGCTTTCCTGCTCTTATGACCTAAGGGCCAGTTCTACCTGCCTCGTGTGTTGATGGGGAGGGGCTGACCCTCTGATATTGCCACATGACAGGTGAGTAATGGGTACAGCTCTTCCATGCTCACAATCAGGGCTGTCTCGCTCACACCTCTGCCAATGGGGTTGGCTCTATTGTGCTGCCCATGCAAGGTGCAGGGCCTGCTCTCCCGTGGGTGTTGCAGATGGTGGTGGGGAGGGCCAGCTCTTTCTTCCTTCTGACCTCAGGACCAGCCCTTCCATCTTCTTCAGGCATTGATGGGGAGGGACGGCATCTTTGCCTTGCCCACACTGCCACATGACAGACAGATGAGTAATGGAGATAGCTCTCCCACGCTCACAACGTCGGGGCTGGCTCACTCATATCTCCACCAACAGCATTGACTCTATTGTGCTGCCCAGGCAAGATACAGGGCCTGAAAAAACACCAATTTTCAAACCACATAATAAATGTAGAATTGAGAAATGCATGAGCCTAAATGTGGGGGTAGTAGACAGAGAAATTGATTATTCTGGGGAGGGTAGCTGCTAAGGTTTCACAAAAAGATTCATGAGGAATCATAACATCAGGCAGGATTGTGGAAACTCAGTACCTAGCTAGATTTCTGTCTTAGACCGTGTCCTATTGCTGTGAAGAGTCACCATGACCAAGGCGATGCTTATAAAAGAAGGCATTTAGCCAGGGCTTGCTTATGGTTTCAAAGACCAAAGGCTTAGTCCATTATCAACATGGTGGGGAGGATGGCACTGGAATAGTAGAGAGCTACATCCTGATCTATAGGCAGAGGTGGGAGGGAGGGGGCAAGAGGGCGCTGGGCCTTGCATAGGCTTTTGAAACCCAAAACTTCTCCTCCAGTGACACACTTCCTCCAACAAGGCCACTCCTACTCTAATACCTCCTAATCCTTCTAATCTTTTCAAATGTTTCCTCTCATTGGTGATTAAGCATTCAAATATATGATCCTATGGGGTGTAACAGACTTTCTTTTGGGCCACCAAACAGCTTCCAAATCATGACGTGGAGACTTATAATTAGTTATGAATGCTCAGCCTCATCTTATGCTTGTCCTACTAGCTCGTATAACTTAATTTCAGCTGTTTCTCTTCATCTATGTTTTGCCTCAGGTTTATTTATTTATTTTACCTTTCTTTCATTCTGTATGTCCTTCTCCATGACTGTCTGCCTGGTAGCTGTCTGTCTGTCTGGCCATGGGTATCTCCCTCTCTTTCTGCCTTGTTCTCTCTTCTCTCTCCTCTTGAGCTTAGATTCTTCCTTCTACTTAGTCTTTCTGCCGGCTAGCCCTGCCTATCCCTCTGCTGCCTAACTATTGGCCATTCAGCTTTTTATTTGACCAATCAGGTACCTCAGGCAGGCAAAGTAACACATCTTTACATGGTTAAACAAATGCAGCCTAAACAAGTGTAGCACATCTTTGCCTAGTTAAAGTAACATTCCACAGTGAGAACCATTCTCATTCAAACATAGTGGGCATTTCCCCTAATTAACATAACATTCCACAGTGAGGACCAGTCTCAATCAAACATAGTTGGGCATTTCCCTTTACCTATTTAAGGCTTAAGAACATGGGACTTTGTTAGCAGGCGCTCTGGAGGTTGGTAAGGACAATGAGGGGGCGCTTGATAAGTTTGCCCCTGAGTGAAATGAAAGTGGAGGATAGAACACCAATGGGGTTTCCAACTATACAGAGGAACACTTATCCATCACAGAGAAAATGTTCGCAGTATATTGTTAAAATAAGAAGCAGGCGCCAAAAGTGGTAGGAACCATGTTTATTTCTAAGACAAACGTGTTTTTCTCTTTCTTTCTTAGAAAGGAGTTTTCTTAGGAATAAACGCATGTACAGAGAATAAAGAAACCACCAGGGCATTTACTGAGATGTTTACCTGGCAAGCACTTTTTTTTTTAAACAGCTGACTCTTTAATGCCGTGTACTTTCCTTTCTTCCAGCTGTTCCGTGTTGGGAATTATTACTCAAGGAACAAAAAAGCGCAATAAAAATAATTCACCACGAATGCTTCTCTTATGAAGTCTTTGAATAACAATCCTAATAACATGGAAATCGATGGCGATATTTGTTAAGTGAAAAAACCAGATTTGGAATTTATTGCGCATGGAAAGATGCCACGTGTGTAGTGGTGTATGAGGCTGTGCCTGGCATGGGCACCCAGGAGAAAGAACACTGCCTGTCACTGGGGAACCTGGGGGCGATTTAATTACAGAAACTTTATTTAAACAATTAATGGAATGTTATCTTATATCTGGTTCTTACATACCTTTTAAGAAATATTTGCTTTTAGTTTGTGTGTTCAGTGTTTATGCCTGCTTGCATGTATGTGCACCAGGTGTGTGCCTGGTGCCTGCAGAGGGCGGAAGTGGGCACAGGTCCATAGGAACTGGAGTTACAGAGGGTTGCAAGCCAGTGTGTAGTTGTTCGGAATTGAACCTGGGGCCTCTGACAAAAGGAACTAGTGCTCTCAGCCACGGAGTCATCTCTCTAGACCCCCAGTATAGCTTTGTACTGAAAATAATTAGCTAGCCTGAAAACTCAGAAGGACGTCAGAAAATCACAGAGATGAGGAAACATGGCTATGAATGTCCTGTGAGACTTAACTTTGAAATCTTCCTGTGTTACGTCATTTCCTGACTGCCCCCCCCCCCCCCCCCCCCCCCGTTTTAAGAATAAAGCCCTAGAGTGTGAGGTTGTGAGGAAGCAGAACTTCGATGGTGTCACTCCCCGGCTCTGAATCCTCCACAGCTCTCCAATGCTTTGGAATGAAGTCCAAACTCCCCGGGCAGATCTGCAAGCCTTTGGAGACCTGGATTCGCCTGCTCGCCACTTCTCCATTTCCTTCCGCCCCGCGTCCTCAGTGTCTCTGTCACCTAGTTCACGTACCTCTCTCTCCACTCCTGGACTTCTGTCTCCAAAGCATGTCTGTGGAACATTCCTCCTCCTCTCCCACTCACCTCACAGACTCCTACACAGCTGAAATGTCACTTCCTTTCAATCCGCTCTGCCGTCTTGCCTAGTCATTCTTATTTGAGTGTGTCCTTTCAGCATATTGCGCCTCTTCTCGAACAGACCCATGGCACCGCGGCTGTGTCTTGTGTCCACGTTACACCATATCTTTGGCGTCTCGCTCACTGTGGTGCTCTCAGTGCTTGCCGCTCAGACAGATTCGTAGATTGAGAGCATGTGTGCATAAATGTCTAGCCCAAAAGACAGAGCCCAGGGTTTCCATTCCTCCGGCAGCCTTCATGGCTGGAGTGGAAGCGGCAGTTACAGAGAATCTGCCTTCTAAAGACTGAGAAAGGCAAAGTTCACAGGAGCAGCCAGGGCTGACGTCTCAAGTATTTCAGGCTACTCTAATGGAATTCAACAGAGGAGGTCATTTACAAAGAAATGTGCTTCTTAAAATTCTTAAGGGTGGAGACAGGAAGACCAATGTCAAGCAGTCTGAATCTGGCAAGGGCCCTCTTGCTGCGGTGCCATTCTCATGGTGAAAGATACCACAGGGTAACAGAAAGTTAGTTAAGACACCATTCCTATCTGGAAGGCCCTACCCTAAAGACTTCTAACCCTAGGTACTCCGAAGCTCCACCTCTAAGTTCCAACAACATAAGAATTAAAACAAAAAGTTAACATTCCAACACATGGGCTTTCTGTGCTGGGACCAACGATGCAGGCTTAGGTAGGCAGATCCCCACAGCAGTGATGCTCTGTCAGCTCTTGGATAGGAGAGCTCACCAGGAACACACTGGCCAGAAACTCGCCAAGTTTCAACTTCCCCATGTCAGAGAGGCGTGTTTGTCATCAAGGAAGCACGTGACAGCAGACAGTGGCGAGAATGTTGCAAAGGGAACGCTTACACGTTGCTGGTGGGAGGGTAGACTGGTACATCCACTGTGCCAATCAGTATGGAGGTTCCTCAAAACTCTCAAAGTGGAACTTGCAGAAGCTCCAGCCACACTACTGGTTGGTATTCCCAGCAGACGCTAAGTCAGCACACCTGTGTTTGCTGCAGCTCTACTCAGACTAGCCAATGCACAGAACCAGCAGCGACAGCCATCACTAGGTGGACGCAGAGTCCTTACACACAACGGAGTTTTATTCAGCCTTAAAGGAAAATGAAATGATGACAGTTATGGGGAAATGGATGGAACTGGAGATCATTGTGCTAAGCAAAGCAAGTCAGATGCAGACAGACACGGCACGTTTTCTCTAACATGTGGACTCTGGGAGGGGAGAAACGGAAGTAAGACAGGAAACTACTGGGGATGTGGAAGGAAGGAAAAAGGGAGATCAGAGAGGGAACTAGATGGGGTGCATATGATCAAAATGCATGGACTTACCATGGTGGAACCCCTTATTTGTACAGTTGCGAATGCAAAAAGAGATCAGTTGGCAAGGCTACCTTCACAGGCGAAGACCAGCAGGCTGGGACTGCAAAGAGCAGTAGGGGCCTCAAGTGAGCAGGTGTACGGGTAAGTGAGTGAAGTGGGGGTGACATAGGAAAAACAGGTCCAGACTGCCAGAACTATTTAGCCCTCTTGTTGTTTTTGAGACAAGATCTCATGTAGCTGAGGTTGGCTTTGAACTTTTTATGAAATCAAAGACAGCATTGAACGTCTGATCCTCCTGCTACAGTCTCTGGAAATTACAACTATGCACGACTAGACCCAATTTATGCAGTGCTAGGGACTGAACGTCGGGCTTCATGCATGCTAGGCAAGCACTCTACCAATTGCTCTACAGCCCCAGCCCAAAGACTGGCTTTAAGGTGGGCATTTAACAAGCACCTAACAATTAGGAGAAATGCCAGTTGCCTGTGTCATTGTCTTTGTGTAACAGTCGTGAATCCAAGACACACACATGCGTATGTACACACACTCTCTCTCATATCACACACACCATGGTCTGTGTCAAAGGAAATCTCTGCATAGGTCCTCTGGCAGCTCTGGGCTTCTGCATTGAAGTGGTATTATGGGAAATAAGCTTGTGAATGCTGTTGACAGGCAACACCACTTGGGAGCCCAAACATTTATATTTTGCCGGAGCTCTTTAAAAAATTTATAGCAAGATCAGCATTATCATGCCAATAAAGGGAATCAAGAAAAACCCGAACAAAGGAAGAAATGCAATTTTTGCTTGCGTACACGAGGACACGGTCAGCTTGTGTTTTAGACTTGCAGAGCAGAGGAGCTTCTCCCACTTTTTATGACTTTGTTTTTATTCTTCTTTAACAGCTTTATATGTTTGTGAAGAAGGATGCTAAAAGGAAATCCAGAACTGAGTATAATAAAGGGTTATTTATTTAGACTCACAGATCACAGTCCTCTGCTCAAACAGGGAACAGCAAACAAATCCTGCATCCAGAAGAGAGGGCGGCGACAGTGCTTTACATCGGCATTTATAGTAGAAGAGGCCACGCCCAAGTGGGCGGGTAACTTAAAGGCTACTGGCTGTAGGAATTTCTACAGCACGTTTGCATATGCAAGGCATTTTGACCATCTTAATGCTTCTGCATTCCCTTTCCTCATCTCCCTAAACTCCAGAGGAACCTGCTCTTCCCAAAAGTCCCCCTTTCATTTCCACATCATTTTGCTGTTTGGCTTTGTTGGAGCACAAGCTCAGTTCTTACATTTTTTTAATAAAGATAATTTATATCTATTGCTTTTAGAAGTGGATAGAAAGAAAGAAAATTGCCTAAAGTAACTATTCATGGAACCCAGTGTTCCTGCCCTACTCCTTCCTACTCTGAAGCTCATTCTCAAAGGTTACTAATTGTAACCCTTTTGAAAGTTTTTTTTTTTGAAGGACTGTTTTTTTTCTTTTTTTTAAAATTTATTTATTTATTAAAGATTTCTGCCTCCTCCCCGCCACCGCCTCCCATTTCCCTCCCCCTCCCCCATCAAGTCCCCCTCCCTCATGAGCTCGAAGAGCAATCAGGGTTCCCTGACCTGTGGGAAGTCCAAGGACCATCCATCTCCTTAGAGCAGTTATCCTTCATTAGCTGCATAATAGCAAACACAGACCTCTATCTATCTGTCTATCTATCTATCATAGATATTATGTTTTGGCCAATAGATGATGGTCCTCACTACCTTTCTCTCTCCTATTTTCTTGCCGTGATTATATTATTATATTCACTTATTTTTGCACCCTATGCCATAATTCTATACCTGGTACTCATTCAAGTGTGAGACATTTGAGCTCTGGGAGGTTGTCGGATGAGTGAACTGGAGATGGGGAAGCACAACCTTGTGACTTTTAGATTTGAGATGGAAGGTCTTACACTCTTGGTTCTCCTGCCTCAGCTTCCAAGCAGCTAAGATTACAGGTCTGTGCTACCATACCCATTCCCCCTTAGCTTCTTTTTTCCTATTCACATCCCAGACACCAGCAGATCCTTTTGGCTTGGCTTTCAATGTATACCCAGAGTTGGATTGGTGCATTTATTTTATTTTGCTATGTTTTGGTGTGTGTTTGTGTGTCCTTGTGTATGTGTGATTGTATACGTGTTCTTGTGTGTGTGTGTTTGTATATGTGTTCTTGTGTGTGTGTGTTTGTATATGTGTTCTTGTGTGTGTGTGTGAACCAGAAGTTGATGTCAATTATCTTCCTTTATTCCTTGACACTTTAGTTTTTGAGACAGGACCTCATACTGAGTCTGGAACTCACTAATTTGAAAATAGTATCTGGCCAGTGAGCTCCAGAGGCCATCCTGTCTCAGCCTCCCCCATTCCAGGATGACAGACACACCTCCATGCCTGGCTTTCACATGGGTGCTGGGATCTGAACTCAGGTCTCTAGGCTTGCGTAGCAAACATTTTATTGGCTGAACCATATTTCTAACCCCTTACTGTAGCGACCATCCTGTGGGTTTCTCATTTGTACACTTTCCTTTATAAAGAGAGCGGTTAAATTGTAAGCTAGAGGCTGGGAAGCTGCTACTGCTAGTCTCAAAACCCTGCTGTGATTCCCCGTCACACAGCTAAAGCCAGCTCCCTGTCTCAGCTGGAGCAGACCTGCTGTCCAGATCTCCTCTTTTCTTACATTGTCCAATGCAAGCGCATCCTGACCTTGAGGATTGTGCACCTTGATCCTTCTACCTGACTTGGTCCTTCCTAGCAATGGGAGCAGCCTCTTCCCTTTCCTGGGCTGCTCTACAGAGAACGGTAGGAAGGAGATGGGACAGCAGATGCGGAGTAGTGTCTGAAGAAGCTTGACGTGTGGGGTGTTAAGAAGAGGCTAGGCAGCAGGACTTGTCTAACAATAAGCTGGCCCCAGGCATGGTGGCTGGTTAGGGCAGAAAGAGCTGCAGGAAAAGGGAAGGCTCAGAATCAAGAGAGAAAAGTTAATGGGAAGAGAACATCCCTAAGGAGGGAGAGGGCACAAGATCAAAAGCATGAGAGGATGAAACAAAATTAATTAACAAGTTCTTGCCCGAGAGCCATAATTTTCTCTGTGAAATAGAAGGCAGGGCTTAACCTGCAGGGGAGAGGGCTGACTTAGGGGGCAAGAGGAGGTAATACTGTGGGTTTGAAGCACCACTGTTGCTGAAGGGAATAGGAGAGAGAAATGACCAAGGGTGGATGCAAGGCGTTCTCTGGATGCCGAGGGACCAGGCAGAGCTGTAGACCTTGGACTTGCTGCTCCCTCCCCCTCCCCGCCGCCAGAATACACGTGCATGCTTTATATTCTCTCTTAGCGATGGCTGTCAGAGCTTGTGTGTAATAATAATAACACAACAATCATAACTAATGTGTAGCAGAGGGCTATTAACATCTGCATTTTATAGGCGAGGAAACCAAGGTGCAGCGGTGTCATGTGGTCTGTTAGTAGTCAGCGTATTCTCCAGAGTAAGGAAAAACAGAATGACTAGAACACTGACTCTCTCTCTCTCTCATTCATTCATTCATTCATTCATTCATTCATTCTGAGAAACTGGGTCGTGTGATTATTTTTTTTTTGGAGTGCAGTCATAGAGTTGGGGCTAGAGGCTGATGGCATATTACAACATCAATGCTGGCAACTTTGGGCCCCAGAAAGAGTTGATGCTTCAGTCTGAGATTAAAGGCAACACAGAGCCAGCATCCCAGTTTAAAGGCTGTCAGGAGGAAGGAATCCCTCTGAGTTTGGGAGGATCAGCATCTTGTTCTAAGTGATTGGATGGGGCCCACCCTCGTTAGGAAGAGCCATCCGCCTCACTCAGCCCACTCTTTCCAGCGTTGATCTCACCAGCAGCATCCTCACTCGGAGTAGTACGTGATCAAATATCGGAGCATCCTCACTCGGAGTAGTAAGCGATCAAATATTGGAGCGTCTTGTGGGGCAGTCAAGCTGAGAGATGAAGCCAACCCTCCTAGTGGTGGAGGCTGAATTCAAACCTAGGCATCTCTACCCTCCCCAGGCTCCCATCAGAATCCCAGATGAGAATTTGCGAAGCCATGGCGGAGTGGCTGAAGCGATGCGTAGGCTGGGAAACGCTAGGGCCGATGGTATTACTAGTCAGTATCGTTAGTTTTAGAGATAAAGCCAGGTGAAGGTTTGGGAGTCATGGTTCTGGAATTTTCTTGAGCAGTTATAACAGAAGTGCTGGAGTGCATGTTAGTTATGGATGGGTAAACTACAGCCCAGGGACGAGAAAACACAGGCTTAACGGGAATGTAGGTTTGTCTCTTCTGCATAAAATAGTTTAGGGGCAGGTAGAGTAGCTCTGCCAATCACAACATATGACTCCCCCCATGAGTCTCCTCTTCTGAATGTCTTCATCCCCCCGCCAGTGGGAAGAGGGAGACTGCAGAGCAGTGTATGCTGGTCTTCAGGTCTTTGGAGGCTATCGGGCACCAGCAAGGTGACTAGTGAGACAGAGGAAGCAAATTTTATATTTAATATCCATTGGTTTTAGTTCAAATTATAAAAGGACTCTGTTCAGTTATTGTAAAATATGTGTTTGAAGGACCTGGATATGCTGAAGATGACGTTTTAACTATGAAATAAAAATACAGAGCAGCGAAAAAGCATGGGATAAAACCGGACTCTCTGAACATGGCGAACAATGAGGGCTGCTGAGAAGCCAAGGACAATGGCACGGGGTTTTGACCCTACTTCATGTTCTGGCTTTGTGGGAGCCTAGCCAGTTTGGATGTTCACCTTCCTAGACATGGACGGAGGGGGGCGGACCTTGGACTTTCCACAGGGCAGGGAACCCTGACTGCTCTTTGGACTGGAGAGGGAGGGGTAGAGGAGTGGGGGGAAGGGGAGAAGGGTGGGAGGAGGGGGAGGGAAATTGGAGGCTGGGAGGAGGCGGATACTTTTTTTTCCTTTTCTCAATAAAAAAAAAAATAAAATAAATACAGAGCAGCTATTTCTGAGGAAAATTTAGCGTTATCACTGCGGTCTGAGGACCCAAGATAGAAGGATGCGAACACCTCATTAAGGCCGTTAGGGTGATTACCTGTTGGCATGAGGGCTCTTTGAACATATTGTTTTTGTTGTTTGATGTTAAACGCCCCAGCAGGATATTGGAACACCAACTAGAGGGACTGTTTTGAGAAGTTGTGGGATCTTTAAGAGGTGGAGTCTTGTTTGAGGCAGTGGGTCACTGGGGCAGATCTTGGGGTTTTAAACCAGTCATTCTATCTTATTGCTGTCTCCTGACAATAGATATAAAATGATCAATAGCTTCAGTCTCCAGCTGCCAGGCTTTCCTACTGTAATTGTAACTCCTCAATGAGCCCAGATAAGTCCCTCCTTCTCTGAAGTTGCTTCTTGTTTGGTATCTTGTTACAGAAATGAGAACAATAGCCAATACAGTTGTTTAAACATACTATCAAAATTTATTTCTTGTTTCTCTTTCATATACCAACCATGATCACTACATTTGTCATGTGACTCATAATCTATTTCAGTCTAATAGTACATATATGACTACTGGGAAATCTACATATTGCCAATGGTCACATCCCATTGGACAGAAATTAGTCACGTGCTCATACAACCTGCAAAGGATCCTGGGAAATGTGGGCAAAATCTGCTGCACTTCCATGATATCAAGAATCCTAGAACCAGCAGAGATGGCCAGCCACCTGCCTCTGTCTTAAACTGGAAGCTGTGACAATGGTTAAGACCCAGGATGCAACGTGTGAAGAAAGTTCCAGAGAAGGAGGGTAAGGAACTTTGAATAATCCTCTCACCACTTTATGCAGGACACCTGTCTTCTTGTTTATCATGGCTGAGACACACAGCTCTTCCCACTAACTGAACTGATGCCAAATTGCTCCTTAAACCTGCGGAGAACATGGCATTTTATAGTTACCATCGCAGGATCCTGTTGAGCCCCAGCACAGCGCATGCCTGGCTTGTGGCAGTCCCTCTGCAAACATTTGTTGGACAAATACATGAATGAATTAAGCCACTTAGGGGGAGAGAAAAGAACAGGAACTCAGCTACATCATTCATTCATTCATTCATCAAATATTTGTGCAGCTAGTATTCTAGACACTGAGCACACAGCACACAGAGCGACCAGAGCAGACAGAAAGGCTTGTTCTCCCGAGGGCAGGGCCTAAAATAAATAAGCACAGAGTACACAGTATGACACTACTTCACACTAATGGTACGGATAAAGGAGAGGAAATGGAGAGTTGGGAAGGAAGGGTCACTTTTATTTCAGAATCAGTGACTGCTGCTGCTTTTCTTTCTTTTTCTCCTCCTCTTCCTTCTCCTCCTCATTCTTTTTCTTCCTTCTTTCCTTCTTTCCTTCCTTCCTTCCTTCCTTTCCTTTTCTTTTATTCTTTTTTGAGGCAGGTCTCTCTGTGTAGTCCACATTGACCTTGAACTTACTATATAACTTAGATAGGTCTTGAACCCTCTGTCCCCCTGCCTCAGCTCCCCGTGTGCTGGGATTGCAGGCACACACTGCCATGTCCAAGAAAGGCTTCATTAAAGTGGCGGCATCTGTTTAGAGTCCGAAGTGAAGTGGATGAGCTAGATGTGAGCTACATTACAGGTAGATAGACGGCAAGTGCCAAGGCCCTGACGATTGCGGGAAGGAAGCTAATGGAAGATGAAGGGTGGGCTAAACCATTGTGCTCATTAGATTCTGTCCTCAGTGGGAAAAGATAATTTTAAAATTACATATTTTATGTGATTCCTGCAGAGATTCATGGAGTTATGTACAAGCATGTTCACAGGGGCTAAGGGAAGCAGCAAGAGACAAACAGCTTCTGACTTTGGCCAAAGGGCCTTGGGGAAACTGTGGGCTTACCTGCAGCAGCGTCCCCACACTTCCTGCTGGCTGATCAAAACGGAAGCAAATGTTGTCTGGGGCTTCCTTTTAGATGCGGAGTCAGTTTGTTTTTCTGTCCTTTATCACAAACATCCTGCCGCTTTTCGATGGCATTCCTGGTAATGGAACCTTTTTGTTTTGTTATATTTTAATCTGCTTAGCGCATGTGGCTCGTCTATCTGGCCCCACGAATCACTGGTTATCATCACAGTCAATGGTGTGTGTCCAGCCAATTTCACAGACAAACACCTCTTTCCTGGTTGCAGTCTCTGATGTGGGCAAGTCTGATTTACAAAGTCAATAAAAATGCATTCAGGGAATTACTGGGCCCTGCTGTCTTAATGCATAAGATTAAAATCTCCAAGTTTGGGACAACAAGAAGTCATTTGGCACTTGTGAAGTGGCAAGTGGGTTATGGAAATATCAGGTGGTTGGGGTCAGGGACCACTAGAAGGGGATTGATCAGAAGACAAAGAACCTAATTGATTAATTGCTTTTGTGCCTTTTCTGGTATGACCCAGGGAATAACAATTAGAGTACCTTAGTGGTCACTTTGGAGGAAGAATAATTTTTTTCACAGTAGAAGACAATGAACTCCAAAAAATGGGGTATTTAAAAGGGCTTTTTGCAAAGTAAGTTTACTTCTTTACAGAGTTAGTAAATGTTCATTTCAGGTATTGTAGTTTGGTCTACTGGGATTGTGAACACTGAATCAGCGGTCTGCAGGTAGTGTGTGTGGGGCTGTGCTCAGAGGGAGCCATTTCTAGTCTACCTGCAGAGATGTAACACACACACACACACGAGAGCATATCCTATATGCTGTTCAACATCTCCCTAGCTTAATGTAGCTGAGAAAAATTTCCAAGTCACAAAATATAGACCAGCTTCATTTTTTTCTATAGTGTTTTATTGGTGGCTATGTCATACTTATGGATAGCTTTTTATTCTTGCAAACACTGTTGTAATGGTTATTATTCTACAATCCCTTTTCCCCCCAAAGAAATGTGCAGAAATGTTTGTTGGATAAGTTCCTGGAAGTAGAATTGCTGACTCAATGGGTAAGTGTGTCTTAAATTCTCCTAGATACTTTCAGACTTCTCTCCACAGGGGCTGTCTCACTGGGGATGTGTGTGTTCCGAGTCCACACTCTTAGAATGCCTTGCTCTAGCAGATCCTTCATTTATCCATCCAGTGGGTGGAATGTGCAGCTTCTTGCTTTTTTAGATTGTACCTCTTTTAAGAAGATATATTAGAGTTTGGGGAAAAAAAGGCAATAAGGAAGTTAGGTCAAGAGACATTTCTGATGGAAGTATTAGGGACTGAACCCAATATCTTTGTACTTTGTACTCTTCCAGTTAGCCACACTCCAAGCCTATGGTTTTGCATTTATATTTACCTTCCTTTCTTCTGTTTCCTTCTCCTTTGTTTTGTTTTCCATCTTTCTCTTCATTCTTCTTTCCTTTGAAAGTGAGATGAGAAAGTCTACAGAGGCTAAAGAGAAAGAGGAATAATGCTAGAAAACAATGAAGACATAGAGAAGAGAGAGGTACTCCACAGGAGGGAATGAACTGTTTGATTTGCTACTTTTGGTTCAGTTTTCCAACAAATACCTCTTGTGAAGTCAGAGGCTACTTTTATCCACATCTGCTTCTAGGAGATCACACCTTTCCCACTGGTGTTGAACTTGTTGAACAATGGAATAGTAGGTGTTAGGTATGAACAGAGGCCTTATATTTAACTATACCATTGGACCCCCACTCCATTAACTCTATGATTTACAATGTAAAAACTTTCTCCATCATGGCTGCCATCCATGTTTCTTGAGTCCTAGGACAAATACTTTTGGTTAAACTCAAACTCTTTCATGTCCCGGACCAGAAGCAGCTTCCAGAATAATCTATAGATTGCTCGAAGCTTGAGCACAACTATTCTTTGACTAAATCAATAAGCTTCTGGTGATTTGTTACACAGCACTATGACTGTAGCAATCAATACCTGATACACATTTTCTGTGCCAGACTATCTAGGATGAGAAAATCACCATGAAAGAAAAAAAAAACTCATCAAGAAAATCAAGATTCTCAGAAAAAAAATAAGTAAAATGTTAGAAATAGAAAAGTCACTACAAGTCAAAAACAAAACCAGGAAATAACAGAAAATACCATCACTAGATCCAAACACACAGAAGATAGATGCTCATGTATGAAATACAGGCTGACAAAATACAACATTCAAATACCAACAAGAAAAGATCAACAAGCATGACCACAATATCTAAGAGCCGTGAGATACAATCAAGAAACCAAACCTAAGTATCTGTGAGGTAGACGTGCCAAGATTAACACTCATGACAGAGAACCTATTCAATGAAATGAAGCAGAAAGGTCTCCAGGTCTAGAGAGAGAAACAGACATACAAACACAGGAGACATTTAGGCTCTCAAACAGACATGGCCAGAGGAGAACATCTCCACAATATATGATAGTCAAAATTCGAAGTATAGGGTCAAAATTTAAAACTGAAAGGGAAAAACACTAACACAACATACAAAAGCAAACACATTTGGGTCATACCAGATCCATGGCTTAGCTACTTTTCTATTGCTTGACAAAACACCATGGCCAAGGAAACTTATAAAAGGAAGCACTTAGTTTGGGCTTATGGTTTCAGATGGTTGAGGCCCCTGATGGTGGGGCAGAGGTATAGCGGCAGGAACAACTGAGAGTTCATATCTTGCTCTACAAGTAGAAGACAGAGATAAGGAGGGAGGGAGAGGGGGGGAGAGAGAGAGCGCACAGTAGGATGAGAATCAGTCTTTTGAAGCCTCAAAACCTGTTTCTAGTAACACACTTTTTCCAACAAGGCCACACCTCCTAATCCTTTCCAAACAGTTCTACTAACTGGGAACTGTAGATGAGTGTTTCTGTCCCACATGGTCTTGCAACTGTTCAGTCCCAAATAAACACACAGAGGCTTATCTGAATTATAATATGTATTAATATATTTAAATATTATATTTATAATATAATATCTACCATATAAATAAAATAATACAATATAATATCAAATATTATATAGTATTTAAATATTAAATATGTTTGATCTAGTGCTCAGGCTTATTACTAACTCACTCTCATGACTTAAATTAACCCATAATTCTCATCTATGTTTAGTCATGTGACTTGGTACCTTTTCTCAGTAATGCATTCTCATTTTGCTTCTTCTACATCTGGCTTGTGACTATGTCTCTGCCTTTCTGTTAAATGTTATTGGCTCTTCAACACATGGTGTTGGAAAAGCTGGACTTCGGTGCATAGAAGAAGGAAACTAGATCCACAGTTCACACTCTGAACGAAAGTCAATTCAAAATGGATCCTTCTTGTGACACCTGAAACTGCCAGAGGAGGTCACTTCATGGTACTGGTGTAGAATGAATGTTTCAGAAAAAAAATTATTGACACAGGAAACAATCAATCCCAAGAACTGACAAATGAAATCATGTGGAATAAAAGCTTCCATGCAGGGCAGAAACAATCACCAGAATGAAGAGACGGCCTGCAGAATGAGAAAAAAATTCTTGTTCATGACAATTTAGACTGGGGATTATTATTATGAGTATATAAAGAACTGCAAAAATTAAATATCAAAAATTATCCAACCAATTGATGGGCTAATGAACTAAATAGTTTTAAATAGAAGACATACATGGCCAATAAATACTTGAAAAGATCTTCAACATCTTTACTTATCAGGGAAACACAAATTAAAACTGCTATGAGATTCCATCTCTCCTCAATCAGAATGAGCATCATCAAAGCAACAAATGTCAAGGGATGCTGGCAAGGATGTGGGGGAAGAACAAACTAAGAAACTGCTGGAGGCAATGGACACTTGGTTAGCCACTGTAAAAATCAGTGTGTTTCAAAAACGAGGAACAGAACTACCGAATGACACAGCCATCCCACGCATACCTGAAGGGAGGGCTGCAATCAACATGCCACAGAGATACCCACGAGTGTATGCTGATAGCTACCCTAGTCACAGTTGCCAAGGAGTGGAGCCAGCCTAGACGTCCATTAACAGATAGATGTGTGTCGAAGATGTGGGACATGTACGCAAGTGAACTGTATTCAGCCATAGAGGAATGAAGTCATGGCATTTGAAGGAAAATAGATGGACTGTTAAGTCATTCTGATAAGTGAAATAAGCCAGTCTCAGAAAAACAAACACTGCATGCTTCCTAACATGCGTGGAACCTAGATTTAAAATTATGTGAATGTATATATATATGTGGGGGAGATCTTGAAACCTGACAGTAGATGGTAAGAGAAGAGGAAGAAAGTCTGGTGGTGGAGGAGATGGTAGAGATAGCGTAGGTTATGTGACTTGAAATTAGAGGTGAAATTGGAATATCTCCGGGCAGGAACCAAACCAGCTATGGCAGGCAGGGCACAGCAGGGTGCACAGTGGAAGGACGTATAATGGCTCGTGTGTGGAACTGCCACAGTGAAACCCATTACTGCATAAACTAACTTTCAAAACATTATCAGCGGACTTCACCCAGGAGGGACTAGGGGGCCGTGAAGGTAGCTGGCTGCAAATTTCAGATCAACATGCTTCCTACTTAATCCAAAGAGTTAGTCATTGTCAAGCTGAACGTCACATTTATTTATTCTGTGAGTGTGCATATGTGGGGACATTTGTGTCAGTGGGTGTGTTTCAGGAGTCAGTTCTGTCTTTCTACCACATTCTACAACGGGAGTCCCAGGGCAAGAACTGAGGTTGTCAAGCTTGGTGGCAAGAGTCTTTTTATGCTCAGCTAGCTCGTCCGCTCTTGGTCTTCATTTTTCTTTGCTGAATCCAGCAGCATCAAAGCCCAGGGTCACCGTTGGTACCACAGTTGCCTGCCTGCGACATGGCTCACAATGCCCTCATTTATTAAGACTGAGACAGAGGTCCCCTGCAACTGCTTTCAAATGTCCTTGGAGCCACTCCTGGCTTTTGGGGCTTGTAGGAGACAGGAGGCACATGCGCCGTCAAGGCGGCTGGAAGGAGCCTTGCCACTTTGCCCTCCAGGAACAGGGTGTCAGCAGCTAAGCAGCTGGGTGAGGCTACTGCCCGCTCTTGCTTCCCAGGGAAATCAATGATTTAGTTAAAGCTTGTCTGCCCCAAGCTGCGGATCCCGGTCTTCCCAGCGGAGCCGCTCCGCGAAAGCCTTTTTATAAACCGGCAACAATTTACACTCCAAATGATGCCCTAATAAACTGCAGCCGCAGCCCTGCCAGGAGCAGGCCGGATAAACCCTGCCTTTTAATAAAACACATCGAGCCTGGCCCAGCAGGGCGGGAGCCCGCTGTGTGGAACATACTGGCTGCACAGCCGGAACCCAGGTCTGGCGGGATCCCTGTACACCCCCACAGCGTAGGGTTGTATGTGTCTGCTGGTATCCTTCCAGAATTAAACAGTGTGCCTCTGGGCTTTAGATTCCAGGGGTGGGAGGAGACTTTGATTTCATTCTAGTATCCTGCACGGAGGATGCTTGCTTTCTAGTGTGTGAAGCCTCCACTGTAGCTCCCTGTTGTCCGAAGAGACTCCCAGTCTTATAGAAGGGAGCTCTAGCTAGGGCTTGGGCAATTTGATTCACACACTGATCCTGCTTCTTCCTAGCTGTGTGACCTTGGGTGCTTTCTTAGCCTCTCTGTGCTGCATGTTGTGGTATTAAGTGGGGATAATGCTGGCACCCTTTCTTAAAGCTGGGTAGTGATTAGCATACAGTAAGTGACTTAATGGCAACCAGTCTTATGGTTTTATTATAAAAATGCCTTCCTATGCCACGATTGAGGAATTCTTAGCACATATAAAAGTCTAGTTAATGGTATAATATTTGTCTTCTGAGATTTAGTGTAAGTACAGTCTACATCAGAACGATCTTCAGAACTCTGAGATAAAGCCATGCCACTGTAAACCCTACCCACGGCTTCAGTTTTAGCTCCAGCAGATAAGCAGAACAGAGTTCATTTCCCATACGTAGACATGCATGGGACTATATTTCTCCAGCTACTGTCCCCAGCATGCTCTAGTTCTTTCCCATGAGGCCTCATGTTTGAAATGGTGACCCTAATACCTTCCAGGATGAAATGCCTGTAGATGCATGGTACAAACCAAGAGCACTTCCTTCTGTCTTCCACCCAAGAGCAGGGTGCCATTGCCACACTTCCTGGGAGTCAGGTGACTTAGGAGCTATGAGCATAAGATCTGGAGTTCATCGTGGGTTCCAAGGCTCCATCAGAGCTGGGTAAACCTCTCCTTGCTTTCCTTACACCTCCTGGAGGAAAGGAATAATAGCATTGTGTCTGTGAGTTAGTTAACTGAGATGGTCTAATTGATGCCAGCTAGTCTAGCATAGGCTAGACAGTCAGTCTTAGGCGGTCAGTGTCCCAGAGCGGCCGCATAGAGCCGAGAGGGTTGTCCGCGGAGATTGCGCCGTTCCTCAGCCTTCCCATTAGCCCAGCAGCAGCTGTCTACCATCTTCAACATCTTCTCACTGTTGGCACATTCTGAGCTTCTAATCTCTCCACACAAGCCGCCATTAAACGTCAACACCCTTATCTCATCCCCCACCAGCTGTTACTTCCTTTGAACACAAGTGCAGGCCTTCACATTAATCCATATTTAATTTCATCTTGCTAGCTTTGGGATGTGATTCCAATTGTTGGAGAATCTTTCGGATTCTCAATCTGTCACCCAACCGCGGCCAGCACTCCTTGTGTCCTGGCTCACGGACAAATAGATGCTATAAAACCTGAAGGAAGATCCTGAGCTTGTAGAAGATGTCTGCTCAGAGCGCGTGTTTCATTTTGGGGTTGTTGTATCTCTGTATCTCTTTGAGAAACAACCTGAACCCGTGTCGCATGATTTAGGGGAGTTGTCAGTCACAACCCTGGTGCCGGAGGTGAGTTAATGGACCAATCATATTCTTTCTCTGGGATTTAATGGTTGAGACGAATGACAGGAGAAACTCCACAGGAACAGAGGAGAAAAGCAGAAAAGTAAAACAGGTTAGAACTGGTCCATCTTTGGAATTGCTATGGAATCTGTTCATAGATTTCTATCCCATGCATCCCTAATGCTGCCTTTCTCTGTGCACCATGGTATGACCCTTATCTTTGCTTTTGATATAGTAGATCAGTTTACTTATTGCCACCAAGCTCTGTGTAACAAATAATCATACCATTCTGACTTGAAACATTAAGCATTTATGTTATGAGTCCATGGATCACTAAGCTCTGTTAACTCAGGAAGCTACAGCTAGATGAAGCTTCAGCTAAACAATTCTGCTGGTCTCACCTGCCTGGTTGGTCATCTGGGAGTTGGATCAGCTGACCTGGGGTCACTGCAGTTAGGATATCAAGGGCATCTCTGCTGTGTTCACTGTGCCTTATCTTTCACTAGATTGATAGGAAGGGAAGGAGGAGGGAGGAAAAAAAGACAGAGGGAGGAAGAGAGGGCAAGCCGATGCTTTTAAAAGACTTTGCTTATACCATACCATTCTTGAGAGCCGAAGAGACAGGGGGAGCAATGAAGTCCTATTACAGAGAGTGTAGCTGGAGAGATGGAGAATTCGGTGGGACCCACAGCCTGCTACAGGCTAGTTCAAAGGTCTCCTGATAATTTAACCCCCACCACCCTGATGGACTGATGACTGGGAAACCTTCTCATGTGCAGTGATTCAACTCTCGGAGCTCTAAGTCACTCCCTACTCCATCCAGCGGAGACATTGTCAGTGGCACCTCAATTACATGTAGGTCGTGGTAAACTCAGAAAAAAATCAGAAAAGGAAACCTTAGCTTTTGTGTAACTAAATTACATCTGAGGAGCAGCTCCTCTGGGAGCCAAAATGGGGTAGAAGCCAATTCCAGGAAAAATGAGTGGAGAGGGGAAGACGGACTCCTCCCTTAACTACATTGTGAGGGCTGGAGCCAACTCAGAATAAATGCTGGCTCATTCTGTGTGACTTTCACAGGTCACTTGACCTCTCTGGGCTTCATCTTCATAGGAGTATAATGACAGAATAAAATTCTTTGGCCAAGTAACTGTGAAAGGATCCCTCTTTCTTTCTGTACACATGGGCCAGCTATTAAAGTGATGTATCTTGGCTGCAAATTCAACCCTTTGGATTCATCTCTATGATGCTGCGACGGAGACTCCGTCAACCATACTTCTTTCTACTGTGAGGCACATTCTTTACTCCCTGTCAGACTCTGTCCATAGGGGAGGCAACCTCTGTTGGAGGAAGCTGTGGGGCTGCGATGGGAAGGTAGGACTTAACCTCTTCCTGTTCCTGTGAACAGCATAACCAGTCTATGCTGTTTGGTTTTTTGAACTCATAGATGACCCAGACTCATGAGAGACTTCAACATCAGCACTAGCTGGTTTGCATCACCTTTGAACTTTTGAGTTCTAGTAATTCTGGTTCCTTCCCTTGTTGCCTTGACCCTTGGGGGATGTGCTCATGTTTCTGAGTTTTCTTCCCTCCTCCTAGTGACCCTTTTTAAAAAACCAACTTTATATCTTATAAAATACTCCTTAGGTTCTATTCATCCATCCCAGTAACTTGCAGACCCACGAGTGATAAGCTTGCCTTCTCTCACTGCATCTCATACAAAGTCCTACCCTAAGTCCCATCCCATTGTTCTGAATGACTTCTTTCCTTACATTCTCATTCTCTTGGGTTTCTCCAAGGCAGTGATCACTAAACTTGTTTTGATAGAATTCACTGGTGTCTTGGTTACTTTTTTATTGCTATGAAGAGACACTGTATAGAAGAAAACATTTATTGGGGGCTTGCTTTCAGGTTCAGAGGGTCAAGAGTCCTTGACCATCATGACAGGGAGCATGACAGCAGATGCATAGGCATGGCACTGGACCAGTAGCTGAGAGTTTATGTATTGAGACAACAACAAGAGAGAGATAGGAAGAGAGAGAGCTAGCTGGGAAAAACATAGGATTTTTAAACTTCAAAACCCATCCCCAGTGATACACCTCCTCCAACAAGGCCACACCTTCTAATCTTTCCCAAACAGTTCCACCAACTGCAAGATGAGCAGGTAAATATATGAGCCTATGGGGCCATTTTAATTCCACCACAACTTGTATCTGTTAACCTCAGGTGAGCAGTAGGATTCATTCCCACTCCCCCCTCTCTTTGGATGATCATTGTTTGTATTGTGAATTTAGATCCCCCGTCTTAGCCACTCAAGTGCTGGGATTAAAGGCACGCACCACCATGCCTGGTAGAAATCTGTATTTTTATTAAGTTCTTCAGGGACAGATGAGAGTCTGGTTCAGAAAACTACTTTTCTGTAGCCAAGGACCCTTTTGTTCCAACGTTGTTTCCAGGACTTTTGTGCTGTGCATGCTTCAACATGAACGTGTGTTGAATGGGTAGGTATTATACTTATGCTATTGGGTCACTGTTTGTTTACTATGAAATTGAGACCCCAGGAGACCCACAAATGACTTGTTTTTTCTGTTCCTTAGCATGTGCAGTGGTGGTCAGCAGAGGGGTTATGGTTTGGCTGTGTTTTCTCCCCCAAGGGCTTCCCTATTAGAGGCTTGTTATGTAGTATGGTATGTCAGTAGCTGGCTAGGTCAGTGGGAGACATACCTTTGGCAGGGATTGAGGGACTCTAGTCATTTTGGAAGCCTGTATGGTGATGTGATCTCTGGCTCTGACTTGAACCTTTGCCATCTGCCATAGTACCTCACTAGGTTCTTGGGACTTTTCAGCCTCTCCAGCTGTGAGCTACAGAAACCATTTTTTTCTCTGTATAGTTACTCAGCTGCACATATTTTGTTATGGTAATAAAAAGTGACTATTTGTTCTTTCCACTAAGCCTGAAGACCTGAATTCTCTTCCCAGAACCCACACATTGGGAAGAGAAAACCAACTCTGGAAACTTAACCTCTGGCCTACACATGTGCACCAAAGAGTGCACCTCCCACCCACACAATAAATAATAAATAAATAAATGCAAAGCAATGGACTAGTACACAAAGTACACTAAGTTGTGGTAAAATTTTGAATTAAAGATTCAATCCTGAGTTTGATAAGGATGGTGTTTGTGTTAGGGTTTCTATTGCTGTAAAGAGACAACATGACCACGGCAACTTTTTTTTTTTCTTTGGTTTTTCGAGACAGGATTTCTCTGTGGCTTTGGAGCCTGTCCTGGAACTAGCTCTGTAGACCAGGCTGGTCTCGAACTCACAGAGATTCGCCTGCCTCTGCCTCCGGAGTGCTGGGATTAAAGGCGTGCGCCACCATCGCCCGGCGGCAACTCTTATAAATAAAAAAAACAACCATTTAATTAGGTGGCTTACAGTTCGGAGGTTGAGTCCATTATCATCATGATGGGACATGACGGCATGGTGCTGGGAGAAGGTGCTGAGAAATCTACATCTTTGATCCACAGGCAATAGGAAGTGAACTAAGACACTCGGTGTGGTTTGAGCATATATGAGACATCAAAGTCTGCCTCCACAGTGACACAATTCTTCCAACAAAGCCACACCTCCCAATAGTGCCTCTTCCTATGAGCTTATGGGGGCCAATTACATTCAAACTCGTGGAGGCCCAAAATTGTGAGCCTATTTCCACCTTGTCTGAAGGTCAGAGAGTTTTAGCTTGCTCAACAGTTGACAACAGGTGCGGCTACACACCCTGACCTTTAGTGTGCTTGCTTGGTGTTTTGAACATTGTGATTCCAGGGCTCTGACCCTATAATATAGGCCCCAGGGTTGTAGCTCCACAGACTCATGAATGCAGCAATTCTCTGTAGATAATGACTGTCGCACCTCGATTCAGCCACCTTGGTGGGAGGACAGGTGAAGTCTGTCTGTCCTACGTGGGGGAGGACCCAAGAGGTTTCTTACTGCATGGGTTAAGGAATCAAGATATAAATACCTCAGTTTCAACTCAGATTTCTTTGGCTACTTTAATTCTCACATAATTTTTATTGCCAAAAAAAATCTTGACAAGAAATTTATTTGGAGGTCTGGATGGCTCAGCAATAAAGAGCACTGGTTGCCCTTCCAGAGGATCCAGGTTCAATTCCTAGTACCCACTTGGCAGCTCACAACCATCTACAACTTTAGTCCTAGAGGATCTGATACCTTCTTCTGGCCTCCTCAGTCACCAGGCACCACACACATGCAGGCAAAAGATCTATCTGCATAAGATAAAAATCAGTAAGAAATTAATTTTCTACAGTCTAGACCTTTGCATATAAACTTAACAGATGAAACTGTTTGTAAAATCCTGTCCATCTTGTGTGTGTGAGAGAGAGGCTTCTTGACTCTTAGGAGGTCACATCTAGATGGAAGAAGCTTGGGATTATAGAGAGAACTGTCGCTATGGTCCAAGGAACATCATAGATTTTGGAAAAGGATAACTATTCTTTTAAAAAATAATATTTATTTATTTATTTACTTACTTAATTCTTTAATTTAAAAGAAGACAAGGAGAGTTTTATGGGAGGAAAAATAATTAAAATTAAACTTATACCTAAAAATATTTATTTAATTTTGTGTGTGTGTCTGTGTGCGCGCGCGCGCATGCAAATGGTGGTGAGAGGACCACCCATGGGAATCAGTTCACTCCTTCTGTCCTGTGGGTCCTGAGGATCAAGCTCAGGTTGTTATGCTTGACAACAAGTATCTTTACCCACTGAGCAACGGTCCTGTCCCCAAGGAAACTATTCTGAATTAAGCTAGTTTCACATCATTAACCAAATCTTGTCCGAAGCTTTTACTTATTTTAAAAATTAACATACAAACTATTAGGTTTCATTATTGTATTTTCTTTATTTTAAAGGTATTTTTATTATTTTTGATAATTTCATACAATCTATTTTGATCATGTTGACCAGTGTTTCTCCTCCTAATTCTTCCAAGATCCACCCACAGCTCTACAAATCCCCAATTTCATGTCCTCTTTTCTGTAATATATGACCCATTGGGTCCAATTTGGGCTGCCTATATATACTCCTGGGTGTGGTGCAATCTCCTGGACCTACTAGGAGCCTCATCCTTCAAAATCCGTTTCTTCTTCCAGAAGTCATCAGCTGTCCCCATAGCACCTCAGAACCCATGGCTGAGAGCTCACAGGTCCCAGGTTTGAAACTCTCCCTTCTGTCCTGCCAGACAGACACAGCACCAAACTTTTCTACATTCACATCTATTGTAGATTAGCATAGCTCTCAGACCTGATGAGAGGAATAAGTTTCTTTGTGTGGTGGATGGTGGTTCATTCAGAAACTCACAGAGGATCGCGTTCAGAGAATGTCCCACTCTAAGTTAGATGATTGACTTCTTGATCTTATGCAGGCATGATGCAGACCACCACAGCGGCTGGGAGCTCGTGAGTGCCATGGTTCTATCACACCTAGAAGACACTCAGTCCTCCCGGGGCTCTCACAGTCTTGCCAGTCCCTCTTCGTCAATGGCCCCTGAGCCTCGGGGAGAAGTGCAATTCAGTATTTGTGGCCGATCACACTACTGACCCTTGACCGGTTGTGTGTGTCCGATTTAACCACCAGTTGACCAGTTGTATTTCTGACTTAACCACCAGTTGACCCGTTGTGTGTCTGATTTAACCACCAGTTGACCAGTTGTGTGTCTGACTTAACCACCAGTTGACCAGTTGTATGTCTGATTTAACCACCAGTTGACCAGTTGTGTGTCTGATTTAACTACTAGTTGACCAGTTGTGAGTGTCTGATTTAACCATCAACCACACAGATAAATTTACTTTTTTATGAGGTCTGGGAGCTGTGTTAATCTACGTAGAAAACTATGAATTTAGAGGACAGCTTGGTGCTGAGTCCCCCTGGCAGAATGATGGTAATAGATTCACTCCTAGAAACTGTGAGCTCCCCAACTATGGGTTCTTGGCCAGATTTACAGCACCAGGCTTGTGCTTCCTCCTGCGACTCAGGCCTTACATCCAATCAGAAAGTGATTTGTTGACCCCACAGCATCTGTGCATTATCACACCCCTGGGCATATCTTGCCATGCTGGTCATTTTTGCAGCTCACAGGGTTCCCAGCTGGTAATACTGTTGATGACTTCCCTGCCCCCAGCAGCCTGCATACCACCTTCCAGAACGAGGAAAGCCAGAGCCGAAGAAGCCTCCCCTTCGATTCTAATTTGATTTATCCGGGTTTTGTAACGAATATGTGTGAGTTTTCTCAGAAGTTGTCTTACAAATTGAGTGCTGGCCAGCAACCAAGAGCAATGGTAATAACCAGCATTGTTTAAGAGGCCTCTAGGGCACTTCTGACCAAAAGACTTGAGGGGAGGTAGCCCGCATCTGGTTCTGGGCTTTTTATTTGGCAACTCACGGTTTCTGGGATAAACAAATTCCCTCTGTAGGTAAAACTCCAATTAAATTCACACATGTGTGCACAAACACACACACTATATATGCACATAAAAATATAAAAACCATATATATATATATATGGTTTATGAAATATGGCTTTTCCCCATAGCCTTAGTGGGAGTTATTATTCCCCTAGTGCTCCCCTTTGATCTATTCTCCTCCTCTCCCCATTTAAACTTTCCCTCTCTCATTCCCCTTTTCGGCTTCATCTCTCCCCTTTCACTGTGGTATTTTCTCCATCTCCTATTTTTCTCCATCCCCTCTCCTTACTTTGCATCCTTCAGATCCCAAGCACCCCCCCCAAACATACTTATACAGAATGACATTTTATTCAACCAAGTTTTTTTTTTTTTTTTTGCTGAGGGAGTCTGCAGGCATTTTGGACTTGGCTATCTTCAGAAAGGAAGCTCTGTGCAAAGCTAGAGGAGAGGAACATACAGTGTGCCCGCGGCAGAAGGAATAACTGATAAGAAACAGCCTCAGGGGCCAAGCCTTTGGCAGAAGGGAAATCTGAAAGACATCATAACTAAGAAACAAAGGAAGCAAGAATACGACCAGTTAGCGGCAAGTGCCTGCTAAGACTGCAGGTAGACGGATGAACATGTCTTAATTGGATAGCGCATCATTGAGTTGCACAATGGCACAACAGCCTAGGTCTTCTTAGGTATCAGTTAGCCTGTGATGTAAGGATGCTTCCAGTGCCAGCAGCCCTTTCCCCTTTCCCCGAGGAGGGCAGGCACAAAGGAGTAGGAGCTGAGCCAGCTCCATGCCAAGGCATACATAAGGGTCTAACAACTCTATCCACCAAGATAAGGTGGTGGCTGTGGACAGGTCTTAGTCACACAATGTGACTCAACTTGAGAAAAAGAATGTGCCTGTATTTTGAGGGAAGTTTTTGAAAGGGGGGGCATGTTAGCAGAGAATTTCTATTTCAGAAACTATTGACCTGGGGTGTGAGCATTTCCGCATCTGTTGGGACAAATAAAAAATGATTTCTGATGCAAACAAAACAAAAGATATTAACTGTGATGCCGTACCAAGGGTTGCTGTACCTGTGACAGTGTGAGTCAGATGCCCTGAGAAACTTATCAGCACTTCCTCCCTCCTGAACTCTACAACACCCTGCCTGCACAGGCAATACCTACACAACACACTGGTCTTCACCAGCTCACAGAACCTAGGTGCCCAACCACAGGAACAGTGGCTGTAGCACTTTAAAAGGAACACAGATCCATGTAAGAAAGCCAGATTATCCCAGGGACATGATCTGTAAGAACACAGTGGGAGTATGCTAGAAATAGGGCGTCTTTGCTAGGTGATGCCAGTCAAGGGGACACTCTTTCTTTAACAACCCCTTGGCCCTTATCTGACCGTGCCCATTTGCATCTATAGAAAGTACTGTCGAAATGAGAGGAAGCAGGGAAAAGACTAGAGAAACGAGGAGAGTGGATGGACTAGGATGGCCGGCCGCCTTCTAAAAGTAGGAGTTGGTTTGAAAGGTGACAGATTTGTAGAAATGAGGGCATGGTGCAGACTTCTGACTTCCCAACAGGTTGGGGGAATGATGCTGATGTTGCGGTTCTTGAACCACTCTCATCAAAGGGCCCCAAATTTCCTTGGCTCCCGCCTTTACCATGGGTTACATGTCCTAAACCTTCGTGGATTTTTCTGCTGTCCCCGTGGCTTTCCAGTGATTTCTCTGCTGAGTTTTCTGGTTTTTTGTTGTTGTTGTTGTTTTGTTTTTCAGTTTCAAGGAACCACAACTGAATGTTGGTGTGACCCTACTGCTCAAATCCACATGATGGAATCCTAGTTTCCAATGCCGTAACATTTGATAGTAGAGCCTTTGAAGTATAAGTAAGCTATTAAGTTGGAGCCCTCATGGGTGGGATTAGTAAGAAGTAACCGGGTAACTGGGGCGATCACTGAATTGGCAAAATGCTTGCTGTGCAACCATCAAGATCTGAATTTGAATGGGTTTTTGATCCTACTGCACGTACTGGCTTTGGGGGAGCCTAGGCAGTTTGGATGCTCACCTTACTAGACCTGGATGGAGGTGGGTGGTCCTTGGACTTCCCACAGGGCAGGGAACCCTGATTGCTCTTCGGGCTGATGAAGGAGGGGGACTTGATTGGGGGAGGGGGAGGGAAATGGGAGGCGGTGGTGGGGAGGAGGCAGAAATCTTTAATAAATAAATAAATAAATAAAATAAATTAATTAATTAAAAATAGAAAAACTGTACAAAAGGGTCACAGCATTAGGAAGGTTGAGAACCACTGCTTTAGAATCTATTGATGTCTGTATTTCATAAAAATACCTTTATGATCGAAAAAAAAAAGATCTGAATTTGACTCCTCAGTGTTTATGTGAAAAGGCTGGAGTGGTAGCATATACCTGGCATCTCAGCCTGGGTGAGGAGGAGGCAGGACGCCCTCTTGGACTCGATGACCAGCTAGTCCAGCTGAATCAGTGAGCTCCAGCTTCAGGGAGAAAGGTGTCTAAGAAATGGAGGTGGAAAATGGATGAGGAAGACACTTGATGGCAGCCTTCAGCCTGACCACACACAGTCCTATGACAAGAGGGGATGCAAGCCTCAATGGCTTCCTTTCTGAGCCATGGGAAAATAAGAAAATGCAAACCAGGAAAGGGCTACCACCAGACCCTGGGTCTGCCAGCACCCTGAACTCAGATGGCCTGGCATCTGTATAATGGTTTATATATCAAAGAGGCTCATGTGTTGAGGGCCGAGTTTCCCAGATGAGGGCATTATTTTGGAGATTTCTGGAAACTGTGGGAAGGAAGTTCTAGCTGGAGGATGCATGACTATTTTAAAGGTTGGATCCAGTTCTTATGCACTTCCATTCTCTGCTCTGTGTTGACCATGAGGTGAAGAACTGCCTTTACCACACAGACCTCATACCATGGCATTTTGCCTTAGCCCACAGGCTCAAGTGACCACACGCTGGATCCCGGGAAACTGAGACAGGCAAGTCTTTCATCCTTTAGGTTGTTCTCTCAGGGTTCTGTCAGGTGCACAGAAGCAATGCACACCTTTGCGGAACAATGAGAAATAAACACTGTAGTTCAAGCCATGGTTTGAATGTTTGTGTCCTTCTAAAATTCTTGTAACACAATTTCCTTTGGTGCAATATTAAGACATGGGATCTTCAGGTTATGAGGGTTCTGCCTTTGTGGATGACATTAATGTCTTTGTTTATAATAAGAGTCCCAGAGAGATTTGTTGTTTTCTTCTTCTACCATGTGGGAACACATTATTTATGACACCATCTTGGCAGCAGGGGCTAAATCCTTACCAGATACCCAACATGTTGAAGCTTTCATTTTGGACTTCCAGGCTCCAGAAGAATGGTAAATGGATTTCAACTAGTATCAATTATTCAGCCTAAGATACTTGGTTATAGCAGCAAAAGCAGATTTGCAGGGCCAAGAAACTTCTGTTGATTTGTTACGGCAACTCAGAGGGAGTACGACAGAAACCTTGAGTAAACATCAGGCAACTGGACTCACACAGAAGAAAATTTGAGTGATAGCCCAGGGTCAGATCCAAGGAGGGGATAGGGACCTGTGGGAAACTGGGTCTCAGAGCAGAAAGACTGTGAAAGGCAGTTTCCATCAGAGCATGTGCTTTTGTTCAGAGGCTCTGGGCAAACATGGATGTCAGAGGCCTGTTTCCAGACTTTGTGTGGATTAAAGGAAAGAGTAGCAACATCCACCAACAAGGAGATCTACCTCCACTCTGAAAAAAGCCAACTAGGGAGAATCTTCATGCGCCACTCTCTTTACAACAGAAACCTCCAAAAAGACAAACTGGGCATGGTAAATTGATCTGGTAAGAATCCCCTAAGAGGTAGATGAGTAGAGAAGAAAGAGTGAATGTAAAAGGTGAACCAGTACATAGAAATGTTGACAGAGGTTTCTTTCCCACCTGCTCCTGCAGTTATTCAGTCCCAAAGAAACACACAGAGGCCTACATTATTCATAAACTGGTTGGCTTATTAGCTCAGGCTTTTTATTAACTCTTACATCCCATGTTAACCCATAATTCTCATCTGTGTCAACCATGTGGCTTGGTACCTTTTATCAGCAAGGCATTCTCATCTTTTTCCCTTTGTGTATGGATGACAACTGCAGACTGACTTTTTCCTCTTCCCAGAATTCTCCTGTTCTGGTTGTCCTGCCTATACTTCTTGCCTGGCTACTGGCCAATCAGTATTTTATTACAACAATATAATAAGTGACAGGGTATAAGACCATTGTCTCACAGCATAGAAACATTCATAAATAATAAGAAAAAATATAAAAGGAGAATAACAACAAGATACCACTTCACACTCTGGGGCAAAGAATCTGGGCAGGGCTGGGTTTGGGTGAGGAAGAGTGTCTTTGGAAGCCTTAGGTCTGCAGAAGTAATGGCAGCCTGTGCAGAGTGTCTGCAGAATGTTCAGACACTTAGTGGAGTTGAGCATCTGTATCTCTGAACCCTGATCCCAGTGGAACTGAGGGTGAGAACAAACCCAGTGTATGGCAGCCTCAGAGTCTGTCCCTGGAAGGGTGGTAAGTCAGAGCAGCGAGACCCGTGGCCCAGAGATCGTGAAGAGAAGGTCTCAGAAAGTTGAAGGCCATGCTGTCCTTTTAAGGCATAGGGCAGGGGAAAGGAAGGGGACAGACCAATTCAGTAGAAGGAAGGAAGGTTTTTATGCTGATATTACAAAGGTTGAAAAAAAACAAAGAAAAGAGAGTCAGGTGAGGGTTTGTAAATACCAGTAACCAGCCACCATTTTTGGAGACCCCACCCTTGTGCCCCTTGCACAGGGACCCCTCCCCAAGGGGCAAGGTAGCCCACCAAATTTTGACCCCCTCCCCAGAAAAGGTCAAGGCCACTCCCCAGGCTACTTAAACTGTTCCCCCCAAAATAAAGAGGTTGCCTCCCCCATCCCCATCACATTGCAGATTTCCAGTTCTTATTGGGGCCACCCGAGAGAGCAGAAGTCCAATTAAACCTGGATATCCTTTAATTTGGCTTGTTTTGATTTGCCTTGATTGGGATTTTTGCAAAGGCAGAGAGCTCGTGTTAGAAAATATTCTTAACATCTGGAGGCCCCACCAGGTAGGGCGGCCCTTCCCACAGCCTACGGCCACATGTTGAAAGTGCCCTTGTCCACAACCTGAGCTCTCCACACCAGGCTAAAACCGGCTCCCAGACTACACTGGCTACGTCTTGGTGAGTCCCTTTTTTCTTGTCCATGCTATAGGGTTTTGGGGAACCCGTTCATGTTTACTTTTTGCTGATTATCGGGCTCTTGTGGAAGACACAGGCCGTGCCAAAAGCCTGATCCCAACGGCTGAGCCAGGCTTAGCTGAGGTGAATTTTGTTTGTTTTAGGGACACCTAGCATTAGATTTTCACGGCCCCATTTTGGCCTAAGAGCTGTTTTGGCAGACGTGCAGTAATAGACTTAGGCCACGCAGTTGGGCATAGACTTTAAAATGGGCACTTGCAGTTCAAAGCCAGATCTGCTGTCACCCCTGGGATGCCTCTTACAAAATCTTTATAAATTGGGCCTGTCTGATACAATCTGTCCTGAGTGGCTAATTTCCTTATGCAGTAAGATTTGACCTCAATATGATCTTGACAATGGGACCCGTTGGCCACCAGAGAAAAACCTTGAGCTTACCGTCCTCTGAGGCCTAGAAAATTTTTGTCACCATGGGGATAAGTGGACAAAACTCTCATATGTCCATGGTTTTTGGGCTCTGTGCTCTCGCCCCTCCCTCAGTAGCCAGTGTCTTGCAAGCACCAGTCTTGGTCGCTAGGGTTGTGACGCCTCCAAATTCCCCGTCATCTGGAACTGGGACACCAATAATTCTAGCTGGACCATGCAGCCAGAAGCACTGGCCCCTCCTCCACTCCTTCACACCCTCACTACCCACCCCCTCCCGTGGAACAACATTTTCTGCATTCCTTTCCTTCCCCACCCTCACCTACCCCCTCTCCAGCCACACCAGAAGTTCAAGGTTAACTTCCACCTTACCCACCTCTCTCTCTCTCTCTCTCTCTCTCTCTCTCTCTCTCTCTCTCTCTCTCTCTAACCTCATCTTCCCACCCTTAGACCCTTCTATGCACTGGGCTAGCCCCTCCCAATCCTCCCCAGTCTCCTCCCATACCAGATCCCACCAACTCTGCCCTTCTATGTGCTCTCTGGAAAGTGGTGGGAGTTGATAACAATATGAAAGTCCATGTTCCTTTTTCTCTTCCAGATCCCTCTCAGATAGAAAAGCTGCTGGGTTCCTTTTCTACTAATCCTTCTTCTTATATTAAAGAGTTTTGTTATTTGTCCCAGGCCTATGATCTAGCCTGGCATGACTATTACATCATCCAAGCTTCTACTCTCACCCCAGAGGAGTGAAGTAGAATTCAGGCAGCAGCAAGACAATATGCAGACCAGACTCATTTGGTAGACAGAACGGTCCCTGTGGGGGAAGTGACTGTGCCGGCCACAGAACCACTCTGGGACTATCACCCTGGTCAAAGAGGCCGACAGAGGCAGGAAGGACATCATGGTTCGTTGCCTCCTTCAGGGTATGGAAATGGTCTCAGAAAAAGTAGTTAATTTTGACAAACTCTGAGAGATTACATAGCTAGCAGACGAAAATCCAGCCATTTTAAAAAATGGGTTACAAGAGACCATGGTCCAATATACCAGGCTGGATCCACCCTCCCCAGCAGGAGCCACGGTCCTGGCTACCCATTTTAATTCTCAGTCAGCACCAGATATTAGAAAAAAGTTAAGAAAGGCTGAGGAAGTTTCCCAAACCCCTATACGGGAATTGGTGGAAATGGCTTTTAAGGTTTTTAATGCCCGAGAGGAAACAGCTGAGTCTTCCCAACAGACAAAACTACAACAAGCAGTTAATCTGCAAGCTCGGGCCTTAACAGCTGCCATAAGGCCACGGGAAGGAGGACTAGGGAAGCCAACCACAAGGCTCTACCCTGCTGGAGCCCAGCCTAAGTCAACCTCACAGGCAAGCTGTTTTAAGCATGGTCTAAATGGCCATATGACACTATATTGCACTAAACCTCCTACAAGGCCATGCCCTATCTCCCAACAACCTGGGCACTGGAAATCACAATGCTCCCATGAGGGCTTGTCTTCTATGCCACACCATGGAGGTCCAGCCTCACCAACTTTGGCAGGTGAGATTGTGCCAACCTTTGAACTTCTCAGCCTTGCAGAGGATTGACGCTACCCAGACTTGGTTATTTCCCATAACCCTATCAGAGCCTAGGGTAAAGCTGCAAGTAGCGGGTAAGTCCATTACTTTTCTTTTGAACACGGAAGCTACCTATTCTGTTTTAATATCTCACTCAGGTCTTACGTTCCCCTCACCAATTTCAGTTATGGGGGTAGAGAGAACCCATTGCTCCCCACTTAAAACTTTGCCTCTGCCCTGCATTCTTGCAGGACAATTTTTCTCTTATTCTTTCTTAGTGATACCTGCTTGCCCAGCACCTTTACTGGGTCTAGATATCCTTAGCCACTTCGGGGCCACACTCACTTTAGACCCCCCACACTCTTCTGAGTCACACTTTCTTCTCACTTTAACAGCCTCACAGGTTCCTACCCCAGACTGTTCTGTCCCTACTCTCTCTGATCTATTAGATCCCTAAGTATTGACCCCACCCATCTCCGAGATCATATTTTACAGGTTCACTCCTCCTGCCAGACGTGTGCCCAGGCCAACCCACAGGGGGAACTCCACATACGATAGTCTCTACACCAGCTTCGTGGACACCAACCAGGCAAAGATTGGCAGGTTGATTTCACCCATATGCCTACTCATAAAAAAAAAACTCCGTTATCTTTTAACACTTGTGGACACTTTTCAGGATGGATAGAAGTGTTCTCGGCCTCAAGGGAAATGGCAGATGTGGTGGCTCAGGTACTCCTGGACCACATCATTCCTCGGTTTGGCGTCCCATGGACCATCCAGACAGATAATGGGCCAGCCTTCACTTCCAGGGTCATGGAGTTTGTGTCAAAAGCTCTCAACAACTCCTGGAAATTCCACACCCCCTACCATCCACAATCCTCGGGAAAGGTAGAGAGGGCCAATGGACTCATCAAATGACAGCTAACCAAGCTCTCCATTGAACTCAGGTTATCTTGGCCCTCCCTTCTCTCCATTGCCCTGACTCGCCTCAGGGCCACCCCATGTTCCCCTATGGGTCTGAACCCTTTTGAGCTGCTTTATGGCAGACCCTTTCTCCTTAACCATCACCTTCCAGTCTAAAGTCCTCCACTGGTGGGGTACCTACCCTTCCTCTCCCTTCTGAGGTCCCTTCTCCATTCACACACTGACAGTTGTCTCCCTGCCCCCACACCAGTGGACTCTAATGCCCCTAAACCTTCCCCGCTCTCCCCAGGGGACAGAGTACTCCTCAAACAGCCAACTCCTAGGTCTCTTGAACCTCGATGGACAGGACCTCACACAGTAATCCTCACCACCCCCTTGGCTGCCAAGCTCCTAGGACACCCATGTTGGTACCATCTCTCCAGGCTCAAGGCACCTACTCAGGACACTAGATCTGTCCAGCAGTCTACCCTCTGGTTTTCCAAGATGCCACAATGAAGGGCCTACCTGCTCCTCAGCCTACCACACTCATCTCTGGTGACACAAACAAGACAGGTAATATCAATATTTTTTTCTCCTAGACACCTGCCTTCTTACCTCCCCCAAGAAACAGATGCCTGGCATCTCTGGGATGATAGTTAAACAGGATGCTTTTCCAGCCACACCTCTCACTGAGCATGAACCCACCAACACCCAGCTCTCCCCTTCCCCATGTCGCCCCATGCCCACAGGAAGTAGCCAGACTTGAGTCACCATCCCTTTTTCCAAAAAAAGGCTAAGTGTTGGTCATAAATATCACCTCAGCTTCCTGTCACCCTTTATACAAACAGTCTGGGATATAAATCCTGGTCTCTGGCCTCCATCTTTGCAGACCCCGCCCCTGTGCCCCTTGCACCTTGACTCCTCCCAGAGAAGGGTCAAGGTAGCCCGCCAAACTTTGACGCCTCCCTAGAAAAGGTCAAGACCACTCACCAGGCTACTTAAATTGCCAGAAAATAAACATGTAGTTTTCCCTCTTTCCCCGCCCTGGTGGTCACGTTGGCAGTTTTCCAGTTCCCCTTGGGGCCACCTGAGAGCGCAGGAGTCCAGTTAAACCTGGATATCTTTTAATTTGGTTTGTTTTGATTTGGCTTGACTGGGATTTTTGCCTTGGCAGAAAGCTCATGTTAGAAAATATTCTTAACATTGTTGTCTTAGTTAATGTTCTATTGCTGTCAAGAAACACCAGGATCACAACAACTCTTATAAAGGAAAGAATTTAATTGATGTTGGCTTACAGTTTAGGAGTTATCATCATGGTGGGAAGCATGGTGGCACATAGGCAAATATGGTGCTGGAGAAGGAGCTGAGAGTCTACAGTGGGATCCTAAGACCGCAGGAAGAGAGTCACATTGGGACTGGCTTGGGCTTTTTAAACCTCAAAGCCCACCCCCTGTTGATGCACAAGCCTAATTACTTCTAATAATAAAAACCCAGAGTCAGATACTGGGGTAAAGGTTAAAAGATCAGAGAAGTAAAGGATCAACCACAGTTATTTTTTACCTCTCCAACTTCTCAGACCAAAAAGGACCAAGCCCCTGCCTTTGCCCCACCTTATCACTTCCTCTCTCGGCCCAGCCTTATTACTTCTTGTCTGTCTGTATAGACCTCCACATCTCTATGGTTAACTAGTGGCTAGTTCCAACCTCTGATCTCCAGGCAAGCTTGATTTGTCAGAACACAAACAAAATATCATAACACCCAGGGACATTCTTCCTTCAACAAGGAGACACCCACACTCCTCCAAGGCTACACCTCCTAATCTCACTCAGGTAGTGTCATTCATATATTTGATCCTATTGGGGTCATTCCTATTCAAACCACCACAGGTGCCTAGCACTCCTGCCTAGTTGAGGCAGGAGACTCCCAATTTCAAGGCTAGCCTGAGCTACACAGTGAGACTTTGACTTGGGGAAATACAAAAGAAGTACAAATGAACAACCAAAGAAACAAACAAAAACAAACAAACCTGAAAAAGACAAAAGGAACCCTTCCAACCCCTTAAGGTCTCTCTGTTGTGCTTCCATAGAGTAAGGACAGGGATCAACAACTTGCCTGTCAGTTCAGGCCAAACCTAGCAAGGAACACAGTAGGCAGGGGCCTGCCCTAGAAGGGTTTTCCTGCCCCTGCCTCCCTATCCTTCTATTTCTGGAATGTCTCTGTTTTCTCATATCCAATCTTCTTGGGTGTGGTCTTCCCGAGAGAGGATTCCAACTTGCAAGTGAAATAGATTAGTGACTCTATTGGGTGTGGCAGGCAGGCAGGCAGGCAGACTGACTTCAGGATCTGTGGATTCAACCACACGAGAATTAAAATTATTTTAAGAAAGTATCTGCAGTGAACATTTGCAGACGTTGTTCTTATCATCATTCTCCAAATAATCTTATACAATAACTGTGTATACAACATGTTTATACAACATTCAATTTGTGCTAGGTATTGTGAGTAAACTAGAGATGGTTTAGACTTCTATCATCTACACCTTAAACTTTAAAGCATATGGGAGGGTGTGGGCATCCGCAGCTGTGGGCATAGGGTGTGTTGTAGAGCCAGTTCCCACCAGTTACGGTGAAGACAGTAGCCTGCCTGCTCTGAGGACCCATCCAAAAACTGTTTCATAGGCCCCTTCAGAGGTGAGAGCTGAATCTGTGTTTGCTATAGTTTGGGTTGTAAAGTTGGTGTTTTAGCATCCAGGTGATTCTGGTAATGTCAGGTTTGGCCACTGAGGGACCCGTGATTTTCAGTTTGGATGGCGTGATAGCATCACTAGCAGAGAGAAAACCAACCAACCAACCAATTATCAACAAAGAAGAGTCTGACCTAGTTCCATGGAACTGAACTAGAATTCTCATGAGTGACTTGTCTGTAAGGAACTCTGCTGAGAATGACTGTCCCAGAGGAATTCCTCCGTACATGTAATCATCTGGGTGCTTGTTAAACATGCAACGTTCCCCGTTGCTTCTTTGGAAATTCTGGCATGAATCATCAGACTTTTTTTTTACATTTATTTATTTATTTATTTATTTATTTATTTATTTATTTATTTATTTATTTAATTGGGGGTACAGGCACATGTCAAAACACACGTGGAGGCCAGAGGAATCAGTCCTATCCCTCCACACGTGAGGTCTGGGGAAGAGATCAGGTTGTCAGACTTTGTGGCAGACACTTTAGTCTGCTGAGCCATTTTGCTGGTCCAGATTTCATATTTTTAACCACTGCACTTGGCCTTCCATAATTTTGGGCTCTACACTGACAAATTCAGCCAACTTCTTGAAATCAAGAAGCCAAGACACTTGGAAAAAGATTTGTGTCTGCGCTAAACACACACAGACTTCTCCTTCTTGGTGATATTCCCCAAGGACTGCTGTCTTACAGCCATTTACAGGATGTCTACATTGTGTCTGGTCGTCTAAGTCATCGGGAGAGGATTCACAGTGTGTGACAGGGTATGTCAGGATGTATGCAAATAGTGTGTCATCTCAGGCACACGCCACCTTGCAGATACAAAAGGCTATGGCTGTGCAAGTCCTGCCCCAACTATAGCTGTGGGATGAAGAATCTCCCTTTTCCCGGATAAAGAAAGGAGTCTCCTCTACCATTGTCTTGGAAGCCCTCTGTCCCACTCTACCTCTGGCTGACGGTCTTTCTCGGAAGAGACGGGTGCATTTGGGACAGAGCTTTTGCTGCCCTCACCAGCTCTTATCCCTGAGTTCTCAAAGTCCTTCGTTGCCCAGTCATACATGTCTATGCTGTGACAACTTTGTGACCTGTCTCGTGTGTGACCTGTTTATCAGTGTTGTTCCCTGGAGCAGGACTTGACACTCTTTGTCTACAGATCTTCCCATCATGGATGCGATGTGGAGGGGATAGGGTTGTCATCACTTAAAAGCTAGCTGCCAGGATGCTATTCTTCTAGCCCTGACTTTGCAGCAGGCGCTCTGAATTGAACCCATTCTTTGTAGACCAGGCTGTCTTCGAACTCACAGAGATCCACCTGCCTCTACCTCCGGAGTGCTGAGAATAAAGGTGTGCACCACCACTGCCAGTCCAAGGTTGAGCTCGTTCTTATCAGTTTTATCATGTGACACTGAAAGACCCGTTCTCTTTTTTGATCAGAGAGTCATTCCAAGTTCCTTTTGGAGTTGTTCTCAAAAACCTGTGTCCTCATCTGAACTGAGATACTCAGCTGAGATAAAGAGCTTCAGTCTTACCTCAAATAGGCAAAGGACCTGCAACAGCCTAATTTACAGGAGAGAAATGTAAGTGCCTATGCACAAGTAATAATAATAATTAATAATATTCAATAAAAAGCATAACCCTTTGCCTGGCAAGGATGGAAGATTATTAATAGACTGTACCGGCCATGAGGGGACTGTGAAAACAGGTATTCCTGTTAGTGAGAGTGGTGAGTTGGCTCAGGAAAATCTGGCTGGACCTATAGAAAATTAACTGTGCACGCCGCTGAGAAAAGTCTAGTTCTAGTAATTTGCTCTATAGAGCTCATCTCAAAAGAATGCAAAGTGGGGGGCAGAGAGTCTACAGCAGTGCTCCTCATGGCCATGGCCATGAAACACTGGGACACTGTGTCCACCAACAGTGAGCGGGTAGGCAGCTCCGGCACCTGATCTCCGTACGGCTGCTAATGAAATGAGGGTGAACCTGTGAAAACAGATACGGGAAGATCTCTCTATTGCTAAAGACAGCAAATCTTATATTCATTAAATAATGAAGCTTCCTCATCTTGCTTTACTCACTCAAAGCCTTTATTCAGCAGTGACAATAGAGACGCATATGGATGCTTTGACTCTTGGTTCCATCACATCTGAGTCCTGTGATGTTGCCCTAGTTTCTTCACGTCTTTGGACATCAGATTCTTTCCACTTAAAATGGAAGTCATAGCAGCTACTTTATAAAAGTCTTACATAGTTCAAAAGAGATCACGGAGCTCTGTCAGTAGCGTTGCGTATCATATATGAATCTTGGGTTTGATCCCTGAACCACATAAAGCCAGGCACTGTGATGCAGACCTGCGATCCCAGCACTTGGAAAGTAGAGGAGGTAGGATTAGAAGTTAAAAGTCATCTTCAGCTACATATCCAGGTGGAGGCCAGCCCGGGCTACATGAAACCCTGTGTACAAAACAGCAAAACAAAATGGTATGTATAAAATCTTCAGGGTAAAATAAAATCTGATCAGTCTTAGCTCCTCCCTCCTTAAAAGTGATATTGAAGTGAAGTGAACAGAGGTCTGTGTGTAAATCAAGGCTAGATCAGGCCCTTATCTATCTCAGTTGAATGCAGTTTCTAGATCAGCCTGGTTCTTTCCCTGGAGTCTGTGCGCCAGGGAGTCTGCAGTTTACGCTGGGGAGAGAGGATGTGTAGAGATTATAGGACTCATTTAGCCTGCCTGTGTCTAATTTGGTCCAAATTCACTTGTTATCTATCTCACTGAGCTATTGTGGGATGCCTTTAAGGCAGAAATTTAACAAAAACTATTTTAGTGCCCAAAGTGTAAATCCTCTCTGGAGTTGGGAAGGTAATGAAAACGAGTGTTTAGCAGGCAGGGGCATCCTGTTATGATTTAGGAGGAGTCTGTTTCTACAGAGATATTTCCTTATGCTCCATCTCCAGATCTAACTTTTATCTTTCCAGTTTCTACTTGACAGAAGATGAGAGAACGCCCATTTTCCTCTCCACCCTGAGAAAAGCAGCTTGAGTATAGTAAGAGGAGGCAAGCCTCAGCACCAAGGAGCCCATAGGGAGTGGTGGAGACTGTGGCAAACAGGAAACCACTCTGCTTTAGGGTGAACAGCTGACATCCAGCCTGAACTGGGGCTGCCACCCATAACTAGAAGCCTGCTGCTGTCCTTTGTCGCGTTGGTAAGGGAGGCTGTTTTGTTTGGTTTCTGTTATTTCAGTAATATAGATATCTGGCAAATATGAAAACAGGTGAAGACCCAACACATCACAGGCTTGAGGAGACACATCTGTGTCGCATGTGGTCTAAGATCTCAGTTTGCAACCTTGATCTCAGCTTCTTTCCTAAGCCTACGTGAGAAAAGAACGCGGAGAGGGGTATGCGTGAAAGAGAATGCAGGGTGCTGGCTGTGCAAGGGTGAGGACCCGGGTTTGGGTCTCCAGCATCTGCATGGGTGCTGGGCATGGCAGGGCACACTTGCAACCCCAGTGCTGGGGTCAGAAAAACAGAGATGGGCAGATCTCAGGGAGACTAGCCCAACAGCGAGTTTCAGGTTCAGCGAGATACCCTGTCTCAAAAATAGAATAGAACAGAATAAAACAGGGCAGAAAGGTGATTAAGGAGGCCATTCTGATGTCACCCATGGGCCTTCACGGGTGCCACACAGGGGAACACACCCTCCCTTACTCACCAACCCATTCCCCACTCAGAGAATTCAGAGGAGCCTGTAAGCCAGGCTCAGCTCGGAAAAGAGATGGCGCATTGGAGTAAGCACAAGTGAGAAGTATTTCTATTAAATAGGGGGACCACAAACATATGATGAGGTGGTGGGAACACGGTGGGTAGTGGGGTCTTGGAGGATGGTATAGTGGAGGGTAAAGTCACAGTGTTGTTATCTCTCTGCAGGGCAGTTTTATGTCAATTGACACAAGCTAAAGTCATCTGAGAGGAGGGAACCTCAACTGGTGAAAAACCTCCATAAGATGGGTTGTAGACCATTTTCTTAATTAGCAATTGATGAGGGAGGGCCCAGACCATTGTGGGTGGTGCTACCCTTCGACTATGATCTTGGGTTCTCTGAGAAAGCAGACCAAGCAAGCCAGTAAGCTGTGTTCCTCCCACAACCTCTCCATCAGCTCCTGCCTCTGGGTTCCTGCTCCATTAGAGCTCCTATCACAGCTTTTCCAACTTGATTTTGGACATGGTGTTTCCTCACAACAATGGAAACCCTGACTACTGCATTCCCCCAAAGGAGAGAATTATGTAGAGCAAGTAAGCTCTTTGGGCTGACAAAGGAACAGGAAACCAAGAGCACAGGAAGCTGACTGAGAGCTCCCCAAAGCCTAACGCCACGTCTGCTTGCGTCTCAGTGAGTCCCATGCCACCCATACAGTGCCCCAATGCAATAGACGCTCAGTAAACCCTGCCCCAGAGAATGAGATGCTTGAGCAACACATGACGTTCATACAATAATCTCAATATGGAGCCATCCTGTCACCTTCTCGGGGACTAGACGCCTCCAAGCTGTAGGTATCTGAGTGAGGGCCTGAATGGAAGAGCTATGTCCCAACACCACTCTGGGATTTCCTGGCTCAGAGAGCAAAGCCTAAAGCCTCTTCCCCCAGCTGCCTCCTTCTCACCAGCTGGGAATAACTGCGGGAAGAAGTGGCTTGTGTCTCTGCATATTTCTCATTTGGCAAATCAGCAAGCAAGCAGTGGGATTAGAGGATTAGGCCTCAAATGAATGGCTAATGGCATCTTTGAGATGCTTCCCAGAGGATGAGAAGCAGGTGGCAGGGTCCTTGCTGAGCTGCAGTTTCCTAAGGCCACTTGGTCCCAGGCCTCTGTCCTGGAGAAGCCTGGGGAAAGAGCAGGAGGCAGTCATCCCTTCTCGTTCAGCCACAGCTGGCTTGATCTACGTACTCATAAGCCAGTGCAAACCCACAGGCTTGTTTGCAGCTAATCAATACTTATCAGATGTATACTATGGGCCAATCTTGTTCTAGGTAGAGAAGACAGATCAGTGACTGACGAGGTTCTTCTTTGTCCCTTCACCTAAGTTTATAGTGTGGGCCTCAAAGACCCAGAAAAACTCCTTAGCATGCAGATTTTAGGACCCTATGACTGCATATTCTGACAGAATGGGTTTGAATTTGAACTCACTAGTAACCCAGACAGGCCTCAAACTTTTAATTCTCTTGGCTTAACCTCCAGAGAACCAAAATAGTAAGCATGTTCTATATTCTACCTGGCACGAGTCTGCATTTCCTTAAAGCAAGCATCCTAGATACTTCCGATGCAGCTGGCCCTAGCCATGACCCGAGGACCATCTGGTCTACCAAGATGTACCTATTAAGAAAGACAATTGTACCAGACTCCCTGAAACTGAAATTATGCTTTTCCCGAGGGTGCATCTTTCTGGTGGGGCTGGGAAGATGGCTGTACAAGCATGAGGACCTGAGTTTGGATCCTCAGCACCCCCACAAGGAGCTGGGCACATCATCATGTGCACTCGGGGGGTGGAGACAGGCGGAGCTCCTGGGCTTCCTGGCCGGCCACCAGCCCAGCTGATGGCCTTGACACTGGAGAGGTAGAGATAGGACAATCTAGCTGAGGAAGCCCCTCAGCCAGTAAAGCATTTGGCTAGCATTTGTGAGGCCTGGGAGATGAGTCCTGGAAAAGAATGACAGTAGAAGAAAATATTCAAAATGGCATAAAAGCTGGGGGAAAAACCCTGCATTTTCCAAATTATTCTTGAAAAATCACCAGGAAAGGCTCTGTGCTGGAGATCGTACGCCATCTTGCAGAAAGGCCACCACAGCCAGATTCCCGTCACTATGGGAAGAAATCTCTTTTCCAATTGGATACCCAGTGAATGGCTGCAAGAAGGCCCTGCTGCTTAAAAAGTTAATAACACTGAAAACAAAGGTGCTTAATCTTTAAATGCTTCACACGGTGTGACCATCTCTTTATAGAAGAGCATGGGGAACAGCAGGTTCAAGCCCTATTTCAGGCTCGCTCTGGGTGTGCCTGTATTGAATCGAGTGCCAAGCAGAATTGCCTGTACATTTCCATTATTATTTCCCTTTGTTAAATTTCTTTCCAAATACAAGAGGTAAGATTAGTAGAAATTAAATGCACACATGATACAACTTCGTGCTGGGGACTGACCACAAAAGCTGCCCAGTGCTTGCCTTGCCCCATCTGGGGAAAGTTTGACATGCCTCCAAGACTGCTTCCAAGTCTTCCTTGTAGGGACACAGGTCCTTTTCCTTCCCACCATGTGACCCACGGGGTGTCACACCTATGCTCTGCACCGCATGATTTCCAGAGGTGTTGTCCATGTAGGCTCAGTATAAATGATGTGCCTGGAACTGGGCAGTGGACAACCTGCATGACTGTGTGGTTTCCAAAGATGTACCAACAACCCCGAGAGTCTGCCCCAAGCTTTTGGTTAGGTAGTCAGGAAGCACACCTATTAGATTGCTATCAATAATACAGAGCTGAAAATGCCAGCAAGTGAAACACTCCAGAGACCCTAAGTATTCATATTTCCAATCACACTGAACATACGTTCGTTCTTCACTCCACAAGTGCCAATTTGTATTATTCTGAGTTCCACTGAAATTGGCCCAAGCCCCTGGGGCACTCCTTGCCTAGTTTCACTTGTTACCCTGGGATAATTGGTTTAAAACTGATTACTGGGTCACTAATTATGGGGCCTATTGACAGTGTATTTCAGCTTAGAGAAGCAATTAAAAAGTTCACCCTAATTAATCAGGGGTAATTAACAGGTCTTAAATTTTGTCAAGAGATTAATTATCAAGAAATCCAGAACAAATCAATGTATGTTCTAGGAGGGTGAGCGGGGACTCAGGCGAGGGGTTTGGAGGTTATCTGACTTGTTCATTCATTCAATTAGCAAATGTTAACTGAGCACCTACCTGGTGCCAACCCCAAGTGAAGGTATTGCTGGCACAATCTAGGGGCAGTACTTATATGCATTACTTCATTGTATCTTTCTGGCGGGCTGGGAAGATGGCTGTGCAAACATGAGAACCCGGGTTTGGATCCTCAGCACCCCCACAAGGAGCTGGACACATCATTGTGTGATTTGGGGAGGTGGAGGCAGGTAGAGATCCCAGGCTTGCTGGCAGGCCACCAGCCCAGTTCTTGGTCTTGACATTGGAGAGGCAGAGATATGACAACCCTTGGGTTCTGACTAGTCAGGCTAACTGACTAGTAAGCTCCAGGTTTAGTAAAAGGCCTTGTCTTAAGAAAAAGTAAAATGGAGAGCGATTGAGGCAAAGACCCTATACTGACCTCTGGCTTCTATGTTCACATACATGTGCACATGCGCAAACAGACACATACACAAGATAGGTGCAACATAACACATGGACTTTGCTTGAGCACAGTTTATCATTCTGCTTGGTAGCATGCTGGAAGAACTCTCAAGCTTTGTCGTGTTTTTCGTTCCGTTTTAACACCACACTAGCCCTCTTGAATCCCAGGAACTCGAAGGAGGGAAAGACAACTCTCAAGGAAGAAGCAGGACAGCTCCAGCCTTTAGGATTGGTGGCAAAGTAACACAAGAGGCCTCTTCTTGCACGGGCACTAGTGACTCCAGGAGTGGGCAACCACCTGCAGCTGAGCAGGTAAAAAGTTAAGAGACATTTCCCCTTAAAATCTCTTGATGAGAAAAGCTGAGTGGAAGCTGGAGTTCTCGTTATGTCCTCCCAGGTTCTGCTTCTGCTTGCTTGCTCCCCAGCATCCCCACTTCCCTTCTCTGATTTGTAGCCCCAAGCTCTCATCACTACTTGTCTGTTGTCTGTCTTCCTTGCTCACCACACACCCTTTGCCAATAGAAGGTTCATTCCTTGTGCAAAGTCTCCATCACATTCATTGCTGTGTCTCCTCTGTCTATGCCAGTGCTTTGTTCCAATAGGTATAAGCCCCGCCCCCTCCCCCAGCAGAGGTATGCCAGCTGGGATATCCAAATTATTCAATTCTGAGAGAACAAAAAAGAAGCCAACACAGAGGAAATGACAGAACAACAAACCAGAAAATCACTTTGCCTAAGCATCGTATCTTTCTGCTCGCTAGCTTGCTGTAAGAATCCACAAGCTTGGTTGCCTTTTCCTCTGGAGCTCTCAGTGAACTCTAAGCTCAGTGAGAGACCCTGCCTCAAAATACAGTAGAGAGCAGTAGAAGGGGACCTGAGATGTCAACCTCTGGTCTCCACACCGGAATGTGCGGATGTCTTCCTCTAACATTCCCACTTAATTTTCAGATAGGGTCTCTCACTGAATCTGGAGCTCACTGCTTCTGCTAGACTGACTGGTCCCACCTCCCTGAGGCTCCAGGATCTTCCTGTTTCCCTCCCTGCTGAGGGAATTATGAGTGCACATCATGCCTGTCTTTTGCATAGGGTCTGGGGATCCTAACTTGGGCCCTCATGCTTTTGTGGCAAACCCTTCACCCACTGAACCCTTCCCTCAACCCACCAACTGAGCTTTCTAAGATGCAATTTTGATTGTGTTACTTCTTCACATGAGCCTGACAATGTTTCATGTGGCTCTTAGGTTAAATCCTGAGTTCTTAGCAGGTCCTATAGAAAGTAGATTCTAAGATGCAGTTCGGCACAAAGCATGCCTGTTAAGAGGTCTACCCTTGGGATTCTCACCCATGAAAGAGAGAAGGGAATAGAGGTACAGAGAACAGGGGTACCAAATGGGCCCACAGCAGCCTTGGCTCCTTCTCAAGGAGCTCTGGACATAAGCATGTTCATCACGGTTCTCCTCAGATGGGTCAACTCTTTTCACGCTTACGAGGTGCATGGAGAATGTGGCAGTAGGTGAGGCTGCAGCCAAGGCCATGCCTGAGGGATCTGACAGCTGAAGGCTGGACAACACATGTCCAGAATCAAGAGCGACCATCCCTTTCTTGAAAAGAGTCTGAGGGGGTACAGCACAGTGTGGTCATTACACGGTCATAACATTCTCTGCAACGTTCCTACTTTATTCTTCTTTGGTCTCATTTTAAAATCATTCTGTCACTTACTCTATACTTCTTCAGGCACACTGCTTTCTCTTTCCAGACTCCCAGTTCACCACATACTTCCGTATCCCAGAACCTTTGCACACACTGCTCCTTGACTATTTGCACACACAGTCTTGACTATTCTTTTTTGCATTCCTAGGAATGCAGGAATCTCCCTGCTTCCTACCTAGACACTCCAACTAGTTTGCCAGGTCTCTGCCCAAGTGTAGCTTTCTTGGAGGAACTGTTCTGATCTTCTGCCTAACATAGGCTCCCTGATTCATCCTTTCAAAGCTTAGGGACCCACTAGTCTTGGAGCTGGCAAGTGAGGGGCTCGTGCCAAGCTACCTTGTTCCTGGAAGATGAGTGCAGGAGACGGGAGAGCTTGGTGGGGTGGCTTGATGGGAGTAGAGTAAGAGAGTCAAGTCCAGGATGGAGGGGGCTGATTTTCTTTAACATTTAACTTAGAGTTTTGGAAATTCTGCTGTTTCCCTTACGCTATGCTGAGACTAGAACTTCGAAGGAGGAGTTGGTACCAGACTTATAGTGAAGGGTGAAGGTGATATTGAGGAGAATAAACTTGAGAGTGTTTGTCGGCCACCTCTCTTCACTAGGGGGAATCCTCTTCTTTATAGTAAGTGGTGAAGATCTATAGTCTGGCATGACTGAATATTTCTAATGTAAGAACCACATCCATGATAAACATTGTTTAAATAACTCTATGCTGGTTTTGCTTGCCAGATCTCCCTAATCCTCCTATCAGCTCTGGAAGGAGAATGCTATCATTTCTCTTTGCTGGTGAGATGTACTAGGGTAAAGTAATTGGCTCACAACCACACTTGTAATTAGGAACAGAGCTAGGCTCCAAGGCCCAGTTGCTTGATAGATGGAATTCCCATTACAGCATAGCGAACATCCAGCTTCTTTGACCTTGGTACCTGAACCTTTCCAAGGGGCCAGAGCTCTGGCCCAAGTCGCTGTTCCTCAGTAGTTCTGAGCCCTGGCTAGGGTTGCTAGTCCTCTGTCACCATCCCCCCATGCTGCTTCCCCCTCCTACCAGCCTGGGCTGATCAAGTCCCAGCATGCCTCAGGCTGTGGCTGGCCTGAGTTATGACACAACTCTCCTGAAATTTTCCCTGTAAAGGGAAAGGGGCCAATCCAATGTGAGTTATTCTTATTGTAAGCTCCCCAAAGCCAGGGACCTTATATGATTTATCTCAGTATAACCCATGGTACTGGGGACAGGGTCTGGCACACTGCATGCAATAAATGTTTATGGAATTGACTTGAGTTTTCAGAGAGGTTGGGGACCAAGCGTGTGCTCTCTCTTTCTCGCTCTCTCCCTCTCTCCACACATACACATACTTTGTGCTCAGTGTGTAAGACTGTGATCTTTCTCTTGCTCTGACATGTTCCATGTGTAGCCTCATCACTCATTTTAATTACATTATTGTGGACTCTATTTGGCCTTTGGCTATTTCTGAGACCAAATTAGAAAATTTAAAAACAGCCATCTTTCTTAGCAGAGAACCTAGTTTAGCACAGCGACTGCCCTGGGGTAGGGAGCTGGGATCCGGGGGTGTGGGTGAAGGATTTATTTTCTGCAGAATTCTCCTTCACTCTGTTTGCATTTTTCTTTTACCCATGTGCATGTATTAGATTCTCAAAAAAAAATAAAAATAGAAGCATTTGAGACAAAAAATACAGTCATGTTGCTTCTAATACCACCACTGACTTACATAAAAAGCTTTTATTACTGGGTTGGTGAGAGATTAAAGTTGGGGCCTGTTCTGGACAGATTGATAGGTCCCCGGGGACATGTTGCCATCACCTTGAGGGGAAGGAAGACAGCACAGGGCTGGATGAGCCTAGGGGGATGGTCCTTCTCTAGAGACAGTTCCCTGTGTTTTACCCCTCAGCACTCATTTAGTAATTCTCCCCACTGGGTCAGTGACAGACCCTGCAAGGATTAAGCGAGGTAAGCTCTGAAATCTACTCAGCAAGATGAAATCTGTCCCTTCATTCTCAGGCTCAAGTGGAAGTGATTAGAACAGGGAAGCCGGACCCAAGGGCAGAGCAGCGACTGTGGCTCCAAGTTCTGTTACGTTCTTTCTGAAGATTGTAGGATCACTGGCATCTGGTCCCCAGATGCTGTGGCAGCTGTTTGGAGCCTGTGAGATAAACTCAGAGGAGGATCAGGGTCTCCAAGGTGGACTGGGAACTTACCCCCAGCTAATGAGCTCGCTGCAGCTTTCTTCTGAGTCCAGCATATTCCTGGAGGGATTAGTTTTTATCAAATGACTTCTTAATGAGACTACACTTACCTCCAAAAACTCCTGAAATTTAAAGCTAATCAGCAGGCTGGCTGGCTTTGAATGTGAGGAGATCACACAACCAGAAGCCCAGAAGACAGCAAGTGAGGGGCAGCTAGGAGCCAGCAGAGTGGGAAACACAGTTTGAAATTCAGCAAACACCTTGACGTGTTCTGCAAAAGGCGCAAAGGTATGAAATTAGGGTGTGGGGAGTGGGATCTGGCTTACAGATGTGTTTCTCTGAGCCCACTGATAATTTTAAGTCTAGGGAGATTTCACGTGTGAGATTTTAGCCAGGTGACAGTCTCTTGAGCGGCCCTTTGTGACAGGCTGTGCTCTCCAGGTTGTCACAGTCCCCACTTCTCCCTTTATAGGAAAGCTCTGTGTCATTTTTTTAAACCTGACTAGTTCTTTGGATCTTAGTTTCCTACTCTTGATAAAACTGTAGCCATGCTTATAAATTATAGGATGGAGGGAGTATCTTGTAAAGTCGGGGATCATCTTGCAAACTTTGGGATCATTTGTCTGACAGACAAGACTGTAGCACTCAGTTTGGGAACTCTTCCACCCCACTCCACCCTCTGCTCACACTTGGAGTCCCTGGGAGGCAGCCTCAGTGAACTAATGGTATTCGTTTTGAGCTCTGCGTTGGAAGGACCCCAAATCTATCCCAAATCATCTCCTGGTACTCCCATATCCATACGGTCTTTCCCTATTGTCCTAGCTTTATTTCTGTTGTTTCGATCAAATATCCTGACCCAAAGCAACTTAGCAGAATAAGGGTTTTGATAGGCTCATAATTTCAGCTTACAATTCGATCATTTTGGAGGAGTCAGGAGCTGTTTACATTCCACTCACAATCAAGAACAAAGAGAAACTAATGTCTTCATGCTGCCTGCCTACTTGCTACATTTTCTCATTCTTTATTATTATTATTTTATTAATTATTTATACATTCATCTTCTGTCTGGGGAATGGTGATGCCCATGGTGTTCTGGATTGGCTAACAATAAAGACACCCTCTCACAGACATGTCCACGGGCCAACATGATTTAGATAATTCCTCACTGATTTTTTTCAAGTGACTCTAGATTGTGTCAAGTTGAGAGTAAAGTCTAACCAGTACACCTCCAAAGGATGGCCAGGACCTCTGACCCTTTCCTGACTAATACGGTGAAGATGGCAGGATGTAACAACTCTCAAGCTTATGGTTTACAAAGCAATATATCTCACTAGAAAATTTAATTCTGGTAGGCTTGCCAACTTCTCCTAAGTGGGTGCTGGTGGCGAATCCTGGTTAACAGCTAGCAAGAGACTGGGGCCCTCAATTCCAAACCCACAGGACCTGAATCCTACCAACACTTGTATGAGTTTCAAATCTGGTTCTTCACCAGTTCTTCATCAAGCCTTTGGATGAGAGGTCAGAGTTGATAGGTAGCTGGACTGCAGCCTTGGGAGACCTGGAAGCAGAGAGCAGGCTAAGCCATATTTAGACTCCTGCTTGGTAGCAACCATGGTTACTAGATAGAAGCCGTTCGAAGAGCTGTCGATAACATTGTTAGCGATGGGTAGCTAGTGCTTCCTGGCTTGAGTTTGGGGTGTCCACCCTGTGACCACCTTCCTTCCTGGTGTGATCTTCCCTAGAATTTCCAGCTGGTGATATCGGTTCCCAGGAGTCTAAACTCCACCCAGAATAGACTTTTCTTGGAGGGTAAGAAGACGGCTACCCTCAACTCACCCCTCTTTTATTTGATCTACCAAATGTCTCTCACCATATCTGTGGCTTCCTTGATGGAAGGGCCCCTCTCTTGTCAGTGATGCTGAGAATGAGTGCATGCTTCAGGACCAATTGCTGAGTGGAATGCATATTGGTGGATGGGGGAACTTAATTTTTCTTCTCAAGTTTCTTCCTGTTTTTCAAAGCATCATAGTTTTCTGAGTAATTTCTTTTTGGCATTTATCTTGCTTCCAGAGTTTTTGCTAACATGACCACTGTATTGACGCAGGATTCTAACAGCTAAGTGTTTATGCATATTTATGATTATGAAGGGGTCAAAATTTATAAATGATGTTATGGTTTTCTAGGTGCTTGCTAAAATGACATTAATCCTCTTGGAAATTTAAGTGCAGACACTTATTTACTGGGCTAAGGACACTCACTCAAGGAATGGAACCAGGTCAGTTGGAGGGTCTTCAACAAAACTTAAGCTATGGCAATTTTATTAAGAACAACCAGACGTTTTATACCTTTATCAGAAACAGAATATAATGGCAGTTGCCAGGATACAATGATATTTACAAGGTATACAGAATACACAAGATTAATGTCTAAGACCATTGTCCTGTCAAATTTCCATGTTTCCTTGATTTCTAAGGGAACACACTGAGAAACGCAGAACAGCCTAAATGCTTCACTGCCTGAGGGTGTGCACTGGTCTCTCAGGAACTGGGAGGTACACTGTGCCCCAGGAGTCATGGACTCTAACCTAAAAAAACCTGTGGTGCGTGCCTCTCAAGGCAGCTGGGCCAGGCCAATCCCATGATTTCCTCCAGGAAATCAAGTGCACAGGGATGCTAACATTCCCACACATTTTCCAATGCAAGATCGTGCTTTTCAGTTTAACAGCTGGGAGTGTTATCTTACTGTTTTTGTTTGTACTTGTTTGTTGATGAGAGATACAGAATTTTTCCTAGTTGTTTGTTCTTTAAGAAGGTTCTATTTCAGAGCCATTGACCATTTCTCTTCTAGGATGATGGATCTTTACCTAATGAACTTGTATTTTATATTGTAAGATCACAGAGGCGTGAGGTAATTTCACCAGATGGAATCACTGAGAGCAAAACCGTATTTCATTACCTTGTTCTGCAAGTATTTATGGAGCACACATGTGGCAAGTACCATTCTAGATGCCCAAGGTAAACCAGATGAACATCTTGTTGAAATAGCTCCTGAGAAGAGACTGCCTCAAGGAACTCACAACCCAGGTGAGCAAGGGATAAGCGAACACAGCAAACAATCCGATTGTACAGCTTCAGTTCTTAAATGATGGGTCGTGATCTCATGGGGAAGTTTCAAATAGGTTATTAATAGTTTTCTGAATGTGCAACAACTAAAATTTAAGTTGGAATCAAAAGCACATCAAATCTGGGGCATTTTGCAGTGCACACCCTTGTAGTGTCATGTGACTTCACTGCAGTGTGGGTCTGAACACACAATGCTCTCTCTTCACTACACACGCCATCATGCCACTCACTGCACACACACACGGCATCAGGCCACTCTCTGTCCACGCACGCCATTATGACACTCTCTGTCCATACACGCCATCATGCCCACAAATGTTGCCAACCCCCTTGCCTGAGCTTTGCAATGACTGGGCATCATGCCCTGTAGTGATTCTACCTTGTATTAACCCTTTCCTGCTCTTACAGACACACAGTCACTCAGATGAAGGACACAAAGACAGTAACGTTTCGCAGTCACTTTCTCCCATGTAAGTATACAATTAGAATAACTTTGGGTTGTTTTGCTTTAGAATGCTTGGTTTTAAAATGTCCTGTTTGAGTTGCTGATGAGTTTCTCTAAAACATTGGTTGATGAATTTTGTTTAAAAATAAGGACATAATTTCAAGGAAAAAAAAACCTGAAATAGCCCTAATTTTGCTTCTGCCATTTTGTGCTATATGTTCACACAAAGCAGCATTTTCAGTACGGACAACTATAAAATCAAAATGTCAGTTAACTCTGCAAAATGTTAAATATGCTTTTCACCCTGGAGCATCAAACATCCAGGCAAGATTTAATTCTTTATGGAAGAAGTTAACAAGTAGACCCATCTTGTTAATATTCAGTTTTTAAATAAATGATAAAATTATATGCATAGCAAAGAACTGTCTTAAATCATTTTATGATTTACTGTCAGGAAATATTTGATTCGTATACCTATTTTATGTATCTGGGGTTGCATAAAATTTCTTCAGGTGAAAGGGTCACAAGTTGAAATAGTAGAGAGCCATGGTATAGTTGATTAGGAGATGATAAAACTGCTCCGTAGAAAAGTGGACCAGCACGGTTGCCGTAGCAGGAGCACGGGTGAGATGGACCTACAGTATCAAACAGGGTGGCCAAAGGATGTGCGGCTGAGAGCGTGAGCTTTAGCCGCTGCTTGAAAGAGGAGTAGAAGTTAAGGCTGTGACATTTGGGGGTAAAGTCCTGCGGGGCAAGAGTCAGCACCAAGAGTAAAGGCCTTGAGATTGGGGAGTTCAGCACTCTGGAGGGGCAGGAAGGAAGCGAGTTCTGCAGGAGAGATGGGGGAGGGATGGGAAAAGGAGACCCAAGTAGGAATGTAGTGAGGCAGGAAGAGCTCACAATGCAGGGTCACAGATTATTGTGAAGACTTTGTCTTTTGCTTTGAATGCAATGGAGACTGACCCACCATAGAGTTTGGAGTAGAAGAATACATAACCTGAGACATCATTACTATGAGATGGAATGGGAAGGCCCAGACTCCCACACTTCACCCCACTGCCTGGTTTAAGAAAATCACGCTACAACAACTCACTTTCTTCTAAGTATGTAGAAGCCGTTCCCACAACCCCAGCATCTGCACGGTGCCTGACTAGGGACTGGCATGTCACCTTCTCGTGATGCAGTGATCCTCTGTTGTCTTTTGCAAACCACTTTCAAATGGACCCAGCATGCACGAACAGATCCGGGGGTCAAGGGTGAACTGTGGCGAGAGCAGAAGATGGGCAGGATATACGCATACACCCCAAATTTCATGGAGCAATTGCCAAGTGTGCTTGTGCGGGACAGCAGCCAGACTTCCTCAGGGTCCCTTCCCTTGCCTCATCTCTCTTGTGTTCACACATGCACCCCAATAAAGCCTCTTTCGATTGGTATTGCTAGCCTAATTTTTATTTGTTTTTATACTTTAAATTTTTTTGAGGTTATAATATAATTATGACATTTGTGTCTTCCCTTGTCTCCCTCCAAATCCTCCCATGTACCCTTCTCCTCTCTCCTTCAGGTCCATAGTCTTTTCTTTCATTAATTGTTATTGTATGCATATATGTATTTCTAAATATAGCCCGCTCAGTCCATTTAATGTTACTGTGTGTGTGTTTGTTACTGGACCAACAATTCATGTGCTCTTCTTGGGGAGGACCACCTACCTCTCCCACTCCCAGCTTTCCTCAGTAGCTTTTGTGTAGGACTGAGGCCTTGTGGGCTTTTCCCTACCCATGTTTGCACGTCCATTGGCGGTGTCATTGTTCCTCCCACATTTAGGCAGCCATATTGGTGAGCCTTTCTGGGTGTGCCTTCTGATATTCCTGGGATATACCACCTTATAGCAAATTCCCTGATCTCCTATAAACATGCAATTCTGTGTATCTTTATACATATATGGTTTTAACGAACTTCTTTCATCTGGGCTGATGCTGTGCCCTACAAGAGCCCAAATCCACCCGCAAAACTAAAGTATCAGACACAAGAAGCTATTGGGGGATCTTCAATCACACTGTGAACCCCAAGTCTGCATTTGAATTAATTAAATAAAATTAACCTTGGAACAGGAGGCTAAGTAGCAACTAGACAGCAACAACTAATTACTCTGACAGAAAGTAATCCTAGAGCATCCGAGGGCATCTGGAAGAGATGGAGAGACACAGTGGAAGTAGAGAGAGGATTCTGAGTTGCCATGGCATTCTTTGGCAGAGCTGAAGGAGGCACTCTTTCAGAGATGCTAGCAAGGAGAGAGTTGAGCCAGTTGCTATTAAACCTCTCTGAGCCAGCAGGTATTCACCCCAGCCTTTGAATCTTGAGTCTTATTTATAAATAGAACAATAGAGCTTTAGTTAAAGTTACCTTTAGCGGCAGGGGCAGAGCCTGAAGGAACAGATTTCCTACCAGGCTATGGTAACTGGAGCACAATTGCTGACCGAAATAGCAGTAGATGAAGGCACAGCCACTGTGCCAAAGATAAAACAAGAAGCCCTCTTTTGAGTTGTTGGTCAGAACTGTCCAAGAGACTCCCAAAACAGACAGCCTATTGCTATTGCCTTTGGCTGCTCCCAGAGCTGGAAGGTAAGTCCCTATTGCGGAAGAAACCATTCATTTCAGAAATAGTGCCCAGGGAGCCCTGATCTGGAACCAACGTGAATGTCTCCTCCCTGAGGACTAGCTTTCACGGTACCAGAAGGTGCCACATGAGCTTCCAAAAGAAGGAGGCAACCAAGAATACTACCTGCTAGAACACCCGTAAACACTGTAATGATCACCGTGTCACAATATAACCCTAAGGGTACAGTAGAGGCTGGCATACCTTGGTGGTACCAACAGTTCTCTAATTGGGTTTAGGATCAACAAGAGGGAAACCTGGGAACCTAGCTAATTACTCAGTGCACTGAAGTCGCGATCATTGGAGGAGAACCATCACTTTACTAAACAATCATAATCCTAGTGACAGTCTATAAATATTTGTCCTTATACTGACAGATAAGCATAGTCCTCACCCTTCATCAGGGAAAGTACTCTTTGCAATAGACGCAGACAACTTCAAAAAGCCACAACCAATCTCAGCGCATAGTTGTGGAGTCCCATCTCGTGAATATGTCTGCAAAACACTCCCACACCTAAGGATCAGAGAACACCGTGGAAGAGGAGGTGGAAAGATGACTTTGTGTTTCTTTATAGGGCTGACCAAAAGACCCTTTAAAAGACTGATAACCCCGGGGTCTGGATCTATTGTGTAAAGCACAGATCATAGAATAGAGGCAGCAAGGTCGGTAAAGAACCCAGTGAGAAAGAACAATCATAAGATGGTGATGGCTCAGAGGAGGAAGACCTAAAGGGAAGTGGTGATAGGATCTGGATCATGTGCCTCTGTGTGAGAAAGGCCGGAGGTTGACTTCAGCTATCTTATTATATAACCATCCACCTTATTTCTTGAGAGACTACCAGCAAACTTAGAACTTTCTGTTGTGGCTTGACTGGCGAACCAGTGAGCCTCTGCCCCTTCCACCCCCAGTGCTGGGGTTATAGGTACACACCACCACACCCAGTTTCCCGTGTGAGTACTGGGAATCCACACCCAGGTCCTCATGATTGTTCAGTGAGCACCTCATTCATGGAGCCATCTCTCTAGCCCCAAGAACTCTGGGTGCATGTTTAAGGAAGAGCTGGAAAAACTTCCTGACATATTGGATGTAGAGTCTAGGCTGATAAGGACAAATCAGAGGAAGGAGTTGGCATTAATTCCAACAGAGAAGGCTGCAGAAGGAGCAAGCTTTGAAGGAAACGATGTCAGACTCACTTTCAGACACCTAAAGGACTGTCTCTTATGCCTTTGGTTTGTCAAGGAGCAGTACTAGATTTGACAAGAGTCACAAGGGCAAAGGGGAAGTGTGCCAAGAAGGAAAGGGTTTCGTCAACGTCACACATGAGCATGTTGTGGAGAATTCCCTTCTGGTGGGACTTGCTATGCTCACCCTCACCTGGTTTCCTCCTGGGTCCTCCTGAGGAGGATGCCTGGAAGGCTGGGTCGCCTTCTGTGGCTAGTTGTGAACAATGGGTTGGAGTAGAAGTGAGATATTCACCTTCTGGCACAAAGCATTCAATTATCAAGCTAACAGTGTCTCTCGCCTTTGCTGTGAGGGCTAAGAAGGTCTCCTGTCTCAGATGGTTCAGCAACACATCTTAATGCTGTTAATACTCTCTGAATGCTCCTGCTAATACACCAGAGCTCCCGCTCACCCTCGAGGATGCAGTTCTGCTCGAGACCCTCACTTCTCCCAACTCATGCAGAGTCTGAACGTTTCTTCTTTCTGTTCCCAGGACACTGCCATGGTCCTGCTGTTAGAGCCCTTTCCGCCTTGAGTTGAGATGATGATGATGATGATGATGATGGTGTGTGTGTGTGTGTGTGTGTGTGTGTGTGTGTGTATACTGCAAGTAATCAGCCTATGTCCTCTTAAGAATCACGGAGAAATACACCAAAAGAAATTAGGCAGAGGTAAAAGCAACTACACCTCTTCCGCCATCTTTACCGGGCAGAGTTGTACTTTAGAGTCTGTTTATTTTTCTGGTAACAAAAGCCAATCTTGCTTGTTTATGTGGAAAAAAAGAAATGTCTTGGGAGAATCCAGGGACATAGAAGTTCTTGGACTCTCAGAGAAAGGTGAATTATCAACTCAAGGTATTACAGGCACAAGGGTGCCCCTGGGACCTCTACAATAGGACTTTCTCAACCTTCTCTCTAAAACTCTGCTCTGGTCCAATCAGGCTTCCAACTTCTAAAGCCGGTTTCTATCAGTTAGCTGTTGTTTGTTCATTTGTTTGTTTTTTAAGCCTCTGGGGGGAGGGGTGTCAATAATAACATTGGCTCAGTATGAGTCACATGCTTGTCTGTGATCCAGTCACCAACCACCACAGGAAAAGCATCTGATGCTTCGCAATTCTCCCCACAGTCTGGACCTGGGACTTCTGGGCTCCAACCAAGTGCCCATCCTGCCTCTCGCTTTCATGCCCAAAATTGCCCTGAACCTATATAGAAGTTCCTAGTCACACAGTCTCTCTCTGGATAGCAGAGCACTTCCTTGAAGTCTAGGCGATCATATTTGCCATTAGCTGGTCCTTCTGTTGTTTTCAGCTGCATTTCTCTTGGTGATTACCTGGCCCCTGGGATCTGAGCATCTCCTTTATCAGCCTCATGTGAGGCCAATCACTTACTCGCTGGAAACCAACAAGGACTTTCCCCACAGGAAGCATCTAGAGGGGGTGAGGAGATGACTTGCTGCATGAGTTCAGATCCCTAGTGCTCACATAAACAAACAGGTATGGTGGTGGGTGCCTGTAAGCCCAGCACTGTGAAGCAGAGACTGGAGGATCCTTGAGGCTTCATCATCTCACCTAATCAGGGAGTTCACTGTTCAGTGGGAGAGCCTGTCTCAAAAAGATATGGGGGAGAACAAGAACGGAAGACAGTGACCTCTGGCCTCTTCACACCCATGCACAGACACATGCACCTGCACACACACACACACACACACACACACACACACACACACACAACACACACACACACAACACCTTCACACACTCAGAGAACAAAGTAAATGTTCATTAACTGGAACTAAGATGGGAAACCAGAAGCAGGCAGGAACGTGCCAGGTATGAGCCGCACCTTTCAGAAACAGAGCAGCCCACGCTATTCTTTCCCATTTATGCATCCACTTGCTCATTCAACAAACATTCCCAAGTACCTGGAAGGTCAGCAGGGCTTTATGTCTTTATGAAGATTATAAGATAAAGAAGACCTCGCCTAGCTATTCATCCTCTATAGTGGGGAGAAATCAGCCTCTTAAATCTTGGGTGACAAAATATTTATGAATTCAAGTAATGAAGCCACTTTGAGAAAACGCAAATATGAGTTTGTGGTGGTCAGTCATGAGAAGCTGGGCACTCTAAAAGGAACCGGATGAAACCAAGAGCATCACTCCTGCCAAAGAAATCTGAAATCCAAAATGATCTAAAGTCTGCGCTGCCTTCATGTGAGGGGCTGCAGTCGAAACACAGGTATACTAAAAATATTCTATAAAATTATCTCTGGGCTCTATGTCTAAGATGTAGATGAATCATAAATGAGGTTCAATCCTAGAATTGCCTTCAAATATGTCTATATGCATATATATACACATATATGCATGCATACACACACATATATCTATATCTATATATATTCCAAATTAAAAAAAATTTAAAAGCCACAACATTTCTGATACTTAGAATTTTTGGTAAGGGACCCACAGCCTGCATTATGGGCTTGGAAGTACTGTTGTTGAAAATGACACCCTGTGCAATTTATGGCAGATGAGGGAGTGAAAGGATTGCAAGAGTAAGTAACTCATTCAAGGTCACCCAGCCCCAAGTAAAAAAGTGAATTCCTAACATTACTCATGTGTTTATAAAAGCCACCACCCCTTATTGGGCAATGAAGCTACAGCCTGCTAGGTCACACCATGTAGATGCTCCTTGGCTTACAGTGGGTGATGTCTTATAAGTCCATCATACGCTCAAAATATCTTCAGTTGAGCATTTAATTCTTTTAATCTACTCCTCATGGCAGCTCAGTGACACAGCGCACTCTAGACCATTGGTTGTTTTCCTGACTGTGGGGCTGACTGGCCCTGGAGTTCATACTACTTATTCCTAGCAAAGGAAAAGGGTAAACCTAAGATTTGAAGCTCAACTCTTTTGCATCATGGTAAAGTTCTTAAAATATGGAAAGTGAATCATCCTTAGTTGAGGACTTTCTGGTGATGCCTTAAGTGTGCCCTACAGGGGCACATGATCTAGTTATCCCTCACTGAGAACAAGGAAGCACTTCTGCGAAGTTGGTGGAGCCAGCCTAATTCACACTGGTGCAGGCAGTGTCTGACTGGGATGTGAAAATCGGAGTGTCAGACTCCACAGCTCCTTTGACACTTCTCAGAAAGGCATGGGAACCCACCAATGCTGCTCTCCCACAGATACTTCCCTGCTTTCCTCTTCTTTCTCTTCCCATTGTCCCTTGCTTGGACCCACTCAGGGAGCAAGATGAGTTCCTTCTGTATGGGATGTTTGTAGCACTGTAGAAATAGAGACTAGGATTTCCTCTGAGGTTTTTTACTTCTAAGTTTTGGCCTTTAGGGAAAGGAGACATAAAACTCAGACAAGGAATATTAGCTGAAGAAATGGGGAGACCCCACTGTCCCTAGAATCGGCTCTTCTAGATGAGGAGGATACTGAGGGTGCCAACATAGCAGAGGAGGAGAAAGGAGAGCGAAAGAGAGACACAGAAAGGTAGAGAAGGGAGAGAGAGAAAGGAAAGATACTGGAAGAGACAGAAAGAGAGAGGTAGAGAGAAAACGACAAGGACTCTAGATGGAAAAGAAGAATCTGGCATGGTAATGGAGGAAATGATGATCTGTTTATGTGTTACTCTCATTGGTTAATAAAGAAACTGCCTTGGCTTTTTGATAGGGCAGGATTTAGATAGGTGTAGTAGACAGAACAGAATGCTGGGAAGAAGGGAAGTTAGGCAGACGCTATGCCTCTCCTCTCCAAGGCAGACGCCATGGATCCAGCCACCAGGTCAGACATGCTAAATCTTTCCCAGTAAGACACCATCTCGTGGTGCTACACAGATTATTAGAAATGGGTTAATCAAGATGTGAGAGTTAGCCAAGAAGAGGATAGAACTAATAGCCCAAGCAGTGCTTAAAAGAATACAATTTGTGTGTTGTTATTTCGGGTGTAAAGGTAGCCGGGTGGCGGGACTCAGCCCCCTGCTCCTACTACAGCATAGCCCTTAGGAAGACCAAAGTTTAAATATCTACAGATCAGAGCGATGCAAAGCTTGAAAGAAAAGAGTCCTTCATCAGACTGAGCTGAAGGAGAAGGGAGTAGCAAAGGTCTTCTTGTTGCGTATCTGCGTTAGGTGATGGATTTGGGATGTTTGGATGGTGCCCAACAGAAAAGTGTGTGGTACATGGTGAGTGGAGACAGTCTTTATGTTGAGTTCAGCATCATTGGTCATCGAAAGCAAATCTTTATCCATTTTGGTACTATCTGCTCTTCCCACAAGGATGGCGGACAGTATTGAAAACCGAGGTCTGGGAGAGTTAACACTAGATCCTTGATGTGTGAGGGAGAAGAGTTGTGTCCACTGATCCTGACCAGAAAAGTTGTTGAACTTATCACTAAGGTTAGAACCTTAATTGGAAATTTGCAAACTATCTTATCCATGAGAAGCCAAAATGCGAAGCCTATACTATGGGGTCACTCTGCAAGTTAAGTTTGATTTTTAAGTGCAGGCTGTCCAAATTCTCAAATGATTGGCTAACATTATAAACTTGTTCTGTACCAACAACCTTGATGTATCCTTACAGACACAGATACTTACCTTCCTCTGGTAACTACTATACGCCTGGGCTCCATAAAATGCCCATAACATTAAGTAATCCCCACTAGGATCTAGAAACTGGACACAATTGTAGGAGTGTTGCAGGGATGTGTCCTCTCACCACTACTCTTTAATATATTCCTGTGATTAATAATAGTGACAGCTCCAGAGGATGAGGAGAGAGGTATGCAGTGCAGATAGGTGGTGTGCGAATCAATAACTTGCGTTTTGCCGACGACACAGCACTGCTTGCTGAAAGTCCAAATGAGCTGTGGGCCATGGCACATAGAGTGGCGGAAGTCAGTGGAAACCTTGGTGTGACAGTAAACACGAGAAGACTGAGATACAGCACATGAGAAGGGCGCACAAGGATTTTAACATTGTAATAAAGAACCCGAACCTCAAGCCAACAGTCAACTTTGTCTGTCTGGGGGGAAACCTCAGTTCAAAGGAGGGAACTAGTTCAGACATCAAGATGTGGATAGGGAAAGTGAGGGCTGCATTCCAGGCACTAGGAAAGGCTTGGTCAGCAAGAGACATAACGGCAACAATAAAAATACAAGTACATGAGACATTTGTCTTGAGCTTCCTCCTTTACAACTCTGGGCGATGAAGCGCTCCTCAGAATAGAGGCAGTATGTGTTGGAGATGGTGTGTCTCGGCAGGATTCTAGGAGTCACATGAAGAGATAGGCTGTGTAAAGATGACATTGAGGAACATCTCCATCTGCAGAAGGAAGTAGACTGCAGGATATGACAATGGCACTTGAGATACTTTGGCCATTTTATGAGAATGAATGACAACAGATACCCAAAGATAGCACTGCTTGGAGGAGTACACAGGATAAGGTAAAGAGGAAGGTCCAAAAAAATGCTTAGATAGACAGCCTAAAGAAAGAATATGGAACCTCAGGTATGACAATAACACAAGCGTCTAGGACTGTCCTGGATAGGAACAACTGGTGAACCACCATAAACGGGCTGTCCATGCGTGCTTAAGAATTTCCAGAGCATAAGTGAATGAATAAATGAGGATCTAGAAATCATTAAAAAACATCAAACTCTAAGAAGAACTGATCAGCTATGAGGAGGACTCAGCAGATTACACAGGCAGTAAGATTAGCAATCTCAGGAACTTCAGGACTGGAAACAGCCGGAAAGGGACTGTAAGTCTATTTAACAATTTAAAAAGATAAAAGAAAAATAAACTGATACCCAAATCAGGATAATATGAAAATATTAAAAAGCAAATTTGAGAGAAAAACAAATGAAATGGGTCCTGATAAAAATACATACGATTCAGGAAAGCAAACCCCAATAATAAATGTTTTGAATACCAGACTTAGCAAAATTTAATAGGATTATTAAGATATGAGATAAAGCAGAGAATATTAATGAAGATGAATGTCACAGAAAAGAAGAGGGAGTCCAAACAGATAAGAACTATGTAGAACAGAATATGAGAAAGGTTTTGGAAGGAAAGAGTTGAGAGAGTGAAAAGCAGTCACCGTTCAGCGAGGACTCCAGAGGCACACCAGAGCTCTAAGGGGATAAAAACATGTGCACCCGGTATGTTAAAGTGAAGCTAAAAAACATTAAAGACAAGAAGAACTGTAAAAAGTCACCAGAGATAAAAGACAATGAAATTACCTTGAAGGAAAAACAGATGGATAGCTCAGACCAATCTCTTTGATATCTTGAAAAGCGAGTGTCGACCTAGAACACTTTACCCAGCTTAAATATCAAAACTGAAGACAATAGAAAGACATCTCTAGAGAGAAGAGAAGGGAGAGGGCTTAGCTGCATCAAGACCGCATCTTAGGAAGTGGATGATGAGAATGAGCCTACACACCAGAGCTTCTCGAAGGAAGGGTTTCTCTTACAGCATTGATATGAGTTGGAGAAAGACAAGGTGATGTAAAATGGTCAAAAAAAGATCAGGGGGAGAAGGAAATGGGAGTTAGTGGTTTCTAAAATCCATGCTGCTCTGAGGGTTAGCAGAAAAAAACTAACCACAGTGGTGAAGTCCGTATGATAAAAAAGTAAGGGCAACTACCTGAAGACCAGAGCCTGGCTTCAGGAAGTGTGGGATTGGGCAGGGGGGACCTAACTCTTCAGTATGAGAGGGGCCATAAACTACACAATACAGAAAGCAGAATAAAGCATGCACACAATGAGATGATAAAAATCCAGCAGTCCCAGAGATCACAATAAATGTAAGTGCTTTACAGCCATCAACCAGTATGCATGCGCGTTTGAACCGTCTTAAAGCCCCTAATATTCCCATGTGCTAATCGCTAGACCTACGCCTGAAAAGCAACTTTTGGAAGTAACGAGAAGCCATTTCTGACAAACTAACAAAAGAAGCCAACAGAGCAACATCACCCGTGATGGAATACTGGTTAAGACAACTTAGTATATTGAGGACTAAAACTGGTCATGCATATGTATTTAAGAGAAACTTCACAAGCTCTCCTTAAGATTTTTAATATAGATGCTAAACACGAGAAAGAAGGAGTCTCTATGAAGGGAATTAAGACACATCCCAGGGCGTGGGCGTGGGTTTCTCTGAGAGAGAATTGCCCCCCAAGCTATTTTCAACAAACAACACAGCTTTAAAACATATAAATCCAAAATGATCGAGCTGAAAGAAACATGACAGTTTTGCAGCCACAGAGGGATATTTTAATAAACATTTCTCAGAAACGGATAGATCAAGAAAATGAAAAGTACATGCGGATATTGAAGTTCTGAATGCCACAATTAATAAGCTTAGTCTAATCACATGTTAAGGATATAGATGATAAAATTAGAATATATTGCTGTTATGCACACCTGGAAGAGTTATTAAAATTTCCCCAGGCTATGAAACAATCTCAGCAAACACAAAGGACCCAATGTAAAAGCATTTGTTAGAAATTATTAAACATTCTGACATAAAAAGACAAAGAGCACGTTCGGGCGACACCTGCAGACCCCAGCTCTGGACGCTCGTGCAGAAGCGGGAGGTCATTTCTAGTGGGAGAGGGGAATGGTTTCCTGTGCACTGACCAGTATGGCAGAAACGTGGATGCTCACCAGTGACAGGAGCAAGAGGGAGGGGAGGTGACAGAGCCCCCAGCGCTGCTTCGGGCTGGTAGACTGGCTGGTCAGCCTACACAGGCCAGAGCAAACCTGTTTGCCTTTGTCCTTCTGAGTCTGGCTTATTTAGTGAAGAGCGTGTGAGTGGCATTCAGTTCACTTTCCTCCTGGTGACACAGTCCCATTCTTCTCTATGGCTGAATAAAATGCCATTGTGTAGTTCATAGAAATGTTGCCTTTTGATCCTTTGATGTAAGTCCTCTTTGTCACCATGCAGCAGAATCCAGTAAGCCTTCTGTAAATTTTAAGTATTGTAGATACAGATAGACATAGATTTATAGATACATATTACAAATATATTTCTCTCTCCTCTCTCTCTCTCTCTCTCTCTCTCTCTCTCTCTCTCTCTCTCTCTCTCTCTCTCTGTGTGTGTGTGTGTGTGTGTGTGTGTGTGTGTGTGTATGTGTGTGTGTATAATAAAATATTGGAACATTCATTCCTGGGAGAAAGAACCACACAAATTGAGGGGTGTGCTCAGAGGGAGACAGTCTGGAGGTGTCAGGCTGTAAAGTGAACCTGGGAGTTTCTCTCACTTTCTCACTTTGCTTTCTGTTGTTCCAGCTATAGGCAAGTCAAAAGTACATATGGGAAAATGTGCACACTTAAATGATTTTGGTGCTGGACACATAGATGGCTGTTTTCTCATTTGCTGGAGGTTGGAAACCATTTACAAATAACATTTTAAATATTAAAATTCTGACCATAGAAGTCCCTGCAGAGTGTGCCCGATGCTGCAGAGGCACCCTCACAACACAGCAAGCTGAAGGTTGGGTGTGTGCTTGGCTGTTCAGAAGGAACAGTTATTGGCATTTAAGCGTGAGGCCAGGAAGATAGAATGCAAATTTATATCACACACCCCAGTGAAATCAATAGAGGTAATTTCGTGATTCAAACCCATAGATGTGCACAGAACCATCCGGATCTACAGAGAATGAGACACAATTGAGAGGGAGCTCAGGGGGGCGATTTAAGGCCTGAATTATTCAATGTGTGTCTCCTGTCCCCTTCACTTTGAGCTTCAGTTGGGGCACGGCGGAGAAGCGGGAATCCGGCTGCCGATTGGCCTCAGCTCAGATGCTCTGACAATAACAGAGCTGCAGTGAATGATAATTGAGCCTTTTCTACATCAGTGTATGGAAATCTGTTTATAGATTTGGATTACAAATTCTGGAAGCTTTATATGTTTAATGATTTTTCACCAACCTTAAAGGGCCCCATACTGTTTCAGCCACGACCTGAACCCTGGGCATTGTTGAATTAACTCCGATCTGACCCAAAGGCATCAACTTTTGTGATTAAGAGAAGGGTGATATTGTAATCTCAACACTCAGAAGACTGAAGAAGGAGGATCTGGAGTTTGAGGTCAGCCTAGGTTAGTGCAAGTTAGAAAAGCTTACCGTAGGACTGGACTGGGGAGATGGCTTCAGTCGGTAAAGTGCTTGTTCCACAAGCATGAGGACTTGTCTTTGGGTTCCCTGGACCCACATAAAAGCTAGACATGCTAGTGCATGCCTGTAACCCCTGCACTGGGGGAAGGGGCAGAGACAGATGGATCCCTGGAGTTCATTGTACAGCCAGCTAGCCAGTGAGCCCCAGGCGTGGCCAGATACCCTCTCTCAAACAATAAGGAAGAGAGCTGTTAAAGAAGATAACCAGAACCAACCTTTGGCCCCAAGATGTATGTGCACACATGCTATCTGTGTGCAAGCATTCACACCACCATACAAGCACACACGGACACCACACATTCACAAAGACACACATACACAAAATGAGAAGAAAAAAAAAAGCTTGATGCTCCATGTTCCACCCCCACCCCATGTGCCTTGTGGGATTCAGAACACAGAGGGGAAAGGAGAAAGGCAGACATTTAGGGAAAGACTTCAACCAGTGGCTGCTTATATCCCCTGGGATTCTAGATACCTAGTAATTCCAAGTTTCCTAACACAAATCCGGGGGGGGGGGGTCAGAGGGTGGCCCACTGGGTCTCATTTATGTTTTTTCTAAGACTGAAGCAACTTGCCATGAAGTTCAAACCTAACAGGATTAAGAAGCACAGCAGACAGTGGAGAGCTACAAAATCCAGAGGCATTGAGTGACACACACACTTACACACACACACAAAGGAAAATTGAATTAGCAGTGACTTTTTTGGCTGCAGGCATTACTTTTCCTTTTGGACTGTGAAATAAAGGCAAACTTTGATCTAGTCTACTAAGAACTTGACAAAACATTTAGGCCAGACTATTGCTTCTAATCTTATTTGTTCTTTCTAGACTGCATCCTTGTGGTTCCTCTTTCCTGAGGACAGAGCTGTGTGTGTCCCTGAACGGACATTTCATGCTTCTGTTCCAATTCCACAGGGTTCATCTTGTTGGGCACTAGTGAGGGGTCTGCTGATGGCCCTGAGAGGCAGTTCCAGTAATCTGTTTGCTTGTACTGGTCACGGTCCTGTTTTGAGTCACATGATTTCAGTTTTTGTCCTCAGTGTGGAAAAGCCATCAGGAGTGGAAGTTAAATATAAAAAGGGCAGGGAAATGGCAGTTAGAGGATATGGGATTATAAAACATTTATCTAACAGAACTTTGCTAATTGTGTGTGTGTGTGTGTTTATTTGTTGTTGTTGCTGGCAACCAAACCCAGGCCTTTGCACATTCTAAACACACTTCCTCTTAGCAACATCCACAGCTCTATCAGTTTGGTGTTTTCGTTGCTATGGTAAACGCCATGACTAAGAGCAACCTGAAAAGGAAAGGATTTATGTCACCTCCTATTTCCAAGTAACAGCTGAGGGAAGCCAAGGCAAGAGACTGGAACAGTAGTGATGGAGGGGTACTGCTTACTGGCTTGTTCCTCAGAGCTTGCTCAGCCTTTTTTCTTAGACAACCAACCCTGGGCCACCTCCCCAGGATTGGCTCCACCCACATGAGCTGGGCTCTAGCCGATCAATCATTGATCAAGAAAATGCCCCATAGGCTTGCCCTTAGGGCACTCTGATAGAGACATTTTCTCAATTGATGTTTTCCTTTTCACAGGCGACTTGAGCTTGTGTCAATGATGAAAGCTAACCAGCACAGCAGCCCAAATTCCCTATTCTTAAACGAAAAGTTTCATCATTTTCTCAAAAAAAAGAGAACATTAATGAAGTAGACACAATCTAAACATATCCTTTACATCTTGTGTATGTGTGCATGGTATGCATATATGTGTGTATGTGTGTTCACATGTGTGTGGGGGTATACATGCATGTGTATATGAAGACCAGAGATTGATGTCCAGTGTTTTCTTGATCCCTGTCCACTTCAGTCAAGATTGTAAGTCTCTCTCTTGAGCCCAGAGCATGACAATTTAACCAGTCCGGCTGGCTAGCTGGTCCTGAATGTCCCCTGTCTCTACCTCTGAGTGCCGGGATCTAAAGTGGGCTACCATACCCACATAGCTCTTTAATATGGGGTGCTGGGGGATCACAAGCTCTGGTCCTCACATTTGTGGCAAGTGCTTTATTCACCGAACCATCTCCCAGCCCCTCTTTTACACTTTTGAGACAAAGAAATTGAGCAATAAGCATAAAGCAAGAAAACGGGGGTATTCATTTGTTTGTCTGCTTGCTTTAAACAGGGGTTCCTTTTATATCTCAGGCTTGCCTTGAACTGCCTATATTCTCCTGGGTTGGCCAAAAATTCTTGCTTCTTCTGTTTCAGTTCTAGGATTGAAGGAGTGTGTCACTAATCTGATAAGAATAGTTATCTTCCAACATAAAAAATTAAAATAAAATATGGACTTCATGTTTTTGTAAAGAACCTGCTAGGCTTAAGGCTGGATGTGAGGGATGTTCCACCACCATAAGAAGCGAAGATTGTAAGTCAGCATGCATCTCAGTCAGTATTCAGCTATTTGGCAACAGTGTGTTGGAGATGCTGGCAGGAGTATAGGACTGCATTGCTCTCCACAAGCAGAAAGACTTTGACATACAGAACTTTGAAGCTTATAGCTGTGGTTCAGAAATCCTGTTTTGAAGGAGTATGTGACTTGGTGAATATTTAAGATCATATCAAACAATGAAGCTGGGGTGATGACTCACTCAGGAAAATGCTTGCTGCATACATGAAGACTCAAATCCTATCCCCTCGAAGGCAATTAAAAAGCCCAATTTCTAGGGTGCACCTATAATTCCGGGCTGGGGAGATGGAGATAGGATTCTTACTGGCGGTCAGTACTGCTGAGTCAGTGATCTCCAAGGTCAATGAAGGACCTTGTCTCAAGAAACAAGGTTAAGAGTGATCAAGAAGGATAGCCAAATCCAACCACTGGCCTGTGCACACCCATTATACAAGTACACATTATACACACAGTCACCGGCACACATGCACACACAGAGAGGAAACTATTAACTCTGTGCTGGGTGAAGGAGAGACTATAGAGTAGGAATGGGTACAGGAATGTGGAGGATTTGCCCATACCAGGTAAAAGGTGACGAGGGCTTGGCCTGGTGCAGTGATAGTGGGGAGAATGCAGGACTTGAAATCCCTTTTGTGGGAGGACAGTGCTGCTGATGCTGTTGATAAACTAACTTAGGGGCTGGTAGGCAAGGAAGGGTGCAGAAAGATCTTTGGTTTTCTGGGAAGATGGTGACTCCACTTGCTGGAATGGAATAACGGATGCTGATGGTCAATGGACTGGCTTTGTACCTGTTACATCTGGGAGTCTGAAACATCCAAAACCAAAGCCAAGGCATTAGTGAGATAGACTTGCCTTGGTTAGGGTTTCTATTGTTGTGATGGAACACCATGACCAACAAGCATGTTTGGGGAGGGGTGGATTTCTTCGGCTTAGACTTCACTTCCATACTGTAGTCCTTCACTGAAGGAATTCAAGACAGAAACTCAGACAGGGAGGCAGGAGCTGATGCAGAGGCTAGGGAGGGGTGCTGCTTACTGTCTTGCTCCTCAGTCTGCTTTCTTACAGAACCCAGGACCACCAGCCCGGGTACGGCTCCACCTACAATGGGCTGGGCCCTCCCCCATCAGGAACTAGAAAATGTCTTACAGCCAGGTCTTATGCAGGCATTTTCTCAAGATAACTCTAGCTTATATCAAGTTGACATAAAACTATCTAGCGTAATGCAAGACTAAAAGTGTGATCTATGTTCCCAGCTCCACTCTTCTGCCTCCTGAACTCACCTCCCATCCCTTCGTATCTTCCATGCCCTTCCCTTAACCTTCTAGAAGTGCCAGATCCCAATCAATCAATGCCCACTGTCCTCTACTTCAGCCCTCTGACTCTGATTCTTCCTCATTCTGGTTAATGACTTCCCCACACTGGACTCTAATTTTTGCCCCCCTTTTACAGCTAATGGCACATCCAACCCAAAGCACCAAGCCATAACATTCTCACTTAATCTCATTTTTTCCTAACAGCACAGGCAACTATTCAAGAAATCCGATGGGCATCTATATAAATCAGTGTAAAGTCAAGCGATCCCCAGTCAACTAACGTTCTATCTGATCAAGCCCTCTGATTCTCTCTGACCTCACCTCTCTCTGCTGTCTCCTTTATTCACTTTGTTCTGGCTTCCTATTGTTCTTCAGGGACTCTAGTCACATGCCCATGGCAGGGCCTTGCTCTGGCTCTTTCTTCTGTCTGAAACACTTCCCCTACTTGTAGAAACCTACATGAGTCTCTAGTTTCTTTCATGTCCTTCAGACATCACCGGCTCAGCAAGGCAATCCAGTTCAATAGTAAGCAACGTCCTTCTCATTCTCATCCCCATCTGGTGTACTTTCTGTATCCTTGTCTGTGTGTCTGTCTTTGCTGGCATGCTGATTCCCCTGAGACTATTGTATTTATTTTGTGCACTGATGTATCCACAGTCTAGAACAACGCTCAGCTGTGGCAGATGCCAGATCAATATTGTTGCTGGTGACTAGGAGTCAAATGATCTGGAATTTAGTTTTAGTGATAACCTCATATGACCTCACTGAGACCTATCTGATTTAGTTTTGAGGTGGGGACAGTAATATCCACCTTGCCTCATTAATGGGTATTCATGATGATCAAGTGAGTTGCTGTCCCACCATGACTTCACTTACAAAAAGAAAGGCTTTGACATTTCCATAGACCATGACCCCATGCCAAAAATGCAAAATAGACCTGAGCAGCGGTGGTGCATGCCTTAAATCTCTGCATTTGGGAGACAGAGGCAGGCGGATCTCTGTGAGTTCGAGGCCAATCTGGTCTACAGAACGAGTTCTAGAGCTACACAGAGAACCCCTGTCTTGAAAAACCAAAACCAAAACAAACAAACAAAACTGCAAACAGAATATGTGAAACTCAATAAAGGATGCTTCATGATTCCTCACATAACACCCATAGAAAAATGGGGTGGAGGTAGGAATCTTAAACAAATGAATTTGATCTCAAGATGATTGTTATACAAATGATGGAAATAAGGAGTCTAGGGAGGCTTCTGTCAGTAAGTGCCTGGTGCCCAAGCTTGAGTACCTGCATTCCCATCTGGGCATGGATGAGCTGACTGGAACCCCAGCATTGGAGATGGAGAGGAAGGGAGGTGAGGAGGTAGGGAGGTGGGGAGGTGGGGAGGTGAGGAGGTAGGAGGGGCAGCCCCTGGAGCTCACTGGTCCAGCCTAGCAAGTCAGTGAGTTCTAGACTCAGAGAGACTCTGTCTCAAAGAGCAAGGTAGGGTTCATGAGGAAGACATCTGATACCAACCTCTATTCTCTAAATGTGCACGTGCATGCACACACACACACACACACACACACACACACACACACACACACACGCTAAAATGAAGGATGAAAAAAACCACAAAGTTGAAGGCACAGAGTTGTAAGCACTGGCTAAGAGTGGTTTCAGGGAGGCTGTGTTTCAAAAAAAAAAGAGCTAAGGTTTGCAAAAATGTTAAGGACAAGAAAAATTGATCTGGGGGCACATTTGAAAGAAGAAGATAAATGACAGGATTGTGCCAACAGATGACAGATTGGAAGCAGAACTTGGGTTTTAGTTACTTCCAACAAAGGAAATGGCCTTCTGATCTGAAGTAAGAAATTTTACAAAACAAAATCTAAGAGCAGGAGAGCTCCAGGCACAGTGGTGTCATGCTGGAACTAAGGCTGTTGAATCACAAGTTCAAGGCCTGTCTTAGCTACAACAAATCTGTCTTCAAAAGCCAAGGGCCAGAAATGTAGCTCCATAGACAAGCTGCTTCCTAGAGTGCCCTCAGTTCTAGTCCCAGTACCGCAATGAGTAAGAAAGACATAAAAGACATGGAATTATGCTTTATGAGATGAAGAATTCTCGAACCCAAACCCATGGGTTCATTGACTGTCCTGTCTACCATCCAGCTGTGCATGCATCCTCATTTAGTTTACAATTTGTCCTGGTGAGAGAGACGACTGGGAGCCCCTCTTTCCAGCCTAGCAGTTACCGTATGCATGGGGGGAGACTCTGGGTGACCGGAAAGAGATGCAAGTCCTATTGCACACATCTGTAATTCTAGCTGAAGCAGAAGGACTTTGAGTTCAAGGCCAGCCTTGGGGACATAATGAATCCTGCCTTTTAAACAAAAGCTAATGTTTGGTTTTAAGGAAAGAGAACTCAGACCAACTAGAGAGAATAGACTGGTAAGCCCATGGCTGCTTTGTGAGTCATTGGGAAGCAATTATGTGGTCACCAAGTAAATCACATGAAGTTGACCTCATCTCCTGGTCCCGAGGGGATTAATCTCAGGAGTGTGGTGTAGAACTTGCATAATTCAATTGTTTTGTTGCATAATGAATCTACTTTTTATTGTGGCATAATAAATAAAACATTAAATTTACTGTCTTTACCATTTTTAAATGTTCATTTCAGTGGCAGGAAGACAGGCATGCTCTTGTATGAACGTCATCACTATCTCCAGAACATTCTCATTTTCCAAACTGAAACTGCATCCAGTCATCCCCCAGGCCCTGGTAACCACCACCTTTCTATTCTTAACCCACGACCCCTGGTGTGTGTGTGTGTGTGTGTGTGTGTGTGTGAGTGTGGACATTCACATCGGAGTGTGGGTGCACACTAGCTACAGTGTGATGGAGGAAGGTCATTGGTTAAATAAAAAGGAACTGCCTCGGCCCATTTCATTGGTTAGAAGATAGGTGGGAGGAGTAGACAGAACAAAACGCTGGGAGGAAGAGGAAGTGAGGTCAGACTCGACAGCTCTGCTCTCGGGAGCAGACGCCGCAGCAGAGACGCCATGCTACCTGCTCCAGGGAAGACGCACGCTATGAAGCTCCGACCCAGGATGGACTTAGGCTAGAATCTTCCTGGTAAGACCGGTGCTATACAGATGATAAGAAATGGGCTAGTCCAGGTGGGAGAGTTAGCCTAGAAGATGCTAGGCAGAAATGAGCCAAACAGTGTTTAAATGAATACAGTGTCCGTGTAATTATTTCGGGTAAAGCTAGCCGGGCAGGGCAGGCGGCTGGGGTGTTTGGGGACGCAGCCCCACCGCCGCCCATATTACTACAGAGTGGCGCCCAGACGTGTGGCTAACTGAGTCCACTGAAATCCTGAGAAAGCTTGGGAAAGAGTAAAGCATGTTTTCTTGATTGTGACAATTTCTCTGGTCTACTCTGCTTGCCAGAGGCAAGCAAGCGCCTCATCTAAGAGAGGCTTCCTGACTCAGCTTTAGCTGCAAAGCCTGCAGCTCATTAAGAGGTCCTGCCACGAAACACTTAAATGGTGTTGATGAAAAGCTGAACACATGCTTTTCGGTTTTCAGCCTTAGCAGGAAAAAAGCTGTGCCGTTTAAAAATGCCGGCTTTCTAGGCCATCCTGCCAGGGCAAACTCTGACTGTTTGAGGCAGGAGGGCCGGCTACCGAGAGAGGACTTGAGTGTTGTCTGTTGTAGCTCGCTGGCTGGCAGGGACCTTGCAGCCAGTACCTCAACCAGGAGGCTGGAAAGCTAAGGAATGGGCTACATCTAGCTGGCAAAGCCACGCCTTTAGTCCTACTGAGATTGCTTGGTGAATTAAAGACTCATGTGGTCAGAAGAAGAGAGATATACAGTAAAGAGAGATTCAAAGACAGAGAAAATTTCTGAATGGTTTAAACTGTGTTAAAAATATATGCAGACTAAAAGTTAAAATTCTTAAAGTAAACCTCTGTGACTTCAAGGTGTGGTAGCACACGCCTTTAATCCCAGTGCCTAGAAGGCAGAGACAAACAGATCTCTGTGAGTTCAAGGTATAGTAGCAAACACCTTTAATCCCAATGCCTGGGAGGCAGAGACAGGCGGATCTCTGAGAGTTCAAAGACAGCCTGGTCTACAGATATACGCTCAAAAAGCAAAAGGTTAACTTAGAAATGTCACAGCTTAGATTCTTAAGCGCCTAGTGATTTAAAGGCGCAAATCAAAAGTGCCCCTGGATAGTAAAAATTGCAGATTCACAATAGGACAGATTCAGACCACTAAATGAGTCACACTGTTGGATGAATGTACGTAGGCTTGGGAGAGAGAAGAAAAAGAATATAGAGAATAAAGTTAATGGTTTAAAAAGAAAAAAAGTAAAAGTAAAGTCTTTAAAGAGACAGAGTACAGATAGTTATAAAGAAAAATAAGCTACGTAAAAAATGGAAAATTCACAGAGAGTCTGGATTATGTACATTGTGTTTTCTTTAAAATTTTTGACTGTGAAGGAGCTAAGTACAGAGAGACATTTCATTACATGGGCTGCCAAGCTAAACCAGAATGGATATAAGGGTATTACGATTTCAGAATTTGGGTCTAAGGATATGATGCTTTGGAAAGGAGTTTCTTATTTTGTTTTCACAGAGGATGAGACCCTGTTCATTTCTTCAATTCCGATTTGGTATGATGGACCACGTCCTCCTGAAGGGTTGCTGTGAACATCTTCAGAAAATTGCTTTGCTCAACTGCCAACTGAGATGAAACTAGCACACAGGTTATACCATGAAAGACCTAATTAACGACGCCCCCATTCAGCAGGAAGCAGTTTGGAGAGAAAAAACTGTGCCCATGTTCCCAAATATAGTTTATAAATGTTCTTTTACATTTAAAGGGGGATATGATATAGACATGAATAATTTGCATTAGTATAGATTTTGCTTTATTGATAGAGATTTACGGTCAATTTTGTTATATGTATAAATGTTTCTGATGTAACTTTCACTTGATAACTGTTTTGTTATATGTAATTTTGCTATGTTAAAGTTAAAGCCTTTTTTTGTTTAAACCAAAAAAGGGGAAATGATGGAGGAAGGTCATTGGTTAAATAAAAAGGAACTCCCTCGGCCCATTTCATTGGTTAGAAGATAGGTGGGAGGAGCAGACAGAACAAAACGCTGGGAGGAAGAGGAAGTGAGGTCAGACTCGACAGCTCTGCTCTCGGGAGCAGACGCCGCAGCAGAGACGCCATGCTACCTGCTCCAGGGAAGACGCACGCTATGAAGCTCCGACCCAGGATGGACTTAGGCTAGAATCTTCCCGGTAAGACCGGTGCTATACAGATGATAAGAATTGGGCTAGTCCAGGTGGGAGAGTTAGCCTAGAAGATGCTAGGTAGAAATGAGCCTAACAGTGTTTAAATGAATACAGTGTCCATGTAATTATTTCGGGTAAAGCTAGCCGGGCAGGGCAGGCGGCTGGGGTGTTTGGGGATGCAGCCCCACGGCCGCCCATATTACTACAACAGTGCACATCTGGAGGTCAAAGGACAACCTCAGGTACTGGCCCTGGTCTTCCACCTTGTTTGAGATAGGATCTTTTGTTTTTCTCATAGATGCCAAGCTAACTGGGAGCTTCCAGGGAGTCTCTTGTCTCCTCCATCTCCCTGGAGCAGTGCTAGGATTATAGATACAAACTACTGTCACTAACTTTAGTGGGCTCTGGGGATTTGAACTCAAGTCTTCATACTTGCTTGCATGGCAAACACTTTATTCACTGAACTATCCCCAGACTCCACCTCTCAGATTTTTTTTTGACAACATAGGAACTCTAAACAGAGAAAGCCTGCATTTGTCCTTTGACAATGGCATAGTTAATTTAACCTAATATCCTCAAGTTTCTTGTGCGTGCATTTCCTTTCAGGGCTGTTCAGAATGTGGAGTGGGGGTGGGGCTGGAGGAGGCTAAACATCACAGAATCCCTGTTATCTGATAAAAACTGTCTCAGAAGTCCCTCGGTCCCTTTATCTGGACTTCTCCAGATAGAGCATGTTTCTAACAGTAACTGATGTGAACACACAGTAGGGGCTGCCAGCCTAAAACCTTGAGGACAGCGTAAACTGGTCAGAACAGCTCCTGTGCTGATTATGAATACGGGTTCAAAAGATGCTGGGTTCTAAAAGGACGCACTGAAACCAAGGATATGAAACTTAACCACAGATCAGTGTATTGGGCTAAAATTAGGCTAGATGGCACATGCACATGCAGGCGCACACACACACATCAGCCGCAGCACAGGATGGAGCGAAGGGAAGAGCCGTGTGAGCAGGGACTGTGGTTCTTAATTGACCGCAAGCTCAGTCTGAGTCAACAGCGGGATGTGGTCACCAAATAAATGATTCATGTCATCCAGGAGTGCATTAAGAGATGCAGCCTGCAGGAAATAGCTCCTCCGAACCCTAGATGGTTAGGCCACACCTGGAATGCTCTGTTCAATTCAGTGCCATGGGTTACAAGGGATAAAGCTGGAAGCTGTTTGGCAGGTGAATGACATAGAAAATATGTCACCCAAGGAGCAGGGTGTATCTGGAAATGCAGCATCCTTGTAGGGGAGCAAGGGAGATGACTTTGAAATCAGTAAAGCTTGCTTTGGTGTGGAGTCAGAAATCAGAATCATAACTCAAAGGTGGGAGTTGTGAGGCAGGACGTGTGGTAGCAAAACAGTGTTGTTATTGTTGGACTTCTGAGACAATCAGTGGTCTGCTTCAGAGTGAGTTCCCTGTCGCTTGAGGCAACTAGAGTTGTTTTAAGGCTGGGCAGGCACAGTGGCACATGTCTTTCATTCCAGTATTCAGGACACAGAGGCAGGTGGATCTCTGTAAGTTCAAGGCCAGCCTGATCTACACAGTGAGTTATAGGATAGACAGGGCTGTGTAGCTGGATTCTGTCTCAAAAAAAAAAAATGCTGTTTCAGGGGTCTGGGGAGATGGCTCAGTTAGCAAAGTACTCACTGGGCAAATGTGAGGACCTGAGGTCAGCTTCCTAGTGCTCATTTAAAAGGTTACACTGCAGCACATGCGTGCAGTCCCAGCACCAGGAGACAGATACAGGAGGATCCTGGGACTGGCCAGGCAATCTGACTCTAATTGGTGAGTTTCAGGTTCAGAGAGGCCCTGTCAAAATAAGATGAAATTATAATCTCAAAACAGTAAGAGATAATAAAAATAGTAAGACAGTAACATGGGGCATGATAACAGAAGACCCCCAATGACGACCTCTGGCTTCTACAGGCTCATGCTCACACACACACACACACACACACACACACACACACACACACACACACACACACACACGGGCAGGCATTCATGTCCACACGTGTACATGGAATTGTTTTAGAAAGGCTAGATGGGGGATTTTTGCAATCCCCCCGAAAGAATATTTGCCCAGGTCTTTAGACATTGTTGATAATCTCAACCTGGGGGAAGAAAGATATGATTGGCTTGTGAAAAGGAGAAGCTAGGGGTATTGTTAACAGTACCTTGCAATACAAGAGACAACCTTGAAACAAAGAATGAGCCATCTCAGATTGTCCACAGCACTGAACCTGAGAAAGCACAGTGATGGCCAGAGGAGCTTGTAGCTGGTGAGAGCTCTAAAGCAAGGAAACTTAAAATCCAGTAGGTGGAACTTCCTGATGGTCAGATGACTTAAGTAGCCAAATGGGCATCTTCCTCCAGAGAGATCCTAACTTTGGGATATCCGACGTGAACAAAGACTGAGCCAAAGCAACCGTCCATTGTCCTGAACACAGACTGAGTGTTATCAGGGGATGGGGGAGCATTCTCAAATGCTCAAACCTAGAACTCTTCCTGGAAGACGGTAATCTAGTAAAGCCAGGCTGGGGCTGAGCAGGCGTAAATTAACATCTCTCCCTACACCATGATGCTGGCTGGTGCTCCGGGGGGAGAACCACTGAGTGCGCTCAATGACCTCTACAAGCCTGAAACCTCAACCTTGGCAATGACTCACTCCTGGCCTCGCAAACAAGTCTATGTAAATCCTCAGCTATGCTCTGAAATAGAAACAGATAACCCGAGAGCTGCGGGCTGGGAGTAGCTCTTTACACGCAGAGTTGGAATTACACTGAAGCCGCAAGCTTCTGCCATGCAAGAGGTAAAAGGAAACATTTTCCAGGTTCCACTTCTTTTTCGGGCTCAGTCAACATGTGATGTTTGCTTAAATAACCTCAGAAAGCAGCTTATGTGCTTGTGTGAAAGTCCTCAGTTTCTAACAACAGATATCAAAGCTGCCGGTTTAAGCTTGAAAGAAACCTATTAAATGGATATTGGGACAGCATCAGCAGGTTCAAAATATGCCTGGTTTCTGATGTATCAATGCAGTGACTTGCTAGACAACCAAAGAGATTAAACTTGTATTAGTATACAAAAGGTCCATGATATAAAGGTTCGTGAGAAAATTAGGTTATACAACAGGACTGAGTTGTGATAGGATTTCCTTTGCTAAGGTCACACGTTTGTGTTTATTTGTATGGTTAGGTACAGAATAGATGCAAAGCAGAATGGAGCATAGCTTTGAATGTAAAATATACTGTTACATCGAAAACTTTCAGAAAAGTGAGAAAAATATGAGTTCTTAGACCCAGCTCCAAAAGCATTAGTCTATAAAAGGAAAAGTTGGTGAGTTTGACTTCACCAAATGTTAGAAGACTTTCTCTTCAAAAGACCCTACCAAGGAGCTGGAGAGATGGCTCAGCTGATTTTTGCAGAGGATCAGGGTTCAATTCCCAGCACCTCCAATGGTGTCTAACAACCATCTCTTAGTCCAGTTCCCTCAGATACACATACGTCTCAGGCTTCCTCCAGCCCCAGGTACATAGGAGGAGCACAGACATACGTGCAGGCAAAACTCCCATAGACATAAAATAGAAATCAAATAAAAAGACTCTGTGAAAAGAATGAGAAGGCTGCAGACATAAAAAGAAAACACTTGCAGACCATGTGTCTAGAAAAGGACCGTGAGAATATATAAAGACCTCTTAATACAAGATTTAAAAGTTCAACCTAGAGAATGTCTGAAAGGCATGAAGATACATTTTACCAAAAGGACACAGGTGTGGGAAGCAGGCACACAAAAGGATGCTAAGCATTATTAACCATGAGAAAAATGTCCCCTGACTCTGTAGCACTGCCAAAATCAAAAAGCAGTGACAACGGCGAATGCTGTGGACGTGGAGAAAGTGGACGCCATGAAAGGTTTTAAATGGGTTGGTTCCTCAGCAAGAGTTTGCCTGTTTCTTTTGAGGTAAACATTCAAGTTGCTACTTGATTCACAATTGAGCTCATGGGCATTTATTTATCCACAGAAATGAAAGGTTATGTCCACACTAAAGCCTCTGCACATACACACATAGCGACTTTATTTGTAATCGGCAAGTACCATGACTAAAGAAATCGCAGGGTAACCATAGCACAAACGGGAACAAACTGATGATGCATGCACCATATGAAATTGTGCCATTTATGAAAAGGGCCAGTTCCAAGATATTGCATAGCAAGTGATTCTATGTGTGCAATCGGAGAACACGTTCCTCGTTAGTGTAAGGAATGGCATGGGAGAAAGGTAGGAAATCTCATTAAAAGGCAGCATGACAAATTTCAATGGAGGCCGGAGTCTCAATTGTTTACCCTGAGCCCATGCCAGGCTGCTACAAGCTGAGATCACCCAAGAACAAACCATTCAAAGGAACTTCCTGGTAATCCAAGCACTATAGATAGAAACACCTGCCAGCATACAATCACCAGGAAACCCTAGATGAATGTCAGCCAATCAGGGGTCTTAAACCTCAGAAACCCCTCACTCCCACCTTTACTACTATAAAATTCCAATTCTAATTGAGCTCGGGGCTCTCCGGTTATTCCAATACATTGGACGTGTGGAGAGACCGAGTTTGCAAACTTGATTAAAATAAAGGCTCTTATCTTTTACATATGGGACTCAGTCTCCTTTGTCGGTTTTTGTGGGGACCCCACAGATTTGGGCATAACATCTGTCACTCAAGACAATCCTTCAACTCTAAGCACTTGTAAAATAAGATTGGCATTTGCATTCCCATACCAAGAGTAAGGAACAAGAGTATGGTGGGGAAAGACTGGGCCAAAGAGCAAAATCTAGCAGAAGAACCTCTAACCCCCAAAGTTCCAGGTCTACCATCTGAGGCTTGTGGTGGAGTCATCTAGACCCTGATGGTCTTGGGCAGCCCCACCCCTCCATCTATGATGCTTATAGCACATGTGACCTATTTGCTGGTCTGGCTCTGCAAACTTCCTGTGGATTCAACATCCCTGGGTCACCACTGCAACTTAAGCTTTGTCTTTCAGCTTCTTGTAACAGTCAGTCACCGGGGCCTCCTTAGATAGAATCTAACCCGTCACACATTGCCAGGCCTCAGTGACTTTCTGGAACCTTGATTTGCAAGCCTTCATGACCCCTAATGAATTTTGCATGTCTGCAAAATCAGCAACACGGGGTTGATGCTGTCAAGTTCTGCTGCCAGTTTCTGAGGTAGCCTGGCTCCCTTCTTCCATATCTGTTGTGGCCTCTGAGCACCCTGACCACAGAACCCAGGCCGACCTTTTCCTAGGCAGCTGCTCCTAAGCATGGACTTCTTCAGCGAGGTTCTCAGTCACAGTCTCTTTCTTGAGTTTGTATTTCCGTAAGAGGGACTCTTTAATGGGGAGAGTCCTACATTCAGGGAACCTTTGCTACTGCCGCAGTGCAGAACAAGCTGGTTCCTCTTTAACGATGACAGTCTCCTTAGCAATCACAGCCGCTTTCTCTGTGCTTGCTTGCCGTCCTGTGCAAAACAACACAGGAAACCGTCTGAGCGTTTCTAGTTGTAAGAGAGTCCGAGAAAGTGAAATTTGACGCTTTCCCCGTGCAGAAGAGAGTGAGCTTTGTCTGCTGCCAACAATGACGTGCAAGAAGGTCCATTCTTTATGCACAAAATAAGAGAGAATGTCCACCGCACTGGTTAGCGCTTGAACATTATCTGCAGTTCACCCAGACTCATGAATAACAATGATGATAATGGCAGCTGGAGGCTAACCTTTTCTAAGTACTCACTTGTGCCTGCCGCACTAGGCAATCTCCGTACATCCATTCTTACTTAATTTTCATAACAATTCCAAGATGTAATCCTCATTGTTATTATTACCCCCAACAGAGATTAAAGCCGAGGTGCTAAGAGATTCCATTAATATGGTCAGGGTCACCTGGGAAGTAAGAGCAGCCAGACTCTGAGCTCAGGTTGACCAGGCTCCTAGATCTACAGCTAGGAGGGCAAATTGGGAGATGACTTTAGACCAGAACATTAAAAGTTAGATCCGTTCCTGACAAAGAATCTAATATGGCGCAAGTGTCGCATCTGAGTCCTGCTACCCGTTAGTGAGTTCTCTGCTGGGTGTGTCCTTTGGGGCAGGTAATCAAGATGAGTTCAAGGTGATTTAACAGTGGGCCTGCCTGCTTTCCTCTCACCAGGTTTTTTGGTTTTGTTTGTTTGGGGCCAGGATTCACAGAGGTTGCAGTTGTAGAGCTAGGGCTAAGGACTCGCAGTGAAATGGAAGCCAGCATAGCGAGAGACTGGGGAGTGAAACCATGCTGCTGACAGAGAGAAGACTTCTCTCACCTTCTCCCTCTTCCTTCCCCATGTATCAGGTACAGGTTGATGAAGAGTCCGAGAATAAGGATAGAGAAATGCAGGTTCTTGAAATAGGAATGTAGAAATAAAGAAGCCTAGGAGAATGAGAGCAAGCTGTTGGCAGCTCTCTCGGAACCTTAAGGATTAACTATTAACAGTGGGTTACTTTGCTTTACAACCCATGGCTCTGTCTGCAGGGCTGACGCGGCCCTCTGCAAACTGAGGATCAGCTTTTAGATAACCCCCAGCCACTCATGACCAGCAGCTGATGTGAGGTGAGTTAACTTTTAAACACTGGGATGTACCTGACTTTGTGGTTGTGCATTGTCCCGTATCCTTCCCTGCTAGGCACAACTGGCAGTATCACGGGAGTGTAGAGCTTTGGTGAACACAATCAGAAAGTGCAGAGAGAAACAGTGGACTAAATACAAACACTAGTTTAACTGAAAACCCTTGTTAATGGAAATTATAAGAAAGGCAATTGCATCTGAGTTTTATCTTGAGATTGTAAAACTTCTTTTGTTCATGCCTATTGCTTGCTTCTTGCTATAAAAAGGAGAGTTTGGAAACAGCCCATTGCCATAGCCACACACAGAAGCCCATCTCTGGCTGTGGTTACAGATATAGCTGATAAGCTTTCTATGTCCTATGGAGATTTTTTCTTTTTCTGGAATGAAGTTTGCTTCTGGTTTAATAGACTTTGGTGGTCCATCCCCCATCTTTGCATGGCCCCTGTGGACCCGACAGTTGAGAGTCAGATGTTTCTTGCATTCATTAATGTAGGAAACATTTTTCAATTTTCGCCATTTGGCTCAAGGGCTTTGGATTCGTTTGGTCTCAATTAGTTATTTCCTCATCTCTGTGATCAAATCCCTGAAAGAACTCAAAGGCAGAAGGGTTTGTCTTGCTCATGGTTGTAGTGTTCATTCCACCATCATTGGCTCCATGCTCTTGGGCAGAACGGCTTGGCAGTGGGAGCAGAAGAAGAGGGCTCTTTGCTTTATGGTGGGCCGGAAACAGGAGAGGATGCAGGAATCAGTCTGGGAAGACATGTCCCAGTGACATACTTCTGGTAATGAGGCCACACCTCCTACCTTTCACCACTACTCTGTAATGACATCATAGGGCTACATCCATGAATGAATTTTATTAGCGCCCTTGAGATCTAATCAACCCTGGAGATACAGCACAGACATTTATCTCCTTGTAGTTTCTCAGTTCTATGAGGTCTAAATAATCATGACTAACAGTACCTGGGGCTTTTGAGCTGAGTGACTTGGAGGGTTAATCCAGGTGCTTCAGGGGTGTGATGGAGGTGTCTTATTGCTCACATTGAAATGCCTAAGAGAGGAGCTGCCTAGCCTGACCTCCTAGCAGGCTACACTAGAAGCTCAGCACAGCTGTGGTCCAGGCCTGCTGAACTAGAAAGAGCACTTCATGAAGAGGGTTTTGGTGCTAGATGGTTGACCTGGCTTAAAGATAGAAGAATTCCAAATCATATTCAAGCATACTTCTGGGTACAGCTAAAACAGGGAGATGGGCCGGTAGAGGCTCTCACTAGGAAGAAAAGCCAGCATTGGGCTGGCTTCCCCAACTGTTTAAGCACCAAGAAAAAAATCAGCTATCTCTCACACAGTCACCAATTGCAAAGAACATTGTTCTGTTATAAGCATCTTTCCGTTCTTTTGATTGCTTCACACGATACTAAGCTGGTGCTAAAATATCATTTCTTTACCTCTTATGTTTATTCAACTTTTAGACAAAGAAAGATGAAGTCTCAAACCCAGCCCCTAGCAGGAAATGGTATCTAAAGAATGACATAACACTGTTTGGTGTGTATCCTATGTTTTAAACTTATCTTCAATTTTGGAAAATGACACTGGTCTTTTGATTTTAGTAATACACAGAGGTCTGCATCCTAGTCAGTTTTAACTGTCAAGCTGATAGTCTAGACCAGTGGTTCTCAACCTTCCTAACGCTGCGATCCTTTAGTACAGTTCCTCATGTTGTGGTGACCTCCTGTCTTAGTTAGGTTTCTATTGTTTGAATGAGACACCTTGATCATGGAAAAAAAAACTCTTATAAAGAAAGCATTTAATCAGGGTGACTCACTTATAAGTCAAGGTTCAGTTCATTATCATCACAATAGGGAGCATGGCAGTGTGCAGGCAGATATGGTCCTGGAGAGATAGCTGAAAGTCCTACATCTTGCAGGCAACAGGAAGTCAACTGAGACACTGGGCAGTATCCTGAGCATAGGAAACTTCAAAGCCCACCCCCCACAATGACACACTTCCTCCAACAAGGCCATACCCACTCCAACAAAGCCACACCTCCTATGAGATTACGGGGCCAATTACATTGAAACTACCACACCCACAACCATAAAATTATTTTGCTGCTAAAAAAAATTCATCCCTGTAATTTTGCCACTGTTATGAATCGTAATGTAAATATCTGCTTTGCAGGATATCTGATATACGACCTTCAAAGCAGCCATGACCCACAGTTCAGAACCTCTGTCTAGAGTCCTCTGAAAAGAGACTCTCAGTTGAGGGATTACCCACATCAGATTGGCCTGTGGGGCATGTTTGCAGAGGATTGTCCTGATTGTTAGCTGCTACAGAAGGGCCCAGCCCACTGTGGGCGGCACCATTCCCTGTGTAGGTAGTCTTGGGATGTGTTAGAAACCTAGCTAAGCACGAGCCTCTGACCAAGCTAGTGAGCAGCACAGCACCCCCCATGGTTTCTTCTTCAAGTTCTTTCCCTGACTTCCCTTGGCAGTGAGATGAAACTTACGAGTTGACATAACCCTTTCCTCCCCTACGTGCTTGTGCTCAGAGTCTTTGTTATAGCAACAGAAACGAAACCAGAACAGTATCTAAAGAACGAGAGATAGCCATGGTGGCACAGGCCTGCCACCCCAGCACCCAGGAGTTCAAGGGAGCATTGCTATGAGGTCAAGGCTATCTTGGGCTGCAGAATAAGGTCGTGACTCAGAACAAAAACACGGACACAGAGATGGAGCCCTGATACAGAAACAGTGTGGCAGATACACGTGCCAGTGTGAATGACAGAATTTCAGGAACAGCATCTTGGGCTACTGGAATGTCCCCCCCCCCCCGCCAGTTCCTCTCTCTTAGGGATCTTAGTGAAGTAAAAGTGGCCCAGAAACTTGGACACCACAATAAACATTATCTCTGTGTTTCCCCTCCTTTTGTTCTATATTAGTGTGCTCCTCCTTTAGTGTGGTAGCGGCATCTGAAGTGAACCATGGTGTCGTCTTCCAGCTCACAGCCATAGACAGGGAAAAGCGGGGGCAGGAAGGCGGATAGGGATTATGGAATAGATAGTCACTGTTGAAAATGGAGAAGCATTTTCAAGGTCTGCAGCTTAGCCCCAAGCCATCACTATGTGAGCAAGGAGGAGCAAAAAAGTTGTTTGTGTGAAATGGAGTGTAAACTGTCAACTTGTTATTGAGGTGGAGGAGAAGGCAGCAGAGATTGGAGGGAGGGTAGAAATAAGCTACAGGGACAGAAGGAGGTACCCACTTAAGGATCAGTAGCCCCCCCGCAAGTGGGAGACTCTGTAGGAGTTTGTCTGCCTTTATTTATACAATACCAGATAACGCCGCAGCTCACACTCGGTGTTTGCCGCCGCCACCCCCATCAACAGATGGAGGTAATAAAGAGGCTAAAAATGGAAACTCAGACTGGTGTGTAGCTTTGTTATGGCAGTTTGTCACAGAACAGTCAAGAATCCTCGAGTAAGTGTGCCCGTCAAGGTTGCTCATGGCCCCTTGTGTACCAAATCAAACAGACGCTTTGCTGGTGGGGCGCTCACATGCCCCGGGGAGCCCATCTCTTGGGAGATACGGTCAGCCGCTGCCCATTTCTGACCAGCGGGACACAAGCAGTGGCCTGGCTTCCCTGGGGTTTCTTTGAGGGCCGTTATTAGCAGCATTGGTCAATAGCCTGCATAATTAATCAACTTAAAGGGAGTTCTGGTTAGCAATGGATCTTGACCCCGACTGCACATAAGAATTATCCATGGAGTTTTAAAATGAAAACCAACCCCAGAGACCTCATACAAGACCCACGGAATTGATTCCAGCGAGGCCTGGAATCCAAGAGGATTTTTTTAAAAATCTCTGCAGGTGATTTTAAGATTTATTTTTTGTTATTTTGTATTGTTAAGTGTGTCTATACACATGGGTACCAGTGCCCACCTTGGCGGTGGATCCCTTAAGCTGGAGTTGCAGACAGCAGTGAGCATCTGGTGTTTATCAGGTAACTGGACTTGACTGTTGTACACGAGCACTGTGTGCGTGCACGGCTCTCCAACCCTCTCCAGGTGGTTTGAACGTGAAGCCAGGACTGAGGCACGAGGCTGGCGGGTTAAAGGGACAAGTTCACACAGGCTTGCCTACTACTGCTCTCCTTTCATCTCTTGTCTGTGATCCGCCTTTGCCTGGCTAACTCTGAACTGGGAGGGAAGAGAGCAGAAGACTACAAGACGGTCAAGTAAAAAGTCACCGAGTACAGGATTGCCTTTAACATGGCTTCCAATTACATACACCTGCAATGCGATGAGATCAGAGAAACCCCTTCTTTACACAAACCTTTGCACACATTTAGAATCTATTTTCTTAGAATTAACCCTTATTCTGGGGTAAAAAGTTGCAGATGGTTTCTAAAGTTCATGACACTCACCATCAAATTATCTTGCAGAACCGCTATTCCGATGTAATAGCTCAAGTTTTTAAGCTCTTTCCCCATAAGCCTATTGCTTATCATTTAAACGCTATCAGCCAGCTTGACAGCTGATCAGTTCTATTTAACGTCTGCTTGTGACTTTAGTACTGTTTTTCCCCTCGTGCATTTCATCGTTTCTTCTTTTCCAAAACAGCTCTTTCTGTGCTAGGTTGATTTTTCCCCCACTGTGGTTTGTGTTTCTTATTCATTTCTAAAGCGCTTGTTCATTGAGAATATTAAAGCTCTGTTTGATATTTGTGACTGATAATTTTCCTTGGCATCATGGTTCGGATATAAAGTATTTCCTCAGATGTTGGAGGCCTGGTCCCCAGCTGCAATTTTAGAAGATGGAGTTTGGCTGGGGGTTCGCGAGAAGGTGCCTTTGAAGGCAAGACCCTGACTCTGATTCATATCCTCCTCCTCCTTCTCCTCCTCCTCTTGCCCTCCCCCCGTCTCTCCCTCTCCCTCTCTCCCTCCCCCTCCCCCAACTCTCCTCCCTGTGCCTTCAACCATACTACTCTGCTCCAGTACTCCTGACCCAGGAGCAACAGACCCAGGCGACTACAGAGCCAAAATGAATCTTTTATCCTTAAATTTGTTCCTCCTGGGCATTTGTCACAGTGACAACAATTTGAATACATTTGCTTTAAATTTCATTGGAGGTTCTCTGTTTTCACTTTGCTTCAATACACAGATATATAATAGTCACTTGGGTAAACTTAAAACGTTTATCCTTCGCTGCTCTCTTGTTTACCACTATATTTACAGTGTTCTCCAAATGTTATTAAAATTATTTCATGGCTTAATTTCTAACATTAAAGCTTTAATGCATGTGGGATTTGTTAGGTGGACATATTGCACTGTCTCTAGCCACCGCACGCCCATTCCATCCTACACCGGAGAGGAAGCCCCGTGTGCTTTGTACCTTTGATCTGTCTGCCTTGCTTTGGTCTAATTGCATTGCTTTGATTATTGTTACTTTATCATCTAAAACTGGCAAAAGCATGTCCTTCTTCATGGTTCTTCTGATTTAAATATCTTTTTAAAAATCTTGCTAAGATTGTTGTCGAAACATGTGAAGACAATATTATTTGTAAACATTGAGGCGTAGAGTCGCAGAATCAGACAGAGATGAGGGATGGAACGGTTTATTTCGGTGAGGAGAGAGGACCATCCGACAGTCGTTCTTGGACAGTTGCTTATCCAACTGGAAACAATTTGAGAGCATTGTCTCAGATTACACAAAAACATACATTTCAGGAAACTTGGCAAAGTCAGTGAAGAGAAAGATTCCAGGAGAGAAATTTCAAATGTTTAGAAACATATAAAAATGTTCTCACACTCAGCAATAGAGGAATACACATAAAGCCAGCAATTGCACATCTACTATTTTCTGTATGATCTGAATTTGCAGTTCTGGGGTCAAACCCAGAACCTTGAACACTCTTAGAAAGAGCGCTGCTATTGAGCTTTGTTGGAAGGCTTTGGGGTTCTGAGGCACAGTCTTCCTACGTAGCTCAGACTTGCCTGAAACTCCCTATACAACCAAGGCTAGCCTCAAGTATGAGCTCTCCTCACTTCTACTGAATTTAACAATCTAGTAGCAGACATGTACCACTACATCCAACTCAAAGATGTATTTTAAATCTAATTTCTTACTTTGCCGAGTTGAGATTGGATGGAATTGCTGGGAGTGTGGCTTAACATGGCTACTTTGAGAGGAATTATTGAAATTAAAAACCATGCATATCTCACACTGGGAGACAGTAAATGCCCTTTACTGATGGAGCATCTCATGTCCACTCCCAGGACAAGCAGAAGCAGGGCTCCATGGGCTGTCTGAGTTCTTTGGTTGGGAGACAGCCTGGACCTCTAGAATGTACTCTTGACCCCTGTGTCCCAGGCCACTTCTCCTCAGCTTCATGTTCATGGAACCAGCCACCATGTTAGTGATGGGCACGTAAGAAACAAGTCCGGTGCTAGGCAGGCATCTGGCCTAACTGGCTGAGAATACGTGACTGATCTCTATGTCAAAAGAGGTTCCCCAAAGCCACCTAAGAATTAGAATCTCAAGAAATTGAGGCTGAACTGCCACTTGCCTTCCAAATATCTACCTTCTTTTTGAAGGAAAATTCCAACCAGTTGATAATTTTGTCCATCAAAAGTGGTTATGTCCTACCGTGCAGCCAGGTGTTGCTGTGCACTTAAATTCTTTAAATTAAAAAATGCAACTACTTATCTATCTATGTATCTATCATGTATGTATGTATGTATGGATGAATGTATGTATTTATCTGTCTGTCTATGTCTCTCTCTCTCTCTCTCTCTCTCTCTCTCTCTCTCTCTCTCTCTCTCTCTTTGTGTGTGTGTGTGTGTGTGTGTGTGTGTGTGTGTGTGTGTGTATGGTCACAAGTACCACTGCATGCAAATAGAAGTCAGAGGACCACTTACAGGTGTCTGTTTTCTCCTGCCCTGGTGTGGTCATTCAGGTCATTAAGTTTGGCAGCAGGCACCTTTACCCACTGATCCATCTTTCTGTCCCCCACACGATTAAATTCTAACAAATGAAAAGTGTGCAGATGGTTTTGCTCAGAAGGAGGCAGCACCCCTTCTTCCATCCCCCAAGCCGTCGTTTCACTGAAGAGCCAGCCTTTGAGAGAACCTTAGCACCCATCATCTGGGAGGAGGTGGGGTACCTTCAAAGCTGCAGAGGCTGGAAGCAGCTTGGGGGGCTGACACCACTAAACTCCACACAGACCCAGACTGCCTTCTATTGGACAATCTTGAAATGAGATAAATTTATATCTTATTCAAACTATTGTTGTTGTTGGGGGGGTCTTCAGTCAGATGTAGCTAAATTTCATCCCAAGTGTTACCAACTAGAGACAGCAGACCTGTGATAGAGTGCCTTGCAGAGACTTGAGTTCAGCCCATAGGCGTCACTATGTCGTGTGAGCAAATTAAATTACAGAGCACCCTAGCACTCAAATGTGTCTCTCACCATAGCATGCACACATGTCTCTCAAAGCCCCCCTGAAACACAGAGGTGTTGTCCCATTTATATGTATATGAAATATCTTTTAAAAGAACACAATTATATTGCTTAAACGATGATAATGTTAAAAAGTTTAGGGGTGATGAGAATGCATTAAAAATATGTTGGGGAGCTGTCAAAAGCAACTGCATCTTCGTCTGCTCTACTCCGCATTTTCACCTTAGGAATGACACAAGCTGTTTGGACAGAATAAATTAGGTAGGTCCCCCACAGCCCAGCTCCTGAGCTCCTTAAACTGTTTTTATGCCTGCTGCTTGCCACCTGTGGTGACCACAAAACTGCCAGGGCTGGAGACTTGGATGTGGAAAAGCAACCTCTCTGGCCAAGAGAGATAGTTCAATGGGCGCCACCTGAGGGCCTTTTCTTTGGCGAAGTTCAAGGCTCTTTCGGGAGCCGTCTGTTGTGTGCATTGTGTTTTCACAATAACCACAGCGAAGTGAAGGACACAGAGGCATTAATCCACAAGGAAGAAAATTGAGAGGGCACAACAGCAATGTCAAGATTACAATACAAAATCGGAAGCAGGGCCAGGCACTGCAAAGCCAGCAAAGCTGCCACTACAGTCTAGAACAGGAAGTTCTTTCTCAGACAAGTAACTAAAAGTTCTGTGCCGAGAGGTATCACACCGTATGGGAAGCAGGGGACGTATGGGTTGAGGATTGTGATCCGACTTCAGTTACTTTTGCATTGTTGTCACCAAAACAACCGAGGGAGTGTTGCTTATTTTGGCTCATGGTTTCTGAGGGTTTGGTTCAGGCTCCTTGTCTCCATGGTCTTGGGCAGAGCCTCATGGCAGTGGGAAGGCTGCCCCTCACTTCATAGTGGACAGAAACAGAGAGGCGAATCCTGGGAATAATCTCACTGTCTTTTTTTCTCCTTTTGTTTTGTCCACGTTCCCAGGCCGTGAGATGGGGCCATCCATGTTCATGTTGGGTCTTCCCCTTTATCAGTCCCCTCTAGAAACATGGACACGAACACATCAGAGGGAGCTCACTGATGCCCTAGGTGATTCTAGGTGCAGTAGAGTTGACAAGAAAATCAATCATTATCCTTCTACTGCCACCACCAAGTAACCCTTGCCGTGTGCACGGTCGGGCAGCAGTGTGACTTCCTCTCTCGTTACTTATTCTACAGGAAAGTAAGAAGACCCCATTTTGGGTGACCCCGGACTGGTACTAAGGGTCAAGTGTCAACATAAAGTGAGGAAGATTAGTTTCCCAACATGGTTTGTATGATTACAACTTTCCAAACATAGCAGGCATGTAGGGAATTATCATGACAGCAAGCAAACCTCCTTGCCCCAGTACTAAATGATTTCCTTAAGTTAAAATGACCAGACATACTCATTAAAATTGACAAAAGGACTAGTTAAAAAGCAAACCCACCAAAATTTAGTGTGGCATTCTCTCGATACTTGTGGCTACCTCTGGATTTGCACAAAGCTTTATTAATTTTAACTGAACAGGAAACAATTTCTGTTTTGCTGTGTGTGTGTGTGTGTGTGTGTGTATGCGCGTGCACACACACACACACACACACACACAAGTCACGACACAGGCGGTGGTTAAAGGACAGGGAGTTTGCTCTCTCCTACTGTGTAGTCCTGGGGACCTAACTGAAAGAATCAGGCATGGCTGTGTGTGCCTTCACCTGCTGAGTCATCTTACTGGCCCCACACCTGGCTTTTTATGTGGGTGCTGGGGATGAAATTGAGGTCCTCATGCTTGTATGGAGAATGCTTTACCAACTGGGCCACCTCCCAAGTGCATACTTCTTGTTTTCTGTGTCTGTATAAATCTATTAACATCAGTATATTTGGTCTTCTTGAAAAGAAAAAGAAAATCATTCAATTTACTTATGGGTCTCCTGACAGATATTTTTGTTAACTACTAAGCTTTTAATGAAATAGGTTTTGAGTCTGTTGGTTGTCTAAGAAGAGTGTGGGGCAGAGTGGAGGGGAATGACCTAGGAATCAGGCACCGTTCCCTTTGGCTTATTGTATCAGAAGACTTCCAGCGTTATTGGCAAGTCTTTAGCCCCAGAATGGAGCTTCTGAGTAAGTTCAGAAGCCACAGACAGCTTTGAATAGCCAAACCCAGCTTGCTTTTGAAACTGGACTTAAGACCTCCTTGGGGCTCTAATGACGTCTGTCCAGAAAGCTGAACTGCTCTAGGTATTTCAAACAAAAGAAGTCTGTGTGGGGGAACTAGATCCAAAAGTGATGGAAGGGTTGGAGGAGGGAAAGGAAAAGTTAGAGTTACTTTAAAAACATTAAGCACTGCAGGAATTACTCCCGGGCTGTGGGAACAGAAAGGAAGGTGATGTTAAAAGCCCACAGTTGCTGCAGGAAGTGATTGCTGGAGACACACTACTGTTACCATGGTCACATTGTCTGAGGGGCTGTTACACTGGTGAAGCACAGCCTGTGAGTTCTGTGGGGCTGAGTCTAAAGGTATGCCTGCTGCAAGCACCATGCTATGTGACCATGAGTTAGGAATTTAATCACCACTGCTGTTACTGCTAATGTTATATATAAACAACCTGTCTTTTCCCTGTCTGTCTATTTTCTTGTCTCCTTCATGGACTTCCTTTCAGTGAACTTAACTAAAAACCACATGGCAGTGGACTCTGGGAAATGCAGTTTTCAGTGATATGGCAACTTTCAAACCAAAGGGCAACATGGGAGAGTGGGAAAGGAAGAGAGGAAGAAAGAGAGGGGGGTTACAGTACTGCCTCTGGAATTCAGATGAAAAAGGATGGTGGTTTGGATGGGATGACAGCAATGGGATATCTGCTAAGCAATGTGGTAATTAATATAGTTTCTGTGTGATTACTCGGAACATAGGTGGCCAGGAAATGTAAGAGCAGCCTCCAACTACCCACCGTCTGGGGCATGGATCTACTTAAGACCAAAAAAAAAGCTTAAGAAAAAACCGGGGGCTTCTAGACCCACAAAAAAACTAATGTAAAGCGCAGATTCTTGGTAGCCACATTATTTTTTTCAGATAGGCTGTGTTTGCTGGCAGCAAGCAGAGGCATGGCCCCTTTAAAAGAAGGCTTCTTGACTCAGCATTAGCAGCAAAAACTGTGTGGCTTTTTTGAGAGACAGCTTCCTGATTCGTGCTGGAGGCACGAATAGCTCTGGATCTTTCAGAAGGCCAAACACTTGAATGAAGTTTGTAGGCAGTATGCTGCAAGCTACTTGGTGGTGGCATGGGCCAACTGCTTCCCAGAGTTGAAGTGGTGAGGATGGCTCCTACCTGGTGGTCCCAGAGTTGGTGGTGAACTACCATCACCATGTAAAAGGCTGAGAGAGGTGGAGCTGATTACCATATTAAAATGTGCCTTGTCAGAAAAGGATTTCAGATACACAATAGGACAGATTCAGACATAAAAGATCTCTAAACAAGACACAGTGTGTTTTAAAAATATATGTAGGCTTGGGAGAGAGAGAACAAAGAATATAGACAGTTATAAAAAGACATAGATTAGAGGAGTAAAGATAACAAAATAAATATTAAAAAGTAATAGAGTAAAAAAAGCCACATAAAGATGAAAAATACACAGAGAATCTGGATTATCTATATTAGTGTGTTTTCTTTGAAATTTTTGACTGCAGAGAGACATTTGATTCTGGGGGCTGTTAATCTAAACCAACATATGATGTGGGAGTGTCATATATCAATCTGTTGATTTCATTGGTTAAGTAATAAACAAACTGCTTGGGCTCATAGCTTAGAACATAGGTGGGTGGAGTAAACAGAACAGAATGCTGGGAGGAAGAGGAAGTGAGATAAGACGCCTCAGACAGAGACACCATGCTCCGCTCTCCCAGACAGACGCGATTCAGCTCCGACCCAGGATGGACATAAGCTAGAATCTTCCCAGTAAGCGCACCTTGGGGTGCAACACAGATGATTAGAAATGGGCTAAATTAATATGTGAGAATTAGCCTAGAAGAGGCTAGAGAGAAATGGGCCAAGCAGTATTTAAATGAATACAGTTTGTGTGTTGTTATTTCGGGCATAAGCTAGCAGGCGGCCGAGGTGCTGGGGATGCAGCCCCGCCACTCTTATCACTACAAACATATATATTTCAAAGGTATCTTGACTTTAACATTTGTGTCTAAGGATATGTTCTTTGGAAAAGAACTTCTGCTTTTGTTTCCACAGAGGATGAGAACTTGTGAATTTCTTCCAGACTAATATGGTTTTATGGAACAAGATCATTAAGCTGAAAGGTCTCCATGAACCCCAAAATAGTTTGCCCAACAAAGAGCAAGAAGCAGACTGGAGAAAACAACATTCAAATTCCCAAAATGATTGCTTATAGATGTTTGTTTTCATTTAAAGGGGGTTGATTATAAATGGTTAAATGGTCATGGTCAATCTCTTTATAAAAAATGGGGGTAGATATGATATAGAGATGAATACTTTACATTGGTATGAACTTTTATTTATTGATACAAATTTAAGGTCAATTTTGTTATATGTATATTTCTACTCTTGTAGTTTCTTTTAAAGATGGAATCAAGAGCCCCACACTTGTATGCTGTTGGGAGCAGTCCAGGGCCTTGGTGGGAGGGGGTTGAGAATGATGATGCAGAATAAGAATGGAAAGATGGCTGGGGTCACGTCCTTGAGAAGACAGGAATAGATTGGATGTGTGCACAAGCTAAAGAATCTTATCTAAAAGCACACAATAAAATCACATTAACAGGACAGAAAATAGCATCCAGGTCCATAGATGCTGGCACATGGGGAAAGTAGTGGGGAAAGAGGTGAGGGGCAAATTCTCTATGGAGTGCTCTCATTTCCCCACGAAGTGGGATCAAGGTCATCAGCTGCAGGACCCAGGAAGGCGGTATCAGGGTGCGGGAAGAGGAAGGCGGTCTTAAGGATGTTCATGGGAGGACTCAAGATAGAATGGGCTAGAAAGTGTAGCATGATTGTGAGGAAGTGTTGAGGGGCCACTTGAGACCGGAAATGATGAATTTTAAGTGGTACTGGTCAGGACACTTCTGCACTGGCTGAATTCAACTACGTTGGTGAAAGCACTGAGTGGGAGGAGAGATGATCTCAGCCAGGAAATCTAGTACAGAGGAAGAGGGTCAAAGGGCTCCCCAAGACAGCCAACAATGTGCTGATCCTGTTCGTTTGTGATTTATCCATTATCCAAACTGAGTAAAGAGAGGAGTGGTCATGAGAGGAGTGACTGAGAAATGGGCGGTTTGGTACCTTAACACAAGTGAGCCAGGTCCTGTGGCTAATGCAGTTGTCATCTTGACAGCTGGCTCTTTGGGGATGTTATCTGCCTACTTATCCAGGAAGCACTTATGGAACACTTGCCATGAGCTGTGTCTAGAGAGGGCATTTGGTCCCTTCCATGGGGAAATTTAAAGTACTGGGATTGTACAATGGATCCACGGAAGAAGAGATATTGGGTGATTTTCAAAGTTGAACCTGATTTTATTTTGTTATCAGTATAATTTTCAGGTTGGTTGAAAGATGTATATCTCTCTGAAGTGTGTACATTTGTATCAGTCAAAATGACCCAGGCCAGAAAGAAAATTTATTGACCCATGCCACTGGCCGCTCTCCGTGTTGTTGGGGCCAGTATTCACTGAAGACTGTCATTAGCCAGACTCTACCCTGAAGGCTTCACACTGATTGTTTTGTTTAAGCCAGAAGCAAAGCCAGCATTTGAGCATAAACAGTCTCCTCCCAGAGACCACACTCCTAACCTCTTTGCTTTACTGTCTCTTTACGGGACCGCATCAGGCAAAGTTAGATCCAGGGATCTCTAATTTCTCACCAGGACCAATTCTTCACCCCCACTTTGTATAATTCTCAATTCTCATGCAGCTGAGGCTCCCTCCACTGACAGCAGATGGGGGCTTGGGCCACCCTCAGATTAGCATTTCTCATGGAACATTTTCTCTCTCTCTGAAAGCCCTGCTACATAGAGCTGTACTTAATGCTAGGAAAAGGACTCACAATGCTGTGAAGTAAAAGAACGTTTCACAAAACAGTAGAAAATGCTTGACCCCATAAGCAAAGAGACAACTGAATAAACACCGATGGGAAGGGAACAGACAGAATCCTAACAAAACCAGCAATATGCAGAATAGCAACAAGGTTCTGGCTGTTAGGGTGTTTGTCCTTCCTGATTCTTGGCATTTTCATTTGTGTCTACATCAAGAATGTTATCACCTAATTAAAACGACCAAAGAACACAGGGAGCTAAGGCGGGAGGACCTGTGTTATATTGAGGCAAGCCTGGGCTGTACAGGAAATTCAAGGCCAGTGTGGGTTCCATATGTGACTTTGTCTCAAAAGAAAAAGATAAGAAAAAAAGAAAAAGAAAGAAATTAAAAGGAAGTGTTAAAAGTTCAATACAGAGGGGCTGGAGAGATGGCTCAGAGGTTAAGAGCATTGCCTGCTCTTCCAAAGGTCTTGAGTTCAATTCCCAGCAACCACATGGTGGCTCACAACCATCTGTAATGGGGTCTGGTGCCCTCTTCTGGCATACACACAGGCAGAATATTATATACATAATAAATAAATAAATATTTTTTTAAAAAAAGTTCAATACAGAGATTGGATGTGGCGGCGCATGCCTTTAATCCCAACACTTGGGAGGCAGAGGCAGGCGGATCTCTGTGTGTTCGAGGCCAGCCTGGTCTACAGCGTGAGTTCTGAGACAGCCAAAGATACACAGAGAAACCCTGTCTCAAATATTATAAACAACTTCAACAACAATACAAACTAACAAGTATAGAGAGATCTTCGTAGTTCTCCCTGAGCTCCCCTGTATTCACCCCTCTTGCACAACTGAGGGGTGTGTATCTTGTGAACTTGATGGAGCGAGACTGACGCCAACAGCAATGCCAGTCTCACCGACAAGCGTATGGTTAAGGAAAATGGCCATTCCCAGTCTGCTATACCGTAGTACTGAGCAAAGGAAAGGACGGGGGCTAGCATCTTCCCTGACATCGCACTGCAGGTACATTTTGAAATGAAATGTTATATCAACCTCGGGAACCTGGACAGGTGTCACATTTAGTGGTTGACCAAAAGGGGGGGGGAACCATGAAGAAAACAAGAATACCATGACATGAATATGCAGTCCAAGTTCTAATTACCAGACTGAGCTGGAAGTAGCTACATGGTTGCAAGAGAGGGAGATGAGATAAAAGAGGTTAAATAATGCAGGGCCTGAGAGAATGACTGGTGCTGGACTGCTGAGGAAAGATGCTGTAGTGAGCAAGGCTGGGGCTGAACCTCCCGGCTCAGGCTTTTGTTGTATCCTCCCCTGGGCTGTGGCATCTGGGAGAACATAGGAAATCCAATCCCCTGGACATGGCTTCCTTTCTTTTCAGGTAAGGATTTTAACAATGCAGATGGAATTGGTTTATTGAGAGGATTAACTTAGGTAATGCAACCAAACCCTTATTCCTGGTGCAATAAATGGTGTCTGTTATTAGGTCTGTGATTGTTGCCAATAACAAAAGTCACGAAAGTGGGGAGTAAAGGAGGGTTTAGACATTAGTTCTTAAAATCCTCTGAGTCCCTGGTCTTTCAGATTTTCCTCCTGCTCACAGGATCTGGGGCACTTTGAGGTTTGGGGTTTATCGAGACAATGGAGCAAGGTTGAGTTTCCCTCACCTTTATTTCCACCTCCTTCTAAAAGTGCAATGTTTATGCCCACTTTTTGGGTTCAGATGTGAACTCTGTGTCTCCCAGAAGGGAACCAACAGACCACGCCACTTCACTGCCCTCTGCCTCCCCAGAATCACTCTCTTTGGGAATATTTTCTTACATTTTACAAAACTCAGCTCCCAGAGGGGAAGAAAATTGAAACTTACTCTCAAACAAAACTGAATAATGAGACTTGATTAGGTCCAAAAATGTAAGGGAAAGAGAACTTCCTTGTTTTACAATTTCAAATTCAAGGTCTTCAGCGCAGGGCATTGGGTGGGAGGGAAGGATCTTTACGGCAGTGCTGCCTTACGGCAATGCTGCCATTCATCAGCTCCGAACCGTACTCTTCTAGTCAGTCATTTCTGAGTCTAGGGTCTATCTGAAGTGTTTGTCCTGTATGAGTTACTCGCCTTTATACTTATCTGAGCCAAAAATCAGTCTCTGTTGCTCTTATGTCGTTAATCTTTACTGAATACACAGAGAAACAGAGGAGTTGAAGAAAGTAGCTGGACCTATAATTGTCTCTGATTCATGACAGTTTTGGGTTTTTGGGTCCTTAAAATTAGGCGCCTTCTCACCTCAGTCAGTTTTCATCCAGGTGCCCTTAAATCTTGTCTAATGTGACATTTCCTTGATTAATGATTGATGTGGGAGGGGTCCAACTCACTGGGTGGTGTCATCTTTGAACTGGTGTTCCTTGGGTTGGATAAGAAAGCACGCTGATAGCTGGCAATGGTGGTGTATGCCTTTAATCCCAACACTTATGAGGCAGAAGCAAGCAGATCTATGTGAGTTCAAGGCAGGCCTGGCCTACAAACTAAGTCAGAGTTGTTACACAGATAAACCCTAACAGAAGAAGAAGGAAGATGAAGAGGAGGAAGAAGAGGAGGAGGAGGAGGAGGAGGAGGAGGAAGAAGAAGAAGAAGAAGAAGAAGAAGAAGAAGAAGAAGAAGAAGAAGAAGAGGAGGAGGAGGAGGAGGAGGAGGAGGAGGAGGAGGAGGAGGAGGAGGAAGAAGAAGGAGAAGAAGAAGAAGAAGAGGAGGAGGAGGAAGAAAGAAAGAAGGGAAGGAAGGAAGAAAGAGAAAAAAGGGTGGAGGGAAGGTGGGAGAGAGGGAGAAGAAGGGAGAGCAGGTTGATCAGATCATGGGGAAAAAGCCAGTAAGCAGCATCCTCCATGACCTCTGCTTTAGTTCCTGCCTGCAGGTTCATGCCTTGAGTTTCTGCCTTGGCTTCCCTTGATGATAGACTGCAGTCTGCAAGAAGAAATAGACTCTCTCCTCCCCAGGTTGCTTTTGGCCATGTTGCTTATTGCAGCACCAGAAAGCAAGCTAGGACAGCCCCCTTGGCAGCTCATATGACTACTGGAGTTGAAGCTCTTTTTGTCCAGTGTGTCATAAAGAAAAGAAAGTTCCATAAAAATTCTGTGGTTAATTCTCAGTGGAAAGAGTTGAATTGCTTAGATTCATGGAAATAGAACTATAAGACATTGGGCTTGGCCACACATCTGGTTTTGAACTAGATCCAGCCCACACAAGCTACACAGAAAAAAAAATAATTTTCAAGGTAGTAGAAATGATTAGTTATTTTCTACAGTAGCTGCAAGTTCCTCATTGGTAACAATACTCCCAAGTCTGGAACCCAGAGTGGTGGCTCAGAGATGAAGAATATCTGTTACTCCTGTAAAGAACCCAGATTCAGTTCCTGATGCTCTCATGGTAGCTCACAACTGTCTGTAACTCCAGTCTCAGGGGATCCAACAGTCCTCTTCTGACCTCTGAGGTATCAGGCATACACACAGTGCATATACATATATCCAGGCAAGGCAGTCATACACATCAAATAAAATAAATCTAAAAGGTAATTTAAAAAAAATATCCAGATTGAACCAGGTGTAGTCACCCAAGGCTAAGACTATGCTTTGACAGGTAACCTGATGCTGGAAAGCAGGTGTTCTGGTCACAGTTTATGGTTCTGAAGGGACAGCGTGATCAAGGCATTTAACTGGGGGATTGGTTAATAGTTTGTTATCATTACTGCGGGGATCAACACAGTGCTAGATGCGTAGTGGAGAGTGACATCCTGATCCACAGGCAGAGAGTGGGACTTGTTCTGGCTTGGGCTTTTGAAATCTCAAAGGCCATCTGAGTGACACACTTCAACAAGGACACACCTCCCAATCTTTCTAATCCCATCCAACACTTCCGTTCCCTGGTGACTTAGCATTCAAATATGTGAGCCTATGGGAGCCATTCTTATTCAAACCACTACAGCATGTGATAGTACTGATCAATCATGTGTGGAAATAATACAGATGACCCATAAAAGGGTCCTTAGGGGGAATGGCATGGATCTCTCATCCTTTTCATTCAGACTGATGATCAGAATATGAACAAGCTGACAGCAGGTGGTTAGGTCATCACGGAATTTGGGATGACTTTACAATGGAGAAAACATGGCAAAGCTTACAGTAGCCTGGGTCCCTACCGTTGAGGAACTTCCATGCCAGCCCTGAATCATCTTCATCCGGATTTGCATGTGGTAGAAAACCAGACACATATACCTTCTCTAAGTGAATGCTATCTGATGAACCACGTGACTCATACTACTACTGGATACTCCCTAGGGAGAATCTCGGGCGCTGCCACATCCATCCCCTCAGAATTTCTACTAGTCTTGGTCTTTACTCTGGTTAAGGTTGAAGGCGAAAACTCACCTGTTTCTAATGTATCTGAACTTAAAAAAATTAAAGTAATTTAAAAATGGAAGCAAGTACAAAATGACAAAGTCTAGCTGTGTCCAGGGCTCGTTTTCCTAAGGAAAAGGTGTGCCGGGGTGGATTACACTGCATCCAACCCTGCGATTTTAACAATGGAGTGCCGAAATAGCAGGCTGGTGATGTGAAGAACTCTTGAAAGCTCGCACTAGAACCCCTTTCAGCATATCTGTTTTGACATTTTTATTAACAATTTGAGTGGGGAATTAATTAAATTGTAATCAGATGTGGAGGTGACATAGTGCCGAGAAGAGCTCCTGCTTTGGAAAGGGAAGTCATGTGACTACAGAGTTACAACCGTAGCGCTGTGAGGCTTCTGCGCTTGCTCATAGAGGCCCCATTTTGCAGATTAAAGAAGCTGTGGCTTAGAGAGGGCAAAACACCCACCCAGCATACACAGAAAATCAAAACTAAAGCCAAGAGCTGGAAATGCAGCTCGGCGGTAGTGTGTTCCTCGCTGTACAAAGACTTGGAATCAATCTCTAAAATCCTCAAAAAATAAAGTGTGAATTTAATCTTCCAATTTTTTTTCAAGAATATGAAAGCCAAGTCATGACCTGAGATTCAAGCAGACATTTGAAAAAAAAATGACTGTAGCCATGAACTGATGAGATGAGATGAAATTTAATCAGGTCAAATGTGTAAGGACCTTCAAGTTAGGTCTTTTTTTTCCCCCCTTTAAGTCCACTGTGCAAGTACAGTAGGGGGTAGCTATGTCTTAATCAGCAGCACTTGTAGGAAACACTTGGAGATGTTACATGGTGGCAAGCTGGAGATGTTAGCAGTGTGATGTAGCTACAAGAAAAAGGGGGGGGGGTCTTAGGTGGCATTACTAGAAATAGAATTATCGGAGATCCTGTTGAACTTTTCATTCTATGTCTAGAATTCTCATCCAGTCCTGGGTAGCAGATTTTAATAGCAATCTAGACAAAATCGTTCATATTCACGAGAGTAGCCTGGGACGGAATTATGTGACTACTCCTCACAGGAAGTTCGGGAGCTTCAGAGCTCTGTAATTAAAACCTTGAATCTTGGAGCCAGACTGTCTGGCTTTAATCCTAGCTCCTCCAATTACTGAGTATGTGTTTATTTAACCTCTTTCCACTCTCTGTAAATTAGGACTTACAATAATGCCTATAATAATACCTATCTCCAAAGATAAATGAGGGAAAGCCTTTAAGTAGTTTGTTCATTATGGCACTTGATACATGCTAGCAATTGCCAGAATTAAGACTCTAAAGTGCAGAGTACACTTGGAGAAATAGGCGATGGTCTGTGCAGCCTCCGCCAGAGAAGCCTCCGTTCGCGGTAGGCAGTGATTACTGCAGAGATTGAGAACTGGACAAAGTGTTGAGAATAAGTGGCCATGAGTGTTCGGCCCTGAAAAGGACATCTCTATCACGTGCTCCCAAGGCTCCGAGAACATTGCGGGAGAGGGGGATGAAAGAGGGTTAGAGCTGGAAGATGGGGAGGAGACCTATGAAATGGTGCTTTCTGAAAATGTCAACACCCTTGAACCCCTGAACTCACAGTATCCTTGGTCACCTGCACAAAATCCACACAAGATCAAGCCAGTCAATGTCCCAGGAGAGAGGGAGAAGGAACTCCCGAGGCCCCACTCCTGGCTGAGCAGCTATTGGCAGTAATGGCCCTTGGGGAACCCTTTTTCTTCAGAAGTGTGGCTACAGGTAAGCTGCCCATGCTCCAGTGAATGGCCCTACACCCAACTGTGGATGGGAATGTCTAATTGAACTCAGGTCATTTTTGTTTGGTTTGGTTTTTTGAGACAGTGTTTCCTTGTAGTTTTGGAGCCTGTCCTGGAACTCACTCTGTAGACCAGGCTGGCCTCGAACTCACAGGTCACCTGCCTCTGCCTCCTGAGTGCTGGGATTAAAGGCATGTGCTACCACAGCCTGGCATCAGATTATCCTTAGAAGAAGATGAAAAAGAAGAAATGAAAGCGGGAGGGATTATGTTAGTTAGTGCCTACAGTAGAGAGTCTGGTCTAAGTTTTCTAGGGATAGGCGTGGCTTGAGGAGAAAATCTATTTCCTAGTTTGAGCAAGAATACACAGACCAGCTGGCCGGTGGTGGCTCACGCCTTTAATCCCAGCAGTCAGGAGGTAGAGGCAGGCAGATCTCTGTGAGTTTGAGGCCAGCCTGGTCTACAAGAGCTAGCTCCAGGACAGGCACTAAAGCAACACAGTGACATCCTGTCTCAGGAAAAAAAATACACAGACCTTGCCCTGAAGTAAGTTATCAATAGCCTGACATAAGCTGAGGGTGGTGGAGGGGCCATTCAGCCATCTTGTGAAAGTCTACACTTTGGGAACATTGGTATCGAGATTAGGGGACAGCATTTCCACCTGGGATGCAGGGTTCTAACCAGGTACTAGTGTGACCTCTCAAGACAGTACCGGGGTTTCTCGTGCAAGCATTTTCTGGGGTTAGCCACTGGGAACTGTTCACTGTGAAGAAACCAGCTACACGCCGGCCCTTATAGAGCATCTGGTACCCTGGACAGCTCCCCGGGGAGCAGTCCACCGCTAGGGGGCGGCCGCCAAGAGATGAATAAGTCTGCAGCTCTGGGGCTCCTTTTCCTTACAGGCTGGGGCGAGGGGGCGGGGAGAGGGGGCAGCGGGGAATGGAGCGAGATGAGGTGGTATGCGAGTCGGGTGGAGGTTTTTGCTCTATGGGTGCGAGACAGAGCAAGACGCCTGGGTGTGAGTCAGCGCGCGGGTGCTAGGGGGCTTGGGAACTAGTCACGGAATCTCACTCATGCTCTGTTCCTCCACCCATCCGTTTTACAGTGTGCGCCCGGGTCCCAGGCGTGTACGCATACTGCGTGAAGTCAAATTCCAGGCTGTGTGTATTGGTCCAGGGAGATGACTGGGGATGGGGTGTGTCCTTGTTGTGTTCCTAGGCTAGTGTTAGGGGTATTCTTCACCACCCTCTGTGGGGTGTTGGGGTGTGTCCGGATTAGGGTGAGCTTGCTCCTCCTGTGCGTGCATCGTGCACGTGTGGGTGAGTGTAGTGGAACCGAGTATCAGGGTTGGGTGTTTGCATCAGCACCCAAGTCTGTGTCTTGGGTGGGTGTTGGTGTAATCTCTACTCAGGTGTCAAGAGGCCAGAGTGGTGGGGGTGTCCAGACTCCCACAGGAGTACACAATGTACCTGGTCACCCTCCCCTCACCGCTCCAAGCTGGTCAAGACTCTTTAGGGAGCAGTCTGCATGGGGAGGGCCAGGGGCAATGTTGTACCTGAGTGGAATAAGAGAGTGGGGGTGCAAGGGGCGGGCCAGGTCCCCGGGCGCGGCGCGGGCTCGGGGGACCCGCGCGGCTGACGTCAGGCGACTCCTTAAATAGAGCCGGCAGCGCGCTCCACTCGGCATTTCCCGAGGAGCCTGATTGCGGCCGGCGCCAGCGCCACCGTCCGGTCCACGCATCCTCCCGCCGGCACAGCCGCGCGGCCACCGAGCGTCCCCTGAAAGGCGCTCCGAGCATCCGGAATGGGGCTTCGGGCGCTGGGCGCGCTCCGAACCCGACCCGCGTGAGAGCTGAAGAGTGCCGGGAGCCGCCCCGCTACCCGGAGCCCCCATCGCCTAGCACCGGGAGATGCTGGCAATGCAGCCACCCGGTCCCCGAGGAGTCACCGTTCCCGGGACTCCCGGGCACGGTGCTCGCCCAGGTCAGCAACCCTCGGAGGAGACGGCGTCCACTATGCCTGACCTGCACGGCTGGGACAGCGCCACGCGAGCCCTCTAGGCGACCGCAGGGCCACACAGCAGCTCCGCCGCAGGTGCCACCTCAGAAACCATGACCCCCGGCGAGGGCCCATGGAGCTATGGCCTATAGGGTCCTGGGCCGCGCGGGGCCACCTCAGCCGCGGAGAGCGCGCAGGCTGCTCTTCGCCTTCACGTTGTCCTTGTCCTGCACTTACCTGTGTTACAGCTTCCTGTGCTGCTGCGACGGTCTGGGCCAGAGCCGCCTGCTCGGCGCGCCACGCTGCCTCCGCAGCCCCAGCGCAAGCGGCCAGAAACTTCTGGCGAAGTCCCGCCCGTGTGATCCCCCGGGGCCGACGCCCAGTGAGCCCAGCGCTCCCAGCGCGCCGGCTGCCGCTGCTCCAGCACCGCGTCTCTCCGGGTCCAACCACTCCAGCTCCCCGAAGGTGGGCACCAAACGGCTGCCCCAAGCCCTCATTGTGGGCGTCAAGAAAGGGGGAACCCGGGCGGTGCTGGAGTTTATCCGTGTGCACCCGGACGTGAGGGCCTTGGGCACCGAGCCCCACTTCTTCGACAGGAACTACGGCCGAGGGCTGGACTGGTACAGGTAAGGGGGCCACCACAGCTCCACTCTACTAGTTCCGCTCCATCCTTGGAGCCACCCCTTGCCTTCTTAAGCTGGCAAGGGGATGTGGGTGATTACTGTGGGAGGATCCACCCCAAACTTCCTGGAGACTAGTTCTACACGAGGTTCTTTGAAGTGCAAATGGCAGGCAGCCCTTCCTGTCCCTGGGGTTCCTGTAAGAAAGGGGGCGTTTCCAGTCAAACAGGGGTGCTGGCTGGAAGGTTGGTTTCCCTGTCCAGGTTTTAGGGCGGATGGGGCTGCTTGCTCAAGGCAGAGGGTTGTCTGACCACAGCCCTACTCTAACCCTAAGCGGTTCTTCCCTGATCTGTGGCACCTGACGCTGTGAAAAGGAAGCCAGGACAAAGGCGATCTGGGGTGGTTCCTGCCTGGATAGGGTCCCATACTTCCGACAAAATGACAGTGTGCCCGGAGTTCTTGCCGTGAGAAAGGGGATAAGGTCTGCCCCTTTGAGAATGTCAGTTTCAGTTGCAAAGATTTGCTACCCTTCTGGGACTCACTCCTTTAGTCTCTCTAGTTCTGGGTTAGTGAGCTTGGAAGAAAGGAAGGAACCTTGTATTTTCGTCGTGGCTCTGACAAGGAGATTGAGCAAGTTCCTCAAACTCTGGCGGCCTCTCTTTCCCCATGCATCATCAGGGTCAGGGAAATAGTTCTTGCCCTGTTTGCCTGCCAAGACTTTTTCAAAGTGTTTGAAAGATGTAAAAATGACAGCGTTGGGGGGGGGGGGGTGCTTTTAAAATAGCAACCAACAGGAGGGATTTGGAAGACAGGTAGTCACTTAAAAGGAAGGCTAGATGGAATGAGTCCTAGGAATAATCAGACATGACTAGAATGTCCACTCTTCCCTTGGACTTCTGCTGGCTACAGTTCGCCCCAGTGGGTGGTGTCTGAATGAGGCTTCACTGAGGTGGTGGCCTTCACTCTCCAGTCCTTTAGTGCTCATTGGCCTTCCACACCCTGTGTGGTGAGGAAGTGCAGGATAGGTCCACAGAGGGGCTGAGTCAGAGCGCCTTTGGGGCTGGAGGATGATGTCTGGACTTCCGATGTCATGGAATTTACCTGAAGACATTCTAGACAGTTCTGCATAGTAATGGAATTGTGGAGAGTCACCATGGTGGCTGACAGTTGCTGAGGCTGTTTTTTTTTTTTTTATTTTCACATAAAGGAAACCTTTTAGTCACTAGACTCACGAGCATACTGGACAAAGGATGGTTTCATTAGAAAGATGACCTTAATGATATCGTAACAAAGAGTTCTGGATTTCCAAAGAAGGGGGACCCATGGGAATGGCTTGTCACCCTTTTCAGCTAGCCCTGGCCAGCAGCAGCTATGATTGTTAGGAGCAAGGGATGGGACATATGCTGTCCCCAAGAGACAGACACACTGTCTGTAGTAGAGTCAATCAAGGGACTCTTGGCACACAGTCAGGTGTGGCTTCATGCCAATGCCGATGGTCCACCATGTTTTCTAAACTGTGACCCATGAGTGTTTCATCTAGTTATGTGCAAACACTGTCTGAACCAGACCTCAGGGGATAGACTGCAGAAGATTGAACACTAGTGCCCTGCTTGAGGTCAGCCACACTCACTGCATGCCAGGGTTTCCTCGACGGGAAATATGAAGATCGTTATGAAATCTTTTTCCACTGTGAAGTGCTTTTTAAGTGCAAAATAGCAAAATTCTGAACATCTAGCTTTTAGGTAATGTGTCTCCCATAAACACCTCTATGTTGAGGCCAGGTTTCCTTCTCTGATCCTCCCTCCTCCACCAAACTGCCATACCTCAGGCTTCCTTTCTGGAGCCTGTGTCATTCAGGGATGGCTGCTTTTATTTTTAACCTTGGCATGTGTGATTCTAAGCCAGCTTAGCTGTGAACCTTGGAGATGGGAGCCATGCCTTTTTTTTTTCTCCCTAGCACATTCGGATTCTGCTAAAATTCTCAGCTGAATCTTGGTAGGTTTTATTTAACATGAGGCACACTGACAGCTCCACTTCTCTCTCTCCCCTCCCCCACTCTTCTTTCCTTCTTGATATTTCTCTAAAGGAAGGGTTAGCCTGGATGTCTGGTCATAACTATGATACCCATCAGTTTTGCAGGAAGACTGGGAAGTTCCAGCACTCAGGAAAGGGCTGTGTGTTTTCTGATTTTTTTTTCTGAAGGGGGGATGCAACCCCACCCCAGGTCAAGGATTTAATATAGGTATTGCTGTTTCCACAAAATGTAATATACTCCCCTACTTGGGCACTGTTTCTCTCTGTTTTACCATCACTTCAGTAACATGCAGTAATTGCAGAAACTACAGGGATTCCTGGAATTCCTTACAATATCTGCTCAAAGGGCCTTTTACCCACTGCTGTGGCCTGGGTTTCCTGGGGTGGAGCTGCATGCTTGCAGTGGAGTCTATGATACCCGTCCCATTTTGAAGCCCTGGAGCACCACTTCTTAGGCCAGAAGATCTAAATGCTGATAGACAATGGGAAAATAAGAATCACGACCATCAAGCCACAGGTGAGACTTCCCCATGAAGGCAGAGTTAATATAGCCAGAGAGATACCTTCAGCAAAAGGAGCAAGTCTCTAGAACCCCCACCTTCTTTATTGCTGGGTCCTAATCCCTCCTTGGGAACCTCTGAGCCAGGCCACTTTTAGAGAGCCTGCCCTCCTGCAGGGGAATTCCTCTAAGACCCTTCTGTGATCTAGTCTCTGGCTCTAACTTCACCTGTGTGTCTGTTCTGGGTTCCCCTCTTCAAATTTCCTCCCAGATGCAGTATATGGATCTGGAAGGGTGCAGGGTGGAAGCCACTAGCTGCTCAGAAGAAAAGGAAAAGCTAAAATAGGTTGATGACAGTCCCAGGGCAGAATCCATTGTGTCAAAGGCCAGAGATGACCTTGTTAGATGCTATGCAGTTTGGAAAAGGGTGATCACCCTGAGTCTCAGCTGCCTTCTTGTGGAATGGAGCCATTATAATTATCCCAGGTTTTCAGAATGAACCTTAAAACATTGCATATGAAAGTCCCATGGGAGAATCTTTGGTATAAAAGAGAGGCAAGCCAATGGTGTTACTACTGTTGCCACAATTACTGCTGTTTTGCTACCAATATCCTGTTATTGCCATTAGCGCTCTTGCCAACACAACTGTTAGTGCTGAACCTGCTGCACCACCAAATGGGGCTGAAGAATGCACTGCTAAAGAACCAGTTTCAGACTTCCTTTTCTCCATGTGTGTGTGGTGTGAGTGTGTACCCAAAAGCACACACGTGAGTGTATGCCTGGAAACTAGAAGTTTTTGAAACAGTGTCTCTCACTGAACCTGGAGCTCACTGATTCTGATTCCACTAGGGAGGATGACCAGTGATTTCCAGGGAAATGCCTCCCCAACAGAGAGATTGATTATAGGCACTTGCTACTGGGTTTTTGGTTTTATGTGAGTTCTGGGAACCTGAACCAAGGACCTTTCTGCTTATGTGCACTACAAATACTTTATCAACTGAGCCACTCCCTCGGACCACCTTTTCTCTCTTTCTTTTTTCCGTCTACCCTTTCCCCAATCTTTTCCTTGCTTCTTTCTTTCCCCTCTATCCCCACCATCTCTTTCCTAACCTTGCACTGATAAAATTTCACCTCATATTTTTGCATATCTATTTACCCACCTTTAAAAATGAGAATGATGTCTGACCTAGTTTTTTACATCATATAAAAAGCATATATGATACCTTATATGAAAACATTCAACAACCTAAGATTTCGCATAAGATACTTTTGTTTTACCAAAGTTTGCCTCTGATAAAACCTATTTGGTATAATTGTCATTTATGAAGAAATATAAGTGGTGCTGTGTCCAGGAGTCTTTAGGGTTCAAGAGGAAGGTGAGTTTGGTTTCAGGTGTCTTGATTGTGCTAGCCCTATGTGTTGGCAGGATGGGCATGTGGAGAAGAAGGGAGTCTTTTCTAAATGCATTAAAATGCCACCAGGAGCATTTTAATACATAATAACTGACTCTATGCCAGTGTCCAAACATTGATAGATGAACTTGCTATAAAAGGTAGACCCCATCTCATATCTCTGCTTACTTTCTTGCTCAGCATTGGTGTCTTCTTGGGACTGTATAAGACAAACAGACACAGGATTTGCCCCAGGGGCTATGGTCTAAGACAGAGAATGAAAAGCACAGAATGAAGACTACCACATCACCAAGCTCATCCAAATCTGTGACTCATATGTAACAGCAAAGCCAAACTCGGGCTCAGCAAGCCTTAGGAGGAAGCCCACAGGCAGGAGACAGGGCCCTTCTGCATGAAGAAGAGAACACAGAAGGCTTTGAAATCTTAGAACAAACTGATCAACACGTGAAACAGACTTCTTCTCACTGTGTGTCCAGGTGATCTGTGACCTCCCTCCCTCCCTCCCCACACATGTGTGGTCTTCTGTACAAGTGTCTTTCTTTATGAGGAGTTTTCCTACCTGGGGAGTGTGACACATTCTGATTAAACGAAACTTTTGCGTGTGGCAGTCCCCCATCTGTGAGCCTTGCAGCACACTGGAGTTATACTAGTTAGTCCAGTGTGTGTACAGTTCTTCTCCGGCACTGAGGGTTATCCCAAATGCAGAGTTATCGTTGCTCCAGGAGGAAAGAGGAGGGGAGAGTTAGTCTTACTTTTCTCTGGAGCTTCAAGGAACTACATGAGCTGGGAACGGAGAATGGGGTGTCCCCAAAGCCTTTGCTTGAGCTTGTGAAATGAAGAAGACCCTGATGGGCCCTGAGATTTTCACCGAATACACATTGTTAAAACAGAAAAGTATCGCTTAATGGAGAAAGTAAGCGTAGCTGTTTTGTTTTGTTTTAACTTTTCTGAGATTAGAATGTCTCGCAATGAATGGCGGATGTTCCAGCTTCCACAAAATACTCTGCTTCCACCTTGCTCACCAGTCTTCTGCCTTGAAAGTGTGGCTTCCCCAGTCACCCCGAACTCCATCCATCTTCCAAAGGACTGCTGACTACATGGAGAATCCCCGACATGGTATCTCAATAGCCAGCAGCAGGGGTCTCTGTTGGGAGTTGTAGCTATTTGAAATTTCAGCTGTAACCCATGCCATCTTCCTGACAGCACCTATTTTACAACTAGGGCAGGTGTGGGGCAGATGCCCACCAGAGATGTGCCGCTGTCATGTTCTCCGTGGGCAGCTGTAAAGAGACACTTCCTTACGTAGACCAGGAGGCACGTCGCAAGAGCCCCTATACATTCTGGTGCACAGTCAATGTCAACAGGCGCTGTTTCCTGAGTGTTTCTTAAATGTTCTCGGCATCCAGTGTGCAGCAGTGTTGAATAGCGTTCTTTTCTTGGTTAGCCCTCCATGAATCATTTCTGAATGATTGAGTGACAGGGTGGGTGTGGAGGGGCGGAAGCACACAGCTCCCTATTGATCCGGATCTGCTGGAGGACTTGGAGGGGAGGCCAACTCTCCATGAGATGGCTCACAGCCAGTGGGCAGGGAAGAGGGAGGTAGATAAGCAGATACTCGGCTGTGAGTCAGGCCAGAGGGGTCTAAAAGGTCATGCAGCCAAGCTAAGTCTGTGGCACCCACCATTTCCCCGAGAGCTGACTCTGAGGTGGGTTAATCCATTTATTTGTCAAACGCCCACCATTGGCCAGGCTCGGTGCCAGGCTGCTGTGGGCTGGCTCTGCTGCCACTCTCTTCTCCTAATGGGCTGCACTGATGGGCTGAAGTGCTTTGTAGTCCACGAGCAGCTTGACAAGGTGGGTAAAAGCCACCAGTGAGAGGAAATAACGTAGCATTTCAGAGGTAATTGCTGCCTGTCAGGCTACACAGCTGGGCTGTTGGTCCAATGCTTCACTCCCCAGGGCTTTCTCTGTGGGAAAATGGGACTGGGTGAGGCACTGAAGGCTCCGCTTGAGAACCCTCTCCCAGGAGACATAGCCAGATGTGCTGGCCTGGTCATGGGGTCTTCGGCATCATGTAGGGTTCCTAGGTACCCATTAGCGGTTGCGTCTTCCTAAACTTCCAGCCAGAGGAGCTAGCAATAGTTCTTTCTCGGTGCCTACATCGCCCATTTTGGCTCTAGGTGGAGGCTAGAGGGACTTCCCACCACTATCTTCCTATCCATGGCAGAGTTCCCATTCTGGGGGAGCGAATCCAGCATTTTCTAGAGTTCAGTCATTAGGGTTCACCACCTCTTTTATCATTTCCTTAACATCTGTGTTTCAGTGATCTCATTTAAACTTAGCGGAGGCTGAGTAGAATGTGGCAGAGGGAGGCTTGGCTGGTGAGGGGTGGGTTACAGGTAGGGATAGAAGGCTCTGTCTGGTAAGCTATTGCTTATAGGAGTGAGTAAAGATAGCAAAAACGCATTCCACATCCCCGCCCAAAAGAAGAATTTTGAATGCTCCACTATAAAGAACTGATAAATGAGGAGATATGCAGATTTAACCTGACATCCACGTGACACAATGTATATGTGTGTTGAATTTTCAGGTGGTAATTAGTTCCCTTATGTTAGGCTCCCGTTATTATAACAAAATACCAGAGACGGGCAACTTTAAGAAGGAAAGTGGTTCATAGTTTTAGAGGCTCCAGCTCACCATCGATTGCTCCATTCTTAGGATGTGTGCAAAGACAGTCTACAATGCTGAGTGGGTGGAGGAAGCCCAAACCTCATGGTCGGGAGCACAGGAGAAAGAGAGAAATGGTTTAGATTCCTTTTATTCTCTCCAAGGACATATGCCAGGGACTGAACACCTTCCACAACACCCAACTTCTTTTTAAAACAGTTATCTCTTTCAGTTTTTGAGATCATACTACAATTACATCATTTCCCCCTTCTCTGTTCTCCATCCAAACACTCTCATTTACACCCCTTGCTCTCTTTTGAATTCATAGCCCCCTTTTCATTATTTGTTGCTGCATACATATATGTACATACACATATATTCCTAAATACATAAATAGGAACGACTCATTCTGTATAATGCCAGCTGTACATATGTTTTCATGACTCATCATTTGGTATTGGATAACCAATTAGTGTGCTCTTCCCTTGGGAAGACTATTTCTCCTGCTTTCAGAATTCTTTAGTTGCCTGTAGTTCTTTGTGTAGGGTTGAGCCTTGCTGGGCTTTACCCCTTCCGTGTTAGCAAGTCTATTATTGTCCTTGTTCATGTCATGTTTAGGCAGCAATGTTGGTGAGATTTCATGCGTGTAGCTTCCTGATGTCACTAGGAGACACACTCTCACAGTAAACTCCATGTTCTTGAAATCTTTCTGCCCCCCCCCCCTCTTCTGCAATGTTTCCTGAGTCTTAGGTGAAAGAGCGTTTTGTAGATGTGTCCATTGTGACTGGGATCCATAACTCTGCATTTCGATGGCTAAGGTTTCTGTAAGGATCTCTGGAGGGTTGTTGCAAAGAGAGGTTTTCTTGATGAGAAATAAAAACTGCATTTCTCTGTGGTGTAAGGATCACTCTTTATAATGTAGTTAGGGACTGTGCTGTGGGAGTTGTAGATTCTTTTCTGAGACCCAGGACTTCAGTAGCCCTGGGTAGTTGGCTAGGTTTCCAGTAGCAGGCATGATCTCCCTCTTGTTGAGTGGGTCTTAAGTCTAACAAGAGGGCTGTTGGCTACCACCAAGGTATGAGATCCATACTGCATCCTTGGTTTGCTGGCTTTTGATGAGGTAGGTTCTCATTGCCATCATGGCTTGGGAGGATGGTTGGTTGCTTCTCTCCTTTGGAACTTTGCTTGATGCCTTCTGGTATCATGAAATCCAGTTCTCAGTAGGAGGGTTTCAGGTCAGTTCAAGCTCAGAGGCCTCTCAGCCCTGTAGGGCCCCTTCTCTTAAAGGTTCTACTACTCCCAGAAGCACCAAGTCTTAAACCTATGGCCCTGAAGCAACATTTTCTAGATCAAAGTTTTGCCGCCATCTATACACACATTTTGAACTATTTTATGCATCATCTAAAAAAATAAACTTAATTTTGAAAATTATATAATATCACATGTTAAGGAGTTTATGGAGGGAGTTAGTGGAGAGAGTAAGGAATGGATATAATCATATTTATTGTATACATAAATAAATTCTCTAGAGTAAAAGAAAATTATAATCTTTCATAAAGAATGAGGCTTCATCATTTCTTTTAGTTCCTATTTTGGAATGAATAGCATACTACTTCAATGCATGTATGTAATGCAGCTCAGAGTGACAGAGGGAAGTCCTAAATGCTTCATCTTTTAGGCACAACGTTCCTCTTTTGAGAAGAAATGTCAAGCGGCCATTTTGTGCATCCCTCTGATGACATCATCTGTTTGCAAACCTAACACAGTTTATGCAAATGCATTTCAAATAAATATATTTACAAAGCAAACTTGTTTAAATAAACCACCCTAATGGAAAGCCAGCATCACTTTCTGAAGGTGATCTCAAAGCAGACAGCTTGGGGTGGGGGGGAAGCAGTGTTATTGAGAGCACACTGGAGTGCTCCAAGCCTACAGAATTCTCTGTCTTTAGTGGGAATATCAGGAGACACTAATAGGTTAAGGAAATATTGGTACCAAACTGAGAAATTCCTCCTTGATGTGAGCACTAGAAATGGAGCCAAGGTTGAAATGATGGCAGATTTCCTTTCTACGGTGCAGTGGTGTTTTGCAGGTTCTTTGAGTCGCGCAGAGCATGACCAACATCTTGAGCAACACGCCTGGAGTATGTAGAAAACCTAACTGGATGAATGCATCGGTGGCTCTGGGCTTTTTAGGTTCCCATGATGTGTTAATGACAGAAAGGAAAAAAACAAAATAAAAACTCAGATCAAACGCAAGCATTAAGAGAAATGTTCCAACGTGCAGTGCTCACAAGCACATCGAGGCTTTGGAAGAGCCAAGTTACCCTCAAGAAAATGTATGGTGGGCATTTAAAGAGACATATATATATCAAGCCACCAGGCTTCCTTGCTATTCCCACTATTAGGGGGAAACCAACCAACCAACCAAACAAACAATAAAAACAGGTACGGGGATACTTTTACAATCCCAGTACTGGGGAGGCAGAGGCAGGAGGACTACTGGGGCTCACTGACCAGGTAGCTTAGCTTACCCTGTGAGACCCAGGTCCCAATGAGAGACCCTAACTCAGAAAGTACACACTATCTGGTAGACGGCTCCTGAAGAACGGCAGCGGGAGGTGATCTCTGATCTCCACACAGACACGCGCATTTATGTCTGTGCACCTCGCAAAAGCCTGCGCAGGCTTCTGTCTCTTCCACTCTGTTGCGAATGACTCGAGGCGTTAGAGCTTGAGTTTGAAATGGTCCCCAGAATTGTGCTTTGAACACCCAATCCTAGCTGCTGCTGCTCTTTGGGCACCATGGAACCTTCAGGAAGTGAGGTTGGCTAGTGGAAGTGGGTGGTGGGTAGTTGGTGGCGGTTACCTAGTTCTAGTTTGGGTCCATACCTGTTTCCAGGTCCACTGCGATATGACTAGCTGCTGATCCAGGTCTCTCGCTACCGTGCACCCCATCATGACACCCCTACCACGACATACACTGAACCCTCCGGAACTATGAGCCACAATGAAGCCCTTCCTCCCCACGTTGTGATGAGATCATTTTAGACACAGCAAAGAGAGAGCAACTAATGCGTGAAGCTTGTATTCAGGAGAGCAGGGAGTCAGCTCTGTTTCCCCTGTCTGTTTACTGTCCCTGGGCCAAGAGCGGAAGAAGGTGTGTGAGAAAACACTCCCTGGAGAAAACAGTCCCTCGGACTTCGCCCACATTGTTAGCAGAGACATTTGCAGGGTGTCAATGGCAAGGTTCCCACATCCTGCCTTTAATGGGGCAACAGTCGTCAGTATTGCTGGGGAGATGGCTTGCTGCTAAGTGTTTCCTTGCCCTTAGTGCCCACTGCCGGGCAAAGAGCCCCAAATCTACTGTGAAGCCGGAGTCAAATAAATCAACATGGAAGCTATGGCCCCTGGTTGACCTGGGAGCCTCGAAAAAAGAATGAGAAGCTAGATCACTGTGGAGTGTGGGGACCCAGATTCAGAGAGAGCATGGGATAAACTAAAAATGAGAAGGACACAGAAACTACTGTGGGTCACCTTATTGGAAGGCTTTTCCAACACACCAAGGAGAAGCCTAAAACTATGGGTAGTGTAAACACAGATGCTATATACACTGTGATTTGTCCCCCACATGTATAATAAAATGTGATCCATAAATTAGGTAAGGTGAGAAATGAGTAGCAATAAGTATGAAAACAGAACATTTGTAGCAATGCACTATTGTAAGTTAGGTTCTCTGTCTCTCTCTCAGCATCTTATTGTACTCTTGGTTTTTCTCTTAAGGAGGCATGTCACAGCTTCTCCTTGGCATCTCCAAATATCCAGCACTGTTACCCATGCAACCTGGGGCTATGATTAAGTAAATAGGGGTTATTTAGCACAGGTACCAAGACAAAACACTGAGAAACAAGCTCAAGGGAGGAGGGATGTATTTTGGCTCAAAGATTTAGCGGTCGTTTGTCCCATATGCTTGGGAAGAACATCATAGTGATGAGAGCATGGGTCAGACAAAGGGACTTCTTACCTCATAGCAAAAGGAAGGAGATGGGGAGGGGGGAGAGAGGGGGGGAGACAACAGGAGGAGGAAAAGAAGGAGGGGAAGAGAAGGAGGAGGTAGAGGAGGATGAGGAGGAGGAAGAGAAGAAGAAGAAGAAGAAGAAGAAGAAGAAGAAGAAGAAGAAGAAGAAGAGGAAGAGGAAGAGGAAGAGGAAGAGGAAGAGGAAGAGGAAGAGGAAGAGGAAGAGGAAGAGGAAGAGGAAGAAGAAGAAGAAGAAGAAGAAGAAGAAGAAGAAGAAGAAGAAGAAGAAGAAGAAGAAGAAGAAGAAAGTGTCCAAGCCAACATTTTCCCTAAGGAACTGCCCCCAATGACCTACTTCTGGCAGCTAAATTTTACTTCCTACAGCTTCTGGACCCCTTCAAATTAGTGCCATCATCTGAAAAGCAAGCATTCAACATCTGGACCTGTGGGAGGCATGAAATACTGAAATAACAACTTTATGATAGCCAGTCCGATAACTAAGGCAGTTACTGAGTCACGGGTGGGTAGCATATACAGTGTGGATACAATGCATATAAGGATGGTTCATTTCCCATTTAGAAGATACAAGGGTAGTCGGGCTTTTCTTTGGGTCACCAGCTCACAATTAAAGACAAGGAGACTTATTATTAATTATGAAAGCTTGACCTTAGCTTAGGCTTTTTCCAAGCTAGCTCTTGTAACTTAAATTTACCTGTTTTTACTAATCTGCATTCTGCCACGTGACTTGGTTACCTCTCCTCTGTACTATGTCTAACTTCTTCAGTGTCTGAAGGATCTCTCTTGTGCCTAGATGTATTCCTAGTTCTTTTCTCTGCCTGGAAGCCCTGTCTATTTATTCCCTCTTACCTAGCTACTGGCCATCCAGCTCTTTATTAAACCAATCACAGGGACATATCTTCTCCCAGTGTAAACAAATATCCTGCAACACTATCATGCTATTCATTGGAATGAACAATTAACAGAAATTCTCTTATTCTGGGGGTTTCTTATTTGATAAGTTTCAATTATACTGCATGAAAAACTGACAAAAACCAAAGCAGAGACATGGAGCATGGGTAAAAGCCAATCAAAAGCTCAGACCCTGAAGTCGGGAGGAGTGTGTTAGTATCTCTGCTCCACCACTTGCTGGCTGTGTGTCCACCAACCCATTGTTTCTTTTTGGCACAGTGTTCTGTGTTTTGGCAAAGTGCACACTGGGGCTCAATCATACTCAGTGTCTGATTGGGAAGCAGTGGGGATTCAATGGGCAATAAAAGTGCTCCAAGCATTTCTTTTCTTTTTTTTTTTAAAGATTTATTTATTTACTATGTATACAGTATTCTCAGTATTCTGTCTGCCTGAGTGCCTGCAGACCTGAAGAGGGCACCAGATCTCATTACAGATGGTTTGAGCCACCACGTGGTTGCTGGGAATTGAACTCAGGACCTTTGGAAGAGCAGGCTCTTAACCACTGAGTCATCTCTCTAGCCCTGCTCCAAGCATTTCTTGTACAAAAAAGTCCAACAAATATTAACTGTGATTATTGACCATTGATACCATCATTTAGGCTTTATCTACTTCAGTATTAATAACACAAGGATGAACAGAACTCAGGTCCTGCCTCTGGGCTTCTCACATGTTGGCGGGCTTTTGAGATGCCCATGACAGTTTTATACACAAGTAGGAGAGCAATTGCAACAGAGGTGCCAGGAGACCAAGAGTAGAACGGAAAGGAGATGGGATAGTTATAGGAAGGCTTTCTGGAAGAGATGGTGTATGATCTGAACCCCCAAGGAGCAGACAGCCAGAGGTGATGTCCTGCCAGCGGATGGAGAGGGGTCCTTCTGGGCATGTTGTGTATAAACATACCCACCCCACAATTTCACTTCTAGTGAAATCACAACATCAGTGCCATCCACCTGGTGATGGCTTGCTATGTGCCAAACACATACCGTGCCTCAGAAAGCGGGGTCTTATTGTCAGGAGCTGAATGGGAAATACAAGTCAGGAAGACCTAAGCAGCAGAAACTTCCAGCACTTGTGCGGTCACAGGGTAGAGGCCCCCATGCTGGGCAGGCCAGTGAGAAGCCTTCCAGTTGAGGCCAAAGCTTGAGTGAGTTTGCAGTAGCTTTTGCCTTTACTGGGATGCTTCCTTTCCCAGTTGCCTCTCAATTCGGTTCTTTCTGTAACACAGGTCTCAGATGATATGTATGTCACATCCTCAAAACCAAAGGAAACAAAGCAAAGGCCTCCTTAGCCACCCGCTAGAGGCCAGCTCCCCTTCCTCACCCTTTTGTAACTTTCTTCTCTGCTTTCTTTTGTTCGCTGCGTGTTTCTTGCTCCAAGTCAAGTGTATCTTGATCACTCTCTCTCGACTTTGAAAGCTCATTAGGTGCAGAAACCTTGCCTGTTTCATTTATGCTGACATCCCAGAGCTCAGAGTAGAGCCCGACACACAGTAGGCCCTCAAGAAATATTAGTTGAGTGAATTGCACAGATGTGAGGCCTGGCTGAGACCATGAGTCTGTTCTGAGGCCACCAGTAACTTACATCCCTTTATTTGGGTTACTTTATGGTCTCTGACAGAGTGAGAAAATACAGAATCTGTATGTCTGGGGCTTGGTCATCAGGTCATCAGGTGTCCATTGAGCCCCTACTATGTAATGGCTCTATAGACGTCACTGGAGAGAGAGAGAGTAGTGAAACATCGAGACAAGAGCCCACGTCCTCTGCAGTCAACAGTTAAGATATGTCTGTGCCAGATGATGCTGAGAGGGGGGGGAGATGGAGAGGGAGATGGAGAGGGAGAGGGAGAGGGAGAGGGAGAGGGAGAGGGAGAGGGAGAGAGAGGGGGGAGAGGGAGAGGGAGAGGGAGAGAGAGAGAGAGAGAGAGAGAGATGGGGGAGAAGGGCAGAAAAGTTTTGGTGGGGGCAAGGGATTGCAGTTGCCAATAGTTAATGAGTAGAACGGGTCTCTCTGAGATGGTGATATTTGAACTATGACCCAAAGGTGGTACAGGGGCAAAGAATGCTATAATCTATGGAAAGAACTGTCTAGCCAAGAAAAAAGCAAATGTAAAGATTCTGATGGCATCTCGGACAGTGGAGTAATGGTGATAATCCGCAGAACCTCAGGACGGGGTGGTCAGAGTGCGTCCAGCAAGGGGGAGAAACATAATAAATGCAGGAAGCAGCAGGGGGACAGATTAAGCAGGGCCTTAGAGACTCCTGCAAGAGCCTTGGCTTCTGCTCTGAGTCGAAGAGAGGGAGCTGAGTGGTTGGAGTTCTGGGATCCTGTGATCTGATTTTTGTTTGTTTGTTTGTTTGATTTTGCTTTTAGACAGGTTCTCGTGTATCTCAATTTAGCTTTAAGCTTGCGATGTAGCCAAGAATGATCTTGAATTTTAGATCCCCCCACCTCCGTCTTTTGAGGGCTGGGATTACAGGGGCATGCCATGTCTGGCTTTTATGCCACACTGAGGGCAGAAGCAGGGCTTTGTGTATGCTGGGCGAGCACCCTACCCACTGAGTTACAGCCCTCCTCCTGACTTGTCTTAACAAGCTCTCCGGAGCTGCTCTGATAGGGAGAGCAAGGCCCGAGCAGGACAGGACAAGGTTGCAGCAATGGTAGTGGTGGACGGAGAAGCCCAGGGGTAGATGCCCAACATGGTCTGAGAACGTGGTTTCGGGGTTGGGTGATGAGGGCAGGGTGTGTGGGAGAACTCAAGCAAGACGATGACTGTGCCAATGAGGGTGACAAAGGCCATGCTCTTGTTGGACACAGCTGAGCTACAGGAGCATCTGTGGTTTCTTCCGTTAAGCTTTTAAAGACCATTGAGGTTTTAACCTAACCCTTCTAAATCCAGCCCCTGGGCTGACTATTCAAACATCCATCTACAAGCATGGGTGGGTAAACTAACCAACCACAGAACGTCGTTCAACTGTAACCTGCATTCTTCATTCCAAAATAAGAATTTTTTGGTCAATGGCAGAGCACCCTTTCCTAGGGGGTCTTTGAGGCCCGTTTTAAACAATGAAGTGTTTGGATGACCTCTTGATGTCCTTTGGACATGTCACCCAGCTTCTCCACTGGGCTCCAGCCCCACCCATAGGTGTGTCCAGCTGTCTTGATGTGACGCCTGTGGTTTCCTTCTGAAGGAACTGAACACTAGCATGGCTCGGAGATAATCGGGTTCCAAACTCTCCCGAGCTTCCCTGAAGCTGCTGAGGCGTAGGGAATGTTCTCTGCCTTGGCAGCCTCTTTGCAGTGTGTTTCTGCTTTGATGGCTTTAATGAAGATATGCAGTCCTCTAACAGCTTTCATTCTGCCCGGGCGAGATGGCTTAAAGTGGAGGCAGCGTTTCCCAGGATCAATCCCCATCTTCAGAAGTGGTTGGTTAAACTCTCTGCAGTTATAGCCACTTCTCACTGGAACGGTGTGGGATCTGAATTATTAATTCGGTGAAAAATGAGTTAAGTCGCCACGGAGCTCTGGAGTGGCTCCAGCCCCACCCTGGTTGCCTTTCTCGTATTTCTCCAGCATGAACTTCTCTCAGTTAAGCAGAAATCCTAGGTGAAATCTCTCTCTGTTAGACATTCTGCCGAGAGAAAGAACGACGTTGACTTTTCGTTAGGAGACAGGCACTCTGTCAAAGGCATTTACAGGTTCTTGAACCTGGGACTCATTCTAATCATAACTGTGGAAATAAGGTCATATCTAAACACCTCCAGGTCCACCAGTGGGCTGATGCCTAGAGAAACATGTATAAGGGGTGGGACACCCTGGGCTATCAGAAAATAGCTTTAGGAACCAGAGGAAGGGACTGAGCCTCCCAGAGTGGCTAGTCCAGCGCTTTAAAGATGGAGTGTTCTCATGGACTCTGTGGGTCATAAATGAATGAACTATAGTGACTGTGGGCCAACAAAAATCAGGGGCTCATTTCAAAGCCCTAAGAACCATTTCAACATCTTTGTATCACCAAATCTTAACTGCTCTTTCTCTTCTTCCCTCATTCCTCCCTCTCTTCCCTCCTTCCCTCCTTCTCTCCCTCCCTCCTTCCCTCCCTCCCTCCCTTTTTTTCCTCCCTGCCATCCTTCCTTCCCTCCCTTCATTAAAAAAGGCCTTTGAAATATAATAGATATGGTGGTGCACAGCTATAATCCCAGCACTAGGGAGGCCAAGAAAGGGGGATCATAAGTTAGGGGCAGTCTAGGTTATGTAGCAAGTTCAGGGCTAGTCTGGGCTACACAGCAAGACCCTGCCTCAAAAACAGATGATGAATTCTCCATTTGTAATTGTGTTTTACTGATTCAAAACTTCTTGCAAAAAATTATATGGACAGAGTATTACTGGATGTGGTGGTTTGAAAGAAAATGGACCCCAAAGGGAATGACACTATTAGGCATTGCAGCCTTTTTGAAGGATGTGTGTCACTGTGGGGAGGGCTTTGAGGTCTCTCTTGCTCAAGCTTCCCTCAGTGTGCAGTCAGTTGACTTCCTGCTGCCTTCCAATCAAGATGCAGCACCACATCTACCTGCACACCTCCATGCTCTCCGCCATGATGGTAATGGACTGAACCTCTGAAACTGTAAGCGAGCCACCAATTAAATGTTTTCTTCATAAGAGTTGCCATGGTCATAGTGTATCTTCATAGCAATAAATACCCAAACTAAGATCCTGATCACCTGTCTTTTTGAAACTGGAAGAGTAGACTTCAAAAGCAGGACCTCTCTTGCTCATATACTGCGGTGTGTGTTGCTCGAAACTGATAAGCCTTGGTTTCTTTTATATGAGCTGATGGTCTCAATTGCTTTTATCCCATAGCTCTCTGAAACAAGTCAGTCTAACACACAGTATTAGATTTTATTGTCACCCCCCAATTGGCCCTCTTTCCAGAGCTGTGGTTGAAGCAGGTATGATTTTATCGGTTAGCTTGTGGCTATGCCAAGAAAAGAGCAGACTTTCGCTCTCAGAATGCTATGCTTTTCTCATTTGGGCCAATGAGAAGGAGAATGTCCAGAATCAGAATGATACATGATTGGAGAAACCCATTTGGTTCTATTCCCGGACTCCAGGGAGAGAGCCAGCAGTCTCTGCTGCTCCTTGTCAGTCATGAGTGTGCTCACAGCACTCCTGTAGGATGCTGAATTTGTGATACTCGCACTGTCCCAAGCTGCTTTTCCATGAGCTGGATGCGCTGCAAAACCTGGTCACTCCTCAGGCTCATGATGTCTTCACAATGGCTCCATTTCTGCATCTTTCCACACTTGTCTTGTCACCAATATCTGGATGGGACGGGTGCTTAGAGGCTCACATTCTAGAGAGAATCTTGCTTGTAGGGAATGTCAATGTTCTCTGATTCTGGAAGTTTGATAAATGGAATCCATCTTGGAGAATAAGATCTTGAAAAGAAGAAGCCCGGGGGATGTACAGAGATGGACCATCAAGATCAGCCTAGAAGAACCTCTGTGGATCAGTTCTCAGCATGCACAGAAAAATAGAGGAACATTGGGGTAAGGGGGGGGGATAAATGGGGCTGAAGGATGAAGAGACTCATGGCCAGAATAGGCAGCCATAGCTTGATAACAAATGGGCTGCCAGGTTAACCCGGACCCCTTTAAAATCAAGCAAGGCATTGCTGCCAAGGATGGTCCATTGTGACTGTGTGCCCAGCACTAGGAACCATTGATCAACAAGCCAAAAGTCACCCAGACTATACCGTGTCTCTTAAGGCAATGTCCACATACCTCTGCATTCACGGGGCTTCCAGAAATCTTCATGATTTAATTTTCATGTATCTACAAATATTATTTATTTTATACTCTAGTAATGACCTCTCATAATTTTTATCCTCCTATATCACTTAAAAATGAAATTTAAGAAGACTGAGAGATAACTCAGTCAGAAAATCATTGGCTACGCAAGTGTGAAGACCTGAGGTCCATTCCCAAACCCATGTCAGAAAGAAAGATAAAGTGGCATGCACTGTAATCTCAGCTGGAGCAGCAGAGGCAAGAGGATCATGGGGAGTTAACCTAGGTAATTCGATTAGCTCCAGATTCAATGGGAAATTGTGCCTCAAAAAACAAGGTAGGGGCTGCAGAGATGTCCCAGAGGTTAAGAGCTCTGGCTGCTCTTCCAGAGGACCCAGGTTTGTTTCCCAGCAGCCACATGACTGTTCAGAACCATATATAACTCTGGTTCCAATGCTCTCTTCTGGCCTCTGTAGGTATTAGACATATACATGGTGAACAGACATGCATGCAGGCAACACCCATACACATAAATAATAATAAACAAGTCTTTGGAGCAGTTGAGAAAATATATGACCTCAACGCCTGATTTTTACATGCACGTTAACATAAAGGCATGTGCCCTTGCATGAATGCATACACACAAACATACACACACACACACACCACTGGAACTTTATATCACCATCATTAATGACATTTGCCACTTTTTGCCAGAAACAGAAAGTAACCAAGAAAACAAACACAGTCATCACCAAACCATGAGCTCAGTGTTAGCCTAACACCATGCTCTGCCTGAGGCAGCCTTTCTCTGTTGAGCAGGAAAATAAAAAACAATCAGACATCTGGGAATATAGCTCAGTGGTAGTGTGCTTGCCTAGCACATGTAAGGCCTTAATACACACACACACACACACACACACACACACACACACACACACACACACTGCCACGCTCACACATACTTAGAGAACTATCACCAGCATTCTAGCAACTAAGACTTTAGCCATGGTGAAGTAGGAGACTCAGATGTAGAATCGGGAAGCCTAATTACTTGCTAATGACATGACTGAGTGGTGGTAAAGCGGCGGTGTGTACCACCTCATCTTTTAAGCATTGGTGCTGTGTCTCTCGCACTTTGGGAAGTGCTGACCCAGCTCCGCTCCTCTGGCTTCGGTGTCACCGTATTACTGTATCATGTTTAGTTGTCGTGGTCCATCAACAGCTTGGGAGGGACTGGCTGACATTACCGAGTCTGAGTGGTTTAAAAAGCTGTGATTCTGATTTAAATTGCAAATAGATGGGGCATCATGGGAAAGCGAACGCAGCCGTGAAAAATGGGAGGAAAAGATCCAGCTCGGCAGTATTTTTAGATCTCCCCCCTGATCGGTTTTGCATAATTTGTATCTGGACTTTGGTTTCAATAAGTTCCAATCTTTACTCGCCAATACACTCACAAAGGGCTAACCCAAGGCTTCCTCCCAATCACCCTGAAACCCACCTGGGTGAAACCTTTGCAAAATACTCCTTTAAAAGACACCGTGACTTGGATGGATCTTGGAGGCATCATGCCATGCTGAGTGAGAAGAAGGTTATATACTGCGTGTTTCCAATTATATATGACACTCTCAAACAGGCAAACCTACGAGCTAGAGGAAAAACCTAGTGGTTGCCAGGGCTTAGGATAGTAGGGAGGGTGCCTAGAAACAGTCAAGTTGGGAGCTATTCTGTAGGGTTGCCTTTAAGATAGAGGTTGTCAACCTTCTAATGCCGTGACCCTTTAATACAGTTCCTCATATTGTAGTGACCCCCAACCATAAAATTATCTCTTTGCTACTTCCTAACTGTAGTTTTGCTACTGTTATGAATCATAATGTAAATGTCTGATGTGTAGTATAGGTCATATATGAGTCCTATCATTTGAACCTCAAGAGGGTTGTGACCCACAGTTTGAGAACCACTGACCTAGGAGAGCCACTGTCCTGTATCCTGTCCAGAGTGGTAGTCAAACAAACCCAAACATGAGTTAACATTTGTAGATGTATAGATGGGAACAGCTCTAAGAGAGTTAACTGAGTTACACAAAAGGGAAATTGAAAATGGGATGGACAAGCAGGCTTTTGGGAGGGAATGGGATGGATCTGATAAAACACATTGCATACATGTGTGAACTCTTAAACAACAGATTAAAAATATTAAAATACAAACTACAATGGTCAGAGTACGTCTCAGTGATAGAAACTTCTCAAACATGCATGATGTGTTGGGTTTAAACTTAGCAGTCCAAAGCAAATAAACAAACAAACAAAATTCATAGCACAGAATACCCTATTAAAGTCTACCTTTATAGTACATTTTCAAAGATAAAACTAGAAAAGAAAATATTAGAAACATCCCTAACTGTAGGACTCGGGGACTGATGGACGCACACTCAGTAGAATGCAAGTCCTAATTATCAATGGATAGCTCTTTTTGTCTTCTGAGTTTTCAAGCTTTCCTAACTTTTATCCTTGTTAGCTGTTAGTTTCAAGGCTGCAGCTGCATTAAAATCTTACTCCATGCCCCACACGTACCTTCCTGAATAACACAGAGGTGTGAAGTCAAGGCTGGCGTGAACCTATTGTGGTGACGCCTCCCTGGCAGAGAGTGTGATGGCTGAGCTAGAAGCATCCTCTTGCTTATCCTACCAGATTCTGTCATGAGTCCACAGAGCAGAGACCAAAACCCTATAAAGCAACCTCCTGGCCAAAGCAGCCAGGGTTGGGAAGAATGTTGATTTTGGAGTGTAGACACCCACAGCTCTCCTCCACACACACTGCTGAGTCTCAGCTTTCTAGAGTCCCGAGGGCTGCACAACTCCTCAAAAAGTGTTCATCAGAGTTCCCCAAACATGTCCATCTCTTTCATGACTAGACAGAAAGACCACATGCCAGGGACAGAAGGGAACCAGCAGGGCCTACCTTTAAAGTGCTCACATGAGATGCTCCTGCAACCTGACCAGGGTCCTGTTTGTCGCTTGACTTCACTGTAATGCTTTGCTTGTCCTTAGAGAACTATGATGCCATTCATAATATTGTCTCTCCCCTCAACGAAGTATTTTTACCCAAACTACCTAGACCAGAAGCCAAAAACAGGTGGGCATTGCCATCCCATGGATGGTAATTACTCAGGAGAGAGACTGTAGTGCCCGAAAGTGTGTACAGAAGAGAAGGACAGGGTAGGGTGTGTCGTGAAGAAAACAAGGAAGGGATGACCAGTGTGGTGGGGTGCCCACCTCTTCAGCATCTTCTGTCCCATGTGAGTGTCTATAGAAAGGCACAATGTATTTCCACTTTACCATCCCCGGTGCTGGTCCACCTACCTTGTATCCTGGGCTCTTGGAGGGTCAGCTTGGGATTTGCATATTTCAGAAATAACGGCCACATCAGGTATCAAGATGTTTGATCCCTGTTGCTGCCCTCGCTGTCTCCTATGTAGAACTACTTTTATTTATGTGGATTAAAGAGAAATTGATCTATAAGTAAATGAATAAGCAAAGAAAGAGGCATCCGGCTAGAATTCAGCACAGCAGATCAAGAAAATTTACAAACATTCTTAAGATATATTGCTCAATTACAAGAACAGCATGGGTCGTACATGTAGCTCAGCAGTAGAATTCTTCACTCGCACGCACAAGACCCTGGACTCAGTCTCCAATCACATACACACGTGCACCCCAAAGCAGCAAAGTGAAAAACATATGTTATCTTCTGTATAAAAGAAGAAAAGGGTATAATATATTCAAATGTTCTTATTTATGCAAAAATTCTGAATGGCTACAGAAAAAAATCCAACCTACTAACAGTAGCTTCCTAAGAGTAAAATTGGGTGGATGGAGGACATGGATAGGAGAGATTCTTGATCGACCTTTTATATTTCTTTTGCTTTGTGCATTCAACCTTTGAAGAGATGGAGATTGTGCAGTGTGGGGAAAAACAGGAAACAGATAAGAGGATAGATACATGGTTGCTCAGGCAGTCCTCGGGGTTGTGGTCACTATTAGAGCATCGCTTTTTACTATTCTGGATAAATCATTGTGTATGTTGTATAGCATTTTACACACACACACACACACACACACACACACACACACATGCACACACCTCCATGTATATAGTAAGTGTCCTGTGTGTCATAGGCCATCTTATAAGTTGCAGCTTCATTTAACAATGTGACATGGTTTTCTTCACACCAGAAAGCATAGAGCTGTACAATCATATTAAATGCCGTGCAGCATTTCACTGTATAGATGGAGAGCTGTCTATTTCAACCAAGTATTGATAAGCTCTTCATTTGCTTCCCAATTTCTGTTCCTGAAAATTTTAATATAAGGGCAGCAGCAGGCTGTTGCCCAGTTCTCCCTCAGGATAAAATCTCTTTAGGAGGGAATTTTAGCTTTGAGACTAAGTACATTGAAAACACGGAAGTATCAATTTTAGTACAAATTTCCAGTTTTTCCCACCCCAGCCCCCACATCTTAAGAGAGGGGTATGTTCTTCCCTAGGGGATCTGAAAGGGGTCTTTGTCCTTTGTCAGACAACGAGTTCCAATTTTGCCAATTTAATATTGCCAATCTAGTTGATCTTTGCAAGTTCAAGGTAAGAAATTATATCCCTTTAATGTGGAATTTGTTGTAAGTATTTTTTTAAATGTTTTAGTCCATTTGTGTCTTTATTCTTAAAATTTTGGCTAATGTGGTCAATTAGGTACTTCTTCATCTGTCTTGAGAGGAGGCACTTGATGCTAATGACTGGGCTGACCTCGAGCTGACTTCAGCCTTTGATGTGTTCCTGACAGTTGAGTTGGCTGTTGTTGTCTTTATATTAAGCCTGATGATGATTTTCTTTTCCCTTTACTTAAAACAAAATCTGTGATGCGGCTTGAACTCGGGGCTTGAAGCCCTCGGGGTAAGCCCTCCATCACTGAGCTGCATCCTTGGCAATTTTTGCTTTTTAGGTTGAGAGTCTAAGTGCCCAGGCTGGGCTTGGCCTTGGACTTGCTATGTAGTATTGGCAGGCCTTGAACCTGTGATCCTCCTGCCTCAGCTACCTGAGTGTGGCTGGAACTAAGACCCAGACCTGTAGACCTGGCTCCAGCTTGATAATTTTCACCTTCAAATATAAAAGCTTTAAGTTTTATGTACACCAGTGATTAAAATATTTGGACTTTCTAGAAGTCGCTTATTGCTTTCTTTATCTTTTTATTTTGTTGTGTGTGTGTGTGGTTTTTTGTTTTTGTTTTGTTTTGTTTTGTTTCAGACAGGATCTTGCTGAGTAGCCCAGGCTAGTCTTGGCCTCACAGAGATTTTCTATCCTCAGTTTCCTGAGTGCTAGGATCACATAGATACCTCTAAGCTCAGCTTTCATCTTCCCTGCTGCCCCCTCCACACCATCCTGCCTCTCTTAGTTAGTGGGGTTTTCTTTCTTTCCTCTTCTGGAGTGGAAGTTGTCTTATCTGTATCTGGATTTTTAGTAGGTGCTTTTATAGGTGATCAAATACTTGCTAAAGAGCAATGCAGAACAGTGAATGCATGTGAATGCAGAATAATATAGAACATGTGAATGAATACATGTGAATGCAAAGTAATATAGAACATGTGAATGCATGTGAATGCAAAGTAATATAGAACGTGTGAATGAATACATGTGAATGCAAAGTAATATAGAACATGTGAATGCATGTGAATGCAAAGTAATATAGAACATGTGAATTCATATGAATGCAGAGTAATACAGATCATGTGAATGAATACATGTGAATATAGAGTAATATAGAACACGTGACTGCGTGTGAATGCAGAGTAATACAGATCATGTGAATGAATACATGTGAATGCAGAGTAATACAGATCATGTGAATGAATACATGTGAATGCAGAATAATATAGAACATGTGAATTCATATGAATGCAGAGTAATACAGATCATGTGAATGAATACATGTGAATGCAGAGTAATATAGAACATGTGAATTCATATGAATGCAGAGTAATACAGATCATGTGAATGAATTCACATGAATGCAGAGTAATACAAAACATGTGAATGAATGTGAATACAGAATAATACAGAACATGCAAATGCAGAGTAATACAGAACATGTGAATGCAGAGTAATACAGACCATGTGAATTAATACATGTGAATGCAGAGTAATATAGAACATGTGAGTGCATGTGAATACAGAGTAATACAGAACATGTGAATGCAGAGTAATACAGACCATGTGAATGAATACATGTGAATGCAGAGTAATATAGAACATGTGAGTGCATGTGAATACAGAGTAATACAGAACATGTGAATGAATACATGTGAATACAGAGTAATAAAACATGTGAATGAATACATGTGAATACAAAGTAATAGGGAGCATGTGAATGAATACATGTGAATTCAGAGTAATATAGAACACGTGAATGAATACATGTGAATACAGAGTAATATAGAACACGTGAATGCAGCCCCCACACTGTTCAAATAGCGAGACTGCCAGGCACTTGACTCCACTTTGCTTTTGAGATGTTGACATTTATCGAAGACATCATGACTATGTCAAGTGGTCAATCTGTGGGTCATGACCCCTGGAGATCAAATGACCCTTTCACAGGGGTCACCTAAGACCATCAGAAAACACAGGTATTTCCATTATGATTCATAAAAGTAGCAAAATTACAGTTGCAAAGTAGCAATGAAAATACTTTTATGGTGGGGTGGGGTCGCTACGACATGAGGAGCTGTGTTAAAGGATTGCAGCATTAGGAAGGCTGAGAACCACTGGTCTGCACAGTTTCAACAGTTAAACAATGTAGTGATATGTAATGGAGAGCAGCAGCCTGACATCTGTGAATTCTGATTTCTGATTATGGAAGTAATCAGTTTTAGGATTACTCAGCTTGCTACTTCTATGTGCTGCATATTACTAAATAACATGTTTGTGTAACTGTGTCTTATAACCTTGGGAATTACAATTGCACCTGCCAGTCATTCGGTTAACAATTTCAGTGTCGTAACTCTGCAGTGTGTAGCAAACAATGGTAATACCTAGAATAGCTGCCCAGACTAGACAGAGTTCATCAACAACAGCTAGGGCTCTTTGTTAACTGCAGAACATGCGTTTACTAAGAATCCAACCCAGGAATCAGAGGAAGGAGGAGACAGCTTAAGCAAACAAGGAAATCATTCTGAGAGGCAAGAAATTAACGGATGGGGAAAAGCAGTAGCCAGGAGCAATGATTAAAAATAAACAAATACAAGAATTAGCCATTTGAGAAAGTTGTAAAATGGACAAAAATAGGTATGGAAGGAAGAATATAACTTCAAGAATACTTTAGAGACTCTGCAAAGGCCACAAACTTTATGCTACTGAAAAAGAATTAGGTAAAAATCAAACATTTAATCTTCTTGAGAAACAAAAAGGTGCTAAAGATGATATTTCATAAGGGTAGTTCCGAACCTAATTTTCAGCAAAGAGAGACACCGATGTGAGTGACACAAACTCTACAGACAGCAGAGGTGCCGAGGTGTGCGGCACAGACAGGAGAGCAGTCGCAGATGAATACAGAAGCCTTAGCCCAGAGCCGAGGAAAAGAAAGTCTACAGAGCGCATGGCAGCAATCTCCATAATCCACTTCTACTAAAATCATTAAAACAGCCGGGCAGTGGTGGCGCACGCCTTTAATCCCAGCACCCGGGAGGCAGAGGCAGGCGGATCTCTGGGAGTTCGAGGCCAGCCTGGTCTACAAGAGCTAGTTCCAGGACAGGCACCAAAGCTACAGAGAAACCCTGTCTCGAAAAATCAAAAAAAAAATTATTAAAAGAGCTTTTCTCAGCTGTCTTCTGCTCTTTAATTTGAAGAGGGACCTAAATTTCACAACTATGTTTTTATTTTATTGGATTTTTTGTTTTTTGTTTATTTGCTTTTGAGACCAGGTCTCACATAGCTCAGGGTGGTCCTGAACTCAGTTCATAGCCAAGAACGACCCTGAACTTCTGTACCTTCTGACTCTGCCGCCCAAGTGCTGGGGTTACCGGCATGACCGATCGACCACACTGGGCGACCACACTGGGTTTATGTGGTGCTGCGGGCTGTACCAGGGCTCCCTCACACTCTACCAACTGAGCCGCAGACCAGCCCTCTCTGACTGCTATTAGCCACCCCAGTCTATTGGTTCTGGTTCTGGGCTTTCTATTCTAACCCACAATTTTTTAAAAAATGCTTTCATTTTTCTCTTAATCAATTTTAAAAGATTTGTTTGTTTGGGCTTTTATGTGTGAGTGCCTTTGTGAGTTCATACGCACCATGTGCTTGCAGGAGCCTTCAGAGTCCAGAAGAGGGGGTCTGATGCCCTGGAACTGGAGTTACAGGGGGATCCACCCAGTGTGTGTGCTAGGAATAGAATCCAGGTCCTCTGTTTGAGCAGCCCCTTCACAGGTAAGCTCTCTCTCCAGCCCTGTGGTGGTGTCTTAACCTGAGCCCACTGCACACTGAAGAATCTTTTTCTGTTTCTTTTGCATATAATTCTTTGGCTGGATTGGAATTCTTAGGACAAAAATCTTTTTTAAAACCTTTGAAAATATGATCTGTCACAAGTCTTTTGTGAAGGTGTAGCAGAGGAGAATCCTATGTCAGCTGGATCCTTTTCCTCTTCATAGGCACGCCACTTGGCTGTACTTCTTCCTCTCTGCCTAACATGCTTACATACGTTTCCCCCTTTACTTGAGTTAAAAATACAGGCTCTGAGCCAGGCTGCCCTCAGTTCAAATCCAAGCTCCTCTGCCCACTAGTGTGTCTGTTTGTGAAGCTCTCTTCCCTGCTCTGTACTGTATTTTCTCCTGGGTGTCACAGGTGTGATGCCTGCTTGTATAGAGACCATACAAGGCCCAGAATTGGTGTGTGCACAGTGTTTAGAAGAAGAACCATAGCAAGGACTATATCTGGTTTTAATATTATTTTATATTGTATTTAATATTTTTATTTAATATTATTTCATCATTGTAATTGCTACTCCCAAATATCTAGGTCCTATCTTGCTATTAATTATATTTGCCCCTATACGTAGCCAAGTTTTCCAGCACCTAAGAAGGAATTTTCCATAGTTCCCCATAGGCATGTCACCTCCCACACTGGCTTTCTCTTCTTTGTCTTTGGGACACATGACAGGCGACTATCTCTGTACTTGGCACAGACTGCCACCCCAACAATGTGCCTCAGATACGTGTTTTGTGTTCTCCAAGGTTTCTTGTATCTGGAGAAAGCCCCTGGACATCATAAGATGGATATTTGCACACACTGCAAGTCTGTGCTCAGAAAGCCTTTCCTCCTCCACCCTAGTTCTGAATTCAGGGATGCTCCCTGGTGCTGCTGAAGTTTCCCCACATACCCAAGGCAAGCAGTTACAGCCCCTGTTGCAATTGTCAGTTTGGTTGAGACTTACTTCTTTATGGGCTCATCTTCATTGCATATTGTAAGAAATTATTTTGCTTATGGTATGTGAGCAAGATGCATCCCAACCCCCTGGCACAGCCACAGGCTTCTGCTCATCACTACTAAGAGTGGCCAAAGAGGCAGAGTGGAGGAAGCTCTAGGTTCAAAGACCCCTTTTAGTCTGGAGCTGGCTTTTGCTTGCTTGTTTGTTTGAACAGGGTTTCATGTAGTCTAGGCTGGCTTTAAACTCCACATGTAACTGAGGATGGTCTTAAACGCCTGATTTTCTTGCCTCTGCCTCCTAAGTGCTAGGATTGCACACATACACCAGCATGTCCAGTTCACACGGTACTGGGGCTCAAACCCCAGGCTTTGTGTATGTCGGTCAAGTGCTCTGTGAGCCTGGCTGCATCACTGTTCTTGATGCCAACCTTATGATCATGGTTCACTGCCTCAAACTGTGGGGTTTCTGCAGAGGGAAATTCATATTTTAAACCTGGGCTTCTTCATCAGTCTATAGATAATCCCTCTTCCTTCTTTTATACTACTGGGCATTAGGTGTTTTCTCTCCAGGGTAGAGCACCCCTTGTTGAGAAGCACAGGAATTTGTCCCTTCTAGCCGATTGTTAATACTGTAAACCCCTTCCAATATAATACACCCTTGGGCTATATCTAAATTGCAGGAGGTACTGACATATATAATTTTCTACACTGTGAAGCCAAAGATGTACAGATGCCTGCAGGCTGTTTTTTGGGAGGTGTTTCCTGAAAGCAAGGGAGAAAGACGAGTTAGAGGTGACACCTTGTCACTATGGTAAGTTAGAGTTGATCCTGCTGGGGAACCTAGGAGATCATGTAGACAGTGCCTCAGAATCACCCATCTGGTGTAGGGTATTTCCAAAGGGTGCTTCTTCCTTCTCATACTTCAAGTCTACCCATTTGAGAGAAGAAAAAGAAGGAAGAAGGAGGAGGAGGAGGAGGAGGAGGAGGAGGAGGAGGAGGAGGAGGAGGAGGAGGAGGAGGAAGAGGAAGAAGAAGAAGAAGAAGAAGAAGAAGAAGAAGAAGAAGAAGAAGAAGAAGAAGAAGAAGAAGAAGAAGAAAGTGTCTCCACTTTTGATAAAGCCCTGGGCAACCAAGAAACCCCATGATGAGGGGTGCAGTTGGGGGTCATAGGAATTGCCCAGAACTGATTTTCTGAGTGGGCTAAGCTAGGAGTGATAAGAGACCACAGTGTGCCTGCTCCTTAAAGAACAAGAGTTTTTATTTTTTTTATGAGGAACTTAAAAAGATGTCCCACTCTGCCAGCTGTTTCCTCCCATTACTGGAAGCAGATACACACTAGGGACTTGGTATCCCTCCCAGGACCCGATCTACCACCCTGTCTGACTAACTCGGCCATGACCTTCAATTATTTCCTTTGGGCTTGGTCTGGATCTGGCATCCTTATGCCTGTCTTTGGTTCTGTTCTTGTTCTCTTGGCTGAAATGTGCCTACCAGACACATTCAGTCTGCTCTGAATTCTTCAAATCAGGCTATCTTCCCCAGAACAGTGTTTCTAGGGCATTGGTACTCAGCTGTGCCATTGAGCTGAAAGAGGCTCAGGGATCCTGCATCAGGAGGGAAGGACTGATGTCCAGAGCCCTTGTCCTGAGTCAGGAAACCCTCACTCTAGTTCCAGGCACGTCACCAACTTTCCTTTGACCTTTGGCCAATAACTTGCATATTCTTGGCATCTTTCCTTTCATTTGTAGAATTGAAATGGCTCCGCCTTCTCTGACAGGAACTACAGTAACCATCTAGTTAGAGTTTAACCTTGGCAGTTTCTCTCTGCATTTGCTACATTTACCTACTGTTGAGGGAAAGAGATACGGTGTTTCCAGTTAGGCCCTTAGTAGAGTTTTAGGAGAAAAAAGAAACTTATGTAACTAAAACACTAAAGAGTAACCCAACGGGGAAAATTGTGCAAGAATGTGGGATTCCGAGAGTTGTGTGAGAAGGCTGAACTGGGGGAAAATGAGCTTAGATTGTCTGCCTGGCTCTAGACTCCAGATGAAATAGCCTGCACCTTTGGGGTGGGGGCTGCACGGTCAGACGGCTCAGGATTTTGAACCCCTCTGGAGTAATCTCGTAGCTGGTCTTGGGGCCAACATCCTTCCGATGCATCCTTTCTGGGACATTGCATCACCAAGAAGCCTCTCTCCTGCAGCAGCCACAGAATGGGTCCTTTGAAAATCATAAATGACAAATTGCTTCTGTGACCGCCTTGACGTCCTTGTTTAGCGCAGTCCAGGTGTGTTGCAGCTGAAGAGTTGGGCCAGAGTCCGGGCCGGGGAGAAAATCATTATGAAGAGTTATCGATTAGGTGTCCACAGCTGCTGGAGCTCAGGGGCGGAAGCTTCTGGAGCTGCATTTACGAAAGGGCATGGGGTCACGGAGAAGGGCAAGGCTGTGAGGAAGTGAGGAGGCCATTTGTTTAAAGGACAAGGGTGTGTGAAGGCAGGAAGACCTGGGATCAGCTCTGCCTGTGCTGGGACAGGCCATGCAGGTGCCTGTGGGGCGTGGCTTTCTCCCTCTTGCAGCCAGGGCAAGGCTCTGGGGATGCTGCTTCTTTCCTGGGAAATCTTTCTTTAACTCATATTATTTTCCATTTTCTGTCCATGTGTGTACGTGTCTGTTGTATGAGCATGTGGATGCAGATGCATATGTGTGCACATGCGTGTAAATGCCAGAAGACAACCTTGACTATCATTCCTCAGGTATCACCTACTTTTTCTTTCTTTCTTTCTTTCTTTCTCTCTCTCTTTCTTCTTCCTTCCTTTCTTCCTACCTTCCTTTCTTTTTTCTTTCCTTCCTTCCTTCCTTCCTTCCTTTCTTTTTTCTTTCCTTCCTTCCTTCCTTCCTTCCTTCCTTCCTTCCTTCCTTCCTTCCTTTCTTTTGAGATAAAGTCTCTCGTTGGCCTGGAACTAAATGACTAGGTTAGGCTGGCTAGCTGACTAACCCCAGGGGTCTACCTGTTTTCTGCTCCCCTTACACTGGAATTGCATAAGTGTAAACCACCACATCTGGATTTCTGACATGTGTTCTAGAGAGCCAACACAGGTCTTTGTGCTTCTAAGAATTTACCAACAAATCTCTCCGCAGCCTCATGTCCCTTTCTGTTTGCATGTGTGCATGGGTGTAATCTGTGCGTGTGTGTTCTCATATGCGCACGTGTTCATATGTGTGTGTGTGTGTGCTGGCGCCGTGTGAATGTGGATCCCAGTGATTGGTGTTGGGTGTCTCTTTGCTCACTCTTCACCTTCTACACTGAGGCAGGGTCATTCACTAAATCTGGAGCTTGCCAGTTTAGCCACTCTGGCCAGCTAACTTGCTCTGGGCATTTCTTATCTCGGTTCCCTGGGTTCTGGGATTACAGGCAGGCTGGCATGCTCTCTAGCATCACTGTGGGCTCTGGGAATCCAAACTCTGCTCTTCATGCTTGCATAGCAATTATTTTGCCCCCTTGAGCCATCTCCCCACCGCTTGTTTTCACCACACAATCCAAGCCCTGCCCCATGACCCCCTTTACTACCCAGACACAAATACCTGATCTTCCACTGCTCCTTAGAGCTCAGCCCGCACAGCACAACCCAGTGCTGCTCCCTCATCCGTGAACTGCTCTAAAGAGTGATTCCCACGGTGCACCCCTGATTGCCTCTGCCAAACCTGGGCAACGCACGCCTCACTATATTGAGCTTCCTCACATGGCGTGGCTGTGAAGTGAAACGAAGCCTTGTCTGAGCTGCTGTCCCCGCAAGCCTCAGCAAGCGACTGGGCACATCATAAGATTAGCAAACATTTGCTGGACGAATGCACCAGGGTTTGAACCACACAAGATCAGGGCTCAGGAAAGTTCCCGGGCACCCACTGGAAAGCCCTTTGGACCATTGGCTCCTGGCAGCAAACTCACAAAGAGCGTGGAGCAGTTCTCGGCAAAGGTGGAACGAGCTCTCGGAGAGAACAAAAGTACAAAAAGTGAAGGAAGGGTATAGCTGTGTTCCTTCCCGCCTGGAGCTCTCAAATGGTTATAATTTCGAATGATCTGTCAATCACACGCGATAAATTAAATCAGACCTTTAAGCAGCACTTCTCAATGTATTTTCTTCTTGGCAGAAAAGCTAAAATTTAGGTAACTTCGGTGACTGGTGGGGAATTTTCTATCCTGGGTAGTTGTAATCTCATGCTTTTTTTCTCAATTCATGGCAGCATACTGCATTTTCCCTTAAGACGATACATAATCTTCCCCCATTTTCAGCTAGGATTCTGACGGTCCTCCTCCATCCTCGTGCCTGCCCCTTGTACTGCTAGAACTAAGGCCTTGGCTGCCTCTGCTCTCATTTTTGTTGGAAAGTTTCTCTGAGAAGGTGATGAAAACTACCCCTACCCATTCAAGTTACAGATCCACACACACCTCAGTTCTCACGGAGTTCATCTGATTGCTTGGGCATGTCAAGTTCATGCAGTATGGATGTGATCTTTAGCAAAGAAGAACTAGGCCTTCTCATTTCAACTTCCAAATGTAAGAATATCCAACTATTTCTAGGGAAGTCTATAAACTTGAAATTGTGTGAAGACAGACCCAAACTAGCTTTTAACCTGAGAAGAAATTTTAATAATGTGATAACCGTGCTGCACGGCTTACGCCGTCTTTGACAGCAGTGGGCTCTGATGTTTGGTTTGGATGGGCACCTAGTCACAAAGGTGAGCACAAGCAGACGAGGCATACTTATAAGCTGCCATGGGCAGTTTTACCCACTGAGGTTGTCCTGAAGTCAAGGAGAGCAAGATTTCTCCCCTGCTCCTTTCCTTTGGTGGAGTGCATGCCCCGTCATACTCTTGGCCTTTCTTAGCATTGAGGCCAAGCTCATCTATGTGTTCTGTGCCTGGCCAGAAAACCTCATTACACCAGAAGCTTTCAAAACCTGATGACCAGAGTGCACAGGGGAGGAGAAAATGGTTCCCCTGGAAGATGGGAGCCGTTTATCTCACAGCATGCTCGAGTGCATGACGTAGAGATCATTTTGTCCATAATCCATCACCAACAGGATAGAGGAAGGTGCTCCTGGCAAAGAGGAAACTTTTATAACACTGGACTGTCTTCCTCTGCTGGGGGCCACAAGCCGTCAGCAGCCTCGTGGACTTTTGAAATGTTCTGTCTGTCATACCGAGGTTGTTCTTACAATGAAATTGATTGGAACTAGAAATTATCGGTATTTTATCTTTTTCCTGAATAGCATGGCAACTTTGCATAAAAATCCTCATCACCAGCCCCCCACCATGCAATTGTCTAGTGCTTGAATTACACCATGGGTGCCACAGCACAAATCACCTGATCACCTTTCATTCCATTTTGAAAACAGCAAGCATCCCACCAAGTGCCCCAGAGGCCAGATATAGAGCTGCAGGATTGGGCATTTTCCTTGCAATGTGTCAGTATTACTTTGGTCCCATCATTCCTTGCTGTGCCCTATTCCTCCCTCTTGTAATGGGGATGTTTACTCTGAGACATTGCATACTGAACAGGTATAAGCTGTTGTTATTGCTATTTTCTTTATTTTGTTCATAGTTAAGGGATTGCCTTGAGTCTCAAAGGAGATGTTGGGCTTGTTAAGAGTGTTGAAACTGTTTAGACAATGAGGACTTTTGAAGTTACAAGCTGGCCATGAGGCCAAGGGGACCAGGGTTGGAGTGTTATGGTAAAGTGGTGTCTTTGGGTGTGAGACTGTTGGGGGACAGACTTGTGGTGGTTGGATTAAGAAGTAGTATGTGATAGACTGGTGGCAGATACCTCTGGCTGTATCTGTGATGGTGTCTCCAGAGAGATTCGACTGAGGAGGGTAAACCCAGCATAAATGTGAGTGTGACCATAGGCTGGGATGCTAGACTGAATAAAAAAAATGGGGGGAAGGAGAAAGCAGTCTAAGAGCTGCCTCCACCTTTCTCTGCCTCCTGGTTGGTGTCCGTGGACCATGCTCCTTTGAACTGTAGGTCAAAATAAACCATCCATCGCCTAAAGCAAACAAACACAGCAAACCCATGTAAATGTAGCCGGGAGCTTTCCTAATTTTATTGGTCACTGCTGCTTCTTTCAACAACATCCTTCTGAATTTCATTTGTCTATTGTTAAATCGTTTCTGTTTGTTTTCCATCAAAATGTTGCTATCTTGGACTGATGATGTAATTCAATGGGATAGGGCAAGTCCCTGAGTTCAAAACTCAGCACCAAATGAAGAAACTTTCTATTGTGTGTTCACTTTCAATGAAGAGTGGTTTAGGACCGAATTCTATTCCAGTGTCTTCTAGGACTTCCTTGTTAGGATAACTTGCTCTGAATTTGAACTTTCTCTTTTTCTCTCTGATTGCTGTTTTCTGTATCTCTGATGATCTGTAATTCAACACAAAGCATTTAAGTGGATTCATTTTATCTGCCACTGTTTGGGAATCCCATAGGTGACAACTGTGGTGTGCTCACCATGCTGGGCTCCAGGTCCCTTAGCTTACTCCTCCCTCTTTAACTGAATGTTTATAATCCTGGCTCAGTATTGTGCCAAACCCTCACCTAGGCCCAACCTCTAGTTAGCCACCATTCTCCTTATTATCTTTCGATCAGGACTCACATTGCTTCCGAATTCTAGAGTCTTTTGTCACTTCCAAAACAGCCACCATCTCTGAATATTTCTTCTCCATTCTCTTTGCTTTCTCCTAAGAGGTCCTCCTGTTGGACTCATCTGATATATTTCTCCATCTCTGGTCATTCATTCCTCTTCTTTCTTCCTTTAACTTCTCCTTGCTGAACTATGGGCATTTTCTCCAATTTCTTCATGTACTCTCAGGATACCTTTGACAAAAAAGGCCCGGTCTGGAAGGGCTGAGACTTTTGCCAAAGCTGGCATTTACGTGTTTCCCCACAGTGCTTTCCTAAGTGCTTCCATTTCTTTTAGCATCTTCAATGATACTAAACATATTTCTGTGTAAATTGCTCTATTCTTTCAAATTGCTCCCTTGTACAGAGTCTGGGGAATGCTTGCTCTTTTTCTGTCATATGTCCTTACTGTCTGTTATGATGAAGCATCTCTCGTGTGTTTTTAAGGTTTTCGTGTTTTCTTTGTTTGCTTTATATTTTGAGGTTGTTTTAACTGGGGCTGGGATTGCTGCTGCTATAAGGATGCCACACTGTCTTGGGTGTAGAAGCCACTGAGTGACTTTGCATTTGTGTACTGAAGCACGATTTTGTTCTTCCTTCCCCTCCCCCTCTCCTCCGTTTCTCTTCCCTTTTCTATCCTTCTTTTGAGACAGGGGCTTGCTAGGTAACCCTGGCTGGACTTCAACCTGCTGTGCAATCTGGGCTAGCTTCAAGCTTGAGATCCTCCTGCCCCAGCCTCCTGAACATTAGAATTAAAGGAATGTGGTTCCGTGCCTAGCTACTTGTGCTCATTTCTTGCTTTTCAATCCATGTTCCATAGGTGTTATCAAGACTTTTCATACTTGATCCCAGAGTTCTTCCATAGTTCTCAGGTTGTGGGGGAAGAGTTTCTCCTGTTTTCCTCATCTAAAGTAATAACTAGTGTAAGATCCCTCAATCGACACTTGGTCTAAGTTCCAGGTAATATTTTACATGAACTCGGTGTCACAGCTTTGGTCCTTCTGTGCGTTATAGCTCCACCCACTAAGACCTGAGCAACGGTTTGTCAGAGTCACCTTGCCATCACCTATGCTCCCAAGCACACAGTAAACATGCTAATAATCTATATATTTAATAAAAGAACATTTAAAAATTTTAAAACAATCTTATTTTACATAACAACCCCAATTCCCTTTCCCTTCCTCCTGCTTCCCCCATCCTAACCCCATCCACTCCTCAGAGAGGGTGAGGCTTCCCCTGCAGTGGGGGGGGGGAGTCAACATAGTCTGTCACATCACCTGAGGCAGGACCAAAGCCCTCGCCCTATATCTAGACTGAACAAGGTATCCCTCCATAGGGAATGGGTTCCAAAAACCAGTTCATGCACTGGGGACAAATACTTGTTCCAATGCCAGTGGTCCCACAAACTGCCCATACCACTCAGCTGTCATCCACATTCAGAGGGCCTAATTTGGTCCTATGCAGGTTTCCCAGCTTTCAGTCCAGAGTCAGTGAGCCCCTACTTGCTCAGGTAAGCTGTTTCTGTGTGTTTCCCTACCATGATATTGACCTCTTTGCTCATATTATCATTCCTTCCTCTCCATGACTGGACTCCAGGAGCTCAGCCCCTTGTTTAGCTGTGGATCTCTGCATCTGCTTCCATCAGTTACTGGATGAAGGTTCTATGATAACAATTAATGTAGCCATCAATCTGATTATAGGAGAAGGGCAGTTCAGGCACCCTCTCCAAAACTGTTTAGATTCTTACTAGGGTCATCTTTGTGGATTCCTGGGTATTTCCCTAGTGCCAGGTTTCTCGTTAACCCCATAATGGCTCCCTCTATCAAGATATCTCTTCCTTGCTCTCCCTCTCTGTGCTTCCCCCAACTCGATCATCTCGTTCCCTCATGTTCTCCTCCCCCCCCCCCCTTATTCTCACTCCTCTTAAAGGAGTACACTTTTAACCACAGATGCTAACTTGAACATAGTCTGGGATGTCATTTCATACCTATTAGACAGTAGGTGCTCAGGGATGAAAGGGTCAAAGAACTGGCATGCAGTGCTGATGGAAGATGGGTTCAATGTGCTGTCTACTGAGGCATATCTTGGTTGTTGATTTGACAACATCTGGAATCAACTAGAACCAAACAGCAGGGCACACGTGTAGAGGGTTTTCTTGGCTGGATCATTCAGGGTGGAAAGACCCACCCTAAATCTGGGACACACCTTTTAGTGGCAGTCAACATGAAAGGTCATGGAAAAAGGAAACTTTTGCATTTTTGCCTGCCTGCTCTCACTCTTTCTGATAAGTTCATCTATCCTTTGCTGGTGTTGAAACTTACTTCTTCAGGATTCCAACATAGACCAAAGACCAGCTGAGAAACCCAGCCTCATGGACTGAACAACAGCCCCAGGATTCATGTCCTTCTCTCTTTGGGAGACAGCCATTGTTGGACTAGCAGAACCACAACCTGTACGACATTCTAATGAATGCCCCTTTAAAACACACACACACACACCATTTTTTTCTGTCTCTGTCTCTCTCAGTTATGCCCTCTAGAGAACCCTAACTAATACAACATCCTCACAAAACTTCCTAAGAGTGCAGGAACAACCATTGTAGGGTGGTCATGAAGAGGGGAGAGGATGTTGGAGATCATCTTAATGCTCACCCCTGGCAATGGGCGGACAAAGGAGGCCATGCGCATCTCCGGGTTCTCTCCAGCTCCTAGAATCGGGTAGGTCAGAGCACCCAGGATGTGGCAGGACTGTGTAAGAGCAGCACTAAGTTTAAAAATACAGGAAAGGGAGAGCCGTAGTACAACAACACTCACGTAAAATTTAAAACCCACGCGCAGAACAATATACATATTTCAAGAAGAGACTCCAGCCAAAAGACAAACGTTAAATACGTGAGCATGGATTCCCAGTGGAAGAGGGGAAGGACATAGACAAATACATTAATGAATAAACACTTAAGAAAGGTGTTGTGGAAAGACCAGCAATGATGACAAGCCACAGAGTCAGGAGGATGCTTCACTCTAGACACATGGCGCTGAAAAGATGAAGAGAAGGAGGCCAGGTGTGGTGGTGCACATCAACAATCCCAGGACTTGGAAGGCTAAGGCAGTAGTGCCATGTGCCTGAGGCCAGTCTGGGATACACACACATACATAGGGTGGGGCAGGATGTAGGGGGAGCAAATGCAGAGTGCCCGCACACACACAAATACACAGAGACATACTTGGGAAGCAGGTGTCTTGTCTCAACAACGATACAAAAAACAACAACCAAAAACAAACAAAAAAACAGAGAATGTGGAGGAGACTGTCCAGTTGGCACACACACACCCTTAAGTATTTTCTGGAGTCCTGTACTTCTCATTAAGTAGTGCCATATTCATGGTTACTTGACTGCAGCAAGATGTAACAGAATGTGACTTGGGGACCAGATAAGTCTCTTTTACGTATTGGCTCTTTGATCTTGGGTGATGGATCACTTCATCTTCTGGGTCTCAGTTTCCTCATTTGTAAAGATCCAAGACCCCTGAGGTTTGTTACAGGAGCAAAATGAGAAATTCCTAAATATTTCCAATGTTGTGGTTAGTGTAGATAGTCTACAGACACAATGGACCTCTCCTTAACAATATTGCCCAGGGTCTCAGTCTGCAACACATAGTGTTCAGTCAACATTTCTTGAGTAGAAATATGCTGATTTCCGCCAAAAACTAGAGCAAAAGGTGCTGGTGTTGGTTCAAGCTTTAAATTAAAGAAAGAAAGAAAAAAAGAACTTCCACACAGTGTTTTTAAAAAACCCAGGGTTGTTTCTAAGTGCTGTGAAATACCTTTAAGAAGGACTTGTCGCCTTGGAGCACACGCCTCCGCCATGCCCTCCCAGCTGTACTCCTGCCTTCTGTCTGGAGGACCCCGTGACTTCTCACTCACCCCCTCCCCCAGGGAGAAGTCCCCTTAGTGCTTAAGTTGATTTCCGCCTTGCCCGTGTTCTCTGCTGTCTGTTAGAGAGACCATAGCTTACACGGACTCTGTGATTATCCCCACTCCTGCTGCCAAGTGAAGAAACCCTGATATTGTCGCATGGACAGCGGTGATTTTCCGAGGTCCTTAGCTTGATTGCGTTCATCTTAGCAGCGGGTTATATGCACTATAAAATTATCCAGCTGTTTCCTAAGATCCCCCATTCAACCCGAGAGACTTTAAAAGCTCTCACAGTCTGAATATTTTCAATCCAGCAGATTTGGACAATGCAACTGCCTCGTCACATTTTGGGCCTTGTTTTCCTCATCTGGGAAAAGGGAATGATCTTTAAGCATGGAATATTTCAACACCCAGAGGGCAAGGGAGATGGTACAGGTCCTAAGTAACTGGGTTTGCATGCGTAGCCATAAATGGACAGAATTGGCTTTTCACCCTCTAGGGAGGACTTCCTTTTCGTTATTCCTGTACTAACCTTTGATACAATCCAGTTGTCCTGCTCTTGAAATCAGCCACCCCAGGTGGACTCTGAGAGCATACATTACAGAAAACACACTGTTAGGGTTTGACTTGGTGCCCAGTGGGTAGCACTGTTGGGGAGATGGTGGGAACTTCTGTAGATGGGGCCATGATGGAGGAAGTGAGTCACTGGAGGCAGATTTTGTGGGTTATTTTCTAGTTCTGGTTTCCCATTTCCTGACCCTTGCCTCTCTTTCCCGATCCACCAAGCGGTTTAGCAAGCAGCATCTTGTTCCCGCTGCCAACAACCAACACAGACTCTGCCATGTCTGCCCTACCATGTCTGTCCTGCCATGTCTACCCTACCATGTCTACCCTGCCATGTCTACCCTGCCATGTCTACCCTGCCATGTCTACCCTACCATGTCTACCCTACCATGTCTACCCTGCCCTGCCATGTCTACCCTACCATGTCTACCCTGCCCTGCCATGTCTACCCTACCATGTCTACCCTGCCATGTCTACCCTACCATGCCAACTCTGCCATGCCTGCCCTGCCATGTCTACCCTACCATGTCTACCCTACCATGTCTACCCTACCATGTCTACCCTACCATGTCTACCCTGCCATGTCTACCCTGCCCTGCCATGTCTACCCTGCCATGTCTACCCTGCCATGTCTACCCTGCCATGTCTACCCTACCATGTCTACCCTGCCATGTCTACCCTGCCATGTCTACCCTACCATGTCTACCCTGCCCTGCCATGTCTACCCTGCCATGTCTACCCTGCCATGTCTACCCTACCATGTCTACCCTACCATGTCTACCCTACCATGTCTACCCTACCATGTCTACCCTACCATGTCTACCCTACCATGTCTACCCTACCATGTCTACCCTGCCCTGCCATGTCTACCCTGCCATGTCTACCCTGCCATGTCTACCCTACCATGTCTACCCTACCATGTCTACCCTACCATGTCTACCCTACCATGTCTACCCTACCATGTCTACCCTGCCCTGCCATGTCTACCCTACCATGTCTACCCTGCCCTGCCATGTCTGCCCTGCCATGTCTACCCTGCCATGTCTACCCTGCCATGTCTACCCTGCCATGTCTACCCTGCCATGTCTACCCTGCCATGTCTACCCTACCATGTCTACCCTACCATGTCTACCCTGCCCTGCCATGTCTACCCTACCATGTCTACCCTGCCATGTCTGCCCTGCCATGTCTACCCTGCCATGTCTACCCTGCCATGTCTACCCTACCATGTCTACCCTGCCATGTCTGCCCTGCCATGTCTACCCTGCCATGTCTGCCCTGCCATGTCTACCCTACCATGTCTACCCTGCCATGTCTGCCCTGCCATGTCTACCCTGCCATGTCTACCCTGCCATGTCTACCCTACCATGTCTACCCTACCATGTCTACCCTGCCATGTCTACCCTGCCATGTCTACCCTGCCATGTCTAGCCTGCCCTGCCATGTCTACCCTACCATGTCTACCCTGCCATGTCTGCCCTGCCATGTCTACCCTGCCATGTCTACCCTGCCATGTCTACCCTACCATGTCTACCCTACCATGTCTACCCTACCATGTCTACCCTGCCATGTCTACCCTGCCCTGCCATGTCTACCCTACCATGTCTACCCTGCCCTGCCATGTCTACCCTGCCATGTCTACCCTACCCTGCCATGTCTGCCCTGCCATGTCTACCCTACCATGTCTGCCCTACCATGTCTACCCTACCCTACCATGTCTACCCTACCATGTCTACCCTACCATGTCTACCCTATCATGTCTACCCTGCCCTGCCATGTCTACCCTACCATGTCTACCCTGCCCTGCCATGTCTACCCTACCATGTCTACCCTGCCATGTCTACCCTACCATGTCTACCCTGCCATGTCTACCCTACCATGTCTACCCTGCCCTGCCATGTCTACCCTGCCCTGCCATGTCTACCCTGCCATGTCTGCCCTACCATGTCTACCCTACCATGTCTACCGTACCATGTCTACCCTACCATGTCTACCCTACCATGTCTACCCTGCCCTACCATGTCTGCCCTGCCATGTCTACCCTGCCATGTCTACCCTGCCCTGCCATGTCTACCCTACCATGTCTACCCTGCCCTGCCATGTCTACCCTACCATGTCTACCCTGCCCTGCCATGTCTACCCTACCATGTCTACCCTACCATGTCTACCCTGCCATGTCTGCCCTGCCATGTCTACCCTACCATGTCTACCCTGCCCTACCATGTCTGCCCTGCCATGTCTACCCTGCCATGTCTACCCTGCCCTGCCATGTCTACACTACCATGTCTACCCTGCCATGTCTACCCTACCATGTCTACCCTACCCTGCCATGTCTACCCTACCATGTCTACCCTACCCTGCCATGTCTACCCTGCCATGTCTACCCTACCCTGCCATGTCTGCCCTGCCATGTCTACCCTACCATGTCTACCCTACCATGTCTACCCTACCATGTCTACCCTACCATGTCTACCCTGCCATGTCTACCCTGCCATGTCTACCCTGCCATGTCTACCCTGCCATGTCTACCCTGCCATGTCTACCCTACCATGTCTACCCTACCATGTCTACCCTGCCCTGCCATGTCTACCCTACCATGTCTACCCTGCCCTGCCATGTCTACCCTACCATGTCTACCCTACCATGTCTACCCTGCCATGTCTACCCTACCATGTCTACCCTACCATGTCTACCCTGCCCTGCCATGTCTACCCTACCATGTCTACCCTGCCCTGCCATGTCTACCCTACCATGTCTACCCTGCCATGTCTACCCTACCATGCCAACTCTGCCATGCCTGCCCTGCCATGTCTACCCTACCATGTCTACCCTACCATGTCTACCCTACCATGTCTACCCTACCATGTCTACCCTGCCATGTCTACCCTACCATGTCTACCCTACCATGTCTACCCTGCCATGTCTACCCTACCATGTCTACCCTGCCCTGCCATGTCTACCCTGCCATGTCTACCCTGCCATGTCTACCCTACCATGTCTACCCTACCATGTCTACCCTGCCATGTCTACCCTACCATGTCTACCCTGCCATGTCTACCCTACCATGCCAACTCTGCCATGCCTGCCCTGCCATGTCTACCCTACCATGTCTACCCTACCATGTCTACCCTACCATGTCTACCCTACCATGTCTACCCTGCCATGTCTACCCTACCATGTCTACCCTACCATGTCTACCCTACCATGTCTACCCTACCATGTCTACCCTGCCCTGCCATGTCTACCCTGCCATGTCTACCCTGCCATGTCTACCCTACCATGTCTACCCTACCATGTCTACCCTACCATGTCTACCCTACCATGTCTACCCTACCATGTCTACCCTGCCCTGCCATGTCTACCCTACCATGTCTACCCTGCCATGTCTACCCTACCATGTCTACCCTACCATGTCTACCCTGCCCTGCCATGTCTACCTTACCATGTCTACCCTACCATGTCTACCCTACCATGTCTACCCTACCATGTCTACCCTACCATGTCTACCCTGCCCTGCCATGTCTACCCTGCCCTGCCATGTCTGCCCTACCATGTCTACCCTGCCCTGCCATGTCTACCCTGCCATGTCTACCCTGCCATGTCTACCCTACCATGTCTACCCTACCATGTCTACCCTATCATGTCTACCCTACCATGTCTACCCTACCATGTCTACCCTACCATGTCTACCCTACCATGTCTACCCTGCCATGTCTACCCTACCATGTCTACCCTGCCCTGCCATGTCTACCCTACCATGTCTACCCTGCCATGTCTACCCTACCATGTCTACCCTATCATGTCTACCCTACCATGTCTACCCTACCATGTCTACCCTACCATGTCTACCCTACCATGTCTACCCTACCATGTCTACCCTACCATGTCTACCCTACCATTTCTACCCTACCATGTCTACCCTGCCCTGCCATGTCTACCCTACCATGTCTACCCTGCCATGTCTACCCTGCCATGTCTACCCTACCATGTCTACCCTGCCCTGCCATGTCTACCCTACCATGTCTACCCTGCCATGTCTACCCTGCCCTGCCATGTCTACCCTACCATGTCTACCCTGCCCTGCCATGTCTACCCTACCATGTCTACCCTGCCATGTCTACCCTGCCATGTCTACCCTGCCATGTCTACCCTGCCCTGCCATGTCTACCCTACCATGTCTACCCTGCCCTGCCATGTCTACCCTACCATGTCTACCCTGCCATGTCTACCCTACCATGTCTACCCTGCCCTGCCATGTCTGCCCTGCCATGTCTACCCTGCCATGTCTACCCTGCCATGTCTACCCTGCCATGTCTACCCTGCCATGTCTACCCTGCCATGTCTACCCTACCATGTCTACCCTACCATGTCTACCCTGCCCTGCCATGTCTACCCTACCATGTCTACCCTGCCATGTCTGCCCTGCCATGTCTACCCTGCCATGTCTACCCTGCCATGTCTACCCTACCATGTCTACCCTGCCATGTCTGCCCTGCCATGTCTACCCTGCCATGTCTGCCCTGCCATGTCTACCCTACCATGTCTACCCTGCCATGTCTGCCCTGCCATGTCTACCCTGCCATGTCTACCCTGCCATGTCTACCCTACCATGTCTACCCTACCATGTCTACCCTGCCATGTCTACCCTGCCATGTCTACCCTGCCATGTCTAGCCTGCCCTGCCATGTCTACCCTACCATGTCTACCCTGCCATGTCTGCCCTGCCATGTCTACCCTGCCATGTCTACCCTGCCATGTCTACCCTACCATGTCTACCCTACCATGTCTACCCTACCATGTCTACCCTGCCCTGCCATGTCTACCCTGCCCTGCCATGTCTACCCTACCATGTCTACCCTGCCATGTCTGCCCTACCATGTCTACCCTACCATGTCTGCCCTGCCATGTCTACCTTGCCCTGCCATGTCTACCCTACCATGACTGCCCTACCATGTCTACCCTGCCATGTCTGCCCTACCATGTCTACCCTGCCATGTCTACCCTACCATGTCAACCCTACCATGTCTACCCTACCATGTCTACCCTACCATGTCTACCCTACCATGTCTGCCCTACCATGTCTACCCTGCCCTGCCATGTCTACCCTGCCATGTCTGCCCTGCCATGTCTACCCTGCCATGTCTACCCTGCCATGTCTACCCTACCATGTCTACCCTACCATGTCTACCCTACCATGTCTACCCTGCCATGTCTACCCTACCATGTCTACCCTGCCCTGCCATGTCTGCCCTGCCATGTCTACCCTGCCATGTCTACCCTACCATGTCTACCCTGCCCTGCCATGTCTGCTCTACCATGTCTGCCCTACCATGTCTACCCTGCCATGTCTACCCTACCATGTCTACCCTACCATGTCTACCCTACCATGTCTACCCTACCATGTCTACCCTGCCCTGCCATGTCTGCCCTGCCATGTCTACCCTGCCATGTCTACCCTACCATGTCTACCCTGCCCTGCCATGTCTGCTCTACCATGTCTGCCCTACCATGTCTGCCCTACCATGTCTACCCTACCATGTCTACCCTACCATGTCTACCCTGCCATGTCTGCCCTACCATGTCTACCCTGCCATGTCTACCCTGCCATGTCTACCCTACCATGTCTGCCCTGCCATGTCTACCCTACCATGTCTACCCTGCCATGTCTACCCTGCCATGTCTACCCTACCATGTCTACCCTGCCATGTCTACCCTACCATGTCTACCCTGCCATGTCTACCCTACCATGTCTACCCTGCCATGTCTACCCTACCATGTCTACCCTGCCATGTCTACCCTACCATGTCTACCCTATCATGCCAACTCTGCCATGTCTACCCTGCCATGCCTGCCCTGCCATGTCTACCCTGCCATGTCTACCCTGCCATGTCTACCCTACCATGTCTACCCTGCCATGTCTACCCTGCCATGTCTACCCTGCCATGTCTACCCTACCATGCCTGCCCTACCATGTCTACCCTATCATGCCAACTCTGCCATGTCTACCCTGCCATGCCTGCCCTGCCAGGCCAACTGGCATTGGTGAGTTCCCAGTAGAACATCCCCATTGTCTCAGTGTGTGGGTGCGCCCCTCGCGGTCCTGGGTTCCTTGCTCGTGCTCTCTCTCTTTCTGCTCCTGATTTGGACCTTGAGATTTCAGTCCATTGCTCCAATGTGGGTCTCTGTCTCTGTCTCCTTTCATCACCTGATGAAGGTTAATATTCAGGAGGATGCCTATATGTTTTTATTTGGGTTCACCTTCTTATTTAGCTTCTCTAGGATCACGAATTATAGGCTCAATGTCCTTTATTTATGGCTAGAAACCAAATATGAGTGAGTACATCCCATGCTCCTCTTTTTGGGTCTGGCTTACCTCACTCAGGATAGTGTTTTCTATTTCCATCCATTTGCATGCAAAATTCAAGAAGTCCTTGTTTTTTACTGCTGAGTAATACTCTATTATGTATATATTCCATACTTTCTTCATCCATTCTTCCATTGAAGGGCATCTAGGTTGTTTCCAGGTTCTGGCTATTACAAACAATGCTGCCATGAACATAGTTGAGCATATACTTTTGTTGTATAATAGGGCATGTCTTGGGTATATTTCCAAGAGTGGTATTGCTGGGTCCAGGGGTAGGTTGATCCCAAATTTCCTGAGAAACCGCCACACTGCTTTCCAAAGTGGTTGCACAAGTTGGCATTCCCACCAGCAATGGATGAGTGTACCCCTTTCTCCACAACCTCTCCAACAAAGGCTATCATTGGTGTTTTTTTATTTTAGCCATCCTGACAGGTGTAAGATGGTGTCTTAAAGTTGTCTTGATTTGCATTTCCCTGATCGTTAAGGAAGTTGAGCATGACCTTAAGTGTCTTTTGGCCATTTGAACTTCTTCTGTTGAGAATTCTCTGTTCAGCTCAGTGCCCCATTTTATAATTGGGTTGATTAGCCTTTTACAGTCTAGTTTCTTGAGTTCTTTATATATTTTGGAGATCAGACCGTTGTCAGTTGCAGGGTTGGTGAAGATCTTCTCCCAGTCAGTGGGTTGCCTTTTTGTCTTAGTGACAGTGTCCTTTGCTTTATAGAAACTTCTCAGTCTCAGGAGGTCCCATTTATTCAATGATGCCCTTAATGTCTGTGCTGCTGGGGTTATACATAGGAAGTGGTCTCCTGTGCCCATGTGTTGTAGAGTACTTCCCACTTTCTCTTCTATCAGGTTCAGTGTGTTCAGACTGATATTGAGGTCTTTAATCCATTTGGACTTGAGTTTTGTGCATGGTGATAGATATAAATCTATTTTCATTCTTCTACAGATTGACATCCAGTTTTGCCAGCACAATTTGTTGAAGATGCTCTTTTTCCATTGTATACTTTTAGCTCCTTTATCGAAAATCAGGTGTTCATAGGTTTGTGGGTTAAAGTCAGGGTCTTCTATTCTATTCCATTGGTTGACTTCTCTGTTTTTATGCCAATACCAAGCTGTTTTCAATACTGTAGCTCTGTAATAGAGTTTGAAGTCAGGGATGATAATGCCTCCAAATGATCCTTTATTGTATAAGATTGTTTTGGCTATCCTGGGTTTTTTGTTTTTCCATATAAAGTTGATTATTGTCTTCTCCAGATCTGTGAAGAATTTTGATGGGGATTGCATTGAATCTATAGATTGCTTTTGGTAGAATTGCCATTTTTACTATGTTGATCCTCGGTGTCCTCTTCAATTTCTTTCTTCAAAGCCTTAAAGTTCTTTCAAATAGATCTTTCACTTCCTTGGTCAGAGTTACCCCAAGATATTTTATGCTATTTGTGGCTATTGTGAAAGGTGATGCTTCTCTGATTTCCCTCTCTGCTTCCTTATCCTTAGTGTATAGGAAGGCAACTGATTTTTTGGAGTTGATCTTGTATCCTGCCACATTACTAAAGGTGTTTATCAGCTGCTACAGTTTAATCTTTATGTGTGGAGAAACCACCCATTTTACTATCTGGCTCTCATTCTAAAGCTTTGTAGAAAGACAGGATAGAGTGGGCTGTGCTGTAGTAACAAAAAGCCCCAATGTCCCAGTGCAGTGGCTTAGCACGGTAAAGGTTTATTCTTGTTTCTGCCACATGTCCCTTGAAGTCTGCGGAGATGTGTGCTGGCTGTGGTCAATCAGAGGTGCGGCTGATACGAGCTGTATTCCAGCATCTGCTTCCCAGCTCAGCACAGGTGTGGAAAGGGAACGAGGTGGAGAGGTCACTGACTCCTAATATTCCTGCCAGCAAGAGCTCAACATGCTCCTTGAAAATCTACTTCCTCTGGCTTACCATCCCATAACTCGCAGCACTCAACTCAGCAAAGAGACGAGTGTCCCCTTGAGTAGTTCCCACATGAACCAAGGGTCTTCAGCTCTCTGGACCCTTTGGAGTGATGACTGGGATTTGGGGACAACAATGCATTATTGGCTTAGTGTAAGTCCCGGAAGTAGCATCTGGGAGCAGAGTTGCTTCCACACAACAAAGTGTAGATTGTCTGTTTAGTTTGATTTCCATATGTCATACATATTCATGAATATACATATATGATATTATGTGATATATATATATATATAATATTGCTCAATCATAAGGATTAGATGTAGAGACTAAAGAACAGAATGTATGAAAGAGAAAGAAGGAAGGAAGACTCATTTAGAGGCAAAAGAAGGATGAGTAGGGGCTAGTAAATGTTCCAGGATGTGACGTGTGTGTGTGTGTGTGTGTGTGTGTGTGTGTGTGTGTGTGTGTGTATGTTGAGTGTTGTTTAGATATAGAGTGGATGGACAAAGTCAGCACACAACGTATTCCATGTGGAAGTCTCACTGAGAATCTCATCCATCAGTATGATAAGAATATGTTTGTAAGGTAGTGGTTCATTTTGATTTCCAATCTGACAGCATCTAGAGTCACCTAGGAGACCAACCTTGGTGTGCTTTTGAAGGAGTTCCTAGAAAACGCTCACTGCTGTAGGAAGCCCTACCAGGAATGTGGGTGGCACCATCTCCCATCTCTAAGTCTGGGGTACCAGACTGAACTGAAAAGAGCAAACAAGCTGAGCACAGCATCTCTTCCCCTCCCTTCGCTTCCTGACAGCAAAAGCCATGTGACCAGCGGCCTCACTCCCTGCAGCCGTGCCTTCCCCACCATGATGGACTCCACCCTCCCACCATGAGCTAAAGCAAACTTTTCCTTAAGCTGCTTTTATCAGACATTTTGTCACAGCAGCAAAGTATCTAATAAAATATCAATAATACAAATTTTAACTTTTAAAGGAGAAAATAGCTTTGAATTTTATACAAGAAATTCCTATTTAGTGTAGGTCCATTTTTTCATGTATTATACTTACACTAAAAAGCTATTGCTTATCTGAAATTCAAATTTAGCTAGGTGTCCTATAATTTTATTTGAAAAAAAATGACAACTCCTAATAGGAATTTATTGTCAAACCACACAAAACTGGTTTCTCCAAACTGGTATGCTGGGCAGGTTAAGTTTTTGTCAGCCTGGCAGAGCTAGAGTCAAATTGGAAGTGGAAGCTCAATTCAAAAAATGCTCTATCCGATTGCCCGTCTGTGAGTGCTTTTTTGATTTAGGGTTGATATGAGAGACTCCATCTCACTGTGGGCAGTGCTAGCCCTGGACAGGTGGCCCTGGGTTGTACAAGAAAGTTGAGCAAGCCACAAGGAGCATTTTTCCGAGGTCTCTGCTTCAGCTCCAGCCTCCAGGTTCCTGTCCTGAGTCCCTACCTTGGCTTCCCTCAGGGATGGGCATGTGAGCCACACATGTCTCCCTCCCTAAGCTGGTTTGGTTGTGGTGTTTATCACGGCAATAGGAAGCAAGCTAGAGCAGATAATGTATTCAGAGACAGAAGAACCATACTGAGTGGCATGGACCACAGTTGTTCATAATGAGGCTGAATGGACATGATATTCCTCCCCGGTGTGGCAGAGCCCTAGAAATATTAGCTAGCAATGGCATGGCAGTGTTCTGGTTATCAAAACCAAGCCACCTCAAAACTCGGTTAAGTAAACCAATAATTGGTTGTCTCTCATGCCTCCACGGAGTTCATGAGCTTATTTAGGCAATTAGTTTTTGCTTAGTCCCTCTCCTACTACTACAGTTGGATGTTAGCTGGGGCTGTAAACACCTGAGCTCTCCAATACGGGTCCTGTTTTCCATACTTATGGGAGTTTCACACCCACTATTTTTTTCCCTTTTGTGTACAGCAGGAAAGAGAGAGAGAAGGAGAGAGTTTGTGGTTTATGTGTGTGTGTATATGTGAACATGCTTGTGTATCTGCATACGGAAGCCAGAGGTCTTTTCTGGAGCCATGCACAATGTTTTTAGAAGCAGGGTCTGTTGCTCACTAAGTAGTAAGGGCTGGCTGGCCAGGGACCACAAGGATCTGCCCCTCTTCATCCCCCAGGACTGGATTTAGAAGTCTTCACTGCTGTGACTGGCTTTACATCCTCTACTATATTGTATTTCCTGAGTTCCCTCTATGGTTGTTTAAGATTAAAAATAAAGAACTACCCACACTAGAGTAATTTAAAGTCAATTTTAATGTTGATGGTTTGGTCATTAGCCCATAATATTGATCCTCATCTGTAACATGGAGGGGCCCTCTTGTTTGTTGGTTTTCTGTCCTTGCCCGGTATCCCACAGCCGGCAAGCCCCCCCCAAAAAATCACACAGAGATCTCTATAAGTTATAAAGTTGATTGGCCCATTAGCTCTAGCCTCTCACCGGCTAACTCTCACATCTTGGTTAGACCATTTTTCTGATCTATGTTAGCCATGTGGCTCAGTACCTTTTTTCAGTGGGGCAGCTCACATCCTGCTGCTTCAGTGGTCTGGGCAGGAATGGGAGGAATCAACTTTCTCCTTCCTAGAATTCTCCTGTTCTCGTTACATCATTTCTATTGCCTGTCTGGTTTCCCCACCTATATTTCCTGCCTGGCCGATCAGCATTTATTTAAAACATGATTGACAGAATACAGACAATTCTCCTGCACTTATCTACCCCACTGAGGGCTTTGGTGTGCTTCCTTGCTCCATCAGCACTAACCTTGACCATGATGGTTGATTATGATCGACGATCTATAATGTGTCTGTGTAACAGATTTCTCTGAGGCCTCTAAATCTGCCCACGAGAAGAGTACATCTCAGGTAACTAGCTGGTTTAGACGATTAGACATTGGGAGTAGCCTGGTCCCCTGAGCCCACCTGAGCCCATCCCAAGCCTGTCATGCTAGTGGCTTTCCGCCAAAAGTGATTCTTTTTCCTATTGGGGAATGTGTGGCAATGTTCATAGACATCTTTGGTAGCTACTATAGGTACAGGCACTCAGTGTGTAGAAATCAAGGGTGCTATTAAATACCCTTCACTATTCAGGGCAGTTTGAGGAGGTGAAAACAGTCAGATCCCGGGAGCTCACTGGCCAGCCAGCCTTGCCTACGTGATGAGTTCTGGGTTAGTAAGGGACCCCACACCAAAGAAAAGCAAAGGTGGATGCTGCCTTAAGAACAATACCCAACATTTTCCTCTGACTCCACATGCATGCACACTCAAATGTACGCCTGAATACATGTAGGAATGCACACATATGTGGACACAAAAGTAAAATGTCAGTGGTGCTGAGGTGAGTGAGATGCCCTGGTCCACATCAGCAAAACTCCAGTCCACCTGCAGACACGTGAGCACAGCTAAGCGATTGCTATTTGAAGCCTGAATTTTGTGGGAGGCTTTAAATGCAGCATTATTGTGGTAATAAATGGCAGCCACAACGGCAACCATGAACACCATGCTTTATGAGGCAAGCTCGATAAAATGTTCCTCTCCGCTTAACTTTGCAATCTCCTTGCTGGCTCTGGTCCCCGGTCGTTCTCTCTCAAAAAGGGAAGGCCTACAGATTCTCTGTAGGTCATAGTCTTTTGGGAGAGGACATCTTAGATGCCAAAGGTCTCTACTTCCTCCCTCATGTGTTACAGCTTCTCTTGTCCTACAAAGCCCTGTCTTAGTTACTTTTCCCATAGATGTGATAACGTACCTTGATGAACAGCTTAAGGGAGAGTTTGTTCTGGCTCACAGCTCAAGGGTACAGTCCACCATGGTAGGGGAGCCAAGGCAACCGGGGCTGGAAGCAGCTGGTCATAACCCACCGAAAATCACAACGGGTTGATGGATGCACACCCCTGCTCAGCTTCCTTTCTCCAGTTACACATCCCGGGATCCCAGCCAGGGAATGATGGCACCCACTATGGGTGGACTTTTCCCACCTCAGTGAACACAAGATAATCTCCTGCAGAAATTCCCGGAGGCCCATTTCCCAAGCGATTCTAGGTTCTGTCAAGGTGACAGCTAACCGTAACCACCACGAGCCTTAATGAGTCTCTTCCTCACAAGGAATGCGCCTCCTCCTCCTCCTATCACATTCTATTTAAGATTCCCCTCCAGATGGTGATAACGGTGGTTTTTCTCCTGCGGAAAACATCACATACTCTCTCCCCTCCTGCAGCCCGGACTCTCCGGCACTGAGGGCCACCTGCTGCAATGGTGATGGTGTTCCCAGAGGAACCTAATCCATTCTGTATTTTTCCAGACCAGACGACAAATGTTCCTAGTGCTTCTTCATAACCCCCCCCCCCCAACTTCCCATCTTTTCAGCATCTTAGTTCCCAAGCTGAAAAAAGAATCAGGTTAAATTGACACAGGAAAAAAAATTACAGATTTGTTAAAAATTTACTGAACACACTATTTTCTATTCTTTATCAGATAAGTTTTCATACATATCGGATGTGGAAGAATTTTAAGAGTTGACACGTAACTGTTCAAAGTGCAGAGTGTTAGTGTCTGTGGAGAATATATATATATATATCACACTCCTCCCACCAAGGCTCATGGACCATCTTTGATAAGGGAATGACAGATTCTAAGAGCCAGAGGTCAGAAGGGCTGGAGTGAAGCAGGATCTCTGGACATGGCAAGAGTGTTGCTCACATCAGCTCATGGCAGCCGCAGACCTGCACAAGACCTCCACAAGATCAAGCCACTCGAAGTCCAGCATGGAGTCCACCCTAAAACCTCTGAAATCATGAGGCAACATAAGTCTCCTCTTTTTAATCTAATGCGGGCATTATCTCTCAGCAACAAAAGGCTATGATGGTGGAAGATACAACAAGGGTGTCTGGTGGGACAGAGATTTTCAGCTCCCGGTGGCCAGGAACGGGGGAGGTGAGGAAAGAAGAGAGAGGTTGAGATAGACAGAGAAGGGATGAATGAATGAGAATATACCCTTTAAGGCTAAAGCCTTAACAACTCACTCACTTGCTCCAGCTGGGCCCCGCCTACACAGTTTCCAGAGCCTCTCTCTCTCTCAATGTTCCATCCGGTTCTGATCCATAGACTAATGGTCTCCTGCTGCAATGGGGGCTGAGCCTTCAACACATGACTCTTCTGGGGATATTCAGATCCAAGCCTAATAATCAACAACGATTAATTTTGCCTGCTACTGAACATCATATAGGGTGAGTCCTACCAGGAAATCACTCAGGGTATCCTCGTTTGCTTCTCACCCCCCCTACACAGACATGTTTTTAAATCTATCTATGTCAACAGGACTATACATCAGAGAGTTCTAAATGGCCTCTTTTACAGAGAAGGGGAGATCGATGGTGGGTAGGATTTCCATCATTGCTACCTCATGAGTCGGAGAAGAAATGAAAAGGGGGATTAACAATGGCCATTTAACACTAGCATCTGTGTGTACCTCTACCTCCCATCACCTCCTCAATGAGAATCAACACAGCATAGCCGGAGGACCATGAGCATAGGGCTTTAGACATAGCTTGGGCATTTCTAATCCAAAAGTCCCAAAGCCCAAGTGTTTCAAAATCCAAAACTGTTTGAAGGCTGACTTCACGCCACAAATGGAAAATCACATACATGTTCTGACACTGTGACACACTGGAAATACCCTATAAATTATTTTCTCGTTTTGCGGTGAGGCGTACGTGAAATTTATTATACGAAGTTTAAACGTGGGTCCTGTCTATAAAGTATCTCATCATATATATGCAAATATCCCCTAACAAAAAACTAAAAGTCTGAAATATGACTGGTACCCAGTATTTTGGATAAGGAAAACTGAACTTGTACTAAGAATGGTACCACCTATATGACAGACATTTCAAGCTACCTAGGTGCTGTGGCATACAGCTTCAATCCCAGCTACTCAGGATGCTGAGGCAGGAGGACTAAGAAAGGTCGAGGAATTTGTGCTAGATCCAGGACAGTCTGGAGCTCCCACAGCATCTCCCCACACTCCCACCCCAGCCCTGCAGCCTGAGATGACCACAGGGCAGGCAGGGGAACTAAAGCAGGAGGGAGTGTGGGGCTTGGGCTTCCTCTACCACGGGAAGGCTGCCTCGATATAATTATGGAAGGCTCCTCTGCCCCCAGTCCCCAGTGCCAGAGCCAAAATAAACAAACCCACTGAGGTGGTGGGGCTTCTTCCAAGGCTGCTTGTCTGATCACACAAGAAGCCTGGCATAGTTACTGGTCTAAGCAAGTTAATTCTTCATTAGTCAGTTTCGATGAGTGATTTTTGTTTCCCCCAATACACAAGATTTTCCTTTTTAAAGTGTGGGCATGTGGTCTGACCATTGTGTTTTGAATCAGCCGAAGGATGGCAGCCATCTGACTTCGATCCTGTAGAGTATGGACATTGGAATTTCTGGGCTCTTGAACCCTAGAGAATGCCTTCCTGCTGTTGGGGCTGGGTGGAACAGCACTGGGTGCAGAGCCCTGGGGCTGCAGGCTTCAGAACCCTCAAATCATGGCGCTGTCTTTGATGTCTCCTGCCATGGATGTGGGATGTGAGGCTGGGCTGTCTCCTCTCCTTTCTAAGCTTCCCCCCTGGGTATTTATAGACATCTTTTCCTTGAAGTTAAAACTTCTCCAGGATGCATGTCTCTTTTCATGAATTTTTTTTTCCTCACTTGATTTGTATTCTGAAACACAGACCCGGGTTTTTGTTTAACTTGGGAACATTTTTCCCTCACATTGAATATTATTATTTCTCTTGCATTTATTTCATCTCATTCTTGCACAAAACATACATTTCTGCCCTCCCTTCCTCCTTCCACCCTGTGTGCCTTCTCCCCCATTTCTTCCTTTCTCCTGGGGATCAAACCCAGGGTCTTACAGATGCCAGGCAAGTTCTCTAGCACTGGTTTATTCCCGAAGTCCTAGGGTTTTCTTTTTTGTGATTTTTTTAAAAATAATTCTTTGAGAATTTTATACAATATATTTTGATCTTATTCATCCCCACTGCAAATCCTCCCTAACCTACTCCTCTTCCCCACCCATCCAACTTTGTGTACTCTCCAAAACAAAACAAATGAACGGACAGACGAACACCTGTGGAGTCCAGTTTGTGTTGCCCACACACTCTCTGGTAGCGGGCTAGCCACTGGAACATGATCAACTCACCAGGGACCATGCCTTTCAGAAACTGGCTCTCCCTGTCCCCGCAGATGTCCATTGCCATTAGCTCCCCAGCGAGGAATGGGACTTCATGCCCACCTCCCTCCTCCATGCTGGGTTGTCTCTGGCTTGAGTTTATGTACGCTGCGACAACGCTGGGAATCTTCTCTGTGTGACTGCCCTGTTGGGTCTGGGGAGGAGTTCTGTTATCATCACACATCACCTGTGGCTCCTACAGTCTTTCCACCCCCTCTTCCGAAATCTTCCCTGAGCCTTGGGAGGAGCGGTGTGTATAGACGTCCAGTTGAAGTCAGGGAAACCTGTCATCTTGTATTCTTTGACCAGTTGTGGATCTCTGGTAATTCCCTCCCATTGAAAAGAGAAGGCTCTCCAGTGAGGACTGAGAGATGTGTTAACCTATGGATATAATAATAAGTCATTAGCAGTGTTTTTAGCAGAACAATAGCTAGATTCTCCTTTAAGAATGAGCACCTACTTAGCCACAGGTCCTTGGCCCTGGTCATGGTGCCAGATGTGAGTTACTTCATGCCACTGTTATGCAACTGGGCACGTCTTGCCAGAACAGTTATTAGTGTAGCCTGGTGGGTTCACAGCCAGGTAAGGGTTGTGATTATCTTCCCCCTTTGATGGCATACACCATGTTTTCAAGCACCACGAGAACTAGCCAGTAGGGAACTAGCTTCCAGGAGAGTACCAGCTTCATCTTATGAAGTTCTATGACTCGAGTGTTGGTCTCTTCAGCAGTCTGGTCTTCTATCAGGCCCTGGATAGTAACCAAGAGGAAAGGCAATAGCCCATCATGTTAGAGCCTCACTGGCCAGCATCTCCAATAGAGATAAGCCATTTTTGGCACTGGGGTTTTTATTTGTTAGCCTGTGGTGTCTGGGCGAGACTTTGTCCTACTGTTGATGGGTAACTCCACGTAAGTTCTTCTCCTGTAGGTGTCTGGTGGATGTGCATATGTGATTTTCACATAGCTCCTAGAGTAGTGGGCTACCACGTGACTTTGTTCTCACAACCCTTCAACTTCCTCAGTGCTGGGACTGTAGGCAGATTGCAACCCAGTGCCCCAACCCCAACCACAGACACACACTTCCTCGGCTGTGCCACACCTCACCGTCCATTCTCAACGTTCCTCTCAGTCCTGCTCCTCTGAGGCCTGCGGCGCTGGCTTCAGCCGGGCGGCCAGCATCCTCTGAGCCGTTTTTCTGCTTTGCTAGTTTAGCTGTTACTGTATCAAATGCATTTTAAATAGTTCAATTTCTCTGTGTGTTAAAAGCATAATTATTTTTTCTTTGCCTTCTTCTCACATCCATACTGTGGTTTCAATGAGTCTGCATTTCTTAGAGCAATTTTTTTCAATAGCACAAAGAAATGCTGTTGGAATTTCCTTCTGCTTCCTACAGTAGATTTGCTTTGAGGAGAACATTTTTCCTCTTCTCTTTTACAACAGACATTTTCCACAGACTTCACTTTTTCCCTTTTTATTGGTTTTAATTGATGAAACTCCTATTGGGGTCTGGGAATTTTTTTTTCTTTTTAAAAACTATCTAAGTATATGTGTGCATGTGCCTGATTGTATGTATACGTATGTATACATGTATGTACTATTTTCATATAGTGCCTGCAGAGGTCAGGAGGGGCACCAGATCTTCTGGAACTGGAGTTACAGGTAGTTGTGAGCCTCTACGTGGGTGCAAGGAACTGACCCTGAGTCTCCACAAGATTAGTGAGTGCTTTTAACCACGGAGCTATTTCTCCAGCCCATTTTCTTTCCTCTAGTAGATTTGCCTTGGAACTTAAGGTGAGAGATTTTCTAAATTTAAAGACTTTAATGGTTTGAAAGAAAATAGGCTTGTGGGTTGGAACACTTGGTCCCAGTTGGTGGCGCTGTTTGTAGAGGTTTTGAACCTTTAGGAGATGGAAACATGCAAGGAGCTTTGAGGGTTTATGGCCTTACTCTTCTCTCCCTCCCTCCCTCTTCTCTCCCTCCCTCCCTCCCTCCCCTCCCCCTCTGCTTCCCCTGTATAGATGAAGTGGGATCATCCTGCTTCCTGCTGTCTCACTATGCATTCCCTGCCATGATGGACTCTCTCCTCTGAAACCACAAGCCAGAATAAACCCTTTCTTCCTTAAGTTGCTTCCGGACATGGTGTTTTATAACAAAAAAATTATAACAATAGGAATTGATACTCAGAACAAAGGTGGAGTCGGTGCCAACTCCGACCCTGACTCACATTGGCAAGGCCACCATATAAGTTTCAAACTCCCCAAGTGTCCACATTTAGCAGTGTGGCAGATTCTTGGCTGCTCACATGATAGCCACTATTAGGAGAAGACATTTCACCTTCCCACCGACCGCTGCCAAGACCCAGCTACACGCTGCAGAAATGCAGGAGTGGTTCTAGCCTTTGGGTTGTCAGAAACAATTTGTCTCTGTCTTTCTCTGTCTGTCTGTCTGTCTCTCTCTCTCTCTCTCCCTCTTCCCTTCCACCCACACACGGCAGGGAGAACATTCTCTTCTCTCTCAGCATCCCAGACAAAGGCTACTTAATCCTTGCATCACTTGTAGATCTTTCGTCCACTCCTCACATCGACAGACAGGATATTTTGTCTAGCCGAGCAGAGACACCTGCTTACTTGTTAAGCAGGAACTGGATCTACCCAAATCCTAAGAAGATGTCAGCACACCACCCCTGAGAGGAGGTTGAGTGGACAGGAAGCAGCACACAGGGCATACATATGTCATTAGGGGACTTCCCCACCTCTTCTGCAAAGTCGCCTGCCTCCAAAATACAGCGGGCCATGAGCGGACTGAGTTTGGTGGCTCCATTCATATGTAAGAGGACTTAGTCACATCACAGACACCGTGGATTTCTGGAAACCTTTAAAGCTTTTCGGTAGGGGCACCTTCTGCAAACAGCATAAAGGTCTCTCAGGACACCTTTCCTTGGGGCTCTCCTTGCAGGCTGCGATGGTTCCCTTAGCTGTCAGTCCTGATACAGTTTCTTCAGACCATTCTGCATCTTTAAGTCCTGATAGTTTGTCTTTTCCCAAAAATGGAAATCTGTTGCTAATCTAGGACTGTCCTCTGACAACCCCATACAGAAGTCCACATGTCCACTAAAGGCTCCAGTTCTCACCATCCTGGCCATGTTGGCGTTGAGCATTTCCGATGGGAAAGATAGTCTCAGAGAGATAAATATCTCACATTTTCCTTGATTCATGGGTCCTGGAACTTACAAACACATAAAATAACATCTATTGGGCCTAGTTAGATGCATTGGTTCACTGGGGAAAGGCATTTGCCACCCAACTGATGAGCAATGTTCAAGTCCCAGGAATCACAAGGTAGAAAGAGAGAATCAAATCCCCCAAATTGTCTTCTGAAATACACACACACACACAAATATTGTAAATAAAAGTCATACACGTACAGATGACATGAGAGTAGAAGCTAAGCTGTCTGGAGAACAGAAGGGATTGTAATAGAAGGGGTAGGAGAGGGAAGAATTTAATGAGTAGCGAGGCTGGGGGTATTATTCTCAAAGTACATGATATACACGCATGAAAATGGCATCTTCGCAGGGCAGTGGTGGCTCACGCCTTTAATCCCAGCACTTTTTGGAGGCAGAGGCAGGAAGCTCTCTGTGAGTTCGAGGCCAGCCTGGCCTTCAAGAGCTAGTGAAACTAGCCAGGGCTGTTATACAGAGAAACCCTGCTCCTAGACTCTTGAGGCGCAGGCTAGGCTCATCTCTGCTTCTGTTTGATTGCTGAGGGACCTTCAGGCTGGCAATGACCTCAGAGAGCCCGAGGAAGTAGCCCTCCCTCACCAGGTGTGTAGGCTGGGAGTTCCCTGTGTTCTAGTCTTGACTGTTCTCTTGTGTGTCTCAACACTTCTCTGGCTCTTTCTATGGTAGAGCAGAATGGGGCCATTTACCATGACTTGCCTCTCTCCTATCGGATGCTTGCCAGTGTCCAGTGGGGAAGAATAAAGACACACCAATCAAAGTTATACCATATCAAAGGAAGCCCTTTGCTGCACACTGCTGTGTGTAATCCCAAGAGGCACTGTCCGGTGCTTTATAAAAATACCATGGGGATGCTGCATCCCCCAAATACACATACTACACCAAAAATATTTTAAGTCATTAATGCACGTGCCGCTCTCAACCTTCTGAATATATCAGCTTAGCATCATAGTGTGCTGTAGCATTGGTTGTCTCTCTCCGGCTGTGACTGCATGACCAGATGGAAGTTGTAGCTGGCTGTGGCTGCCCAGCATCTCAGGAAAAGATGGATCCATGCAGCACTAGCCCGGGGCAAGGTCAGAATTAAAAGTGCAATTGTTACTGAGTGATGCTTGCTGTCCTACTATGGTAAGCCGAACAATCATTAGTTGACTTGGCCTAAGTCTGCACCCGTGTGTGCTGCTCCCCTGAGTTTCCACACCACACCCAGAGTGGATGCTACCGAGACCTCTGTTTATCGGTGATGACTAGGAGACTCATTGAGCTAAGGACTCCTCACTCAAAATTTAACAATCAGAGCTGGTGGCTGCAGGGATAGTTCAGTTGTTGAAATGCCTGCCTTTCATGAGGACCTGAGTTTGATATCCAGGACCCACATTTAAGAAGCTGGGCATGGGAGCACACACCTGCAATCCCAGCACTGAGGATGTGAACATAGGTAGATCTTTGGGGGTCTCCCTGACCAGCTAGCCTGTCTGAATCAGTGAGGCCCCAATTCTACTGAGTGATTGTCTCAACAAAACAAGGTGGAAAGACACCTAAGGCTGTCCTCTGATCTCCACATTCGCGTGCATGCACGAGCGTCTGCACTACCATGCAGAGGTGAAACACACATGCGCACACACGCACATGTGCACACACACATGCACGCGTGCACACACACACGTCATGCACACACACACACACACACACACACAATCATTGCTAGATGTGGTGATGTATGCCTATAAACTAAGCACTCAGGAGTCTGAGGCAGGAGAATTGCCTATTGATGTAGCCAGCTTAGGCTACATAATGAGGCCCAGCCTACCTGTCCTTCCTCAAACAAACAAATGAATGAACGAATGAATGAACAAATAGGTCAGGGTCTCTTTCTCCTGCCAACATAGTGTTCGTGATGAGTAGGTAGCTGAAGATAGTATTGCGAATATCCACGTTTTTAACATCTCACGAGAGGAAGGCGATCTTGATCTCCGATTGTTTCACAGGGTGCTTGCTCCCTGTGTCTTTGCTAAGCCTGGGAAGCACTGCCTCCTCTTTAATTGTGCAAGCCATCCAATGGTTCCTTTTAAGAAACTGCCCCCACCCATAGCCCCTTGGTGGGTATTTGAGGTTGTCTTAAAGCGTAAACAGCGGAAAATTCGTTAATATAATTTCTTTTCCAGCCTCATTGCAAAATGAAAGGGAAATGTGTTTAGGGGAAAAAAAATTCACTTACAAGTTTGGCCAGTTGCCCGAGCGCAGGAAGGAGCCTGACAGGCTGAACAAAGTTGAACTCTCTCTAAATAAAATTCCCTGTGTCTCTCTCAGTTCTGGGCTGGGGGGAGCCCTTGCAGCTCCCCCTTTGCTAATGATAGCCCCAGCATCAATACTGGAACGTGAAAGACAATCTTCTAATCAATTCCTCTCTTTTCCTGCTGCTTTAGATTAAAGCACAGAAAATGCCCAAACGCTCCATCTGCTTCCTCTAAGATTTCTGGTAGGCTGGAGCCCAATTATGTCTGCCTTATCCATTTTTAATAATCTACTTATGATCATGCAAACACAGGGTGTGATTATACCCACATCAGCTTCTGTTTCAGAGCTTCCAGCTTCATCCATAATTAATAAGCCCCTCGGTGCCTTGGAGGGGAGCTGAAGGAGAGACAGTAGGCATTCCTTGGGAGCACGGCTCTTTCGGTGGCTGTTCATTCATTTTTACAAACCTTTACTGGTGTCTACAGGATGCAGGAGCCTCGCTAGACCCGAAGGTAGCAAGATAACGCCTGCTCTTATTGCAGAGAGCCCTTGACCGTGAAGGCAGACGTACACGCACCAACATCTGTGGTATGAACTGTGCTTGTGTGCTAGCAGCAAACTCCAGCTGCTACAACAACCAAAATGTTTTCTGTTCTCAAATGATGAAGAATGGGATAATTGGATCACAGTGTTATCACAAATATAATCTTAGGAAGGCCTGTGTGGGGCCAGCTTCTTTCGTTCCCGAGAGAGTAAGCTATTTTGGGGAGGCATTCAGTTCAATAAGGAGGTTTCAGAAGAAAACGCTGAACTTGCAGCAGACAGCAGGGGTACAAGTCCCCAGCTTTGCACTGTGTGACCTTATACAAATCGATTCACGTCTCTGAGCCCATTTCTGTGTTGGAAAATGGCTCCTTTCGCTAGGTCTCTCTGCGATCACATGCACGAACTCAGCGTGGGGACGACCAAGCACTCTGACCAGTAGCAGAGAAAATCCAAACCATTACTCATCTGAAATATCGCGAGACTGCATGGCCCTTATTTCTCTGGTCCAGCCTCCCTGCTGGTTCTCCCAGCTATCGCCCACATGAGACAGATTGGAGTCTTTGCATAGGCGGCAAGGGTGGAGTTTTTCAAAGTACCCCCAGTGTAAACTGTCATTGCTTACAGACAATGCTAACTGCTCCAAGTCATTCTTAACCCAGAGGGGACACTTTGGGAAAGGTGCCAAGGACCCCCAAGTTTGAAGAAGGCAGGATAACCAACAGTGGTGTGTATTCTGTCAGCCTTTGCAGAAAATAAGTTACCCTCTACTTTCATTTTGGCATGCTGGCTGCCAGATCCCCTCACCTCTCTCCTCTCTCTCTCTCTCTCTCTCTCTCTCTCTCTCTCTCTCTCTCTCTCTCTCTCTCTCTCTCTAATTTAAAGAAGAAATTTATTGAGTATCGGAAAACCTACTCCTCTAAGGCTGACTTTTCCTTAAAATGGGACTTAAATTGAGACTGTACCCAGACTACCTAGGGTCTCAAAGTCTTCTTTATTGGGCCAGACTGGTTCACCACCCCAACCTCCACCTGGAATCCAGTCCACTGCCTGGCCTATCCTGGAGGAATTCTCGGCTTTCAAAGCCTCTACTCTTATTCTTAATGGAAAACCCAAGAATCTGCAACCCATGATTTATTTACACTCAGTGAAACCTGCAAACTTTAATCTCCAGCAAGACCGAGGGACAAATAAGGACATCGGCTGTAAGCACACTGTTAAGGGCTGACCACGGCTCTGAATTTAAGCTGGTCAGTCTGAAAGCGTTTCTCAGGGAACCTGGCAGTTGCACTGAGGCCCGGTGAACAGGGAGAGTCGGACAGTTAGAGAACACAGAGACGAGGCAGAACAGGACAGCTCTGATCTTGCGCTTCCCAGCTCCATCAGACCCCTCCCTGGCTGTAGGCCATGCCACTCTTCCTTGGCACACTTCCTTGAAGCCTCTAAACCTACATGCACAATCCTCACTAGACTCCTGCAGCTACCACCGTGGCTAACTCCCCTGGTTTACAAAAACCCTGCTTTAGTATCTCCCTAAACTTCTACTTAAAATTACACACGTCTCCATCCCCCATACACAGCAGAACCCTCATCGCTTTGGAATTTTAATTGCCTTGGCCCTTATTGGTTGGTGCAGTGATTTCCCTCACCCGCGTCATTTCCTATTGGGGGGTCTTCAGCCCTCTCCACCCCATCTCTGACAAAGTTCTATTTCACTCACTACTGCAGCCCTTGGCACCGAGGTCCTTCTCAGGCTGTTATAGGCTCTGGGGACGTACCTGTGGAAGGAAGAAACTGCAACAGCCATGCCCTGCCTGCCCTTACAGCTTGCTTTTATACATCATGGCTACTCAAGAATATGCAGCATTCTTAACTGTGATCGTGTGAAAATATATCATATTGGCTAGTTGTTACTGTGACGCAAACATCTGGGAAGAGGAAACCTCCGCAGAGGAATTGCCCCCAGAAGATGGCTTAGAGGGGAAAACTGTGGGTGGGACAGGTTATCTTGACTGGTTTATCTCAGATGATTGGTGTGGAAGGGCCCAGCCTACTGTGGGCAGTTCCATCCCTAGGCAGGAAGGCCTAGTTGTATAAAACGGTAGCTGGATCTACGTGTGAGAGCAAGCCAGTGAGCGGTCTTCCTCTGACTTCACGTTCCTGCCTTGAGTTGCTGCCCTGGCTTCTGCTGCTGATGGAGTATGGAGGAAATAAGCCCTCTCCTTCCCAAGTGCTCTTGGTCATGGTGTTTATCACTGCAGCAGAAGGCCAACTGAACATATGCATCTAGGCTATGCATCTCAGGTAATGGGACTCTGAAGTGGTCCCAGGAGGAACTTTAATCTTGCCATCTCCTCTCCTATAGGCCTTGGCTAGCACCTAAATAGCAAACAATGCATGGAGACCTGGGCAACAAGGAACTTTTAGAGCAAGACTCAAAGTGTATCTTCTAACTCAAAGATGGAGTTGGGGTCACCTTCTAGACTCACAGATAAATATAACTTCCTGAGATGGAGCTGTAGGGATGGCACTGAGGTTAGGCCCTTATTGCACAAAATTGGTACCCAAGTTCAGATACTCACACAGATGCTCTATGAGCACAGGGGCCCATCTGTAATTCCAGCCTCAGATGTGGAGACAGGGGATCTCCATGTCAGCGAGCTCAAAATTCTATCGAGAGACTCTGAATCAATGAATAAAGTGGAATATCAATCAAGGATAGTTCCTGATTTCAACCTAGGGCCATTGCAGGCATGCACACACATAGACACACATACACATGCAGAAAAAGTCAACACACACACACCACACATACACATGCACTCAACAACAGATTAATAAAACACAAGGCTCTGACAATGGCCTCTGGGGTTGTGATGTGGCCACTTTTGACTCAGATGTGGCCCTCTCTGCCTCTTGAATCTACCTTAGGACCTTTGCCCTTGTTTCCTAGACTTCTCTGTTGCCCAGGTGTGCCGTTCCCTTTCTGCAAACCCCAGCCCAGTGTATTCAGAAGAGAAACCTTTCCTGTGTTCCTGTGTCCTTCCTCCATGAGAAGACGGCAGATTGTTTTCTCCATTCCCTCTTTGTGTGAACACGCCTACGCTTCCCCTGGTTCATTTACCACTGTAGGCTCAATATGGAGGAATGCAGCACCCTCTGTTGCCTAGGTGCTCACTATACGTTTATTGAATGAATAAATCAATGAAGGTACCAACAAGCCACCAGGCATTACTGTATTAGGATCCAAAGGCAGCTGTGTGGGTGTCTCATTCACACGGCAGCCTGCAAAGATTGCAGACTGGGAGGTTCTAGGCTCCAAAGAGGTGGCAGATTTGCGGGAGGGGCCCCCGGAAGTGGTTTAAAGGCCTGCTAACCAGGCAGCTGGTAAGCTTGCAGCCCTAGCTGTTCAGCACCGATCACCTCTAGCATCTCCGTTTCGTAGCTCTGTGACCTCCCTGCTCCTGAAGCATTTCAGTCCACCTACCCTGGACCTCTAGATCATTGGTACTTGGAAACTTCCGTGGTTTCTTTTGCTGTCCTTCTCAGTCCATTTGTGGGGACCTCGCTGAAGAATTAGCTTTCTCACCTACCCAGGCTGTTAGCATTGGATATGTATACAAACATTGCCTGGTTCAGGGGATAGACAAATATGGTTGCTGGTCCTGGAAAACAAAGGCAAGGCCAAGAGCCAAGAGGGAAGAGGATTAGGAAAGAGGATAACTCCTCCCTTGGGAGGAGCCGTATCAAAGTATATCAAGCTACAGCAATGCTATACCAAGGCAGCCCATCAAATAGAGCCAGGTCTGTTTTGTTCACTGCTTACACCCTTAACATCCAGCCAAGGTTACCATCAAGTGGTCCCTGAAGGCATCTTGGCTCCCACACATCTGCAAAGACTGTTTTCTCAAAAAAGACCTGGCTCTCAGGGGTTTGAATCCAGCATGCTGGGGGCCATCACCCCGCCAGCTGTATACAGCCTCCTCCATCATGCAGTGTGTGAGAGAGCCCCGCTGGAAATGGGCTGTCCACAAGGAAGGAAGGGTCTTCTGGTAGCGTCCCTAGGACCTCCAGAAGCATAGAACTCTTCATGGGTGTCTGAGAATGGTTTTCCCTCTGAGCTATCATGAAACTCTATTGCCAGTTTGTCCCCTCGGGCCACAGGACTGCTCTTGTGCCCATAAAAGTAGTCATTCCACTTTCTATAGTCATTCGACACACATCTCCAGATTCTATACCCCTCTTTCTCAACAAACAAACACAAAACAAAATAAAACCACCTTAGATTTCTGACCTAGAGACTTGAGAGATGTCTCAGCGGTTAGGAATACTTGTTACTCTTTTTAGAGTACCTGAGTTCAGTTCCCAGCATCCATACAGGTGCCTCACAACTGCCCGTAAGTGTCCAGTCCCAGGATATCTGATGCCCTCTTCTGCCTCCATGGGCACTGCAAGCGTGTGTGTGTGTGTACACAAGCACGCACCCACACACACTAAAAGAAATTAAAAAATGTTTCCATCCTCCATGTTAGTGCTTTTCTTTTGATTGCCCTTAAAGTCACCAGCTCCTGCCACAGCGCCTCTGATTCAGCAAATGACCTCAGCTGCCAGGGCTCACACTTACAGGGTATCTAGATGGCCCAGTGGTGATGTGGCTAGCTGCCACCCCTCCCCTTCTTCCTCTGCAGCTCCCAGCACTCAGTGTCCCACAGTTTCCTCCCATGGTGGGTTTGGCAAAGTCCTTACCCCGTCTGTAAGCCCCCTGACCTGCAGCTCACATGTCTAAGGTCACTTCTGATGTACAAGACAAACATTTTCACTGCAGTTATATGGAAATTTAAATTTCAAGATGATGGAGGGACTGGCCTTCATACAATTTTTGTAATTCCTTCCATCAGTTGAAGCTATGACAAAATAGCAGTCACATCTTGAGTGTGTCCATATGATGACCACCCAGCCTTCAACTACTGTCTCATTTAAGTATCGTCTGGCTATGCATAGAAGGAACGTATTCAGATCATACACAGAAGAATAAGTGGATTTTCTACAAAGTTATGAGGGAATTTCACAAAGCACAGGAAATTCATGAAGAGTTGTAGACATGAACCACGATGGCTGTGGGTCATCTGAGTACATAGCAGACATTATTAATTGTTACTTTGGATTCTAAACTCTAAGTCACCTGGAAAGATAGTTTGGCTGGTGTCCATAGCTGAGCTAGTCCATGTCAGAACTTTTCGGTTGTTTGGTAGAAGTGTGGCCGCAGAGGATGTCCTTTGGGCTTCTCCCAGGAAGTGGAGCTGACAGCCCCAGGAGAAGCCCATTTGAATGACTGACTACATGTAAGTCACATAACAGCAAACAAACAAAACAAAACAGATTCCCCCAGGGACTGCTGCTTTCAGAAATAAAATGGACAGATTTCTGCCTAGGTAAATAGAAGAAAGGAAGAGAGAGAGTGTGAAGGAGTGGGAGGAAAGGAGAGAGGATAAACACAAACTATAATATGAAAAAGACAAAATGGCAAATATTTAAAAAATTACATTTGCTAAGCAGTAAAATATTACTCAAGAAATGGTTTCTGGAGAAATTTACAAGAAAATACAGTACAACTAACATCCCAACAATGATGGAAATATTTTGAAAACCTTGCCAGGCCAAAAGGATTTTTTTTTTACAAAGTTCAATCATATCTTCAAGGAGCTAGGCTGTGTATGGTGTTCAGACATCAGAAAAAGAATCCTCCCTGTTTATTTGGCTATCTGGTGACTGCATTACACTGATGATACAGATAGGGAATCTGAACAACATAGAAGTTGAATATTCAGCCAAAAAAAAAAAAATAGCAAAGGGAAATAAACATCCAGAGAATTTAGGGGAAATGTGCTTGGCGGCCAAGTAAAATCTCTTTCAGGAATATTTTCCTTTTAGGAAACCCAAGAATACAACTAAAACACTGCAGTGGCCCAAAGAAGAGAGAGTACACCATCAGCTGGACAGCTTCTAATGTAGGCCCTGATGGAGGCCAGTGGTCCTGCCTTTAACAAAACACTGAGCTGGGATTACAGGGTAACCTTTCAATGATAGAGATACCTAGACACCTGCTTGTAGTTTCCTTAACAGGGAATTTAGAACCTGGAAATGCCAACAGTTATTTAATACTGTTGTGAATGGGTAGCCAATGCAATAAGATGAGAGAGAGAGAGAGAGAGAGAGAGAGAGAGAGAGAGAGAAATACTGACTTGATACATATTCTGGAAAGAGTCATGTTTGCCCATGAAGAACAGAGGCTAGCATAGTCCACTCAAAAACCCAAGGAAATTAACTAGAGGGACAAGACAGACAGACAGACAGACAGACACACACACACACACACACTAACCAACTGGACCATATGTGGGAGGTATACAAAAATATAACAGGTACAAAAATCATAAATATTTGAATAAATTCCAGGAGGAATTTGTATGAAGAAAACTTTAAACCATTACTAGATGGTGTATACAGGACACCCGAGTGTGGAGCTGTAGGGTGTATGCAGGGCACCTGAGTGTGGAGCTGTAGGGTGTATGCAGAACACCTGAGTGTGGAGCTGTAGGGTGTATGCAGGGCACCTGAGTGTGGAGCTGTAGGGTGTATGCAGAACACCTGAGTGTGGAGCTGTAGGGTGTATGCAGGGCACCTGAGTGTGGAGCTGTAGGGTGTATGCAGGGCACCTGAGTGTGGAGCTGTAGGGTGTATGCAGGGCACCTGAGTGTGGAGCTGTAGGGTGTATGCAGGGCACCTGAGTGTGGAGCTGTAGGGTGTATGCAGAACACCTGAGTGTTGGAGCTGTAGGGTGTATGCAGAACACCTGAGTGTGGAGCTGTAGGGTGTATGCAGAACACCTGAGTGTGGAGCTGTAGGGTGTATGCAGAACACCTGAGTGTGGAGCTGTAGGGTGTATGCAGGGCACCTGAGTGTGGAGCTGTAGGGTGTATGCAGGGCACCTGAGTGTGGAGCTGTAGGGTGTATGCAGGGCACCTGAGTGTGGGGCTGTAGGGTGTATGCAGAACACCTGAGTGTTGGAGCTGTAGGGTGTATGCAGAACACCTGAGTGTGGAGCTGTAGGGTGTATGCAGAACACCTGAGTGTGGAGCTGTAGGGTGTATGCAGGGCACCTGAGTGTGGAGCTGTAGGGTGTATACAGGACACCTGAGTGTGGAGCTGTGATGACACCTGAGTGTGGAGCTGTAGGGTGTATGCAGGGCACCTGAGTGTGGAGCTGTAGGGTGTATACAGGACACCTGAGTGTGGAGCTGTGACGACACCTGAGTGTGGAGCTGTAGGGTGTATGCAGGGCACCTGAGTGTGGAGCTGTAGGGTGTATGCAGGGCACCCGAGTGTGGAGCTGTAGGGTGTATGCAGGGCACCTGAGTGGGGAGCTGTAGGGTGTATGCAGGGCACCTGAGTGTGGAGCTGTAGGGTGTATGCAGGGCACCTGAGTGTGGAGCTGTAGGGTGTGTACAGGGCACCTGAGTGTGGAGCTGTAGGGTGTATGCAGGGCACCTGAGTGTGGAGCTGTAGGGTGTATGCAGGGCACCTGAGTGTGGAGCTGTAGGGTGTATGCAGAACACCTGAGTGTGGAGCTGTAGGGTGTATGCAGGGCACCTGAGTGTGGAGCTGTAGGGTGTATGCAGGGCACCTGAGTGTGGAGCTGTAGGGTGTATGCAGAACACCTGAGTGTGGAGCTGTAGGGTGTATGCAGGGCACCTGAGTGTGGAGCTGTAGGGTGTATGCAGGGCACCTGAGTGTGGAGCTGTAGGGTGTATGCAGAACACCTGAGTGTGGAGCTGTAGGGTGTATGCAGAACACCTGAGTGTGGAGCTGTAGGGTGTATGCAGGGCACCTGAGTGTGGAGCTGTAGGGTGTATGCAGAACACCTGAGTGTGGAGCTGTAGGGTGTATGCAGGGCACCTGAGTGTGGAGCTGTAGGGTGTATGCAGGGCACCTGAGTGTGGAGCTGTAGGGTGTATGCAGAACACCTGAGTGTGGAGCTGTAGGGTGTATGCAGAACACCTGAGTGTGGAGCTGTAGGGTGTATGCAGGGCACCTGAGTGTGGAGCTGTAGGGTGTATGCAGGGCACCTGAGTGTGGAGCTGTAGGGTGTATGCAGGGCACCTGAGTGTGGAGCTGTAGGGTGTATGCAGGGCACCTGAGTGGGGAGCTGTAGGGTGTATGCAGGGCACCTGAGTGTGGAGCTGTAGGGTGTATGCAGGGCACCTGAGTGTGGAGCTGTAGGGTGTGTACAGGGCACCTGAGTGTGGAGCTGTAGGGTGTATGCAGGGCACCTGAGTGTGGAGCTGTAGGGTGTATGCAGGGCACCTGAGTGTGGAGCTGTAGGGTGTATGCAGAACACCTGAGTGTGGAGCTGTAGGGTGTATGCAGGGCACCTGAGTGTGGAGCTGTAGGGTGTATGCAGAACACCTGAGTGTGGAGCTGTAGGGTGTATGCAGAACACCTGAGTGTGGAGCTGTAGGGTGTATGCAGAACACCTGAGTGTGGAGCTGTAGGGTGTATGCAGGGCACCTGAGTGTGGAGCTGTAGGGTGTATGCAGGGCACCTGAGTGTGGAGCTGTAGGGTGTATGCAGGGCACCTGAGTGTGGAGCTGTAGGGTGTATGCAGGGCACCTGAGTGTGGAGCTGTAGGGTGTATGCAGGGCACCTGAGTGTGGAGCTGTAGGGTGTATACAGAACACCTGAGTGTGGAGCTGTAGGGTGTATGCAGGGCACCTGAGTGTGGAGCTGTAGGGTGTATGCAGGGCACCTGAGTGTGGAGCTGTAGGGTGTATGCAGGGCACCTGAGTGTGGAGCTGTAGGGTGTATACAGAACACCTGAGTGTTAGAGCTGTAGGGTATATGCAGGGCACCTGAGTGTGGAGCTGTAGGGTGTATGCAGGGCACCTGAGTGTGGAGCTGTAGGGTGTATGCAGGGCACCTGAGTGTGGAGCTGTAGGGTGTATGCAGAACACCTGAGTGTGGAGCTGTAGGGTGTACGCAGAACACCTGAGTGTGGAGCTGTAGGGTGTATGCAGAACACCTTAGTGTTAGAGCTGTAGGGTGAATACAGAACACCTGAGTGTGGAGCTGTAGGGTGTATGCAGGGCACCTGAGTGTTGGAGCTGTAGGGTGTATGCAGGACACCCGAGTGTTGGAGCTGTACGGTGTATGCAGGACATCTGAGTGTGGAGCTGTAGGGTGTATACAGAACACCTGAGTGTGGAGCTGTAGGGTGTATGCAGGGCACCTGAGTGTGGAGCTGTAGGGTGTATGCAGGGCACCTGAGTGTGGAGCTGTAGGGTGTATTCAGGGCACCTGAGTGTGGAGCTGTAGGGTGTATGCAGGGCACCTTAGTGTTAGAGCTGTAGGTTGTATGCAGGGCACTTGAGTGTGTAGCTGTAGGGTGTATGCAGGGCACCTGAGTGTGGGGCTGTGGGTGTATGCAGGGCTCCTGAGTGTGGAGCTGTAGGGTGTATGCAGGGCACCTGAGTGTGGGGCTGTAGGGTGTATGCAGGGCCCCTGAGTGTGGAGCTGTAGGGTGTATACAGAACACCTGAGTGTGGAGCTGTAGGGTGTATGCAGGGCACCTGAGTGTGGAGCTGTAGGGTGTATGCAGGGCACCTGAGTGTTAGAGCTGTAGGGTGTATGCAGGGCACCTGAGTGTGGAGCTGTAGGGTGTATGCAGGGCACCTGAGTGTGGAGCTGTAGGGTGTATGCAGAACACCTGAGTGTGGAGCTGTAGGGTGTATGCAGGGCACCTGAGTGTGGAGCTGTAGGGTGTATACAGAACACCTGAGTGTGGAGCTGTAGGGTGTATACAGAACACCTGAGTGTGGAGCTGTAGGGTGTATACAGAACACCTGAGTGTGGAGCTGTAGGGTGTATACAGAACACCTGAGTGTGGAGCTGTAGGTTGTATGCAGGACACCTGAGTGTGGAGCTGTAGGGTGTATGCAGGGCACCTGAGTGTGGAGCTGTAGGGTGTATGCAGGGCACCTGAGTGTGGAGCTGTAGGGTGTATGCAGGGCACCTGAGTGTGGAGCTGTAGGGTGTATGCAGGGCACCTGAGTGTGGAGCTGTAGGGTGTATGCAGGGCACCTGAGTGTGGAGCTGTAGGGTGTATGCAGGGCATCTGAGTGTGGAGCTTTAGGGTGTATACAGAACACCTGAGTGTGGAGCTGTAGGGTGTATGCAGGGCACCTGAGTGTGGGGCTGGAGGGTGTATGCAGGGCACCTGAGTGTGGAGCTGTAGGGTGTATACAGGACACCTGAGTGTGGAGCTGTAGGGTGTATGCAGGGCACCTGAGTGTGGAGCTGTAGGGTGTATACAGGACACCTGAGTGTGGAGCTGTAGGGTGTATACAGGACACCTGAGTGTGGAGCTGTAGGGTGTATGCAGGGCACCTGAGTGTGGAGCTGTGACGACACCTGAGTGTGGAGCTGTAGGGTGTATGCAGGGCACCTGAGTGTGGAGCTGTAGGGTGTATGCAGGGCACCCGAATGTGGAGCTGTAGGGTGTATGCAGGGCACCTGAGTGTGGAGCTGTAGGGTGTATGCAGGGCACCTGAGTGTGGAGCTGTAGGGTGTATGCAGGGCACCTGAGTGTGGAGCTGTAGGGTGTGTACAGGGCACCTGAGTGTGGAGCTGTAGGGTGTATGCAGGGCACCTGAGTGTGGAGCTGTAGGGTGTATGCAGGGCACCTGAGTGTGGAGCTGTAGGGTGTATGCAGGGCACCTGAGTGTTGGAGCTGTAGGGTGTATGCAGAACACCTGAGTGTGGAGCTGTAGGGTGTATGCAGAACACCTGAGTGTTGGAGCTGTAGGGTGTATGCAGGGCACTGAGTGTGGAGCTGTAGGGTGTATGCAGGGCACCTGAGTGTGGAGCTGTAGGGTGTATGCAGAACACCTGAGTGTGGAGCTGTAGGGTGTATGCAAAACACCTGAGTGTGGAGCTGTAGGGTGTATGCAGAACACCTGAGTGTGGAGCTGTAGGGTGTATGCAGGGCACCTGAGTGTGGAGCTGTAGGGTGTATGCAGGGCACCTGAGTGTGGAGCTGTAGGGTGTATGCAGAACACCTGAGTGTAGAGCTGTAGGGTGTATGCAGGGCACCTGAGTGTGGAGCTGTAGGGTGTATGCAGAACACCTGAGTGTAGAGCTGTAGGGTGTATGCAGGGCACCTGAGTGTGGAGCTGTAGGGTGTATGCAGGGCACCTGAGTGTGGAGCTGTAGGGTGTATGCAGGGCACCTGAGTGTGGAGCTGTAGGGTGTATACAGGACACCTGAGTGTGGAGCTGTAGGGTGTATACAGGACACCTGAGTGTGGAGCTGTAGGGTGTATGCAGGGCACCTGAGTGTGGAGCTGTGACGACACCTGAGTGTGGAGCTGTAGGGTGTATGCAGGGCACCTGAGTGTGGAGCTGTAGGGTGTATGCAGGGCACCCGAATGTGGAGCTGTAGGGTGTATGCAGGGCACCTGAGTGTGGAGCTGTAGGGTGTATGCAGGGCACCTGAGTGTGGAGCTGTAGGGTGTATGCAGGGCACCTGAGTGTGGAGCTGTAGGGTGTGTACAGGGCACCTGAGTGTGGAGCTGTAGGGTGTATGCAGGGCACCTGAGTGTGGAGCTGTAGGGTGTATGCAGGGCACCTGAGTGTGGAGCTGTAGGGTGTATGCAGGGCACCTGAGTGTGGAGCTGTAGGGTGTATGCAGAACACCTGAGTGTGGAGCTGTAGGGTGTATGCAGAACACCTGAGTGTTGGAGCTGTAGGGTGTATGCAGGGCACTGAGTGTGGAGCTGTAGGGTGTATGCAGAACACCTGAGTGTGGAGCTGTAGGGTGTATGCAGAACACCTGAGTGTGGAGCTGTAGGGTGTATGCAAAACACCTGAGTGTGGAGCTGTAGGGTGTATGCAGAACACCTGAGTGTGGAGCTGTAGGGTGTATGCAGGGCACCTGAGTGTGGAGCTGTAGGGTGTATGCAGGGCACCTGAGTGTGGAGCTGTAGGGTGTATGCAGAACACCTGAGTGTAGAGCTGTAGGGTGTATGCAGGGCACCTGAGTGTGGAGCTGTAGGGTGTATGCAGAACACCTGAGTGTAGAGCTGTAGGGTGTATGCAGGGCACCTGAGTGTGGAGCTGTAGGGTGTATGCAGGGCACCTGAGTGTGGAGCTGTAGGGTGTATGCAGGGCACCTGAGTGTGGAGCTGTAGGGTGTATGCAGGGCACCTGAGTGTGGAGCTGTAGGGTGTATGCAGGGCACCTGAGTGTTAGAGCTGTAGGGTGTATGCAGGGCACCTGAGTGTGGAGCTGTAGGGTGTATGCAGGGCACCTGAGTGTGGAGCTGTAGGGTGTATGCAGGGCACCTGAGTGTGGAGCTGTAGGGTGTATGCAGGGCACCTGAGTGTGGAGCTGTAGGGTGTATGCAGGGCACCTGAGTGTGGAGCTGTAGGGTGTATGCAGGGCACCTGAGTGTGGAGCTGTAGGGTGTATGCAGGGCACCTGAGTGTGGAGCTGTAGGGTGTATGCAGAACACCTGAGTGTGGAGCTGTAGGGTGTATGCAGGGCACCTGAGTGTGGAGCTGTAGGGTGTATGCAGGGCACCTGAGTGTGGAGCTGTAGGGTGTATGCAGAACACCTGAGTGTGGAGCTGTAGGGTGTATGCAGGACACCTGAGTGTGGAGCTGTAGGGTGTATGCAGGGCACCTGAGTGTGGAGCTGTAGGGTGTATGCAGGGCACCTGAGTGTGGAGCTGTAGGGTGTATGCAGGGCACCTGAGTGTTAGAGCTGTAGGGTGTATGCAGGGCACCTGAGTGTGGAGCTGTAGGGTGTATGCAGGGCACCTGAGTGTGGAGCTGTAGGGTGTATGCAGGGCACCTGAGTGTGGAGCTGTAGGGTGTATGCAGGGCACCTGAGTGTGGAGCTGTAGGGTGTATGCAGGGCACCTGAGTGTGGAGCTGTAGGGTGTATGCAGGGCACCTGAGTGTGGAGCTGTAGGGTGTATGCAGGGCACCTGAGTGTGGAGCTGTAGGGTGTATGCAGAACACCTGAGTGTGGAGCTGTAGGGTGTATGCAGGGCACCTGAGTGTGGAGCTGTAGGGTGTATGCAGGGCACCTGAGTGTGGAGCTGTAGGGTGTATGCAGGGCACCTGAGTGTGGAGCTGTAGGGTGTATGCAGGGCACCTGAGTGTGGAGCTGTAGGGTGTATGCAGAACACCTGAGTGTGGAGCTGTAGGGTGTATGCAGAACACCTTAGTGTTAGAGCTGTAGGGTGAATACAGAACACCTGAGTGTGGAGCTGTAGGGTGTATGCAGGGCACTGAGTGTTGGAGCTGTAGGGTGTATGCAGAACACCTGAGTGTGGAGCTGTAGGGTGTATGCAGGGCACCTGAGTGTGGAGCTGTAGGGTGTATGCAGGGCACCTGAGTGTGGAGCTGTAGGGTGTATGCAGGGCACCTGAGTGTGGAGCTGTAGGGTGTATACAGGACACCTGAGTGTGGAGCTGTAGGGTGTATGCAGGGCACCTGAGTGTGGAGCTGTAGGGTGTATGCAGGGCACCTGAGTGTGGAGCTGTAGGGTGTATGCAGGGCACCTGAGTGTGGAGCTGTAGGGTGTATACAGAACACCTGAGTGTGGAGCTGTAGGGTGTATGCAGGGCACCTGAGTGTGGAGCTGTAGGGTGTATGCAGGGCACCTGAGTGTGGAGCTGTAGGGTGTATGCAGGGCACCTGAGTGTGGAGCTGTAGGGTGTATACAGAACACCTGAGTGTTAGAGCTGTAGGGTATATGCAGGGCACCTGAGTGTGGAGCTGTAGGGTGTATGCAGGGCACCTGAGTGTGGAGCTGTAGGGTGTATGCAGGGCACCTGAGTATGGAGCTGTAGGGTGTATGCAGGGCACCTGAGTGTGGAGCTGTAGGGTGTATGCAGAACACCTGAGTGTGGAGCTGTAGGGTGTATGCAGGACACCTGAGTGTTGGAGCTGTAGGGTGTATGCAGGGCACCCGAGTGTGGAGCTGTAGGGTGTATGCAGAACACCTGAGTGTTAGAGCTGTAGGGTATATGCAGGGCACCTGAGTGTGGAGCTGTAGGGTGTATGCAGGGCACCTGAGTGTGGAGCTGTAGGGTGTATGCAGGGCACCTGAGTGTGGAGCTGTAGGGTGTATTCAGGGCACCTGAGTGTGGAGCTGTAGGGTGTATGCAGGGCACCTGAGTGTGGAGCTGTAGGGTGTATACAGAACACCTGAGTGTGGAGCTGTAGGTTGTATGCAGGACACCTGAGTGTGGAGCTGTAGGGTGTATGCAGGGCACCTGAGTGTGGAGCTGTAGGGTGTATGCAGGGCACCTGAGTGTGGAGCTGTAGGGTGTATACAGAACACCTGAGTGTTAGAGCTGTAGGGTATATGCAGGGCACCTGAGTGTGGAGCTGTAGGGTGTATGCAGAACACCTGAGTGTTGGAGCTGTAGGGTGTATGCAGGGCACTGAGTGTGGAGCTGTAGGGTGTATGCAGAACACCTGAGTGTTGGAGCTGTAGGGTGTATGCAGGGCACTGAGTGTGGAGCTGTAGGGTGTATGCAGGGCACCTGAGTGTGGAGCTGTAGGGTGTATGCAGAACACCTGAGTGTGGAGCTGTAGGGTGTATGCAAAACACCTGAGTGTGGAGCTGTAGGGTGTATGCAGAACACCTGAGTGTGGAGCTGTAGGGTGTATGCAGGGCACCTGAGTGTGGGGCTGTAGGGTGTATGCAGGGCACCTGAGTGTGGAGCTGTAGGGTGTATACAGGACACCTGAGTGTGGAGCTGTAGGGTGTATGCAGGGCACCTGAGTGTGGAGCTGTAGGGTGTATACAGGACACCTGAGTGTGGAGCTGTAGGGTGTATACAGGACACCTGAGTGTGGAGCTGTAGGGTGTATGCAGGGCACCTGAGTGTGGAGCTGTGACGACACCTGAGTGTGGAGCTGTAGGGTGTATGCAGGGCACCTGAGTGTGGAGCTGTAGGGTGTATGCAGGGCACCTGAGTGTTAGAGCTGTAGGGTGTATGCAGGGCACCTGAGTGTAGAGCTGTAGGGTGTATGCAGAACACCTGAGTGTGGAGCTGTAGGGTGTATGCAGAACACCTGAGTGTGGAGCTGTAGGGTGTATGCAGAACACCTTAGTGTTAGAGCTGTAGGGTGAATACAGAACACCTGAGTGTGGAGCTGTAGGGTGTATGCAGGGCACCTGAGTGTGGAGCTGTAGGGTGTATGCAGGGCACCTGAGTGTGGAGCTGTAGGGTGTATGCAGGGCACCTGAGTGTGGAGCTGTAGTGTGTATGCAGAACACCTGAGTGTGGAGCTGTAGGGTGTATGCAGGGCACCTGAGTGTAGAGCTGTAGGGTGTATACAGGACACCTGAGTGTTGGAGCTGTGATATGCCCTGGGTGTGAGTCACCTTCCAGATCATCTATTCTTTGTATTCAGTTAAAACGAAACTTTTCAAGTTCAACTGAGAATCAGTTAGAATAAAAGTGAGTATTTATTTGAACACAGATTAAGAATATTGCACTAAATGCAATGAGAATATATAATAATTTTAAAAAACGGTGACATTAGAAGAAAAAAATCAATGAATAAGAGAAAAATCCTTAAGCATGTTTGTAATTAGTCTATGGTAAGGTGTTAGCTAGTTAGTAGGAGAAACTTACTTGGCTGGTAATGTTGGAACAGCTGTCTAGCCATGCGGAAAAGGATTTCTCCATCATGCATACCAAAAATTAGTCTTAAAGTGATTACAGATTTAACATTAAAAATAAAAACATTTTACACCAACAGAATGGTGGGAAAATGTAAATACGGTGCTCATGACAGGATGTATCAAGAAAGAACTAAGAAATTAGGCTTAAGTGATAGAGATTAGAGCAATATCATATGTTTAAACACAGGGCATCTTACATTTTTCTCAAATCACGAAAGCAAAACAGACAGTAAGGTGGTCAGTGGGATCCTGAACACACGAAGTCAGGGGTTATTTATCACCTTAACTAGTAAAGAGTTATTACAAACAAACAAGAAGATCTCATACTGGGCGCTAACAAGGATATTCAAGTAGAAAAACCAACAAATCAAAGACGAAGAGGTCAACTCATTTGCCAGGAAGAATGCAGTGAGGTAATGGGAGAAGCCTTTTACCCCCCAAACCTTCTGGCAAATGGCAAAGAGCCTCCTGGCATGCTGTTCGTATGTGGTGGTAGGTACAACAGACTTCTGGAAGGAGATTTGGCTAGCTGAGTTGACTCAGTCAGACCAGAAGCTTCTTCCAGAGAAGTTCAAGGACACAGAGTATATGCCTACTCATGCCTGCTCAACCTCAAGAGTGCTTGGTACAGCTGTGCCGAACACTCAAAGCACAAAGAGACGCTGATGTGCGGGATCTACTTGGAATACTATACAGCTGTTTGAAAAGATGGAGCAAGTGCAAGCTAAGACTATTATCCATAGTCCACAGTCACATGTGAAATGATTATGGAATAAAAGCAACCATTTAGTCTGATTCTGTTTCTATTTTAAAAATCACTGCACGGGTACCAAATCACACTCACAAATGGAAACATAAATGTCCAGAAGGATATACAACACACTACTAATAGTGTTTATCCCTGCAGACGGGAATTATGTAAGATCCCCTTTTCTTTCCTTTCTTGGAAGATGTGTTATTTTGATGCATATTAACCAGAGAATGCAAAGTCGGGAACTGTTTTCATGTCAGCAGCGGTTAACTTTCAGATCTGTTTCCAGGCCTGGCCCTGCGTGGGACCACTGTTAATCTCTGAAGAGTTCATACACAATCACGCTCCATCTTTCACTTTCAGGCATCGACCCGTTTCTTCTTGGAGTTAATTTTGCTTCCGTAGCTCGCTCCGTTCTCGAACTTAACTCCCGGTCCTTTGTGTCCCTCTCCAGATTTATTCGGTGATTTCTCAAGTGTTTTTCCTAATTGAATATAACTCATAATTTCATTTTTAAAATACATGGGCCCATTATTGTCAGTAATTAGACATTAACAAGTATGAAGATGGCCCATTAACGAAGCAGCAGCTTGAGGAACCTCTGATGCTGGACTCTGTGGGGGAAGAATTGCTTGTAAACGCTGTCCCCCGAGGACGGATGATGGACCTGTTTGTGAACATCTGAACAGCAGTGGGACCACAATGAAATTACCATCTTCCCAACAGGGGCTAAAGCAAAGGCTGCGTGTGGGATTTATGTTGCTACGCACACAGCCCAGAAGCCCAGTCGAGTTGGAAAAGGAGGCCTCTGTGAAACCAGTCCTAGGAGACAGAGCCGACTCCTGACAGACCCGCCCTGAGCTGGGCTGCTGGACCAGTCTCTGAGCCTATCCCCAGCATATCTAGAAGGTCATGACTCAAGATGTGATGTCAGCCATCAGGTAGCTGTGAGTTCAAGACCACTCTGCTGAGTTCCGGCTCCGTGCTCTTGGGCAGGATTTTGTCATTGTTTTAGAAACAGGAAATGCATGTATCGATTGCTGATTTGGGATATTGTCAGAGAAAACCTCAGATTGACTGAAACAGGAGTTGAGTGAGGTTTTGCAAATGACTTTGCCACCTAAGAGCCATGATCTTGCTGGAGACACACTCCTTGAGAAGACAGTATAAAAACAGTGAGGTACGCCATCCACTGTTCAGGCAGTGTCGTGTGGCCATATTCCAAAATGCTGGTGCTGATTTACAGAGCCGTGCAATTGTGGAGTTTCCTGAACTTGCAAGTGGAGAAACTGAGAGGCGCCCGATGCTCTGAAAGCCTGCCTGAGCTTATGGAGAGCCCACTCTGATGTGGAATGAACTTGAACCATTTGAATGCACCGTGTACCTTTTGACCTCTGGGATGCTCTGCCTTGAGCGGACCCGCTCAGGTATGAGTCACAGACATCAGAGCACTTACAATTCCTGGACATCCATGAAGCTTGTTACTGCTGGTTGTCAAGCTGACGGGTTCTGTGATCACCTTGGAGAGAGGCTGTAGCCGATTATGTGGATAGATTGGGTCAGCGAGATGAGAAGACCATATTAACTGGACCGGGGTCCTGGATTGATTAAAACGGAGGAAGCGAGCTGAGCCCTGGCTTTCACACCTCTCTGCTTCCTGAGTGCAGACTCAGCGGGACCAGCTGCCTCACGTTCCTTCATGTGTGCCCCGTGGAGATGGACTGGACCCTAGAACCACAAGAAGACAAACCCTCTCCTTTGTTAAATCACCTTTGTCCGGGGTTTTGCTGCAGAAGCAGACCAGTACCCCTGAGACTTTGGCCTTTTCTGATCAGCCCATGTCTGGGCTTTGGACTAGCACTAAGCACATAGTAGGCGATCAGTAAATGTTTGATGGATAGATGGTTTTGCCTCATACCCTTTTATCCACAGGGGTTGGTATTTGGGGGTCAAAGTCCTAGAGAACCTTGCAAGACTACATCAGTTGCAGCTGCTAGTGGCGCAGCTTAGGGGCTGCCCGTGTGTTTGGCTCCATCACTGATGTTGGCAGAGACAGGGAAACATCTCCAGGGCCAAGATAGGGCCAGCTGGGAGGAGTGAAGGGGCTGAAATGGCCCCATGGGAAAGTGACCAGGCATAAAACCATTTACTTGGGTGCCAGTTATAACAGCTACAGATGGCCCCTATTCCCCAGGCTGCTTATTGTTGATGGAAATGAGATCTGTGTACCTTAGATTCCCAAACAAGCCTGTAGCAGAGCAGACACCCTGAAATGAACATTTCAGAAGCTGGCCTGTAAATCTCTCTGCACAGAACAGGGACAGCCCTGCGATCCGTCAGCAGAATATCCGGATGGCAAGTAGCAGCCTGAAGATAAACCCAGGAAGAAACTACTTAATAATCTACCCTTCACTTCTCATATCGACCCGAAAGATGATGACTTCCGACTTCCCTTCCAGGAGATAAGTTCCTCCTTAAACGTATCCTGATTTTTATTGTCATTTGCCCTGAACTTCATCTCCTGTGTCAAATACAGTCAATGCTGCTCCTGGGCTGCTGCTGTTGCCCCAGAAGTTTTGCTTGGCTCACATAGGATTCTGAGGGAAAAAAATATTATTGGATGCCTTCTTAAAAATGAAAGCACACCAAAATATAACATGATTTATCTTGAAAAAATGGGAGATTTGGGCAACACGGGACCCATCTTCTTGTTTGCTAGCAACCAGGTGGCAAGCAGCAGGGGTCATCTGAAGCGGACTGGGTATCCTAGGGCTCTTTATCCACCCTGTCCAGCCCACCACACTCACCACTGCCTGCATGATTATATAAGAGTTTGAACTAACCGGGCAGTGGTAGCGCATACCTTTAATTCCAGCACTCAGGAGGCAGAGTCAGGCGGATCTCTGTGAGTTTGAGGCCAGCCTGGTCTACAAGAGCTACTTCCAGGATAGGCTCCAAAGCTACAGAGCAACCCTGCCTCGAAAAACAAACTAACAAAACAACAACAACAACAACAAAAAGTTTGAACTAGCAAACCTGGCTTCTACCCTTAAGTGATGGTCATCCTTCTGAGTAGCAGGGAGGCACCCCTGTGTCCCACAGTATAGGAGTTTTCCAAACTATATCCTGAAGCCCCAAACATAATCCTATTGAACAGTCTTTTCTGGTGGCTTATGAAAGGCAAAATGGAAGAATGCCTTTTATTTTAATTTAATTTTTTGAGATAATCACTTACTATATAGTCCAGGAGGTGTGCTTGTGATCTCTGCACTTGGAAAACTGAGGCATGAGGATTGTGAGTTGGAGGCTAGCCTGAGATACACAGTGAATCTTGTCTCAAGAAAACAAAGGAGAGAAGCAGAAGGAAGGGATGGAGGAAGGAAGGAAGGAAGGAAGGAAGGAAGGAAGGAAGGAAGGAAGGAAGAAGGGATAGAGGGAGGGAAGGAAGGCAAGGGGAGTGTGTGAGCTAGCAGAGTTGAGTTCAGAGCCGGACTCCATTGTTCCTCTGGAAAGCAGAGCTTCTGCAGCTTGACTTCCTCAGGTCCAGAAGCAGAATTTATTCCATTGACCATGGAATGGAAATATTGGAGGCAAACAGAACCTCTAAAACATCAAATTCAAAGCCTGGAACACAGCAGATATTTAAATATTCATCAAGTCTTCTCTGACTTTAATCGTGAATTTCCTGGAGCATCTTCTGTTGACCTCTACTAAATAACCATCTAAAACTGTAAGGGAGAAATATCCCAGGCTGGAAAAGAGCGGAGGGATATGGATGTTTTTGTCTTGGCAAGGGTAATCTTAAGCATACTGCCACTCTCTTTGATGCAAATACTTTATTAATAAATTTCTTTATTAACATTATGGGATGTTGTAGATAGCTTTTGTATAACAACTGCAACACTTAGCTTAAAGCAATCACCATGTATTGAGTATAGCAACTTTCCAGGGTGCTGGTTTGGCTCAAGGTCACCTGGATGGTCCTTCTGGTCTGGGTCAGACTTAGCTCAACTCAGTTGGATTCATACCTGCATCTGTGGTCATCTTTCAGGTCAACTAGGGCTGACTGACACATGAAAGCTTGGTCTGGAACTTATTAGAGCCATGTCTCCACATAGCCCATCATTCTCCAGTAAAACGTTGGTCTTATTCAATGGCAGCTAAGGGGTTCGGGGTTCACAGAAGGGCAAACCTTGGTGCCTAAGCGTGTTTCAAGTGTTTGCATCTTATGATCTATTAGTCAAAGCAAGTCGCATGGCCAAGTTTTGAATCAATCTGAGAAGGCGTTACCAAGGGGGTCAGGAGCAGAAGGGGAGTTTCTTTAGCCGTTTTTGCAAGTGCTAGACCTTGTCGAAACCATAAGCTAAGCTAAGCAACTTCCAGCTTCTAGTGAGTGCAGATCCCTGCAGTGAGTTGTCATCCTCCCAATACCACTCGCAAATGTCGGGGCTGGAAGCAGTTTGCTCCAGAACGACCAGTGCTCAGCTCCTCTCCAGCCGGTTCGCGGTTCGCAGAGATTGCACCGAGCCCTCCAGTCCTTGCTTCCCTGTGTGGCCTGACTTGACCACAGCTGCTTAGGCAGCAGGCCCACATGACTGTGAGTCTGTGTCTCTAGAACACCAGGCTCTGCCAGTGCCATATGTTGTCTGGGAAAAGCCATTGCTCACCGAGGCATCACTGCTGAGAAGGGACAGAGACATCTGCTGGGGCTGGAACCTGTCGTGGTCCAGACAAGTACTGGGACCCAGAGTACCTCCAGGTGCCAGGAGCTGAAACAGCCGAACTGATGACTCCTGACTCTCCTGAGGTCTCTCTTCTGCATCCTGGTTCTGTCACTGGTTCCCCAAACAACCAGTGTTCTGTGTCTCCCAAAGTCTCAGAACCTAAAGCCTAAGACTTAGCTAGAGTCCAAATAAATTTGAACCCATCTGATCGTTTTCCCTTTCAGGAATACACTGGGGGCTACACCACCCTGTCCAGCTCCCTCAGAGTTGGGTTACCCCAGTGGGGTTGACTCTTAACTGCAGCTAAGCGGAATTCAAGGGACATTCCAGTTTGTATGTAAGAAGCTGGGGGTCAAGCCTGAAAGGCATATCTGCATGAAGCAGCAATCAATACTGACAGAGGACTTCTAAACACTGAATCTTGGAAGGTATTAGCAATCTAAACACTGAATCTTGTAAGGTCTGTATTATTAGTGTTGTTGTTGTTGTTGTTGTTAATTATTCTTTTAAGGAATTTATGGATGTCTCTTATATTCAATCAAATAAAAGCAGGTGGAGAGGTAATACTGAAGGTCCATCCTGTGTCTCACTCCAGGGCGCACATCCTTGGTTTTGACACCAAGTCACTAAAGACAGGACAGAGGAGGTAGCCATCAGAAGTAGAATACTTGGGTCTTCACTGTGAATTCAATATTATGTCATTCTGTTTAGATAACCCAAAATCCAGGCTCTGCTTTTTGAGCAGCTAATCATTTTGAATGGTGGCCTCTTGAATTCCCATGTGTGTGGGTACCTGGTAGAGCACCCCTAGAGATTCCGCATGCCTAATGTCCTGCAGGAAGGACTGTTGATGCGGTGAGCACTCATGTCTTTGACTCTATTACGGAGTCCCATGGGAAAGCATTGAGCCCCTTTGTGGACTGTGTCCTTGAAAGGGCAAAGACAGATGGTGGAAGAGGCGCGGAGTTCGATGCCCTCTGCTGGGTTGGCAATCCTGCTGGGAAGCCACCCCACGGACCTGACACTGTGGACACATGGCCCAAGTGATCTGGCCCCATTTTACGTGATATTAGCTGTGTCTAAGGTGTGGTGAGGGAAGGAGAGTGCCTTGGGGCAGCAAGAGTGTGACTGCCTGCCCAGCAGGCATTGCCATCCGTCAATCTGTCGGCCCCTCTGGGGGCTGCTGTGGTGTAAATTAATGTGAAAGTAGCAACTCCACCACTGAATTCTTCCTCCAAGTCTGTATCTGAAAGCTTCTCCTGAACTCCTGGAGAGGATAAGGCCGTCCATTCGGCCTCCTTCCATAAAAACCTGGGGATTATTCCGTGGTTATGAACCCCAGACAAGGCTCAGGGGCCACTGGTCTGGGAAGAAACCCCCAATTTGTCAACCAGAGACTGAGTGAATCACAGTGAGAGAGAACGTGAAGCTTCTGTGAGGCGTCCAGTCCCGCCTGTGAGAATGTTTAAGGACTCTCTGCTAAGATAGGTATTAGAGAGCCATCAAAAGACTTAAGAAATCACTCATGTTTGCTAAGTATCCTATCTTGGTTTGTCTTTTCTTCAATAGTGTCGTGAGGTAAAACTATTGGATGCTGTAAAATATAGATGATTTTTGCTGATTCTGCCTGGCCAGTGTCATTCCCTCTTTGGCTGGCACTGGCCCCTGTTTCTGTTTGTTGATTTATTGTCACTGTGTAACAACTTCTGTGACTTGTGGTCCTAGTTGAGGAATGCATCCGATAACCCTGCTTCCATGAAGGTGAACCTGCAGCCTGGCCAGCCAATCAGGAAGCTGCTAGTCTGTTAGTCATCAGGACTCAAACGTAGCTAATCCTAAATCCCCTCACATTTGCAGTAGAAAAGCTGATAGAAATAGTTGGTCCTCTGAGATATTATGTAATGAAAGTATGGATGGACGTCTCTGTCCAACACCCCAAGGAAGTGGTCCACACACCTTTAATCCCAGCACTCGGGAGACAGAGGCAGGAAAATCTCTGTGAATTCAAGGCCAGCCTGTTCTACAAGAGCTAGTTCCAGGACAGGCTTCAAAGCTACAGAGAAACCCTCTCTTGAAAAACCAAAAAACCTTGGGAAGCAGAAGATACTTCATAGCATAAAACCAAAACCTTGGGTTTGCCTGGAAAGATACCTCATCTAGAAAAATGTCTCCCATGAAAACATTGAGAATCTGAGTTCAGATTCACCAGAACCCGCATAAGAATCCTGGTGTAGCAGCTCATGCCTGTGTTCCCAGTGCTGAAGAGGTGGAGGAGTCACAGAACTTGCTGGACAGCCAGTCGAGCCAAACTGGCAAGCTCCAGGTTAAATGAGAGGTCCTGTGTTAGTCAGGGCTCTCTAAGAAACAAGGCTGATAGAATGATATGCAGGATTTATTAGAGTGGCTTGTAGATGTGATTTGAGTCTATCGATGGTTGGGCCCAATGAGACCAAGGCCAACAGTCTGGTGGTTGTTTACTTCATGACACTGGATGTCTCAGCAGTCCCAATCTGGTTCTAGAGTCCCAGGGATGTCCTAGAGTGCTACCAGTCTTCCTTCTATGCTGCAATCCCCAAGAAGTGGGTTCTAATACCAGCCAAGCAACGACTCGGTGGCAGGACAGCCAAGCAACGACTCGGCGGCAGGACGGATGAACTTGCCAGTCAGCACGAGGTCAAGCAGGCAAAAAGCAGATGCTTCCTTCTTCCTTGTCTTTTTATGTGGGTTGCCATCAGAAGGCACAGCCCAGATTTAGGGAAGGTCTTCTCACTTCAAATGACCCAATCGATAAAATCCTTCACGGGCTTGTCCGGTTGCTTGGGTTTTATTTGATTCTAGATTTAATCAAGTTGAAAACCAAGATTAGCTGTCATCCTCAGCCTCAGCAGACGCTAAGGATGGGTGGGAAGAGAGCCAAAGGACAGATGTGACAGGAAAGAGGGTGATGGGGTGGGAGAGGTGAGGGAGGAGAAGAGAGATGTACTAGAGCACACTGAGTGTCACAGAGGGATATCAATATCTTGTGTGCTAATTCAAAAGTAAAGCTAAGCATTTAATAAATAAGGTGGAGAAACGACTGAAGAAGATGATTGACAGCTGCCCCAGGCCTTATATAAAGAAGTGAAGGAAAGAAAGGAAGAAAGAAAGAAAGAAGAAGAAAGAAAGAAAGAAAGAAAGAAAGAAAGAAAGAAAGAAAGAAAGAGAGGGGTACGGAAGGAAAGAGGGAGTGGGGGAAAGGGAAGAGAAGGGGAAGGAGGAAATGCATGCCAGCCGTGCCGACCCATTTGGTTGCAAGCTCTCTAAGAGCAAGCACTGCGGGTCCCCTACTTGTTCTTCCTCCAGCATCTCGGGTCTCTGGCACTTTGTTAGTCATTAATAAACACCAACAAAAGAACAAAAACAAGTCTATACAGTGTCCCAGACATGCAGGCTGCCTGCGAGCAGCGACAGATTCGTTTGACTTGAGCCTTATCATGTGTTTTGTAGCTCTTGGTGTTTTTGTTTTGTTTTTTAAGAAGAACATTTTAAAACTGAGAAATTTTACATGAAAAAAATCTTTTTTTCTAGTTTCTTATTAAAAAACAGCATATGTGGGGATTTCCAAGGAGATTCTTTGGGATCAGCGAGGGAGGTGAACTTAGCTGCGCTGAGATCCTCAGACCACATCAACATCCCAGATATCCATATGCTCCACTTGGGGAAAATCCAGATCTCCTTACAGTAATATTATAAACTTAAAAAGACTCCAGCTCCTGAGCACACTGACCACTCCCACCACTGATAGTCACCCAACAGAAGGTGACAGCTGAGAAAATCGGAGTCTCACCAACCAAGCTATATCTGAAAATGGAGTCCAGCAACTCAACCCAAAAGCCCAATACCCCTTAAAAGAAGGTCAGAGAAATTGGAGAGGCCAAGAAAATGAAAGAAATTGTCCAGAGGGCAGAAGTGAGGTAGTAGGAGCTGTTTGGCCAGGGCAGGCATTAGCTAAGGTAGCAGCATTTGAAAAGCTATTTCTCGGAAGAAAAACCGAGTCTGCGCTATGTAGAACGGATTGGAAGTTTGCAGAGTCACAGAGAACACTACCTAAACATGAATTATGTTTGGAGAGCACGACAGCGGGGCAGCAGGAGGGCTCAGCACATAAAGGTGATCGCCACCAAGCCTGACAACCTGAGTTTGGCCCGATGTGGTCGAAGGAGAGAAGTGGCTCCTGCAGGTTGTTCCCTGACCTTCTCAGTTGCATGCTTTGGCATGCAAGAATCTGCACCCAAGCACCCCTCCCACATGCAGGTACCCTTCCCACACATGAGAAATTAATAAATGCAACAGAAAGAATTTTTTAAAGAAAGACACTAGGAATAACAACCTAGATGAGTTTGGAGTTGTATGGGGGGCGGTGGTTTTTTTGCTCAAGTTCGGTTAAACTGTATCCATATTCCCCTTCTACTGGGGTTAGCAATTAATTACAGCCCTCCTCACTTCCTGGTTCTAAACTTTAAGGAAAAAAATACAGATGCAGTAAGAAATTAAAATGCAATTTCTGTTTGTTTTTGTGGTCAGGCTAGACTGAACCATGATCTTGAACACAAGCCCATAGTGATGTTGAGCCCTGCCTTTGCAGAAAGTTGGGGCACCCACTCAGCTTGTCACAGGGGGACATTAGACCATGAGAAAGTTGGAGCAAACATCCATCCAGTCACAGGAGACACCAGACAATGGGAAAGTTGGGACACACACACACCCAGTCACAGGGGGATACCAGATCCTGGGAATGTTGTGGTAACTACCCAGTCAGTCACAGGGAAATACCAGACCATGGACAATTTGGGGGACCCACCCAGTTTGTTACAGGGGGACATTAGACCATGGGAAAGTTGGGGCACCCACCTAGCCAGCCACAAAGGGACATCAGACTGTCTCTCTTATGAATGAATGTCAGAGAGTGACTTCCAGCCCTGCTCTAGAAACCAGGACAGATTCTGCCAAAGGGTCCATAATTTACCTGTGATGGGCAAGTGACAGAGATTATACAGAGAGGGAAGAAAGTAGAGACTCAGTAAAGAAGCAGAGGCACCCTTGGCTCAAATCCCATCCCATTAGCTCTGACATCTAACACTGACACCATGCTTACTCTGTATCAGGAATCACCCTAAGAGGGTCCTGTCACTGTGGTCCTTTCTTCATCCTTGAGAGGAGGTGCTAAGACAGGAGACTCAAGGAACAGGGCCCCCAGCAGCTTGCCTAAGAGCACACTGCAATCCCTACACCCTGCTATTACAGGACTCTGTAGAAGAAGGATCCTCACATTGTGGATCTCCCTGGGACCTGGGGATAGTTCTGAGAAGTCAAATTCCAGTGCAAGCACTACAGAAACAGGCTGTTGGGCTCGAACCTCTGCTTTGTCACATTTTAGTTGGGTAACCATGGATAACTTCCTTAACATCAGCTTTTCCATCTGCAAAATGGAGGGAAAAATTTGTTCACTGCCGGTTTTATCCCTGTGAAGCTAGGCAGGTTCTTATCCCACCTGGATACCTGCTCAACCATCCCTCCTTGTTGCCAGACAAGTCTTCTGCCCCAAACCACTGCACTTCCTCCCTTAAGATGATATGCGGCTAACACAACAGAGCAAAGGCTCCCTCAGGGAAGGACTGACCCCCCCACCACACCTCCTCAAGCCTCCAAAACAGGACAGCCCAGCCACCAACTGAACCCATAGTTTTTGGAGATGAGGTTAAAGGGAGTCAAGAAGACCCCCACAAGAACAGAATGTTTGAACTTGAGGCTACTGCTCTCAAATCTCATGTCCTACTAGAGCGGCCTCAGCATGAGTCCCCTTGAGGGAATTTTTTTGTCCTATTTTTTTAATACAAGAAATGCCCCCTTTACTAGGGAGAAAACGGGCTCCCTCCCCCCATTAAACACTTCACTGAGGATCTTGCACGTGGAACTAGGTTGAAGCCAAGCGTGTTTTACCTGGTTAATTGTCATTCTTGGTTAGCCAAAGTCTGGGAGCCACAGATTTCAGCTGACCTGGCTAGCTCTGCTTTCAAACTCTCTGAGAGTCTACACATCTGAAATCAATATTTGGGGCTGTTCAAAAAGTGCGGTGTTTTTATTAGATATGTTCATGCTTGCTGCTCAAGCATGAGGTCCTGGGTTTGAATCCCTGGGACCAACATAAAAGGCAAGGGTGACATCATACGTCTGTAATCCCAGCACTGGATAGGCGGAGACAGAGGATCCCTGGGCATGGCCGGCCATTCTAGCCAGGCAGTGAACTCCAAGTTTAGTCTGTGAAAAATAAGTTGTGGAAGACATCCAATGTCAATCTCTGGCCTCTATACATGAGTTCACACACACCAAGAAATCAGTCTTGCATGTCTGGTGTGAAGGTGCACGCCTGTAATACCAGGATTTACTTACTTGGGAGGAAGGAGAAAGTGTGTAAATTCAGGGACAGCTTGGCTGCACAACAGGACTGTGTCTCAAGAGGAACATGTGCAAGACAGAGAGACAAAGGGAGAAGGAGGAGGGAGAGCGAGAAAGATGGGGGGAGGTGACAGAGACTGCACGGGAGGGGTAGCCTCCCTTTACCAGCATTCCACGGGAGGCAGACTCCCTGGCATTCCAGGACTGATGGCTGTATATGTATTGCTTTCAGGGGGTGCAGTTAACACTCAGATTTTCCTCAAAGCAAAGTGGTCCTGTGGGCTCGTTTGCTTCTCCCTCAAACTCCTCTCCAGACAGCCACGAATTCTGCTTTATAGTTCCAGTTAGCTGTACAATTAAACTCCAAGCAACCCATTTATGAATACGAGATGCCAAGTTTCCTTGCAAAACATAGCGAAGTAACAGATGCTTTCCTGCAGCAAACAAATTGATATACAGCTCTGTGTTTCTCCACTTGGTGCTCGCAGCAGAAAGCCTTCCCAGGAAGTACAACTTAGGGACGAGGTGCTGTAAGGTGAGGGTGTGTCTAGGTCACTCCACTGCACACAGAGCCGGGATGACCCACTTCTGAAGCTGCACCTTGTCTTAAACGCCAGTGGAGGAGTTCTCACAGAAGGCCAGGGCCACTGCCAGCCTTGTGCAGAACAGACAAACGTGTCTCCTCTGGGCAAGCCTGGCCACAGAGGAGACAGCCTGGCAACTTCCATGGATGCTTGGTTTGGTTTCCATTTTTCCTTGGTTGCATCTGGGTAGAAGAAAATCCACACAATTTTAAATAGGAGGCCCAAGGCAGGTGCTTTGCTTTTACTTTCTGCAGTGCGGGGAACCAAACTCAGGGCCCGACACATCCTAGGCAAGTACATAAGCACTGAGCCACATCGCACAAAAGGCAGCCTCTGCTTCACAGAGTTGAAAATCAATCCCACAGGCTGAAGGACCTTCAGAGGGAGGGGTCTGACCTATCCTCCTTGGCTGGTTTTTACCCGACAATTACACAGCAGCATGGATCTTATTTTGGAACAATGAGCCCTGATTCACTCAAGTCCCTGGTGTTCTTAAGAGGTGTGTGTGTGTGTGTGTGTGTGTGTGTGTGTGTGTGTGTGTGTGCGCGCGCGCACGCGTGCACATGCATGCATGTATGCCTGGTCGCCTCACACTTTTATTATCCCATGGGCACCTATAAAACCATTTATTTCACCTTAAATTTTGGAGCCATTCTTGGAAGCCCTTTAACAGGCAACCTTGTTCTATAAACCTGTCACTAGCCAATGTCATAATCTATTCAAATTGATACAACATAATACCACAAACTGGGTGAGTTATGGACAGACATGCATTGCTCACAGTAGGAGCCAAGTCTAAGATCAGAGTGTTGGCGTCCAGCCTGTAGTTCTGTCTTCTCGCTGGTCCTCATGTGGTGTAAGAGATGTGGGGGCTCTTAGAAGATCCCTTAAAGACACTAATCCAGTTCATGAGGACTCTGACCTTGGGACCTAATCACAAGCTTGGAGATTCCCTTCAGCCACAGTGCTTTGCAGCAACACAAACTTTCACTACACAGCACATTCAAGTCTACATGTATGTACACACATCCCATTCTACACGTATGTACACACATCCCAGTCTACACATATATACACACTTCCTAGTCTACACATATGCATGCATATCCCAGTCTACACGTATGTACACACATCCCAATCTACACATATGTACACACATCCCAGTCTACACGTATGTACACACATCCCAGTCTACACGTATATACACACTTCCTAGTCTACACATATGCATGCATATCCCAGTCTACACGTATATACACACTTCCTAGTCTACACATATGCATGCATATCCCAGTCTACACGTATGTACACACATCCCAGTCTACACGTATGTATGCACATCCCGGTCTCCATCCTAGTCTACACGTATGTACACACATCCCAGTCTACATGTATATACACACTTCCTAGTCTACACATATGCATGCATATCCCAGTCTACACGTATGTACACACATCCCATTCTACACGTATGTACACACATCCCAGTCTACACGTATGTACACACATCCCAGTCTACACGTATGTACACACATCCCATTCTACACATATGTACACACATCCCAGTCTACACGTATGTACACACATCCCAGTCTACACGTATATACACACTTCCTAGTCTACACATATGCATGCATATCCCAGTCTACACGTATATACACACTTCCTAGTCTACACATATGCATGCATATCCCAGTCTACACGTATGTACACACATCCCAGTCTACACATATGTATGCACATCCCAGTCTACACGTATGTACACACATCCCATTCTACACGTATGTACACACATCCCAGTCTACACGTATGTACACACATCCCAGTCTACACGTATGTACACACATCCCAGTCTACACGTATGTACACACATCCCAGTCTACACGTATATACACACTTCCTAGTCTACACATATGCATGCATATCCCAGTCTACACATATGTACACACATCCCAGTCTACACGTATGTATGCACATCCCGGTCTCCATCCTAGTCTACACGTATGTACACACATCCCAGTCTACACGTATGTACATACATCCCAGTCTACACGTATGTACACACATCCCATTCTACACGTATGTATGCACATCCCATTCTACACGTATGTACACACATCCCATTCTACACGTATATACACACATCCCATTCTACACGTATATACATACATCCCAGTCTACACATATGCATGCATATCCCAGTCTACACGTATATACACACTTCCTAGTCTACACATATGCATGCATATCCCAGTCTACACGTATATACACACTTCCTAGTCTACACATATGTACGCACATCCCAGTCTACACATATGTATGCACATCCCAGTCTACACGTATGTACGCACATCCCAGTCTACACGTATGTACGCACATCCCAGTCTACACATACACGTATGGGTACACATGAACTCATAGTAGCCTCTGTGCTCTGCTCAGAGCTGCCTCAGTCCTCCCCCCCCCCCCTGCATGCTGAAGGCTGTCACACAATAGTGGCATTCCTGGCCATAGTTCTGGGGCGTTCATAGGTCTAGAACCTGCCTTCAACAGACACCAGCAAGGCCTTGCGAAGAGCAGCTCGACTTCTTGGCTGGGACAGCTCTCACTCATGTTCTCTGCCGTCTCTTGACCCTCGCTTCTCCCCGTGGTAACGTGGCTTTGATTGGCTTCCTTTCTGTCCACACCCTCTACTGTTTCCTAAGATCACCTTCCAAGTAAGAGCATTGCATGAAAATCCTGTCTCCGAGTCTGCTTCTTGGGGGTGGGGCAGCAAACCTAGACTCGGAGCCCATCCCTGGTCTACCGTCTCCCCAGCAGTGCTGGTGTTTAGCTCCCTTACACCCATGAGCTCATCAGCAGAGGACTAACTATCGAGAGCTTTTCGTTTAACTACAGCAGCAGACAGCACTGGCGTTTCTGGTGCGTCCTGGAAAACACACCCTCCTTCCCACACCATGGTGCTAGGACACATACTTCACCAAGTAACTCTGGCTTCGTGCACACAGCTTTGTACGCTCTGGAGTCAAGTTAGGTCCTTGTGCCTGGAATTCATCTCCGTTTTTAGCATTTCTCCTTCCTTTGTAGCCATTTGTCTTCTCTGTTAGATTGTAGGCTCTTTAATTAAGGCTTTAAAAAAAGCTGGTTGCAGCACCAAGGGCAGCATACAGCACTGACTATCGAGTGAACCAGTTGACAACATTGTACAATAGCCAAAGCATCGTGACAGTCAATACCAACCCACCTTCCTCTATGCTCTGGCTACACGAGGCTACGTCTAGCCGAAAAGACAAAAGCAAAGATGCGGATGTATACAGATCCAAATCTTTGTATAAATTCTTGGAATTAAACAAAGGAGTAAGCTCTGAGAACAACAGAACCTTCTGATTCAAGAATTTTGGTGATAAATGTACAATCAAAACCAGCTTGGTTGCCATGACAATAAGTAAAGAGGGAGGCAGTGCGGAGCATCATTCCATCTTGCATGTGCGGGGCACTGTGCTTGACACCGCCCATGCATTCTGCTGAAATCCTACAAAAGCTCACAGTGTATATATTCCTTTATTCATCTCATTCATACACATGGGAACAGAGGCTCAGAGAGCTTGGGACTTACTGAGTACCCTGATCTTCTAGCAATAGAGACTAGATTACAACTTGGATCTGCTTTCTACTGTTTGTTTGCTTGTTTTTTGCCACAGTTAGGAGATGAGATGGAAATTGAGATTTGGGGAGCTACCTTTCAGTTTCTGGAAAATAGTAAATTTTTGACAAATAAAAATATGCAATGCTTGTTCTTAAGGCTGAGTGGAGGATCCAGCAGCTAAATAGTAAACACCTTCATCCATTCCAAGAGTCTTGCTTCTAGGAGGAAGATCCTAGGGTTCCGGCAGGTTCATTTTGCACAAGCAGAAGAGAAGCTAACGTTCCTCCTATGACATCCTTGTTAATCAGAAATTACTTCCATACGAGGTCTTAGGGTTCAATAAGATCGACTTACATTTATACAACAGCCTTGGAAGCAATGTTGACCGCTGTGGTTCCGTCTACAGTAATTGTAGCAGGTGTGGAGGTTCTAAAGAAAATTCCATCCTAAAAGAGCATTCATTTGTTTTTCTTGAAACTCACTGAAATATATTTTGCTTTAATAGAACCAGACTTTTAACAACTTTTTCCCACATTTTCTGTTTCAGACTATCTAATAAACCAGTATTTATATGCTTAATTCAAAGAACAGTGTAGACATCCTTTGACTCTTTTTCTAGCTATTAACATGTTTCTTAATGAAATCTCAGTATGGGGCCAGAGGAATGGGCTTGCTGGACAAGCATGGAGACCTGAGTTCAGATCCCAGACTCCATGTAGAAACTGGAAGTAGCAGCACATGTCCCTAGCCCAGGGTGGGGTTGGACACAGGCAGATCCTGGTTCTCATTGACCAAGCACTGTCACTGAAATGAAGATCTCCAGACACATGAGAGACCTGGTGGAGGTCTAACTGATGAAGACATCCTGATGTCACCCTGTAGCTCCACATACACACCTGCACAAGCAAGAGCACCTGTGAGCACGTGTGCATGCACACACATACACAAACACATGCACACACACAAACACACACAAACAGAGGCACACACATATGCACACACATGCACAAACACATGCACACACACAAACAGAGGCACACACATATGCACACACATGCACAAACACATGCACACACACAAACAGAGGCACACACATATGCACACACATATGCACACACATGCACAAACACATGCACGCACATAAACACACACAAACAGAGGCACACACATATGCACACACATGCACACGCCCATGCACACACACACACAAACAGAGGCACACACATATGCACACACATGCACACGCCCATGCACACACACAAACACACACACAAACAGAGGCACACACATATGCACACACATGCACAAACACATGCACACACATAAACACACACAAACAGAGGCACACACATATGCACACACATGCACACGCCCATGCACACACACAAACACACACACACAAACAGAGGCACACACATATGCACACACATGCACACGCCCATGCATGCACACACATACACAGGAGACAACCCCATCCATAACGATCTTGGATACGTGCACCTTTCTGTAATTCCTTTCTAGATCCTTCTCTCGTGGTCTTCATGAGGACGTTTTCCCAATACCCTTCAGATCTAAGGCAAATGCACCGTGTCTTTGTTTTCATTTTGCCTTAGCAGTAGCAGGGTTAAAATTGTTTCCTTATCGCTGTCTCTCTGTCCCTTGGTCTCTGTCTGTCTATCTGCCTGGCTCTCTGTGTGTGTAAGAGACAGAGACATGAATGCCAAGCAAGTGTTCTATAACCAAGCCATAGCCCTATCCCTGCTTTTATTTTTACCTTTGTGACTGTCACACTAAGTTGGCAAGCATGCCTTGAATTCACTTTGTAGCCCAGGCAGAACTTGAACTTGGGACCCCCTTGCCTTTCCATAGCCTTCCAATTGACTGGGGTCACAGGCAAACACTACCTGGCTCTGCTTGTTACCATGTGTTTCAGAACCCCCCAGTCCCTGTGGATTACACAAACTGCCTCTCATGTAACTCTCAACCTCCTCGCATCAATTATACACATCAGTTATTGCAAAAATTCCATTTAATAGACAGGAAAGCTGGGGCTTGCCGAGGTTAAACAGCTGACGTGTGATCTTTCTGTTAGGATGTGAGCAAACAGGAGTAGAAGTTATGCCAGACTTATCTCTGAATCTGTATAAAATATATGAAATATACTGTGCCTCCCTGACTTAAAGAGCCATCAAACTGACCTACTATATCAGAAACGCCTGCCAATGGGGCTAAGTAAAAGTTAGCTTGAGCTGTCCAATTCCCTGGCACTTGGTGTCTTGCCGGGGGCACTGTGATTTGGTAGAAGTCACCTGTGTTTAACAGGGAAGGGCCAGGGTTTGCTTAATCCACGTAGACAGGGCCGACGAGGAGACTGGTTAATTAGTTGTGGAATTTTTAAAAGCAAGCAGATTGCCATGTGAAATGCGTTTTACTTCCTGAGCCCAGGGGAAGCGTGGAGATGCTCCTCGCTGTGTGTGCACCGGTGTCTTGATTGAGCATTCAGTTGTGTGTTTTGCAATGCAGGTATCCTGGCTCTATTCCAGTGTGGATAACTGCATTCTGCTTGGGTTCTCCCTCCAGTCCCAGGCAGGTACAAGGTTGTGATAGTAACTACAGCTAACAGGAGCCCACTAAGCACAGACACACGCAGGACATCTCCTCGTATCGTGCCCAATCCTTTCCACAGTTCTGTAGAGGCTGCTTTATTTAATCCTCTTTAGTAGGGAGACAGAGGCTTGGAGGTGAAATGGCTTGCCGGTGACTACACAATGTTTAGTAGCAAGACAGAGATTCAAACTTTCAATTTCTACAGTCATTTGGAGAAAAGGTACCTAAGGAAAAAGAGTCGAGGTACAAAAAAAGATGTAATTTGTATTACAAAGATGAAATTACAAAATGTTGATTTTAAGTTAAATTGAATTTTAATCTGACTAGTTTAAATTTAGCTATAAAGTCAGAATTACAAGGGATTTAGCTTGTGTTTCTTTGTCCCTTGTGAATTTGAATATTATGCCAATTTTAGATCTTTTGGGAATTACATTTCAGGATGAGAAATGAGTTTCCTTACAGTCCTGAACCTCCAATTTCCCTTCCCAGAGCCTCACCCTAATCTCTCCTTGCACCTCATCTAATACATTTTAGGTGTCTATACCTTATTTTCTCTTTGAAGTTGCTGTTACAACTTGTTTGGTAGAAATGGACTGTAGCTCTGTTTTTATTTAGAATTTAGAAGTGCATTGGGAGTGAAGAAGTGGAGAATTTTATATGAACACCAGACAAGGAACAGCGTGTTCTATAGTGGAGGGGGGAAAGGAGGTGAGACTAGACTATCATGGGGGAAATTGGGTTCTTCCTTTGAATAGCCAAATACACATGGGGGGATGTATAAAATATTTTCTAAATCATTTTTAAATTTACCAAACATCAACCTTTCCCCCATCTGAAATAGCTGCTAAAGTGCAATTTATAATCACGGGATTATAATAATAACAAGATTATGTTAATTAACATTTAAGTTAAGTTTGTTATTTTTACCACTTATATATGCTAAATGGCCTTGAAAACCTTCCCACGATTATCTCAATATTTTGACAGGATACATTCCAGTGGTGTCTTCCATAAAATGCAAATGAATTTGTATCCCCAATGATTATATAGAGCGCACACTTCTGAGTACAATAAATAATTTTAACATTCTGATGGGTCAAAACATTGTCATATTTGGATTTATTTTTTATTATTTTGATAGCTACTGAATTTTAATGTCTGCCAATTTTAAAGCATCTTTGAATAATTATGTATTTTTCAGTTTTCTACTGAGGTTTTTAAAATATTTTATGACCGAGTGTATGTTTATATATTTATTTACATAAATGCATGTATGTATTTATTTACATATTTATGTATGTTCATGTATATATTTATGTTTATTTTGCCCTAGTGTATGTTTATGCATCATATGTATGCTGTGCCTGAGGAGGCAGAAGGGGGCATGGTAGACTGTGGGACAGGAGTCAGTCAGTTATGTGGGACTGGGAACTGAACCCAGGTCTTCTGCAAGAACAACCAGTACTTCTCCCAGCTGAGTCATCCCTCTGGCTCTTGAGGTGATTTTCTTAATGATTTGTGGACACATTGTGTGTTAATCTTAGCGTTGTGCCTGGTGTCTATGGAGTGGAGCTTGGCTTTTGCTCTTCCTCTTTGTGTTTTTATCACTGTTATTATTGCTGTTTTCTATGTAAAACTTTGGAGATTTTGTGGCCAGAACCAAAATTCCCCCTTTTGCTCTTTTGCTCAGGTAGTCGGGTTGTAAGTCTTTCCCAGTCTGCAAGGATTATTAATTGTTTATGTCATTGTTCTGACTCCCTCTATTCTCTTCTCTCTCTCTCTCTCTCTCTCTCTCTCTCTCTCTCTCTCTCTCTCTCTCTCTCTCTCTCTCTCTTTCTCTCTCTCTCTCTCTCTGGGCCCATTGTTTTCTTCTTAACATTTAATTATTTTGCTCATTTATTAACATTGGGATGAGCTGTGAATAAAGAAATCTCTAAGTCCACCACCCTGCAAAAGACAAGCTAACTGTTTACCAAAAGACCCAGTCACTAGAATTTCTCAAGTTGGACTCTACCCCTGAGGCTGGAAATGCAGTTCAGTGGTAAAGTACTAGTAAGCACAAGACCCTGGTTTTGATTCCTAACACTGGGGGGGGGGGGGGAGTGAAGAAAAGAAAGAAACAAACAAAAGAAAAGACGCTGACTACAGTAAGAAAGGAAGTGAGGAAAAGAGAAGAGGGAAGGAAAGAAAGGACGGCTGAAGTGCGGTTGCAAGCTGTTTTTCCACAGCTGTGCGAGTTTCTGGCCTGTTTTCGTCCACGCTCCACCCGCCTGCTCCCAAGCCACAGCCACACTGTTTCAATTACGACAGCTCTCATACATGCATTCATATGGGACGTGGCAATTTCCTGCTTCCATCGCTCTTACTTCTAATAAGATGGACTGGATCTTTTTTATTAATTTATTAAGCCAATAGAAACTTTATAATTATTTTGTCAAATTCAATTTTTAAATCCTTTTGGGATTTGGGTTGGAATCACACTTGACTTATAGATTCATTCGAGAAGAATTGATGTCTTACTAACATTACGAGTTCCCATCTCTCCATTTATTAAAGTTTTAATTGAGTCGTCCATAAATTATAGAGCAATATTAAATATTTATTGTGTTAGTGGGCATCTTTGTCTTGCCTAGCTTTAATGAGGCTCCTAGCCAGGAGGTGCGGAAAGCAGACAGCTCAACCGAAATGCCAGCTTCTACTTTTCAGGACTTTAAGCAGTTTTTTTTTTTTGCGCCTAATTTCCGAAGTGAAAAATAAGGTCATAGAGTTAATAGTGACACATACCTGGTGGCATTGAGAGATTTAAATGCGATACCACGTGTGAGGTGAGTATGGACCAAGCTGGCCATGAGCCTCGCAATAACTGTCAACTGTTGTCTAATCTCGGCTCCCTTGCTGCCCTGGTGCTCTTGGGTCAAGATGGATGCTCTGTTTTGCTGTTGTTGTTGAAGATGTGGCTTCCTGGCTTCTCCAGCTCATGTTTCTCACTTAGTAATCGATGTTGAATTTACTAAGTTCTAATTTGTGGGGATGTTAATTTTCTTTTGACCTCTTTCTGCTCTGAGTTGTAACTCTGTATTCACTGGAATGATATTGAACTCAATGCGGCTTGGCAGCTTTGAAAAGGCATTGTCCTTTGAGAGCTAGGACTTGATGGCCAGTCTGTTTGGAGAGGGGTCCTCTCCTGTCACCCAAAGTAGGTCCATCTGTCGACTGCCAGCGTCTGTGCCCCAGCCTACTCTTCTCTGTGACCAGTATCACAGAGTCTGGAGGTCCTCATCTCCAGAGGACAAGACCCCATGGTCTGTCCTGACAGGAGATCTCCAAGCTGCTGGGAGATTGGGTCAGCTCCCACTCGCTGCTGGTGGTGTAGCTCGGTGGTCTGTGCCCGGCAAGCAGGAAGCACAGGGTTGAACTCAGTTCCACCAAACAAAAATGAATGGAGAGAGAGATGGGGGTGGGAAGGGGAAGAGAATACATTTTCTCCTCATTATTGCCACTCCTTCTGAAGCCACTCAAGTGTCAATCATCTGCTTTTATTCATGTCTTCGTCTTCAGAGGGTCCATTGAGGAAGGCCCTCTACTTGTCACTCCAACTAGAGGCACCTGCCTGCCTACCTGCCTGCCTGCCAGTATCCTGGCTCCTTATCTCAACCCGCTCATCTCTTTGCCCAGTGTCATCGAGTCTGGAAGACCTGGTCATCCTTTGCAAAGGATAAGATCCCCTTTCCTCATACTTGACCCTTTAAACACACACAGCTGACTGCTGCTGACCTCAGTCACCCTCACTGGCTCCTATCCAATCCCATTGCTGTGCCCCAGCTCCCCTCTGCCCAGCCCAGTCCTTCCCTGCCTCCAGTACCCCCTACTCTACTTTCTGCCTCTGTTAAGATGTGTGGTTTTTTTTTAGCTTCGCATGTAGATGAGAATACATGGCATTTGTTAGAAGAATAATTTTGACAGTGGAAGCTAAAAGCATTACTTATGGGCCTCGGTGCGGTTTAACCCTAATTACTGTCCTTTTATGCACGGCTTCTGCAATCTCGAGCTCTGTCACCCTGTCACTTGGGCAGTTGTTGTCCTTTGCAGGGGACTCTTTGGAGGGCAGGATGTGATGTTTCTCGGAGCCGTTGAGTGTTTTTTCAATGCCTTTCCTTCGCTTTCATAAGCAAACTGACTAAACAATAAATATTAGGAGTCTTTTTTTTCCCTACAAAGTTCTACAGATGGTAATCTGTGTTTTGTTTCTTTGTTGTTTTTTTTCCTAGCATTTGTTGCAGTTAAGATGTCCTTATCCAGCTTGGCTTTGTAGAAATGTTTCTTTTACATAAGCCATCTGTCTATAGTGCTTTTAAAACGCTTGCTTCCTACCTGTCCTTTAAGAGGATTGAGACGGTGTGTTTCTATAGGATAGATAATGGTGGTTTGGGTGGGTGGGTGCTTAAATTCATGGTTGTATGGTTTATTTCATTAGGAGTAAGTAACCTTTCGGTCTACCCATATAGTCATCTTATCACCCTGGAAATGTCTGCTTAATGAAATCTTCCCTCGTACTGCTAGCCAATTTGTTTCAGGCCTCTCTTTCAGTTCTACCTACAAACTACACATTGCTGCAACTTCTCTGCCACCTTTCCAACATCTCTTTGCTCAGTTCTTTTGTCGACCCTGATGCTAGAACTGAAATATCAGCTTCAAGTTTGTTCAGATTTTACTTTCTGCGTCACTAGCACTGCTCCTGATGGCTGTTGACATGGGGTACTCCTGTATTTACCTCACGTGTGTGTGTGTGTGTGCGTGTGCGTGTGTGTGTGTGTGTGCGTGTGTGGTCAGAAGCATGCCATGACAAGCTAAGATGTGATTCCTTGCCTTCCAACCTTGTCTGAGACGGGGTCTTATTGTCCACCATTTTGTATGCAAGTGAGCTGGTCCTCCTGGTCTTGCAGACACATCACTCCACCATGACTGGCTTTCACATGGGTTCCTGGATGCTTACAGAGCAAGCGCTTTATTCCCGACCATCTCCCCAGCGCACCTTGTCGTTCCTTATCCTCTCATCTTTTTCATGCTGATATCTGCATCTAAAAATGTATTCATAGCCTGACTTCCGGTCCTGGTCAGGGCTTCTCTGGATGCTTCATTCACTCACTACACATTTCCTCCTTTTCCTTTTTCTTTCAAGTGCTGTAATGAAGTTTGGTTGTTTTTGCTCTTCAGTACCTCCAGCAAACCTGTAGCTTCACAAGGGCAAGCCCTGCGTCTCTTTTATTTGTAGCCATAACCTCAGAGCCGGCTGACAGACAGAAGATGCTCAGTAAATGGCAATCGAATGGATAATATGATATGTCTTCATTACAGTGTTCTGGCCGTTCCCTAGAATATGCTAAGATAAATACTTAACTGTAAGAAAAGAAAGCCCCCTCATCCCTAAACTGGTTGTATGCTGTAGACCACACATAAACACACTTTGGGAAATCCTTTGTAAAGATCTTCATCAGATCTCTCCCCTCAAGGAGCCCATGTCCCTTTGACTCAGGCCCAGATTCCTTCCCATACCATTCACTCGGCAAGCAAGATATTTGGTGGCTCTGGCTCATGCCCATTATCTTGCCTGTGATGAGACTGGCTCCGTGACAAGAAGTGAAGCTACAGAGACAGGCAGATAGCATCTCCTGCTGATGGGGTCTCAGACAAAACAGGCCTGGAGGCTTTGAGAGAAGAGGCAGAAGAAGGAGGAGGAGGAGGAGGAGGAGGAGGAGGAGGAGGAGGAGGAGGAGGAGGAGGAGGAGGAGGAGGAGGAGAAGGAGAAGGAGAAGGAGAAGAAGAAGAAGAAGAAGAAGAAGAAGAAGAAGAAGAAGAAGAAGAAGAAGAAGAAGAAGAAGAAGAAGAAGAAGAAGAAGAAGAAGAAATGTGTGGAGTTTGTGGAGTTGTTTTATATCAAAGCAAGGCAAGAATCCACACTTGCACAACAAGGCAAGTCTTGAATCTGATAAAAAGCATTGGGAACCCCACAGCCACACTTCAGTAACATCAGAGCAAAGACTATGGGGGTGGGGGAGCTGGCTGTGCTCAGTGGGCTCAGTAGCAATAACTGCTTCCCCTTGCTCCCTGAGTGATCAGGAAACCAACCTCTGATATCCTTTGCAGCCATGAAACTTAGTAAAGAAATTGATGTGCCTACAACTTTTGAGAGACAAAGACAAGACTAATCAGCAGTCAAGTTTGTCCAAGGTACCTGGGGACTTGCCTGAGTCTGTTCCACCAGCTGGAGCAGTGTCACTCTCCACTAGGGGGCACTGTTTTGCTGCAGGAAGTGGGGCCAATTTGTGGAACTCATCCATGCAAATCCATCCATCCATATCTCTGGGGACCCTGATGTGCGAGGCTGTAAGAGTTAATATACTCAATATATTAAAATATTAAATATTTAATATATATTAAACTTACTGATTTGTTGTTGGTCGGAGATCTTGCAAGAACCCAGGAAACTTCCAGTGGATCTGAGCACACACCTTAGGAGGCGAGGGGAGGTAGGAGGTTAGGAAGATAAACATGCTCAGACTAAGGAGGCTGGCATCCAAAGACGCTGTGTTGGTCCCCTCTATCTTCACCTGACCCCGTGGTTTCCTGTCCCTCTGGAGTGTGAGCCACGCTCATCGACAAAGGGCAGACATTGGTGATCTGAAGAGTGTGGGAAAAGGCTAAAGTTACCTTTGCAGGGAGCCGGGAGAGCCACCTGGCCAGAGGAGCACAAACCAGTCCTGGGTGCTAATGTCCTTCATGTCAGTAGCCAGGAGTCTGTGATGGAAGCCGTGCTGACTAAGGTGTTTTCTGACAGAATTTGCTTTTAGGTGGGGGAGGGGGAGGGCAGCCAGCTTCAGGCCCTCACTCCCACTTGCAAAGCTCCATGGTGTTTGTCTACTTCAGGTCTCTACAGATGACCTGCCGTTCTGTAGGAAGAGAAGGGGAGGAGTGAGCAAGCTATCAAGGAGGGAGAAAGCTTCGCTGGAGGTTCGTCTGTGTACTGTCTCAGACTGACTCGCGGCAACCTCAATGGGGATAATGACCCTCTCAGCGCCACTTGGAAGCCATTACTAGCTTGTTGCCTGGATGCTGGTGTCACTAGGGAGTATCCCACAAGAGTAAGCTGCATCCAAATGGATTCGAGTAGGTCGGCCCTAGCTAGAGAAAGGCCACGAAGCTCCAGTTTGTGTGAGGAGCCAAGACGGCTCTGAGCTGGCTGTGATGAAGGTCAGAGATAAGAGGCAACCAGCCGGATCTGCTTATAGTTCAGACATCGGTGTCACTTGACAACGCCACTTGACAACAGGTGGTCGATGCGCCATTCATGGAGACATTCGGAGAGCAATGCAAAGCCCTGGAAAAACTCACGTGACATAGGCGTGGAGACCAGGAACATGCATCCCCAAAGCCAAGAAGAAAACATTTTAGGGAGGAAGGAATGAGAAGACGGCTCCAGATGCCATAGAAAGGTGAAATAAAATGGGACTAACGTTGGAATTAGGGGCTGAGACTGTGGCTCGGTGGGTGGAATGCTTGCCTGGATTGATCCCCAGCACCGCATAAACTGCACGTGGTGACACACGTCTGGGATCCCAGCACTCAGGAAGTGGAGCCGTGAGGATCAGAAAATCAACGTCACCCCTGACCACACGATGAGTTTGAGCAGCAGGGCTACCTGGGCCCCATCACAAAACAAAACAAAACCCACACAGGTACACACACTAAAATTGGCACTTGGAGGTGGGCTCAGAGACACGTGGGAAGGAGACGGGATGGGAACCAGAGGCAGTGGGCTCAGGAATAAGACTAATGGAGGAGGGGGTGGAAATGTTAAGCTCTAGTTCAAAGTCTTCGGCTAGGAAGCAAAGCAGACACAAGAGAACTGCAGCATGAGAGGAAGCTGACCCCAGTCTCCCCCAAAAGACTTAAATCCAAAGAGGGAAATCAAATAGAAAACGGGAAGTCCACTGAAGGAGAGGTGCAGTGTTTTATGGTTAGCATAGGCTATCCCCTGCTCACCTCGCTTAGCCGTCAGGACAGCGAGGAAGTCTGAGCCACCCACCTGTTGCCAGTGAGGAAGCTAAAACGGAACTGCTCTGACTTAAATTCTAGCTGTTGTTTCTATTAATCCTGATCGTGCACAGTTCCCTTACCGGACACCAGTTACTCAGCTGTGCCAACTACAGTAAGCCTTGATCAAACACATACCGTGCACCAATATCACCAGGCTGTGACACCTGGCTACGCCGACGGCCAGGACCAGCAAGTCAGCCTCCTGGTAGAGCAGGAGAGAAATGAGGGCTCTTGACCTCTTCCTGACACCTCGTGAATTTGCCTATTGGTGAGTCTTCACAGGGATTTTACTGGCTTAACCCCGGGAGAAGGGCAGAGTGGAGGGGAAGAAGAGGGCAGAGGGGAGGGCAAGAAGAGGAGAGAAGCCCAGAGGAGGACAGCAGACATGTAATTACCTCCAGCCAGTGTCCCCAGGCTCAGCCACAGATGGAGCCTGAGAAATTGAGGTCCAGTTGCCAGGAAACTTCTCAGGGCTGCTCACTCAGTCGCAAAAACACTCAACACCCACAGTCCCCCCCCCCCAGCCTCCTATCCGGGCCAGAGTCTAGAGAAAAGATGCCTACCATGTCCTCGCCACCCACCCACTCTTCAGCCACTTCAATCTTCCTTCCTTCAATCTGCAATGCAGGCATCCGTCTTCCTAAATGATATCAATGGAGACTTTTAAAAATAGCTTTTGGTAAGCTTGGGTTTCTTGATGACAAAGAACACGCGCTCACTGTCAAGAAGAGAAGCAAGACCGTGCGCAAAGAAAGCGAAAGGTGAATATAAATTCCCATTGCACACCACCATCCACTGCAGACCTCCCAAGGTCGTTCTCCGAATGGAAGCACTGCTAACAACGTCCTGGCCATCACTTCAGAAGTGTCCCATGCATATACATGCCAGGATACGGATGTAGGACATGATCGCAAATAGTGTCACATTAACCTGACGGCAGCTTGCCTTTTCCACTTAATAGTGCACCTTGGACGCTCTTCCATGCCTGTCTTTAAATAGATCTGTCTTACTTTTAACAGACACTTTGTGATCTGCGGCACAACCTCATTATGGTTTGTTTAAACCACATCCTACTAATGGCCACCCAGCTTTGTTCCTGGTCTTCATCTTTTACCCACGGTGTGTGGTAGCTAGGTTCGTGCTCACTGCTATAACAACAAACAAACAAACAACAAAATGCTTGTCCCTGGCTCACAATAGCTCAGAGAGGACGAGGGCATCTCCTAGTTGGAGGGGGACTGCCGTCCCTCCTATTTGTTGAACTGGTCCCATTCTAGAGTCTTCTGCCCCAGAAAAGACAAGGGAAGAGGGTGGACGTTGTAGTATCACCTTGGCCTTGAAGCCATAGCACATTTCCACTAACTCTTCCTGCCAAGCCCCAGCCATGGTCCTTCCTCGGGTGTGGTAAGAAGAAAAGTAACCCTTGGGAACCTGTTGGGACAGAGCAAGCAACTCACAAAAGGGAGGAGGTCCCAAGGAGGAAAAATGGGGCATCTCTGTTGGATGCCTCTCCATCTCTACCACAATTCCTGTCGTGAGCATCCCCACCCCCCACACGTCTTCACACATTTGAGCAGATAAATTTGCAGATGCTTAATGGCCGTGTTCAGAGCCTGTCTCACCACCCTCCTGGAAGTGCTTGTTCTGTGCTCCTGCCATGTCAGAAAGGCTTTCGTTCTTCACACGCTTGTTAAATTACAGATGTCACCATTTATACAGCCTGAGGCTGGGGAGATGACCCCACAGGTAAGGGGCATCCGGGAAAGTGAGAGGACCCGAGTTCAGACCCTGAGAACCCATGTAAAGCCAGGCATAGACCCGGTAGCATGCATCTGCAACCCTGTACTCCTAGGGGCAAGATGGAAATGAAGACTGGAGATTCCAAGAGCAGACCACCCGACCTATACCGTGCAAGGCAGTGAACAAGACACCTCGTCCCAAACAAGATGGAAGTGAGGCCTGAGGTTGTCCTCTGACTGCCACAAATACGTTGTGACACATGTGTGTGCACCCCTCCCTCCCCCCCCACATCATCAGTGGATGAATGGTTTGTTATAGGTGAATAACAGGATCTCACCATGATTTTCATTTGCATTCCTTTAAAAGAGTGTGTTGAGAGACAAAGATTGTTTGCATGAACTTATTTTCCATAGGTGGCTTCCTTTTGTTAGTGTTCCTTTCTCCTACTGGCTGTTTCTCCAGAACTTGCTATTTGTGAGGAGCCGGAGAAAATATATAAAATACGTAAATGAAAAAATATGAAGCCATCCCTCTGTGTTCCCAGCTGACCTGCTACAAGAATTAGCCAGTGCTGTGATTTTCCTTTTCCATGCGATCCTTTCCCCTTGCAGAGACATATTTTTCTAATGTGCTTTAACTTCTCCATGGTTTCCATCTCATGCCTAGAAAGGCTGTCTTGGTGCCAAGATGAATTTTTCGTGTTCTCACGTTTTCCTCCAGTGCTGAAGCTGCTCTTGCATCCAGACAGCAACACTGTTGCGTTGGTGAATTCCCCCCCCCATTCTGTGTCCCACTTACCACAGCCCCCAACCAGGAGCCAGAACGGCTGATAGCTGGGCTTATTGTGAAGTTGAAAGCAAGATGATTCTGTCTCTGAGCGTAGAAGAGATCTTGGCTGAGACACAATAGGCTAAGTAGCAGCTATCGGCTTGTTCCTGTCTGCGTTGGTGGTGTATGACCCTGTACGTGGCTGATATCTGTTGTGCATCCATTCCTTATGAGGGGCAAGTTATGGAGATTTTGTAATAAATAAATTATTGTCTCTTGAATTCTGATATTGAAGACTCTGAATGCATGCTGGCCATTAAAAGAACCCAGTGTCCCCTGCATGCCTGTGTCACCTCTGCCCCTGCACGACAAACCCCACAATGCTCATGTACGGCTTTGCTAGAGACCTTTGATAACTAAGAGTCACCACAGAAGGGGCAGAGAGACTGGGTGATGCTGTCTTCCCTCAACAGCTAGGAGGGCATGCCAAGGGCTGGGCCACCTGTGGATTTTATCCCCAGGGAAAGAGTCCTTATCTCTACACTGCCACCAAATTTCAAAAAAAAAATGTATTGGTTCTTTGAGAATTTCATACAATGTGTTTATCATATTCATCCTTCCGCCAACTTTTCCTAGCTCCACCCCCTTTCCTTCCCACCCAACTTTGTGGCCTTTTGTTTACTCTCAAGGCACATTTGTACTGCCCGAATGTTCTCAGATATGAGCTCTTCCACTGGAGAGCAGTTGACTTTTCTTAGGGGAAGCCGTCTCTCTCGCGCCTAGCAGTTAACAATTGCTAATGAGTTTATGACTAGGAGCGGGACTTCGTGTCCAGCGCCCCTCCCCATGCTGGATTCGGTCAGGCTTGCACTAGCACAGGTCTTATACATGCTGGCACAACCACTGTGAGTTCATATGCACAACTGCCCTGCTGTGTCTGGAAAACACTGGCTCCTTGCAGTCCTCCACCCTCTCTGGCTCTTATACTCTTCCCGGCCCTCCTTCTGAAATGATCCCTGAGCCTTTAGAGGAGAGGGTCCATATTCCTCATAGGGCTGAGTATTCCACAGACTCTCCTCTCTGCCTCTTGGCCAGTTATACATCGCTGCTGATCATCACCTACTGTCCAGAGCATCGACTTCCTATCTTTAGGGCAACGAGGAGAGCAGCCTTGTCAGTGAGGGCTTAATCAGTTGACTGGTTGATGGGCTTTGGGTGCCAACAAGAACTAACTGGAAACTTTGGGGGCCTACAGGAAACTGGCTTCAGATATAAACCCTCTGCCAGAGAATAAGTGTCCAGTTCTTGTGGGAAGCTGAGTTCGGATGCACAGCCCCCCTTCAGTCCTTTGTCCACAAGGCTGTTAACTCCCTAAGGGGAAAAAGGTGTGATCTTTGTATCCGTGGACTGTAGCAGATGCTAAACGAATGCTTGTTTAATTAACGAACACCTGAATGTATGGTGGTACAGGAATAGGCCGTATTGATGCAGAGAAGTGCCAGGAAGGATTCCTGCCTTTAGGGACCTGACACTAAAGGATGCTCAACTCAGAGAATGGATCAAGAACAGACCACCTATGCATCAGGTCCCGTAGGATCCTAAAGGATAGAAGTGAATGTCTCACTCCTGTAGGCGAAGGAGATGAGATCAGTCAGGGAAGGCTTCACGGAAGAGGCAACACTCCGCTACACAGGCTAAGACATGCTTCATGCAAGGGCACATGTCAAAGTCCCTCAGCATGGAAAACAGCCTAGGGAAGGGCAGACTGGACCTTAGATAGTCCACTCTGGCTGTAACCCAGCAGTGGCCACCGCCAGAATCAAAAGAGCCGTGGGTGTGCTGTCTGGTTCAGTATGGTATGGGCAATAGTGACTGTTCGAGCTTAAACCGGATTTACAATTTTGCTCCTGGGTCACTTAACCGTCAGGTTGCTGCTCTGGACACAGAAGGAAGTAGCCTCTTGACACAGGCCGGGTCTACCCCAGTCAAAGGGTAAATGGCCACAGGTGTCTGGAGCTTGCCCGGGCATGGAGGTTTAGCAGGTTTTCTTTCAGAATGCGCTCTTTGCAATGAGGCCTCTTCCCTCCGCCACGGCTGCTAATTATCCCTCTGGAGACCCGCGGTGCTTTTCAAGGAGCCTTGCTGCCCACTTAGGAGCTAATAAATCACCAAAGTCCCCCAGGCAGCTGGGCCTTCCAGAGCACAAGTGCAGAACACACAGATTTAGCAAAAAGGAAGCTTGCCAGGGACTCTGTAATAATCAGAGGCATGCCTACTCCATGTTCCCAACAATGCCCAGTTCCAGTAGGCCCCGTGTGTGCGGGATGCACCTTGTGCGGACAGCGGGAGCTGAGGGAGCCATCTGTGTGCTGCTGGGTGGTCAATGTGAGTCAGAAATCTAATTTGCAGAGAGCCCCGAGATGATGAAAACCTATCATGGTTTGGATAGGGAGTACCCCCAAAAGGCTAGCATGTTGAGAGTTTGGTCCCCAGATGGTGGCGCTATAGAGTGAACACAGCCTAAAACTGGCGTGTATGCCGTCACCAGATTGGTTGGTCCATTGACTGAGTTCACACTAAATGTCTTGAAAGACCTGGAGCCTTGCTGGAAAAAAAAATGCCTCACTGGGGGAGAGGACATTTTGAAGGTTCTATCGTGTCCATTCAGCCCCCTCTCCAGTTTCATATTCACTGGGGGAATCATTTCCTTAGCATCTACTATGAGCCGTGTATGTAAAGACATGTGCGGTACAGTTTCTACCTCAAGACATCAATGTTAACCCGGCCTGCAGAAGTGAAGTCTCCTGCTCCCCATGCTGGGGTCTGCACCTAAACTCAGCTCCCCACAAGCATTGGTGGCTTCCTTTCCTGGCAGAAAGTTCTACACATGGGTCTAGTTTCCTATAGGTCATCCAGGGCCCCAGCAGTTCACCTGGTGGTCAGCTCTGTGCTGTGTGTGCTCCCCACCAGGAAGATCCCGCCTCAACGCGGGCCCAGGAATAGCGAAACCAGCTGCTCATACACTGAAACCTCTGGAATCACAAGCTAAAAGAAACTGTCCTCCCTTAAGATGCTCTTCCCAACTATCTTGTCATGTCTGGAAAAAAAAATCCAATTTTTCTCTCTAGTAAGTTCTGCAAGAATCTTTGAGTTTTTCCTTCAGATGACACAGCACAGAATTCTGAGGTGTGGGACAAGGCAATAATGCATGCCCCCCCCCCCCGTCTCATTCTTCCCAAGTGAAAGCCTTCTCTTTCTCTTGCTCCCCTCAATGGATATTTTCAGAGTTGCCTCCTCCCCAGCACTGAGAATACAACTATGGACAAAGACAGCAATCCAAACTCTGAGCTCTCACAGCCCCATCACGGTGGTAGGAACTCTAAATACACTATTAAAATGGATGGGGAGCTAAAGATGTGACTCCACGGAGAGAACGTTTGCCTAGCATGCACACCCTGGGTTTGATCCCCAGAACCATAGAAACTTCGTGTGGTGGCACAAACCTGTGATCCCCGCACTCATCAGACGAAGGTTAAAAAAAAAAATCAGAAGTTCAAGGTCACCCTTGACTACAAAGGAAGTTTGAGGCCAGCCGAAAATACATGAGACTTTGTCTAAAAAGAATTAAAAATACCAAGCCATGGACCCTTACCCCATTCTCACTGAGTAGGGCTGTATGGGGGAGCAACATGGGGCACACTGTGGCCATTACTTATGACAAGCTGTGTGAAGGCCGTGTGGCACAGTCTGTTCCATCCGCCTCTGCTCACCAGGAACATCGGCTTTCACACTGAGGCTCCTGGGCCCTGCGTTCAGAGCTTCTGGGCCCTGCATTCCGAGTTTCACATTGAATTAATCTGGCTTGGGTCCGGGCGAAGTGCTTCTCCAGGAGCTCCCAGGGTCGTCGCCAGGGGGCAGTGCTGCACCCTTAACTAGGGAGCAAGCGCAGAGAGCAACACAGATAGATACACTGCGAGAGGCGCCCCTTTGTGCTTCATTTTCTTTCCTGCTTCTGGAGTGAGTGGGGGAAGCAGAACTGGGATTTCCCACCTCAGTCCGTTTCATCTATGGCCACAGCGACATCTTAAAAACAATGGGGAAAAAAAAGTCTTCCCAGGAGTCTCTGCCAAGGCCTTCCTCTGCCAGAATGCTGAAGAGGTGCTAAGCTTATAGACTTGTACTGATGTCTTAAGACTGTAAGCGACACTGTGGTTGTAACGGTTTCTTCAAAGGCCAATTTGTTACTAACTTAGCCTCCAGCGGGTGGTGCTAGTGGGAGGTGGTAGAAGTGGTAGAACCTCTAAGAGGCGGGGCCTAGTGGGAGGCCTTTGATCACTGAACTGTGCTCTTGAACAGGGTATTAGTGCCAGCTCCTTTTGCGCTTCCTGCCTGTGAAGCAGACCTTCTTCAACCACGTGTTTCCCTACATGCTCACCACGGGCCCCAAGAAATGGAGCCCACTAACCACATGCTGGACCATCCAACACTGTGAGCCAAAATAAATGTATTTCCTTATCCATTGAATATGTGAAGCTTTACGTTGTTGTCACAGCAACAGAAAGCTAACTCACCCAGACCCTTCCCAACATGCCTGTTTCTGAGATTTGATGGTGGGCTGGGTTATATGCCGAAGGCAAGAATAAACAAGAGGCATGTCCAGATAGCTAGCTGGTAATAAAAGGAGACATAAGAGATAATTACCAAAGGCAGGATGATGCCAATGAATACAAAATGCCAAGAGATGACAAGGAAGGGTCGCAGATGTGTGACTTCAGTTTGGATTTGTAAAGAGGAGGAAGCATTCATCAGAACAAGCAAGACAAAAGCCGGTACCAACCCTTGCAAAATTAAAAACCCTGGAGTGTGAAGACAGCTCAGCCAACCACGTGTTTGCCACATAAGTGAGAGGAGTTCCAGCCTTAGAATCTACACAGAAAGCTGAGCACAGTGGTAGTGGCAGATGCTTGCAATCTCTGTGCTGGGGAGGCCGAAATGCATGGATCCCCTGGGACTCCACGGCTGGCAGCCTAGCTGAACCGGCAAACTCCAAGCCAATGAGAGACCTGGTCTCATGATGAATGATACCTGAGGTTGACCTCCGGCCTCCACACGTAAGTGCGTGCACATACAGACTCACAGGCATATGTGCCCACAAAAAGAAAAGGAAAAAAACTATATTCGGCAAAAAAAAAATGTATGAAAAAAAAAACTTGGGTTTGGAGAGCAGGTTTTATGTTCAGTGTGGCATGACCATCAGCTAACCAGGAACTGAAGGGGATTAATTCATATTCCACAGAATACAGGCTTTATTCAAAAGAATCACCGAGGCTTGAGTTGATTGGATTTGCTTTAGAGAGTCTCCCCTGGTGGCAGAGTGGATTGAAGCAGGGAAGCATGCATGCGAGAGAAGAAGCTATGGCAGCAGAGAGAAAACATGGGTGGACACCCCATGACTTGGTGAGGAGGACACAGACTTGGGAAGGTTGGGAAGGCAGATGTTCCAAGGAAAAAAGACAGAGATGGCCTTTATAGCAGTAAGATTTGAGGAGGAAGCTAGTAAGTTCGGTTGTTGAGGTGAAGTGTTCAGTCCTCAGGCAGGCAGGCACTGCCGTGTAGAACACAGAACAGCTGAAGTTACAGATTCCATTTCGACGTATGAATCACCTCCCACATGATGACTAAAGGCTGGGAGAGGAAGTGGGTCATTCAGGATGATTGCAGAGAAGACGAGAAAGGGGAAATAACCTATTGAAAGACCCAGAACAGATTGGAGAAAGTCAGGAATTTGAAAGAGACTGAGAATCCAGAACATTCCTGGATTAGAGAGGTCGTTGGCTCCATTGAAATCTCAAATATATAGAGAAGGGCTGGAGAGATGGCTCAGCAGTTAAGAGCACCGGCTGCTCTTCCAGAGGACCCAAGTTCAACCAGCACCCATATGGGGGTTCACAATCCTCTATAACCCCAGTTCCAGAGGATCAGACACCCTCTTCTGGCACTGCAAACACGTGGTGCACAGACGTAGATGCAGGAAGACTTCACATCCACAAGACTTTGTCCAGAGAAATCCAGACTGTGACTAGCTGTGGGAAAATCCTTGCAGAGCAAGTTAAAACAACAGATGGGGCACAAGTCCAAACAACAAGTGTAGGAATAGTCTCCTGGTATTTTTTCCCAGCACTACATAGAAAGGAAGGGATACAGACTCAAGAGGGATGTGCAGTGGGCGCGGCATTCTGCTGTTTGCTATAAACTGTAAACAAGCAAAATTCCATCTGTGGCACAGGAGAAAAGGAAAACCTTAAGGCGCAGTCTCATGTCCCCACCTGTGTGTGCAGGGCATGGAGGGGGACATCCAGCCTTCCCCCACAATATCATCACAGGCTCCAGCGCTCTGGTCCAATGACCTAAAGGAAGATGAATATAGAAGTATAGAGATGAATACCCATCTGTTCTTGGGAAGTTAGAGAAAGGCTGCTGTGCACAGGAGCCCTTCAACTTTTGACACGACTGTTGTGAACTTACTTATAATCTGGCTTGTGCGCAATGCCTAAGTGTGTGTGTGTGTGGTGTGTACATGTGCACATGTATACAAGTAGAGATGCATATGTGGGTGGACATGTGTCTGTGTGAGTTGTGCACGTGGATGGAAGTATGGATGCCTATGTGTGTGTGCATGTGTGCCGAAGCTAGAGGAGGATCTTGGGTGTCTTGCTCTGACACTCCCCCCTACACCTCATCCCTTTGAGATGGGGTCTCTCGCTGCACCTGGAGCTCGGCTGGTGACCAGCAAATCCCAGCCATTCTCTTGTCTCTGATGCCTCTATAGCACTGTGGTTACAGGCATGCTCAGCCACACATGGCAATTTTTGTGGTTACCAAAATCCAAGCCTCACGCTTTCACAGCCCGTGCTCATGCCCGCTGATTTATTCTCCAGCCCGTAGCCTGGTCCCTCTATTTAGCACTGACTGTGTTGGCTTTGCAACCCATGTGCCTCTTAGGAATTAGAATGGTAGAGTGTCTATTAGTGTCCAACAGCGGGACACTGTGCCACTCTGGAGGTCACCTGAATTGATCAGAATTTTCCACACTAACAAAGGGGGAGATGTTAATAGATGCTGAAGGCAAAAGTTCACAGTTGGTCTACCAAAGCTTAAGAAATACTGTCTCCTTCGTTTCCTTCTCAGATAGTCCCTATTGTACTAAAGGATTTAGCAAAGAAATATATTTAATGGCCTATCAAATGCCAAGTCTCTATGCTGGGGAAGAACTTTGCATGAATAACACCTACAGAGTTTGGAAAATCATTAGAAGTGGTTTAAGGCCCTGCCCCATAAATGCAATGTATCTACTCTCATCATTAACCCCACTTGTCTAATTATAATGTATGCAAAAATTTGTCCAGGAAGCTCCACCCTAAGATTCTATCATGCATTTGGTTTTTTTTTTTAAATTTACCCATTCCTTCTCCTCCTTTTGAGACAGGGGAGTCTCATTATGTAGCCCAAGCTACCCTTAAATTCATAATCCTTCTACCTCTGCCTTCCAAGTTCTGGGGTTACAGAGTGCTACCATACCTGGCCTGATATCCCACATGTAAAACTTGGCCCACCTTGGTCCTGCCTCAAAGTGATGTGCTAGACTTTGTTGACTCCCCATGGGAAGCCTTATCCTCTCTGAGGAGTGGATGGGAGGTGGGGTGGGGGAAGGTAGGAGAGCAGGAAGAGGGGAAGGAGTGGGAACTGGGGTTTGTATGTAAAATGAGAAAAGATTGTTTAAAAAATATTTTAAAATTTTTGATAAATATGGAATTATTAAAATGGAATAAAGAGATAAAAATAAGAAAAGAATACAAAGCCAAAATTAAAATAAAACTTGGCTCAGTTCATACTAATAACCACTATTAAAACATTCAGCCCATAAGCGTTAAAACATACCTTGGCTCTTGAAACAAAATTATCAGTTGCTTCGGCCTTCACGCACAGTGAATGTAGAGCCTAAGGACGGGTATCCAAGGAAGGCTAAGGAAGTGAGTGGGCACATATGAACCACAAGCCCAGCACACCTGTTCTCACAGGTGGACCACGAGCCCAGCACACCTGTTCTCACAGGTGGACCACGAGCCCAGCACACCTTGTTCTCTGAATCTAGTAAAAGGGCCTGGGGAGGGATGAAAAAAAAAGTCAGTTTCAAGATGGGATAGAGGAAAATAGAAAGAGTTTGGCTGTGAGGGTTTATACCTTCCTTGTGTGGGGACACTGGCCCATATTAAGAGAGAGTAAGAGGAGCAGAGCTGGGAGCTTACAGAGAGAATGTGAAACATTGCCGAATGAGAGGGGTGCTGTACAAACACACAGCCGGAGTCAGCCAAAGCTAGAACTGATAACTGTCTGAAGGCAATCCCGTCTGCTGGTCGGAAGCTTGGGTGCAGAATTGGATGTGATGAACAGTTGGAATGCTACATCGTTAGAGACTGAGAGACTAAGTGTTACATGGTGATGATGTTGAAATTGATCATTGGATCCAGAATATGGAAGAAATTGAAATTGAGAAGCTCATATATAATTTTTTAATTGATTTTATTGAGCTATACATTTTTCTCTGGTCCCCTCCCTTCCTCTCCCCTCCCCTTCAACCCTCTCCCATGGTCCCCATGCTCCCAATGTACTCAGGAGATCTTGACTTTTTCTACTTTCCATGTAGATTGGATCCATGTATGTCTCTCTTAAGGTCCTCATTGATGCCTAGGTTCTCTGGGGTTGTGAACTGTAGGCTGGTTTTCTTTGCTTTGCTCATAGACAAATTTGAGGAGAGGTATAATGAGTTTGGAACTGCGGTAAAGGTCAAAGGAGACAAGGCTGTAACCAGTCGTTCCCTGGGGCGGCTGTAACAGACTGGAAACCAGATAACACTGAAACACCAGAAGTGATTCTTCTACGCGTCAGAGGTCAAATGGCTAACACTGTCCGTCTCCTGGATGTACTGTGAAGGAGCACTGCTCTGGGCCTGTGATGGCTTCTGGTGACAACAGTGTTGTTCTTGGCCTGCAGGTTTGCTGATCTACTGTGCCAGCTTACCCTCTTCCCCGTGTGTCTTAGGTCACTGCCATGGATTTGAGTCCTGCACATCCAGGAATGGGATTTCACTTTTACCTCTGCACGGACTCTTTCCCCCTATAAAGTCATACCCACAGGTCCCATGTGGATCTGTCTTTGGGGGAGTCCTCACTAAATTCCTTTCACTGCCCTAAAATAAATTGCAGAGTGAAACATTTTCGAAATGTAACAGTTTCAATGACAAGGCCCAAGGTCTTCCTGTAAGAGTGTCTAAAGAAGTGACTCTCAATCTGTGGGGCACCACCCCTCTGAGTTGGGGTGGTCAACCGACCCTTTCATAGGGGTCACCTAAGGCAATCAGAAAACTCGGATATTTGCTTTATGATTCACAACAGGGGCAAAGTTACAGTTATGAGATATAGCAGCAAAAGTAATTTTACGGTTGGGGGGTCACCGCAGCATGAGGAACTGTGTTAAAGGGGTCACAGTGTTAGGAAGGTTGAGACACACTGCCCTAGAGGAAAGCAGAGAAACGCTGGTGGGGGGAGTCGAAGCTGGAAAGCTGTGAGCCAGGGGAGCTGACAGGAGGCAGGGAGGATGCTGGGAATGGGGAGTCTGGGACGCCAGCAAGTGTGAGGATGGACGCCTTAGGGGCTGATGCCGTGTCCCGTTGGAGAGCAGTAGCACTGGGGGGAGGGCTTGGCTTAACTCTGCTTTCCTCTTGGCCTCATCTGACTCAGTGTGAACTTCAAAAGTAAGCTTTAAAACAGATCTAGCCCAAAATATTTTCGTTGACTTGGTTTAGGATAGAAAGAACCCAGAGATCTTTATTTAAATAGAGGTGTAGGGAAGAAAGAAAGAAACTAACAAAGAAAGAAGCAGAGAGGAAGAAAGAAAAAAGTTACATCCTTATGTAATGCTCCTGTGCTACTGGCAGCAAGAAATGCTGGGGTTTAAAGACAAAACCTGACCTTCAAAGAAAAAGAGCGACGAGGGCAGGAGAGAGATACTTGTTTTCCATCAAGGCTGGAGAGAGAGACTTGTGGACTGGAGACTGCAGAGCTGCTACCTTCATCCCTACTAGTCCCAAGCAGAGCCAGAAAATTAAAAACAAGGGGAAGAGGGCTGCATTGCCTGACTCTGCGGGAGGTGGCTACCAGCCTGGAGAGGTAGGTCTGAGCTTCCTGCAGCCTACACAAAGGGTGTAACTCAGATGCTCTTCCATAGAAGAAGTCAGGACTCATTTCTAGAACCGTCGCTATTTTTGCAAAAGCAGGCTTTTTGCTCCTCAAAAAAAAAAATTTAATATATTTGAAGAAAATTTTTCCTTTGCCAGGATAATACTCAGTGGCTTACTTTGTATTTTTTGAATGCATAATAAACACATTAAAAATTTCAAGCAGCGTAAAAGATTATACAATCAAATGTAATTCTCATTTATCCCCGATTGCCTGGCTCTCCCCACCCACATACAGTTTCCCCCACAGCACTAGTACAATTGTCTGAGTCCTGCGTCTCCTTCCTGAGATAAGAAGCCTTATCTGGCCTTTCTTCGTTATGAAGGATAGGGTCATTCTTCGTGTAAGTCGCCACAATACCAAACTCTGTGGCTGTTGGAGTCCCTTATATAACGGTGCGGTGTTTGTGTGTGCCCCAAACTCAGCTCTAGGTGATTGGCTTATAGAACATAATACAAGGTGAATATTGTATATAAAGAAATATCTGTATATGTTTAGCATGTATGCATTTTCCTAAAATATTTTGTGTGTGTCTCTGCACAGTCTCTCTCTCTCTCTCTCTCTCTCTCTCTCTCTCTCTCTCTCTGTGTGTGTGTGTGTGTGTGTGTGTGTGTGTGTGTGTGTGTGCGCGCGCCTGCGTGTGTGCGCGCACGCGTCTGGCAGATCATGTATATGGCGACCAGAGGACAGCCTCAGGTAAACCATTCCTCATCTTTCACCTTGTTTGAGACAGGTTCTCTGTTTCTCTGTTGCATACACCAAGCTAGCTGGCCAATAGCCCCCAGAGAGTCTCTCCCCATCTTGCATAGGAGTGCTGGTATTCACAGACATACAGACACCCATCTTTACATGGATTCTAGGGATCCAAACTCGGGCCTTTATGCTTGCCTGGCTTCCCCATTTTCGATCCCCGGTTGGTCCGCTGTCATGGCTATAGAACTCGTGGATCCAGAGGTTTACTGTATGTAGGAGATCATCACATAGTAATGCATATAGATGGACGGGACCCTACTAGTTAGTTAAACAATTTGTTTAACCCGTAGTGACAAATATTCAGTTTGTTTCTGCGTTAAAGAAACCCTTGGTTTTATTTTAAAAATTCACCATGAGTTGAAGTGAGTTCCCTCACTAAGTAAGAAACTCAAATGGAACAGGAGAGAGAGGCCTGCGTGAGTTACCAAGTGGAGAGAGCTAACAGCAGTGCCCCCAAACCACCCAGGTTCTCTGATGATGTATTGCTTCTGCTCCCCCCAGGAGCCTGATGCCCAGGACCTTGGAGACCCAGATCACACTAGAGAAGACGCCTAGCTATTTCGTCACTCAAGAAGCCCCTCGACGGATCTTCAACATGTCGCGAGACACCAAGCTGATTGTGGTGGTGCGGAACCCCGTGACCCGCGCCATCTCTGACTACACACAGACACTTTCGAAGAAACCGGACATCCCCACCTTCGAGGGCCTGTCGTTCCGCAACCGCAGTCTGGGCCTGGTGGACGTGTCTTGGAACGCCATCCGCATTGGCATGTATGCTCTGCACCTGGAGAGCTGGCTGCGGTACTTTCCCCTGGCCCAGATCCACTTCGTCAGTGGCGAGCGGCTCATCACTGACCCGGCTGGCGAGATGGGGCGCATCCAGGACTTCCTGGGCATCAAACGATTCATCACAGACAAGCACTTCTACTTCAACAAGACCAAAGGATTCCCTTGCTTGAAAAAACCAGAGTCGACCCTCCTGCCGCGATGCCTGGGCAAATCAAAAGGGAGAACTCATGTCCAGATCGACCCTGACGTCATAGACCAGCTCCGGGAATTTTATAGACCTTATAATATTAAATTTTATGAAACTGTCGGGCAGGACTTCCGGTGGGAGTGAGTCTCAGAGGTACAAGAGCCCCACTCTTGTCTCTTCCACGAGGTTCGCTCCCAGAGACCCTGGTCCTCGTCTCCAGCCCTTCTTCCCATCTTGAACCCTATGATGGATCATCTTGGAACCAGGAAGCTGAATAAAGGCCGAGAGACTGGTGGTCCCTGCTCTGTCCGGAAAATTTCTACCTGCTTCTGGCATAGCCATCCAGTTCCAGAATCTGCTCCCTTCCACCGGTGAGAGGCCTTGGGGAATTGCTGTCAGAAGAGTGGATCTCCCCGTGTTGGGGGATATTCTGCGTGGAGATGGTTCTGTTGCTGTGAGAACGGCGGTCCATGCCATCACTGTACACTCGGTGGTGGACTTGTTAATTCCATGTGGCATGTACCTTCCCTCTGAACTTCATCTCCCCCGCAGCAGCCCTGAGCCGTAGGCTAAGAGAACGCCCTCCACCCTCCTCAGAACGCAGCAGCTCATCCACAGTAGGCAGCGCCAAAAACCCTTCTCTGGCCGCTCCAGGAGGTGGACTCTGTGATGATGAAACAAGCCAGTGACTTCAAAGCCTGTGGTCTCCACTGTGCTTGGAGGAAGCTGTCTTTGAATAGCACTCTCTGACTCTCCCTGATCCCTGTGGACAAAAGCACATAACTCTGCTGTTACGGGTACTTTCTTCACACGAGCTTTCATGTTCGGCATGCACGGAATCATGCTTGTCCATGTGAAATAAATATGGCTCTCTCGTGTCCTTAACCCTGAGTGTTTCTCTCTAAGCCTGGCTTTCCTTCATTAGTAAATCCCATTGGAAGAAGTAGTCAGTGATGTGGAAGACCTTGGGGGACAGTCAGGGGTGGGTGGGGGTGTGAAGACTGTGTGGGGAGAAACCAGGGTGGAGATGGGGGTGCCTTCTAGCTGTAAGGGTCTGGGGCAGAAAGATTGCATCGAGATCTGTAAGGGACGTGTTTATTTTATTCCTGTATCTTGAGGGCAAGGCATTGAACCCAGACCCTTGCACATGCTAGGCAAATGTTCTTTAGGTTATAGCCCAGCCATTTTCGCATTTGTTTCTTACCATGTTAGTGTGTTGTCTATATATGTGTTCAGAATGGCACATGTATGTGTGCATGCACACACATGTATGTGGAAGCCAGAGCTCAGTCTTAGGTATTATGCATCAAGCAGGCTATCCACACTGTTTTTTTAAGACAGACCTATCTTGAGGCTAGTGTTAGGGTATTGTTTCTCAGGTAGACTGTCCACCTTGGTTTTTGCTTGTTTTGAGGCAGAATCTCTTACTTTTCTGGAGCTTGCCAGTTAAGCTTACCTGGATGAACGGAGAGCCTCGGGGATCTACATGTGTCCACTTCTCCTGTGCTAGGATTGCAAACACATGCCTCCATGTCCAGCTCTTACCTTGGGTTCTCGGGACCAAACCAACATTCTCAGGCTTACTCAGAAGGCTTTACTGATTCTCTCTCCTGCTCCTGGATTTTTAAATTTTGAGTAGGATCTTACTAAGTTTTTCCCAGACTGGCCTTGATCAAAAGGTCTTCTATCTTCAGCTTCCTGAATATCTGGGATTAAAGTCATATACTGCAGGCCCAGCATTTTGACTGGATAATATCTCTGCTTAGATACATTCAATGGAGAATAGCAAACTCAAGGTCCAAGGACTGAGGAGGCATCAGATATATTTTTGCTTGACCAGTATGAAGCTTTGAAACAGCTGGCAGTGCTTACAGCTGAAAGTACTGGTATCTAAGTGTGGGGTTTCCATTTCTTTTTTAAAAAAATGGAAACCTGGCTACACAAAGCCTATACTCTGCCATGAAAGATGGTGACCACTTTTGGATGGGACCTGCACTCCTGAGCTCCCATACTCCTACATAGCCCCCTTCCTTAATATGCACAATCTGCTTGGACCATGTAAGTATTTCCCGCCTTGCCTTGAATGTCTCAGACTCCCAAGATGGAGTCCAGTCTTTCCCACATGGCACCCAAGACGGCCCTAACTCCCATCATCTGGCTCTTCTCCTACTTACTTCCCATCCTCTCCTCCAAAATCCCAGAATTGCATGCCTTCTTGTGCCTTTTTCAAGTCTCCATACTTTGGCCCATTCTCTCTCCTTTGTTTTGAAATGCTTGCTCTTCTTCCTGCCCCATATTTCCACCTCAATCAAAAACCAGGATCCCAGTAAAACATCATTCAAGTATCACTTGCTTAGCATTGGCAAGGCCATCTCCGTCTGCAGACATCTGCTCACTCTCCTGTCTTCATCTGGTGATGTGGGGTTCCCCCTCTGTATGCTGTGAATATCATTAGTTAATAAAGAAATTGGTTTGGCCTGAGAGGGTAGATAGGTGGGGGAAACTAAACTGAATGCTGGGAGAAAGAAGGCGGAGTCAAGGAGAAGCCAGGTAACCCCGCCAGAGACAGATGCCAAAACTTTATCCGGTAAGCCACAGCCACATGGTGGTACACAGATTAATGGAGATGGGTTAAATTAATTTGTAAGAGTTAGCCAATAAAAAGCTAGAGCTAATGGACTAAGCAGTGTTTTAATTAATACAGTTTTTCTGTGATTATTTAAGGTCTGAGCTGCCAGGAGTCTGGGAAACAAAGTAATGGCCTCCTTACAACAAATTGGTGCCCAACATGGGGCCCAAACCCATGACCCTAAGATTAAGAGTCTCATGCTCTACCAACTGAGCTAGTTGGGCAGCTGGGAAACAAACTAATGGCCTCCTTACAACAATCTGGTAGTTTGTCAATAATAGATTTTGTTATACCAAATAATGGTTAGACATTTAAATGTGTTTCCAACAAAGATCATGAACTCTCTGAAGATCATGATTGTGTTATGGTAACTTACAGTTGTCCCCCAGCAAATGTTTAATGGATAGATGGATCGATGGGTCGATGGATGCTGAAGACTAGGACCTTGGATAACCATGTGCTAAGGAAGTAAACTGCTGCAGTTTGCTTCTTGGACAGCTCCATGGTCTGGGATACAGGAAGCACTATGGAGCCTCCAGGGGCCTCTGCATTCATGGGCTCTGCCAGATATCATGGAGGAGTTAGCGGAGTTCTAGAGCAAAAGCCCCAACAAGCACAGTTTGGCCTCCTGTCCCAATAAACCAATTAACAAGATAGTGATGGAAAGCAGAAAGAGAGGTTTGGGTCCATATTTACACTGGGAAGAGGAACAGATAAAGGGGGCATGTGACCCCAGGCCTATCCTCAGAGCTTCAGGTTTAAACAGAGGGAGAATGGTCCCAGGTAGACATAAATATGCCACCCTGGTCAAGGTGTGGTTTAGATGCTCTTGCCCAGTTCTGGTTCTACAGGATGATGCAAATAGACCTTATCTCTTGGGAGGAGAAATCTGGTGACCAGGTGATCATCCCTGCTCCAGAACACCTCCCATTGGTAGGTAATATCCCTCATCTGAGAGATACTCTGTCCTACAAGGCTCTGCTGTCCCTGGAATTGGAAGCAACTGCAGATTTAAGACAATGATGAGAGATTTTTTTCAATGCCCTTTGGGGATTGTGAACAGGACCTCTGTGATTCTTATCTTTGTGCCTTCTAGCCTTGGAGGAGCGTAAGATAGACTAAACATCTAGTGTTTCTAGATAGGCACCCTCAGGGTGGTTATCATGCCTGCATGCAGAAGTGAGCAGTTGACCCAAAGAAAAGGAACCAGGTCCAAAATGAAGGCAAAGACAACAAAGTTGCATCCTACCTTGTGGGACCAAGTGAAGAATTATTGTTTTCAGTAAAAGTCTTAAGTGCCTATAGGTCTTTGGAAGGCAGGATCTGATTTACCAGGGTCAAGGACGCAAAGTCTGAGGCCTTAACAGTACATTCAGGCACGTCTTGTGAGCCAACCATCTTCCAGGACAGCAGGTGACTACGTCCATGATGTTGAGGAGAGAGCACTGTGAGTTTACCCCTGCGGATCTGAAAACGTGACACGGAGGATGAGGAGCCATTGCTTCCTGGAACCAGGACCTTGAGCCGCTACTGAATAGGACGAGTTGTGTGTGGATGTCAATACATCACTCTATAGCACTTCCTATTGAAGTTTGTTTGGCGCGTTGGTGCCCTGAGCCACACTCTGGCCAAAGTCATAGCCATGGAGACACAGAATCTCATGGGGGACATAAAAGAAGCCTCTGATAAAGAGTCAGTAAAATGTGATAGTTTATCTCAACTTCCCATAATGATTCTGTAACAAATCTTGGATGCTATGTGCAGATAAACATCATTCCTCTGCATTGCAACCCACAGACTCCCTGGGCTAAGCAGCCACCCCATCTTAATGAATAGGTATGTCTCCTGTAATTAGCATATCAATCACTGTATGCAAATGAAAGGTGTTAAAGTACCTTTAAAATCCCAGTTTAAATGACTGAAATCCAGAGTACGTGAAACTGCTCAACAAAGTCTGAGTTTTAGTTCAGTTTAAACGGTCCCTCTCCCTCAGGCTGCCCCCAGGACAGTGGCACAAGTCCCACATCCATGCAGTTTAAATCGATAGCATCTGACTCTTGTATCTGAGACCAAGGGGTCTTTTCAGGGGGCACACACATGAGGTGGGGGTGTGGAAACCAGACCCAAAGCCATACCTCAAAAGACTGAAGTGTGCCTCTCACTGGGGATAATATCTCAATGTAGGTGGCTGGCTGGTCTTCAAGGCCAGGGACTCAGAGTCTTCACACCTTCGTGAATCCAGATGGTGACACATGGCCACATTCCCCTCCACAGAAAGAGGACAAGAAATAAAGCCCAACCTAACAAAGAAGAAACAGGGCTACTGACTCAGAGCGCAGCTCTCTCGCTACAGCAAGCAGCCTTGCATGCCTTGCATTAGGCAGATCCTCCAAGTCAGGGGGAAGGAAGGGGAAGAAGGACTCAGTGTATTCTGCGCAGAGGTGGCTGGCCATGGGAAGCTGGCCAGAGGCTCTCTGACAAGTGGTTTAATGGTTGTGTTTGAGCCGGGCAGTGGTGGCACACGCCTTTAATCCCAGCACTCGGGAGGCAGAGGCAGGCGGATCTCTGGGAGTTCGAGGCCAGCCTGGTCTACAAGAGCTAGTTCTGGGATGAGCACCAAAGCTATAGAGAAACCCTGTCTCGAAAAACCAAAAAAAAAAAAAAAAAAAAAAAAAAAAAAGGTTGTCCTTGTCTTTCCGCGATTGGTGCTGAGCTGAAAGCAAGGAGAGATAAAGAAAAGTCATCAGATACTGGCCAAATCAAGACTGTTGGAGGTAAGTTACTGAAGAGACTGTGGGTCAGAGATCTACTGTCCCATTGGCTGGCCTTGGTCCCTTCTTCATACACTGTCACCTCAGGATCCAAAGAGGGTTCTGGAGATAACTGTCTCTTCCTTTTGAGGCTATAACATCCTTTCTATTTCGGATTACAGCATCCTTTCTACCCATAGCCATAGCCTCCTCATAGGATGAATGGTACTCCTAAGGGCTGTACAGGGTGGTAGCATTCCCTTCACCAATACCCGCTTCAGTAGAACTCAGTCTCTTGGCCACATTATGAAGTGTAGGGGGATGGGAAAATGTAAGGAATTCTGTTTCGGAAGCAGAATGCAGCAAGTACAGGCCACCTTGTCCCAGACACAGACTACTCTCCATGGAGCAAAGCTTCTGGTGTAGCTGCTATTCGTGGCTCTGGGACTGTGGCCTGAACATGCATCTCTGTTTCGATAGAGTGTGGGTCAGTCCCTGCTTCCTTTGCCCTGCCTCACCTTAAAGGCAACACGAAACAAGCTAGAAAGAGCACCACTCTGGGGGTCAATAGGTTCAAGTTTAAGGCCAAACTCTCTTCTTTCTTACCTGTATGACTTTGGGCAAATTATTTCTCTTTGGGACATCAGTAAATCAAGACATACATTGTATTCATGATAGGAGGTTTGCTGTGAAGATTAGGTGAGAAAACTCTTGCTTGGCACATAGTAGGTTCTCATTTTGTTCTCATTTATTTGTTCCCTGGCAGTAGAGCTTGCCATGGCTGCTAGACTCCTGCCAGCTGCGAGGCCCTGCAGCTCTAGCTGAACTGAGCTCATAGCAATTCCCTTCACCCTGTCTCTTCCCATGTACTTTGAATAAAGTTGTTCTTCCAACCCAGGATCAAGTGGCTCAGTCAAAACCTGTTCAGAATAAACACTCTTCTTTCATCTCTGGGAGCTGGGAGAGCACGCGTTAATGCCTTGATGTGCTCCTATAAAACCCTTACTGCGTTTTGCCACTGTACAGTGAGCATGGAAATGTGCTCCAGGGGACAAGCACTCTTAACTGGTTGCTCTGTTGAGAAGAGTAGCTTAGACAAAGAATTGCTCTCTCTTTAGAAAGGATCTTGATTGCCCATTAACATGCATCTTGCTCAATTCATTGTTTGAGACACAAAGAACCTGAACATTGAATCGTGGGGCATCCTAAGAACCTGGGCATTGCATTGTGGGACATCCTAAGAACCTGGGCATTGAATTGTGGGACATCCTAAGAACCTGGGCATTGCATTGTGGGACATCCTAAGAACCTGGGCATTGCATTGTGGGACATCCTAAGAACCTGGGCATTGAATTGTGGGACATCCTAAGAACCTGGGCATTGCATTGTGGGACATCCTAAGAACCTGGGCATTGCATTGTGGGACATCCTAAGAACCTGGGCATTGCATTGTGGGACATCCTAAGAACCTGAGAATTGCATAGTGGGATATCTTAAGAATATGGGCACTGCCCCCCTCATGGGGCATCCTAAGATCTTTGTAGCAACAAATATTTTTATTTAGACACTTATATCTTTTGGCCACCTCTGACTGCAAAGAAAACCAGAGAATGAGGCTCTTTGCTGAACAAGTGTCAACCTAGAGTGCTGATGCCTGGGAAGACAGGAAATGGATGTCAGAGAGACAGCTAACAGGCTCTGTTACAAGGAAACCCAAGTTGTCCCTGCTTACCAACATTTTCCAACCGATCTTCAAAACAGACCTAGGAAGAGCCCCTATGCTCCCCATACATGGTGCTATTTGAGACTTCCAATTTGTCTTCTCCTCTTCTACACTTGAGTTCTGAAGGTAGGGGATCCCAGTACCAACTTTTCTCTACCTTCAACACCAAGTTAGTAAATTAGATCTCCGAGGGAGAGGCAGAACAAAGGGCAACATCAGTTGCAGTATCTGCCAATATCCCTGGTGTAAATGTTCCCCCTGCGCCCAGTTTCTAGCTACCAGAGCAGTGTGACTGAGTGGATAGATAGGAGTTGCACACAGCCAGCTCATCGGAGACAGAAGAAGCTAGCTGGGGTGCACCACTGCCTGACTGCTCCTCTCCCAGCTTCCCCAGCCAGAAAAGACCCGAGGAGACAAATCAGCAGCCAGGACTTCTGCTAGGTATTCAAGTGCCTGGTGCCTGGAATTAACCTGAGCTCTGGGACCTGAACCAAATGCCTTATTGGTATTGAGTCAGATGCTCCTCAGCTGGCGACTCAAGGAGTCACCCCTTTACAAAGCTTCAATCCAACTCAGTTCAATTCCCTTCTGTCAGTGAAAGAAAGGGAGAGACGATTTAAATGGCACAGCAATTTTATCTTCCGTTTCTGCAGATCAAATGCACACGTACTGCAGAATGACTGTGTGGAGGAGGCCCAGGTCTTTACCCTTCGTGTATATGATTCTTACAGAGGACACGTTGCTTCACTAACTCAACTTCTACTGTTGAGTACTACTTACCATATATTCTACCGTGCCTAAACAAAAGCCACCTAGTGCTTCAGGTGCTCAACTGGCTGAAGAGAAACCTGGTGACTGATGGAGCATCGCAATCACAGCTTGACTATCTGTCCTTTCCTAGATTCCTTTAGAAGTTCAATCCTCAATGCAGGGTAGCAACAGGCGGAGCCTTTAAAAGGCAAATAGGCTGCTAGGACTCTGTGCACACCCCTGTCCTGGGGCTTAATGGAGTGAGTTCAGTCACCTTTGCCCTTCTGTCTGTTATGCCACCAAAGGACACAGCACTTACAAACCATCCTCTTGGAAGCAGAGACCAGTTGAACTCGCCGTCGCTTTGGCCTTGGACATCTAGCCAGCAGAACTAGAAGATGGAATGACATCGTTTGCCAGAACTCAGCCGGAGAGTTTTTGTTTCAGATTCATGACAGATTAGAACAGAAGCTGCAAGGGAAACTGTTGGATGGAGGGGATGTCTCAAGTGGATTTTGCTCCTGTCTCTGTCGTCTGACCTGTTCCCAGCCTCGGAAGAAAACAGTTCCACTTTATTTGACTCCTATCATCGAAATGTGTTTCCCCTGGTACACACAGATATGTATTACAGTCAGTCGCTAGGCCAGAGAAAACAGGACCAGACCCTGAAGGGAAGATGCAAAAGAAAAGTAAAGAAGAACAGAACGAATTTTAGAGACTTTTGAATTCTTAAATCAGCCTTCTTCCTGCTTGCTCCTTGGCCAGAGTGTGTGTCCCCTGCTCACTTGACAGACTTGTTAACAAAAATGGATGCATGTATGTGTCTGACATTTATTTTGTTCCCACGTGTCTCAGAGGCCTGGAGATGGCTCCTCATGACTGACATGTGTCTGGCTGATGCCCATTTGACTGTAAAAGATTGATGACACCTGGCTAATTGGATCATGACTGACATACAAGCATGGTCTGCCCCGGAACACCTCAGTGTGGAGCTCGACTGAGAGTCCCAGGCTGAGTACCATCTTATCACCCACTGATGGGATTGCTATCCTGCCCCCACGCATGCATGAGAGAGAGAGAGAGAGAGAGAGAGAGAGAGAGAGAGAGAGAGAGAGAGAGAGAGAGAGAGAGAGTCATGTACCTCATCCTTTGGCCAGTTAGGCTTCTGCAGCTCACAAAACACAGGTGGGCCCTGGCCTCATGGAGCTCAGTCCTAGGCTCTTGACAATGGCTGCACAGGCCTCTTCCACCACCTTCTGAGTTCTGGGCACAGCAAATGGATCCTGGGTAATATGATGATGGAAAGACAAAATGGCAGAGGTGAAGAATTCAGGGCACAGAGGTATTTTAGGTAGGAGTTCAACCATGGCTTTACATAATAAGACATGATATTTTTTTTACACTGGTTTAAGGGAATGGGGCCCTCTCACATGACTTCTTATCATTTTCACTTTGTAATAACTAAAAATTTCATTCTTGTTTCGCAGAGGGAAAAAATTGAAACCCAGAGCTTTAGCTAGCGTGGCCCGAGTTCCACAGTGAGGACTCAAACCTACAACCTGTAACTCTGAATTCCTTGTCTTTATACAGAAGAGGTGTGTGCCTCCATGCTAACATTTAAACGATCTTCTAAGAGTTGTCATCCACAAAGATTGTTAGGCCCGAGGCTAGAGAGCAGATGTGAATTGTGTTGTTCACGGCACACATCGAATCTTCTCTGACATCATGGCCTGAGAGGTGGTGACAAGAATAAGACATCAGACGCAGAGTCTGGCACTTCCTATGTGATGGTGAAGACAAGACGGGGTGGCGGGAGGACTAAGCCTCCTTCCACATCCAAACTGACATCTGGAAAGTAGAGCTGCTAACTCAACACAAAACTCCAGATGGAAAGTTCTGTAATTCCAATGGTAAAATCTGAATGTCAGGGTCACACACACATAATCCCAGCACTCAGTAGGCTGAGACAGGAGAATCCTAAGTTCTAGGCCGATTTGGGTAACACAGAAAGAGCTTATCTTGAAGAAGAACAAGAGGAAGAGAAGGAAAAGCAGCAGGAAGATCCTCGGTGGCATGACAGTGGGTAAAGAGGGGGAAGGGAAAGAAAAGGGGGGTGGACACACTATAATCATGTCTGGGAACATCACAGTGAAAAAGTCCTGTAGCTGGGCTGAAACATAACTCTGAGCTTCTGGACACATCTTATTTTTGGTTTGTTTTTTGTTTTTGCAGTTGTTTATTTTTTTGAGACAGAGCCTCTCTGTGTTGTTCTGGCTTTCCTGGAACTCACTCTGTAGATAGACTAGATTGGCCTTGAACTCAAAGTGATCCACCTGCCTCTGCCTCCAAAGTACTGGAATTTAAGGCTTGAGCCACCATACCAGGAGTTTAAGGCAGAGAGGAAAGCCGATGGGAACCGCGTCTTCTAGGATCTCACAGTGTGAGTTCAAAGGAGAACTAAGCCGCCCTTCACATCCAAACTGACATCTGGAAAGTAGAGAGAGATCTTTGTATGAGAGACACTCATAAAAAATACTGTTCCTTTTTCACAGGAACTGGGATAATCTGCATGTTAGCCTTCCCCGTATACAATAATGAGAATCTAAATTAGATGCTTCTGTTAAATGCCCAGATGGTGTTGTATAGCAACTATTAATTAACAGCAGTCTGGATTGGTAGAGGGGGAAAAAAAGTAAGACTATCTTTTCCCTCCTTGAACCTAAATCACAAATTATGCTATTTAGATTGGCTGTGGGCAAATGATTAGCCACCAGTGTCACCAGTGACTTCGTGTGAAAAAGGAGTCTAATAAAATATGTGCAATTAATAACAGAAGTTTTATGAAGAGAAGGGTGACTACAGAAACTGCTGACACAGAGAGAGGAATATCTCTAAGAACAGTTCTCAGGTAATTTAAAAAGAAACTAGACACTGGGCTGGAGCGACGGCTCAGGAGGTCAAGAGGTTGGCTGCCAAGAGGCCTGAGCTCCATCCCAGGGACTCATGGCGGAAGCGGAAGATGAGTTCCCGAAAGCTGCCATCTAACCTCCAAATCACATGTACGTACACACACACACACACACACACACACACACACACACACGAGAAAACTCATTCACTAGAAAAATAGATAGATAGATAGATAGATAGATAGATAGATAGATAGATAGATAGACAGACAGACAGACAGACAGACAGACAGACAGGGTAAATAAAAGCCATTTAAAATTTTTTAAACTCTACTAAACTTTCCAGACAGCACCACAGCCTAGCTTCGAAGATTTTGAGCTTAGAAAGCAATGTCAAGACTCTGCCCCACCTGGCACAGAGGCCTGCTGTATCTAGATGATCTGCCATATTTTATAATGTGTTTTGCCAACCCTAGTTTAAAATATTGAGCTGCATGAAATTTCCAATACCTCACTGTTTTGATCTATAAAAAATGAATCTTTCCTTTGTCTCTTCCTAAAACGAACTTTTAGGAAATTAGAGGGCACAGTGAGCTACCGGAGTGTCCTGTCTGACTTATTTGAGGGACTAGTATCTATTTAAAAATCACATCATGTGGATAAATACACTGATATAAAATGTTGCTTTTTCCCCTTCTCATGCTTATGAAAAGTCAATCCCTAAATTCCCTATAATCTTTAGCTTCAGGTCCTCTGTGTGTGTGTTTATTAGTTCTTGGAGACTTTTGTATAATGTATTCTGATTGTATTTGCCCATCTCCCAACTCCTTCCGGATCCTCACCTTCCCTGTTCCCTGCTTGCCAGACTTTGTGTCCTCTTTTCTTGCCCCCTCTCAAGTCCAATCCGTGTTCCTCACATGTGTGGCCATGCCTGGAGCATGTGGACCTACCTACCAGTTCCTTTCTGCCATGTGTGGTGATTAATACAGGAGTCCACAACTGGTCAAAGCATAGTGAATAAGAGACTGTGGGTTGGTCAGCACGGAAAACAATTTTGTTTTGCACCATCTAGAAACTCCCTGCCATGGTCGTTTGGACACTTCCCCGTTCAAACTCCCAAGTGGTGATGATGCCAGATAGGTACCATGTTAGATCTTAGTAACCAAGGAAACAGCAGTCTCACCTTGCAGCTGTGTCTTCTAGAGGTCAGATGCTCCTTTGTGGTTCAACATCTTTGAGGCTGAAGTTAGCTTATTCCTACTATTTTAGAGACTAGGGCATCAGGTCATCCCACTAACGAAAGGGTTACATTCATAAAGACCTGGTGTCGCTATGACATCACTCACAGTGAGTCTTGGACCTCCTCTCTTGAGAGCTTTACTAGAGGTTTATGGGAAGAGCACTCTAAAAGGCAGATCTGTTCCACTGTGATCTGAGAGGCACGGGATCACCTTTTCCTATGGGCATGCCATCTGCTTCTTAAAGATCTGCAGAAAATTCTTTTAAATCCTCAACGTGGAGCCCACTGGCTGCTCCCTGCCTTTGAGGCAACTCACTCTAGTCTTTCTTTGGAGTGTTTACTTCACACTGCTAAATAAACTTCTGCTTAAGCTGTCTATATTTCTTAACTTAATTACTTCCTTCAAGAAGACAAGGTCCACAAGACTTCTGCGACAGCAGCACCATGAGAATTTTTTCCCAGCCCCACACCCCTATCCCTGGGACATCGGGACCACTGACCTCTCTGCCAATCAGTTGTGGAAATGGAGCCATACCTTTCTTGTTACAACCTCCTAAGCCCTTGCTTACAACTAGCACTTGCACTGTAAGTTCACAGCAGCAAGAATGGGGACCAAATGTGGGTGCAATTTCTTTGCCTTCGCTGTGTTAAATTTTCCTGCCTCTTCTGTTACAAGTCCATCCGGCGACCTATATAAACATCCAAGATTAGCATCGATTCAGCTCATTTCAAGCTGTATATAACCAAAGAAGCATGGCTCGAAGGAAAATCATTTCAAGAATGTTTTGATATGGAGATTTTTACAAGGGCTCAAATGTAAAATGACTCCTGACTTTTCTGAAGGGTTTTCTTGGTAAGAGAGATTGTGACCCTTCTATAAAGTATGTTTTGAAACTACCTTTAATTTTTTTTATCACACATGCTTAGCAATTAATCTTTTGGAGAAATGGTAGCAGAATGGTCCTGAGGTAACCAAGTGGATGAACATTTGGGATGGAGTAATTTGGTGCTTCTTATTTGGATGCCAAGAGTTCTCTGCCAAACACAGGTTTTTGGTTTGGGCCTCATGCATATGCTGCCAATTCTACCTGGCACAGTTAGCCAAGGGATTCATTGTTTTGTGCTGCCTAGAGCCTGCAAATGTAACTGAGATGCAATGGATGAGAGGTCTTAGTATTCCCTGTTGGCCACTGCAGAAGGACATGTTTCCTGTTGCTGAAAACTTGGACCACGTTTGTAAAGAACACAGGCTCTTCTCATGTCGTTTAAAAACAAAACCGACTTATCAGTCTACCCACTCAGTGTCTCGTGGTGAGTTCAGTAAGATGAGAGACAGAACAGAGAATTAAAAGCCTTGGGTCAATACTAATAAGATCGCGAGACTCAACTCATAAATGATTTATATATGAAATCAAAATTTATGTATGAAATGATACATCAGTGGCCTGAGCGTTTTTGTTCTACCTATTCTCTATTTAATGAGCTAGAATCAAATCACAGCCAATAGTCGAATAATGACCTGATCCCCCTGTCCCCGATGAGAAATATAAATTAAAAAAGACTCTCACCTTCAGCTTGTAAAGATAAGATTTCAGGAAATCTTAACTGACACGTCTATAGTATTTATACAATAATTGCCTTCACTTTTATTTATTTTTATTTGTGTGCATGCTTGCTCGTGTATGTGCACATATGTGCAGTTACCCTCAGGGGCCATCCGGTCCCTTCAAGCTGGAGTTGTAGGTGATTGTGGGCTGTGAAATGTGGGTGCTAGGACCTAAACTCAGATCCTCTGCAAAAGCAACAGTGCTCTTAGACACTGAGCCATCTCCCCGGGCCTTTACCAAAGGGACTTAAACCACCACTTCATTCATTCCTCAGTTATCTGAAAATGAAGCCTCCATTTTTCTCAGAAATAGAAATATTGATGCCATCAACATTAACTAAAACGCAAAACCTCAACTCTTGTAAGAGAATGTCTTTGCCTTCTAGAACCAGGTTCTGAGACAAGGCCTTTTCAGGGACCCCTGCTGTTCCCTTACTTACCTCTTCTCTTCACAGAGTAGACCTGGGTGGTGGCAGTCAGCCCCTCTTCCCTGTCTGAGTGGGGCTCACTTATTAGAAAATCCTAGTCTTGTCTCAGTCTAGAGTCAGGCAAGTACCTGGGTAAAAGAACCTGTTCCTCAGACCCACACCACATCAAAGGGAGCTTCCCAGTGTTCCCACTGAAGGACAAGGTGGAGGGCATTAGTAAGCCTTGGGATTCACAAAGTCAGATCTCATCAGATGAGCTTCTTTCAGGAGCTGCTGGGGAATTGCAGGAGCTGCTGGGGGATTGCAGGAGCTGCTGGGGAATTCCAGGAGCTACTGGAGGATTGCTGGAGCTGTTGGGGGATTGCAGGAACTGCTGGCGGGTTGCAGGAGCTGCTGGGGGATTGCTGGAGCTGCTGGGGGATTGCTGGAGCTGCTGGGGGATTGCAGGAACTGCTGGCGGGTTGCAGGAGCTGCTGGGGGGTTGCAGGAGCTGCTGGGGGATTGCTGGAGCTGTTGGGGAATTGCAGGAGCTGCTGGGGGTTGCAGGAGCTGCTGGAGGGTTGCAGGAGCTGCTGGTTCAGTTCATACAGGGAGGCTGGAGAAACTGGTGTCTGATGTCAGTGAAGGATGGCAGCAGTAGCAGCAACAGGGTAGGTGCACACAGACCAGTGAGTGAAAGTGGGCAAGCAAAAGTAGCAACCTATCTCTCAATACTTTTCACAGGTGAACCACTGATGGAAGATGCTGCTCGCTCTGGGGGACAGTCCTCCCCCTTTCCCCCTTGGTTAATTCTCCCAGGAAATGCCCTCCTAGACACAGGAGTCTTAGTCAATCCCAGATCCAATCAAGCTGAAAACCAAGACTAAGGGTCATAGGGAGGAAGGAGCTGTCTTGACTCCTGTGTGAGAGGACTCAGTTCACCATGCAGGCTCCCATGGAAGAGACTCTCAGTTCACAGCATGCTTGTTGGGGAGCAGGGAAAGGGAGTGCCCTGCCAGCCTTCTCCTCTTCGTACTCATTCCATCTGGGCTCTCAGCCCATGGGGTGGGTCTCCCCACATTGTTACCTATTCTGGCATCACCCTCACAGACACTTTCAACAGTGTATCTCAATCTCCTAAGCAGTTCTAGATCCAGTCAGGTTGGCAATGAAGATTAATTATTGAACACAATACATCTGGTGCAAAACATGATCAGTGCAGTAACTAAAACCCTCTTACAAAGCAACAAGGAGATGAGTCGTCCTGTTTTCAGATATGCTGAGTGTGGAAAATGAGGGAAGATGCAAACATTTATCTTCTTTATCTAATGAGAAAAGATCGCAGAGTTAACCCTTTGTTCTCTACTCTGAGAGCTAATTACAATAATTGATAATAATTGAGACACTCAAAGTTGATAGCAAAACCTGAAAGACTCTAGCAGGCAATCATTTCCTCAAGGAACATGGATAATATTTTTTAAAAAAATGTTAAATTCAGTACAACATCGGCTCTGACCACTGCGCCTGGATTCTAGACATATACCACCAGGATGGTCTCCTTCTGTCAGGGATAGTGCAGAGTCCTCTGAAATCTTGCTGCCCAGCCCTACATCATCTGACAGCTTGTTGAAATGCAGCGATCCTGCTTAACTGGAATCTGAACTTCAGCATATTATGGCGGGAAAAGCCCCTTGATTTCCCAAAACACTACCAAAGGAAGCAGTCCGCAGACAGGCACAGGTCTGTAGACCTAGGCAGGCATTTCTAAGGCATTGAACCTATGTATGCACCTCGAATACCCTTCTTGATGTGTGTATGAACAGCAGAGTTGCCCTACGCAGATATGGTCACTTGGATGGCCAGGTGCCAGGCTTTCTACTGCTGAGAAATGAACTACTTCTAGAAGTATTAAATGTGTAAAAGGGAACAGGTGCCCTTAAAAGGTAGCTCTATCGTCAAATAGGGCAAATGTTAACATGTGTTAGCTTTTATAGTGGGTACATGGATCTCTGTTACATTATTTTCTATATGTTTGACATTTTGATATGAAAATATAAAAAAATATGAGGTATAAGGAATATAGACATCCAGTTGAGAAAGGAAAAAATGCAGGGAGCAAAAATCACTAGTGATTCCACCACCTGGATACCTCTGAGTATTTGTTCTCTCAATCCTCATTCTTGTTAAGAGGGGAATTTAAGATGGCATTCTTATTAGCATCGTTTAAACTCATGCTGGTAATTCTTCTTTCCTAATAAATTGCAATTGAAACGGTCTCCAGACTGGAGATGGAAATGGGAGAGCTGAGTGAGAGACCCTCAACAGCATCAGGAGGCAGGGAGGTAGCAAACAATACGATGAGGCTAATGAGATTTTTAGACACTACACACACGCACACACAAACACATACATACACACACACACATATGCACATACACACACACATTGTGGGAGATCTTATTTGTTATTTTTTGTTGTGATCAATTATCTGGCAAGAAGCAACATAAAGGAAGAAGGGTTGGGCATGGCTCACAGTTTTAGCTCACACAGCCCATCACCGCGATAAGGAAGGCATGGTGGCAGAAGCACGGGCTAATGGGTTACCTTGCATCTACAGTCAGGAAACAAAGCAAACAGGAAAGGGGGACCCAGGGCTCACACCCATGGGGCCAAATTCCTCTGAATTCACAAACTTCCTGAACTGCACCATCAGCTGGGGACCAGTTGTTCAAACACACGAGGCTCTGAGAACATTTCACATTCAAACCACAGCAGCCCCCACACTCGGAGAATGAGACCAAGGGATGGCATGGTCAGCATCAACCCTGGCCCACAGAGTGTTGGGCTTGTTGACTCCCTCTGACAGCATACCAAACCCAGACAAAGCATCTCTAAGGAGTTTCTAATGAGGACGCTTGGGAAAGGTCTATGCCCTAGGAACTTTTGCTGCAGGAATAAACCCAGGAAGGAAAGTGCTTGGCCTGGTAGGAAAGTTCTGTGGGCAATGCTGACTTCCTGGAAATGCACTTCTTACTCATGACAGGCATCCAAAACCCTAACCCAGAAACAAAAAGCAACAAAAATACAATTTTCCCATTGCCTCAGTCCTAATAGAAAGATTTAATAAGGGCTGGAAGAGTCTACTCCTTCTTCTTCTTCTTCTTCTTCTTCTTCTTCTTCTTCTTCTTCTTCTTCTTCTTCTTCTTCTTCTTCTTCTTCTTCTTCCTACTCCTCCTTCCTCCTCCTCCTCCTCTTCCTCTCCCTCTCCCTTTCCTTCTTGTCTTCCTTCTTCTTATCTATCTATCGTCTGTCTGTCTTTCTATCATTTCTATCTCTGTGGCATATGCATGTGTGAACAGGTGCATTCACTCATACATACTTGTACACGCGCATGGAGGCCAGAGGTAGACACTGGGCATCTTCCTCACCAGCCCCCCCCCTTGTTTCTGAGGACAGGGTCTGAACCCAAAGGTGGCCATTTTAGCTAGACTGGTTAGTCCCCAGTATATAGCTATCTTGGCCTCTGAGCACTGGGATTACATACATGCACCTCCATACTTGGCTTCTAGGAAGATGCCCGGGATCTGAACTCTGGTCCTGATGCTTGCACAATGGGCATTTTACCTATGCAACCTATGTTTTAAATCTGGGAATGGAGAATATCTAATTCTGTAACAATGTTCAAAAAAGCTTGTTGTAGAAAAGAAGAACACTAAAGGAAGATTTAGAGTTTAAGGAGACACTGGAATATATATATATATATTCCTTCTGAAACACAAGCCAAGGAAACATAGGGGTGAGGGATCTGTTTGCTACTGCTCCTAGCCTGTGTTTCCCAAGGTTTGAAAAGACACTGCATTTATAAAAAGAGAATAATTGAGATAGTGTGCCAGGCATGGTTGTTCATGTGTGAGGCTGAGGCAGGAGGACCACTGAGGCTATCCTGGGCTACATAGTTGAATTCCAGGCCAATCTGGGCTACAGAATGGGACCATGTTGAAAGAGAGAGGAAGAGAGAGAGAGAGAGAGAGAGAGAGAGAGAGAGAGAGAGAGAGAGAGAGAGAGAGAGAGAGAGAGGCAAGAAGGAAGTTAAAAGGAAGGAAGGAAGGAAGGAAAAAAGGAAGGAAGGAATAAAGGAAGGAAGGAAGGAAATTATTGAATTATTTTTGGTCAAAACAAGATGTAGATTATGTTAAAAGGACTGACTTAGTGTGTCAATAACCAGATTTTGGCTTCAGATTTCCAAGTTTGGTTCTGCCATCTTGCTAGCTGTGTGCATCTGATGAAGGGCTATCTGCCACTGTTTCTACAGGTCCTGCCTCACAGAAGTCTAGAGCAATTTTGGTGTGATCAGGGGTTTGTCAAAAAGTTGATAGTTTCACATGTCTAATTTTTTTTCTTTTGCTTTGAGGTCATGCCAAATGACCTTAAGTCTGACCTTAAGTGCTCGGCCCTCCACCTTCAGCCTTTTAAGTATTGGGATTTCAGGCATGGGCCAGCATCCCCGGCTATAATATATTCTCTTTGCTGGGGAAAAAAAGGCCACATTTTTTTCAAAATCAATGAATAACTTTTGCTTCCCAGAGGGAATGTCTGGCCTGCATCCCTACCTCTATCCACTCACCCAATGCCACTCGAAGAATAAAAATCAAAAACCTCTGTGACCCTGGAGAATGACCTAAGGCTGGAGCATTCTGGGAGGATGTAAAGTTAACATCAGTCAGACTGATAGAACCCCTGTACTGCACCATGGGAACAAATCCCCTGAAAGAGGAGCCCCCAGAAACAGCACTATAGAGAGGGGAACTACCTGCAGAGCCTCCTAAACAGTGGAGAAAGCTCTTCAAAGAGGTGTTGTTTTTCCCTTTCTATAGAGTTAGCATTGATTTCTCCAGATCCTCAGGGGCAGTTGGCAAGAGAAGCACAGTGAATGAGTGTGTGTGTGCTCCTGTGTATATATGAACATTTGTGTGCATTTACCTCTGTGTGCATGTGTGTGTGCTCCTGTGTATATATGAACGTTTGTGTGCATTTATCTCTGTGTGCATGCGTGTGTGCTCCTGTGTATATATGAACATTTGTGTGCATTTACCTCTGTGTGCATGCGTGTGTGCTCCTGTGTATATCATGTACATTTGTGTGCATTTACCTCTGTGTGCATGCGTGTGTGCCCCTGTGTATATATGAACATTTGTGTGCATTTACCTCTGTGTGCATGTGTGTGTGCCCCTGTGTATATATGAACATTTGTGTGCATTTACCTCTGTGTGCATGTGTGTGTGCCCCTGTGTATATATGAACATTTGTGTGCATTTACCTCTGTGTGCATGTGTGTGTGCCCCTGTGTATATATGAACATTTGTGTGCATTTACCTCCGTGTGCATGTGTGTATGTGTTCCTGTCTATGTCATGCATATTTGTGTGCATTTACCTCCGTGCGTATGTGTTCCTGTGTGTATGTATGCACCTCTGTGCACAATCATATGTGTGCATGCATGTATGTGTGTTAAAGTCTCAACCTGTGAATCTATAAACAACCAAGAGAGTGGTGTTAGAGGGACTGTTCTTAGAAAGAGTTTGGAGTTGATTTGTGAATAGCTATTCAAATGTGTATGAAGCCATGTGTGTACGACTGTGTTGTTAGGCAGTGCAGGAAGGTGGATAACCAATCCAGGGCCAGAGTGTCTGCATTTTGATTGAGACAGCCATTTCTTAGCTCTCTGACCATAGCTAAGTTACTGATAATCTCTCTGTGCCTCAGTTTCTTACTAATAGAACCCAGGTTAATGATAACTCCACTCCCTCAAGATATGAAAAGGAAATGGGAACACGGAGAAGTCACAGCTTTTGCCAGAGATGTGCAAATCATTCAACAAGTGGGAGCAACTGATGCTACTGAACTGCGGCTGCATGCATATGACTGATGATGCTACTGAACTGTTCCTGCATGTGTATAACTGATGTTACTGGACTGCAGCTGTATGCATACAACTGATGCTACTGAACTGCAGCTGCATGCGTACGACTGATGCTACTGAACCGTGGCTGCATGTATGTGAGCAGGCATATGCACATAACACAGAACTCTCTGGACTCCAGCCCCGCTCTTTCTCTCTCTGGAAGACCACTAGGTAGGAAATCTGAGGAGCGGTTGAGAAAGAAACTCCCACTCTCACATACAAAGGAAGTTGTGATCCAAGCAGAATACGCAGACCCAACTCCAGAGAAGCTACCTCCACTCCCCCAGGGTCTGTAGACCCTCCCCAGACCAAGAAGACTACAGGAGACATTGTTGCTCATTAATAATTTCCATAATCCTCACTATCAGCTCCTAAGCTAGCAGCCTACTGCACATAAGCAATAATAATTTATGGTTGGAGTTAATGGGCTGTTTTATAGGAACCCACAATTATAATTGGATGTCAAGTGTTGTGAATCTCAGCGGATGGAAAGCGACAACTACTGGGGCCTGGTGTTTAATTTTTTAATGTGATTATTAAATTTCCTATCTCCTGGCTCCTGTATCTTTTCTCGGCGTGGCTTCCAGCTGCGGCTTCACTCTGTCCGCACTGTCTTCCCTGGCCGAGAATCTTAAAATTTGCTTCGTACGCTGCCTTCTGGTCCCATGGGTGTTTCTTTGTGTATGGTCTAGATCCTGGAAAAGTAGGGTAAGTACTGGATGGGAGAGAGGGTGGCTCGGTTGGGAAAGGGCTTACCAAGTAGGCGAGAGAACCTGAGACTGACCCCAGGACCTGTCTACAAATGCTAGGCTTGGTGACATGCACTTGCAATCCCAACAGTGGAGCAGCAGAGACAAGAGGATCCCCGGGACTTTCTGGCCAACCAATCTAGCATAACTGGTGATCTCCAGGTCAACAAGAAACCCTGCTCAAATGAAGGCTGATGTCGCTCCTGAAGATGATATTCGAGGTTGTCCTCTGGCCTCCACATGCACCTCCACACACAACTTTTTTGACTGGGAACACCCCCAAAATTAAACTCTGACAAAGAACGTGGGAGCTGTCCAGCTTGCTTTGTCCATGCTGAACCTACACACGTGACCTGGTGGCCTCTAGCTCACTCAGGTGATAGCTGCATTAATCACTGTCCCAACTAGCTTTTCTGTCACTGGGAAAACATTCAGATCAAAATCAAATCACAAGAGGAAAGGGTTTGTTTGGTTTCTGCTTCTGGGTAACAGTATGTCACTGAGGAAACTCGGGGAAGGAACTCAAAGCAGAAACCCGGAGGCAGGAGCCGCGGAGAGACGCTGCTATGACTCTCTCTTGGGCTCATCCTCTCCTATTTTTCTTACATAGCGCAGGCCCACCTGCCTGGGGATGGTGCTGCCCACAGTGGACTGGGCCCTTTCCCATCAATCATCAATGAAGACAGTCTCTTCACAGACATGTCTACAAGTCAGTTTATCATCAATATTTTTTAAAATCAAGAGTCCCTCTTTCTTGGTGACTCTAGATAGTGACAAGTTGACAATAAAATCAGAACAGTTACTTTTATGTCAGTGTAACCACAAATGCCTAACAGAAAGAGCTTAATGGAGAAAGATCTTTATTTTGGCTCACAGTTTCAGGGGATTTCTGTTCATCTTCTTAAGGACATTATGGTGGCATTCATGCAAGTGGACTGCAGCAGAAGTTATTCACATAATGTATGAACAGGAAGCAGAGTTGAGCTAGAAGCAGGGGCAGGTATAACCTTCAAATCCCTGTCCCAGTGACCTACTTGGTCTAGCTAGGCTCTCTCTAAGGGCCCTACAACGTCACTAAACAGTACCACTAAGTGACAAACTAGTGCCTAAAATATGAGCCTGTTAGGAAGCATTCAGATTCAAACCTCTGTAAAAAGGAATATCCTGTCCATTGAATCCTTTAGAGACAGGCTTTGAGGTTTCATATATGCCCAAGTCACACCCAGTGTCCCAGACCACTTCCTGTTGCCTGAGAGTCAAGATGTAGGACTCTCCAGCACCTGGAGAAGTAGTAACCATGTCTACCTGCACGCCACCATGTTGTACCATGATGACAATGTACTAAACCTCTGAAAATGTAAGTCACCCCAATTAAATGTTTTTTCTTTATAAAAGTTGCTGTGGTCATGGTGTCTCCTCACAGCAACAGAAACCCTAACTAAGACACCCCTAGAAAGAACTTTCTTGGTATTATGTAGTCAGGATCTGTCTTCAGATTTTTCAATGCTAGGATCCTGGAGTAACACAGAACTCGCTGAGCGCCCTTGTTAAAGAAGTGGGTTCCTTTGGGAAGTAGAAAACAGATGAAGAAACCACACAAAAGATGCCTTTCTAGTTCCACTCAAGAGACCCAGATGAAAGACCAGAGGCTGACTATACAAAACAAAGACTAGACACAGAACAGCTGGCCAGGATATCACTACTTGATTGTGACTCTGTGCCCTTCTGCCTTATCCAACTCAGATCCCAGTTCTGCCAAGATCCTGGTTCCTAGAGCCAAGTGCAGAGTCCAGTGCAAGGCACAGCACTCAGAGCAAGCTTTGTCTAATTTAATAATTGAAGTGATGACTCTTTTCCTGTCCCGACAGCCAGCTCACAAATAAATGGCATGGAGACTTCTTATTAATTATTAAAGCTTGGCCAATAGCTTAGGCTTGTTTCTTAACTAATAATAATCTTATAGCTTAAATAAAATTCCTATTCCAATTAATTTACATGCTGCCTTTGGCTAATGGCTTGCTTGTTCTCCATCTCTCAGCGTCTCTGCCTTCTTCTTCCCAGCATTCTCTCTGCCCCCAGTCCTGCCTAGCTATTGGCCATTTAGCTTTTCATTAAGCCAATCTGAGTGACACATCTTCACAGTGCACAGAAAGATTATTCCACAGCAGAGAGATGAGGACCTACATTGCTGAGGGTGTTTGGTCTCACACTAAACTGAAAACTGGTTTTAACTCTAGAACATAGCCATTCCCAGAACTCAATGGAAAAGTGGTCATGAATTCATTTGCCTCGAAGCCAAGTCTACTCATAGGGGAGTGGCTGAAAGCTGTCACTCACCCATCGGAATCAGAATCCAGAACCGTCTCTTCCAAGAGGGCATTATGCTACAAACAGACCTCACAGCGCCACATGCTGTCCCACACAGACTTCCAGTTCTCTGTGGACGAAAACTGTCTTAACCAACCTAGGAAATCCCAGACCTAGCACAGAACCCAGAATAACACATGGTCAACTGTCAATATGACGGGATACAAAACTACTCTGAAAATAAGCTAGGTCATATCAATGGGGGAGTTTCTAGCTTGGGTTCATCAATGCGGGTGGAATTGTTCCAGCTGGGGCTCACGGCTGCATAAGAAGGAAGTAAGTTGGGGTAGATGCAGTGTGAATAGCCGTCTTGTGCTTATACTGCCGTGACTGCCTTGCCATGATGGACCAAACCCTCAAACTGTGAACCCAAATACACCGTTCCTTCCCCAAGATGCTTGCTTGGGCATTTTATCACTTCAAGGTGGAAACGTATCTAATACAAAAGTAGCATGGAGAGAATTAAGGGGAGAGATGTTGGAATCTATCAGGCTTGAGTGACAATCCTCTCCACCAGTTCTCAGCTCTGTGACTTCCCCATCATGGGACACGCCCTCTGTAAGGAACAACTTGGCACAGAACATTGGTGGTGTTTTTCTTTCTCCAATGGCAATGTCTCCGAGGATGGTATTAGATTAATAACCATCAGTGTGTTGGGTTTTTATCACTAGTATCCATATACCTGACATGGGCAACTTAAGAGAGGAACCGCTTCTCCTCAGCATGTCAGCATAGAAGTCAGTTCACATGGTGGAGAAGACACTGAGGAAGGAATAGGAAGCAGCAGAGACATACACCCCAAGTTCCCATGGTGGAGAAGACACTGAGAAAGGAATAGGAAGCAGCAGAGACATACACCCCAAGTTCACATGGTGGAGAAGACACTGAGAAAGGAATAGGAAGCAGCAGAGGCACACACCCCAAGTTCACGTGGTGGAGAAGACACTGAGAAAGGAATAGGAAGCAGCAGAGACATACACCCCAAGGACTTTCACCTCAGTGTTTGACTCCTCCAGCTCTGTCCCATCCCCAGAGTTTCCAGAGCCTCTGAAAATAGAACTGTTAGCTGAGGGACAAGTCCTCAAAACATGAGCCTGTAGGACATCACTGAGTATGCAGCCCCCACAAGGATTCCGATTGTGAGAGCCCAGGGGACCTGTGATGTAAGCTCTGGCTTTCTGCTGCCTGGTATTCCACTGTGCATCTCTCTACTCTGCAGCATCCATAGCCTTTTGCATCGCCTACCTTTGGACACCATGATGCTACAGAACAGCAATCACAAAATACCATTGGTACCCAAGAGTCTTAAATATGTAAAGTACCCCCCGAATAGTTTCCGATGTTTGACAGCCTGTGCACTGTTTGGAAAGTCCGTGGGATCTAAGAGGCGAAGCTGGAGGAAGTGAGCCCGGCAGGGTGAGCCTTGAGGCTGTGCATCCCAGTCCCCCTCCCTAGTCACTCTCTGCTTCTTGAGATGCAGATGCAGTGTGACCAGCCGGCTTCTTACTCCTGCCGTTGTGTTTTGCCTGCTTGCTGGCAGGCCTACTCCACCATGGCGGACTGAATCCTCCAGGAACTGTAAAGCAAACCAAACCCTTTCTCCTTAAAGTTGCCTTCATCAGAGCACTTTATCACAGAGACAGAAAAGTAACTGAGAGAGGATGCAACAAAAACCATATGCGATTTTCCTGAGTTCCTGGGATGGCAAAACCATCCTGTTGATCTTGACCACGCTCTGCTGATCTCTTGTGTCTGTAGTGAAGCGCTGTCCTCAGCACTACTTCATGACACCGCTCATTCTCCAGCCTGTCACCTGGGTCACCCACAGACACTTCTCCCAGCCCCATCACACCAGCCTGGGCTCAAGGTCCTGAGAAAGTAGACAGAGATCCACCAGATTCCCTGAGGCCTGGGCTTACAAATGATAAACCATCATGATATCATGCCATACCCAGTGCCATGGCCACCTAGTTCCGAGGACTGGGGACCTAAATTCTGTCTTTTAATGGGAGGACCTTGAGGGTCACATCAAAAAGAAAGAATCAAAGGATGAAAAGAATGGTGACCATTTGGGGGCGGGGGTGGATATCTGTGGTTTAAATGTGAAATAGCCCTCACAGGCTGAAGTTCTGAACACTTGATCCTGGCTAGTCAAACTATTTTGAGGGACTACAGAACCATTAGGAGGTTGGATCTAGTTGTTGAAAGTCGGTCTCAAGAGACAGGCCTTGGAAGGCTGCACTTTGCCCCAGGTTCCTGCTGTATTTCCCGGTCCTCCAGCAAGTGAGGACCCTCCACAAGTGTTCCCACAAGCACCACTTGAGCAGCTTCAGCGTGTCTCCCTTCCATCCACACTTGCAGATCCTCTGAACATCTCAGCCCAAACAAGTCTTTTCTCTGTTGGAATCTGGTGATCTAGGTGCCGCTGTGAGGAGCTGACGGGCCACACACAACCCCCACCCCCAGTCTCTCTCCCATCACAAGGAGCCAAGCCCCTCCCTGCCTGTCACTCAGGAATCATAGGCACCCTAACTGCTGTCACACAGCACAGGTCTCATGTCAACAAAGCCTGCTTCCTTGTGGTGCAGGACTTCCCTTGCCCTCAGGAGCCTTTAAGGATAGATGCCTTGCTTTGTGTATGGGACTATAAAGCCTCTGGTTGCTTTACTGTTGGATGCAGTGGTGAGAGACCTCTTACCTGAAGGCCAGTTCAACTCAACACCTTCCTTAGAAACCTCTTTCCTCATCTCCCACCTCCAGACCTGCCAGCCCTGAAGTACTTCTTTTGGGTGTGTTAGACACAGTGACATAAAGCTAAGTGACAAAGACATTGGTATGCTATGTATTCCTTGTCCTCTTTCAATCTTACTAGTCTTTAAAAGCTTGACAAGAGGCCAGAGTGAATGACACACTTGTCTTTAGACAACATGTATGTGCTTAGCCTTTTGAACCCCAGTTTCTTTGTCTTTAAAGCTGCTTTAAGAGTCAGAACTGTCAGCTCCCATCCTGCTCCCATGACTCCTTCAGGGCCTGCCCAACTGTCTGCTGTTGGCAGAGCAGGAAGAAAGAACTAAACGGCAGATTGATGTCGTCACTGCCTGGCTACCATGTCCAGCTCAGATCCCAGGTGGACCTGGCCTCCAGTGGCCAAAGCCAAGGTCACAGACACCAATCACTAGGAAGACAGTCCTTCTTCCTTTCCCAGGTGGCTATGACTGCAGAGGAAAAGGCAGAACGGTGTGGACAACAAGGGCATGATTTATTCCCCTTTCCATTTTCTGCTCAAGGCTGTGGGAGAAGCTGGAAGGATGCCCCATGCCTAGCTCTCTCAAGATAACTAAAGCATAACGCCAATGTTTTCCCTCCTGCCCTCGTCTCCAGTCTACTTTCCCCCAAGGCAGTATTAACTAGGCCACACAAAACTCCTCTCATTACTGTTTGCTACATTTGCATTTTCCAATTATAATAGTATTGTCCTAAACTGAGGGTCCTGTTACTGGGGCAACCAGAAGTGGTACTTATGCAGATTCAGCCTTTACTCAGACATCACTTCTACTACTTAAAGATCCGCTCCCAGGGACTCGGAGAACAGAAGGCACCCTGCAGTCTTTCCTGCCCTTTCCCCTCGTTTGGTCTTTGTGCGGACAAGATATAGCTGGGTTTCTCCTGACTCACTCGCATAATTCATTCTAGTCCTTACTTACCAGCTGCAGTCTTACCCCTCTTTGGAGCATACTCCCCTCAGATCAATACCGCCCACTCAACGCCTACCCCGTGGGGCTGGGATGAGGTTAAGTACAAAATGCATTTAGGATTTTAGTACCTTGCTCGGTGCGTCAGAAAGAGCTCAATAAAGATTAACTGCCAGCATTACTACCACTATTAATATCGGTGTTAATATTAATCTGTCCCCACCCTCATTATAGTATTTACATGGCTTATTACTTCCACAGCTCCTACTTCAGAATTTTAAATTCTCTCTTCGCAGTTCCCTCCATGATTACCTCTAACCAGGTAAACTCAAGCCACAGTGTGGTGACTGTCTGCTCTGGACGATTTCCAGATGGGAGAGACAAGAGACTCCCCTGTGTTTTCATTATTGACTCCTGTCCCAAGCAGAGGCCAATGCCACAGGGAACCGATGGTCCTGTGCAGGTCCCTCTAGGTCTCCCTTCCAAACTACGATGAGGAGAACAGGCTGGCGGGAAGTGAGTCTGACATAGTCCGCTCTGCTGGAAGAGCTATAAATAGGGAAAGTCAATGGAGTGGAAAGGCAAGTGTTTAACAGCTAAGTGTTCTTCGCAACAGCAGGCCCGCGCCTCGTTTTATCAGGCAGTATTTACATGAAAGAAGGTGTGGAGGTGCCTATGATGTCGTTAGGCATGAACGTGGAAGTCTGGGAGGAACAACCAACATCTGGGGAGTACCTCAAGGACACCCCAACATCCAAGGTTCCCAGAAACAGACCCAGCCATCTCCTGTCCAACCAGAAACTGTTGCTATGCCCCCTGCATCCTCTCCGCTCTCAACTCTCAGCCCACCAGAACTATACAGAGTGGAAGCGGCTCTGTGTCCCAAAGCCAGGGTGTCAAATGGACAGATCTGCTTAGTCCCTATCCTGAGCCCCATAACATTCACTGTGGCTTCCATCTGCTTCTCAGGGGACTCCTCATGGAGAACACCAAGCCATAGAGCACAGGTTCTTTGGTATCAATTGTCCCCTCGTTTATATCCTTCATCTTAGCTGTGAGTTCTGTCTTCCACTTCCCCCACAGCACGGGACACAAGCAATACTAGAACCCAATGTCTGTGGCCTCATATCCATGGTAATGCAGTTGACACACATTAGTAGTTAACACTGAGTTGCCAACAACGCATGGCTGTCACATTAAGGAAAGAAACAAAAAAGCTTCCCGTTGGAGTAATTTAACTGAGAGCAAGTCCAGATTTGAACTCTCTCTTTCCTGCTCCCTGGGTCTTCAATCCTTTGTCTCTCTGTTGTGTGAGTCTGCATCTGTGCCTGCTTCTGTATCTGTGTCTGTCCTGTGGGTCTGTGTATGTCTGTCTGTGTGTTTCTATGTGTTGAGACTGTGTCTGGTCCTGTGCGTGTGGTATGTGTGTCTGTTTCTGCGTGTGTCTCTGTTTCTGCTTGATTGTGTCTGAGTAGTGGGACCATCGATCCCTAACAAGGGCCATCACTCTGTATTTAGTGAAAAGCATAGAAAGCCCCACGTGGAGAAGGAATGGGATACTTGACACAAATCTTTAATAGAGTTCTACAAAGGGTTAAGTCACCGACGGGCTCCAACTGACCCAGTCAATGGCCATCTTTGTTTATCAACCCATGTCCGTAAGCGGGTGCTTTCAACCTTTTTGGTAGATTTTAGGAAGTCGCTTCCAACATCCATATTTTCTGCTTTCAGCTAGTGAGTCATTTGCGTTGATTGTGAGTCAGGAGCACGGGAGAGTGCAGAGGAGCACAGTCATGCAATCTCAGGTTGTAAATGTTGACTCCAGGAGTCATCAAAGGCAAGCAAGGTCAGTCGTTACATTGCTCTCTTAAGAGCAGGTTAAACAGACCGGCTGAATAAATACACAGTATGATTGCAGTCTTGTATGGATTATTACCTCTGGCTTTGAGGTCAGCGGAAGTTCCAGTCTCTTAGAAATTAAGAGAAAGTTTCAGAATACGGCATCACCACACTTGGATGTGCTGAGCACCCATTTCTTTGGGGGGGTCTTTCTCCTCCCACCCTGCTATGTGAATTTACTGATATCTAGAGATACCATGTGCCATAATTTAAACCAGCAGGCATCTTTCACTTGGTCTAAGGGAAGTCACCTCCCTTTCTTTCCGAGTCTTCAGAGCCACCCTGCTTCCTCCTACAAGCCCACCCTTAACCATTTCAGACACCTTAGGAGATTTTCTGCCCTTAGCCCCAATGCTTTTACCTCCCAAGGCAACCAAACGTCAAGTTGATCATCTGTGTACACGCGAGGAAGGAAGGCAAGCAGTGACCAGGCAGTAGCATTTAGGAAATGCTGAGCCCATACTCTACCTAGACAAACAGCCTGTCCTTTCAGGAACTCCCCACGCCCACACACTCAAAGCGCCAAGGTTCTGTTTTAGCCAAGCCTTGGCGATCCTCTCTCGCCCACCAGCTCTTTGCTGGCTCAGCTTGCTCACACTGGAGCCAGCGAGGTGGTCTGGGAAAGGAGTGGATGCTGGGCAGGATGCCTTATGGATCGACTTTGTCTTGTCATTGGTTTCTGACACTTTTTTTTAAAAAACACATGGGTTTCAAGAACCACTCAAAATAAAATCATCACATGGCAAGCATGGAATCACAACTGTGACCTAGATGATGGCACAAAGCTATTGCCAACCCTGGCATCATTTAGTCATTCAAAGAAGTGAGTGATCCCTGATCAGGGGCACAAACAACAGCATATGAGTGTGGGAACGAGGTTGGTATTGGTAGACTTGGGGTGGACAAGGAAAGGAGGGAGATAGGGCTGGTGAGAGCAATCAGGACGCGTTGTCTATAAGTATGAAATTGTGAAAGAATAAATTTAATTAATGATAAAAAATAAGTTAGTAGCTGGCTGTTCTATGCAGAGCCTGGGGGAGGGGGAGGCTGCAAATAATGATTTGTTTCTGTTTTAACATATTTTATTAATAATTTTTGAATGTCTATGATGGTCACTACCCTCAACTGGAAAGACATAGCAGTGAAGGACAAAGTCGAGATGCCTTGTGGAAGACTATTTGGGGGGATATATTTGTTAGTTTTTGCCAACTTGATGTTAACTAGATCCACCCAGGAGGAAGGAAGCTCACTTGAGGAATTGCAGCAGGTTTTTTTTTTTTTTTTAAATTAATGGTTGATGTGGGAGAGTCCAGCTGACTGTGGGTGGTGCTGCCTCTGGACAGGTGGGGCTGGGTTATGTAAGAAAGGGAGCTGAGCAGGCCACGGAGATCAAGAAAGTGCTCAGTGTTCCTCCACCATTCCTGCTTCAAGCTTCTTTCCTGGCTCCTTTCAACTGATAGACCTTTAGGACAAAATAAACCCTTTCTTCCCCTAAATTCTTTAGGGTCACAGTGTTTATCACAATGGCAGAGAAAGCAAACTAGAATGTGGGGTGTACATACGATGAACGAAAACACAAATAAATTCATGACAGAAAGAGAAAAACGCAGAATAAGGGGACAGAGAATGACAAAGGTCCTCGTTTCACGTAGGCTGAAGTGTGAGGGTCTTTCAAATGAGGTGACTCGACACAACAGTGCCAATGACAGACAGATGCCAGGGGAAGATCATTCCTGAGACTGAGAAATGAAGGCGACTGGGCTCGGTGGGGGCAGAAGGATGGAGAACGCACAAAGCACTGTAAGCTCTGGGACAGGATGATGGAACCCAAAAAGTCCAAGCCCTGCAGAGTTCATCATAACAGACATTCAGCTCAACGTTAAGTGAGAGTCTCAAGCCCAAAGCAATGTGATGAATTCCCAAAAACTCTCTCAGGCTCAGCTGCACAGAGGAAGTGTGAGTTGAGAGAGGAGCAGGGAGCCCAGGACATGGGGAGGCTGGCGAGGTGGCCGAGGATGGGCAGCAGAAGCTGAAAGCTGGACCCAGCTAGGATGTCTTGGTTTGTCTTCTGTGGCTACACCTGAATACTTCAGGCAGGTAAAGAATGGAGGTTTATTTGACTCAGAGTTCTGGAAACCAGGAAGTTCAAGAATATGACCTTGGTGTCTGGTAAATGCCTTCTCGCTATATCAAAACATGGTGGGCAGCATTTGGTGGTCAAACCAAGCAAGCTTGCCACTTGATCTTCCTTCCTAGTCCTAAAAAATCAGTAATGCCTTCATGGAGGAACCATCTCCACGGCTTTGTCTAATCATAATTTTCTCTCACCGACCCCCCACATCCAAATTCTACTAACACATGGCCTTGGTGATGAAGATCCTAACACATAAATTCTGGGGTAGCCAATATTCAAACCACGGCACAGAGAGTATTTTGGTCGTGGAGATGGCAATTCATATTGAAAAACAGAATATTAGGGTTGAAATAAAAAGAAAGAAGCCCAGCACAATTTAGACACCCTCTCTATTCTAGAGAAATCTACGGATGACAAAAGACCCCTCCAGCCCTGTGCAAAGTAGAAGTCAGGGCCACCTATGCCACCATCATGCATTTGAGATTATCATCATTTCAGTCTTTACAATGAGAAGTTTGTGTAAAACACCCTATTCTCATCAATACCCCATGAACCAACCTCTTATGATTTTGTCTTGGAATTTGCTAGAAAATTTATTCATACAACAGAGTGGTGCCCAGACGTGATGGACTTAATCCACCTAAAAACCTGAGAAGGCTTAAAAATAAGGAAAAGAGAGTTTAATGCAGCTTTTTGCTGTTTGTGGGTGGCGTGCTGCAGAGAGAAATTATCCTGACTCAGAAACAGGAAAAAAAACTGGCTGTTTTAAAATGTCGGCTTTCTGGGCTGTGTAGCCATTGCAATCTCTGTCTGGCTCCTGCGGGAGACAGAGCTTTTGAATGGAGTATTAGGAGTAAAGCGCTATGGCTTGCTTGATGGCAATATGGACTGCTGTGTGCCTGGAACTGTGTATGGCTCAGGGGCACCAAATGGCTCTGAGGCAGGTGTGGCTTAGCTCCTCCGTGCTGAACTGAGCTGGTCTCAAGCAGGAACTACCGTAATTACTGTGATAACAGCGCAGTTAAAGTTTAGACTGGGCAGGATACAAGCGGTACCGTATTACCTGTACATGGTGCAACTTAAGTTTTTAAGAACTGCTTAACATTTAAAAAAAAAATGCTCCTGGATAGAAAAAAAAATTACAGATTCACAATGGAACAGATTCAGACACTGTTGGATAAATGTACATAGGCTTGGGAGAGAGAAGAATAAGAATATAGAGAATAAAGTAAATGTCTTTAAAAAAAGGGTAAAGTCTTTAAAGAGACAGAATACAGATAGTTAAGAGATTAAAGGAAATAAAGAAAAATAAGCCACATAAAAATAAAAAATTCACAGAGAGTCTGGATTATGTACATTGTGTTTTCTTTAAAATTTTTGACTGTGAAGGAGCTAAGTACAGAGAGACATTTCATTATATGGACTGCCAAATGGAACCAGAAAGGATATCATAAGGGTATTACAATTTCAAAATTTGGGTCTAAGGATATGATGCTTTGGAGTGGGTCTTCTTTTGTTTTCACAGAGGACCAGACCCTGTGGATTGTGTCTATCCCAATATGGTATGATAAACCACGCCCTCCTGAAAGGTTGCTGTAAACACCCTCAAAAAATTACTTCACTCAACTGCCAACTGAGATGACCCTGGCACACAGGTTATACCATGAAAGACCTAATTAATGACGCCCCCATTCAGCAGGAAGCAGTTTGGAGAGAAAAAAACTGCGCCCATGTTCCCAAATATTGTTTATAAATGTTCTTTTACATTTAAAGGGGGATATGATGTAGATATGAATAATTTCCATTGGTATGGATTTTAAGGTCAATTTTGTTATATGTATATGGATTTCTGATCTTGATTAAGGTATTGTGATTGTGTAGTTCATTTTTAAAATGTAATGTATAATTAGGAAATATAGGTTGTTAATGGATAATCATCGATAATAGTAAAGCTTGTAGTCATGTGAGTTAGATTTTCTAGATATATAGAGATATATTTCAGTTAGATAGGCATTCTTCATATCTTTCAAAGACTGCAGAATATGGCATTTAAAATATTTTAATAACTTAGGGCTTTTCATGACAATGAGACACGTCTGCTCCTGGCAGCACCAATCTATTTCAAAAGGAAGATGGGCATCGAAGAGGCTCCTTATGGAGTTGGTTAGCCATTTGGGCAAGAAACTGCTCTTACCTGGACTGATGCATAAACTGGACACAAAGAACCCGCAGAAAGAGGACTGCTAAACTTGCCTAAAGGTGAGATGCTCTTTCAGGGTTCCTGATTCATGGAAGAGTCTGTGAGACATTCTGCAGGATACAGAAGAAAGTGACTGAACTGTCTTTGGAATTTCCTGCTTCGTGGAGGTGTCTGCTGGATACTATGGGCCTGTAGGCCGAAGATGAATGCCCCAACAGTACAGAGGAACTTTGGGTGACTGTCCAGGCTGCAACATGTCTCTGTCGTTTATTTCTTATTTGCTTAGGTAATATTATATCCTTCTGGAGTCTTTGATGGAGTTGAAGAATGGATAGTTATAGTTTTCCTTAGTTATGATAAAAGATAAAATAGATATAAATATTGTAACTGTAATTCTTGCTTGACAACTGATTTTCTATATGTAATTTTACTATGTTAAAATGAAAGCCTTCTTTTTTGTTTAAACAGAAAAAGGGGAAATGATGTGGGAGTGATTTCTTTCTGATCTGTTGCTTTCATTGGTTAATTAATAAAGAAACTGCCATTTGATAGGCCAACCCTTGGGTGGGTGGAGTAAACAGAACAGAATGCTGGGAGAAAGAAAGCTGAGTCAGTGAGTCGCCATGATTCTCCCACTCCAGACAGATGCAGGTTAAGATCTTTCCTGGTAAGCCACCTCGTGGGCTACACAGATTATTAGAAATGGGTTAGATCAATATGTAAGAGCTAGCCAATAAGAGGCTGGAACTAATGGGCCAGGCAGTGTTTAAAAGAATACAGTTTCCGTGTAATTATTTTGGGTAAAGCTAGCCGGGTGGTGGGAGGCAGCCCGCCGCTCCTATTACAACAATCAGCACAATCTAGAACTTAGAGATTCCATCTGGGTTGTCGACCTAACCTAGAAGACATGTGCATGAACATCGGGTGGTGTTTTGTTCATTAGATTCTGCAGATGACATATCCTAGATTACCTTAGCCCCCTCTATCTTAGGTCATGACAGCACATTCATTATCTGTAAATACATTGGCAGCACCCAATTCTCTAATTCGGTATAAGCCCGGTGGGCATGCTTGTGTGCAGGAACCGGTTGTTAGTGGCGCAGCTTTAAGCACTGGATCAAGCAACACCTCGGTGTAAATTTCATCCCAAGCGCCATCTTGGACTGGTCTGTATGGAGGGCTTTATGCTCCATTGCTGTAAGCTTCCGGAGAAAGACTCTGACTGCCAAAGAGGGCTGATATAGATTAGATAAGTCATGTCCGCAAGCTGTAAGAATAGCAGAGGACTTTAGCGGCAACACCTTGTAGAAGTCACCTCCTAATACCATTTCACGGATGAAGAAATAGAATTCCAAAGAAGTGGCCCCTAATTACAGCTGGAATAACGTTTGAGTCACACATTAAAGGGTTCTGGCATGGAGATTCTTATGTCCCCTGTTTGGCAGCCCCTCCTGCCTGACTCCTAAACAGAAAGAGAGTTACATTGCCACCATCCACCAACTTCCCCATCCAGATTTGTTTCTTCCCACCACAAACATTCCAGGTATTCCTAGAGTTTTTGGGAACTACTGCTGGGAGCTCAGGCTGGATCCCCCTCCCTTTGCCAGCCTCCAGGTACAGGGAAGTCTCAAATGGCTTGGCTCTGTCCCTGCAAACCCCTCCGGGGCCTTGGCCTGAGCCCTTCTAGTGGTCCCCAGCCGTGCAGCCCTGCTTCACTCTCTGCCCTCTACCAGACAAGGGCTCCACTATTGATCCTGGCGCTGCCCGCAGCCGCCTGTGCCAAGAGATGCAATTTACCACCAGCTTGGAGGTCACCGCGGAGGAGGCCAGCCGCCTGCTGGCGCTTTTATGTCGCTATAAAAAACCATTTAAAGGGCCACTTTGTGAGCCTCGGAGCAGCTTGCAGCACAGGAGGAGGGACGCTGCGGAATCTAGGGAGCATACAGACACGGGGCTTCCTTTCAAGCGCCCCAATCAGATTCTAAACCCCAGAAACCTGTTTCCTCTCTCCATGAACCCGGGTACAGTCCCCATAAAAGGATGCAATCAGGACCCTTCTTGACTCCCAGTCACCTCTAAAACCCCTGTGCCTTGCTCTGCGCGGACATACCCCTCCACCTTCCTTTTCCATCTGTGGGCAGAGGTAGGTGCAATTATTTTAATGCCCATTTCTCAGCGGGAAACCCCAAGGAACAGAAAAGTGAAGTGAGCTGCAGAAAGTTTCACAGCTGGCAAACAGGAAAGCCTGGGTTTAAGGCAGGATTGTTCGACCCCAAAGCCAGTATGTTAATCTCCTTAGGACTCCGTGGCACCATATTTTGGCCTTCAATTCAGCCACAAAAACTCAGTCACTTGCTTAATATCAAGGAGGGCGAAAACCATGTTGCAATTCCCACTCGGCTCTGCCTGCTCGATTATGCCACCTACAGGTAGAGTTGGTTGTTGCTTCTTGGGCCACCACCGCTAAATTCTCCTTTTCTTTTTTAAGTTCTGTGGGGTACCGACCATTCATGAGACTTTTCTTGATTTCTAACCTAGGTCAGAAGCATAGAACTGGCCTGTAGGTTGGGACCATAAATGCTTACAGTCTAGTAGGGGCCATTTCAACAGGTGATTCTACTGTGAAATCAGGGAAGGAAGCCGGGAAGCCTATAGAGTGTGTCCTTGAGGTAAGAGTCTGAAGGATAAGTTATCTAGGCCAAGAAGAGTCGGGAAATGAGTTTCCGGCATGAATGAAGACTCGGAGATGATGGAGGACACAGCCCTGCTGGCAGTCATCAGTTGCCACAGCAACGAAGTCATCCCACTATGTCCACTCCACATATGGTCTTACACGGAGTGTTAGGCAAGTATCAGATGCCTGCCTTCTCCATAGAAAACCCCAGTCCTTTCAGAGAAGCAATGCGGATCAGGCCCAGCTCCCAGTGGGACTTCATGCTAGTTTTTTTTTTTTTTGAAGTTTGCTGTTTTGTTTTGTTTGTTGTTTTGAGACAGAGCCTGGCTTCATAGCCCAGGCTGGCCTGGGACTTATGACCCTGCCACTGAGGTTACCGGTGAGTCACTGCCAGGATTTCTAGATGGTTCATGCAAGCTAATTTGTTACTTCTTAAGTGACTAAAGGGCTCAGTGATGAGAGACCCAGCTACCGTTTCCTTTCTACACAGTCACTGAAAATACAGTATGCTCCAGCCTTCCTTGAACGCCAACAGCAGCGGATGAATGCTTCCTCTCAAGGGGAGACAGGCAACGAAGGCTGCTGTCAATAACCCACACTGGAATGCAGAAGAAATTGGAGTCTGGTGTCAGCAGGGAACAACCCTGTGCACCTCACTAGGAAAAGGGGTGCAGGGGAGTATCTTCATCCAACGCCTGCCCGTGGTGTGTGGGCACTTGCTTTGCAAGCCTCCTCCAAAGCACCTCCTCCTCCCTGCAGAACCCCAGGACCACTTTCACCGCCATCCTTCAGCTTCCACCTTTGCTTCAGACTTCCCGGCTTCCTGTTACGCTTTTCCTAGGTGTCATCCCAGTGCTAAGTCTAGCCCCTCTGCCTGCGGAGGCTCCACACCCTACATCCCACCCCTGGCTTAGTTCCCCATCTTAGCCATCTGTCTTTCTGGCTTCACCAGTCTGGATTTTTCAATCTCTGTTTCCTGGAGTGCGATGGATGGTCTTTGTTGGCAGCTTGACTGGATTAAGGAGATGAGAAGGAGTCATGAAATGTACCTCTCTATGTCTGCGGAGGGCATTTCAGAGATAATTGGCAGGTGGGGCAGTGAGTAGGGTAGCTAGGCAGGCCTAAAATGTGGGCAGCATCTTCCAATGGGCTAGTGGCCCAGATGGAAGGAAGCGATAGGAAGACAGAGAGTGCCCCCTGCCAGCCCCCTCTTCCAGTGAGGTGCGCACGACCATGGTCTGCCGATGTCAGACTCCAGCCCCTCAGTGTGGAGTCAACATTAGAGACTCTCCAGGGTGCCCCAGGCTTCAGGTTAGCTGTGTCTCATCATTCCCAAATTACTTTATGAATTAAATAACTCAAAAATAAAATAGAGTGAACTCAATACAGTTCTGAGCCTATCCATTCATTCCTCCACCCTTGCTGTCAAATGCCAGTGCTTTCTTAAATAGGAGAGAACACTGTCAACATATTAATTTGGAATAGCTCATGAGATATACTCAGGCATGGCAGTATTTTAAAAAACTCAAGAGGGAGACAAAATAATCAAAATGAATGGATTTGGGAAGTCCTATTCTAAATGCAACAGGTCTGAAAATATTTACTGATAGAAATATACCTATCCAAGGAAGGCTATTTGTCTGGCAGAAGAGAAAAAAGACATCTACAAGAATAAAATGGAGCAAATATGGCAAATGTTCAACAGAAATAAAAAGGTAAGTTAAACCCTCCCTTGGGCAAATGGAGAAAAATGTCCATATATGTGGGTCCTTCTGTGACCCAAATACCCCCTCCAACATTGCTATACTGGGTCTAACATGCTCAAATTACAACAACAGAAAATAACAGTAACTACTGATAAAAATAGAGCAGTTGAAACTCTACGATAGATTATGTGTATGCGTCCTCTCTCTCTCTCTCTCTCTCTCTCTCTCTCTCTCTCTCTCTCTCTCTCTCTCTCTCTCTCTCATTCTCAAGGTATCTTATTAGGCTTTTATATTTCCATGTAAGGAAGCACTTTACAGCTTCTCTTTGGCATCTCCAAACATCGTTGAGTAAAACAAGAGTTACCTGAGTACGTGCACTGCGCTGTCCCAAACAGCCACCTGAACGCTGAGGTGGGCACTAAGTGACTGATAGGAGGGTAGTGTACGCAGACCAGACACTCTGAACAAAGGGGTGATCTGTTTCTCGGGATATATGAGGTGTAAAATTTTAATTATGCTACTTAGAACAACACGAAGTAAAACCTACGGACCGTTTATTTCTGGAATGCTCCATTTAGTATTTTCAGTGTATGGCTCTTCACCACAACCCCAGAAAATGAAACCCCAGATTATAGAGGCCCACTGTGCTTCCCCTATGGAGAGGACTGGGCATATTGGGTTTAGATAAATGGTTGATAACCCACTTTCTTACCCCCAACATTCCTTCCTTTAGGACACAAACTAGTGATCCTAGAGAAGCTAAATAAGGAGAACCCAAAGAAAAACATATAGGCATCCTCCTGAATATTAACCTTCAGCAGGCAATGAAAGGAGACAGAGACAGAGACCCACATTGGAGCACCGGACTGAAATCTCAAGGTCCAAATCAGGAGCAGAAGGAGAGAGAGCACGAGCAAGGAACTCAGGACCGCGAGGGGTGCACCCACACACTGAGACAATGGGGATGTTCTATTGGGAACTCACCAAGGCCAGCTGGCCTGGGTCTGGAAAAGCCTGGGATAAAACCGGACTCTCTGAACATAGCGGACAATGAGGACTACTGAGAACTCAAGAACAATGGCAATGGGTTTCTGATCCTACTGCACGTACTGGCTTTGTGGGAGCCTAGGCAGTTTAGATGCTCAACTTGCTAGACCTGGATGGAGGTGGGGGTTCCCTGGACTTCCCACAGGACAGGGAACCCTGATTGCTTTTCGGGCTGAGGGGGGGGGGACTTAATTCGGGGAGGGGGAGGGAAATGGGAGGCGGTGGCGGGGAAGAGACAGAAATCTTTAATAAATAAATAAATTTTTAAAAAAACAAAACCACTGAGGAACAGATTGCTGAAACTGAGCCCCAGAGATACTGACTTAGTGGTCTGGGTGGGTCCCAGTGTCCTCATGGGGTCACTCATGAGATCCGTTTAATCACAGCGGGTCACTTGGGTATCTGGTGGCGGCGGCACACAGTGTACTTGAGAAGAAAATAGATGTCTTTCTTCTCACATCAAATGACTTTTCATGTTTCTGGCTCAACATGCATGCAACCAGAAACCTTCACATCATCAGTGACTCAAACAGCCAGCATACATGTTTTCTCCTTCAATAATCAGCCCTGATGTAAGAGTTCCAGGAGGAGCCTGCTGACTCTGTGGTCCCCAGGGACCCAAGCTCCTTCTGTGTCCACTCTTGCCACCACATGATCCAAGATTGGCTGCTTGTAACCAGCCATCCCATCCCGAGAGACAGAGAGAGAGAGAGAGAGAGAGAGAGAGAGAGAGAGAGAGAGAGAGAGAGAGAGAGAGAGAGAGAGAGAGATACTTCCCTTTTAAGGAGACTTCCTTGAAAGCTATACAATACTCTAAGAACATCTCATTGACTTCAGCCTAATCCCACACACACTAGCTGCAAGCAAGGGCGGAAGATAGCCTTTATCCCGAGTGGTGATGAGCCCAACTCACATCAACAGCTGGCGAGCCAAAGAGGAAGAGTGGGACATTTGCAGTCTTGGCCACAGTGTCCACGCTTCCGTACCAATCATCAGGACAGACCTCCAGCCCTTCAGCTGCTGGCTTGTCCTCATGTGAGGACTCTAAACTCTAAACGTCTTGCAGATTCTTTTCCTTCCTCATCCTCCAGGCTTCCCCTCAGCTTTTTGCAGTCTGCCCAGTGGTGAGATGTGAGTCTCCTCCAGCAAAATGGATCACCTTGACTGACTGATTGGAGCGCTGTTTTTGCTTTAGTCTCTGATAGTTGAGATCTAGGCTGTTTCACAGGGGAGTCCAGAGTACTGGGCCCTCTTTCACAAACTAATTGAGAATCTGGCCATACTAGGAGCAACCCCATATAGAGCTGCCCTGTGGAAGACACATGAAACACCACACACACACACACACACACACACACACACACACACACACACACCATACTTCTTAGGCTCTTGCTTTTCTTTCTTTGTTTTTTTTTGAGAGCCTCTTGCAGACTGGGCAGACACTTTACTACTGAGCTGTAACTATAGTCTTCCTTTGATTTTTTTTATTTTAAGACAAGGTCTCTCTAACTTGCCCAAGCTGGCTTTGAACCCACTCTGTAGCTCAGGCAGACCTTAAACTTGGAATCTTCCTGTCTCAACTCCGATGCTACTCCTGCTAAATTGATGATCCCCGAGCTCTATGTCCTCTCCTAAGGGACCTTCCAAGCTTGGCTCATGGCAAATGGCACAACATAGCCAGGATGGTAAGCCTCAATTTAAATCCTGTATGTCTAACCTCCTACTGCTGGGAATGGGTGCAGTAAACTTTGGAATAATGTAAGGGGTTTTGCTTCAAAGGAACCCGGGCATTAGATGTGGTCTGGGAGTCTGTGCAGTTCAAAGCCATGGACCTAGCAAGTATCAAGGTGCACATCTACAGTCCCAGCACTCAGGGGCTACAGCAGGAGGATCAAGGATTAGAAGTCAGTGTGGGTTACATGGTAAGCCTGACATAAACTCACGGACCTATGAGTTACTGAGCCCCCATAATTCTTAACTCATAGGTGTTACAAAGATGTGGCAACATCACAAAGCCCTGCCAGGGCATTCTGAGCTGGATCTTACCCTATTCTTACCCAGATGTAGAATGTCAACTAATCAAGAGGAAATGTCAGACAGGCCCAGATTGAGAAACATTCTACAGCATAACATACAGAAGTCCTCCAAAGTGTCAAGGTCCTGAAAGACAGAGCCCATGTTGAGGAAGTCAGGGAAGAAGTCAGGAAGGCAGGAGGATGGAATGCAAATGGGGTCCTGGATAGGAAGGGATGTTTGGAAAACCCTGCTGAAATCTGTGTCAACTCTGTAGTCTTCACAGTTGGCTCTTATTGACAATCCAATTTTGTAAGTTATTGGCGTTGGTGAAAGCCAGGTCCAGGACGTTCAAGAACATCCTTCCCATGGTCAACTTTTCTATATCTAAAATCATTTCCAAATAAAACATTAAAAATAAAATCTTGACAGAGGTTTCTGTTCCACCTGATCCCATATCCATTTAGTCCCAAATAAACACACAGAGGTCTACATTAATCATAAACTGATTGGCCTAGTAGCTCAGGCTTCTTATTAACTCTTATAACTTATATTAGCCTACAATTCTTGTCTGTGTTAGCCTTGTGGCTTGGTACCTTTTTCAGCAAGTCAGTCACATCTTGCTTCCTCTGTATCTGGGTGACGACTGCAGACTGACTCTTTCCTCTTCCCAGAATTTTCCTGTTCTCCTTGCCCCGCCTATACTTCCTGCCTGGCTACTGGCCAATCAGCGTTTATTTAAAATACGAGTGACAGAGTACAGACCATTGTCCCACAGCAATAAAGTCATTATAAAAATGTTTATCTTGGAGCTGTGGAGGTGGCTCAGTTAATAAAATTCTTGCCACACAAGTATGAGGAGTTGAGTTCAGTCTCCAATACCTATGTGCAAACCTGGGTGTGGTGACACATGCTTATAATCCAGCACAGGGGGAGGGAATACAAGGACAGGACCATTCCTAGGGCTTACCAACCTAGTCTCCTTGGTGAGTTCTAGGCCATTGAGAGATCCTGTTTAAAAAAAAAAAAGACAGGGAAGGAGAGAATGGAGGAAGGAACAGAAAGTTGGGTGCAGCCTGAGGAACGACATTGGGACCCATGACCTACCACACATACACATGCACCAGCATACCCTCACACACGTGTACACCCTCACTAAGTTTATCTCGTGGAGGCACAATGATGATGAAGACATCACATACATGAAGAATGCATTGCCACAGCTGGGGCACTCGCCTGCCATCACAGCGCTCAGGAGGATGGGGTGTTGGAGGCCAGCCTGGCTCCCTGGCAGGGCCACCTGCTACTCTTGAATCACTGGGCATCAGTCAGACTGAAGGCCCACTGCATGCCACTCTTGCTGGTAGAGGAAGGTACCACCATACTCCTTTTAGAGGTGAACCTGAATCCCAGACAAGGGTCTAGCTTACCTACCTACACAGTCTGCCTTTGCCAGGTCTGCAGGGAGCTCTCTCCTGGGGGCTGCCCATACAGCCTAGGGGAGCCCACTCTGCTCTCACCCGTGCCTTCCGCCTCAAACCCACCCTTCTCCAACTCTGATTTATGCTTCCAGAAAACGGCTGGTCTTGCCAGCTTCCTGCTCCCGCCTTTGGATTTCATTAGCAAGCCCCATTCTAATTGAACTTTCATTCGCTGGCCACAGATCGGCAGTTAATCAAGCTGTTCCCAGCTTGGCTCACTCCTTTGGTGGGGGCAGAGACTTCAAGCAGCACTCAGTCCCACTCCTGGGGCAACATACCCTTCTCTCCAACTGCGCCCTCCGTCTCCCTGTGTTCCCAGGACACGGTGCTCTCAGTGATTTCTAAAGAAGGCTGTTAGATTCGGGTGGTAATCACAGCCCCTTCTGGCACATTCCCTGGACTCTTGGCCTCATTAGAAATCCTCCTCGCCTGCTTCCAGCCTCTCGCTTACAAGTAAACGCTAGCCTCTGCTCTCCTGCCTGCCAGACTCTTGGGGCACCTCGCTGACTCGTTTCTTAAAGTAACATTTATTGTTGCTTTCTCTCGTTCTCTGATTAAAGAAAGAATATGTGCTCATTGCAGAAAAAATTGGAAAATGGGAAGAAATCACAAAGAAGAAAATAAAACTCAATCATTATGTCACCAGCCAGAAATAAGCCCCGCTGATATATGAAAGTACAGAGGTTCCTTGACTTCCTTAAATATGACTTTTGTGAAAAATTACACATCCTAGGTCCAAATCCCTATCCAGACATCCAAAATGCAAGCGAAAGCAGGGTGGTTCACCCCACTGCATGACTGCAATGGACACCATTCTTGGAGCCTACAGGAATGGCAACCTCATGACTGCAATGGACACCATTCTTGGAGCCTACAGGAATGGCACCCTCTAAGGCTGTGTGGTGCAGCCTACACCTGTATGTGGTAGTTGTCCATTTAAAAAAAAAAGAAGACAGCATGGAGCAAGTGTTAAGCAAACTACCACAGAGGCACAATCCTAGGATTCTTCAGGAAATCTGGAAATTTGGCAGATCCAGTGTGGATCACAGGGCCCCTGCCAGCTGAAGATGAGTTGAAGTCACCAAAGATCATTCCTCCCTGCCCAGGTTTCCCTTCACACTCTTACTGGTCTACTGACCGTCTCTTTTTTTCTTCCCAGAGGAATGTCCCAAAGCCTGTGTCTTAGTCAGTCATCCTTGGTTGGTCTGGCTGTCCTGGGTTTGGAGATAAAGAGGGAAAGCCATTATGTCGGCACCTCCGTGGTGCAGAGGCCAGTTGGGTGGTGCTTCAGTGACACCTGACCCAGACCCTGAGGAGAGGAGGGAAGAGGACCAGCAGGCAGGGGAGATGCTCCGGCCTGCTTCTCCCTTGTTGTTTCTCACGCATCATTCCTTCCTTGAAAAGGTATTCCTTCTCACGTGCCTATGGCAGGCAGAGGAGTCATTCTGTGATGGACTGTGAGTGACATGGGAACCAGACATGAGTCTGGAGTGAATCCCAGCTGTGTTCCTGTGACCTGCAGAGGCACCTTCTCTGCCCTTGTCATCTTAGGCCCCCTCTCGGCCTCTCTCTGCTTCCTGGCTGCCAGGAGGTGAGCAGCCCCCCAGTGCCCTCTTACATCACTGCCTTGCCCAGGGCCTAAAGGCCATGGAGCCAGCTGATCTTGGGTTGATGTCTTTGAAGCCATTAGACAAAATGTATCTTTCCTCCTTTGTATTTCTCTGAGGAATTTGTCACAGCAACAAAATGTCTGAGAAATGCAGACTCCATGGAGAAAAGGAAGCACCATAGAGAGGGTTGCCTAAATATAGTCTTTTGAGGCATCAGTCAAATATCACTGGGGCACCTAGCCTACTGAACATGGCATTCACCAGAACTTTTCTTCTGGTCGTGTTCTCGCAGACTGGGAGGAATTGCTGTCCCTAGAGGAGGAATGTGGGCCTTCTGGAAGCTGGTTTGGAAACAGAAGACCATTGAACTCCTTATCAAAGGAAGATGGTCCCCAAAACTGCAAGCCTGTTATTTGCTGGGTGGGGCAGTGCTGTATTACCAGGTCATCACAGAGAAACCAAAGCCCACTGAATTCCTCTTCGTGCTTCCCCACAGGTCATGGGGTCTCTCTTCTTAGATCCCCTGAACAAATATTTACTGAACAGCAGTCCTAATCATGTAAAACATAGTCATTATCCAGACTGTTGGCGATTATCTGGTGCATGAAGGGAGTTAAAGGACAGCATCTTTGGACTCCCTACTTCTTAAAAGGAAGTGGGAATTTGCATAACTACCCATGCTTCCACCTGATTATACACAAAAGAATACAGAAGGAAGCCATAGGGTGTCTTAACAGTATCTACTAGGGGTATTATTCTGAACAAAGAAAGCCATGATTACTAGTTCTGTTTTAGATGCTTGAATGGCATCAGTGTTTAACTTACTTCATTAAGAATAAGAGTTGTGCAGCTCTTATTCAAGGTGGCCATGTGTGAGTGTCATGTGTGCAGGTGCATGTGTATGTTCTACTGCACAGGTACATTTACACACATACAGATGGAGGCCAGAGGACAACCTTGGGTGCCAGTCCTCAGGTACCATCCCCTTTCTATTGTTTCTAAACCGGGCTCTTGCCATTCCAGAGTTCACACAGAGGCTAGGTTGACCGCTCAGCCAGTTCCGGGAATCCATCTGTCTTTGTGTTCTTAGAACTGAGATAATAAGCATGAGCCTCTGCCCTCAGCTATTTTTTTTTAACCTGGGTTGTTGGAATTGAATGCAGATCTTTTCTTATATTTGTATGGCAAGAAGTTTGGCCAACTAAACCATCTCATTAGTCCCAATATTCCGTTGTTAAAATTGGGTTTGAGCGGGCATACCTACAAGAGTTTGCACATCTCAGTGCATCTCTGGCAAGCAAATTGGAAATCTGCCATTGCTGGATGTTGATGACATGGAAACCATAGTAGGTGTCTGTCTCCTTTGCCCTTGACTATATGATTTCAGATTATCCACAGCCCATCATGGTGGTTTGAATAGGAATGCCCCCCATAGGCTCATATATTTGAATGCTTGGTTATTAGGGAGTGGTGTTACTTGACAGGGATTAGGAGATACAGCCTTGTTGGAGTAGGTGTGGCCTCCCTGGAGGAAGTGTGTCACTGGGGGTGGGTTTGGGAGTTTAAGATTCTCAAGCCAGGCCCAGTGTCTCTCTCTTCCTGCTGCCTGATGATCTGGATATATGACTCTCAATTTCTCCAGCCCCATATCTGTCTGTATGCTGCCATGCTCCTTGTCATGATGACAATGGACTAAACCTGTAATCTGTAAGTTAGCCCCTGATGTTTTTCTGTGGGCTCAACAGCTGCACATGAATCTGCTGATATTTTAATTATCATCTGTGACCCTATAGCCCCTCAGTCAGCACCCTGCTGGCTACTCAGACTGTGGCCTGGCTGGGCTTCCAGTCCCGTATCCCCGGCTCTGCTGCAGCCATGATATGTAGGTTTAAATTAAGTCTATATCATTCTATTTGTCTATCAAACTCAGGAGTCAAAGACTGGGATAAAAACCTGCTTACTCAAAGAGGGTGAGTAGCAACTAGCTGACCTTGCTTTTTGGCCAGAGACAACACAAAAGATGTATCTACTCCCTCATCCCAGAACCAAGAGGAAGCTCAAACTCCAGTTCCCACCACCCTTTCCTTCCTGTGCATCCTCTCTATCCAAATTGCTGGCTTCTCTATGGCCAGTTTCAGTCAGCTAGTTGCTTGTTCCACCCCCTGATTCAAGGCATAATTTTATTGGGCAGTCTCCAGGAGTATCAGAGTGAGTTCAAAATATCCCACAACAAGACTTAATTAAATGCCTTCCTTTCCAAGAGTTTCCATGGCTATGGTTTCTCTTTAAATCAATAGAACATTGATTAAGACAGAAGTTGGTACCAGGAATGGGATATTGCTGTGACGGGCCTGGCCGTGCTGTTGTTTGGTAGAATATGGAACGCTTTGGATTAGCAAACAGACTGGACAATTTAAGCTGAGTTTAATGGGACATCCTAGTAGGAGCATGGAAGACAGTGTTGGGGTGATTTGACCTGTGGGGCCCAGCTCAAGAAGTTTCAGGGGGGACTTGTGGAAGGTCACCATGGCTTTAGGTCTCCTCAGGTCTCGTGGGGCTGGTGGGCACCACTGCTATGAATAGATGTACAATGGAGAGGCTTGCAATGTGAAGAAGGGAGGAATGGGAGGCATGATGTCTGTGACAGGTATGAGAGAGGACTGGGGTTGACAGTGGAAAACAGTCATTGCCCAATGTGGTCAGAGGGTGGGGGAGTGAAGCAGCCTGGAGCTTAAAAGATTCAGACTTGGTCCCTGAACACATCACCTGATCATAGGATTGCTCTAGCTCTGAGCAATGGCAGAGACCAAGTAGAGGAACTTTCTGAATTGGACCTCCTCACAAAGAACTACCATGGTCCAAATGTTGCTGAGGGTGGTGTGTGAGTCAGTGTGTCCAGGGGACCCATAGATGTTTATGGCCCATGTTTACCACTTAATGCCATACAGATGTTTGAGGTTTGCACCTAGGTCATGTTGCTGTTCATGGGCCATGCTGCTTCTGGGGACCATATGGGGTGACCTACACAGTCTCCTGAGGCCATGGTGATGTCTGGGTCCCTGGAACTACCAAAGGCCATGTCTGGGTCCTGGCTCTTACTGCAGCCAGGGTCTGTATTGATGTCCATGGCCCATGTTAGCACCAAAGGCCATGCAGATATCAGTGCTTTGTCCTGAAGTGTGAAGCCATGTTAATGTCTGTGGGCAGTGCTGCTGCTGGGGGCCATATTGACATGGGTGGTCTGTCTGTGCTCCCTCCTGAGACCATGGTGGATCCAGTCTGTGCTACTGCTGAGGGTCCAAGATCCTACTGTAGCTGGAGTCTGTGTTGATGTCTGTGTTCTTTGTTACCACCAAAATCTATGTGGATGTTCATGGTCTGTACTACAGCCTGAAGCCATGTTGAAGTGTGAGTTCAGGGCTGCCTCTAAGTACCTTGTCAGGGTCCGTGGTCCTACTGCAGCTGGGGGCATTCATGGTCTGTGATATCACCAGGAACCATGGGGAAAACCATGATCTGAGCTCCAACTGACTGTAATGAGCAAGGAAGCTACTTTGGCACTGATAGCAATGACTGCAAACACACAAGTGAGAAAGAGGGACATGGAAGGTTTATGTGATAATTGGTACCCCCCAACGCCAAACCATCCCAAAAGTAACAGCCTGGAAAGGAAACCATCAAAGAGAACTCTCAAAAATTGATAAGGATGGCTGGGCAGTGGTGGTGCGCGCCTTTAATCCCAGCACTTGGGAGGCAGAGACAGGTGGATCTCTGTGAGTTCAAGGCCAGCCTGGTCTACAAGAGGTAGTTCCAGGACAGCTACAGAGAAACCCTGCCTTGAAAACAAACAAACAAACAAACAAAATTGATAGTTCTCCTCAATTGATGGTTGCTGGTGGGGGTGCAGATAGAAAAGGAATCAATTATCTTTAGGGGATGGACTGCTGGAAGTTTAACCATACTCCAGTAAGAATATGGAGAACACTAAATGGACTTTTTAATTTTTTTATTTTGTTGGTGGGGGGGGTCACAAGGGTGTGGGAGTACATAAAGAAGAACTGGGAAGTGAGTGTGATAGGGGTGTATATGGAGAAATTCCCAAAGAATCAATAAAAATATTATTTTGAGAAAAAATAAGACATTTCAGAGGGTAAATAACATTAAAATATGGCCAAGATAGTGTTCTTGTGATATTTTAGCAAAGAAAGCAGCTACTTTTTGCCCTTGCCCAAAAAGTCTACTGGATGCTGAAGAGTTTGTGATTAATGGCATTAGTACAGGAGATAGGTTGGTAGTATTGACAATGTCATATGGTTATTAGTGGCTGGTCTTATGCAGACCTATAATGAAAGGGAGCAAGCTAAGCAAGGAAAAATACAAAATATACAGTTTGAGGAGCAAAGAAAGGATATTAGAAAGTATGATGGCGCTAACTCCAGGGGTCAAGGAGGTAAGAAGTACAAAGAAAAATCGGATCTTAAATGAAATAAAGGGTGCAGTGAGCTTAAGGCAAGAACCCATCCAGCTAAGCTTCCAACATGTGAAAAGGAATTAAAGAAAATTTAGGGCCAGGGATGATGGTGCATTCCTTTAATCCAAGCACTCAGAAGGCAGAGACTGGCGGATCTCTGAATTCCAGGTCAGAAGGGTCAACAGAGAAAGTTCCAGAACAGTCAAGTTTAGGCGGTGAAGGAAACCACCAAAACAGAATGCTGGTAACAATGTATTTGAATGAGGGGGCCATGCTTCAGCCCCAAGTCACAGATCTTGGCCACTTCAGGCACACAGTTCTGGCTTTAGAGTCAAGGATAGAAAAGGGGTTGTGGAATCTCCCTCTATGGCTAAGGAAAGCTGCTGAGGCCAGGTTGTCTCAGGGGTGTCCATGCCGGGTGTGTGTCGGCAGTGTCCCTGCATGGAGGCCCCAAGAGGCCATTGCAGGAAGCTGTGAAAGTGACCTGGATTGTCTAGGAGATGCTGGAGCCATGGGACACCTGCTGAGGAAAACTGCTAACAGGGTTGCAGATCCAGCCTAAGAGAGAATGTGTTGCAGTCAGTAAAACTGAGAGGAGGTGGAAACCTGAAGGAGAACTCTTTGGCATCAGGCATGGAGATGCAGAGTTTGGAGTTCGCCCAGCTGCTTATAGGTCTTGCTTTGACCTAGTATTTCCTCATCACGCTCCCATTCCTCCCTTTGGGAAGGGTAAGGTCTATTCTGTGCCACTGTATGTCAGAAATATATGATCTGCATTTTGATTTTGCTTTATACAGGGGATTACAGTTAAGATATTGCCACGAGTCTCTGAGGAGACTTTGAACTTTTGACTTTTAAACAGTATTGAGACTGGCAGACTATGGACGGGGACTTTTAAAGTTGAACTGAGTGCAATTTTGCTTTATGGTATGGCTACAAGCCTATGGGGCTGGGCCAGGGGTTAGAACGTGGTGGTCTAAATAGGAATGGACCCCACAGGCTCTTATATTTGAATATGTGGTCATTAGGGAGTGGTATTACTTAACAGGGTTTGGGAGGTGTGGCCATGTTAGAATAGGTGTGGCCTTGTTGGAGGTGGGGTCTGGAGTTTCAAATGCTCAAGCCAGGCCCAGTGTCTTTCTCTTCCTACTGTGCGCCAGTGAGGTAACTCTCAGCTTCTCCAGCACTATGTCTGCCTGCATGCCAACACATCTCACAACACGATGACAATGGACTACACTTCTGAACCTGTAGGCCAGCCCCAGTTAAATGCTTTCCTTTATAAGAGTGGTCGTGGTTGTAATTGTTGCTTCTCTGAGGGGAAAAGTTTCCCCAATGCAAGTGCTTCAGCTCTGAAGGAAAAGGTATCCTGGCAGCCTGGGGCCAAGAGACACCACAAAGTCACACTGCACAACAAACCTCATAGAAGAGATTTGTGAGGACAGACAAGAGAGTGACTGCCTCTGCTAGACAAGAAGCAGCAAAGAATTGAGCAGGAGGCAGGCTTTATATAGGGTTTCTCGGGGTAGAACTTTCTAGGCTGGCCTTGGATTTGTAATACTTTGTGACCTGATCTTGGGGCAAGCTCAGGGAAACTTGATTCAGTCATACCCTCTTGTACAGCTTCTTACCCTGAGAGATACCGTGACTGAATGCGGGCTGTACAGAAAAGCGGCAATGGCGAAGGTCTCTGAACAGGTAACTACCAAAATTCATTAAAAACCAAGTGCATTGTGCATTGGAGGTGTTTCTGAAGCACCCAATCAGGTTGCATCATGACACGTCACTGCAGCCATGGTTCTGAACACATAACGTACACGATTCACAGGGCATGCCCTCATGCCATGCGATGCCAACAGACACTGCCGGAAACACCTCAGCTCATATTTGATTTGGACGTTGTTGTAAATTTCAGGGTTTTTGCTGACACACGGCATCTTCTGCTCTCCTAGAAACATAGCGGGTTTAATTCCAGAAAGCAGACTGTGAACTTCTGCCGCCGTTCCTCCACAGCTAAGCACCAGATTACATCATGGGGCTATAGCGTGCTAGAAAGCTAGGTGTTTCAAACTGTTTTTTTCTGAACAGCTGAGTTGCATTTCATAAACCCCATTAAATGTTAATTTTGGTTTGGCGTTGGAACTGAATTTCCAATCCTTTTTTAAATGGCCCTAAACCTACTTCTGCCACTTTTTACTACATTTTTAAAGCAAGGTAGAATTATTACTATTGATGATTTTAAAATCAAAATATTGATTAACTCTGAAAAACGTTAAAGAGGCTCCCTGTCCTGCAGCAGCAGATAGTCAAGAACGATTTTCTTTATGTGAAAATAGGCTCATATATGCATAAAGTTAGTATGAAGATTCACCTTCATCTTCAACACATGGTAAAAGTATATGTACATTAGAGGATTTTTAAAAATAAATGTCTTCATGATTCCATCCATATCAGTTAATAGTTGATTTGTATGCCTGTTTTATGTATCAATATGTATGGGGGTCATGTAAAAGTTTCTCAGGCTAAAAAGGGTTTCAGGTACAAAGAGCTAAGAAACCTGGACTATCACATCCCAGGTGCAGTGACAGAATCAGTCTGGTTAGAATCAGATCGGTGCTTTTACTTAGGATTTTAACATTGATACCCGTAGGGATGTTAGGACAGTTGACGCTGGTTTTTCTGTGATTTAAAAAAAAAAACAAACAAACAAAACAAACTTTTGCCTCAGTTCTGATGGATTCACAAAATGATTTGAGAACCTTCTTTTTCTTTGCTGTAACCATCCCAGTCTGGAATGCCTTACCCTTTGTGTGCTCAAAAGACAGTGTTCATATGTCCAGACGTCCAGCAAAATCTTTTAAGAAGGAGGGTTCGCTGCTTACATAGAGCTTGCTTACCGTTTGTTCCCAGGTCTGTCCTCATCCCTACGTCTTTCTCTCGTCATTTTTACTGCTTCCTGGAAGATGCCATCTCACTCACTTGTGTTTGCATTGTGCTGTGATGTCCGCTGATGACCCTTTTATCACTGCCTCTGTTCCTCTGTCCCCTCCTCCGTTCTGAGTTCTGCCTCTCCCATTTACGGGGGTGGGAGTGCTTACTAACCTTGTTGGATCTCTTTACAGAACCAGGCATGCCCTGCTTGTTTTCTTAGATTGTCTGGGGGTTCGTGTGTCTTGTTGGTGTGTTAAGATCCGGGTCCTGGCAGGGCTATCAGGTCTTGGTCTTAAGCTTTCTGGTTCAATAGTGATTTTCCATTTGTTTCTCCCCCGTTTTTCTTAGGTTTCTTTGATTGCCCTCCTCTTCTCGACACTGTAGGTCAATGCCAGCTTCATTTGTTTTCATTTTTTACCGGTCTAATGACTAAAGAATTTAAGACAATGACTTTTCCTGAGTCTTGGCTCACAAAATCGAAGCTGCGGCATTGCACCCCCACTTCCTCTGAGATGGTTTATATCTGTGGCTGAGTTTGTAGGAAAGAAAGTTTACAGCTATTCATTCATTAGCTGTTTAGAGATTATTTTAGATGAACAGTGGGTTCAATATAGCAAACAAAAAGAAGTGAGAAAGAAACCATAATTCTACCAGCCCAACTGCTGGCTGCATCTCCCCCAGGGTTCTCATTGCAGTGACTTCTTCTCTAGCCATTATTTTAATTTTTGTGGTAGGTTCTCACATAGTCCAGACTGATCTTGAATTCCCAATCCTGCCCTTGCCTCCCAGACTCTAGAACTGCAGGCATAGGCCACCATTCCTGTTCTTTCCTTCCTGTGGTGGTTTGAAAGAAAATGGTCCCCAAAGGAAATGACCCTATTAGGAGGTGTTGGAGGAAGTGTGTCACCGTGGGGCGGGCTTTGAGGTCTCTTTTCTCAGGCATCCCTCACTGTGACAGTCAGTCAGCTTCCTGTTGTTTCTAAGTCAAGATGCAGGACTCTCAGCTCTAGCACCACGTCTGCCCATGAACCACCATGCTCTCCGCCATGATGTTAGTGCACTGGACCTCTGAGAGTATAAACAGGACCCCTCAACTAAAAGTTTTTTTTTTATAAGAGTTGCTGTGGTCATGGTGTCTCTTCACACTGTGTCATAGCAATGGAACACCCAAGACAAGACACACGCTTTTCTAAAATAATTTTAACTCTTCTGTTTTAAAAGCCACGTTCTTCATTATTTCTACCTTGTAATGCTTTATATTAATTGTCAACCTGATAAGGTCTAGGTTACCTCAACAACCACCTCTGAGGACTAGTCTAGATCTGGTTAATTGAGCTCAGAAGACCCCTTCACAATGGGCAGTCCTATCCCATGGTCCATAGTCCCATCTTCCTCTGCTTTCTGCCTTGGGATGCAGTATGGCCAGCCACTGCAGCTCCTGTGCTGTACCTTCCTGGTTATGATGGGCTCACTCTTAAAGTCTGAACCATAATAAATGTTTCCTTCCTCAAGTTGCTTTGGCTGGGTGTTGTGTGACAGCGAAGGGAAGTAACTAATACATAGGCCGGATGCTGCTTCCGGGTAGCTGTGGCTGGAGTCAGCTTTTGGGATGATGGAGGCTGCTGGGCAGACTTTGATAGGACTGAAGTCTCGTTTGGTTTTCCCTCAGAAAAAAGGAACAGTGACAAAGATGCTGTGCACAAGAAGACAGTCCTCTGCCACCCTGTTTTTTAAGCAGTCACCCTCTGATGCACCTGAGGGAACAGGAAATGAGCTCTCACTCCCTATAAGGCAGGCCCCATCTTCTCTCCAGTTCCCCACAAGTTACAACTAGATTCAAGTCGACAAACCACATCACTCGTTCCGAGCCTCACTTTGTTCCTCTGTAAACGGGAGCCATCTTTGTCCTTGTCTCAGGTGGTTGGGATGAGTCACACAGAGCTCTTCCTACAGGACGAGCACATAATAAACACTCACTAAATGAGTCTGTGGTCACAGCTCCCGCTTACTCTCTGAGCAAGCAAGGGGAGTAAGGAACTTGTGACTCCATTGGGGCTTGGAGGACCCCCCCCCATGCCTGCTTCTCATCTGTAGTTTTACAAAAGCAATTAAAGTTCGCCTGCGATCCCGAGTCTGGTTGTCCTTGAAGCTGCAGCTGCCCTACTGAGAGCGGGAGGCAGTGCCCTTCTGTGCCTTCCCATGCTGTTTATTATGCCAGCGAGGCTGCTCAAGCTCATTACTGCTGCGGAACACAGGCCCCCAGGGGCTGAAGGAGAGCTGGGTAATTACCAACAGATCCCTAATAGGTACGGACTCAATGGAAACAAGTCAATCAGGAATGCGCCGCTCGTGTCTAATTCCAACCCACACCCAGGGCCCTGGAGACTGTTAATGAGAGCCATGCTCCTGAGGCCAAGAGCGCTGGCCACCAGCTCCACCCCGGGTGTTCTGGGCCTAGAAGAACCTCATCAAGTGGCACCCCCCCAAGACGCTTAACCTCAATTGCCAACTTGACTAGAGTTAGGACCACCTAGTGCAGGGTAGGCACACCTCTGGGTGCATCTGGGAAGTGTTTCCAAATGTAACACTCAAATGTGTTAGGTGCCATTCTGTAACACGTGGGCTGGCTTGTTGGGGTTTCTGTCCCGCCCAGTCCCCCAGCCATTTAGTCCCAGAGAAAATCACACAGAGAGTCTACATTAGGTTATAAACTGATTGGCCCATTAGCTCAGGCTTCTTGCTAACTCTTACAACTTATATTAACCCATTATTCTTATCCATGTTAGCCACATGACTCAGTACCTTTCTCAGCGAGGCAGGTCACATCTTGCTTCTTCGATGGTCTGGGCAGGAGTGGGGAAAGAGCTTCCTTTTTCCCAGAATACTCCTGTTCTCATCACCTCACCTCTACTTCCTGTCTGATTGACCCGCCTATACTTCCTGCCTGGCCAATCAGCATTTATTTAAAACATGATTGACAGAATACAGACAATTCTCCCGCATCACCAAAGAGGGTAACTTGAGAGAGAAAACCCGCCTAGAATACAGATGACACCATACCATGAGTTGGAGAACTGAATGGAACCAAGCCAGTTCACTTCCATTGCATCTGTTTCCTGGGCACCATAAGTGAACCACTGTGTTCCACCATGCCTCCCTTCCATGACGGAATGAACTCGTTGTAGCTATAAACCTAAAGACATCCTCCCTCCCTTTGGTTGTTTTACTAGATGTTTAGTGACAGATGTGTCACAGGTATTCAGGGCAGCCATCCAAGGTGACCTAGGAGGCCGTCTGGCTTGGCTTGACATCAGACTCTGCCCTGATTTGACGGCTTACTCTGTTCTCTCCAGTACAAACTATTCTTTAAAAGTGCCAAATGAGAAGAATTTGGACCCCACCTCCTACTCTTCCTTCCATCTCTCTGCCTTCATCTACATCCCAGGGGGCATCCTACTTGGTTTTTTCCCCTTTATTAGAATATATTTGCATATGCTAATATATTAATATGTAATGGAAGTTATTATTTGGGTTTCATTTAGACATTTTTAAAGGTTGAGGATGTAGCTTAGTGATAGAGCATCTGTTTAGCATGTGCAGAGCTATAGGTTTGATTTCCAGAATTGTTGAGAGAAAGAAAGGAAGGAGGGAAGGAAGGAAAGAGGGGAGAAGAGAAGAAAGGAAGGAAAGAAGGAAAGAATGGAGAGAGAGGAAGGAAGGAAGGAAGGAAGGAAGGAAGGAAGGGAGGGAGGGAGGGAGGGAGGGAGGGAGGGAGGGAGGAAGAAGGAAGGGAACAAGGGAAGGAGGGAGGAAGGAAAGGAATTTTTTTCAACTCTTCAAGTATGTATATAGTGAACTTCAAGCATAAGCACACCTTTAGCCTCTCTTGTCCCCCTCATTGCTGCTACTCCCCACATTCATAAAAACAGTGCCCTTCTACATTCATGGTTTTGCTTAAATCTAAATTCTATCTGTGAGAGAAAAGGTATGGTGTGTTCTGTTTAGTATGATATCCTGATTGTGCTCTTCTTTGTGTCCAAGTGGTGTGTATCTATAAGTTATTCTCTTCATGCTTGCATACCTGTCGGAAGGACAGGTATGCAGGCTGGTTCCTTGCTGGGTTATGAACAGCAAGGAGCATCACTTTGAAAAACAGCAATCTCTTTGGTGGCCTTCTCATCTCTGTTTGTTATGTCCCTCATGACCTCAGTGTTGCCTTAACGAAAATGGCTTTATTTCCCAACTCAATAGCCATCAACATGCAGATAGATGCTAACTTATCCTAAAGCCATAGGACCTACAGACCTCTCCCTGAAGGAAGAATTCTGCTTCACAGTTTGGAGGAGTGAGGAACTGAATCATTTGGACAGCTCAGTAGCTGATCTTCATCTACATTCCTTATATCCTTCAGTGGCAGAAACACAATCCCAGCAGCTCCAGGAGACCCCACTTACTCCACGGAAAACAAGGCACCTGCATCTTGGGTGGAGAGGGCACAGGTATCAGATGTTAAACTGGTCATTTTCAATTTTTGGTGTGTGTATGGGGGATTCACATATGTGTGCAGTTTTGTGTGTGTACATGTGTATGTGGAGGCCAGGGGACAACCACAGATGTTGTTTCTCCAGATGCTGACCACCATTTTTTACTGTTGTTAGGACAGTCTCTCATTGGCCTGGAATTTGCCAACTAATTTAGATTGGCTTGGCCACCAAGTCCCAGGGAGCTGCCTGTCTCCAACTCCCCACACTGGGATTACAAGCACACACACACACACACACACACACACACACACACACACACACACACCACAGCCATCTTTTAAAATGTGGGTTCTGGGGTTCAAAGCTAGCACCTGACCAACTGACCCATATCCTCAGACATGAACTGGTCCTGTTTCCTCATCCCATATCTCCACTGCCATCATACAGGCTCCATTTCTCTTCTGTTGACTTGGCCATCATCCTTGACAGATCCTGATAACATTCACTCACCCTCAAGCAATGTCACCATGGAGCCAGTCATTCAGTTGCTCCCAAACTCTTCTCTCCAAGGAGCTCGCCTGCTTCCCCTTCGATGGCTCTTTCCATGACCCACTGAAGCACACTTGCTTGATGAGCCCTGAAATGTGAGGAGAGTTCTCAGTTAGTGTCTAAACAGTTTGTTACCCCATAAACACGGCAAAGGAAAGCTGATGGAGGTATAGGGGCAGTGAGATCATCTCTCCTTTTAGTTTGGGAAATACCCTTAACAAATGATAGGCAATTTTCCCCTCTGTGAATGCTCAGGAAGGGAAAGTAACATGGTGAGTCAGTTCAGGAGAACTTAGAGTGAAAACTGCCCTGAAAGAAGGGGCGACCTTTGGGTCTGGAGGCCTTCAGTGGCTTTCTTCATTACAAATTCCATGGAAGTACAAAATCTGACCTGCATGGAGGGGCAAATGGACCTACACGAAGCCATTTTTTCTTTCCTCAGGTTGCTGAGTGCTTGTGCATGGTGTGAATTGTGGGGTTCATCATAGTGGGAGCCTTTCTCTTCCCTTCCCATGCCTCATCTACTTTATGGTGTGAATTGTGGGGCTCATCATAGTGGGAGCCCCTCTTCCCTTCCCATGCCTCATCCACTTTATGGTGTGAATTGTAGGGTTCATCATAGTGGGAGCCCCTCTTCCCTTCCCATGCCTCATCTGCTTTTGGACACTTTGTCTGTTGAGTCCTACAGATGATGTGAGTCCTCTGAAATGCAGAGCCAGCCAGATACTCATGGGCTCCTGCAAGTGCATTAGTCTCATATGGAAACCTGAGGGCACTCTGTGGCACCAGAAAGTTCTGCCATTCTTGAGCTTCCAAAATGCAGTAAGACAAGTACTACAGTTCACACCTGGAAGTCCAGCACTTGGAAGGTTGAAGCAGGAGGATTGTGAATTCAAGGCCAGCCTGGAATAAGTAGCAAGACACTATCAAAAAATAAAAAATAAGGAATGAAAGAAGGAAGGAACAAAAAAAAGGAAAAAAAAAAAGAAAAGTGAGGCCTGGGATGTAGACTAGTGGTAGAGCATTTGCTTAGTATGCATAAGGTCTAAAGTTCAATCCTCAGTACTGAGAAAGGAAGCCAGCAAACAGCACGTATCTTCCTCATCCCCATATCCTCCTGTGCATCTGTCTTGTCAGTTTTTCCAACCCTAAGAAAAGAGGAAGCCTGCACTATCTGAGCATCCTTTCCTCCATCCTCGTCACGTCACTGACACCTAAGGCCTGATCTTTCATCACAGCTGAGGCAATACCGGTGTGAAGTGATGTGTCCAACACAAAGCCTCCTGCTTCCTCCACTCTGTGACTTGGTTGTCCTCCCTCCTCAGATGGAGCACCATGGCATCTCCTAGGGTAACACGTCATCCGTGGCAACTCCTCCAGCTGGGCTCTTCTACCCTCACATGGTTCCACATTTTCACGACGCTGAGGCATTCAGGCACTCTCTTTCCCAGTTTATATAGTCGTTAGCTTGACAATCCTCCCTAACCAGCCCCAAATCCTCCAATCCTTCATCTCAGCTACCTACCTACCTACTCATGCTCCCAACTCCCTTGTTCTTCTGTCAACACCCACCTAAACTCGTGTTTAAGTCGCTAACAAGCACTGTAGGAACACATGCACACAGTAAAGCCTGTCGCTACAAAGGCGTAGTCTCCCATATCAGCTTCTCTCCAGCCTGTTTGGGAATCATTTAAGAAAGGAAGTCAAGTGTAAATATGTTTTAGCTTCATTGTCAAACTCTATCAGGTCTTCTGGCTTCATTGAAATGTTGACAGCTTAAACCTGGGAGAACCTAATTCAGAGGTAAGACCTACCACTAAGGAACAACAAGAGTCTGTGCTAATAAAACCAGTACTGAGACACTGGGCTTCCATTGTTCTTTGTAGCTTGCTTGCCCATGGACAGCTCCAGAGGATCCTGGAACCAACTCCTTACCATCCTGCAGAGGAAACTAACAGCAGTGTCTCTCTAAGGCCCTATCACTGGTCATCATGTCCTGGCACAATGGCCTAAGTGAGGAAGGGATGTGCATGCCTGAAGAACAAGCATCCAAGAGCAAGGTGGCTCATACACCCACCTATTCTCTTCTCTAGAGCAGCCCAGGCATGGCACTACTCACCGTGGGCTGGGTTCCCCTTTTTAGTCATGGCACTTCATTGCAGCAATTTAGGGAGGAAAGAGTTTACCCAGCTTCCACTTCCACATTGCTTTTCATCCCTGAAGGAAGTCAGGACAGAAACTCAAACAGGGCAGGAGCTGATGCAGAGGCCATAGAGGGGAGCTGATTTCTGGTTTACTTCCCATGGCTTTCTCAGGCCACCTTCTTATAGAACCTGGGATCACAACTCAGGAAAGGCTGCACCCACCATGTGTAGCATGAGGGGCAGGCTAGTTGGGGTTTCTGCCCTGCCTATTTCCCACAGCCATTTTGCCCAAAGAGATCACACAGAGAGGTGTATATTAATGATAAACTGATTGGCCCATTAGCTCGGGCTTCTTATTAGCTCTTAGAACTCATATTAGCCCATTATTCTAATGGCTATTATAACTCATATTAGCCCATTATCCACATGGCTCGATACCTTTTTCAGAGAGGCAGGTCACATCCTGCTTCTTCCGTGGTCTGGGTAGGACTGGGGAGAAATGGACTTCCTCCTCCTTCCCAGCATTCTCCTGTTCTCATTGCCCTGCTTCTACTTCCTGTCTGGTTGACCCACCTATACTTCTTGCCTGGCCAATCAGCATTTATTTAAAACATGATTGACAGAATACAGACTATTCTCCTGCACTAACTGTGGGCTGGGTCATTGCCATTCCCCATTGATCACTAAATGAGAAAATGCCTTACATTTCCTGGAGGCATTTCCTCAACTGAGGCTCCTTCCTCTGATGACTCTAGCTTGTGTCAAGTTGACATACAAAGCCATGGAAATATCCACAGCGTTTATGCTTTATCTACACAGCTCTGCCCTGACTCCCGACCCCCACAGCCCGACTCCCTATGCTCCCTACTCAATGAAATGGTCTCTGTCAACACAGTTCATCACCATTTGGTGGAATGTCCCAGATCACACTGCTGGAGAAAAGAGGTGAGAGGTCCAGGTGTCCATGCCTTGTCCAACAAGTGCTAAAGCCGGCATGTTGATGGAGAGAGGTTGCAAGCAGGAGGTCAGGGCACAAGCCAAGAGCTTGAAGGCTGAAGAACCTGAACTCAGAGAATGGTGCTATCAATCGTTGACGTGAGTTGCAGGGTCAGTCACTTCCTGTCTCAGATTTTGTTTCCTCCTGTGTAGAGCAGTCTTGGGCAGAGAGAGTTAGTACACCTAGTAGATGTTCCAGGAACTAAGAGAGAAGGAATCTACATCTTCTTGTTCTAGCCGGGCAAACTGAGTCACAGCAGAATTAAGGTGCTTCCTCAAACTCACCGTCAGTCACTCAGCTAAGACCCAGACACATGCTCTTGACTGCCAAAGTCTGATCTGAGTCATTCTTGCTGCCCTTATCTTAGGTACAGTGTTCTAGGATAAAAAATATTATCAAAGCAAAAGGGCTGAGAAATCCTGGAAGTGTCAAGAAGACTCCTTCACCTTCTCCCACGTTCATATCTTCTTCTCTTATGTTTTGAGGCACTGGGGCCAGGTAACGCATAATGAACTGGGTGTAAACTAAAGTCTTCAAGACAGATGACCGCTTACAGCAGCACTTCCCTCTGAGGGCTAATATCACGGCACCACACAAACCAACAGTAGGGAGACACCCCTGTCCCTTCCGATTAACACCATTCCCTGGACTTTTAAGGACACAGAACTTCTTCAACTGCTGTGGCTGGAAACGCCATCACAGGCCATGGTCTCGGTAATCCTACAGCCCTGTGAGGTTGTACGTGCAAAGCAGTGCAGGGACCTGACTCTTGGGGCATGCAATGTCCCCTTAGGAGAGCTCCCCCTCTCATTAGCACCACCCCCTAACGGTGGAAGGCAGAGGCCCAGGTCAGCACAGAAAGGGTTCTGTCTGCCCTGTGGATCATGGTCCAGGCTTCAGAGTCTCATCTGAGCATCTGAGTCTCTTGTTCTGAGCTGTCACTCCCTGGCTTGAATACAGATGAGTTCAGCTAACACACAGCAGCTGTTACAGAGCAGGCTAGCTGGAACCTGTTGTCTGCGGGGAGCGGGGAGGAGAATCCCTCCACCTAGGCGATCTTAGCTGGGGTTCCCCCACACTAAAACACACATATGACATCATCAATAGGGGCACACGGTAAGTTCCACTTCTGAGAATTTTAAAAATATGAACTCATTGAATATGTACATGAATGTGTTTACCTACATGGTCTTTCGTTTTTATCATTCTTTTGTATATGAAAAATATAAGACACAAGGAGATTAAGAAAATGGGAAAAATTTTTCTCAAGTCAAATGATTAGAGGGTGGGTTTAAACATGAACACACCACGCTTGTATCTGTCAGCATTTGCTTTGTAACAAGCAATTGGAAAACATAATGACTCCAAACAATTGTGTTCTATTTCTCATAGTAATGAGTTGACAGGTGTGTCCCTCTGGGTTGGGCCAGCTCAGCTGTCTCTATAGTCAGGTGGTGGCTATGCCACAAGCAGCTGCTCCAGGATGGCCTCTTCTACACGTCAAGTGGGGATTCTGGGTCAGCAGGAGGTGGGTATGAAAATAAGTTTTGCCTGTATGTTCTTCATCATCTATGAATGTATTTGCATAGAGGTAGTCAGTGGGATCTCGGATGAAAAAAACAGGGACAAACCAGTGAGCATGTACCTTCCAAACTTTTGCCAGTGCCGTGCTGTGGCTCGGGTGTGGATCAACATGTCCACCAGGGGTTCGTGTGTTGAAATTTAACCCCCATTGTAAAGTATTGAAGAAGCTAGAGGTGTAATCCAGCTGTAGTGTTTCAGACTGAAGCCTCTGGGAGAGGATCAGAGTTAACACAGCCGTAGAGAGCAGCCCCGCTTATTAGTCAGGGTCCTCTAGGGCTGTGGTTCTCGCCCTTCCTAATATTGGGACCCTTTAATACAGTTCCTCATGTTGTGGTGACCCTGAACCATAAAACAATTTCATTGCTACTTCCTAATTGCAATTTTGCTACTGCTATGAATCATAATGCAATGTCTGATTGCAGGATATGTGACATGTGACCTCTGTAAAAGGATCATTTGACCCCCCCACACACACACACACAAAGGGGTCACAACCCACGGCTTGGGAACCACTGCTCTAAAGGAGCAGACCTGACAGGATGAATATACACGCATTAAAGCGGGTATTATCAGAGTGGCTTATAGGCCGCAGTCCAGGTACTCCAACAATGGCCATTTGACAGTGGGAAGGCCAAGAGTTCAGCACGTATTTGGTCCACAAAGCTTAGATGACTCAACAGTTCCAATACGGGGCTGGAGTCCTGGAGGCTTCCTAGAGAGCTGCTGGTCTTTAGTCTACAGTGGGGTCCCAAAGAAGCAGATTTTCATACCAGTGAAAGAATGTCTCAGCAGCAGGACAGATGAACTTGCCAGTGAGAGTCAGGGAAGCTGGCAAAAAGCAAAAGCTTCATTCTCCCACGTGCTTCTCTGTGGGCTGCCTCCAGAAGGTGTGGGCTTGTTTCAGAGTGGGTCTCCTGATTTTGAATAGTCCAGCCAAGAAAATCCCATGAGTTTTAGCTGATTGCAGGTGTAGTCGAGTTGACAACAAGGATAAGCCACCACACTCACTACTAAATGCTGATCTGGACCAAGAGACAGAGGCCAGGAGAGGCTACTTGCATCCCCTCCCCCTTTCACCCTCCATGGGATTCTCTGGTCCTCTTTTGGATTCTAACATCCAGAAGGCCAACATGAGGTTTGACCCTCAAACATCCAGAGCAACAATCTAAATAAATGTCTTTTCTTTGTGAAGCTGCCAAGGCAGTTATATCATTTTACTAACACAGTCCTATTTTCCCACGGTCCAAAGCAAGTCACGAGACCAGCCCAGAGTCGGTGTGCAGACAGATTACCCAAGGAATAATTAGGAGCTGTTTTCCCAATCTTCAGTTTTCTTAGCTCATAGGCTTCTAAGAGTTTTAACCCAGTTTGGATTCATGCCCAGTGGATCCCTGGGCATGAATAATGTAGAGGAAACTCTTATAGTCAAGAGAGACTAAATACTCCTTATCCATGCCCTGGACCATACTCATCCCTGTCCTCCTTCCGATCCTCTGTCCAATCAGAAGCCTCAGCACCACCATTGTGCCAAGATCTGGCTGAGCATCCATGGATGGAAACAAAAGTGCATTGTGGGATTTGTGGCAGAATAGCTCGCTTATCTGGACCTCTGTGATTTTTATTCGGTTCCGTAGGGCCATTCATTCAATAAATATTTACTCAGTTCCCACTGTCTACCGGGCAATGCCCTGGGAAACCAGACAGGATTATAAAATCAACACAGTCCTTGCTCCCCCGAAGCACCAAGCATAGCACAACTGCATGAGCAGATGGTAACCTAATAGTCTGTGTAGTTAGTGTGTAATTACAGACTGATATAAATGCCTTGGAGGACAAGAGCCCAGTTCCCTGAGTGTCCCCTACTCTCCCGATGGGAGTCATGAGGAGAGGAGACTCTCCCTCAACCAGAGGACAGTTGAAAGGAAGTGAGAAGACAAGAGAAGAAGGCATTGAACCCTGGAATAGACAGCACTCCACAGATGGCTTGCATTTCTGCATGGCTGGAAGCAGATGCTCAGCCTGCCTCTGTCCTGGGCTACCTGCTCAGGGATCTCCGTATAACAGAGAGTCGCAGAAGACGGAAACAAAGCCCCTCTCTGGAGCAACTGATACGCATGCTCACTGCCAAGCACAAAAGTTTCAGCTCCCCTCCGCTTAGGCCGGGAATGTTCTCTGTCCTGGATCTGGAGTTTGGAAAAACCGATCCACAGGTGAGAGTGGAAGTCATCTCCCAAACTTTTTCTCCCCATGCGTTACTGGGGATCGGATTCAGGGCCTGTGCATACTTGGCAAGTGCTACCACTGAATTACAACTCTAGACCTTGAACTCTGTTTCTCTTGTGGTATGTAGGTGTGTGTGCGTGTGTGCGTGTGTGCGTGCGTGCGTGCGTGCGTGTGTGTGTGTGTGTGTGTGTGTGGTGTATCCAGGTTTACATCAGGTTTCTTTCTCAATCACTCTCCCCCTTATTTTTTGAGATCAGGTCTCTCTTTGGTGATGCAGTTCACCCAAATATCCAGGCCAGCTGGCCAGTCCCAGGGTCTTCCTGTCTCCACTTCCCTGGGCTAAAATTTACAGCCATTGGACGCCATGGCCAGCTCTTTGTGTGGGTGCTAAGATCAGAGCAGGTCGTCATGTTTGCCCAGCAAGCCTTTACCAACAGAACAGTCTCCCCAGCCCTGAACTCTGCATTTCTGTGAATAATGAATTATCTTTTCTCTCTGAGCCAGACGTCCCGTCTTCTGCAGCTAACAGGTTAGCTGCAGAGAAGATAAAACCGGGATCTTCTGTAGTTCCCTGAAGAACTCTCCTCCCCCACCCCAAAAAGTGGCTTACAAACAGAAGCCTGAAGGATGAGCAGAGGGTGATAAGGTGCTGGTCAGTCATGTGAAGCAGGGAGACTCCATCCTGGAGCCATGAGAGGAAATTGAGGGTGCACTGGGCTTGAAATCCATCGAAGAAATCGAGTGCCCACCGATCACCACCTTATTTGCCCTCCAGAATCTTTTCTGCCTTGACAACCCCTGTATAATAGGTTGAAGCCCAGGTTGGCATAGCAACTGATAATCTGGCTTTCTTCAAGGTACTTTTATTTTTCCCTTCTCTAGACTGACAAGCTTGTCCTGAGCATTTGGATGATCACAGGGTCCTACGTGTGGGGAAGCAGCTTAGAGGGCCAACTTCTGACTGGTGAGGGGTAGACATGGACAAAATTTATTTAGGGAGGACCAAGGCCCTCAAACTATTTGCTCTGCCATAAGTAATTGTTGGCAAAACCACTTTCCTTTCCTTCATGAACTGTGTCATGAGAGATATCACCGTCGTGGCTGTTAGCCAGTGTGTGTGACATACACTGCACATGGGTACACACAGCACAGAGTCAGAAGAACTGGGTTCGAATCCTGTCTCACTGACTAGCCCTATGATCACAGACAAACCAAAGACTTCCCTACCAGAAAACAGAGCCGACATCATAAGACTGTCATGAGGTTAATATTCAGGAGGATGCTTATATGTTTTTCTTTGGGTTCACCTTCTTATTTAGCTTCTCTAGGATCATGAATTATAGGCTCAATGTCCTTCATTTATGGCTAGAAACCAAATATGAGTGAGTACATCCCATGTTCCTCTTTTTGGGTCTGGCTTACCTCACTCAGAATAGTGTTTTCTATTTCTGTCCATTTGCATGCAAAATTCAAGAAGTCATTGTTTTTTACTGCTGAGTAGTACTCTAATATGTATATATTCCATACTTTCTTCATCCATTCTTCCATTAAATATTAACCTTCATCAGGCAATGAAAGGAGACAGAGACAGAGACCCACATTGGAGCACCGGACTGAAATCTCAAGGTCCAAATCAGGAGCAGAAGGAGAGAGAGCACGAGCAAGAAACTCAGGACCGCGAGGGGTGCACCCACACACTGAGACATTGGGGATGTTCTATCAGGAACTCACCAAGGCCAGCTGGCCTGGGTCTGAAAAAGCATGGGATAAAACCGGACTTGCTGAACATAGCGGACAATGAGGACTACTGAGAACTCAAGAACAATGGCAATGGGTTTTTGATCCTACTGCACGTACTGGCTTTGTGGGAGCCTCGGCAGTTTGGATGCTCACCTTACTATACCTGGATGGAGGTGGGTGGTCCTTGGACTTCCCACATGGCAGGGAACCCTGGTTGCTCTTCGGGCTGACGAGGGAGGGCGACTTGATTGGGGGAGGGGGAGGGAAATGGGAGGCAGTGGCAGGGAGGAGGCAGAAATCTTTAATAAAGAAAGAAGAAAGAAAGAAAGAAAGAAAGAAAGAAAGAAAGGAAGGAAGGAAGGAAGGAAGGAAGGAAGGAAGGAAGGAAGGAAGGAAGGAAGAAAAAAGACTGTCATGAGGATTAGATGCAGTGTAGACGAAAAATTCAGAACACGCCCTGCATGGCAGTGCACAGTTGTTATATTCCTGGCAGTCTGGCAGCAGAGGAATTTTGAACTCAAGGCCAGCTTAGATTAGACAATGAGTTCAAAGCCAGTCTGGGCTACAGAGGGAGAACCTGTCTCCCACAAACAATCAAATAAAAACAATGAATGAGTTGAAGCAAGTGTTTAGAGCAGTGTGACACATTGCACTCAATAAATGTTAGCAATTGTTTTTGTACTTGTTTGAAATGTGCTTCCTCACAAGCTCTGTCATTCAAAACGTTCAAGTATGTCGTTATCATGGAGCAGATATCAGGCTGGAAATTAGGTATCTGCAGTTTCTGTACCATTTTCAAAGAAGCTCCTTCTTGAGACTTGCTAGAATCACTGCAAAATCTGCCGAGAAACCCTCGCTCTCAGTGCAATTTACTGAAGGCATATTTGACAAGAGATGGTCTCTGAGAAAGTTTGGGAAATACCATCCCAGGCTCTACTCTAAATGCGGTCCCCAAGTCAACAGCACTAACCTCACATGGGAGGTTGGTAAGAAGTAGAGAATCTCAGTTCCACCCCAGATATGCTGATGTTTAACTCAGTCCAGCCGGTCACGGCATAAAAGGCATTAATTAGCCAGACACGTTGGACCAGGTCAATGGCTCTCTAACCCAGGTGCACTATGGGTCTCTACTCTGGACACCTCGTATCTCCACCCTAGGTACACATGGGTGCACAACCTTGACACACTGTACTGAATCTCCACCCTAGATACATGTAGGACTGCAGTTTGGGTACACAGTTGATCTCCATAATTCTGGGTGCGTGGTTAGTTTCCACGCTGAGAGCATGTGAGCCTACACTCGGGGTGGGTGCTGAGTCTCCCCTCCATCCTGAGGCCTTACAGACTGATTCTGGGGAAAGGCTTGTGCATCAGTGGCTGCCAAGGCTCTCAGGGGGACTCTGTCATGCAGCCAGAACTAAGAACCACTGACCCAGAACAACAACAGTTTTCCATCTTTGATGTGTGCGTAGCCTCTGAAAGGCCCAGAGACACCCATGTTCAGACTTGATAAAAAGAAGATGGGCCTGACCGTGGCCATCTTATGAAGATTCCGGGAAGCTCTGAGAGTGACCAATGCGTGAGACCTGCCGATGGGGGTTTATAGCACCAAGATGAGTTCTAGGGACACCTTCCCTACAGGTCACCCCTCTTCCTAATCACTCCTTCATCGATGCTACTTGGTGGGTACCACACCTCTTCAAGCTCAAGGAGTGAAAAGACCTCAGAGCTAGATGAAGCAAGGACATCCTCAGAAACAGTAAATAGGGGCTTGCTTATCAAATCCTCCAGTCTCTCCCCACAACTTCTCTCTCTCTCTCTCCATCCCAAGCCAGTTTTGGTTCATTGTTCAATCTTAAATCATTGCTAACATTTTCCAAAATAGGCACTGCATAAAAATGCTGGATTTCTGGATCTTGTGGAAGACCGGGAAAATAGCAACCATACCCTGCCTGGCAGCCATGGCCTAGAGCTGCCCCTTACAATGGCGTGAGCTCAGCAGTTTGCAACCTTCTCTGCCTGACTCTCATGGCTTGTTGCTGTGATTCTCTGTGAGCATTAGAAGTCTGCAGCCTCCTGGTGGGGTCTACCTGTTCATCTTGTGAATGAAACACAGCCTCCTGAGGGGGTCTACCTGTTCATCTTGTGAATGAAACAAGCAAGTCCAGACATCCAGTGGCAACTGTATGTTTAGTCCCTGGATTATGGCCCAATTAGATTTAAAGCCAAAATTTTGGGTTATTCCTGCTTGGAGGAAGCTGGGGAGTTAGCCTTACCCTTTTTGGGGGTTAGCCTTACCCTTGTTGAGATAGCCCCCCTTCTTCACAAGACACCAAGGATACAGATCTTCCTCGTTCTCACTTTGAATCCTGGCAAATCCATGGGAAGTACAGGTGGTCTCTGCTCTTGGCCTTGGGGCTGTCACCTAGCCAGACATAAGGAAACAGCAAACCTACCTCAACAAACTTGTCCGTACTATGGGGATAACAGTGCATGGTCTACAGGCTCCCTTTGAGGGTTAAATCCAGTCTGTAAAACATTCTGGCAGATAAGGCAGACGAAAGGCTCTCTTGGCAGAGTGCTTGCCTGAGAGTGTTGCCTCTGTCCACCTTCCAAAGAGTCCTTATTCAGCTCCCTACAGTCCTGGAGGGATCGGCAGCAAAGTGTGTTCAGAGAGTCACCTATTGGGTGAGTGACATTAGATAAAAGGTTGACACTTGTGGAGCCTAGGATTTCCGCCCTGTAAATCAGAGATCATGGCAGCGGTTACTCCTTTGGGTGTCAGGAAGTTTAAATGAGATAATGTATGTACAACCTGCTTGCCTCCCCAGAGCTGGGCTCCATTGTGGTGATGGATTACCTCTGGGGTTTGGCTCCTCGAAGCATCATTGCCACCTGGTGGTAGAAGAGAGTAACTCCAGCTTCCACGGGGCACGAGAGGAAGCAAGGCAAAGGAAGACCAGAGGGCGGTGGGTGGAAAGGTCTGAATCCGCAGGGGTAAACAGATCCAGAAGGCAATGGAGGAAAACTGCCCTAATGAGAAGAGTCCCAGAGGACCTTTCCTTACAGGTCTCTCTTCCTAATTCCCCCTTCTTCACTGCTACTTGGCTGGTACCACACATCTTAAAGTAAGAGGTCCTCAGAGTCGATTGGCACAAAAGGCATCTTTAAAGATATTAAACGGCTTACACAGTGAACGTGGGTCCTGTTGTTCCTTGACCATTCTGCCATTACTTTCCATTCCCAAAGACAATTCTGGCTTTTCATCTTGTTCCAGAATTCTCCACTTGACATTGGCCAGCTGGCCTCCGAACCTCTTGGCTCACGGATTTGGATCGTAATTGTCTCCATCAGTTCAGGTTGCTTTAACAGAACACCACGGAGCAGGTGGCTTGAACAGCAACATGCATTTGTCACAATTCAGGAAGCTGGAAGTCCAAGAGCAGGCGCCAGCATTCTTAGCGTTGGTGAGGACTCTTTCTACTTATGTCATTGCAGGTCTTTTGTGGGTGAAAAGAGAGAGGGAAACAGAGAAAGAGAGAGAGAGAGAGATACACACAGAGGAGAGAGAGATACACACAGAGGAGGGGGGAGAGAGACTATTAAGTACCAGGTACCATTCTAAGGTTAAGAGAACTGCCTGAGAACAAAATTAGACAACCAACTATGCCCTCTGGACGTTAACTCCAATGTAGGAAGATAGACAACAATTACCACAAGTAATCACAATACAAAACACACTGATAAGAGAAAAAGCTATTCAAGAGAAAGAGGTGACATTCGAATTCAGACAGAAAGTGTCAAAGAATGCAACTGAATGAGTGTGTTTTGGGGGAGGAACATTTCAAGTGAAGAAATAGTAAGTGAAGCTTGGAGGTGGGACCACGACATGCTACAGGGGTGACAAAGAAGTTATCGTGGCTGAGTGGACAAGTTGGGGGAATAGTGGAAGATATGAGGTGGCTAAAAAGTGGCAGCGAGTGATACAGAGGGAAGAGATAGAAATTACACATTGCGGGGTCATTCTGGCTGCTGTGTGGAGATTAGACTGTGGGGATAAGGAATGAGGGAGGACAGGAGCAAGGAATCCATCTGGGAAGCAGGAGATGTTGGTCACTTGGACCAAGGGGATTGAAGTGAAGCTTAGGAGTGGTGGGCATGAGAGTGTGACTGTCTAAGTCTTCCAGGAGCATTGACACCTCACCCACAGTACTTCCCACTGGCCCAACTAAGAGTATAAAAGGGAATTTTATTACATACACCCAGAATATGTAATATTATATATGTGTGTGTATATATCATATACTGTACATAATGTGTGTATTATATATTCACTTATATTACATATTCCCAGAAGCCACTCAAGGAGATATCCCTGCAAGGACCGTTTCTGGCTGACATTGAAGAAAGGCTGTGTCTCATGTGGGTATTGTAGCCCAGAACTTAACCAATGGCACCCTTTCTTCCACTACTCCACTGCTAAACATTCAGCCCTTAGAGGACACCAGGCCTGCCCAGACTGGCCTCCTGGCTGTATTCACCTGCAGCTTTAGGGAGACTGGAGACAGAAGGTTTGTCAGAAATCAAGATTCACTTTGACTACCTCAGCAGAAGATGTTTGCGGAGTGGCTGGGCTTGCAGTTCTGAGTCTGGATCAGTCTGGCCACAAAAGCTTCTTCCAGTCCACAGTCATCAGCAACCATGAAATCGATAGACAGCCCAGGCCAGACACAAGAAATACAAGAACAGTCATATCCACAGACCCAATTACACCATCATGTGGTTTGGGAGTTCACTGGGGTGGGCGCTACATTCCTAAAGACGTCTGCATCCCATAGGCACAGATAGAGATGCTAATGCGGTCCTCAGTCCTTGGCTCCTCTCTCTCTCCCTCCCTCCCTCTCTCCCTCTCTCTCTCTCTCTCTCTCTCTCTCTCTCTCTCTCTCTCTCTCTCCCCCCCCGTGTGTGTGTGTGTGTGTGTGTGTGTGTGTGTGTGTGTGTTATGCACACATGTTCAGTTTATTTCTCCTGCTTTTAAAAATAGCACTGGCAAGCATCTACAGTGATAATGATGTCTGAGAGAGTTAGCCAAGGAGTGGGAAAAGAGTCTGTGCAAGAAAAAAAAACCCACAATGGGGACAAAAGTTCAAGGAAGAATCTTAACTTATCATTAAGAGGCAACAACAGAAAGGATGTAATTGCTTGTTTGTCATATCAAAACAGAATGCTCACTTGCAAAATGGGAAAGAAATCAACCCATATGTTTAAATTTGTCTGTGTAAAATAATTTAATGGAATAAAAACCTCTTACAGAAATGTACAAAACAATATGCAAATAGGTAAATACATTCATTCATAAAAATTACATTTTAAATGAATATTTATTGGTACCAAATTTATTCATTATATTATTAAGGAAAATGAAATAAAGCAACATGGAGCTTGCGGTTTTGATATTCTTGTCAATTAAATATCCTGGAAAAGCCCTTCCTACAAAACATAGAAAACAGTTTGGATAATAAGCTGGTACACAAATTGCGGATCTCCAAGATGCCACAACGAGAAGTGGGGGCCGAGGAAACAGAGGGAAACAGCAGGTTGATGGATACTTGAAACTCACAACTCCAAAAAGGCTTTACAATTTTACAGATGTCAGAGACAAAGACCCAAGTCTGTAGTGGGGGAATGACACAGGGTCAGGCTTCACAAACGATGCGCACATTTTAAGGGAGAAAAACTAAAATATGCAAAAGGGGAACAAAGATAAGAAAAAGGGGCCAAAGCGAAAATTAAGAGATATAATCTTTTAGAACTACAGACACTTTGTCTCCACTCACCCAATGGGTAAACAGTTGACTTGCAATGTGACTACAGATTCCATAGAGTGTCTCATAACTAGACTTCCAGTCCTGTGTAAATATTCTGACTTCAAATGTCCTATTCTCATTTTCTACTGCTGTAATTAAAAAAAAATTAAAACCATAAACCTGACAAAAGCAACCTAGAGAGGAAGGACTTGTGTGACTCTCGGTTACAGGAAGTCAAGGCAGGAACCAGAAGCACTAGGCACACCACCTCCATGGTCAAGAACAGAGAGCAGCGGTTTGATTATTCCTGTGCTCTGCTTACATTCTCCTTTCCTGTGCAGTCCAGGACCTACCTTTAGGCTGGGTTTTCCCACATCAATTAATGAGATCCAGATAATCCCCAATGGGCCAAATTAATCTAGACAGTCCCTCGGCAAGACTCTGCACAGATGGCCCTGGGTCGTGTCGTTAACCAGCAGAAGCAGCCATCACATGGGCATCACATGGGGAGATGCCTATCTGACAAGATGTAAGAGCTCCAGTCTGCACTTTGTAAGGAACCGGAAGGGTGTGACGGGCTCCAAAGTCAGGGTCCAGCCTGTGTGACATCATCACATCTCATCTAAGTCTGAGGTCAAAGGTCCATGGCACTGAAATAATGCAAAATTGAGCCCTGAAGATGCAAGAGACATCAGAGAGTTGTCAGACCTCAGAACAGCCGTGGTCCTGGGGGGCTTGGGCACTCCTAATCTAGGGTTGGTAACCTCTAGATTTGGGCTGGACTATCTGCTGTCTAAGCCGTTCGTTAACCTTCAGGACATTTTCTGGACCTTGGTCATTACTGTCTTATTAGCATATCATTAATTTCAGTGTTACTCAGCAGTCACAGACAGCTCTGTAACAGACAAATTTCCCGACTATAGAAAACTGAATTGTCTCAAAACCTGGATCAGTGATAACAGAGCAAGACGCATGCTTGTGTAAGAAGTGCAATGACATAAAGAAGGGAAGAAAAGAATTGTTTTTAAATTCCAGGTAAGTGCCTAGCTATTAAGATGTTTAGAAAAAAAGAAGATTAGAGTTTGCTTTGGATTGGGAGTAAAATATAAACTCCATGGAAGTGGGCACAGGTAACCTAAGAGGGTGACAGGAATATACTAAAATTAGCCTATTTCAGTGCTTTAAGCAACTTTGGGAAGTTACTAAAAGCAGGTGAATTGCGTGTAGGATATGTAAGTTACCGAGGGTGTGGGGAACAGTCCTAGTTCGCGAATGCAGAAACAGTGGTCAACCAGGCATCATTTAGAGAGTCACTGGATTAACCAATCAGCAATGAGGAAACTGACAGGACTTTGTCTCCTGGTGTCAGCTGCATGCGACAGTTTCCCTTTCCACTCTAGAAAATGCTGGGCATGTATAGCAAAGATGCTGTCCAAAGCCCACATGTAGTTTGAATAATTATGTAGTTTTATTTTACAATAAGCTAAGCTCTGGCACAGTTGACTCCACCCACACACACAACATTATCTTTGGCTATTTAAAAAATTACTTTCTTGTTGTTAAGATAGATAGATAGATAGATAGATAGATAGATAGATAGATAGATGATAGATAGATAGACAGAAAGACAGACACTAAAGCAGGTAAATGGTACAGTCAGCCCCCGACAAGCTCCCTCCCAGTTCTAACAATTATTAACACACAGGATGTCTCATCTGCATCTTTCTCACATCCCTGCATCACTTGCAAGGGCACCTCATATGTCAGATTTGGGATTTCTTTTCAGATCTGAGATACTCGTGTGCCTTAAAAAGTGGACTTGATTCCTTTAATGTAGCTATGTGTTCAAATTCCTGATTCTATCGCAAATGTCAAAAACCTGAGTTCGTGTATCTGAATTGAAGGTTCCATTGAAAGCCTCCCAGGCAGCTTTCTGACCTAATGTCTCTCCTGCCCATTTCTTTCTCTTCCCCCCCCCCTTGTGATTTCTTTGCTAAAAAAGCCAAGTCACCTGCCTGTGAAGTTCTTAACAGGCTAGACTTTACAGCACTCTTTCTGCTAACAAAGATAATGAAAACAGCCGAAGTCATCCATCAAAAGAAAGTCTGGCAAATAAATGAGGATATAACCAGGTAATAGAATCCATAAAGGTGTTCTGATTATTTACATCCACCAAGAAGTGGCAACCCAGACACACAGCACCAAATATATATACTTCCTGCCGTGTTCTATTCTAGGTGCCTGAGATGCAGCAGTTGACAAAGCAATACCTCCTCCTGGCCCTCCTCGAGTCTGGATTTGAAGGAAGGGCAACAGACACTAAGCACACGCACGATTAAAATGCAAAGGGTAGCCTGACAATACCCATGATGAAGGATGATACATGATGGGGAAGAAGTGCAGAGTCTGGGGAGGTGGAGAAAGGAAAGTTGCCAATTTGGATGAGATGGATACTTCCACCTCCTGACAGAAACTAGTTAAAGGGGAACTGTTTGTTTTAGCTCCCAGCTTCAAGAAGTTTAATGCATAGTCACTCGGCACATGGGCAGGACACGGTGGCAGCAAGAGCGCATGGTGAGGGGGATCGGTCACATTATGGAAAGCAGAAAGCAGAGTTTCGTGTCATGTGACTAATTTCTTTTTTTTTCTCACAATTTTTGAATGTTCTGGCCCTAACCTTCAAAATATGAGATGTGGGGATACTTCTAATCCAAATGGTAACAGGTGACCAAGGGCAAGATCCCACCATCAGAGACACCCCCAAGTGACCAACTTCCTCTGGCTAGGCCCCACATCTTAGTGTCCGTCATTTTATTGATTCATTTAAAAGTTAATCCATTCATCAGGTCAGAGCCCCCTTGCGGTAATTGTCTCTGGAAATGCAACCACAGGCACACGAAGAAGTTTGTTTGACTAACCTCTTGGACATCTCTCAATTCAGTCAAGTTGACAAGATGGTCAAAGAAGGTTCCAAGAACAAAATGACGTGAGAAAAAGATCTGACAGAAGTGGTGCTGCAGCAAGCAAGGCAGATAATAAAGAAAGCATCCAAGGCAGAAGGAAGAACCTGCGCAAAGACCCTGAAGTGAGAATGTGCCTGGTGTATTCAAGAAAGAGCAAGAGGAGCCAGTATGGCTGGAGGTCATGATGGGGACAGTGAGGTAGACATGGGCTACGTGGCGTCCAGGTCTAGACTAAACAGGGCACTGGAAGCCACCGACTTGCTCTGGGTGAGACAGAGCCATGAGAAACATCTGAGCTGAGCGGTGGAATGATCTAACATTACAGTGTGAATGAAACCGTTTGCGGGATTATTGCACGACTCCACCCTCTGTACAAAAACCTACCGTGAGAAAACAAGCTGGGGCCTTCATAACTTCCATGTCAGTGGCTCAGCTCTTGGAACCAGGTGCTAATGACAGGCCATCTTTCACTCAACAGACAGTGGACCACTACAAAAGATATCGGATCATCTCTACTGCAGCTTAACACCAAGGTATTGGCTGAGTGAAATTTAATAATAATTTTCAAATAAAAAACCCTCAAGCTTTTTAAAGTTAATAAAGTTTATTACTAATGTCAAGTAATAATGTCAAGATTAGAGTATAGGGAATGAGGGTCTTCTGGGGGACATATCTTAATGTTTGCAGTTAAAATAAAACTCTATTGGCCCTCTCCCCTACCCATTTGTTTATATATTGTCCAGGGCTTTGTGCTATAACAGCAGGGTTTGATCACTGTAATAGGGACCACGTGACCCCAAAGATCCTATTGTGGAGGAAGGGCAAGACTCTTAAATACGCTTTCTTTGTGGAAAAGTCACAATTGAACCCACGGCAGAGATACCCTGATAAGATCCACCTATTTCCAAATTGCCTGTCTAGTATCACCAGCTCTCTACCAACACTTGGACTCCTCTTACATGCAGAGCCCCACAACTTCATGAGACCTGTCGTAGGTCAGGTCCAGTGAGCCTGCCCTGCCTGGGACAGTGCCTGGCTAACCAGCTCTGTTTTCAATCCCAGCACTATGTTTGGAGTCCAGTTTGAGTCATTGTTTCATTTACGAGCACTCAACCCTGTGAAACTGTTGGGTCAGGGATACTGAGAAAGCCCTGGGACCTCTTAGTTAAAGTCCAGCAGATTCTGAATACAGACAACCATTGAGATCTCAGAAGCAGGAGACACGGAGAAACCATCCAAAGCCATCGTGCATATGTAATTTTCACAAGCTGCTGCTTTTGATGGGTAGGGAAGCTCCCTTCCCTCATCACAGATGGTCAGTCATCAGGCTGATGGAAAGAACGGTGGGATTGGCTGGACTTAGGACATGCCATTCGAAGGCAGGCCACCCCTTCAGGTTTGCAAGAAGCATCCACATTCCTGTCCCCGTGGTATCTAAAGCATTGCAACACTAATAAAGACTCAGAGCATTTTGGTCTCTGGCTTTCCCACGTTTAACCCAGGTACTGAACAACACAGTCACAGCGTTTCGTCGCTGCCTAAATAGGTCATTTTCTCTCCATTGCAGCTGCTGCTCCAAATCCTAAATTGAAAAGACCTTTGCTGCCAGTGCCCTGGCATCTCTTATCATCCTCACCCAATTGGGACGAAGCTGGTAAAGCTCCAACAGCTGTGGTATAGGAGGCAGGCATCCAGCTGGGTGCGACGTACCCCCAGCCTAGAGCTGAGACTGTTCAACCTTGAATTGATCATCTTTGTCGAGAGCCTTGCGCTAGGCATCCATTCTGGTCTCTTTAATTATTCATCCAGTAAAAAGACACATCCAATCTTTTTTTACTAAATAGGGCCGTGATTCCAGTTTGAAACACATTATTTTTCTTAATTATTCCTCTCCCTTCTGGCTCCTTCCACCAACCTATGTATTCGAGGTACTTTGTCTGAATGAGGAATAGAAAAACGCATTGAATTTCTCAACAGTTTTCTACTTTATGACAATATTAACAGAAGTAAAGCGAGTGAGGCAAAGAAAGACAAATGCCACACATCCTCATGGACACATCGAGGCTGGGAAATCGATCTCTCGAAAGTAGAAGAGAATAGTAGCCACAAAGGTCAGCAAAAGAAAGAGGGAGACAGAAAAGAGTGATTAATGGGCATGGGGGAGCATGGGGAGGAATAACTTCTGATGTTTTATGGCACAGTAAGGGTAACTATGATTGCCAGCAATTGGGAATATATTTCAAAAGAGCTGGTAGAAAAGTTGTTCAGTATTACAAACACAACGAAGTGATAAATGTCTGAGGAGCTAGGTATGCCGGTTCACCAGATCTGATCATCACACGTTGTATTTGTGTGCCAGAATGCTGCAGTGCACCCCATAAATATTGCAATTAAAAATGAAATAATAATAGGGCTGGGAATTTTACTGAGTGGCAGAGCAATTACCGCATGTGTGAGGCCCGGAGTTCAATCGTCAGCCCCAGAAAAGAAAAGTAAAATTTACTTGATTTTTTTTTTATTAAAGAGTGTTTAAAATACAATAAGGAAAACTGCTGTCATTCTGGGGTGCTGTATACTGGAGACCAGACCTGTGATGCCCTGTACTCACGTGTTTTCTGCATTCAGAAAAGCATCAGCCTAGTGGCCAAAGCATCCCCAGAACTAGCATCAAGTAGACAGCTGTCCAGCGTTCATATCTGTATTTCTGGGAGCCTTGTTATGGTTTCTCTTCCTAACCCCAAATGTTTCCAATATCATTTTTGTAGACCCTACACCAAGAATTCCCAAGCACAAAAAGACATTGAAAGCTTCAATTTCTTCCTGCTAAGTTAAACCCAAGCATACTTATCAAGCATACCTTGTATGCTCAGTACCCCATGGGTTACAAAAATGGGAAAATCCTCATTGCGTCCCTCGGGGGACTGATAAATTGAGAGGGAAAGAGGGACACCCATAATTAGTCACCTAGGTAGTACAGTGCTGGACTTTAAATAATAAGTGTGTGCCACAGGTTCATTGTGTTTGGACAGTTGATTCCAAACTGGTGGTACTTTGGGGCAAGAGGCGTGACTGCACTGGTAGACCACAGGGCAGAATGCTTTTGAGGATTATGTCTGGCTTCACCTCCAGCCTGAGCTCTCTGATGGACTGAGATGTAAAACTCTGCCATCACCATGTCTTCCCCACCATGATGGACTCGTTTCCCCTAAAGAACGATCCAAAATAAATCCTTTCTCCCAAAGTTGTTTCTGTTAGAGAAAAGCTAGAGAACATAGGCAGATTTTGCTAACTGCTTCTTGGGATGTATAAAGAGCAGCCTAGAGCTGGTGCCTGTGTGGGAAGCTGTGGGAGGGTTGACGCCGTTGGCTAATGGCTGTTTCCTTCTCCAAGAGCTATCTTGACCCAAGGCACCTGCCTTCCTGAAGGTTGTACTGTATCTTGTTGGTAGCTTCATCCAAGGAGACTGATGTGGGGTGACAAAAGCTTTGCATCTGTTAAGACACCTCTGAAGAGCCGTTTCCATCACAGAGTCCCTTCTGAGTGGCTGAGATCTCTCCTCAGGTCCATCACTGTTTCTGCCCATTCTTCTCTCTCTCTCTCTCTTTGTCTCTCTCTGTCTCTCTCTGTGTGTCTGTCTGTCTCTCTCTCTCTTTCTGTGTGTGTCTCTCTCTTTGTCTCTCTGTCTCTGTCTCTCTCTCGGTGTTATATGTAAGCATGCCCCCATCTGTTCCCGAATGCAAATCTCTGCTACAGAGTTAGGTTCTCTGGGGCCTAACCTGTCTTGGGAACCAAGAACAAAGAAACATTTGAATTAGGAGATTTGAAAAGCCTTCAAAAGCACATTCATCTAGTATCTGTTAGATGTCTATCCTGACCTGGAACTTTCTGGGCTTACAGAACATATCTGAACACCCACTCAGAGCAGGTAAGTAAGCAGGGTGTTTTCAGCAAGTGCTAAGAAGAGAATGGATTTAAGACAACAATTCAAACACCTTAGATGCAAACACATTATTGAAGCACTTGTTCCACTTCAGGTCCAGAGCGTCTGACTCTGGAGGTGGAGCCCACTGCCCACAGCCTGCATTGCTAACCAGCCCACAGAAGCTGCCAGTCCCCCTCTGAGCTGCATTGCTCTTCAGTCAGCCTGGATTGAGAAAGCTGACTTCTTGTAAACAGGCTTCTAACGCTGTCTCAAAATAAAAAGAACCATTGTAAGTGTGTGTCTTCTCTGGGATCTTCCCACTGGGAGTGACTTAGTGTTATTTAATCCTGGAAGATGCTAGGGGGGAACACTGTTATTAGCCTCAGAAATAGTAAGCAATGTGCCAAATGCCACACAGTTTAGCAGCCCGGAGATTCCAGCATAGGCTGCCCAGATGGCCAGGACTTGTCAAGAGCCCAGCCCCCTGGAAATTGTTTGGACCAGCCCTACTTGGTAGCCTGACCCCCTCTGCTACATGGAATGCCATATCTCTGTTCTAACAATAGCTGATTCACATTTCCAAACACCAGATGATCTTCAAGGAACTCACAATATACCTCCTCGAACACAACCACATTCCTACTTTGCCCATGGGTAAATTGTAGGGAACACTAGAAGTGATTCTAAATCATAGCCCACACGCAGGACAATAATTCAGCTATCACAGTTAAGAAAACAACATAAAAGTAACAGTTGATCACCATGATACCATAATGACAAGGCAGCCTACAGATACATGCAATTCCCAGCACACTGACTGTGAAGTGGGGCGGGGGGAGGGAGCTGTAAAAACAAGGCATTGTGAGCGCAACCTGCCGCACACTCCAGTTTGGGTTTGGGGAGTAAATCACTTGGCATCTCATGTCTTAATATCTGGTTGGCATCCGTGCTTTTGTTTACCTGGTATCCATTAGATTGGGAAAGCAAGGCCTCCCTCCAAATGTAGCTTCGGTAGGGATGGCTCCAACTGAGCTCTACAGGTGGGCATGGGACCCGCACTTAGCTCAGAAAAGCAGAATATATCCCAGTACAGACTGGGACTTCATTCTCACTGTCAGACTCCATGCAAGGACATTAGTCAACACTTCCAAGTGACAACACTGCTAAGTGACGTCTCCTGACTTGTGGTCCTTTGGCTGGAGGGATGTAGGTGTGGAGCTGCTGAGGTCTACACAGCAAGACTGAACAGACACATATCTCAAAACTCACACTTTAACAGGAGGGGCTATGAATTATGCAAAACAATCGACAAACTACTGGGACTTGAGAAAACTGAGTCCTGAGAAGAACCAAGAACAAGGAAACAAAGTTCAAACAGAGAGACTTTGGTCTACGGTAATGGCTCCATGTGTAAAAGCACTTGTGAAAGCATGAGGACTTGAGTTCAAAGCCCCAACACCCATGTAAAAGCCAGACACGATCATGCACTGGAACCACCGTGTTGGAGGACAGAGATGGGTGGATCCTTGGAGGCCTATTGGCCAGCTACCCTAGCCAAAGCAGTGAACTTCTGACTTGGTGAGAAATACTGGCTCAAAAAATAAGGTGGAGAACAATAGAAGACACCCAACAACTTCCTCTAGCCTCTACATGCTCAAAATGGATGTGTACACACACACACACACACACACACACACACATGCACACATATATATGCATATATACACTAAATATACATATATTATGTATAATATATATAAAATCTAGAACTTTTATTTTCAATATCTAGGGACAACCAAATATCCACTGATGGGTACATGCATAAATAAAATATTGTCTATGTGCACAATGAAATATTAATTGCTCTCCAAATGGAAGACAGTTCTCACACATGCTACACATGGCTTAGCCTCAAGGATATTCTTTTAAATGAAAGAAACCGATGACAAAGGGACAAACGTTATATGGCTCCTCTGAAATGAGATCTCTTGAGTAATCATAAGATTCCAGGGTTCACCTGTCTCTGTCCCCCAACACTGAGATTCCAGGCATGCATGGATGTTCATAGGGACAGAGACTAGAAACATGGTCACCAGAGTGGAGCTAGGAAAGAATGTAAATATACAAATTCAAGAAAGAAACTGAACCTGTGTCCTGCTGGTAGCTCTTTAGAATAGATGTTTACAGTGATTTTTAGAATTACAGATAAACTGCAAACCCAGCAAGCACGTCCTCGCATCCATGACAGTTCCCACCGCTGCCAGCCCCCTATGGCATCACGGTGTGTGTAATCACAACTGAGACGCGAGCATAGGCACCCCACCCTAAGGTCATAGCTTGTAGCTCTTCCCTAGTCTTCCCAGTGTCCTCAGCTCTGGGATGCAGGCTAAGAGGTCACATGGTGTCTAGCTGCCACATCTCCGCATGTCAAGCCTGTGACAGCGTCTTCATCTTCCTATTGTTGCTTTTGTTCCTGCTGCTGCCATTTTTGTTGAGGTACTGGAGGCTTTAGAGAGATCCGAGCAAGCAGGAAGTAGACTTCCTCTCCACCTGGACTGCTCCGATTATTTCTTCACGACTGGGAAAAGGCAACAGAAGCAAAGAGCATTCCTGGTCACCTTGTGACACAGGTACATTTGTCAAAATGATCTCTCCTAGCTTCACTTCTATCACTGTGATAAAAATACGCTGACGAAAAGTAACTCAGGAAATGAAGGTATTTACTTTACCTTATCATTCCAGGTCACAGGCGGTCATTGTAGGGAACCAAGGTGGGAACTCAAACAGCGAGCCATGTCACATCCACAGTCAAGAGCAGTGAGAAATGAATGCATGAATGATCATTCGCTTGCTTGCACTCAACCTGATTACTCTTATGCAATTTAGGAGCCCCTTTCTAGGGAATGAATGGTGGTGTCCACAGTAGGCTGAATCTTCCCACATCGGTGACTTAAGATAATCCCTAACAGACGTGCCCACGGGGTAACCCAACATAGGCAAACCCTCACTGATGCCCTCTTCCCAGATGATGCTTGTTTGCACCTTTAATTGTCGTTTAACCATTGCTTGTTTAGTTGTTGGGGATGTTGGCCTTCTTCATCTGGCCAGCATAGCATTTACCAGACCTAGCAGCTATAGTCAGTTTAATTTCTCCCTTTTCCATACTCCATTCTTTGGAAGCAGGTTCCAAAATACAGTCCACACTCAAGCAAGAGGAAGTAATTAAGGGCCACATGCTGGTTCATGGTAGTTTTGAGCCCCTGACACCACCTACACATGAAGTCAAATACTCCCGGCCTCTTAAGTAAAGCAAATCAATATGTTCTTTCTTGCTAGAACCAGTGGGAGTTTCTGTCACTTGCAAATGAAAGACCCCGAATTCTTATTTCCTTCCCATCTATCCTTGGTGCAGAAGCCAGCATGACTTTTTAAAGTGATTATATGATAAACTCCTAAAATTATCGCTAGGTCACAGCTTCTTTGTATACCCTGCATGATGACAGCCCCTTGAGCCCTGGAAACTCTGTTACCCTGAGGCTTCCACCCCATCTACCTCCCAGGATAAAATACCCTGATGATTCAACCCTGTTAGGACAGTGGTCTATTTAGACTTGCGGCTTTGCCACGTGTAAAAGAACTTAAAACACTCAGAGGTATTTCTAGACACGATCTCTATTAAGAGAGACAGAAGGGCTGCACTTTGACACCCTCAGTGACCCAAATCTGAGGTTAATGATCTCACCAGGGCTGTTAAGTTCGACCTTGTGAGCCTGTGATCCACAGTAATGATGAGAGCCATGGAATACTGGGATATGCTTACAGTCCATAATTCATCCATCCCTTCATTCGTTCAGGGAATATTCATGGAATTTCTCCTATGTGTCAGATGATATGCCAGGCTTGGGGAGTGTCGTTAAGAACAGAACAAAGTTCCTGTCCTCAAAGGAATTATCCCCCCCCCAAAAAAAGCAGATGTTAAAGATGTAAAAGAGAGAGAGAAAAAGAAAGAGAGAGAGAGCTCAGTCAGTAAAGTGCTTATTGTGTAAGCATGAAGACCAAAATTTAAATTTCTAGCACCCACATAAGAAACTAGTGAAATAGTTCAAATTTAACCACCACCCCCCCATAAACTCCTACAGAGTGGCACTATTAGGAGGTATGGCTTTGCTGGAGTAGGCGTGACCTTGTTGGAGGAAGTGTGCCACTGTGGAGTCAGGGTTTGAGGTATCATATATGCTCAAGCCACCCCCAGTGTCTCAGTTTGCTTCCTGTTGCCTTTGGATCAAGATATAAGAATCCTCAGCTCCTTCTCCAGTACCATGTTTGCCTGCATGCTTGATGATAATGGACTAGACCTCTGAACTATAAGTGAGCTCCAATTAAATGTTTCCCTTTATAAGAGCTGCCATGGTCAAGGTGTCTCTTCAAGCAATAGAAACCCTAACTAAGACAGCGAGGCATGGTTGTGTGTGCCTCTAATCCTAGCTCTGAGGAGGCTGAGACATGAGGATCCCTGGAGCCTGCTAACCAGCCACTCTAGCTGAATTGATGAGCTCCAGGTTCAGACATACCTTGTCTCAAAAAATAAGAAAAAGCAATAGAGGAAGGCACTACCTCTGGCCTCTGCACCTATGTGCATGCATATGTGTGTACACACAACAGAGAGAGAAGGGTAGGGAAGGAGGGAGAGAGAAGAGGAAGGAGAAGGAGAAGGAGAAGGAGGAGAAGGAGAAAGAGAAGAAGAAGAAGAAGAAGAAGAAGAAGAAGAAGAAGAAGAAGAAGAAGAAGAAGAAGAAGAAGAAGATTAACTAGATAGCTTCAGATATTAACTGCCATGAGGGCAATAGTAGAGGGGAATGATAAATGTGTAACTGAGAGGGAGAAAGGAGAGAGCTTTAAATGAGACTTTTAAGGGAAGATATCATCTCTAAAAACAGAGAGGGAGCCAGTTGTGAGAATCCCCAGGGAAGGGATGGCAAAGCCAGAAAGAGCTTGGTCCACTCCAAAACAGGGAAGAAGTTGGCTCCATTATAGTGAGTGGGGAGACAGGAAAGATGTCACTAAAGAAGTAAGCAAGGGATCAGGCTGTGTAGGACCTTTGTAGCCATGGAAACGAGGACTTGTAAGGAGGGGAATGACATAATCTGATTTATGGTTTTTAAAGTCAGGTCAGGCTGTTCAGTAGAAAACAGATTCAGAAGTGTCAGCATGCAACAAAGACCAGTGAGCTATGGCTGCAGTCCAGGCACGTGAATACAGAGCCTAGATCCTGAGCAATGGCTGTGGACCTGAGGAGACATAGGCAGACTTTTGTATTTGTTTTGGGTGCTAGGGCATGCTAGAGAATTAGATGTGGGACATAAATGAAAACAGATGCAAAGTTTGGACTTTGATCATGGTTCCACGACCTGGGTGGACATCTGTGCTTGTAATTGAGTAACGTAGCAAGGGTATGGGGTAAGAAGCAAGAGCCACGGGGGTAAAGAGAGAAAGGAAGCAAAATCAACCAGGAGACTGCCGGAGAGGTTTCTTTTTTTTTTTTAATTATTTATTTACTATGTACACAGCGTTCAGCCTCCATGTATGCCCGCAGGCCAGAAGAGGGCACCAGATGTCAGTATAGATGGTTGGGAGCCACCATGTGGGTTGCTGGGAATTGAACTCAGGACCTATGGATGAACAGTCAGTGCTCTTAACCTCTGAGCCATCTCTCCAGACCCCTGCCTGAGAGGTTTCTGTGAGCATTATATGTCATGCGAAATGTGTGGCCGTGAGGCTGAGGCAAAGCCAAGCAGCCCAGGTGTGAGATGCTCTCCTGCAAAGTTCCACTGCATGCGAACATATGATGACTTGGTCCAGCTACCGAGGAAGATCTATGTTGATAGGTGAATGACAAAGGGTTGGGAACATTTGAACTTACGTAATCAGAGTGACAAGATGTAGAATCCTCATAGGATCAGAAAAGAATGGAAGGATACTGAAGAAGCTGGTGGGTAATGTAAGCAGGACAATAAAGCAGAACGGCCCTAGCAATATGGAAACCACTAGATACTTTGGCCAGAAAGCCCTCTGATAGAAATAATCTAAGAAGAACCTCTCTGACGACACAAAATAACTCCAATTAGACCACATTAGACCGAATCAAAAATGCCCACATTTAATGAATGCGGTGCTCCCAGGTGGTCAGGAGCATTGTGGGAGGAGGGAGGGACGTGACAGAGAGGGAAAGCACACGCAAAACCTGAAACCATGTGTTCCTTTTTCTGGCATAAGACAAAATAGCCTGTGGGAGTGGTCATCATTTGGGGAGGGGTCAGCATTTGGAAGGCTTTCTGGAAGATGAAGTTCAGCCTAAGGCAACTCCCAGGGGGAGGGAACCTGAGATGGATCTTTCCAGGGGCTAGGGTGATGCCCCCTACTTAATATGACATCTTCGACAGGTGGAGGCCTGAATTGAAGCAGGTCTAGTATAAAGTGTGCATGGTTTTTAAAGGCAGCATAAAACATGAGGACATAAAATGTATCGCTGATAATTTTTATATTGATTATGCATCAGCACAATTATATTTATATCTGCTGGATTCAATAGAATAGATGATGAACAATAATTGTCATGGATCATTTTACACACCCTAATGTTCTTGGAAACTTGTAACGGACAGGGGTGACTTCTGTTCCGTTTCTCCTGGGCACAGACCAGCTACAGGTGCTCCCGTGTCAGGAAAATGTTTGGAGGAGAGGTGCGCAAGTGGGAAACGCGGACTTCAGGCTTCAGGGGCTGTGTAATCACCACCATTGGCGAGAGGGGCTACAGGAAATGGTGGCAGGAGCAGCGTGAAGATCACGAGCGGGTGGGAAGGCCAGGCAGTGAAGGTGCCAACAGGATGGATGAGCTATCCGCAGGAACGTTGAAAGAACTAGACATGATGGGAAGAGTAGAACGGGCTGGTGACCAGGCAGACTGGAGTCTTTGATGGCTGAAGGAGTGGGAGCTGGTGACTTTGAAGAGGCACAGCTGGCATTGGTCCTTTCCCGTCTAATCAAGCTACACACAGCAACTGAGCACTTCAGGCGCAGCTGATCTGAACCGATCTCCCCCACCCCCAACCCCACCCCCAGAGGCTCTCACTTGGAAAGCCCCCAGGGTTACTTAAAGTAAAAGAAAGGTGAGGGTTTAAAAGCAAATGAGGAGCCCCAGGGGGCATGAGGTGGGAGAGAAAAAGCAAGAGCCCCTGAGAAAGTCTGACCAGGAGGCAAGAGGCCCTCTGGCTAAAGAGGAAATGGAAGTCTATGCTTGGAGAAAGAACTGAATTTAAAAGGAGGTCGGTTCTGGAATGGAAATTCCAGAGGGCACTGAGGGAATGAAGTTAACCGAGTGTGGGAGAGACAGAGGGAACGGGGCAGTCAGGGTGTGGAGAGCTGCATCCCGGCTGAGCCTTGAGATCATCCCTGTGTGGCCAGAGAGGCCAGGCCGTGGAAGCCAGGAGCCTGTCAACAGATGCCACCACTTGATTTCAGTGTGGGGGAGGACACAGTCTCTGCTGCTCTCGCTGGCTTTCAGAGATACTGTAAAGTTAACTGTTGTTAATACTCATGTTTTAATGGATGGCTATATGATGAGAAGCACCGGGGCAATTAGAACTTGGGGTGCTGCTGCTGTTGTGAAGAGGGGAGAACTTTTCATTAAATAGGTCAGACAGGAGAGATATCAGATATGATGAGTGAGAACACCTGTGGATGCGCCGGGAAAATACTGCTGATGGAGCCCTCAGGACTGCTTACTCAGGACAATTGGCTCACATGGAGATCTGGTTCCTTTGCGATGTAGTTTTAATGATGTATATAGAAGAGTCGATGCACCCAAAAGTTTGGAGGAATCTATACTAGTTCGTTTGTTAATGAGGCCACCAACAAGAATGAAACAGGCCGTGTACTACCGTCACCATATACTTTGATATTTCTTTCTTTGCTATTGTTTGGGAGTTGTTTGTTCATTTGTTTGGTTTGGGGAGATTATCTCACGTAGTCCAGGCTAGCCTCCAACTTCCCACATAGCTGAGGATGACTTTGAATTCCTGATCTTCCTGCTGCCACCTCCCAAGTTCTGGAATTACAGGTGTGTGCCACCGTGCCTGGATTATATGGCGCTAGAGAGTGAACACAGGGCATTGTGCATGCTAGGCAAGCACTCTACTGCCCAAGCCACATGCCCAGTCCATCATTACATGGTCCTATGATTTTATCATTTCTATTACGTGCACATATTACTTTTATAGGCAGAAATATACATAGTATATAACTTGAAGTTATGCATTTTCTCACACAGAAAAAATATATGTATAATATTTGAAACTACGTATAAATCCTTTAAAACTCCACATAAAAGGGTTTGGGTTTTGAAATATAAGGATTGGCAAGCTCTCTATAAATCCTACTGTATCCGTCAGGGTTCTCTAGAGGAACAAAACCAATAGAATATACACCATTACAGAAGGGAAATTATTCTTCCCCAAGCAGAGGCTAGATAGTCCCATAGTGGCCCTCTGCAGGCTGGAGAGCCAGGAAAGCCAAGAGCTCCACAGACTAAGAAGCTAGAAGCTTCAACACTAGAGAGAATAAAGTACAACTCAGTGCATCTAAAAGTGCAAAGCTGAAGACGTAGAGAGGGACAGCTTGCGTAGCCAAAGACACCGGGGTCTGATGTCTGCAGCTGGTACCTCCAGAGGATGCCTGCTCAAGAACAGTCAAGCTTGTGTGTTTCAAAGAGCTTCCTGCTTCTGTCTTCTGATCCACTCAGGCTCTCCAGCTTACTGGATGGAACCACCCATCTCTGGAGACAGTCTCACAGACACCAGAAAGTGTGCCTACCCATTTTCTAGGCTTTTCTCAATACATTCAAGTTGGCAGCTAGAAGTAACCACTTGGTCAGTTACTAATATTTGAGGTTTTACTGGACACACAGTCTGTGCCACAACTATTCAACTGCACCATGGAAATGAAAGCAACCATGGACAGAACATGAATTCATGAGCATGGCTGCAAGTTGATAAAAGTTCATTATTTTTTCAAAAAGAGGCATATGGTAGTTTGAAAGAAAATGACCCCCCAAAAGAAGTAGTACTATTAGGAGATATGATCTTGTTGTAGGAAATGTGTCTGTGAGGGCAGACTTTGATCAAGCTTCCCTCAGTGTGGCAATCAGTTGACTTCCTGTTGCCCTGCAAGAGGTAGCACACTTAGCTATTCCTCCAGCACCACGTCTGCCTGCAGGCCACCGTGCTCTCCACCATGCTGATAAGGGACAGAACCTCTGAAACTGTAAGCCAGCCACCCCAATTAAATGTTTTCTTTGTAAGAGTTTCTATGGTCATGGTGTCTCTTGACAGCTATAGAAAACCCTAACTAAGATAAGGCAAGCTTAAGTTTAGCCAGCCAGCTGTTATTTCTCACCCATCTAAGTAGTAGATGTACAGCATGAAACAGCAGCCAGGTAAAGAGAAGAGACAAAACCACAGGTGTGTTCTCTCATCTGCTCAGAGTACTCTCATAAAACCCCGGGTGCAGTTGTGCTGTGAGCCACAGTTTCAGAGAGCACAAAGTGGTTAAGATGGAGAGATGGCTCATCTGTTAAAAGCACTGGCTGTTCTTGCAGGGACCCCAGTTCTGTTCTCAGTACCCATACAGAGGCTTTCGATGCCCTGCAGCTAAGTTCCAGGAGATTCAATGCTTTCTTCTGTCCTCTCAGGGCCATCAAGTATACACATCATGCATAGGGTACATGCAGGAAAACACACACACATACACACACACACACACACACACACACATATATATATATATATAAAACAACAAATAAATAGACGAAAGTTTGGGATCAATGGAACAATTATCCATAAAATTAGCTTTGAAGCTTCCTTGAGCCCAAAGCAAGAAGGAAATAGATCTTCAAACCTCCTGTGAGCACATAAGAGGAAAAGTCCCAGTTTAATGCCCATCACCTTTGATAACAACCCTGGAGGCCACCTAAAGGGCTGGGACTAGCTCTGTTCCTTCCCTATGGGACTCCTAGCACCACAGTTCTCAGTAGATTTGACTGGGTGAACAAATAAAGATTCATCCTTCATCTAGGACTAATTTGTCCTCCTTGGCTTTTAAGGGATTTGAGGGCTGGAGATGCAATTCAGAGCATTGTGCATGGCAGGTATGTGCTCCATACTCTCGGCTCTTCTTTTATTGATAATCATTTTTTATTGTTCCTTCATACAGTATACCCCAAATACATCTTCCCCTCCCTCAACTCTTCCCAGTTCCTCCAAACATCTCTCCTCTCCTTCCATATCCAGTGTTCTTCCTCTGATTCCCTTAAAAAACAAAACAGTTGGGGCTGGAGAGATGGCTCAGTGGTTAAGAGCATTGCCTGCTCTTCCAAAGGTCCTGAGTTCAATTCCCAGCAACCACATGGTGGCTCACAACCATCTGTAATGAGATCTGGTGCCCTCTTCTGGCCTGCAGATATACACACAGACAGAATATTGTATACATAATAGATAAATAAATATTTTTTTTAAAAAAAACAGTTTTCCTAGGGATATCAACTGAACAGGGCATAACAAGATGCAATAAGACTAATCACAAATCCTCATATCAAGACTGGATGAGGCAACCCAGCAGGAATAAAAGGGACCCAAGAGCAGGCAAAAGAGTCCGATACACCCCACTCCCACTGTTAGGAGTCCCACAGAAATTCCAAGCTAAATAACCACAGCACATGTGCAGAGGAGCTGCCTCAGACCCTTGCACGTCAGTCTCTTAATCTTCTCCACTGTTAATCCTACACCTTCCCAGCCTTCTCAAACATTTGGACACTGTGAGGGTGCCAAATCTAGCACCAAAAATAAACAAACAAAACATGTTTTCTTTCTCCCTAAGGAAAGAAGTTAAAAAATTCTAAGATAAAAGGTTCATAAATGTGGTGAGCAGAATTCTAAGATCTCAAGATCCTTTGTCCAGAGCCCAGAACCAGAAAGAAGGTGAAACACCAATCCCAGGAGTGTATTTTTTGCACGGTCAAAGAGGTCTTTGTCACTGTTTCTTTTTTTTTTTTTTTTTTTTGGTTTTTCGAGACAGGGTTTCTCTGTGGCTTTGGAGCCTGTCCTGGAACTAGCTCTGTAGACCAGGCTGGTCTCGAACTCACAGAGATCCGCCTGCCTCTGCCTCCCGAGTGCTGGGATTAAAGGCGTGCGCCACCATCGCCCGGCCTGTCACTGTTTCTATCTGTCACATTTTCTATCAACTGACTTTGAATGAATCAAAAGGAAGTTTACCATGGGGCCTGATATAATCACATAACATAATCCCATGAAGACCTGGGTGTATTACCAACCTACCTTCAGAAAGGTGGGTCACAGGTTCAAAGAATAAGAAAGACTGATGGTAATACCAATGGTTTTGTATGTGCAGTGCCTATGCAGAAGGACCAGAGAATGGCAACCTGGGGGTGACAAGGACCCTGGCTGGCAGGCAGTGAGATAAACTGGGAGCTCAGGCCTACACTCACAAGCAACCCCCGAAAATAAAGTGAGCTTAGATCTGATTTGTTCTCTCACCGTTCTAGATAGGCACCCAGAGTAAATAACCCTACAAGGCCCTAAGCAGGGAATTTAACTGTGTCCACGCCAAATTCCAACCTGCCAACTGTAAGGTCATAACTGGGTATTTCCATGAAATTTTGATAACTTGTTCCACAGCAACTGAAGTCACTGCTATCAAACCCCATCTAATAGGCAGAAGGCACAGGACGCCCAGAAGGTGAAAGTTGCCCACATTGGAGTACAGTGATGAGACCTCACATGGCAGGGCATGTCTGTCCCTGAGGTCACTCAAAAACTCACACCCATGAAGGTGGTCTCATTCCTTTTTAAGCCCCCTCCACAGGAGACAAACTGAGAGTCAGTCTGTAGCCATGGCTGGAAGGAGAAGACTTAGAAGAAAGGACACAGAGACAGGCAGTATTATGAGACAGGGAATAAAGGCTAAGCAATGAGCCACTCGAGTCTCTAAGAAGGCGGAGAAGAGCCAGGGCCCCAGCAGTGATGCTGATATTCTCTAAATTCCCAGGTACCCAGCAGTACTTAGCATCCCACAGTAATTATATAGGCTAAATGTCCCCGGGCCGCACAAGCCTCCTGGCACAGATGAGGTAATGTCAGCATTTATATCCATAATTAGCTTTCTCAGATCCCTTCCTATTGACTGAGTTAGTTTAGGTCACGGAATAGATTGCTAGAACAGAGAGATACATACAAATGTATGTAGTAGTTCAAGCAGAACAGGCATTCATTTTTCTCTCATATAACATCACAGGGAGGGGTGGTGGTCCTAGGCATGGAGGCAACTCCTCTCCATGAGGCCCCTCAGGGTTTCAGGTTTCAAAGGTCTTGTTCACTTTCCTGTGTGGCACTGTTTGCACCCACATCAGGGTTCAGGTACCACCACCAAGTCCACTTCACCTCCCTGAGAAGGGGAAGGAAAGGAAGTAGAAAACAAGTTTTACTCTGAAATAAGTGACCTGTTACCTCTGCTCACATTCCATTGGCAAAACGATGGCCACACTAGCTGCAAGGGAGGCTGGGAAATGTAGTTGCCTCTAGTAGCCTACAGAGTCCTTGTTTTAGTTTAGATATGAGGTATCCCTCACAGGGGCCTATCTATGTAGTGAAGGGTTGACTACTCAACTTGTGCCATGGGAGGTACTGGAAATTTTTCAGATGAAGTAGGCTACGAGGGGCTGTTTCAGTTAGGGTCCCTTTTCTGTCTTTCTATATCCTAGCCATGGCAATATGCCCTCCTGCTATAATGGACTTAAAGGCCTCAAACTAAAACAAGTTCTTCATCTCCTTTGTAGGCCATGTGTTTTGATCTCTTTGACAAAAACATGACTAACGTGGTCCTATTACTCAGAAAAAGGAAAGAGAAGATTTTAGGGTAATTAAGGAGTCTCTGCCAAACACAGCAGAGTCCACTACACTACAAGGGAGTCTCTGAGCGATGCTCCATGTGTGCTTCGATAGCTCCAAGGTAACATGGGCCCGGAAAGGAAAGAGACAAAAGGAAGAAAAGTCAATGAATCATGTGTAATTGACATTAGTCTATTTTCTGTTGCTGTAACAGAATACCTGAGACTAGGTAATTGGTAGAAAAATAGAGATTTGTTGAGCTCATAATTTGAAAAGCTGTGTAATCCAAGAGCGTGGTTCTGGCATCTGCTCAGTGTTTGGCAAGAGTCTGTTTCTCATATCCTAAGGTGCTGAGGCAGAGCAACTGAATTCGCTTGACTCTGGTAATGCTAAGTGCTCATTGTCACCTGGACAAGAATCTAGACTCACCTGGGAACTGGGTCTCTGGGCATACCTCTGGGGGTTATCCTGATTGTGCTACGTGAAGTGGGAAGACCAGGCCATTGTGGGTGGTACCGTATCCTAGGCTGGAGATCTTAGACTACATAAACACAGAACAGGGTGCTGACCCCCAGCACCCGTGCATTTGTTGCTCTGCCCTTCTGACCTCAGATGTAACGTGGCCAATTCCTTCGAGCGCCTGCTGCCTTGAATTCCCTAACAGAATGAGTTGTGTCTTGAACTGTGAGCTAAAAATAAGCGTGCTGTCTCTTGGGCTGTTCTGCTCTGCATATTCTAACACAAGAAAGAGAATTAAGACAGGTCTCCTGTGCTCTTCTCCTGAAGCCACTGCTGCCAAGGAGGGAGGAGCCCAGCCCCAGGGTTTCCTCTAGCCCTGACCTCTCAGAGGCCCAAGTTGAAACACCATGAACACCAACACTGGAGCGTGCCCAACTGTGGACTTTTGAGGGACACATTCAGACCACAGCATGACAGATTGCCAGTTTGGGCAAAAAGGACCCAAATACTCAGGGACACTTTGTGTCCTTCTGAAAAACTAAAGACTGAGAAATTTATCAACAATAAATACACCCTACTGCTTAAGGGAGTGCCTGGGCACTCTGACTGCTTCCTGCCTGAGAGTGGAGACAGAAAGACAGAGAAACAAGGCGGGCACTTGAGGTGGGATGCTGTCGGCCAGTATAAGGACCACCCAGCATTTCTGCTGCTAAAATCTGACAAGGGCCAAGGGGATGCAGCATGAAGCACCAAAAGTAACATGGAGAATCATGCATAGAACCAAAATGATGGAAATGGGAAGAGTTTCCTTCACATTCACACATGCCCAGACTATGGGCTGGGAATAAATTATCCTTTCTCTAATCCTAGCAATGATTCATAAAATGAATGATTTTATCAGAGCCAATGAGGCAGCTCAGTGAGAAAGGGTGTTTGCTACCAAACTTGACAACCTGAGTTCACATGTAGGAGAACCAGCTCTCCAAAATTCTCTTCTGAATTCCATACTCCTTGTGTGTACACACACATATCCACACTTACCTACACGAATAAAAACTGTGTGTGAGGGGAAATGACCTCCCCACAGTTCTCTTGCTCTGATGCAACCCACGCACAAAGCAACGTGGGAGTTCCCAGATTCCGTGTCTAACCTTAGCTGAGCACTCACTACTCAGCCCCCAAGTTAAGTTACCCTTTAATGGTCTTGTGGAGTCTAGCAACCTAAGCCAGAAATAATAGGAACCCTGGATAAATATTAACCAGAATTATTTTTCACTTGAGTGTTTATGACCTTTCCTGGCTACCACAAAGGAAGGGGTGTATCACACAAAAGCTACTCTTGGGAGCCACAGGTGTAGCTCAGAAGTAGAACATGTGCTTAGCAGGTGTGAGGCCTGGGGTTCCGTTCATGTCACACACATACACACACACACACACATATATAAAGCTAACATTATTTTGGACTGAGGCCCAAGATTTTGTTTATCAAGTGGTGGAGCCAAAATTTAACCCCCAATTTAGGCAAACCGATTCCCAGTCGACAGACTAAGCTGCCATGAACTACACCCCTCTAGGGATGTTAACTGGAGGCTTCTGTCTTATCATAATGGGATTGTGGGCACAACCATAAAATGCAGCACTAGGAAGGACACTTGGGAGTGCCACGGCCCCTGCAGGCATCCACAACCAAAAACAAACAAACACAACCCTCTGGGGCAACCCATTATCCTCTATCCCAAGTCAAAGTGAATCCTTAGCACTGAAGACACCACCTTGTCAGTTACCACAGCCAAGTGCTCCCAGCAGATGGGGAGGGCTGAGTGGCAGGGATGAGGCCAGGCCTCTGCAAACACTGAATAATGGTGCCGGAGTTTGAGAACCTCGGAATGAGCTGTTTCAGCTTGGTTAGCTTTTTAGGGCATTGCAAAGAAATTAGATGTGGAGGGGGGCAGGTGCAGCAGGGAGCAGCCGCTGGGGCTGGAAGGCTGCCACACCACCTGCTATGGGAGAGAGCCGAGGAGGAAGCTCATTAACCATCCCCGGATCATTACCTCCTGCTCCCCAGGGGCACAATCACTGAGTGTGGACTTTCAGTTCTAGAGGTCTCTCTTCAAGGGTCTCTATGGGCTGGAAGCAGGGCTCTCTGCCCAAGAAGGGATGGTACAAGCAAATCTTCCAGAAAGAGCCATCTGTAATTACTGTTTGGAACATAACAAAACCTGGTGTTTCCTGAAAATATTGTCTGCCCAGCTGGGGAAACTGAGGCTGGGGCTCAGAGAGGTAAATTAATTTTTCTAGAGCATACAGTTTGAAAGTGGCAAAGGCAGAGATCCAAGAAATCTTTCTGCGTCCCCAGATCAGAGTCTCAACTGTTACACTGCCTGGAATCTTATATAATAGATTACAATAATTCCTGTAGCCAATGAGGGCATCCAGGAGTGGGCAGAATCGCCCTCCACTGCAGGCAGAGACAGGAGGATGAGTGGCCTGGAAAAGCTGGTCAGCGTGCAGGGCTTATTGCAGGGGGCACTGGTGGTTTTTATTAAATAGGTAAATCTATTCATCTTTATTCACAGAGTGTCTCTACTTGCCAGGCCCTGGAGATGGAGAGTTGACGGAGGGCAACTGAGTCCCGGCTCTTGTGGAGAAGACAGGAAGGAGACAGTGTTAAATTCTGTGTCAACAACCTCAGAGGGTGCTGGGGAGGAAAGAGACAAGCAAGATGACATGCCCTGGGAAGTTCCTGCAAGTGGGTGACAATTGTCTGGAGGTTATATGGTGAGTGGTCACCCCAGGAAAGATCCAGGGAACTGGACCTCAAGACAGGGAACAGCCAGAGATCCAAAGCAAGAACAAACTGGATACTTTGAGATCTGCACAGAAGCTGGGGAGTCTGAAATATCGAGTGTATGGGAAGTCTTTGTCACTGCCCCACACCAAGGCCAGATGTCCCTTCTCGGTCTCCTCTGCCCGTCTCCCTCCCATCCCAGGGGTGGAATGCAGAGCTCTCTTAGGCAAGTTCTCTACCACTGAGCTACATCCCAGTCCTGGTTCTGACGTTCTATTCTGAGTCAGAGTCCCCGAGTTGCCTGCCTGGGCTTTGAACTCATTGTAGTACAGGAAGTGCTTGAACTTCCTGCCTCAGCCTCCTGAGTGGCTGGGATCGTAGGCCTGAGCCACCAGGCCTGGCTGTAGTTCTAAGTTTCTTTACCAGGTTTGCTGAGTAGTCTCTGAACTTCAGGTGCCCTGCATAGATCTGGACACAATACTGATGCTTAACTGAACTATCTTTCCTGCTCATCCTTCAGTTGGCAATGTGGCAACTGTTGGCAGAGTTTGGTTGCCAGCCCCTCTGGTCCCTGGAGTCAAAAAGTTACACTTAGCTTCCAACAAGATGAGCGCCACAGTCTTCCTAGGCTTTGCTCTGGGTAGCAGGTTGTTGAAGTCCTCTTCTTGCCTACAGGTCAAGAAAACAGCAAAATTCTGGACCTTCATCTGCCTAGACCATTGTTCTCAACCTGTGGGTCAGGACCCCTTTGTCAATATTTACATTATGATTTATGACAGTTGCAACATTACAGTTATGAAGTAGCAACGAAGTAAATTTTTGACTGGGGGTCACCACAACATGAGGAGCTGTATCAAAGGGTCACAGCATTAGGAAGGTTGAGAACCACTGCTCTAGAGCCTTCTCCCGGAGCCATGTGGCTCACTGACACACCTCTCTTAAATCCTGGGCTCTGGGCATTCTTCCCTGATTGCTCTACCTTTCACTCCAGCGACTTCTACTCCCTCCTGCTTCACTTTTCTGCAGGGTGTTCATCCCACCTCACTGTTCCATCGTGGTTACACATTTACCTTGCTGGCTGCCTCTCTCTGCATCACAAGAACACACACTCCACAAGCTATGGTGTTTGTTGCAGACACAAATGAATGGATGATAACAGATGTAACTTCTCAAGGGGCATGAGCTAAATCATACTGTGCCCCCCCAATAAAACTGCTTTCATTTCAATAATCATATCCAACATTTGCTGGCCAGCATTTCTAGAAGAAAGCCATTTCAAGAAGTAGGCTAAGTATTTAAGCTTTTGCCTTGTTATCATTTTGAATTCCTGTTGGCAGGTTTAGGGACATGCTGATCTTTCCGAGTTCACAGCCTTAAATGTTGCTGCAGCTTTCTGTGCTGTAGGCTTCATCTATGGAACAGAGCCATCTAGTGAAAAACCTCAACTCCCATTGCTTTTGTATTTGTAGCTTTCCTTTTAAGGCTGAATTTAAATGAAATCTCAGTCTTTTTGTGTGAAAATGACTGGCGTGTAGATGCCTGAGCTTGGGCCACAGATCCCACAGTGAGAAGCACTGGGCTCCTTTTTATGAAGTTCAATTGATTTAAAGTTGGTTTCCATCTGGAAACTTTAGCTGAGGGGCTCGAGGGCCACATGCATGGTATCTTTCAGATTTTCTCAGCAGGGCTTTAAAATTCTGAAATGATGGGTAGTCGAGTATGAGAAGATAGGGGACACCCCCGCCACATGCAGCATGCTGCCTGTTCCTTCGCTCCGTGATAACACCCTGCCCCTATACCCCCTCCACTCAGTAATAGTGACTCAGACTAGTAGACTAAAGGCCCAAGACTCTTAGACAGTACATTATCCTGTAGCCTCCTTTTCTTCACAATGATTGGTTCAAAACTGAGCACATGACCCATACCTGACCAATCAACAGACAGTATTCCACTGGGCAGTGAGTAGGAGCCCCTCAAAAGTCCCAAATCAAATCTCATGGAACTGACTTGTGTCTAGGGTCTGTGACTAAATTAGTCATTGTGGCCAGGAGCATTCGGGTCCTGTTTGGATAGACTTGATCTATGCCCTCCTCGAGAGTCAAAGGGACGTGGTTCCACTTGGCTTCCAGATCTCCTAGACTTGTGGAACTGGTGTGCACTCGTGTGGCCACGCACCCCACCCTGACTGTGAGTGGCAGCATAGGTTAGTAATCTTGTGTTGGGTGCCCCCATGGAGCACACTAGACCATGGCACTAGATTCATCCAAGCAGCCCAAGCTCCAGAAGTCAAGGTCATTGAGTTCTCTCTCAGATAGGGGAAGACAGGGATTAAAGTATGAGCTCAGGCAAGAGCCTTGCCTCCTCCCCTCCTCTCCCTCCACTCCCCCAACCACTGACACTCAAAGAACCTTTTCACACATGCTTTAGAAGCAACAGAGTTCACAGACCGTTTCCCCCTGTGATAACACTGCACAAATACACACAATATGAAAACCAAGAGCTGGGCATGGGCACAATTCTCCATTCTTTGTAGGTATCACAGTTTCATGTTTTGGTGTGTCCTGTGAACGCAAGTCTACAACATACATTGATTGTGTGACCATCAGTATAGTTGATATCTATCAGCACAGAGCCCCGGTGAGACCTTTTGCATCCATAGGCTCCTGCCTCCTCCTGAGCTCTCCTCTCAGCAGCCACCATTCCTCCGTTCTCCATCCCTGACATATCAAAACCATAGAATAAGAATGATGTACCATGAAGCCTCCCTGAATTGGCATGGGGGTTTTGCACTTAGCATAGCTTCCTGGAAACTCAACCTAGTGGTTAAACACATTGGCACTTTGCTCCTTATTCGTTTAGATTGCTGACGGGGAATTCACAGTACTGACGACACTTACGGGTGGCCCACAGTCTGTTTAACTGTTTGCCAATGGAGACCATTTGGGTTGTCTCCTATGAGGAGTGCTTATCAATGAAACTGCTATGAACAATCTTGCAGTGCTCATCAGTCTCCACCTCTCTGGGGAAAACGGGACCCTTGTAATTTTGTAGGAAATTGTCCTCCCCTTTTGGAGAACATGTCATTCTATTTTGCCACCAGCAATGACCAAGATTCCTAGGCCCTCCGCACCCTCAACAGCCGTTAGTGTTCCACTGTCTTGTATTTAGACCATGACAATAGATGTGTGGTGTCATCTCATGGAGAGCTATTTGCATTTCCAAATGGCTGATGGTGTTGAATATCTTCTCACAAACTTTTGCAAGGAAATTAACCTTGGTATCATATTCTCACCTAATAGGTGGAGGGTTAAAAATTAGGACAATAATTTATTATAATATTTGCTGTATTGAAGTTTTTGGGTGAGTTCTAGAGACGAACCCACTGGATGATTCTCCAAGAAACACTAGGAGCTGAGGAGATGCTCGGCAGGGAAAGTGCTGACCATGCAAGCACAAGGATCTACACTCAAATCCTCAGAACCCGCAGAAGAGCCAGGTGCAGCTGCACATGCTGATAATTGCAGGGCTGGGGATCAGGGACACAAGGATCCTTGGGGCTCATGAGCAAGCCGGCCAATCAGAAACTGAGCTTCAGGTTCAGAGGGAGGAAAGACATGCTGACATCACCCTTGGCCTCCACATGCACCTACACAGACAGGCAGAGACGGGTGAAGAGGTATAAGCTGTAACTAGTTTGGGGATGGTGGACACACCTATTATCCCAGCCTTAACAAGAGGATTGTGAGTATCTTGTGGGAGGGGGCCTTATAAGAAACATTAACCATTTTTATTCTGTAGAGAAAGGTAAGAAAAAAAATCTAACAGAATCCCACCCCATTAATGTTGAGAATCCTCTCCCTATACCTCACTGTGTTCTCACTACAATAAAAGAGACTATCATGCTTAATATTACAGGGTGGCCACAAGGACGAGACAGGTGAGACTTGGGAGGAATTAACACTGGTGTGTGCTCAGTTCTCTATTCCCTGGCATTTAGCCTGTCAGAGGCTCCAAGTAATCATTATTCTCTGTATTAGTTACTTTTCAGACAGAAGCAGCTAATGCAAGGAAGCACTTACTCTGGCTCATGCTTCAGGGGATAAGGCCCATCTTGGCAGAAAGGGTGTGGTGCTGAGTGGCTGAGTATGCAGTGACAGGAGCTTGCTGTGTAGCAGATGAAGAAATGATGAACTCGGACCAGAAGTGGGTCAGGCTATCACCACGTCAGGTAGCCACGCCTCTCATCCCAAAGGTTCCATCCACAACCTCCCAGAGCACCACCAGCTGGGGAACAAGTGTTCAAACACACGCCATTTTCACACCCAAACTATAGCTTTGTCCAGCTGACATTTTCTGCCTCTCTAGCCATCCCCCTCCAGTCATGAGAACCTCTGCTGGGACAGAGCGTGGGACCTCAGGGAGGACTGTTCCTTCGAGAATCGCTGTTGCATCGGGGTGGCCCACTGTTCCCGGAGAAGAAACAAAGGGCTTGCCTGTGGAGTAGCGTGAGATCACATTTATCTGAGAAGCTTCCAAATGAAAACTAGCATTTGTACTTATTGCATTTCACCTCCAAATTTGATTACACTTCTCTCCTGCTGTAAATCTGCCTTCCTCTCTGCCAGCTTATTATTAAAGCCAGGACGGAATTGGTAGAGTGATACGTAAAATTTCCATCTTGGCTTTGACATCCCAGGAAGTTACGAAGCAATTACAGCTGCTGAGCCGAGGGCTCTGATGGATCACGGAGCACAGCAAGGGAGGTAAGAGGCCAGGACCTGGAGGGAGGGAGACAGTGAGTTAAGAAACAAAGACCAATTAAATAAGACCATCCATTTTAATCTGCATGTTTTGCTTTATACTCCCTGTAAACAGAAATGTGAATGGGTCCTGTTCACTGGCATGAGTGTGGTGTGGGAGTCTTGAAGACAATGCCGACCTTTAAAATGGTTTCAGAAGCTGAAAATTCTGAAATTTGAAATGTCCCAGGAAAGAAACAAACAAGATGATGACCTGCTCAAGTGTCAGAAGTTCTCTTGTAGATGTCAACAAAAAGCCACCGACACATACTTTGGGGGTTGTGGATCTAGTAATACCAGTTCCAGCTCTGGGAGCAGGCACCTCTATGGCTGAAGCCTCATGTCACCCATCAGAAGGGACCTGAGCTTGACCAAAGTGTGAGGAACTTTGTCATACCTTCATCATCAGGCAACAAGCATAACAGCCTGCCTGTGCTGACTACAGATAGAAATACATAGTGTCAAGATGCCAAGCTTGGGACCCAGCCAGGAGTTCAGTGGTGTTTGGACAGAGACACTCCCCACCCCAGTTGTATAGATGACCCAAGATACCTAGTTCAAATAGACTCAATTTAATCGTGCCTGTCTTTCTGGAGAGGTCTTAGCTTCCAAAACAGTTGAATTTTACTTTCCCTCTTGGGCTTGCTGGTGTTCCTCTCCTATAGGCAAATGAATGGAATTCAGTACCATGGACAGTAAGGGTCCTGCCTGCCTGATTACTGACTGACATATGGATGCCTTCCCTGAGCACTGCTGCACCTGGTTCAAAGACATCCTACAAGCTGTAAATTTGATTTAGTAGCAGGCCACCATCTTATAGCTCTCACTCCCATCATAGAGGTCCTTTGATTCCTAGTTCTTATTTCATTTCTTCAGTTTGAGGCAGGACTTCCTCCAGAAGCAATTCCTCATCTTCTCCTTTGAGGTCTGCTCGGTCTGTAGGTGAGATGAGGAAAGAGTGAGGCCATGAATGGAAAACTAACACAATTTCTGAGAGCAGCCATGTTGGATGAGGCAAGAGACATGTGGTAGAACGCCTAGCACATTCAACCGCCAGGAAAGTTAGGACCAGAAAGCGGCAACTTGCAGTGAGTGAATCAGTGTGGTTCAAGAATAAGACCATGAGCAGTGAGGGGACACAGCACATCCTCATCCTCCCTGGGACGAGAGGCATGCAGCAGGAGGTAGGTCACTTCAAAAGATCTGAGCCAAACCACCAGCACGCTCATCTAGGAAACAGGAGTAAGAAATAGAAGAATGCTCAGGTTAGTGGGTAAGGAGGGGTGTGTCCAAAAAGGCAAACATTTGTTTACCTCTCCCCCGCCCCCCTGCATCAATATGGCCTGGGATCTGGGGAGTGGAATTCTAGCAAAGGTAGCTGTGATAAGCACCAGGGGGTTCCCAAAAGAGGGGAAAGCCTCTGGGCATTCTCTCGCTCCATTCTTCCATTCCTCTACAACAACAGCTGGGAAACTATATGCCTAGGGGACAGATCGCTAATGAGACACAGAATGTACCTGGGAGAGTCTCAAAAGATGTGCTAGCTGGGGTGGGAGGACGGGAGGTCGGGTCTTGGCCTTCAATCCAAAGGAAGGCAGAAAGCAAGAGCTAAGCACAGCATAGCTCCGCTTGGCAGCGATCAACACCTGCTAATTCGTTTGCCACGTCTGACTCCTAGGAACACCTGCTCCTCTGGTCCCTGTGCATCTGATGTTGTCCTTGAAACCAGAATCCCAGCTTCCCAGGGAGGAGGCGGCAACAAAAGCAGCTGGCAGAAGTCCCAACTGACCCTCCCTCCCCCTTCCAGCTTGATATCTTTGCTGGAGAAGGCCAGTGAATAAGCTGCTTCCTCCTTCCCTCCACACCTGAGGTTCTATGTGGCCTGTGTTCTGAGTGATCAGACTGGGGCTTCAGACCAGAGGAAGGAATTGCTGCTTATTTCTCTGATTCTTTACACTATGCTTCTAAATCTAGACTAAATCATACTGCAGAAGGTTTCCTAATTGTCCCTCTATCTCTGTTTCTCAAAGTATGGCCTGGGAGAAGCAGTCTCTGAGATCTTCCTTGAAATGCCAGCTGTTAGGTTCCACTCCCATCCTACTAAAACTGAGCTGGTGTTAGGGCCAGTCTGTGAGCAAACCATTGTGAACTGAAGCTCCATGGAAAAAGCTATATCTGTGTGAAAGGATCTCCAGACTGATGGACTTATCAGAACATAGTGAGTTTAAAGACTGGGGAGCTGGCTCAGTTAAGTACTTACTGTGCAAGCATGAGGACCTGAGATGGCTACCCAGAACCAACATTAGAAGTCAGATGTGATGGCGTGCACTTGTAATCCAGTGACTGGGAAGTCATACCAGCCTAGTCCAATTGATGAGCCCCAATGTCTAATAAGAGCCTATCTCAAAAAAAAATTAAATAAAGTGGTCAGCTCCTGAGGACTGACACCAAGGCTTACCTCTGACACCCACCCCCTCCCCTACAGTAATACCCACGCCCACACCTCACAGTAACAGGCTTGTTACTTAGTAATTATGGAAAGTCTGGATGCTGGATGCTATAGATCAAGAAACAAAATTATCCTGGGCTATCTTTGATTTTCTGAAATGCCACTTATCATTCACATTTTCTCAGAAAGTTCTGAGAATCTCAGACAATGTGTTTTGATCATAGTTACCCCTCCCCCAACTCCTCCAAAATCCACTCATCCCCTCCTTTAACAGCCCAACTTTATGTCCTCTTTTTCTTGTTTTTTTTTTTAAGACTCATCAAGTCCAATGAGTGCTGCCCACATATTGGCATGCCACTGGAATGTGGTTGACCTATCACCGGCCATTAAAGAAAACTGACTCTCACCCTCATAGCAACTATCAAAACCCAACCGATCCTCAGGTGGGACTCTATGCTGGATCTTGTTCAAGTTTTGCACATGCAACCACAACCACAACACTAACATATGTGTGCAGCTGCCCTGGTGTGCCTGGAAAAGAGTGTTTCTCTCCGTATAGTCATTCGCAGCTTCCGGCTCTTACGTTCTTCAGAAATGATCCCTAAACATTGGTGGGAGGGGGTGGTGGCGATACAAGTGTCCCATTTAGAGCTGGACACTCCACAGTCTCTTATTCTCGGTACCTTTCGCCAGCTGTGACTCTGTGTTAATCACTCTACTGTAAAACGATGCTTTCCTGATGAGGAAATGGGCAGAGTGCTGAGTAGTCGGGATTTGGTTTAGTACTATGTCCATATTAGTCAGGGTTCTCTAAAGGGACAAAACTGATAGAATGGATGGATGGATAGATAGATAGATAGATAGATAGATAGATAGATAGATAGATAGATAGATAGATGATAGATAGATAGATAGATGATAGATAGATCGATGATAGATAGAGATAGATATATAGATAGATGATAGATACATAGATAGATAGATAGATAGATAGATAGATAGATAGATAGATAATAGATAGATAGATAGATAGATAGATAGATAGATAGATAGATAGATAGATAGATATGGATTTTTTTATTTTGGCTTACAGGATGTGGTCCAACAATGACCATCTCACATTAAAAAAGCCAAGAATTCAGTTGCTGTTCAGCCTATGAGACTGAATGTCTCAGCAGTTCCCATCTGATCCTGGAGGCCTTGAGGATTCTTAAAGAGCTGCTGGTCTTCAGTCTGTGCTGGAGTCCTGAGGAAGCTGGTGAAGAAAAATGCAGAAATAGGGTAAATGAACTTGCCAGCAGGAGTAAGGGCAACTGGGCACAAAGGAAAGAGTCCTTATTCCGCATCCTCTTATCTAGGCTGCACCAGAAGGTGTGGTTCAAACTGAGGGTGGGTCTTCCTGCTGCAAATAATCTAACCAAGAAAATCCCTCCCAGGAATGTCCAGTAGCTTGGATGAGTTGAGTCCAGCTGCAGTCAAGTTTGCCACCAAGATTATCCATCATAGTACATTTAGTAGAACAATCGTGGTAGGTGCTTCCCTAGGACTTAGGAGATGTCTAGCCACATGGTTTTGGCCCTGATAACAGCTCTAAGCATGAATTCCATCTTGGAAGTCTTAAACCCCACCAGAAAGTGGTTGATCACTCCCAAAACATATTGTACCAGTGGACAAGTCTTGCCAGACCAGTCATTGCTGTTGCTCATGGGTTCACAGTTGATCATGGTTAATGATTAATTTCTCCACGAGTAGCATGCATAGCCCCTTCCAGCACTATGACATCTGACTAGTAGGAACAAAGCTTCCAGGTTGGTACCAACTTGATTTCTCCATGTTCCATCATTCAAGTAGGTGATACCTTCAGGATGGGTCTTCTACACACACACTATAGGATTCCACTTTAAATATAGATATAGATATGGAAGCTTCTTGTAATGGCTACTCTTGGTTATCAAATTAACTACATCTGGAATTTACTAAAACCCAAGGCACTGGGCATACCTGTGAGGATTTTTCTTTTTTCATTTATTTATTTATTTATTTTTATTGAAAATTTCCACCTCCTCCCCTCTTCCCACTTCACTCCACTCCCCCCTTCCTCCTCCTTCCCCCTCCCTCTCCAGTCCAAGAAGCAGTCAGGGTTCCCTATCCTATGGAGCAGGGAAGTAGATATCTTAATTAAGGGAGCCATTTTAGGGTTGGCAAGAGACTTGACTCTGGAGGGGTTTCCAGGTGTCCAAGGAGATGTCCCCAGCTTGTTCCTTGGGCAGCAGAGGAGAGGGTGCCTGAACTGGCCTTATCCTATAGCCATACTGATGAATATTTTGCATATCACCATAGAACCTTCATCTGGCGAGGGATTTTTCTTGATCAAATAATTTGAGACGGAAGATTCATCTTAAATTGGTGTGACACCTTTTGGTGGCAGCTTATATAAAGGACATGAAGAAGAAAGTACTTGCTGTTTTTCTATTTGCCCTCACTCTCATGGGCAAGTTTTCTTCACTGGTATTATTAGATCCTACTTCTTTGGGATTCCAGCATATACTGGAGACCAGCAGATAAATCCAGTCTTGTTGTTAGATTAGTTGGATGACTTATAAGTCATTCTAATAAATCCCGTTTCTATATAGAAAGTGATTCGTCCTATAAGTTCAATTTCTCTAGAAAACCCTGGCTAATATACTTCTATAGTAGTAGATTTTCATAAGATTTTTTTGAAAGATCTTTTTTTGTAAGATTTTACTTTGAGCCACCATCTCACACACACACACACACACACACACACACACACACACACACACACACACACAAATATTGTGGAGACTTATTATGGGTTATGAAAATTTGGCCACAGCTTAGGCTTGTTCCTAACTAGTTCTTATAACTTAAACCATATTTTTTTAATTTACATTCTTCTATGTGACCCAGTTACCTTTACTCTGTCCCCATCCTTCTTCCTCTGCATGTGGCTGGCAATAACCTTTTCTTCTTCCCAGGGCTCTCTGTCTCCAAAAGTGCTGCCTCTTCCTGCCTAGCTAATGGCCATTTGGCTCCTTATTAAACCAATCACAGTGACACATCTTCACAAAATGTAAAGGAATATTCACAACATTTCCCCCTTTTTGTCTAAATAAAAAGGAAAGGTTTTAATTCTAACATAATAAAACAAAACGATAAGAATAATTAAATTTACAATGTCCAGTCCATTTGCATTTGGCAAATTTAAAGAAAATATTTATTATCTATACTATGGCAAATTTAGAGAAAATACTTATTATCTATCTTACCTTAGTCCAAAGTTCTATATCTAAACCATTTTCATCATAACATGTATTACCATCCTAAAAATATCTTTTGAGATCTTAAAACATCTTTTCAGATAAACTTAAGCTTTTATGTTTTCCAACCTTATAAACTTTACATCTCTTACATAAGTTTATTTTCTGAATTTGGTAACACGGGAAACTAGCTCAGTCAGTAGAGTATGAAACTCTTAATCTTAGGGTTGTGGGTTCAAGTCCTATATTGGATGCCATGTGTAGGCATATTTTTCTTTTGGGCTGCCAGATCACAAAAAACAAGAAGAAGATTTATTATTAACTATGAAAGCCCGGCCTTAGCTTAGGCTTGTCTCTAACTAGCTCCTATAACTTAAATTAACCCATATTTTTAGATCTATGTTCTTCCACATGCTCATTACCTCATCTCCATTTTGTCCATTCTGCTTCTTCTGCATCTGATTGGCAACTCCACCTTTCTTCTTCCCAGAGCTCTCTCTGTCCAGAAGTCTCCCTATACCCCTGCCTAGTTATTGGCCATTCAGCTTTTTATTAAACCAATCACAGTGACATATCTTTACAGAGTGTAATCAAATATCTCATAATATTTATTATTAGTTATCCCTTCCTTTATTCCTTTGTCTGTCCTACCCTTCAATCTTCCACCGAACCCTTTCTCTTCCATTATTACCCTTTACCTCTTTTTTATTCATATAATTTTATTGATTCTTTGAGAATTTCATATCATGAACCCCAATTCCACTCATTCCCTGTCCCTCCATATCTGCTCTTCACCCATATAGTGTTTCACACAAAGGAAAACTGCAAAATAAAAAGTTAATTAATTAATTAATTAAAACCACAAATAAGAATATTAATTTAAAAACAAACAGTTAAAGACATAAAACCAAGAAAGCAAACAAATAAACAAAAACCCCACTTGGATACTCTGTCTTTCTCACCTCTCCATCACCTCTTCATTCATCTTGGTGGCACTGGGAGCTGCTGTGTATCCTGAAGTTGACCCTTTTGTCCACATAGCTTTACTTGCAAATGTTAATTGTTTACTGTGTTCTTGGTCAGGTGGGTTCAAGGTCTCTGGCTTCTGGTATACCATCAAATACTGGACCCTCATGGAAACTCCCTCAGATATCCTGCAGTTGCCCCAAGTTGTGGAGATCCTGTGGCTATAGTTCTGTGGGCCAGTTCCTTCACACATTCAAGCTGGTCACAGATGGGTAGATGTTGGGAAGTGCCCACTCAAGTTCTGGCTGTGTGTCTAGGTAGTAGCTGGGTTGTTTTGACCGGGCCACAGGGACCACCCTTCTTAGGTGAGGGGTAGAGCTAGCTCTTCACACCTGTAGTAGGAGGTTAGACCAACTTTCCCAAGGGGTGGCATGGCTCTCCTATTAGGGTCAGCTTTCCCCTGCCAGGATCATTGGGGTCCATTATCCCAGGGACCATAAGAAGTGGGGTCAGCTTTCTGATGAGAAGGGGGCAGCTCTTCCCAGGCCAGTGAGAGACAGGGCAGTTTCGTGAAGCCCTCATACTATAACACATGGTTCGCATGGGCCCCTGTGGTAACACAGACAATGAACATCAACTCAGACACCAGCTGTGGCAGGACCACAGACCCAGATGTGGTCATTGGCAACAGCCCGGGGCCTGATGTCACCATGATTCTGGGTGGCAGCACAAGTCAATCAGATCAGCATCACCCCAGGTGCAGGGTGGCCCTCAAATACCAACATGACCCCAGGTGGCAGCCCAAACCCCAAGCATCTACATCGCTTTGGTGCTAACAGGAGCCATGGACATTAACACAGACCTTGGCTGCATTAGGGCCAGGAACCCTTAGACATGGCTCTCAGTTGCAACTCAAGCCCTGATGTCTCCATGACCCTGGGTGTGGCAGCTCAGGCTGCTCAGATAGGGATGGCCCTTGCAGTAGCATGGCCCTTGGGCACTAATATGACCTCATGCAGTGGCCCAGACCCTGGCATCCTTGCTGCCTTTGGTGGTAACAGGAGCCATGGACATCAACAAAGACCATGACCGCAGCAGGGTCATGTACCAGACATGGCCCTTGGCAGAAGCCCAGGCAGGACCAGACATCACCATGGCCCCAGGTGGTAAACAGGCCTTCCACCTCAGCCTGTTCCTTGCCATCTTCAAATCTGCCTCTCTCCACAGGACACCAACCTCTCTGCCTCTCTCTCCTATGCCTGCTGTACATTTGCTCACCGCAATGGCACCTGACTGCCCATCATCCTTGCCTAGGGCAAATGGCTCTGGGCGTGTCTGCATTTTCACCTGCTTGGTTCTTACGTTACTGAGCAGGCTCATGGTTTCTTCTCCCCACCTAGGGCAAAACCCTCATTTTACCTCTTCCTACCACTGCATTCTATCTCCTCTTTCTTGAAAGCCCTGGCTCCTCTGTCCCCTGACTAATTTCCTGAGCTCCATAGGAATCCCAAACGAAACACACGTATCTAAAGATTCAAAATTAGCGTCTCCAGATGAGGAGAACATGTGATATTCGTCTTTCTGGGTTTGGGTAACCTCACTCAGAATAATTGTTTCCAGCTCCATCCACTTACCTGTGAATTGCCTATTTTCACTTTCTAGACAGCGGAATGGTGCTCCGTTGTGTAGAGGCACCACACTGTCGGCACCCGCTCATCAGCTGGCTGACCTCTGTTTGCATTTCCTGGCTGTTGTGAACACAGCAGCAGTGAGCGTGGCTGAGTCACCTCTGTTGTAGGAGAGAGTCCTTTGGGTGTGGCCCCAGAGTGCTGTAACTAGACCACATGATGGTCTTTCTGGTCTCCTGAGGAACCTGCACACTGATGTCCACACTGGCCTCACCGGTCTACAATCCCACTAACAGCTAATAAGTCTTCCACTTTTGCCACCATGGGAGAACCAGCATTTGCTGTCTTTTGGGTTTGTTCTTGTTTATCTTAGCCATTTTGAGTGGGGCAAGATGAAATCCCAAAGCAGTTTTAATTTGCATTTCCCTGCTGACCAAGGATGTTTGATCATTTTAACACTGTTGCTCGTCATTCGTATTACACTTTTGGAGAACTCCCTGTTTAGTTCCATGCCCCAGTTTTTAAATGTGTTCTTTGTTTTCTTGATGCTTAGTTTTCCTTTTGGCTATCAGATAAAAGAAAGAAAAAAAAAAAACCCTTTCAATGTATTCACTCAGCAAACCTCTAGCTTCCACCATCGCCAAAGTAAGAATGTCTCCAGATAGCATCTGAGACCCATAGAGAAAGCTCCCTGCTTGGCTGTGACTTACCTGTCTGAGGCCCCGGACCAAGGGCTTCTGGTAAATGCATTGATGTATAACTTTATTTTCTTCTGTGACTAGGGAAGCTGCATGTAATCTCCCACAGCAGAATAGGTCAGGAGGGCAAAGTGAATCCATTTCCTGGATGGATTCACTCACATGAGGCTCAAAATAAACTCTCTTCTTCCCTTCAGAGCAAGCACTGTGCTTGCAAGGACATCCTCTGCAGCCGGTCTGGAAGCACACTACAACATGAGAACATCTTTCTACAGGAGTGACAGAAGGAGAAGAGCTAGGCCACCATTCCAATTGGTCTCCCTGGCTGGTAGTCCACTCTAAAGCAGTGTACCCAACCTTCCTAATGCTGTGACCCTTTAACACAGTTCCTCATGTTACGGCGATCCCCAAACATAAAATTATTTTCATTGCTACTTCATAACTGGAATTTTGATACTGTTATTAATTGTAATGTAAATATCTTATATGCAGATGGTCTTAGGTGGCCCCTGTAAAAGGGTTGTTCTACCCCCTCCAAGAGTCGCAACCTGTTGGTTGAGAACCCCGGAACTTGCCCAGTTGGTCAGTCTAGCTGGCAGGGTCCTAGATTACGTCCATATTTTTCCTACAACAGAAAATGTATATTTGAACAATCTTTCACGTGCATCTTCATCGTCCCACACAAGGATTTCTCTGAGCACGCTCTTAGAAATAGAATCACTAGAGTGGATAATGTACACAGCGAGATGTTAATACACATGCAGAATGGACTTGCTGAAAGGGTGCGTTCCCAGCCTAGATAAAGAGCCATGCCCCACCTGCCAGCCTCTCTAGCATAAACCAAGTCTTCTCGGTGTTCTCATTTGCTCTTCCACTCTGAAAGATGGAGATGATGCTGCGTGCTGATTTGCATTTCTTTCAGCGGGGCACCGAGCACCTTTTCTCATGGATATCAGCTATTTTGGCGCTACTGCTTTCTGATTATCTCTGTTTGCAACAATCAAGGTGCCTGACTCCGTAATTCTGAAAAGAGAGAAAGGGGCAGAAAACACTAGGCCCCTTCTCTCCTGGGAAATACAATCTATCTAAGGGCACAGAGGTTTGAGTGTCACATGTAGGGTGAGAGGTTTGCACAGGGTAATGACATTGCAGACCAGGGGACACAGACTGCTACAACCGCAGAAGTCTCCAGACAAACCCTAGTGAGGTGTCACTGCACTGAATGATTTGCTCATGCTGAGGCTCCCAAACCACTGACTCCCAGCCCAGCCTTCCCTCTTCTATCAGGCACCTGTCCTGTGAAAACAGAGATGCTGGGTTTGGGTAGTCGCTGCCTCAGTCTCTCCCAGCTAGATAAGAAGCTCCTGTGCTTGTGGCCTTCTGCACACAGCCTTGTCATTGACCCTGGAAGAGGTGGTACCCAGATTTGGACCAAATGTGTTATCACAAGGTTGAGGAGGGAGCAGAGCCAACACTGCGGCAGCCACAGGTTCCTAATTCACAGGAAATGGAAACTTATCTAATAATAAACCTCCACACACAAACCTGACATACCCACACATTCATACACCTCAGACTAAATATACTAGTGTCCACTCATCCCATGACAACGGCTCTTCCAGGGCAATCTACTTTCAACTACCATGGATTATCTCTGTCGCATTACCTTTGAGTCCTATTACCTTGGAAAATAGGTCTTTTTGACCAGTATTCTTCCCCGCCCGTGTGTGTGTGTGCATGTGTGCGTGTGTATGTGTGTGTAAATGCATATGAGTGTGAGTGTACGGATACACACACCATGTTGAAGCCAGAGGAGGGTGATGGATATCTTATATCACTCTTATTCCCTCCAGACAGGGTTTCCCACTGAACTGGAAGCTACCTGGTTTGCCTACACTGGCTGGCCAGCAAGCATCCAGGGTCTGTCTCTACCACAGACTGCTGGGGTTACAGTCATTTTCAGCCACGCCTGGCTTCTTTACATAGATTCTGGGATTTAAGCTCGGTGCTTATGGTTGCACAGTGAGTACTCTTGCCCACTGAACCATCTGCCAGCCCCATTCTCGTTTCATAAGTGGAGCCAACACCACAGCAGATCAGTCGGGACATGTCAAGAACATGACAAAGGACAGCAAAGAAGGCTGATTACCCTTCCTCTCGTGAGGGGAAGAGTCAGAACCTAGACAGAATGGCACAATTGCCACGAGAAACAGAATTCCATCCACTTCTAGGCTGTAGACCATCACCATGGCATCCAGTGGAAGCCAAAAAGTACCACATGCTCCCTCCCACCAGCCCCTGGCCCTAGCCCAAGGCTGAATGTACTGAGACAGAATCCCATGTCCTGTGTGATAATGGCCGTGTCTACCTACAGTGTGAAAATTCATACAAAGACACTGTAGTGGCTGGCTATACTGCTGTTATATGGCCCTTCTGGTCTCTCCTATCCCCTAGGACACAGAGACTAAGGACTTCGCACAGGCTTACTCCAACAGGGCATCTGAAGAGCAGATCTTTTGCCTTATGAATCATAAGTCCCTCACAACATTCAAAGTTGCTTCCTGATGGTGTGAGCTCTCTGTGAGTTGGGATACAAAGCAGATAGACTACCAGTTTAAAGTGTTTGGCCATCATAGTGAATTCAGGAGCACCCAGATAGCGTTATTCACAAGCCCAGTTTTGGCCCCCAAAACTGAACACCTTTGCCCTGCTTTGGCCTCTTGCCTTTAGAGATCCCCAGGAGCTCAGCTGTGGGATGCTCAGGGAGGTTCCCAGGCCAGGTACCAATCCTCTCTCAGCCCACCTCTGCTTAACTGGGAAGAATAAAAGATGCCTGCCAAGTGCCTGCTTTACTCCCAACCCTACAAATATCCAACCCAAAGGAGAGCCCGTCTAATTTATTCTGAGATGATTTAAATCTATTTAAATTAAAAAAAACATTTCTGCAGCTTTTGAGCTGTAGAGAGAAATGAGAGGTGTGAATGACTCCGTAGAAGAAGATAAATCTATGGCTCAGGAAAGGGAGGAGATCAAAGGGGGCTTGAATTCTGGCTACTCAGCTGGCTGGATAGCCATTAAACAGGCAAGGACCGGAAGAGAGATCTCCGAGGTCAAGTGACAAAGAAGGAATGCTCTTGTTTGTATTGCTTGTTTATGTTTTCTGTGTTGAAGTGAATGAGGGATTCTGGAGGAAGAAGAGCTGCTAGCAATGAAACTGCAATATGAGGACACGGAGCTCCATGATAGGTTGGTGAGCTCTCACCAAAAAGCCTGAAGACCTAAGTTTGATCCTTGGAACCTACACGGTGGCAGGAGATAACTGACTGCTACGAGTTGTTTTCTTACCTCCACAAATATCAGAGAGAGAGAGAGAGAGGGAGGGAGGGAGGGAGGGAGGGAGGGAGGGAGGGAGGGAGGGAGGGAGAGAGCACTACACCAGTGACTACTCACCCAATGAGACTGTGGAGTAATTCCACAGCTTTCATGATATGGACTGATCACTTCAGGAAAGTATCAGCCCCAAAAGACCAGTGTGGCCCTTTAACCTCACCCACAGTGCCATAAATATAGCTCTGCCCCACCCCACCCCAAAATGTAAAGGTCTTATGAGCTCCTGGGACTCCAGGTTGACCATTCTGCAAGCTGGTACGTGGGATCTCTACCAGGACAAGTGATCCAGGAATGATCCACCTGTCTTTGTCCTCTGGAAATCCCACTTGCTTTGTTCCCTGAAGCAGCAGGTCACAAACAGGGACAGGGGACAAGAGCCAGATTCCAGATATCTACAGGCTGTTGGTGGCAGAGGAGGTTTGATTCATCTGGACATGAGTTTTGTGCGTGGTGATAGATGTAGATCTATTTTCATTCTTCTACATGTTGATATTCAGTTATGACAGTACAATTTGTTAAATATCCTTTCTTTTTTCCATTTTATATTTTTTGCTTCTTTGTCAAAAATCAGGTGTTCATAGGTGTGTGGATTAATATCTGGGTCTCTGATTTGGTTCCATTGGTCCTCCTGTTTGTTCTTATGCCAATACCAGGCTGTTTTCAGTACCATAGCTCTAGTAGAAGTTGAAGTCAGGGATTGTGATGCCTCCAGAAGTTTTTTTTTATTACAGATTATTTTGGCTATCCTGGGTATTTTGCTTTTTCATATGAAGTTGAGTACCGTTCTTCCGAGGTCTGTGAAGAATTTTGCTGGGATTTTGATGGGCATTGCATTGAATCTGTAGGTTATTTTGGTAAGATTGCCATTTTTACTATGTTAATTCTACCTACTCAAGACCATGGGATCTTTCCATTTTCTGGTGTCTTCTTCAATTTCTTTCTTCAAAGATTTAAAGTTCTTGCCATACAAGTCTTTCACTTGTTTGGTTAGAATTACTCCAAGATATTATATGCTATTTGTGGTTACTGTAAAGGGTGATACTTTTCTAATTTCTTTCTCAGTCCATTTATCATCTGTGTAAAGGAGGGATACTGATTTTTATTTTTAGTTAATCTTGTATCCTGCTATGTTACTGAAAGTGTCTATGAGTTGTAGAAGTTCCTTGGTGGAATTTTTTGGGTCACTTATGTAAACTATCATATCATCAGCAAATAGTGATAGTTTGACTTCTTCTTTTCCGATTTGTATCGTCTTGATCTCCTTTTGTTGTCTTATTACTCTAGTTAGGACCTCAAGAACTATATTGAATAGATATGAAGAGAGTGGACAACCTTGTCTTGTTCCTGATTTCAGTGGGATCACTGTGAGTTTCTCTCCATTTCATTTGATGTTGGTTGTTGGCTTGTTGTATATTGCCTTTATTATGTTTAGGTATATTCCTTGTATCCCTGCTCTCTCCAAGACCTTTATCATAAAGGGATGTTGTATTTTGTTGAAAGCTTTTTCCGCATCTAATGAGATGATCACGTGGTTTTTCTTTTTCAGTTTGTTTATATGGTGGATTATGTTGACAGATTTTTATATGTTGAACCATCCCTGCATCTCTGGGATGAAGCCAACTTGATCATGGTGGATGATAGTTCTGATGTGTTCTTGGATTTTATTTGCCAGTATTTTATTTAGTATTTTTGCATCAATGCTTATGAGTGAGATTGGTCTGTAATTCTCTTTCTTAGTAATGTCTTTATGTTGTTTGGGTATCAGGGTAATTGTAGCCTCATAAAAAGAGTTTGGCAATATTCCTTCTGTTTCTATTGTGTGGAACAATTTGAGGAGTATCGGTATTAGTTCTTTGGATTCTGAGCTGAAACCTTCTGGTCCTGGGCTTTTTTGGTTGGGAGATTTTTGATGACTGTATCTATTTCTTTAGCAGTTATAGATCTATTTAATTTGCTTATCTGGTCTGGATTTAATTTTGGTAAGTGATATTTATCCAGAAAGTTGTCCATTGCCTTTAAGTTTTCCAATTTTGTGGAGTACAGGTTTTCAAAATATGACATGATGATTCTCTGGATTTCCTCCATTTCTGTTGTTATGTCCCCCTTTTCATTTCTGATTTTGTTAATTTAAATAATCTGTCTTTTGGTTAGTTTGGATAAAGGTTTGTCTATTTTGCTGATTTTCTTGAAGAACCAGCTCTTTGTTTCATTGATTCTTTGTATTGTATTCTTTGTTTCTATTTTGTTGATTTCAGCTCTCAGTTTGATTATTTTCTGCCATCTAGTTTTCTTGGGTGAGTTTGCTTCTTTTTGTTCTAAAGTTTCCAAATGTTCTTTTAATTCACTAGTGTGGATTTTTTTTTTCAGCTTCTTTATGATATAGGCATTTAGTGCTATGGACTTTCCTCTTAACAATGCTTTCATTGTGTCCTATAAATTTGGGTATGTTGTGTGGTCATTGTCATTGAATTTTAGGAAGTCTTTAATTTTTCCCTTTATTTCTTCCTTGACCCATTGATAATTCAAGTGAATATTGTTTAATTTCCATGTATTTGTGGGCTTTCTGGAATTAGTATTGCTGTTGAATTCTAATTTTAAGCCATGCTGATCCAATAAGATACATGGGGTTATTCCAATTTTTTTCTATCTGTTGAGGTTTGTTTTGTTACTTAGTATGTGGTACATTTTTTTAGAAGGTTCCATGAGGCACTAAGAAGAAGATATATTCTTTTATGTTTGGATGGAATATTCTATAGATGCCTGTTAAGTCCATTTGAGTCATAACATCTGTTACTTCCCTTATTTCTCTATTAATTTTTTTGTCTGAATGATCTGTCCTTTGGTGAGAGTGGAGTGTTGAAGTCTCCCACTATTAGTGTGTGGGGTTTAATGTATGATTTAAGAAGTATATCTTTTACACATGAGGGTCCCCTTGTATTTGGGGCATAGATGTTCAGTATTGAGATTTCCTCTTGATGAATTTTTCCTGTGATTAATATGAAATGTCCTGCTTTGTCTCTTTTGATTGATTTTAGTTTGAAGTCTATTTTGTTAGATATTAGGATAGCTACACTGGCTTGTTTCTTGGGTCCATTTGATTGGAATTTTTTTTCAGCCCTTTACTCTGAGGTGATGTCTGTCTTTGAAGTTGAGGTATGTTTCTTGTATGCAGCAGAAGGATGGATTCTGTTTTTGTATCCAATCTGTTAGTCTGTGTCTTTTTATAGATGAGTTGAGTCCACTTATATTAAGGAATATTAATGACCAGTGATTACTATCTCCTGTTAATTTAGTTTTCATTGTTGGTGATGTTATTTTGTGTTTTCCCCTTCTTTGGGATTTACTACTATGAGATCATCAATTTTCTGTGTTTTTGTTGATGTAGCCAAGTTCCTTGGGTTGGGGTTTTCCTCTTAATACTTTGTGTAGGGCTGGGTTTGTGGCTAGGTATTGGTTAAATCTGGTTTTGTCATGGAATATTTTAATTTATCCTTCTATGGTGACTGAAAGTTTTGCTGGGTATAGTAGTCTGGGCTGGCATCTGTGGTCTCTAAATGTCTGCATAAAGCTTGACCAGGACCTTCTGGCTTTCATTGTTTCCATTGAGAAGTCAGGTGTAATTCTGATAGGTCTGCCTTTATATGTTACTTGGCCTTTTTCCTTTGCAGCTCTTAATATTCTTTCTTTATTCTGTATGCTTTGTGTTTTGATTATTATGTGGTGAGAGGATTTTTGTTTGATCCAGTCAATTGGTGTTCTGTAAGCTTCTTGTATCTTCATAGGTATAGCTTTCTTTAGGTTAGGAAAATTTTCTTCAATGATTTTTTGTTAAATATATTTTCTGTGCTTTTGAGTTGAACTTCTCCTTCTTCTATACCTATTATTCTCAGAATTGGTCTTTTCATGGTGTCCCATATTTCCTGGATATTTTGTGCTAAACTTTTGTTAGATTTAATGTTTTCTTTGACTGATAAAGTTGAAGGAGAGAGGGCCTGCTTTTCATCCCAGCTGCCCGGCTAGCTTACACCCAAAATAACCACACAGAAATTGTAATAATTAAATCACTGCTTGGCCCATTATCTCTAGCCTCTTATCGGCTAACTCCCACATCTTGATTTAACCCATTTCTATTAATCTGTGTATCACCACGAGGTTGTGGCTTACCGGGAAAATTTCAGCATGTCTGATTCTGGTGGTTCTATGGTGGTTCTCTGATTCTTGCTTTCTTCCTCCCAGAATTCAGTTCTGTCTCCTCTGCCTACCTAAGTTCTGCCCTATCAACTAGGCCAAGGCAGTTTCTTTATTCATTATCCAATGAAAGCAACACACAAACAGAAGGAACTCCTACACCATGATGAGTCTATTTCCTCTATTGTATGTTCAGCACTTGAGATTCTTTCATCTCTTGTATTCGCTGCTTATGCTTGCATTTGTGGTTCCTGATCATTTCCTCATGATTTTTGTTTCTATAATTCCCTCAGCTTTTGTTTTCTTTATTATCTCTATTTCAGTTTTTAAGTCTTGAATAGTTTCTTTCATATGTTTGATTGCTTTTTCTTGGTTTTCTTTAAGGGATTTGCTGATGTCTTCCAATCTTTGTCTTTTCCTCCATTTCCTTGAGGGAATTTTTCATTTCCTCTTTAAGGGCCTCAAACATTCTCCAAAAGTTATTTTATTAGATCATTTTCTTCTGCTTCATCTATATTTGGCTTTTCAAGTCTTGCTGTTGTAGGGTCACTAGTTTTTACTGGTGCCATGTTGTTTTTTGTGGTGTTGTGTGTGATCTTACCTTGTCCACCCATCTTTTCCTCTGATAGGTGTAGTTGGGACTGTCTGTGACTCTGGCGACCAATCTTCCAGGTGCCAGTGGATCCAAGGCTCAGATAGTTGCTCCTTGTGGTGCAGTCAGAGCCACAGTTCCAGTCACCTTATTGGTCACTCCATGTTTCTGGAGGTCACTCAGCACTCCCAGGATTTGCTCTGTTCCTGTGGAGTTTGCTGTCTCAGGCCTGCTCCGTAAATGTCCATGGTCTGGATCCACTCTCGCAGAGGTCCCTGGCTTGGTGTTGGTCCCACAAAGGTCTCTGTCTGCAGTGTACTCCCTTGGAGGTCCCAGACTTATGCCCGGACCAGCAGAGTTCCTGGATCAGGCCTGGTTCCTTGGAGGTCCCAGACTCACACCCAGACCTGCAGAGGTCCTGGCTCATGTGTGGCCACTCAGCTTTTTATTAGACCAATCAGGTGCCTTAGACAGGCAAGACAACACATCTTTATATAGTTAAACAATTGCAGCTTTAAAAAATGTAACACATCCTTGCCTAGTTAATGTAATATTCCACAATACTAAGTAGTATTTCAAAAATGGTGAAAATTCTTTATTCTTATCCCAAATGATGAGTATTTAAGTAAATGGACTTACTCTAATTTGAAGATTATACAATGTATAAAAACATCCCATGGCACTATATAATAAGCATGCACAATCACTATAGGCTAATTAAAAAGATAACTAAATAGAACATTTTAAAAACAACATGGTTGACCTGATAGTAATGGTGCACACCTTTAATCCCAGCACTTGAGAGACAGAGGCAGGCAAATCTCTGTGAGTTCAAGGCCAGCCTGGTCTACAGAGCTAGTTCCAGGACAGCCAGGGCTACACATAAAAACCCTATCTCAAAAAAAAATGGTTAAAAAAACCAAGCCTAGTGGTGTGTACTTATAATCCCCATGCTGTGGAGGCAGAGACAGGAGGACCCCTGGGGCTCACTGGCCAGCCGGTATAGCTACTTGGTGGGCACCAAAACAATGAGGGACCCTGTGTCAAAATAACAAGCTTGGCCTCTGCCCTCTACATTCATTCCCACATGCAAGAACATGTCCCCACATAGACATGTGCACACATAAATGCACACATACATACACATGCTCCACCTGATGACAGGTTGGGAAGTTTCTAAGAAAGGCAGCTGCCCTGAGTTCAAAAGTGCTTTATAGGTTAGCATGTCTGTGGGGAACCCCCAAGGCCTCAGTCTAGCACCCCATTGGTCGGGCTGAGCTCTCACTTTTACCTAAAACAAGGACTCACTTTTCTAGAGGCAGACTCCCATAAAACTGAAGCTGGTGCTTCCGTCATGGCTCTGAACTATCCACTGACCGTGAGGAATACAATTGCTTAGTCAGTTTGTCCTTGCTATCAAGCAAGTCATGTGAGAGGTCCCATGATGATACGTTTGCTGATGAAAAGCAAAACAGAACAAAATGAGTTGGATTACCTCCAAATATGGTGTCCATGATGAGCTCCACCAATGTCAGGGCTCTGACTTTACACTCAGCTGCTGATGTTACTGAGGCTTAGGAGAGAAAAGATGCTCCAGGCAAAACCCACTGTCGTTCTACTGAAAGAACTTCGACCTCAACTCTAGGCTCATTCTAGAGACAGTCCAAAGCCCTGCTCTAAAGCAAGGCGCCCTCCTCCCTCTATTACGCCTTGCTCTTGTGAAGGTATGGAGGTTATAACTGTTACCTTTGTCACTTGACAGGGCTTAGGTAGCCTAAGAGACAAACATCTGGACATGTTTGTAAGATGAGAAGGTACACTCTAAAGGAACTGGCTTTGTCCCGGGGGCTGGGTGCCTGGACTGAATCAAAAGAAGAAAGCTGAGTACCAGTACTCAAGCCTGCTCCTGACTATACTCGATGTAGCCAGCTGACTCAGGTTCCCAACAAGGCTCAAGAACTTAGCGCCTGAATGATCCTAGAAGAGCCAGGAAGTGTGTCACCTGGCTCTGTCCAGGATGGTTCCACCCATGGACCACAGCCTTCATGGTGAATCAGTACCAACAAGCCTGTGCATCTGAACGCAAAGGGCTTTATAAACCTTTGACCATGACCATGACGATCAGGCAGCAAGACTGGGGTACCACGGCTGTCACCAAAAGCACCATGCTTTAGTCTCAGCACTTGGGCCTCCTTTAAGAGGACAATTCTCCTCTGCTCATAGTCCTGTGTTCTGTGTCAGGGTTAATCTCACCTGCGGATCAAGGATCAGCACACAATCGTGCTCTGTTGATCCAAACAGACCATCTTGCTAGCCACCAACACTGGGAGGAGAATGTATACATTACCTTTGCTGTGTCTGCCTAGAGTCACGGGGAAGAGGAGCAACTTCTTGACTACCACCATGAACGGGATGTCATAGAGGCATGGGGCCTCTAAGATCCTGGGACTGCTGCAGAGGGAGAATTCTCTGAGAGTGAGGCCAACACAGGAAATCAAGTCAAAGGTGAAGGTGACAAATTCCTCTGCATAGAATTTCAGCTCCTCCATCTAGACACACCCTGCAGTAGATCCATCCAGCCTAGACTTTTCTATTACATAAACTTCATGATTCTCATCTCGCTCAAGCCAGACTAAGATGGGTTCTCTGATCCTTGAAACTCCAAAGACCTGCTTACAGTGCAAGTCGGTCCAGACTCTCCCCCATGACACTTCCCATTCCATGTCTGCTTGGCTGGTTTTGTTTTTTAAGACAGGATCTTGCTATAGCCAGGCAGGTTCAAAATCACAATCTTCCTACCTCAGCCTCTTGGGGCCGAGATTACAGGTGTGTGCCACTCCTCATGGCTACGTCACTGTCCCAGGTGGCAGAAGGGACTCTCCTTAAATAGAGGAGAAGGCATAAGAGGAAGTAAGGAAAAAGGAACCCGAGTTGGCACCTGCACATCCGAAGGGTCATGGGCAGGGGTCCTGGCTACAGGAATTTAGCAACGGATGATATCTTTATCCCTGAGCCCCATGTGTGACTACAGTGCCCCAGCAGGTATTTAAGCAGTTGCAGCAAAGCAATGCCTTCCCCCAAAGAGTCTGAAGTTATTTGCAAAGCCTCAAAGCTGAGCCAGCAGGGGGATTTTATTAGACATATTTACTCTGTAATCCAGCATCTCACAAGACATTCCGAAGTTTCATTTAAGCTGCTTTTCCCTCCCAGGCAGAATTCTCATGGTGGCTCTTAGACATAAAAAGATAAAACAGAGAATAAATAAATAACACCCCCAATTCCCTGTCACTACTGTCCTAACAAGCTTAGCAAACAGGCTCCTGTCTGAGCTCCATCTCACCCTCTTCATCTAGCTGATGAACACACCTGCCTCCCGCCTCCTTCCTCCTGGCTGAGCTGAGCCTTCTTGGGACTGAGAATCTCCATCCACCGCAGTCAAACCTTTAGATCATCATGGTCCCAGGTCTTCAGTTCAGGGCCAAAGGGCACTCCTATATTCCCGTCTTTTTGGACCCTTTTAATGGTTCCTTACCGGACTGCAGCTTAAATGGCTCATGGCATATCCAATCACAATAGAACCTTTCACTGTTTGCTTCCCTAACTCTCCCAGTTCTAATTAAACACTGCTTTTCATTGAGTGGGTGATTCAGTGATGCTTTGTGGCTGTCACTGAGGGTCTCCTGTAAGCAAACACAGGTGCTATGAGCTCATGAATGCTGTGGCTGGGTCCTATCCAGAAGACACTGTTTCAGTCTGGTCCTCCCAACCTCTCGTTCCTACCATCTTCCTACTTCTCCTTCTGCAATGGTCCCTAGGCCTTGGTGCATGTGTTAGATGTCGCATTTGTAGTTGAGCACTCCACTGATACCCTACTCTCTGAACTTTAACCAGTTACAAGTTTCTGCACTTGTCGTCATCCATGGCACAAAAAGACCTCTCTGATGAGGTCTGGGAGCTACACTAGTTTGTGGCTATAAATTCAGAAGGTGGTTTGACATTATGTCCATTTAGCCTGTGAGCTCACCAATCATTTGCCTTGGCCAGATTAATAGTAGCAGGCATACATTTCCTCCAGGGGAGTAGGTCTCAAATCCAATCAGAAAGCAATTGGTTATCCCCATAACATGTGTGCTACTATTGATCTGCGGACATATCTCCCCATGCTGGTCATTACTGTAAGTCCCACGGGGTTCATAGCTGAGTAAGGCTGCTGATGGCTTCTCCCCCAGCGGTCCTTGGTTAAGGCCTCTACATTCCAGTGGACAGCTGTACATCCATGAGCATACGGATGGATAGAACAAAGTGGACTCAGTGGGTTATTTTGTTTTTTAGAGAGGACACAAAGTTGTGAAGATGTGTGGAAGGGGGTGAAAGAAGGGGAGAAAGAGGAGAAAGAATAGGAGGAGGAAGAAAAGGAGAGGGATGAGGAGGGGGAGGAGGAAGAGAACCTTCCCTTTTGGGGATGGAGTTGGTAAGAGCAGAACATAGAATGAGCCTCAGCTCTTTCCTAACTGCTGGATCCTCTAAACGCCAAAATCGTGAAAGAGGAGGGCATTTACACCAGCATTCTGAAAGGGCCCTGCTTTACAGCACCAGAAAAGAAAGCTGAGCCAAGTGCTATCTCTAACAGAAGCGGAGGGGGGGGGGAGCACAGTGAATGACCAGGGTGTCACTGGCCTCAGTCAGCTTGAAAATTCTCTAGGATTCTGGGGATACCTTTGACTTTGTGAATTTGGCAACAATCCAGGAGACATTCTTGGGAGAAGGAGAGGGAATAGAGGGGAGAAAGGATTATAGCATTAGTTGGGTTGGGCAAGGTCATATGGTTCACCCACAGGCCAGACAAGCAGGAAGCACCCTCCAGCAAGCCCCCTGCAGATATTCCATCTTGAACCTGTTCCATCGTCTACATTTCTCACAGAAAAGTCGTTGTTTATCGTTAGCCTTCACATTGGAGAGCCTCATTTGATTCTAATATTTATGCATTCACCACAGTTTCGAGGCACACATATTTTATGCTTTGAGGGTTGTGTCAAACCACCCACTAGAAGACAATTTACCCCGCCCTGTTCTCATGCCTTATATTGAATCTGTGTGTTTTCTCCCCCACTTCAGGGGAGTTAAACTTTCCAGAGACGCATCTATTTTATTTTATTGATTTAAAGTTCTGCTTCTTGATTTGATTAATCAATCCTGCTGGCTTTTTGCTTCATGATTAATGTGCAACTCTTATCTGCATTAATTGCTTCCTCCCTCTGTACTTTTATTCTGCGGTTCATTTTCTACTTATTCTGACTTCTTAATTCAATTATTTTCCATTTAAACAAGTAAGTATGTTTATTTTAGTAACAACACCTTTAGAGTATAGATTTTAAATACCACACGTTTTATATAGGGTCCCATTGTCTTAAATATCTAAATTGTCTACCATGGAAGTATTGATTTCCACTTTAATAAAAAGCATATTTTATGTTATTTAATTTCCAAGCAGCTATTGTCTGTTTTTAGCCATGCTCTTGCTATTTAATGCGATCAGAAGTAACATGTATACATTCTTTTCTGGACCTTTTTTTTTAATTTTTGAGATTATAATATAATTATAACATTTCTCCCTTTGCTTTCCTCCCTCCAAACCCTCACACAAACCCCTCCTTGCTTTCTTTCACATTTATGGCCTATTTTTCATTCATTGTCATGGTATACATATGTATATATCCTAAATAGAAGCTGCTCAGTCTCTGTGTTACTCGTATGTATGCTTTCAGGGTTGACCATTTAGCACCAGATCAACCAACCAACGGGTGTGCTCTTCCCTGAGGAAGACTGCCCCTCCTACTCTCAGCATTTCTTAGTTTCCTGTGGTTCTTTAGATTGGGCTGAGACCGGCTTTCCCCCATCCACAGGGCACGTCTACTGTCCTTGTTCAGAGCATGTTTGGGCAGTTACATTGGTGAGACATTATGGGTGTAGCTTCTGACATTGCTAGGAGACACAGTCTCACAGCAAACTCCCTGATTCGCTGTCTCTTAAAATCTTCCCACCTCCTCCCTCTTCTGCTTTGCTCCCTGGGCCTTAGAAGCAGGAGCTGTTTTGCAGGTGTAGCCACTGGAACTGGGTGGGCATTTGTAACCATTCTTCATTGGGAGAATTGCTATGGATTTCTGTGTAAATGGTCCAGACACTGAATTAGTCAGAACAGGGAAGCAAAGCTGAAACAACAACCAACTTAAAAAAATGACAGGGGCTTAAATAACAAAGAATCTTTCAGCTATTTACCCTGACTTGTTGAGCTTCTAAACCAACACTGAAAGTGTCGACTCCCAGATCCTCATAAGAAGAAAAACTAAACTCATGTTTGCACAAAGCAGTGTGACTGGGCCTCTCATTTTCATCTGAAAGCATTTCTGCCTGATAAAAGAACTCAGTGTGTAAACAAGACATACAATTCCCATCTTCAGTGGATAACAATGCTTTGAAGGTATTTTGTGGATGACTGAAAGGAATACCAAATACACACCTGTAACTACAGAGCAGACGGTCAATGCTTCCAGCTTACCACTGATGGATTAAAAACATGAAACAAGGCTCCTAAAATGTAACAGTTGTTGAATTGAGTGACTGGTAAATAATAATCCACTGCACTTTCTATTTATATATGAAATTTTCTATAAAATACATCATTCATTCTCTTTACAAAAACAGTTTTCCAGTAAAACATTTTATCAAAGCTGTATCTATACCAACACTATTCTAGCCACCTTTCTGCATTACTATTGGTTCGTTACTGTTTTTTAAAACACCTTTTAACAATTGAGGTCTATAATTCACCCATTTAAAGCGTACAGTTTGTTACGGTTTCTGGTGCAGTCAAAAAGTCGTGAAGATGCCTCTTGTCTTAGGCACGGTTTCTATCACTGTGATGAAGCACCATGACCAAAGCAACGTAGGGAGGAGAGGGTTTATTCCGCTCACACATCCACATTGCTGTTCAGCACTAAAGGATGTGAGGACAGGAACTCAGAAACAGGGCAGGAACCTGCAGGCAGGAGCTGATGCAGAGGCCATGGAGGAGTGCTGCTTACTGGCTTGCTCCTCATGGCTTGCTCAGCCTGCTTTCTTATGGAACTCAGGATCACCATCTCAGGGATGGCACCACCCACCAAAGGCTGGACTTGTCCTCATTGATCACTAATTGAGAAAATGCCCTACAGGCTTGCCTACAGCCCTATGTTATAGAAGCATTTCCTCAGCTGAGGCTCCCTCCTCTCTGATGACCCTAGCTTGTGTCAAGCTGACATAAAACTGATCCCTCGTCAACTTGACACACAAACACATTACTATTAAGTCACAACCCTTCCTTTCTTGTTCATCCCCAAGATGACACAGCAATATCAGTATTAGAAAACATTCTACAAACTTAAAAAGACCCACAGTCTTTACAAATTAAACACTTTAAAATTCAATCTTTTTAAAATTCAAAGTCTCTTTTAAAACCTAAACTCTCTTTTAAAATTCAGTCTCTCAACTGTGGGATTCCGTAAAATAAAAAATAAATTAATTAATTAAATACATCCTTACTTTAAGAGAGAAGAATCAGAGCAGAGTCACAATCTGAACAAAGCAAACCCGAACTCCAACAGTGTAAATGACCCAATGTCCACTACCTGGAATCCTCTCACCATCTTCTAGGCTCCTCCCAGGGGGCGTGGGTCACTTGTCTGGCTCCGCCCTCTGTAGCGCACACAGTTTGTCTTCTGGACTCCGCTGGCTCCACTCCACTGCTGCTGCTGTTCTTGGCGGTCATCCCACAACACTGGCATCTCCGAAACATCAGGGTCTTCTGCCATAGCTGGGCTGCACTTTAACCAACAGTCTGCTATGCTCTCTTCATAATGCCAAGCCTCAACTTCTCTACATGACCCCTTTGATCCTGGATCGTCAACTGCCTCTGAGGCTGCACCTTCATGACTGGACTTTCCTGGCCTCTCATAGGGCCAAGCCTCAGCTGCTCTTCATGACCCCATCATGCCTTCAAAAGCAATATCACCTGAGTCGCTCAGACGCTACCAAGTTTGGTTGCCAACTCAAGGTTCAACCTTGGTTGCCTCTGGGACACAATTTCTGTATGCTGGCTCTTGGGAAACACTCCCCAGAAGATTTCACGTCAGTGATGCTGGCCTTGTAATCTCTGCTAATTTCTTGGTTCCAGCTAACCATCATCAGTTGTCACAGTAACTCAAAGGCTTCATTTCAATGGCGCCAGTCTCTTGTTCATCGCTACCGACTCGTCAGCCCCAGCTGGCCAGAATTGTCATTCTGTCGAATCTACACTCAAAACAGCAAACAGCCATGATAGAGCCTTGAAATTTCCCTCTGAAACTTCACAAGCCAAGGTTCCATCTTCTGCACTGCTTATCTTCCAAGCTCCTACAGAACATTCCACTGAGCTCTCGACACTCAATAGCTTTTCTATCCCGAAGTCCCAAAGTCCTTCCCCAATCCTCCCTAAAACATGGTCAGGTCTGTCACAGCAATACTCCCACTACACTGGAACCAAATTGTTTTTGGCAGAGTTTCTATTGCTGTGAAAAAACACCATGACCAAAGCAACTCAGGGAGGAAAAGTTTATGCCCCATATGTTTCAAATCATAGTTCACCATCAAAGGAAGTCAGAACCAGAGCTCAAGCAGGGCAGGAACCTGGAGGCAGGAGCTGATGCAGAGGCCATGGAGGATGCTGCCTGCTGGCTTGTTCTCCATGCCTGCTTTCTTATAGATCCCAAGACACCAGCCCAGCGATGGCACCACCCTTCATGGGCTGGACCCTCCCCCATAAGTCGCTAATTAGGAAAAAAAATGCCTTATCCTGTTCCTTGCTAGGTAGCACAGCAGAGGTGATGTCATTGACAACACACAGGTGTGATAGCCCTAGGTGTGTGAGAATAGGAAAGCAGCCACACCCCCTCATATGCCACCACAGCCTTCTGTGACCACCAACACCTTGACTCTGGGTCTGCCTGGCTTCCAACTCGCCGGTTTGTAGGGCTTTCCCCGTCTTTCCAGGTGGTTGACCTTTCTCCACCGGTCTCCCTTTCTTGGCTTCACTAATTTCTAACATCTGCTGTTCGCCTCTGCTTGCTTTCGACTTAGCGTGTTGTTTCCTAATCCTGGATGAGAGATCGTGATTTTGACATGAGGTTCTTTTTGGTTTATATGTTACATTCATATTTAGTTATTGTTTTACTTCTTTTGTCATTGCTGATGCTAATTTGAGACAGGATCTCATCTGACCCACGGCAATCCTCCTGCCTCGGTCTCCAAAGTGCTGAGATGAAGGTGTGATCTACCACATGCAGCTTTCTTCTTAAAACATAGGTGTCAGTAGGCAAAGTTTCTGTTTTGGATCCACTTCATATATTCTGTATGTTGCCCCAGCGTTTCACTGGTCTTGAAGCAACTTCCTGTGGTCTTGTGATTGGTTCATTCGTTGTTGAGGAGGAGTGTGCCATGTAATTCCCACATATTTGTGAATTCTCAAAATTTCTGTTATAGATTTAAATTTTTTTTAATTATATGGGAAGTCAGGGTGCACTGGCCGTGACTGTGGAGGTCAGAAGATGACTTTCAGGGGTCAGTTCTCTGCTTCCACCGTATGGGTCTCCAAGATTGAACTCAGACTGTAAGGCTTCGAAGCAAAAACTTTTTAGCTTTGGAACCAGCCCCTAGATACAATTTTTTACTTTTTTGTTTTGTTTTTTTGTTGTTTATTTGTACTTTTGGCCAGGGTCTCACTAACAGCTCTTGCTCTCCTGGAAGTTTTTCCTGTCTTGTTCTCACGGGGGCGCAGAGATGACAGCTGTCACCAATTCATTCACTCCACTTTAATGAGAATATATCCTGAGTCCAACACCTTTAAACACATTAAGGTTCGCTGTACAGGGTGCTGTGTGGTCTCCACTAGAGAACACCCCCGCGTGACCAGGAGAGTGTGTGCCCTGCTGTTGCTGGGTGGGGTGTTTCACAACTAGTAGAGACAAACCCCAGGAGACTTGCTCTAAATCTAATGATCTAGATCAGCAGCGTTCTCAGACTTCAGTTTCCATATTGATCTTCTATCTGTTTGTTCCATCCATCCAGAAAGTGGGGTATTGATGGTGTCCGTATTACCCTGATTTTGGCAGGACACAATGCCTACCGACCTATATTGAAATGTCACACTGGACCCCAAGGGGAAAAGCGCAACTCTTGTCAATCAAAATAAAACTTTTTAAAAGACAGGGTACTGAAGTCCCCAAACCATTTCTGGTAGATGACCTATTTCACTCTCATTTGGGTCCACGTCTAGTTCATATACTTGGGGGCTCTCTGGACAGATGACTACAGGATTGGCGCACCTTAGATGGGTCAGTCCTCTCCCGATACTGCTTTTTGTCTGAAAGTCTATAGCAATGACGTCCACCTCACATCCATCTTGAAGTCCAAAGCACCTCCTGTCAGCATAGAGTGCCATATGTTTCTCAGCCCAGCCTTACAATCTGGGTCGTTTCGCTCCTCTTGGATCGTCTAATCCGCTAACATTTATGGACACAGCTAAAGCCACAGATTCCTTAATGGAACGCTAACTTCCTTGTTTTGTTTCATTTTCCTGGAAAAGTTGCCTCAAAGACGCTACTCAGATGTAGGTGGCATTTGCTCTTGAAGGTCTGAGAGCATTTGTCTTTCATCTTCATGCAAAGCATGCAGCTTGAAAGCTATACGCCCTCGGGTCATTATTCTCCTTCTCGAAACCCGGAGCCTTTTGGTAGTCAGCTCTGCTGGGAGCGACACGGCACCGCGCCATCACTGGTCTGCCACATCTTACCTAATCGACTTTGGTTTGCCCTGGCTTAGTTTTTGAGGCAGTCTTGTGTAGCCCAGGCTGGCCTCACATTTGCTGAAGACAACCTCGATTTTCTGTCTCCCTACTTCTCCTTCCCAAGTACTGGAGTTACAGGCGCACGTATATATCATCTGTGTTCTGCAGTTCTGGGGACCAGATCCCGGGCGTCACGTATGCTCCAACTATGCCACATCCCTAGCCCCTTGCTTTATCTTTTGGTACAGGGTCTTGGTGTGTACCTCACGCTGGCCTCAAGCCTGAGATGTTCCTGTTCCCACCATCAACACACTGGGATCACAGGCCGTGCTCTGCTTGGCCACCTAAACATTTATATCAACCATCGTTGACTTAAACACTAACTGTACTTATCTAACTCTAATGCTCATTTGGTTTAATGGTGTATTTAGAACTTATAACATTCTACACAGAATGTCCACACAGAACTGAAGGTTTTCACAAAAATAAAGTCAAGAGAGGTCAATGCCAACCACCAAAAAAAAAAAAAGGGGGCTTTATTAGCCGTCCCTCACGCCGATGGACTATGAGTCCAAAAGAGAACAGATGCCGTGTGTCAGACCATGGAACTGTTTGTTTAACTGACTTCAGTCCCAGAAAAATGAGGGACATATGTCCTTTGGACTACAGCCTATTCTCCCTGTCAGTCTCTGAAAAAAAAGCCTTTCCTGCTCTATTCATAACACCCTGTCCAGTTAGCTACCTGGAAGGACAGGTGGACGTTCTCTACAGCTCTCTAGAATATCCGTCCATGCTTGAAAGTTCAGGGCACGTCCCTCTGGCTGCGCTGCCCTTCACAGGTTTAACAGGGAGTAGGTGTAGCCTTGTTGGAAGAAGTGTGTCCCTTGGGGAGGGCTTTGGGGTTTCACATGTCCAACCCAGGCTCAGTGGGTATCTCTCTTCCTGCTGCCTTTGGATCTGGATATAGAACTCTCAGCTCCTTCTCCAGCACCACATCTGCCTGCATGCAGCCTTGCTCCCCACCATGATGGTGCTGGATTATAAGCCAGTAACAATTAAAGGCTTTCCTTTATAAGAAAGCGGTCATGCTGTGGTCATGGTGTCTCTTCACAGCAATAGAAGCCCTAAGACATGTTTGATGGGGGGACTCCTTTCACCAAACCTTTGGCCAGTACCCTCTCAAGGCTCTGTCTCAGTGGGCTGCTGGCTCCCTGACAACGAATTCTCTTCCAGTTGATGCCTAAGAAGTCTGAGTGTGGCTGTGTCTCTTGCTTAGAGCTTTCCCTTTCATTAGAACAGTTCAGTGAGCTACTGGAGGGGAAGCATCAGTCATGTGAAGAAAAGCCATCATGTGGCCTCTGAGGCCTTTCCTCCAGTCACTTCTTTGCAGTTCCATCAGGACAAAAAGTCAAAAATAAGATTCAAAATGATGTTGGAGATCATTACATGAAGAACAGATACTGAGAGCTGGTTCTCTCTCTCTCTCTCTCTCTAATAAACCTAAACAAGGTAGAAAAAATACAATTATTTCTCTGCTAATCATGTGGATCAAGGTGGTTACTCGATTAGTATCTTTCTCTCCACTTGACTGTAAGCTACAACAACCCTAGTTAGTTCTGACTGTCGACTTGACACAACCTACAGTCACCTGAGAAAGGAGTCTCAACTGAGGGATTGCCCAGATTAGGCTGACTTGTGAGTCTATCCTGATTGCTAGTTGATGTAGGGGCCTAGCCCACCGCGGGCAGCACCATTCCCTGGGCTGGTGGTCATGGGCTGTAAAGAAAACTAGCTGAGCAAGAAGCAAGCCACCAAGCAGCATTCCTCCGTGGTTTCTACTTCAAGTTTCTACCCCAACTTCCCTCAGTGAGGCACTATGAACTGGATCAAGTTGAAGCCAAATAAACTTTTCCCTCTTCCTGCTTTTGGTCCAAGTGCTTTATCACATCAACAGAAAGGAAACGAGAAAAGCTCTGTAAAGGCAAAGAACGTACCTGCTCTGCCATGTCCTCCTATCCTTTACCATGGCCTTGGTGTCCAGGATACAGCGGGTAGTCCATAAATACCTGTGGAATGAATGAGAAACTCTGGGAAATACTGGTTGCCAGGTGGCATCTACAACAAAATGAAGGGTTTACTGGCACTGTAGTTCTGTGTTCTGTCCACAAGAGTTTCGCCTGGAAGATCATTAACTCCCAACATGGAAAGCAAGGGACCAAGGGCTCACCTTCTGTGTCTCGATCCTGGTGACACACTGAAAGCTGGAGCCAGAAGGGAAAAAAACCCGCGGGTACCCTCGAGTCAACAGAATATGTAAAGCCACGGCTATAGGAAACGCCTTAAGTCAGAGGTGCCTGAGATTTACGGTTCGGATCTGAAATGTCTCCACAGCCTTCATTTGAATGCTTGATCCACAGGGAAAGGTGTCCAGCCTGTGTCCCAGAGACCACATGCAGCCCCGGATAGCAATGAATACAGCCCAACATGAAATTATCAATCGTGAAGATTCATCTGTGATTTGCTTTATTTTATTTTACTTGTAATTCAATTGCATGGTTCTTGAGACGACAGCATCCCGTTACAATGTCAACAGGTTGAACACCCCAACTAGCAGGACCATGTGTGGCTTTTAGGAGGTGGGGGAAATAGGTCACCATGAGAAGACCTGTCATGGTTCTATCAACCCCTGGCTCCTATTCCGCATGAGTTACCTTTCACCACATGCTCCCTACACTGTGAGCTCCTCCGTGCTCCCCTCATTATGGGCAGACACTCCTCTGAAACCATGAGCCAAAACAAACTGTTCTTCCTTTCCACCATCTCTATCTGGTGATTTGGTCACAGTGGAGTAAAAGTGACTAACGCAGGACTTAAGAGACATTTGACAGTGGAGGCGAAAGGGCAGGAGGGCTGACCTGGTTACAGGATCAGAAAACACCTTAACAGAATCTAAGATGCAAAGGGTAGCAACATTTCTCCTATCCATTCCTCCCTCTTCCTCCTGTCACCCCCCACCTCCTTTCCCCTCTTCTTCCTATAATTCTGGAAGGTAAGGAAATCAGTGTCAAAAGAAGTATAGGTGAGACAGGGCACAGGCTGTACTACAAAACAGCCAGTGACATGGTAACTTAAAGAATTAGCTTTTAGTTTTCCTCCCCTGTCCAGAGCTGCAAGGCTGCACTGCCCGCCCACCCCTGACAGGTGCCTTCCATTGCTGCCCTAGGCAGTTTCCCCAGGAATCAAGAACTGGGGAAGAGAAGAGGTGGAGGGTAAACTGCTTCCCTCTTAACGATGCAATTTGGAAGTTGCACAGAGAACTTCCTCTTACATCACACTGGCCAGAATTTATGGGTGACCCTACTGACCTGAGACAAGGAACTGGGGCTTTGGTTGGGTAAAGAAGAATGAAAGGTGGAAGATGAAGTCATTAATCCAGAGGAATCAATGTGCTCCCTAGTGCCTCTTTCACACTTTCGTAGGCTAGAGGAAGAAGCAGGTTGGCCCACCCTGCCCTTCTGCACAGACCCTCTGGATCCAACATCACTGTCCTCCAGCCTACATCACTGCCCTCCACGCCTTCTGTGAGTACCTGACTCGATCATCACCTCCTCATGTACTTAATGGGACTGCGTTCCAAAGTTAAAGAGTGCTGTCATCAGAGAGAGCAGGGATTTTCAGCCTTACCTGCTCACTGGAACCACAGCATCATTTAAGGCCAATTTGATTAGTCTCCAAATTAAGTTCTGTGATTTAGAATTTGTATTTATCTTTATTTGTGTATGTGTGCACCTGCTTGTCTATATGTGTACCACATACATGCAAGAGCCCTTGGAAGCAAGAAGAGGGCGCTGGATCCCCATGGCCTGGACTTACAGGACTGTGAGACACTGGCGTGGTGCCTGGGTCTTCTGCAAGTGTAGCCAAGTGCTCAAAACTGTGGACCTTCTTCTCCAGCCCCAAAGGTCTGTCAGTTTGCATTCCCAAGAGGGAAATCTAATGTGTCAGAGGAAAGAGACCTGGGGAATTAATGTTTAAAAAATACAACTAAATTTCCACCAAGGACATAAAAGAGTTGTTCCTTTCTACTTCATGAGGGAGTGCCTTGCTTCTCACTGGTGGAACGAGAGCTGATCATCTTATAAACTTTGAATCATATGTACTATGTTCATCCTTGATAAGGGAGGGGTGGGAAGGCTTTGTGTTTCTGGGTATGTCTTTGGAAGAGGTGTGTGTGTGTGTGTGTGTGTGTGTGTGTGTGTGTGTGTGTGTGTAAAATCCAGATGTAAGGTGTCTTCAATCTATCTCCACCTTATTGTCTCCACCAAGACAGGCCCCTCGCTGAACCTGGAACTCCTCCGTTCAGCTAGACCGGATTGCCAGTTAAGCACCTGTCATGTCTCCCAGCGCCGTGATTGCAGGCACATGCCTATATCCATACTGTGCTCCATACTGTGCTTTTGTTTTTCTGTGAGTGTGGTGTCCTCATGCTCGCAGGGCAACACTTTGCTACCTGATCCATCTTCCTAGCCAGATGGCGTAGACTTCCCAAACCTTTCCCAAGTCAACAAAACCCTAATTCTCTTCTCAAAGCTTCAGCCTTAGGACTTTTCAAAACAGCAGTAAGCTAAGTTTCTGTGTTTTATGTCCCTTCTTTAACCTTTCCTCTTGAATAAAAACCAATGGTAGTAGCTAATCCAATGAATACATTTGTCTTGGTATTCTACGTAATGAAACAGAGCCACAAAACTGATAAAAAAAAAATATATTGTTCCAGATCACAAAATGATATGGCTGGGGTTTGAACACAGAACTCCAGGCTTCATGCTCCATGACTCCTGCCTCCATGCCTGAGTGTTCCTGAGGAAAGAATGGGGTGGTTCCTTCAAATTCTATGAAATTCGAAGGAGGGTGCAAAACTGCGTTATTTGGGACAATGGCTCGTGGGGACTCTAAAGACGCTGACAAGTTTGGGCTTGACATCCCAAGGTCTGAGCTTAGCTCCACCCAGTTCTACCTGTTTCCCCAGGTGAGTCTACTCTGGAGCCTGTGCTAGGTGATATCTGAGAAGGGGCTTCCTTCCTCCTTCTCTGTACCCAGACAGCTCGGCAAACACAAGCCACCTATCTGTGACAACAAGGTTTTGGCTCTCACCTGGCTGGCAGCCAGAGAGGTCCCGGCACACAGGCGGAGACTCTGCCCTCAGCCCAAAGGGCGAGGCTAGCTGCCAAGGCCCATTAACCCCAACACAAGGGCCCAGGGAGGTCTGTTTATGGGACGCAAGGGTAGCTGTTAAGTAGGAAGCGCTGTGGGCTTCACCCTTTTGTTGTTCCCTGTCCGGCATTGTCACTCTGACAGGCTTTGTCTGACACAGGGGCATTAATTTTTTATGCTGTCCTACTACAGACACAGCGATTAGACTGTGCTATGATGAAGGAAATTCGGGTGCAATTGGAATTCCGGAGATGCCGGGCTACGGGTCACATCATGCTCCACCTCAGCCTCTTGTCCCCACGACACTGCTGGCTGCTGCTTTACATGCGGTCCTGTGGCTCCACAGAGCCAGAGGTGACTGCTGAGGAGAGGGAATACAATATTCTCCGCCAGTAACAGGAAAGTTGATTAAGAAAAATTCACTCCCTCTATCTGGTTGCTGATCTCCTGTTTATCTTCATTTGAACCATCCTGGGTAGATGTGTTTTAATTGCAAGGCACTTCCATTCTTTTTCCGGAAGCAGGCAGGGCATACATTATAAAATAAATAAATGATTAAGAAACATCTAATTATTGTTATTAGTTTCTTACTTGGAGGGACTTCCAAGCTGCTGCTTATTAAAGTCATTCATCAAGGAGCCACCGTGCCCTTTCCAGAGGCACTGCTCCCAGGACCAACATGGGACTGGCTGTCTCCTGCTGCACGTGGGGCTTAATAAACATGGGCAATATTGATGGCTGCAAATTCCTCCCTCGGCCTAAGCTCCAGCATGATGGATTGATGCTTCCCAAACATGGAGACTATTTCTCCGGCCATTCATCAACCCCACCACAAACACAGGTGTCAGCCCGAGCCGACGTCAGACTCTAACCACCTCCCCCGAGCAGAGGGAAGGAAGCCTGCATTTCCCACCCAGGGACCTCATCAATTTTTCATGCACTGCAGTCCCTTGACTTGTTAAATATTTATAACAATGTCATTATTTACCAAACAAGCTACCCGGCTGTGTCAGAGCCCCCCAGAGAAAAACTCAGGAGTATAGAGAAAGGGCCCTCCTCTGAAGAAGCTTCAGGGCAAGGGTGGTTTGGCCCAGCAGGCAGATCTCTCGGCCTTTCTCTTGGTATGTGTCCTGAGGCATCTCTAAGGCTTTTGACAGGTGGCTGTAGGGTGGAGGTTAGCCCCCCTCCCCACTGGAGACCACAGCACTAGGAAACCAAGGAGAGAGCATTGTGTCAGGGTTGTTCCTACCAGGGACCCACCTGGCTGCTGGGGCTTCCGCGCTGACCTTTCTGGTCCCCTTCAGTCACTCCTCCGCATGACTGCACAGTCAAGAGAAAAGCTGTATGAGCCTTCCTGGCTGTGGAAGAAGAGAAGCCTGAAGACAGCAAAGAGCCTCAGTCATTCCGCAAGGCTCTCCTGAGTCTGACAGGGGCAGGAATTGGAGGGACACCATGTGGCCGCCTCCGAAGAAAAGTGCCCCCCCGCCCCCCCCCCCGTGCATTTTGTGACAAATCCCATGCCCTCAGGGGGAATGCCAGACGCTCCCTCCTCCACCTTGCTTGCTATTCTGTTCTAGGTGCTAGACCCAATGGTTCTAGCAATAGTCAAATAACCTTTCACAGGGGCCATCTAAGACCATCCTGCATACCAAATGTCTACATTACAATTCATAACAATATTGAAATTACAGTTATGAAATAGCAACAAAGATGGTTTTATGGTCGGGGATCACCACAATGTGAGGAATGGTATTAAAATGTTGCTGCCTTAGGAAAGTGGAGAACCAATGAGCTAGACCCAGATCTATTCAGTGGGAAGGGAGGAAGGGTTCTTAGGAAGCAGTGCCATCCTGAGAAACATTTTATTTCCTTGCGGGTGGGGAGGTCCGGAGGCTCTGGAAGGAGTTGGGGAGGGAAAGCTGTGATCAGTATATATTGTGTGAAAAAAAAAAACAGGTCTTTTTATCCAAGAGAAAAAGAACAGTGAGGAACTTGGCTGAAAAAAGGCCCTACTTTTCTCACCTGGGTGTTGTCACATTCTCAGAACTATGGCAGTCACTAAGGACAACTTTGAAAACAAAGCCACTAGGAAGAGCAGAGAGAAAAACAAATCCCTCCATTCTTGATGACACAGGTGAGGGAAGATGCTTCCTGGTATCCACCATGCCTCTGGACTTTGAATGAAGAGAGGTTTTGTTTTGTTTCTTTTATTGAAAACCCATTTTTTATACACTATTTTCCCCACCGTTAACTCCTCCCAGTTCTTCCTTCCCTCCCCTCCCATCCAGGTCCACACCCTTTCTGTCTCTCCTTTAAAAAAAAAGAAATAATAATAAGATACAATAAGATAAATTTTAAAAAAGACAAATCAGAATAGGACAAAACAACCAAACAAGAAAAAAAAAGACCCAAAGAAAAAGCACAAGAAACACATAAAGATGAAGAATTACACATTCTTGCACCAACAGGAATCCCTTAAAAACAAAACATGAAGCCATAAAAAATTTGCAAAGGAACTGTAAGGTGTGAAAAAAATCCCTAGTTTAACATTATGAAACAAAGAACCTCCAAAGATAATGTTGAGTTCACTTTGTGTTCGCAGTCTACAGCTGGGCATGGAGTCTACCCTTAAGAGAGGTTTGTTTCTCCAGTGAGACCAGACTCCTTTGGAGAAAACTAATTTTTCTTTTTCTTTTCTTTCTTATTATTTTATTTTTGTTTTTTCAAGACAAGGTTTCTCTGTGTAGCTCTGGCTGTCCTGGAATTCACTCTGTAGAGTAGGCTGGCCTTGAACTCAGAGATATGCCTGACTGTCTCCTGAGTGCCTGGATTAAAGGTGCATGCCACCACTGCCTGTCTGGAAAAAGAAAAAAACACCCTAAGTTTTCATTTGTGAGTGGTTATTAATTGGAGATAGTTTCCTGGTTAGGGATGAGGACATGTGTCCACTTCTCCTTCATCTCTAGGACTCCATCTGGTGCAGACCTGTGCAAACCCATGCATGCTGCCTCAGTCTGTGAGTTCGTGTGTGTGTGTGTGTGTGTGTGTGTACCAGCCCCATTGTGTCTAGAGGGCCTTGATTCCTTGGTATCCTCCATTCCCTCTGGCCCTTCCTACCTCCTCTTCTGTGGAGTTCCCTGAGCCCTGAGTGAAGGTATTTGATGGAGACGTCCCTTTAGGGCTAAGTGTTTGAAGAGAGGTTTTTAAGCTTGCCCTTACCCTTTGGAATGCCATGGCAATATAAAAGCTTCATAGACAAGACACACATGACGGATGGTGGGTCCAAGATCTGAGGAGAAATGGGATGTTTGCATGGCCAACATGCTGATGAAAGAGTGGCTGACCATTTCATAACGGTGAGCATTACTAAGTGGTCATGGTCATGATAAATGCCATGTTATGACTTCAGAAGCATCAAGCAAAGCACTCTGTTTCAATGGGATTCTCCCCGCAAAATGCAGAACCTTAATCAGCTCAGGAGATGATAGGAGACAAACCCTAGTTTGAAGGAGATCCTGTACAAGTGGCTCAAACACTTCAAATGTCAAGGTCATGAAAGGCTGAGGAACCACAAGACAACTAGATATGACATGGTATCAGAGATATGTTCCTAGATAGCAAAAAAAAAAAAAGAAGAAGAAGCAAAGATGCAGATATGTTGTGGAATATTACTGTAGCTGGGCAAAGATGTGTTACATTTGTTTATGCTGCAGAATATTGCTTTAACTGTGTAAAAATGTGTTACATTTATTCCTGCTGACTTTGTTAGTAGTGTAAAGATGTGTTACATTTGTTTAACAATGTAAGGGTGTGTGCTTAATTATGTAAAGATGTGTTGCTGTTTCACTTTGCCTGCCTAAGGCACCTGATTGGTCTAATAAAAAGCCCAAATGGCCAATAGCTAGGCAGGAGAGGGATAGGTGGAGCTAGCAGGCAGAGAGAATAAACAGGAGTTGAAATCTAGGCTCTTAAGCAAGAAGAAGACACGGAGAAAGAGAGGGACACAGCCAAGGTCAGAAGAGAGGCAGTCACTAGTCAGCTATGGAGAAGCAGTGAAAGTAAGATGTACAGAAGGAAACACAGGTAAAAAGCCCTGAGGCAAAATGTGGATGAGGGTAAATAGATTAAGTTATAAGAGCAAGCAAGAAACAAGTGTAAGCTAAGGCTGAGCATTCAAAACTAATAAGTACCCATGTCATGATTTGGGAGCTGGTTGGTGACCCAAAAGAAAAGGCTTGGTAGGCAGGTGAAATCCACCTGGAGTCTGTATTATGACAATGTTAGTGTCTGGCTTTGACCTTTGTACTGTGGTTATGTAGGCTGCCCCTAGGAGAAGCATAGCAAAGGATATGAGAAATCATGGAATAATTTTTACAACTTTTGTGTAAATCTGAATGTTTCTTTACCATTTAAAAAAATTATGAAAGAACACCCTCTAAATTCTGCTACCAAATTGTACAAATTTTATCAACTTCTGGATTTGCTGTAGTAGAGATTCCTCAAGGCTTACATAGAAGAGGACTGACTGTCTGGAGTCTTGAAGGAATCTTCTTCACATAACATCACGTACACTTGTCTATGTTACTACATCTTATTTGTCAAGTGCTGGTGTGTTAGAAGAGTAAAACCACAAATTTTGAAATAAAACAATTCAAATTTGGTTCCTATCCAAGATCTACCTTGTCCCTGTGAGTTACCATGATTTACTCTCTCTGGGCCTCTGCATAAAATTAAAATAGTGGCACCTACTTTGGTTACCTGCTGTTTAAAACCTCTGCAACGGCACTTAGCACGGAACAGACAAACAAAAGATCCATTTTCTGTGGTAACTGCATCCCACTCTTAAAGTCAGTGGTCAAATCCACAACCTTCTAGCCCACTAAGTCCTCTAAAATAAAATGCAGTGATGAGCTGAAAAACCCTGCAGATTAGAGGTTTGGTGGCCCAAGGACTTAGAGGTTCCTTTTGAGATGAGGAAGAACTTGCCCTGTAAGCATCAGAGAGAAAAGTTTCCTAGCAGAGAAAGCATCAAGACCTGAGCCCCAGAAGTAAAAAGCAGATTCTATCAGGACTGACAAAAGGTGATTCTAGCATCTGAATCTTGGTGCTCCCCTATCTGCCCCACCCTCTCATAATAAAGTCTAGTTCTACATGCAGTGGTATTAAGGGGTGGGGCCTTCGGGGGCGACCATCCCATGAAGGGAGGGTCCTTATTAATGAGATCTAGTGTTGTTAGATTATTTTGTAATTAATGCATTTAAGAAAACTGTCCTTATAAAAAGTGACTAGCTTAGCTGGCCAGTGGTGGCACATGCCTTTAATTCCAGCACTCAGGAGGCAGAGGCAGTTGGATTTCTTTGGGTCTGAGGACAGCCTGGTCTACAGAGCAAGTTTTAGAACAGAGGGCTACACAGAGAAAGCCTGTCTCAAAGAAAAAAAATCAAAACAAAAAAAAAAAGAGGAAAGAGAGAAAGGAAGTGACATAGCCTCTTTGCCCTTTCCACCACAAGAGGACAGGTCACAGGTATTACCCACTGGTGTGGGAAGTCCTTCTATCTATGAGTTGTTTTTATTGGTCAATGGATAAATCTGTTTGGGCTAGTGGCCTAGCAGAAATAGAATTTGGTGGGAAAAGTAAACTGAATGCTGGCAAAAAGAAGGCGGAGTCAGGGAGACTCCATGGAGCTGCCAGAGGAGAAAGATGTAAGTCTCCAGTTGGAACCTTGCCGGTAGGCCACGAACCTCATGGTAAAATATAAAAAAATAGAAATGGGTTAACCAAAGATAAAATAGCTAGTTAGCAATATGCTTAAGTGATTGGCCAAGCAGTGATTTAAATAATATAATTTCTGTGGGATTATTTCCTGACCCTGAGCAGCTGGGAAATGAAAAAGCGGCCTCACACAACAACCTACAAACAGGTTCCTACCACTGCATCTGCTGATGTCTGGGTCTTCCCAACATCTAGAACTAGAAGTGAAACATTTCCAGTGTTTATAAATTACTCAGCTTAAAGCATTTTGTTATAGCATCAGGGATGGACTGAGCCAGATGGGGCTGAGTGAGTGGATGGAGATGGAGGCACAAGAATGTGGGCTAGAGACCATGACAACTGGAATACAGGTTCATCGGTGGAGACAGAGGATAGGCTTAGCACACACCTAGGGAAGAGGAGCTGGATGGAGCCCACACAGAGCTTAGCAGTAAGGAATAGATTTCGAGGAAGGGCAGCATCAAGGATTGTCAGGATGGGGAATGTAGTGGGTGTGGCATTTTGGTATAGACAGCCACACTTTTAAAATAACTTACCTGGACTCTCATTTCCTCAGGAAGCAGGTCCCAAGTAAAATCAACTATTAGCATTTTCTAGGTCTCCTAGAGAGGTGACTAGAAGTTAAACTCCACTAAGTAAGGTTTACTTTATGGTGAGGTTTCTGGCTTGCTCACGGACACACTTGGCAGTACTCGATGTGTTCTTGCTGAATAAGCAGTGGAATGAAAATTTCGTCTATGGTCAACAGCCCGGAAGTAAATGGAGTCTTTTAAAAGTCAGTTTAGCTCCCGTTTTCCAGCCTAGGAACGGTGTAAGTTTTCCTTGGAGGGAAACATCAACACTGGCCAGAGCCTCTGTGGTATTCTCTTACACACTGCTTAGCATCAAATTAAAAAATGTCTCAGTGAGTAAAGTTCTGGCCACCAAGCCTGAGGACCTGCAAGAACACACAGCTGAAACCTGTCCTGACCTCAAACACGTAGGATCATGTCCCTGCCGCCACAAAATAAATAAGATGTAATATAAGAAAAACATTAAAGGATGCCGAGAAGTGGAACGAAGGTTATAACAGAAGGAAACGCACATGTGACTAGATACTAGTGCCACAGACGTAGGCTTTCATAACTATGTCGCCTATGAAAACCGACAGCCGAGTGGGGAACAGCACCAGATACCTAGCCTCCATAAATAACCCATGGAAATTCTAGAACTGAAAAAAAAAAGCAATCACCTAAATTAAATTGAAAACATAATGAGATATGTTTAACAGCAAATCAGACATAGCTAGAAGTTGACAGGTTTTGCAAATGAAATAGAGGATGCTCGGTTTAACTTTAGTTTCGGAAAAATAAGAGAAGCTGGGTATAAATATGCCCCATTCAAAACTTGAAACATCCTAAGATGTATCCAGTGTGTATGTGAAACTCCTATTTAATAGGATGCTCCTTCTTTTACCTGGAAAAATCAAACCCAGCTGAAGATGACTCATTTTGCTGGAAATGTCCAGAATAAAAAATAATGAAGATTTAAAAAGAATGAAAAAAATTCCCAAGAAGAAAACAAGTCAGATTCTTGTTATGGGGAATAAAAGACAAGGAACCCAAACCTTTGTCCATCAGAAGGAAGCTGGTGGAAAAGGAACCCTTTCAAAGAATCCAGGAAGAAGCACCCTGTCCAAGCAGTGAGACTGCTCACAGACTCACCAATGAAAGAAGCCCATGGAATGGATATCAAAGAACTTAATCTCCAACCCAGAGTTCCATTCTCAATGACAATCTTCTTCAAAACTGAAGGCGGGGTGTGGATGTAGCTTATCTGTAGAGTGTCTCACACCTGAAAAGTTGGAAGTCCCACCCCCTACACATGGGGAGGGGACTGGAACCCAAACAATACACAGTCCAAATTGCTGATAAACCAGGCAGAGGGAGAAAGAGGACAGTAGATAGCATGCAGAAAAGTGGCCATGTCTGGTGTGCTGGAAAGAGAGGAAGCTAAGTCGTACTCTGGAGAGGATGGCCGGGATTGGAGAGGAGAGGTGAGGCCCAGCTCAGACAGTGCCCTGGGGGGCAATAAGGAGAGGGCTGGGGTAAGCAGAGATGGTTCTGTGAGGACAAACAGGGCTGTAGCAGAATTGGTTTACATGTTGTCTATTAGTGTGCCTGTTGCTGTGATAAAACATCATGACCAAAGCAACTTGGGGAGTTAAGAGTTTATTTCATTTTACAGTCTAGGGAAATCATCGTAGAAACTCAAAGCAGGAACCTGGAGGCAAAAGCTGATGCAGAGACCATGTAGGGGCGTTGCTTACTGGCTTGCTCATCCTGCTTTCTTATAAAACCCAGAACCATCAGCCCAGGAATGGCACCACCCACAATGGGCTTGACCCTAGGGAATCAATTATTAAGAAAATGCTCTGCAGACTTTTACCTACAGGTCATTATGGTAGAAGTATTTTCTTTCTTTTTTTTAAAGATTTATTTATTATATAGAAAGTGATCTGCCCATATGTCTACCTGCAGGTCAGAAGAGGGCACCAGATCTCATTACAGATGGTTGTGAGCCATCATATGGTTGCTGGGAATTGAACTCAGAACCTCTAGAAGAGTAACCAGTGCTCTTAACCACTGAGCCATCTCTCCAGCCTCAGAAGTATTTCCTCAATCAAGATTTTCTCTTCCAAAATGAAACCTGTGTTAAGTTGACATAAAATTTAGCCAGAACATGTCAGTAATCAGGAGAAGTACCAACTAAACTTTTTCCTTCTTTTTATTTTATTTTATTGGTGCTGGGGGTAGAACCTAGGGCCCTGAGCATGCTAGTCACACACTCTTCCACTGAGCTACATCCCTAATCTCCAGACTGAAGTATTTACTTCCCAAAATAACAATTTTATCTCTAATTTGTTTCTCTTTCTTTCTTCTTCTTTTTTTAACTATAGAGAAACATTTTCAATTAGAAAATAGAAGACTATTGCTGCTGTTTGATCCTCGTCATGCCTAACGCAGATACCCCTCAGTCAAAAGCTTAACAGTCTTTTAATGAAAAAACATACATGGATCAATAAACACAAATGATTTCTTCCTTAAAAATATAAAGATATTTCTAATCAAATAAGAACTGAGAGAATGCACCATTAACACAAACTTAAAACACTAGCAGGAATTCTTCAGGCAAAGGGAAAGGTTGGAAGAGCAATGAAAGTAAGTATCCTGGTGAATCTAAGTGAACAGTGACTATGTAATGTTAACATTGTTAGATGCACACGGAATTAGATGCATGAGAACAGCAAAAGGTCAGGAAGGGCAAGAGGATGAAAGTGCTCTGAAGCCCTGAGCACTAAGGTGACGTTTCTCAGGCTCTCATAAATCCAGACGGTAATGCTAAAGGCCAGCACACACCTGTCACCTGCGGTGATATTTCATTTGTATTTTAATAAATATAGCTTGTCTGAAGATCAGAGAGTAAAACAACCACACTGATCAGCCTTACAAACCATGCAGTGGTGACACACTCCTTTAATCCCAGTAGCCACAGCTGTTTGCCATAGAAACCAGGCAGTAGTGGTGCACACCTTTAATCCCAGCACTAGAGAGGAATATAAGACAGGAAGAGACAGCTCTCACACAGTCTCATTCTGAGGATTCCTGGAGGCAGGATCACCATTTTGGACTGAGGTAGAGATAAGAGCCAGAGGCTGGCTGTTTTACTTTTCTGACCTTCAGGTTGAACCCTAATTTCTGTTTCTGGGTTTTTATTAATCGTGCTCCAGTCACCTCAGCACTCGGGGTTGCAGTGGCGAGTGGGAAGTCAGCATCAAGTACATGGTGAGAGCCTACCTTTAAGAAAGAAATGGCAGCTGAAGTCAAACGAGGAGATAGGTTTTGAGTATGAGTCCAGTTTGGGGCAGAGTAAGAACAAGGTCAAGTGAACCATCTGCAGCACAAACCAGAGGACATGAACTCATATCCATAATATCCAAGTGAAATCCCATGCGGGGTGGGGCATATCTGGAACCCCAGCATTGAAAAGCCAGAGACAGAAAGATCCCTAGAGCTTGGTGCCAGCTAACCTAGCCAAACCTGTGAGACAGTCTCAAAAAATCAAAGTGGAGAGCAACTGAGAAGGAAACCCGATGTCAATCAACCTCTGGTCCCCCTCATACAGGACACACATCCATCCACATGCACATGTACACTGACACACGCACACACCTTATACATGCACAAAGGCTTGGTGTTTGAAAAGAGTAAGGAAAGAGAGACAGATAGAAAGCAGGTGGTATAGAAGGAAGGTAGAAGGCGATCAAGTCACATAAAAACTAAAGTTAAAAAAGTGGGTGATACAAAGATCAAAGAAACAGAAAGATAATAGATAAAACCAAATACTTATATAACACCCCATCAACTAAATACCTCCTCATGTAGACACCACAATCTGCATTCCACAGGGGAAGACTCCCAGGCACAGAGAAGTTGAGTAACTTGTCCTGACTGTCCAACCCTTAAGTCACAGTCACAGGGACTAAGCCCAGCAGTCAGCCTTCCCTGTACAGAACCTCCCTACCCTCCTGCACCTCCACCACTCTAGGTCACCCAGATTCCTGCAGCAAACTCCTAACTTACTTCTCAGGTACCACATTGTTGTCATGGTGATTGTGCAAAGGCACAAACTGGGTCTCATCTCTTCTCCCAAATTAAACTGTTCGTGATTGTTATTTACTTTGGTACAAATGTAAGTCATATGAGGTTCCTTTAGATGGTCACTCCTCCCTTCTTTCACCGCTTCTTGTCCTACATGCCAGGAAGGGCCTCCTGGAGCTTCAAGAAAGTGGTTTCCCTTAGGTGGAATGAGAGCTATCCTGCAAGGCCTCCAGGGTTAGCCCCTCCTCTGTCACTATGGTCACGATGGCAACTACTCACTGAATCTTTTCTCTATGTCTGGTACAGCAGGGCAGGCTTAAAAAGCACCATTCCCCTTTAACTCCACCTCTAGACAAGAAAGTTGACTCAGACAAATCAGTTAGCTCAGTAATTCAGGGAAACACCACCATGTGCCCTCAAGAGGAAAAAGAGAGCAAATGGAAAAGGCTACCTCTCTGCATCTCCTTCAAACAGGCATAGCACTAGCTGATTGAATGCATGCAGAACATAAGGTAGGGAGGAGGTAGACTGGAGCACGGCCTGCAAGCTTGGAGAGGGTGGTCCAGGAGAGCTCTGAAGCAAGCTCATATTAGAGAGATGATGGAAGGGTAAGGAAATGGACCTTCTGCGTGCCTCAAAGCTAGTAGGCAGAATGCCTTGAGGAAGAGCAAGGAGGGAGTGCTGAAATGTCACATTCACTACTTTGACCCTGTGACTATATCCTAGTGTTGGGCTACAGAAACAGTGCTACAAGAAGGGGCTTGGGGGCCGGGCGGTGTTGGGGCACGCCTTTAATCCCAGCACTCGGGAGGCAGAGACAGGCGGATCTCTGTGAGTTCGAGGCCAGCCTGGTCTACAAGAGCTAGTTCCAGGACAGGCTCCAAAGCCACAGAGAAACCCTGTCTCGAAAAACCAAAAAATAAATAAATAAAAAAGAAGGGACTTGGTCTCTGCCTTGGAATGATATAAGTGTCATTCTTCTTCATGGGACCTTGTATGAATCAGAGGCTGGCAAAGCCCATCTGCATTTGGTATAATGTCTTGAGGTCTACTCTAGGAGACAGACCGAGTCCTTGGAACTGGAAACTGGATCTGAGTCTCCATGGGTTTTTCATAAACAAAGGGGAGACCTAGGAAATACCACCTGCCTGGTCTTGATGTGGGATTCCCCTCTGTATGCTGTGAATACCATTGGTTAATAAAGAAACTGTCTTGGGCCTGCGCAGGGAACAGAGGTAGGCAGGGAAAACTAAACTGAATGTTGGGAGAAGGAAGGATGAGTTAGAGAAGCCATGTAGCTCTGCTGGAGCCAGACAGAATGTTAGCTGGTAAGCCACAGCCATGTGGCAATACACAGATGAATAAAAATGGGTTAAATTAGTATGTAAGAGTTAACCAATAAGAAGCTAGAGCTAATGGGCCAAGCAGTGATTTAATCATACAGTTTCTGTGTGATTTTTTGGGGGATGGGGTGACAGGGAAATGAACAAGCGGCCAAGCAGCCTGCTGCTACATGGTCTTAATTACATATTGAAGTCTTGTACTACCAGCGACTCAGTTGCTCTTACAGAGGGCGAGTTCAATTTCCAGCACCCACATGGTGGCTCACAACCATCTGTCACTCCAGTTCCAGGAGGAATCTTCCTATCTGGGTGGGCACCAGGCATGCACAAACATACGTGTAGGAAAACATTCATACACACAAAACAGTAAATTCAAATAAAAAAAAGAAAAGTGGAGCTGTTTAAACCAGAAGAGCAAGCCAAATTAATGATATAGCTCTGATAACCATACAGGGTGATACCCACTGGACTACACATGCAGAATCTGTCAGGGAGGAGGTCCCTGTTCTCCCTGTGTAGTGAATGTTGACAAGGACAGGAAAAATGTGATGGTGAGCCAAGATCTCAAGAGACTGCCAAAGGCTTTGCATAAGGTAGACCCTATCCACCAGATCAATTCCTGGACAATCCACATGGAGATGCCTAAAAAGGAGGAAGAGCCAAACCCAACATCTGCTGCAGTCTGGAGCCCACCTGGGGAAGGGGCACTGGCTTGGGGTGACATGTTTTCAACCACTTTCTGCTGGCTTAGACCTCAAGTCTCTCATGGGGGCTTTAATACAAAGGAGACATGGAACAGGTCAAGGGGCTTTGCCACACTTTTGCTTTCTTCATGAAGATTTCAGAGCTAAAATGTGTTTGCAGACACTGAGCATTCAAGTATTTGAAAATAATCCTCCAAATTCACTGGCAACAAAGTGGCCTTTAGATATTTCTGTAAATATTGAAGTTATATATTTTATGGTATGTGAACATGTGCATGCATAATCAAACCTCTTTAGTAAACAGAGTGCTGTGCTAAGCTAAAGGAAAACCTTACCACTCCAACTTAGAGGAGGAAGTGCTGTTTTGGATGATCCAGAGTGGTCTACCCAACTCTGCCACGATGGTGCTGTGCTCCCATGGTACTCACTTCTCTGGGAGAAATGGCTAGCTGGAATATTTACACAATGAGCAAGGCCAGCTCAGAGATGCTATTCTCAGCTTAGCTCAGGCATTTCCACCCTCAGATAAGACATTAAAAACTGGTAAGCTGGACTTTTAAAATACACTGGAGAACACTGAGCTCTGTTGCCCCCAAGTGGTCATAAGTGATACAACATCACACTAGAGAATTGTCTTTGTAGGCAAGATAGCTAGAAAATAAAACAAAAACCTCAGAAGAAGATGGTTAAAAGCCAGGTTCTGGGAGGCTGGAGAGATGGCTCAGTGATTAAGAGCATTGGCTACTCTTCCAGAAGACGTGGATTCAGTTCCCAGCAGCCAGACAATAGATCAGTCATTAGAAACTCTAAACTCCAGGGGATCCAAGAGTCATTTCTAGCCTCCCCCTGGGGACTAGGCTCAGGCACAAATGGTGCACTTAGACAAATACAAGCAAAGCACTCATTCGCATAAAATAAAAAATAAAGCAGATACTATGTGTATAAGAGGTGAGAAAAGGCTAAGGAAAGAGTACTTTTTAATGTTACAATTTCCTCTTATCACCAAAGAGGAGCAATGAAGAAAATCTGTTGGAAGTGAGGCAGGATGTGAGCTCTTTCTATGTAGCTCAGGACATCTAGTCTCTCATTATATCACTCATATAATTGTTGACTGCGAACAAGTATGGATGTGATCTTTTTACACGGCAATTGCATGGGGAGTCGGCCAGTCTGTGTGGTAGTGTCCTGTAACTTGATGTTTTTATCTGAAACGCTGCAACTTTAAAGCATTTTGTTATACAAAATCAATGTAGTACAAATACTAGTCAACATTTAAAAAAAAATTGGTTCGGCAAAGGGGAGAAAAAAGGAGTATGTCTTGAAGAAGGCATGTGGTAAATTTATTATGTTTTGTTACATTTCCAGTTTTCTCTTAATTCCAATTGTATACTATATAACCAACTGCTGTCTCGGAAATAAAATGTTTTAAACATAAAAATATAAATTCTGCTTCTTAAAAGTGCATACACCTTGAATAATAAAATATACAAATAAATAACAGAAGGCAGTGACATACCTCATGCACTTGGCCTAAAATAATTTAAAATGTAGGATACACTTTCTTCCAGCCTGCAGGAAAGACACTCTGCCATCCTTTTACTGAAGAATTTATACAGAGCTCACTATGGCTCATGAATGACACCAAAGCGTTTTGTGTACAGTGATATGACATGCAGCTTTTAAGACAACTAGAGAAATAAATGCCGCTGTAAATACACAAGAGAATCAAGAAACCATTTTGGTAATGAGGCCCAAATTCAATTTTAACCAGTGGTGAGAGGCACAGTTGGTGAGCAGACCTACACAGAACATAAATGCCTACAGTAAAGACCGACAGAACCGCAAGTGCAGAAACACAGTCCCCCAGTCTGGAATAGCACCTAGGAAAGTTCATGCTGCGTGTTCACAGCAGCAGAGAGCTCGACTCTGGGAGGCCGTGTGCCAAAGCTGTTCCAGCTCTGATTTTTCCTGATACCCTTACTCCTTAAAATTTGAGCCACGTCAGATAAACTGTTTTTCTCCTTTTTGTAGGCAGCCTGATGTTCAATGGGATGAGGCCACACAGCACAGTAGATTATTTTGAAGATGGTATAGTGCACCTGGCTCACCACAGATTAAAACCAAACTTCTTGTGCCTCTGTAGTTAACATATACTGCCAAATTCCTGGATAGGTATTGATTTAATTACATGAAAAAATAGCAATGAGAGCGTCAAAATAATTTCAATAGAATGTTTCACATTTGCTTTTAAATTTAAAAGGACTCCTAGAGCTACATTCTGAGTAGGAAAGACCTAGAGTGGAGTGCAATCAGAGCAGGGGGCCCGTGCAGCCTGTGGTTTGCAACTGTGCTGTCAAAAGCAGAGCAGGGTCTGCATGGCCGGACAGCTAGCTTTCCACCGTCTTCTGCCACATTTTCTAACATGGAGTAACTTCCCTTCCTGCATGGGTCTCAGTCCGACAGCAGAATCTGAACAGAGGCTCTGGGAATGAATTTGGACCCCTTGGGGCACTCTGCTTGCCACCAGGAAGAACAATCCCCAGACTGGCAAGTAACATACCACCCATAAAATGCTTCACAAGTCCAAATCAGACCTTGAAGTCAGAAAGCTCTTGTCCCCTGAATTCGAGCAGGGGATTGACAGCTTCTTTTAATTTTCTTGTCCAACGCAACTTGAATTCCTCCTGAGTACTTTGTATGGCAGTGATGATTCTCGCCATAAACTGTTGGCAAAGAGATGGTGTACCACATTCTTCTCGATTCTGACTGGAATAAGGAGAGAAAGTCACCCAGCATCAAAAGCCTGAGAGAGGCCCACGCCTTCCAAGTCCCTTGATGATCCTAGTGACCTAGGGTGAATCATCCAGAAGAGGCCTCGGGACAGTATATGTATGAGATTCAAAGACATCTTTCACCTATGCTATGAGCCTCTGCCCCATCCCTGCCCCATGGAAAACAATGGTTTTAAATGAATGTGAGTCGGATCTAGACCTGAATCCATTGTTTAACACTACCATACATTCCACATCCTTAATCTTACTGAGACCAGTGAGTGGGAAGTCCCAGAGTCTTCCTAAACACCTCCGAGTCTCTACAAAAGCATTTAAAAATTGTTAGCACTATATGAAGCCACATCTCTCCTTGTGATGAACGACACCAGAAGATATAAAAAATTAAAATCTATAGAAAATGGCAGGTTATTTCTTAGAACAAAATACTTTAGGAAAGTCTTCAGGCTAAATACAATATATACACCAGTGTATGTTCAACATATCCAGTCCACTCCTGCTTGCAAAATACTATTTTACACACAATCTCACCAATGATAATTAAAAAAAAAAAGACTGTCAGAGAAAGAGACGCCAAGCAACCTAAAATTCACATTCAGGCTCACCTGCACTGATGATGAAGCCACGCTTTAAAAATCACAAATTCAAAAATAGAGCTCCAGGATCTGAGTTGTCTTTTTTTCTTTTTTAAAACTCAATGTTTAGTGTAGTTTCTCCGTATGCTTTTCAACCGGTTGCTTGCATAGGTAGTATGAGCATGCTTTCTGGGTTAGAAGGAGGGCATGCAAAACTGCTGTCTCTACTTCAGGGTAAAAATGATCGGTCATGCTCAAAAGGCAGCTAGGAAGAACACTTTGGGGTCTGATCACAAGGCAGCACGGGACCCCAAGCACTGACTGAAACAAAAGCATGATGTCCCAACTGAAGGTGCAGTCAGCTGAATAGCAATGAGCTCTTTATAAAACTCAAGCAAGAGCAGCCTGCATACTAGCAGCTAAGTTGTCTTTATGGTAGGCACTGGTTTGCCGGCAAATTTTTCCCTTCTCAACTCCAAAATCTAAGTATCAATGCACCTCCAAACCGTGTTTTATTGAAACTGTGCTTATGATTTTCATCCTAGCTCAAAAGTCCAAACCAGAACACTAATTACCTTTGTATTCAATGACAATGTACACAGGAAACTGTAACTTCAGCTATTAGTAATCTATCAAAACTTAAAGAGGGTTTATCTGAAATGAGCTTTGTTTACAACTCTTTAATCCATATCCCTTAAGCTGCCACTACTGCTCCCTTAACACACCACTCCTACTTATTAGTTAGACGGGTGACAGTGCATCCCATCCCTCAACAATCTCCATAGCCATCTCATAGAAACACAGAGGGTTGATTCTAATGTAAAGTGACCAGATACTAGATTTTAACCACTATACAGCACAGACAGCTCAGTCTGATCCAGTGGCCAGAAGACCACAATGTCTCCAGAGATAAACAAGGACACTTTTGATTTCCAAAATCTCAAGGAACCTCATGTCTTACCCAACCATAATCTGTTTGGGTGTTTCTGATGAAGACCACCACTTCACGGCAGGCCCTGTTTGCTTTGGTGTCTCCCAGGACTCCTCAACTACAGCAGACTGCTGAAGCTTTCTGTTTGACTTTGCAAAGCAGGCCCAAATGAATTAAATGTGGCACAGCACAGATATACCACATTGCTCTATTGATTGGACATGGCACTACTCACTCTCAGGCATCAGAAGAAATAAATGAGGTTGGCGAGGGTTGTAAGGGACATGAGTAAGCATCATCATGAAGGCAAGGAGGAAGGCTGGCTTAAGTGATGGTGTAGGCTCATGCGCAGGGTGTTCTACAGGAAAAGAGCAAGGATAAAGGGGGGGCTTATTTAACATCCCCCCCAAAATTACCAATGCATTATTCTGTTGGTTGGTGCTGTGTGCCTATGGGGAATGACTGCCCTAACCAGGCTCAGTATGTTCACTATATCCAAATCACTGGGGAAAGACTGCAGTAACCTAACCCTGCCAGAGAACTGAATGAACCAAGCAGCAATGCTCTCATAAGCTCTTTCACTTCAGACAACACTGTGAGAGCAGCCTTTTCTGGGTCTTAAACACACCCCAGCAGTAAGGAATTATATTGCATTGTTTCCCAACCTCACAAGCATGGCAGCTTCATAGCCTAGACAATGATGATTTTTTTCTATTAAATTAAATATGAAATAAGGACTAAATTCCATATACATACATCTTTTCAATTTTATTACATTATAGAAACTGTCTTTCTTGATCCCATGGAAAAGTAGAGACTTGAGGATTTTTCTGTTTTGTTTAAGAAAGTATGATACATGTGGGAGGGAGAATCCATTCCTACTGCATTCAAGAACAAACTATGTAGTACTGAGAAAATTAAACTAGCTTCTAGTCATCTTAATTATGGCAAAACAGCTTGTTATTAAAATCCTTTGTCTTATCACACTCTAATTCTAAGACCATTTCAGAGGCTCAAATCACATAAATGCTCAATTCCTGATACTGATGGCCTCACATTTGATGCTTTTTTAGAAAAATAAAAGAAAACACACTGCTGGGGCTGACCGTGTGCCACTGAACAATGATGACATGAAAAGGCAGCTGTCACCTCAGTCACACAAAGGGCAGAGAGCCTGAAGGCTTTGGGAAGCCACAAGGGGCGGGGGAAGAGGGACAGAAGCAGCCAGTACAGGACTGAGTGCAGTGGGCACTGCACACACACACACACACACTGGATTGTGTGGAGCACTGTGGTAACGTGCACAAAGCTGAACACCTAAGCCTCAAATACCACAAGGGCTGAAAATCCCAGTCACCCTGAACCTGCAAGCTACCAGCTAATGTCCATATTAGCAGCAAAATAAACTTAACTAGTGGAAAGTACTTCCCAGGAGGTATTCTTAACATAAAGAACAAAAGGACAGTGCAGAAATCACACCGCATGCACATATGCACCGCGGCCACGTCACAGAAATACTGAAGAGGGAGTTCGTGTGGACCTGGGAACCAGGAGCGTTAGTATGTAATAACAAATAAACTCAACATGCTATATTTAATGACAAAGTGACAAATGCTACTCTGAGAATCAAGACCACAATTCTCTTGATATTAAAAAATAGAAGAAAAAAAAAGAGGACACCAAAAAAACTGGACTGGAAAGTATTTCCAAGTAATTTCCACAAGGCTTGGAAAACTTTGTTTTACCTGTGAGAATCCAGAGAGGTTTGAGGTCCCCTTTTCATCTATAGTAACGCGACTGGCAACTACATGTCAGAGGGAACATATGCCAGACTCTGCTTGAGTTCTGGGTCTGAGGTTAACTCTTCAGGACAGAGCAGACATAAAAGAGCTATAGAGAAGCAGTCACAAGGAAGACTGACAGGTACGACCCAAAGTGCATGTGCAATGCTTTGTCTCACAACACATCACCACACCACCAGTGGCTCTTGGTAGGAGGCAACTTCTTTCTTTTCCAAGCAGCAAGACAAGGCAGTAAGCATGCACACAAGGGGAGCAGGAGATCCTCAAACTTCTAACAGAAAAAAGCAACATCAGGGGAGGAAAATGATAAACTCAGGCTTCCAGCTTGGAATAAAACTTTCTCTGGGAATCTTCCAAAAACATTAACTGTTCAGCTACAGTTCAAAATTCCAATGGCTTTAGCCAGCAAATTTAGAATGAAAAAAATATTAGTGACTAGCTTTCTGACTATCCAAAAATTGCCAAATCTTAGAACATATCCAAGGAGTCAAGACAGGCTAGGGTATGCATATAAATGCAGATATGAAGGTAGCAATAGATTTTCTGTCTACCTCTGAAACCTTTACCCATGGCAGGAGGAGAAAGGATAGTCACCCTCCCCCCATGTCATCTTTCTCTTGAACCCATTTATTAGTAATGCACATCCATCCTAGACTAGCTGAGTATATATACCTGAGAAACATTAGTGTTAAGATATTGCCCTTACAAAGACTGGCAGATGGGGCCAAAGTGCAGAAAGCAAGTTTTCCCTCAGTTTATGTTGTTGTTAGTGTCACAGTTTTTGTTTTGTTTTCTAAGCTCCTGATGGCACTCAACAATCTACATGAAGATAAATTCTGCTCAGATGAAAACCCAAGTCAAACAATTCATCTGTTTACACACTGATAGCTTAATTGGTTCACAGGTTTCCAAACCCTAGTGTCCAACCAAAGTCATTAGAGTTCCCAGAAAGAAACAGGTACAATTGCTAAAGGGACTATCCAGATTATTTTCTACGGTTATTCCAGTTAGCTTGGTATCAATGCTTTGCCTATGGCTGTTATTTGGTTCAATGGCAGAATAAGGCGACGCTTTTAACAATTTGAATTCCACACACACACACTCCTATTCTCTCAGTCAGGCACATAACCACCACCCCCCCAAAAAAAACCCAAAAAAACAAAATAAAAGCATAGAGGGCTTTGGTGGGAAGGGAGTTCTAAATAAATAACCATCTGTACAGATAAGACACCCGGATTGCAGAAGATCACTGGGGTTTCTGAGAAGGCCGTGCAGAGGTTTGCATGCTAGAAGACAGCTTTTTGGAGCCTTTCTCGGTGGCCAGCCTGCTACTGGGAGACAAAGGAACTCCGGAATCTAGCTGGGAAGACTTGGATCTTCGAGCAGATAGCAAGGAATGTTTAGCAGAAGCAGGGTCCTTTGAGACAAGCTGTTCTTTTCCAACTGCATTTGTGTTTGGCTGCTGGGAGCCTGGGGACTGATGGCCTTTCTCTGCCTTGTCATCTGTGGTGTTCTTACTGACGGACTTGACAGAGCTCCCACCAGCCTTTTTGGACAGCAAGGTTGTCTTGCCAAGATCAGTAGACCGCCGGGTTTCTTTCTGTCTCAAGGCTGACTTAAAGAAGGACAGTCCTTTGTCCTCAGACTTGCTGTCCCTCTTCAACCCAGAGCGCACACTTGTGCTAGGTGAGCGCAGGCTGGCCATGGAAGAGCTCCGAACGTGTTTGCCGTCAACTCTGTTGTCTCCTGATCTGGCCTGATTCACCCGAGGGGAGCTGGGTTTGGAGGTGGAGGTGGAGGTGACACTGGCTCTGTCAGAACCTAAACTTTGTCTGGAACCCTCTCTACTCAAGCTCTGGTCAGAAGTCCTACTCTTCCCAGAAGGTAAGGAGCCCCTGGTGGCAGGGCCTGGGGCTTTTTTGGCAGATATGGAGGAAGAAGAGTAAGTGAAGGCAGAAGCAGACTTTTGCTTCTGTGGTGAAGGAGATGACATGGATTCCTGGGACCTGGGGGACGATTCTTTTTTGGGTTGGGTAGAGGCAGGGGATGAATGCCTTCCACTGGCCCTGGAAGAATCTGCTTTGCTCCGACAGCGGGCAGGTTTCAAGGAAACCTTTACAGGAACAGGGGAAGAAGGGGATGGACTTGAAAGAGAAGACTCCTGGCTGGCCAAGGCTGGCCTCCCCTTCCGCATGCTCTTCTCTGGCTCAGCAGTGCCTTTGGAACTAGGGGGTCTCTTGGTTGTGCTCTCTGGCTTCTTTGTGAGGGAGTCTGGGTGGCTTGGAGGTTTCACCTCTTTGACTGGAGAGCTGTCAACAGAATCACTCTGATCCACATACGCAATCTGGTTATTATTATCAAAAGGATCAGAAATGGGGGGCAAGCAATCCCCTTGTGCTAGATTTTTGTTTGGTGTGTCTACAACATTGGAGTTCAATTTTCGAGAGTCTGACTCATCTTTGAACACACCTTCCATGACAGCCAATGGGGCCCGGCCCACAGCCTTGTGCTCTCGTCTATTGTGACTGTCACTTGGTTCCTGGTGACTACCAGAAAGGTTCCGTAGACTACCGAAGCAAGATATGGACACTTTGTCATCACCTGCCTCCCCAATCCTTTCAAGGGTGGAGGCAGACCCATGGATCGGGGAGTCCCCTGAGAAGCGGGAAGGAGAACTGGAGCGCATCTGTAGCTTGGCAGACAGGGACCAAGAAGGCCGCATGCAATTTTCATTGACGGCCAAGGGGCTGGTGACAGAAGATCTGGATGACAGGCTTTGACGCTGCACACTTCTCACAAATGGTCGAGTAGAGAAGCCTCCTGCATAACAGAGAAAATTCTGTCAGACTAAATCATCAAAAATTCTTAGTAACACTTAAGTGTTCCAAAAACACTTAAGACACTGAAGACAGAGCAAGGGCAAACCTGGGGGAATGACAGGACCATGACCTTCAATGCTGGCCTGTCTGCTAGAGTCAAGAATAACTGTGTGCTTTCAACCCTTCAAAGACCAGTTTCCTTATCTGCAAAATAGGGTCATGCTAACTCTCAAGTCGGCAAAATGCTCTCCATCTACTTCATCCTACATCAGGGTCAGTACGCTTTCTGGAAAGACCCCATCAGTCTATTAGGCTGTTCAGGCAACTGCTCAGCTCTGTGACCTTACCATAAAAGCAGCCACAGGTGGCACACAATCAAGCATGGATGATTATGTTCCAAAAACTATGGAAAAAGCAGCCATCTACACGAGGCCTCTGGCTATAATTTGATGACTGTTGGTCTAATTAAAGAATTAAATAAAATCTAAGAAGTCTGTGTCCAGCAAGGATCCGGACACTCCCAGATCTTCACTAAACATGAGCTTCTAACCCAGCTCCTTCATCTTCCTGAAGGACGCCTGGAAATCACAGAATGAATTCCTTGACCAAAATGATACACGAACCCATAACTCCATTGCATGCCCTGTGGAAGTAAGTCTGTAACAGGTAACAATAAAAGGGCACCAGTGGTAAGAACTAGAGCCTTGGACATGTTACATACTACCTTCGATGACTGGTAGACTAATATTTCCAACAGCTTAAACCTTTCCAAGACGAAGCTGAATTCTGCATGCCTCTGTTACTGCAGCTGTGGCCTTCGTGACTACTAAGAGTCAGGTTCTGTTCTATGTGACCCCTGAGCATGACTAAATGATGATGATGCTTAAGAAGATATTGATTTCACCAACCAGACTGCTTAAAAATAGATGGAGGTAAGCTACTTCTGGGTTTATTGTTAAAACAACAGCAAATTCCAAATTTACAGGACTGTGGTGAAAATAATGTCCACCTAAATAGGTATAGGTTCACTAGTCAGCTTTTCCTAAAATATTAGGAAAGAGAAAGGGCTTGGCAACAATAGTCCAATATATTCCAGCTCACACGGAAAAGAAGTAAAATGCCAAAGCGGGTAGAGCCAGAGCCAGGCCGCGGCTCTCCTAGTTTGATTTCTTTCCAACTACCTCCCATTTTGGCTTCATTTCATTTTCTCAGAATTACCCATCGCCCCTAGAAGCAGATTAAAGCAACTGAAATACTGGCAGCAAGTGAGTCTCTTTGGAAGATGAGTCACTGTCTTCATTATGGATGCTGAGCTCACTCTCTCCCACTTCCAGCTCTTAGTACTTTGGCTGCCCAGTCCATCCCATACCACCTGGGGTTGCTGATAGTACCAAGGGCTATCCTGTCAATACTCAAGCATAAGTGAAAGGTACCAAGAAAAAAAAAACCAAATACACAAAATGCATTTCAATATTTAATCAGATTTCCTCCAGTATTGATATTGTGACTATGTTTAGAGTAGAGGTCAAGCTGACCCAATGGTGTCCTCATTAGCTAAGAACACAGCTCTACATGAGGCAGTCCCAGGCAAGGTAGAACATCTCTGAGACCTAATAGCCATCCTGCAAATTTTAACAAAAAGTGTTTATCTGTACACTGGAATACAGAAGTGGAAAACAATGAAGGAGAAATCCCTGAATCATAGAGAAGCCACAACTCAGTTATGTACCCCTACTCTTTTGAGTTCTACAGTCTGCTTGTAAAAAGACTGTTCCTAAGCCTGCAGAAACTGTGCTTTGTTTATGAGTTGCCATTTTGGAAATCTGCCACCAAGATCCACACTCACCATCGTCTTCACTCCTTTCCCCAGTCATCTCCACAGACTCAGAGAGGGAAGCCAAGGAGGTGCGTCTGGAGGAGGCTGCAGAGGTCACGCTGGCTTGCTTGCTCCCTGGGAGCCGGCTCACCCAGTGCTCACACAGAGAAGAACTTGTAGAACCTGTAGAAAAGGAGATGGGTCCTAAGGTCAGCCAGGGTCCTGCACTGCACACATCCTGTCAAGCTGCTGCCAGTCAAGCCAGAGATTTGTGTCCTGGTTCCAAAGTTAAGAAAAACTCCCAGAACTAAGCATCCCTAGCAAAAATGAAGAAACTCCAGGCAATTCCTACATAGGAGGGTTGCAGAAACAAACTGCAAATATAGAATAAATGTTTTCAAAAGCAACACCTAATCCTGGCAAGGGAATAGTGAAACAGAAACACACAGCACAAGCTCTGAGCACTAGCAGTGCTACTGAACCACCCAGAGGAAGAGCAGTAATACACTGTTTTTCTTAGCTTCAACGTCTTTTGGACATTTTAAAGTCATTTTATAATACTAATGATACATGCACATGCATGCACCAGCACACACCCACACAGTAGGGGGTATGAATCTGCTATATGTTCATCAGTACTATCAATTCCAGGGGTTACCTTTAAATAGATGTTAGGGTAATAGTGTGCTTATTGACTACATGAAGCAGTACTGTCTTAAACAAACCTAAAGTGACTGTCGTTTCTTAGCACATCTCAGATTCTGGAATGGCCCAAGAGTCAAGTGAGCAGCGTACCCAGTGAGAAGGCCTTGCCTCCTTGCTTTGAGCATAAAGGGACACTGATCACCATTCCCTGCCTCTCCTCCTATTGATGTATTACCACATTTCAAGCTATTTTCTTAAAGCCACAGCCTGCAGCAAGAAGCATGCACCTTCCTCTCATCTGATTATCTATGGCTGCATTCATATTGTGTGTGGGACTCATTTCAACATTTATTAACATAATAGGCTGCATCTCATCAGCAAAACCAAGCCCTCAATCAGTTAACAGCAGTCAATCCTTCCCCCTAACATAACAGATTAATTTTATGGGAGAAAAAGAACTCTTTTTTTCTAATGGTCTTTACAGTTTATAGAATACTTTCACATACCTTAAGCAATGGTAAGCAACCAGTAACCCCACTGGGCAGGTGTTAGCAGATGGGACATGTTCCAAGATAACCTAAACCTCCAGGCACTTAACCAAACAAGTAAGTTATAAGTAGTTTGTCTAGGCTCTGTCCCACCTCTATGTGAACTCTGCTGGTCCATGATAGTTCAGCATCCACCCCAACTTCCTTGGTTGAAATCATATTAGTTCCCAGATTAAGTGGAAATGTGAAAATTAATCTCATCAAGCTTTCAATAATGAAGCCTTCTGAGACATCCTTTGGCCCAAGAATTACAAATTCCTGCTCTGGGAGAAAAAAAAAAAACCAACAACAATGAAAAACCAGGTTACCTGCCACCGAGCTATTAGCTGACCATGATGGGATGGCTGTCCGCCTCTGGTAGAAAAGTATGTAAGCTGTCTGTGTGCACACCTCATCTTCTGACAGCTGCTGCACATCGCTGTCATCGAAGCAATACCAGAGACCGTCCACGGAGTTCTTACAGTACGCTGCCACAGAGAGCCCACCGTCAGCACCAGCAAGGCCACACACTACACACTCTACCCACATACTTTACATTTACATATGTCCTTTATATTTCAGTTACATAATTAATTCAATAGCATTTTGAACTGCCCAAAGTAACAGAAAGAGATTAACAAAAACATAAATCCAAATTTCATATCACACCTAGGCAGAATGTTCCAAGAAATTCCTAAGTATTCCAATTTCATAACTATTTCATCTCAGAAAACTCATTATACTTCTAAGTAGGTCTCAACCAGGGACAATTTTCCTGCTAGAGCCATTTAGCAATGACTAGAACACTTTGACTGTCACAACTGAGTGAGTTAGGAGGTTGGGGTCAACAAGTATCTAGTGGATAGAGGCTGGGCATGTCCACAATGCACAGGAAGCATTCTGCAACACAGAATGTTCACTCAGTCTCACAGGGTGAAGAACTTTGGGTTTTGTTGTTGTATCACTTTAGTGCTTACTAATGACATAAAGTAATATGAACAGCCACCAACTAATATTTAAGACTTATCATAATCTAAACATCTCATTTAATTCTGAGATTTATCATTACTACAAATTTACACAGTCTCAGAAAGACTACTTACAGAGCTGGGGACATAGCTCAGCTGGAAAAGTGCTTACCAGGCAAGAATAAGAGCCTGAGTTCAAGTCCCACCACCCAGTCAAGTCATATCAAGTCTTAAGCTCCAGAAACCCTGTCTTTAAAACCAAACAAACAGCAAACAGCAACAAAAAACAAACAAACAAATACAAAGTAGGTGCACCTACTGGTACCCCTGGCCTCCACACACACTCCACAAATACAACCATATTATCCTACACACAAAGACCGCCTACCACATAGTTGTGCAGTTGGTAGAGGAAGAATATATGGCATTTGGGTTTAAATAATCCTTTGGCTTGTGCTTAAAGTCCTACTGTACCCTACCCTTTTCCTTCAGGGGAAGCCTAAATGGTCTATAGATATTCCTTGGCAAACCTGAGAACACAGAACTCAAGAATACATACATGGAGCCTTCCCCCCCAGTTTCAACTCTAAGCCTGAGATAGAAATAAAGAACATTTAAGTACCATCAAGAAAAAAAAAATAGGAACCAGCAAGAGCCAATAAAAACTACACTGGGAGTGTAGTTCAGTATTAGAATATGTGCTTAGTGTACCCAAGAACCTGGGTTCAATCACAAGCACCAAACCTATGCCAAAACCTTGAGGTCATGAAGTCAAAGTCATACTATTAAGCTGAATCAAGGGATCTTATAAAGCTTGGTTCAAAAAAGCAAATTATTATCACATTTCTCAAAATACTAAACACGGATGAATGCTAGAATATTCAGTAAATGCTGACACCGACTTAGGATGGCCTTCAAGGTCAAGGCATATACAATCCTGGTAGGCACCACAAGTGATTAAGCCAGTTCACTTTTGCAAGTATGGAACCACAGAGATGAAAGGGACCCAGGTGAGGAATTGTTCCTAACGAGACAGGTCCTAAAAGAGAAACAAAGCCTCAAAGTGTGGGAGGGAGATCAGTTCCAAACCAGAGAGTGAAATAGAGACACTCAAAACAAATGGAGTCATAGCAACAGCACTGGCTGGGCCAATGGTGTCAGGCCAGACTAAGGCACACATGGCCCATCTGGAGAGGAGGCTGCTATTCTGGAGAGGCGAGTGGGAGCTGAACTGCACAGGGGCCACACCCACCAAGAGAAAGAATAACCTTGCTCTAGTGCAGTCTGTTTGCTCTCAGGATAGTTTGTTTTTGGCTGTGGCATGGAAAGGCCACATAGTGACTTACTAAGAAGCAAAGTATTTATTTATAAATCTATTTGCTTTTCTCCCTAGCACTGCCTTCCAAAGTGCTACTCGAGCTGTGGCACGGCATGGCATTTGTCCACAAACGGAGGCACCAAAACAAAGATAGGCATTCAAAAACATCAAGCAATATGATACTGCTGTTAACATTTGCATTTTTACAAAACTGACTTATAAAGGGTTGGAGATGCTAAAATAGAAAATATCAAGGCCTTTATCACAGATAGTTTGAGAGGCGCTGTTCTAGAATTGTTGCACAAGTTAGCTATATACACAACATGCAATTACAGCAAGAATCGTCAAAGACATTCTAGTGAAAACTTAGAATATCGCCAGCTTAAAAAAAAATCTGCTAGGCCCATATGATGGAAAGATAGAACCAACTCACTCATACATGTATCCTCTGACATCTGCTGCACTACCATAGCCCAACACAAATAAGCAAATAAATGTAATTTAATAAAAATATGTAAAGCCGAGGGTTGTTTCTCTAAACTGTAACTGTCAACATTTAGAGATAAGAAAAGCAATGGTTTGCCTTAAGAACAGGAAAGGAAGAGAGATGACTTCTCATGACACATGGTGGGAACCCTACTGCTAGGAAGTCAGAGTCAGGCAGATACCTGGGGATCAATGGACAGCCCAGGTCAGTAAGGGACTGTCTCAAAACAAGATAGACAAAGACTGAGGAACAGTACCCAAGGCTGTCCTCTGGTCGTCAAACGCAAACCCAAATACACACATAGAACAGAAAAGAGGAAATAATATAGTGGCTCTCAACCTGTGGATCAGAATCCCTCCGCATGTCAAATGACTTTTTCACAGGGGTCACCTAAGACCATCAGAAAGCACAGATATTTACATTACAATTCACAACAGTAGCAAAATTACAGTTATGAAGTAGCAACAAAAATAATGAGGAACTGTGTTAAAGGGTTGCAGCATCCTGAAGGTTGAGAAGCACTGATTATAAAGTATGTGAGCACCTCCTAGGTAAAGGGCAATGAGCAGACAAACCCACTTCTGCTCATCGCTGTGCTTCATGGGCCCAGATAAAGAGATCCGGCCAGGTTCTAAGATGGGTCAACGATCTCATCCAAGCTCCTTTTACTAAGTCACACTACTTCTAAGGGTTTTCAAGTAGTTTCCAAAGTCTGTCCTAAATAAAGAGCAACATAATATTCTGAAATCTAGCACTGTCCTATTTTCTCTAACAATTCCTTGCCTAGATAGTATATATTTTGCAAAACGACTTCCTACCAAAGTGTAAATATTAATCAGAAATGTGGGCAAAGAGGTTAATATAGTGAGTGGTTAGTAGATTTCAATTACTTCTATGACCCTTTCCACTCTAAGAGTAAAGAATATTCAATCTCATGACTCAGCATCCGAGAACACAGACATTACTAGGAATGTCAGAAGAGCAAATATCCAACTAGAGATGCAATCATCACACAGTGGCAGCTATAAAAATACACAAAACAACAAACACTGCATTGCCATCTAAATAGTGTTTTTAAAAAGTGCAAGGTAAAACACATTTAAGCTACTAATGTCTTCTGTGAAGTGAGAGCACCTTGGGAGCCCTTTTTCTCCTTGCCAATACTTCCCAGACGAGCAGAAGCCAAACTGTTCTTGTGAACACACCCAGAGGCTGGGTCGTTCCTCTCAAAAACAGCTGCTGTTGGCAGAGTTAAACTAAAAGGGTTTCAAGAATGAGCGATTATAGCTAGTCATCCTCCTATCATCCTGAACTGAAAGAGAGCATGCAAAGTTGGGAAGGCTAAACAACACTATCACCTTGCCAATGCACGGGGAACTGGTGGCTAACTGCTATGAGAAGAATCTACAAAAAGAGTCATCAACATTAAACGTTTTAAAAAGAAAATAATACATGTTTAGTAATGGAAATGGTTGCTAGTCAAGTCACTTACTAGAACTACATTCTGAGAAGCTCAATGTTAGACAACTGTCATCAGACACTAATACAACTACAAAAGCTAAGATGCTACCACATCATTAAACAATATCATCTTTACAGGACCACTGTAAAGATGTGGCTCTCATCCTGAGCCCATACAGTAGTGTTGCACAAACAGGTTACCAATCTCAGACAGCTTCTCCTCCCCTCTCCTGGGTTTACCTCCACTACCACTTACTACACACATGGCAGTATCCTTAAATTTGATTTTTATCTGCATCTCTGCCTACTTGTTTCTACTCCTAAAAGATACACAGTGGGATTTAGTCACCTGTGATGTGATAAGAGTCTATTACAAGCTAATTACAAAGTGTTTAATATTATGAGTGAAACAGACCAATATATAGTCACATTAGTATAAAATAGTAAATGTATCGAAGAATTACTATTGATGAACCTTAAAGACATTATGCTCAATAAAATAAAGCAGTTACAAAGAACTAATAATACTGTGTGGTCTTATGTACAAGAGGCACCTAAAGTAATAAGTTCATCAAGTCAGAGTATGGGGCTGTCAGAGGCTGGAGGAGGGAGAGCATGGAAATTACTATTTAATGAGTTTCTGTTTGAGAAGATGAAAAAGTTCTGGAAATGGAGAGTGATGTGGCTATACAACAATGTGTTCTCAATGCCACCAAACTGGACACTTAACAATGACTAAAATGCTAAGTTTAATTATGTATATTTTAACCATGATTTTTTAAAGGTTAATAGCCTTTTATCTCGCTATGCCTGACAAGCCCATTTCACAATAGCATTCTTTCCACCTCTCTCTAGACTTCTTATGCTGAACAGAGTTGCTTTTATAATGCAAAAGTAAATTTACCCTTAAAAGAATAAAGACATCATGAAAGTGGCTCATGACCATTCTAAGTTAGGGAGATGCTAGAGCCTCAAAAGCATCACATAGCTATAATAGGGAGGCACGCTGGGTAAACAAGAGTGGCTCCTCAGCTGTCTCGTGCAAACATTCTCCCATCAGGTCTGCTCAGAGCTGGCAAAAGGCACACTGAAAGAGAAAGGAGGTTCAAAGCTACAAGCAAACGGCCTGAAGGAAGCGTCAGCACAGACACGCAGCCTCTCGCACTGCAGACCTGTGTAGTGCCCCCCTTGCATGGTGCCATGATGATTGCACACAGCATACAGGTCATAGATGTAGTCCTCAGGGTCCCTCCCGAGTCCATAGGGCCGTCTCCATGGGGACCAATGAGATGGCAAGCTCCAGCTGCTCTGACTTCTCTTAACCACATGAGGTGTCATGTCCAGGCCAGTCAAGGGGAACTTGACCATGTTCTGAAGTTTCATGCGTCTGTCTCCTTCCTGTTGCAAGAAGAAAAACAAGTTCTGATGACATTTTAATGCAAGCAGATGGAAGCTCAGTTTAGCATGAAATGTGGGCCCTGTCAGTTAAATCTCTTTGAATCACCTATCTGATTTCCCCAAGACACATAATAGGGAAATAGACTGCCAGTGTTAACTGTGTACGGGAACAAGCTTTAGTACCACTTAAAGTAGAACCAATGAGGATCAGCATGTTGGGGAAAATGAACCTCTGGATTTTCATTGCTTTATCTGTCAAAGCTTTTGGGAGTGGGGGAGAGGCAAGCTTAGGAGAAAAGTGACAATTTCAGGTGATTCACCCTGACACTTCTGTCAGATGCCAGAAGATAAATAGAGTATAACTACATAAAGGGCAAACCCAACACCCAGCAGAGAAGAGGTGTTCAATAAGCAGTGACCTGTTCCTCCCTACTTCTCCAACAAGCACATTTACTTGGCTGAACTTAGCTATTTAACCAACAATCTTGAAGAATCTGTATTTTCCATTAAACCCTTTGGAATATCCTTGAAACCTAAAAATCTGTTGAATGAATATTATTGCATGTTTTCTATGTCCAAGAGAACATTTAACAAACTAATCAGACATGGATGTGAACATTTCAAGGATTTATGATGGCTCTATTAAAGGAAAATATACACTCACAAGAGAAAAGCTCCTGAATGGGGGTCAGGATGAAGCACAGGGCCTTACTGTAGTGACGAAGGCAGCACTGAGGCTTGCCAGAAGGAAGTGATGTCACCAGAACTGAGAGTGAAGAACTGTGAGCAGTGTGTAAAACATGTTAGGAAGGGCAGTTAAGAAATCAATTAAGGCATGGGATAAAACTGGACTCTGAACATGGTGAACAATGAGAGCTGATGAGACGCCAAGGACAATGGCAAGGGGTTTTGATCCTACGTAATGTGCTGGCTTTGTGGGAGCCTAGCCAGTTTGGATGTTCACCTTCCTAGATATGGACGGAGGGGGGAGGACCTAGGACTTACCACAGGGCAGGGAACCCTGACAGCTCTTTGGACTGGAGAGGGAGGGGGAAAGGAGTGGGGGGAGGGGGAGAATGGTGGGAGGAGGGGGAGAAGGTTGGGAGGAGGGGGAGGGAAATGGGAGGCTGGGAGGAGGTGGAAACTTGTTTTTTTTCTCGTTTTCTCAATAAAAAAAAAAAGATTTAAAAAAAAAAAGAAATCAATTAAGCCGGGCAGTGGTGGCGCACGCTTTTAATCCCAGCACTCGGGAGGCAGAGGCAGGTGGATCTCTGTGAGTTCGAGGCCAGCCTGGTCTACAAGAGCTAGTTCCAGGACAGGCACCAAAAACTACAGACAAACCCTGTCTCGAAAAAAACAAAAATCCAAAAAAAAAGAAAGAAAGAAATTAAAAGACTGCAACTGCAACCGCAACCTCCTGAGCAATAACAGAAAGTCATTTAGTGGGAGGGTGACAGCAAACAGGAATAGATACACAAGGAATCCATGGAAAAGCCAAGTCAATCTGCACAAGTGGCTACCTAGATTAGATGATAAGAAGGAACGTCAAAGACACTACCATTCTGAGTCTGGGATTCTGGAAGGAAAAGTGAAGGAAATCCGTTAGCATTAGGGGAAGAAGACAGAGAAGGCTGGACTAGAAGTTTCAATCAATTTCCCATCTACAGAGCCCAAGCGGGATGCCCAAGGCAAGTGCCTGGGAACTAGGTGTGTCAGCCTTGCTCCATCTTAAGTCTGCGCACTTCTTCATCCCTATTGCAAAACTCTATCCTAAGTCGGCAGCAGCCTTCATGATGCCTGCAATACTTGAAACTTTTCATCTGCTACCCACCCAACAGTGAAAGGATCACTTCAAAACACACATTTGGCATTTGCTGCTTCTGTTCAAAGCTCTTCACTAAAATCTGACTGCCTACAAGGATATGTTTGAACAACTGCTCTCTATCTGCCTTTCTCTTCCATCTTAGCTCCCATCATCCATCTTCTGGAGTGTGTCACCCCACTGCCTTGTCTTCAGCCTCGTCAGGCCCCAGGCTCAGCATAAACTGCTCATTCTGTCGCATGAAGGTGCAGTCCTGTTTCTCCTTCTCATCTAGCAAACAGTTGCTCACTTTTCAGGCACAAATTCTCTTGAATTCAGGCCACAAAGGCTCACTACAGTTCACATCTCATCAAATTCTCTTACAATGGAGTTGTCTAGGACATTCTTCACCTCAAAAGGTAGACAGACTTTTTGGGGAAAGTGACTCACAAGGTAGTACAACAAAAAGCAGATATTTGTATCTATTACTCACTGTCCCCCAACTATATAACAGCTCCATGAAGCAGGGCAATACAGTTTATTAGTTTAGGTAGAAATAGGAATTCTACCTCTCTCACAAAGGATCTCTTCTCAGTCATAAAGTAAACACCCTAAAATTTAAGAAAAATATTTACAAGTCTAAAGCAAACCCTCAAGAATAAAGTAAAATACATACATAAACTACGTGAACAAAATATTCAGGATTACAGGATCACAGAATAGCCAAATTTTGCTTTAGAAAATATGACTATAGATAGGGTCAGTCAAACATGTAGAGACATTCAGACAGCATCAGTGGGGGAATCTAATAGGGTCACTAAAGAACCCACATAAACCACCAACAGGAGTCAAGAGAAACAAGGTCATGCTAGCTTTCTCCAGTGACAGGATTTTCTCACCTGGCGGAATCTCTTGAGGTGTATAATAAGCACATCAGGCAGAGTCCACAGGCTTAATGTGATGCTCCCCTGTTGCAGCTGCTTACAGTGTGGGCATCGCCATGCATCATCTGGAGCAAGCTGGAAACAAGGAGCGGACTTCCATTAGGCACCACATAACCAAAGTCTTTGTCATGGCAGACAGCTGAACTACTTTCTTGCCCAGGGTCTGGTATCACTCTGCATCTCTCTGGAAGCTACACAGGACAGCCAATGGGATAACACAATCACAAGTAGCACCTGGCCAGTGTGGACAAATCCACATGAGTGCTAAACCTCCCTCCCTCAAAGAATGGCTAAATGCTCTTGTTACAGAAGCACTGCAAGTCCAGCGTGTCCTCAAATGCAACTTATCACCTTTAGATCAATATGGACTTTCTTGGTCTAGAACATCATACCTGAGCATATTCTACTACTGCCAACCAAGGTGGAACATACCGGGCTATCCCAAGGCCCGAGCACTTCCCATTTCCTTCTTCCTTTTACCCCATTTGGGTGTTCCTCCATTTCTGAGCCTGACTCTTCTCTACGCTGACTTGCATGAACACACCATTCCAAGTTCTTACTCACTCTTACCAACACCTCATGTATCCTAACCATTCTCTCCTCCAGCAGCAAAGAACTGTTCCAAACAATCCTCCCCATATACTCTCAATGAGCTTTTCCAAACATCAGTCCAATACTCTATATCCAAAAACAGCATCTCTAAATGGGCGAGTGAGGACATGTAAATTAGAAGTATCAAATGCATGAAAAATCTAGCTAGAGAAGCAACATCCAACCTAGGTCCACACATGGAATGAGGTAAGGAAAGCTCTGGGAACAGAAGATAATCCCCACCATAATGTAAGAGAAAGAGCCAAAGTTATAAAATTGGGGAAATGGTTTAAGAGAAATAACCAACCTCAGAAGCCACCAGGATGCAGCACACCCCCAAACAATAACAACAAAATATGGAGCCCAGATGCATTCCCTTTAGGTAAGGCAAGAAAGAGTGGTGAGAACATCTGGTCATTAGTGCCATGTACCATGAGGTGATCAAATGACACCTGAGCAGAGGCCACTGAGAACCTCAGAGATAAACAGGAAGAGGCTTTGGGGGGACAAGAAGGCTACCAACAGAAAATCTGGGTAGAATAGAGAAGCCAGTCTAGTAACTTAAAAGGGAAGCACAACTAAAAAGCTCAGTTTTCATGATGATGCAATTCGATTACATTCACAGAAAAAATTGGCAGACAGGAGGGCAGAAGTCTGGGTAAATAGGAATGATCAGAAAGCCAGATGAAAGGGGCCCAGACTATCATCTAGTAAGCCCAGATCTCAAGCGGCATATTAATACTCCCCTTATTGGCTGTGTAGTCCTCACACTTTTGTCAAAAGTTAAGTTTCTGTCTAAATCCCAACATATTATAAACAGATACTTTAATGAAATATAGTATTTATGTCATAGCATCTAATCACTCTGATAGTTTCTAAAAACATTTCTCTGGTTTCTGTACTGACTATGAACTGCTGGAAAGCTCTCAGGTGAGGCAATTGCACTCTTGAGTATTCCTAGCCTATCAAAGTCTTCCTGGCAATGAAGGAGTTCGCTCTGCTGACATACAGACTTCCTTGTGGCAGGACAAGATCACTCTCTTCAGCATTCCCAACCTTTAGATTTTTGTTCTTTACATAAAATTAAGCCCAATACCTCATTCACAGGACAGTCCAAGTGCCCCCAAATAACTATCAGATCCCCCCTACATCAAACTTTTCTTCGCTATATCATGACTCCAGATGTATCATCCCCACCCTCTCTTCCACCTTTGTCCCAGTGTGCCATCCTCATTAACAGTACACATTTGAAGAGATGAGAAGAGCAGCACCAGCATCGCCACAGTTTTGGGCACTGTTTTTAAAGCCTCCGTGTACAGCACAACAGCCCACACCCGCATAGTACTGATCACCAGTACTGAGCCTGAAGATGGCTGGACCCCAAACTATTGTCACACAAACAACTGATTGCTAAAGTCTTCCTCTATATCTACACTGTTATTTTTAACCCCATATTAAACTTCCCACCACGTTCATATTCCAATACATACTTACCAAGCACTTCTTATGTGTCAAGCACCTCTCTTAGATGCAAAGATATTTAGTAAGAGACTAAGGCTCTCACTAGAGCTCACACTACCCTAACTCTCTCTCTCTTAGTTCTTTTTTTGTGGGGGAGGGGGGATTCAAGACAGTTTCTCTGTAGATTTGGAGCCTGTCCTGGAACTTACTCTGTAGACCAGGCTGGTCTCAAACTCACAGAGATCAGCCTGTCTCTGCCTCCCAAGTGCTGGGATTAAAGGTGTGTGCCAACACTGCCCGGCTCTCCCTTAGTTCTTGTGCTCCTGCCACACTGACTACATTTCTGTTTTCAACTATGTCAAGCTCCTTTCTACCTAAGACCTTTACCTCCCTTATATGGTTGTTTGCCTGCTCTAGGGTATGAACAAAATGAAGGCAGAACCATTGCCTTGGTCACTGAGTATCCAAGTGTTTTGTTTAGAACCCAATAAACTATAGGTTCTTGATAAACCTGTAAATGAATGAGCCTCTAGACTCTAGAGTCTAGAGCAACATGCCTTGCCTGCACAAACTCCCCAATCCAAAACAGTGAGCTGTTTTGTAGATCAAATGCAACCATTAGTTCAACTGCTAACCCTTAAGCTTTGTCCTGTTTTTAAAAAAACATCTCAAGTCAACTTTTAACAACACCCAGCGAAGAAGACAGTGAACCAAGAGTCTTCAATCAACCAGCTTCAAAGCCAACTGGCTATTTTGTAATTAAGCTAAAAATTGATAAGCACTTGTCCTTTGATAAACTATTTTTGAAGGAACTTGCTACAGACAGGTTGAAGGGGAGAACTCAATGAGATTCTGAAAATTATTTTGAACTATTTGAAGAAAATTTCTATTTGTTACAGTATGACCAAGGGGCCTATGTCAGGCTAATTTCAGTCCCTATTAGACCTATCAAGAAAGGTACTGGGTACTAGGTCTTAAGTAGCAAACTCCTCATAACAGAAGGCACTCATTCACTTTAAATGAGGTAAAATAGAATAAAGGAGTTTTAAAGTCCCTTCTGGTCCTGAGGTACCTAATTCCATATGTCCAGGAGCAAAAGGTGAACTAATAACCAAAATTATCCTGTTATGGTTTAATAAAGTATTCCCCGAAGGTACATGTACTGAATGTTTGGTCCCTGCCTGATTAGACTATTTTTGTAGATACTAGAACCTTGGGAAGGATCTGGCTGGAGGAGGAAGGTCACCCAAAGTAGATCTCTGGGGTACCTTTCCCCTGGGCCCTTCCTTCTCTCTCTCCTTGTTCCCTGCCAACCATGAGTCTAGCAGCCTTCTCCTCCACGCACTCCCATCTCCAGGATATTCTGTCTCCTAAAAGACCAGGAATAAATGAAGCAAAGGACCATGGCCTGAAACCATGAGCTAAAGCAGATCTTCCCCTCTCATGCCGATTATCTTGAGTATATCAGGTGTTCTGCCACAGCCACACAAAGTTAGACTAACACAGATCATGAAAAGCAAGATTAGATGAATTCTACACACTCTGGTCAAGATTTCCCATAGGCCTGGGCAACAAGGAAACTTATCCATCCATCTATCTGTCCATTCAACAATTAAATATTTACTGAATCCCCCCTATATGTAAACCACTGTGCTAAGTGGTCCAGCACACTATGATCCAACATAACATGATACGCGCACTGCTCTGTACTGGAGCCACTGTTACTGAGTACTTGAGATGGAATTTACACAAATAAGGAACCTAATTTTTCATTTTATCTGATTTTACTTGATTTAAACTTGAAAAGGTCCTGACACCTATTGTTTAGAGGACATGTGCACTAAATTGAGAAAAGTCGGGTTGTGTTGGTGGCCACAGTTGTAACCTCAGCACTCAAGAGGGAGAGGGAGAGGCCTGCCTTTGAAACCATCCTGCTCTACACAGCAATTTTTAGACCACCTAGGACTACATTATGAAACCTTGTACCAAAAACAAAACATCAAACAAAACAAAAATAAAACAAAAAATGTTGAGAAAAGTGTTCATTACTAAGGAAAATAACTTAAGACTTCCAAACTGAAATGAACAAAAAATATATATTGATCACTAAAAATAAAACAATTACAAAGGCTCATTTCTACAGCACTCCAAATACTCAAAAATTTAAGTCACTCCATATTAAAGCCCTAAAATGACTAACACTAAATATGTATGCCCACTTAATGTGTAGAGCCTATGGGAATGCAAACTCCTGGGGCATGGGATATGTTTTCCTGGGCAGGACTAATCTCACTGTCATCTTGAAGACCTGCATCTTACCCGTTCTTCTTTGGTGTAGAGTTGAAAACACTGGGATAAAGTGCAGGTTTGTGGCTGATGATGATGCTCCTTCTGCAGACGGACACTCTCTGCATCAGGGATATATTCATCTTCAGTGTTTATAAACAAGCTGCAATTCAGGGGATAGGCAGACTTATAAAACAGACACAAGAGCTTTTCAAAATAGCTATGAACTCATAGCCCATAAGATCAATGCGTAAGAATATAGCAATTCAACTCTCCTACATTCCAAAATATTTTTGGAAATTACTCCATCTGCAAAGTTATTTCAAGAGTTAACTTGGAGTTAGCTTTTCTCAAACTGTCCATGACTGTGCACATTTTGTTCTTAATTATGTGTATGTATATGTATCTATGCGGGTATGCACACCTGAGTGTAGGGGCCCACGGGGCCAGAGGTGTCAGTTCTCCTGCAGTTAGAACTACAGGCTATTGTTAGCCTCCTGACACAGGTGTAAGAATTGAACTTAATTCTTCTGCAAGAGCAGTATGTGCTCTTAACCAGAGCTTGCTCGCTCTCTCTGTCCATGCTGCTTAAATCATTCATTCTTGTCTAAGGTATCTGAGGACATGCATTTGACACAAGCTTACTAGTCTACAGCTGTACAATCCTAAACACATCTGATCCTGTCTGCTATAAGCCTACAAGAGCTAATGATCCTGTAACAACAACAACAACAACAAAAAATCCTAGTAAATCAACACACACAGCAATTAATGAACATATGGCTTTTCCCTCAGCAGCAAGTAAATTTTCTACAATTTTGAGCCTTGGAAAGAAGTCAGGAAAAGAAAAAAAAGTGCTTTAATAAAGGGTTAAAACACACATAAAATACTTATTTAATGCTAAGACTTGCATGTTACAGCTAAACTGAAAGATCTGTGTGCTGCCAAAACGGTAATAAAAAAAAAAGACTCACAAATCTTTTGTCTCCTTGTCCCATTCTACTACCAGTTTCACATGAGCGGTGCCACCTGGTCCACAGGACTTTAAGGCCCTAAAGAATCAGAGCAGAGCCACATATTATTTTCTAACAGAAAGATTTCATTTAAATGTCATTCTGTTCTATCTAGAATATAGTCATTATAGAAAATCTTAATAGTTCTTCATCAGAAAATGAGACCAAGGTAGCCTCTGATTTTGTACCTAGTTTACAAGCAGAATGGAAAATCCTTAAATTAAAACATTCAATATAGAAATAAGAGTGGAAGAAATTTAGCATCATCCCGTAAGTTTGCTTGCACACTCTTAGATATTATTTATTATCTTTCCAACTTTTGCCCATTGTCTCACCCACACAGAGACTAGACTCAGTTTCCTGGGAACAGTCTGCTTTCACACTTGCCCAAGTCCACCCCACTATGCCTACCTTATGTCCATGTCAACTCCCCTGTTACCTTCCTCCTCCATAAATACAAACCAGCCAATTCACTGGTCATCACCATTTTTTGAGACACTCATCACTAATGGCTAATATTACTAAACTTTTATCTTTTGTATGCTGTGAAATATTTTTAGATTAGTTACTTTCATGTCAATCAAATAGTGACATTTCAAACAAGACAATGTTGTTTAAAAAAAAATGGTAGTGGGGGAAGTGAGACATTGTCTCATATAACCCATGTCTCAAATTTTCCATATAGCCAAGGACAGCCTTCAAATCCTGATCTTCCTGTACTGGAATTATAGGTATGCACTACCATGACTAGCTTGTGTTTTTTTAAAAAGTATGTGTTGAAAAAAATCATTACAATAAAAATAATGCAACTTTTCCTATTTATGTAGCCACATGTGGACAGTCTATGTACATATACCTCCTAGTACAGCAGATAATAGAACATCATGTATTAAATCACAGGAGTAGAAAAGTAGAACAACTAATCCCATCAGAGGAGGAGGAACAATAAATGTTTTCACAGTAAAGGAATTATGGACAGTGTCATATGTTCAAATAATCATCAGTACAATGAAGACAAAGGCAGGTTTGGGGTAGTTGGGAGAGGAATAGCAAAAAGACCTGACTAAAGAGAAGTAGAGAGTTCAAACTACGGGATACAGGCTTTACCTTCTAGATCACAAGTTACCAGGTAAGGGCAATGACCAGGGCACAACCAGACCATTAGCCTGGAACACTTCAATCTTTGTGAATGAGAGTGTAATTTGTTTATCATTTACTTATTTATTCATCCATGCATGCATGCATACACGTTTGTGAGCATGTGTGCATGCATGTGTATTTTCTTTTTTTTTAATCTTCCTAACATGAGTTACTTTAATTTGAAGAATGCTCATAGAATACTTCTGTGCTGGCTAGTTTTATGACAACTTGTCACAAGTTAGAGTCATTAGAGAAAAGGGAGCCTCAACCGAGAAAATGCTTCTATAAGACTGGGTTGTGGGCAAGCCTGTAGGGTATTTTCTTAAACTAGTGATTGATGTGAGAGAACCCAGTCCAATGTGGGTAGGGCCACCCTGGGTAGGTGGTCCTGGCTTCTTTAAGAGAGTAGGCTGAGTAAGCTATGAAGAGCAAACAAGTAAGCAGCACTCCTCCATGGCCTCTGCATCAGCTCCTGCCTCCAGCTTCCTGCCCTGACTTTCATCAATACTAAACAGTAATGTGGAAATGTAAGCTTCGCCAGACTTCCTTTTGGTCATGGTGTTTCTTCACAGCCATAGTAACCCTGACTAGGACAACATTGTACCTAGTATGAGCCAAAAGTAAAACAAGAACTTAATTTCTTTTTTTTCTGTTTACTTGTTAGTTTTTAATTATTTGTTTGTTTGTTTTACATCCTGACCACACAGTCCCTCCTCATCTCCTCCTAATCGTTCCCTCTGCCCCCTTATCCACCCCTCCTCTGTTTCTGTTCAGAAAGGGGCAGGCCCCCATGGGTATCAGCAATGCACGGCAAATCAAGTTGCCAAGAACTTCACTTCTAAATGGCCTTAAAGAACTTAAGACACTTAAATGGAAATTATACCAGACATCAGACATTACATCAAATGTTACATGAGCACATGTGAGATTCTTGAAAATGGTTTTGTGTTTGTCTTTTACCTTTCTACTGTCGGGTGGCACAAGGGCTGTTCTTCCTGAGGCAGCAAGTAAGTTATTCCCACAACACTGACCACACGCAAACTGAATGGACATACCTATATCAAATGACAAATGAGAATTAGGCCGGACTTAGGCAAGAGCATGTTTCACAGTGGCATTTCCAAAATATATCAGATACAGCAAAACAGCTCACCTTACAAAATACTCCTCTCTAGGTTCAAGTCTCTTGCCAACCCCAGGGTGGCTCCCTTAACTAAGAATTGTGCTTCCGTGCTCCCCTATCCAACCTTCCTTTATCCCAATCATCCTTTTTTCCCCAAGTTCCCCCCATCCTCCCCTTCTCCCTTTTCTCTCCCCTTCTCCCCTTACCCCCACCCCACCCCACCCCCAAGATCCCAATTTTCTCCCCAGCAATTTTGTCTACTTCCCATAGCCAAGAGGATAACTATATGTTTTTCCTTGGGTTCACCTTTTTACTCAGTCTGAACATGGCGAACAATGAGGGCTGATGAGAAGCCAAGGACAATGGCACGAGGTTTTGATCCTACTTAATGTGCTGGCTTTGTGGGAGCCTAGCCAGTTTGGATGTTCACCTTCCTAGATATGGACGGAGGGGGGAGGACCTAGGACTTACCACAGGGCAGGGAACCCTGACTGCTCTTTGGACTGGAGAGGGAGGGGGAGAGGAGTGGGGGAGGGGGAGAAGGGTGGGAGGACGGGGAGAAGGGTGGGAGGAGGAGGAGGGAAATGGGAGGCTGGGAGGAGGCGGAAACTTGTTTTTTTTTCCCTTTTCTCAATAAAAAAAAATACTCCTCTACTTTAAGTACAAGGCATTCAAATGCAACTTATTTATCAAGTATTTAAATATTCCATTGCTTTCACTGAACACTAATTTAATGGTCTTTTATGGATACCTTAGCACAGTAATTTTTAAAGTTTACAGATAAAAGTTCTATACCATCTCGTGCTGACCATATGCCAGCTGTACTAGACAGGCACCATGACAGGATATAATATACACAGCAGTTCAAGGGGCCTTCTGCAATAGCAACTTCTTTCAGAAACTGGCCATAAGTCCCAACAAAACCAGTTTCACTATACTGAATGCTGCTTCTGAGTAAAAAGCATGCTCTACTGGAATAGCAAAATGCTTACAAACCTGGATGCTGACAGTAGGCCTCAAGAAATACTTCATCTTCTCCAAGATCTCCTTCTGCAGAAGGTCCCATGCTACTGTCTTCTCTAGGTGCAGGACAAAAGGCAGTCCAAATCTACCACACAAACAACAGGGTCACCTTAAAACACAGCAATCCCTTATTCTTGGTCTTTTTAAATTAGATCACAGTCTAACTGGTTTTAGGACAGTTCTCAAACAAAACAAAAACTAATAATGGTACTCTCACAGAAGACAAGGTCAGAAGAACTGCTTAGATCTCTCAGGTGAAGAAATGGCCTGTGAACATGACCAACCATGTACATCAAAAAAGTGTCAGGAACATGCAAGGCTAGAAGGTCTAAGAAGCAGGTAGCCACATCCTGGTACTGACAAGACAGGCACTATCAAGCGACACCTGATGTCACTTCCTAACTAGGGCAGAAGTCAGCTGGGCTCTGCCAGGTTCCTATACCACATAAAATAAGAGACAATACTATAGTTCTCAGTCTTAGCTATATCTGAAGTCACCAAAGGAACATCAAAAATCTCTGTTGCTCAAGCCAGCTCTAGAGATTCTAATGAAGTCAGTCTGGAATGTGATCTAGAACTGAGGCTTTTCTGAATACACCTCAGGTAGTTCCAATACACAGTTAAAGTTGAGGACCATTGTTCTGGCCTCAGCTTCAATTCAGTACCTAGTTGTTAAAGTCTATGTTTTGATCCCTGAATGTCTCCATCTCTATACACCCAGATGCAGACCACACTCCCTCAGCACAGAATACCCTCTCCATCCTCCTATGTTCTCTGCTGCCCATCTGTATGATACCCTCATTCCCCACAAACCACAGCACTAGCCACTGGGTTATAAACACTGCCTGACTTTCCATCCTCATGTGCTGGCTAGGTTTATATCAACTTGATACAAACTAGATTCTTTTTGGAAGAAGGAATGCCAACTGAGAAAATGCCCCATCATATTGGTCTGTGAAGCATTTTCTTGATTAAAGACTGATGTAGGAGGGCCCAGATTACTGTGGTCTTGACCTGGTGGTCCTAGATAAATGCCATAAGAAGGCAGGCTCAGAAAACTATGGTGAACAAGTCAGTAAGCAGTATTCCTTCACAATTTCTGTTCCAGATCCTGTCTCCAGGTTCTTGCCCTGACTTCCCACATAGATGAAGTGTAACCTTGGAGCTGTATGATAAAAGAGACCCTTTCCTCACCAAGTTGTTCATGGTCCTGGTATTTTACCACAGCAAGAGAAACCGCTATTTAGACACTTTACTAACAGACTGATGGCTAGAGAGAAATGTACTTACCTTAGCAGCCTAAACAACCAATGCACATAAAACAGAAGCTGTTGGATGAATCAGTCACAGCATGAATGACAAATCTAACTAAAAGATGAACTCTGTGAAGACTCGGGTGGATGCCGAGTGGTAAAAGAAAATCATTCGTAAAGGCCATCTAGTGACTTATTCACAACAGTAACACTGAAGCTATTTGCCTGAAAGTCTCCATGGATGAAACAGCTTCCTATCACAAGACAATGATTCCACTCTAAGAGCCTGGTACCACAAAGGGGATTTTATAGGTCTCAATTCCATAAAAATACTACAAGCTCCTTTCCATTTATTATCTTAAACATGTCACACTCCTAGTCTGCATTGGGGCCCCCTCTACATGGGACCTCTCCCCAGATGTTCCCACAGCTCACTCCTTCTCCTTGGGACACATTCCTTCCAGTGAGATGCCTTCCTGTGTTCTGGTTCTAATGTAGACCCAGAGCCTCTCCTTCACACACACTACCATTTTAGCCTGTGTCAGTGTCTTCAACACGGTGACAATTACCTGAGGTTAAAAGTGTTTACTAGGTTTTGGTTGACCTATCTCGGATGTCAGCTTCATGAGAAAAGGGAACCTCTACATTCCCAGGGTTTAGAACAATGCCTGAACACTGTAAGTATCAACATTCTTGTTAATATCATTAATACATGTGACATTTTTATGTTTATGTTACCACCCAAGGAACTTATTTCAAAGTGAAATTTTAAAAGGCTCAAATAATGACTATCCTGACTAGTAAAAACAGACAAACAAAACAAAACAAAAAACCCTTTGAGTCCTTCTGAAACATATTCATCTGCTGTTCCCATTCAGGAGACACTTCTGTGATAAAGCTACTTTGAAGATATTCTATGGTTCCCATAAATTCTTAAAGAGGGCATCAGAGAAATTTGAGAGATTTCTGACTCCTGTATTTCTGTTAGAATGCTGAATGAATAATGGTGCCATCTGCCAAAACAGGAAATATTGGAAGAGAAAGATAATGAGTTCAATTTGGGACATAAGTCTAGGGAACATGTATCATCCAAAGAGATATGTTAAAACTTTTTTAAGTTTTAAGATACAGGTTCAGAATTCTAAGAAAAGCCTAATACACACAGGACATAAGCTCTCAAAATCTAAGCAAACTTTTTTCTTTTCTTTCTTCCTTCCATCCTTTCTTTCTTCCTTTCTTTTTTTCCCCAAGATAGGGTTTCTTTGTGTAGCCCTAGCTGTACTGGAGCTTGCTCTGTAGACAAGGCTGACCTCAAATTCACAGAGATCCACCTGCCTCTGCCTCCCAAGTGCTGGGCCACCACAGCCCAGCTTAAGTAAGCTTTAAAATAAGCACCTTTCAAATACTAACACACTAATTTTATAACTTTTCCCTTCCTAATACAACAAACTAAACCAACTTATACAAAGATTCCTTCTAAATAACAGAATAGAAAATTAACTGCAGCTAGGCATAATGGCACTTGGGAGCTGCTAGAGCATCAGGAGTTCACGGGTAGCCGGGGACACAACGAGTCCCTATCTCAAAACCAAAACAAAACTTCCACTAAAAGTAGATTTTTTTTTCATCCCTCCTTTCAAAAGATTTTAAAGCATATAGCCTCAAAAAAGTCAGTATTTGTTAGGAAATAGTCTGGTTTTTACCTTTTCCCTTGCTGCCCCGTACAGGCCCGGTTACACACAAGCAGAACAATCTTGTCGTTTGCCACTTTGGTGGGCAAGTCCACTTTCCCTTGTTTTGCTGCTGTTGATGGTGGGGAAGATAGTCTGTGATGATCCAAGCCAAATTTCAAGTGGTTTAAATTGTTATTTAAGTGAATGCCTGAAACAGAATAAAAACAGTTCAACTTATCTCTTCAAGATTCTTTTCATTTATTCATTACAAGAAAAAATAGAAATAGAAATAATAAGAAACTGTCATTTTATAATTTAAACACAATCAAAAATAGGGACAAACACTCTACTGTGACATTACTCATCTAGCCATCAGGCTAGGTGTCCGCATTCATCGTTTCCTTTAAAGCAGGCTTCCCTACCTTTAAAATTGGAAATTGGAATTTTCCACAAGTCAAAGTCAGAAAGTTCTGAAGCGCAAGTTTACTGGAATAACCCACAAATATAACTCGAAGTTAGGTCCAGTAACCAGTCAAATGCATTCCAAAAGCAATGTAGACAACATTTAGAATCATCTACAAGGTTTCACTAGCAGTTTCTTGCCCCTGATTATCACGATATAAAACTGCACTTACTGATCCAGAACTGTTGTGAGAACATAACTAGAACAGATCAACCCATATTAGCAAGAACACAAACGCCTGACAGACAGCACAAATCTTCAGTGTTCTACAGCAGAGCTTCCTGTTATTCAGGGCCATGCATCCAGCTATTCAAGACCTATAACAAGACTCTGTAGCTAATTAATGGCAATATCTGTTAATCCCTTTACTCTTTCAAAAGGATGTCACTTAGTGAAATGTGCGCTCATAAGAGGAACAGACCTTTCTGCCAACACTACCAACAATATAGCACTAGAAGAAGAAAATAGAAAAGTTTATAGAAAAGCATTCACAGCACAGTTCTGGCAGTATGCTAAGTAGCCAGCAATCCAATAGCTGCTGTTAAGATGCAGCAGCATTATAATAATTTGAATGACAAGTACATAGGTAATATCAAAATAAACTCCAGATAATTAAATATGTAAAAAAAAATCACTAGAAATTAAAAACCTGAACTTTAATCAAGCTACTAAAAGAAAGAACACATTTTAGGCATAAATACCATAAAGAAATCCCAAAGAAACAAGAGTAGATATCACTTTATAATCATTTTAAACTGTGATTTGGAAAAATAAAGATAACAGAAACCAAATCTGAAACAACAAATTACCTCATTCCTGGCAAAGGTAAATGTATGAAGTGATCAGGATTTCTAGTGAGATAAGGGGACGCTGTTCAACTGCTGCGAAGATCACTCTTCAAACACAGCCCTGTGTTTCCTAACAGATGGGCCCTGGGGCCAGTGATTTAACCTCTCTAATTCACAGCTGTCACTCCCAGAGTGAGGAACATTCTCACATGTTGCTACTGAGCACTCATAATGTCTCTACATCATAGTCTAACAAATGCTTGAAAGTGGTGCACCCTTCAACAGAGGCATGTTCTAGACAGAGTATGAGATTCATTAATGTACAGGAACTCAATATGATAAGATAAACCGAAAGCAGTCTAGGAACAGGGACTGAACTGGGGGATGTTCCAGCTAAAAATCACTAGCTGGACTCTTGCTGCATATTAGAAACTGCTAGGTATAAAAAGATAAACCATCACATGGCCAGCACTCCAAAGAATGCCAGTATAGAGAGAGAGACAGAGGAAACAGATCGTTTCCATATACTCATGCCAGATGAGCAGACACAATAACTGGAGCTCTGTAATCCAGAGTTAGCCAACATGTCCTTTGCAGGCCCATCTACTTCAAGTCTTGGATCCCAGCTAAAAACGCTATAAGAAGCAGTGCAAACCTAAGGAAATAAGGCTTCACTAGAGGAAGCAGTCACTGGGGACACTCGGACTCAGTTATTTGTCTTTCTATCTTGTTGGTATCTGACTCTGTACAAATGTATTTTTTATTTAGTTACAAAAGAAGTAGGGACTATTCTTTCAGTTATACCTTTTTATTTCTTTTAAAGGATTAGTTTTGAGATTTCTCTCTTCTACTGTCTTTGTCTTAAATTTGTATTTTTATTTATCATTGAGCACAGAAACAAAAATTCCTGTTGCAATGAGATAGATACAGAAAAATAACAAAAGGGGAATAAAATACGGGAACAGTGATTTACTAGAGGTAACAGTGTAAAAAGAAAAAAATTCACCTGATTGAATGGGAGGAAGGGCATTGAAGGATCAAAGTGAAAATTCACGTTAGAAATAGAAGAACCCAAATAAAAAGTTGTTGCTAACATTTTAAAAAAAGAAAAAGAAATCAGCCTTGCTCTGAGTAACTTGGGGAAGGATGTCTTTATAGTGTGCTTAAAAATTTTCAAGAGTAAAGAAAAAGGAATAGGACAGAGATTAAACACACACATACAAAACTAGAGAACTCAAGTAGCTTAAAGCAAATTTGTAGAAAATAGGGAGAAGAGCTGGTGAGGTGGACCTTCAGGTAATGTAAAAGCATGTAAGAAATAATAGGCACGTGAAGGGGCAGATGTTCAATACACAGGAATCACATGTGGGGTTCAAAAGGATCACTACTAGTAATAAAAGAAATAGAGATTTTATTAAAAACAAGAAAAACAAACAAAAGAGAATAAAAATCTAAAAACCCAACAGTATGTACACTTAGTCACAATTTTTAAAATTGTATACTATCATACAGTAATTCAATGTCCACAGTGGTCAAATCTGCAAACTCAAGTGTGTTATAGAGACATGATCATTTACCTCTTTGACTGAGAATTCCTTCAGGTCTAAATATTTCTGGAGTCTCAAAGGCAAAAATGCAATCACTTTCATGAACCGTCTCCAGGTCATCTGTGTCACTGAAGGAACGATGGAACCCATCATAGTACATTTCAGTTAGCACAATCTAAAAGATGGGGAAAATGTGAACAGTTGGGTAACTAGAAATTCAATACAAAATGATCTTCCAGTCCTGCCCTGACCTTCATAAGACCATCAGTGGGGGTTACTGGATGTCTTCTAAGACCACATTTTTTTATTTTTATCCAAAATGTGTTTATTGGGGTGGTTCCCACTCCTCTCCAATCCGGTGCTTTTCAGTGCTGCTTCCTCCTGAAGGAGCATCCTTCCGTCAGTCTTGCTTTCCCGCGTGTAGGCTGACAGAGGACAGTGGAGCAGCCGACACACAGGACTACCATCTGTGCATGGCTAAAGACCGTGGTGATTCTATAGCATCCTGGGCACTTCACATCCATAAAGTAGGAATTGGAGCTCTGCACCAGGCGCTTTTTCTTGTATTTCCTCTTTTCCTCCTCTGGAGAGGGATAAAGGAGACCCTTTGCGAGAGGCATGTTCTCATAGGGAGGTCATCACAGCCGGAAAGGCTAAGACCACATTATTTGCTGGCAATGAGAGACTCTCAGAAGTATAATGGCCTCTATGACTGTGTAGCAATACACTCTGAATCCAGAACTCTGTGGCATCAATCCAGAGTTCCTCCAAGTTTGGAGACAGATTACACTCATTCCTCTGTTTCACAGGAGGAAAAAGGAAATAGAGACCTGCCTAAGGTTTTGCATGTTTTCAGTCTCATGGAGAAGACAGACTATATCTGAATCTAAGACATTCTTTCATATCATTAAATTCTCTTCTTTTCAGATTAAAAAAAAAGTCAAATGATCATGGCTATCTATATTGGAACACATAAAATCAACTCGAATGCCCAATGATAGCAACTAGTTTAATGTAGCCCTGCTGACTGAGAAAGCTACTAGAAAAGATGACCTGCATATATCTGCATCATGAAGCCAAAAAAACAGCTAAGAATGATGTGTAATAACTCTATTTTAGAAAAGATTATAGAATAACCCCAGAAAAAAATCTAAAAAATTCTATATAGCACAGCACTAAAGCTAGTGACCTTCTTAGCACTGACACTTAAGATACTTTTAATTTCAAAGTTATATTTTAACAAAAAAATAGAAAAACAAAAGACATGGATGAAAACAATGGCTACATTTAAAGCTTATGCTGCATGTTCAGCAGTACTGGCCAATGCAAAAGTACTAGACTGGGCAGAGCAAGAGAAGGTTCGAGGTCTAGTCTGCCATCAACCAGCTCTGTGTTCTTGAACAGGGCCTTCTTCAACAGAATGAAGAGGCACCACTGGGCACCAACTGCCAGTGCCCCTCCCCATCACCACCTCAAGAGTCCTGGCATTCAACAGATCTGAGGTGAAAAGGCTGGAGGTCTGTTTCACAAATGACCCAGAAAAAAAAAGAAAAAGAAAAATTCTCTTGGCACATTTCCTTCTAAGAAATGTTATGTTTATGCCGCTTTTCTCCTGGTGAGAATGGAAGTATAATCCACCTCTCCAGAAAGCTGAGGGCTAAAGCAAACTCGTAATTCTATCACCAATTTATACCACATGTGAGAAGAGTGAGACAGCACTGAGGCTCTACAGACACAGCCGCATTTGCCTTAGATACCAAGACCTCTCTTCTTTCTGCCTTCCCCTCCCTGAAGAGGAAAAAGGATCAAGCAGCAATTTAAAGTAAAGAAAATGCCAACATTTCATCATCGTGCCAGTATTCAGCCTATGAAAATAGAAGGGAAATGCTATACTAAGGCAACACTGCTTTAAGTGAGTTTGCCCAAATGGGGCCAAATGAGGCCAAAAAAACAAAATACCTTTATTATTATCCAAGTGATTATATAGAAGCTTGCAAAAGCTATCCAGGAAAAAGCTGTTTCACCAGTAAGTCATCCTTCCTTATAAATCCTAAAGAATGTTTCCCCATAATGTTTTTCCAATATAAACTGTGTGTAAAATATGTTAAGTCCCCAACAAGCCAAAATAATTTTCTTGTTCAATTTAAAAGTAACTACTTATCAAAGATGTGTTCCCCTTCCCCTTTCCCATCCCCCAAAAGCGGAAACCCAACTTTTCCCTATCTAAACAAAAGACTTTGTAAGGAAACAAAACAGAGTGGCAGGTACAACTCAGATATAGAGCACTTCCTAGCAGTAGTAAGGCCCTGGGTTCAAACCCCAGTGCCACAACAGGGGCTGGAACGCAGCACAATGAACATACACTATATACAGAACATCATACTAGCAGGATGCCCATTCTCACCACCATGACAGAGAAACCTCTGTCAAATCCCACAGTAGTATGAAAGATTACATAATTACACTTTACAAAGAAAGCCACAAGGTCTTGCACAAAAGTTTTCCTTTCATATATACAATTAATTGAAGCAGGCGAAGGTTTTCCATACACTGTATTCTTTGAGTCTGGATTTTCCCCCATCCAGCCATCCTCCCCACAATATTAAATTTCTAACATGTTTGGCAGAAAATTGAAAAAAAAAAATCCAGATAAGGAGAAACCAACAGTATAGTGTCTCATGTATAGTTGGTCTTAGCAGATTATTACCTGATCAGTGGGGATCTTTGTCTCCACAGACACAGCTTCCCGAAGTCTGGCAACAGTCCCAGACAGAGGCACAGCCACACCAATCCTCATGCAGTGGGAACATTTCCCTTGATACACTACAGTGACATAGAGAGGCCTGTGCAGATCAAAGTCAGATCTTCTCATTAGTCACTTATTTTAGCTAAAATACAGAAAAAGTGAAAGAAACCTAACCTGAAATCAACACGAAAACTAAAATGAGGCCTGAGACAGCTCAGGTGCCTAGCATGCATAGTCCTGCATCCCCCCAGTATGACGTAAACCAGAAATAGGGACATATGCCTGCCACTGCAGCACTTAGAACCTAAAGACAAGAGAGTGGGAGTTTAAGGCCAGTCTCAGCTCACAAGTTTGAGGCCAGCCTGTGATACATGAGCCTCTATCTAAAAACAAAAGAAACTGAGCTAACGCCCCCTTTATTTAGAAGCCAAATGGGAAAAGTTTCATTAGACCTAACTAGAAAAACTACCAAACAAGTCAGAAGATCTTTGAAAAAGCAATCTTCATAAAAATATTTTTCAAGAAACATATTCATAATTGGTTCTATCTTTTTCTTCAAAATAGTCTAATTTCTGGAAACTCTGAAAGTCTGAAATAAGTACAAGAAGGGTCTCCAGAGAACCTAGGACTAGTGGGGGAAAATGGGCTTTCCTGTACCATGTGCCTGCTCAGCCTGTACACTCAGACAGGCACTTAGTGTCAAGAATGTAACAAGGCTTGTGTTCATTACCATTAAGCCTATTACTTAAATTAAGGAAAAGGCCTTCACAGGGGGCTTCAGAGAAGTGCCCCATCACAGCAGACTGTTAGTTTTATACATACATTCTTACCTTGTGTGGGGTAGTGGAATTGGCAAAGAAATGCACAGGAAAGGGTCAAAAGTGTTGCTCTGTTTCTGACAATGAGGACATGTCAAAGAAGATCTTTGAAAACAAAAATGTAAAACATTCACATAAGGTCACACAGAACTACATCAAGCAGACAAAACAAGAGGTAACAAACATATATTTGCTCCTACCTGTACTGGGCTTGAAAAAGTTCTTGTACAAAAGTGCTACACACAGGAAAAGATGGTCCCTCAGGCATCATATCAGTCTCTGATGGTGGCTAAAAAAAAAGAAAAGAAAAAACACAAATACTCAACTTCCTTTATAAGCTGTACATGGACCCCAGATGCTTCTGTACACAGCACACAGCCTGCAGGTCACATGCATTCATTCCCTCGCACAGACAACTGCACTTCTCTAGCCTGCTGGAAGACTGGCCAGCTCTCCTCCCTAGAAAGTTCCAATCTTCATCTTGATGCTTTATCACAGTCTGCTTCATGGTTTATTTAACCTTTTCATGTCCCTAGCTACGAAGCATCTGCTACCACATTTAGAGAACATTATACAGGATGTTAGGGCAAGTAAAACAGCGTCCAGCCTTTAGGATGTCTTAATATGGTAACAGAGTCAACCATGTAGACACAGTTATGAAAGTACAGTGTTCAGGAACAAAAGGACCTTAAGTCAGAATAATCCATTAACTTTCTAAAACCAGAAATTTTTAAATACAGAACAGACTTGTCACACACTTCAAAAGCTCCACAGAAGTACTCTTCCTACTCTATGAACCACTTTACCTATAATATTAAGGCTGCACGTGGAAAAGCTATATATGTGAACTGCTATGTTTTTTAGTAAAACCCTTCCGGACTCAGTTCCTATGCTCAAATCCAAGTCTAACAGCAGAGGTATTCATACATTTCCTTTTTGACTGTGTACTTATTCTATTGATCTATACAGTATGTGTCTTACTAGAATAGAAAGCATCTGGTCCTCTTCATCAGACTATGAAGTCCTTAGGTACAGTTGTCTTTTACTTTACACTGGCAGCACAATAAGCAGGTAAAATATCCATGAAATGCCCACTTAGTTTTACACTCACCCACAGCTAGTCAGTCACTCTACTTAATGCAACAAGCCCTTAACAGATGTTTGCGAGAAGACTTCCCTCTCCTTAGCCTTTTCCCCACTCCCAGACTGTACAAGGAGCAAATGTACATGCACTCACCTTCAGAGGAGGCTGGCCACTCTGCTTTACAGCATGATTGAGGTCTTCATGAACTCGATCCAAAAGCCATAGCAGAAACTCCTGGGCATCATGCTGGGAATTTCCTCGATACTGCAGAGCATTCTTTGATACGATACTCTATGCAAGGAAATAAATCAGCACAAACAGTTCTGAGTTCCTGGCTCTGAAGACAAACTATCATAAATAGGGATATGCAATCTTAAGCGTGTCTCAAAAAGACCAGAGAAAAACAAACAAAACCAGAGAAATATCCTGATGCATGAAATTCAGTCAACAGCAAGGTACTAATGTTAACTTCTCACTTACGACACTGACCTGGCATGCTAATGACAAGGAAACTAGTGTAGACTTTGAAAGGACTCATGCTACTTCTGTTGTTGTTTCTATAATTCTAAAATTATCCTAAGAATTAAGTTTAGGAACATATTTTTTATTAATAGAGCAAGTGTATAAACAGCATGTCATGGGAGTAGAACACAAGATAGTGAAAGAGTTGATGGACAGTGATGACATCTCTGGAGATGTCACTTAAGCCTTGAAGGGGCAAAGGCAGGGATCAAAGTGGAGGCAGCAACATGTTTAAACACAAAAAAAAAAAAATAAGAAAGTATGACGCCTTCAAAAAAGACCAAGAAATTCAATAGACCTGAAAGAGCAAGTCTGCAAGACAGATCAAGAGGAATGAGTAAAGACAAGATTAGCTCAGGAAGGATTTTAAAAGCAAACCTAAGATGGCACAGGAAACCAGGAAATGGTTCTAAAGTGAACTGGCTAGGACCATGTGCTGAGAAGAGAAGCTGGATACAACTATTCCAAAGTAAAAGGAAGTATAATGACCTGTTAGAAAAGAATGCGTGCAAAACATTTTACATATAAGTGAAACAAATAAGCACTCTAACTTTGGCTATGAGTATTTCATTTAGAGCAGGGGGAGTGTGCACAGTGACAAAGCAGTTATGAAACAAAATGAGGGAAGAAACAACAAAGGTCTAAGGCAACACCGTGAAGACACACAAGACAGCAAATTTGCAAGAGATTTAGAAATGTGGCAGAATCAATAGAATTTGTGATCCAATTTAGGTATTAAACCTCTATCTCACCCATGTCTTCTCTGATGGTAGCTTTTGACTACATTAAGATAAAACACAAAAAGAGAAAGAGAGTGATGAGCTCTCTTTGAAATCCACTATGGCTGATACTCCATAGAGACTCTAAGAGGAGAAGAGGGCAGACAACTGAGAAAATACACTTCTAGGCTCAGTACAGTTTACAATAAAGACAGGGATGCAGAAGTCAACAGATGAGTGACTATAATCACATATATCCCTGAGGTTGACCAGTGATGTCACAAGACATTAAGCCAGAGGTGAAAACCCAAAAGACACATCTAGGCTTGGGAAGACATCAAAGGAGATGAATTAAAAAAAAAAAAAGAGCTGTGGCCAACAGCACAGAGCTCAAAGAACCAAATGAAGAGTTTCATGAAGGAAATGATCTACCAGTATTATAAAAGGTAGAGAATGACAAAGCAAACCAACCAGCTACGAATGGGGCCAGAGAGACAGTTTAGTAGTCATTTGCCATGGAAAGGATTGTAGAAACAGAGCTGTCCTCTGACTTTCACACAGGTGTGAAACATCCCCACACACGTCATGCAGCTGCACATACACACAGAGAGAATCGCAAACTGCCTGCTATAGTTCCAATTAAGAAAAATAATAAAAGACCAAAAAAGAAAGAAATTGTAATTTGATTGTGAAGAAATGTCACAGCTTAATGACTAATTACATGTAAATAACAAGCAAAAAATTGATTTATAAAATATCTTAAGATTCGGTTTGGGATGAAGTCGAAGAGACATTAGAAATAATACATGTGACACCAACAAACAAGAGAGTGGAGTCAGGCATAGTGGCTCACATCTAATATGCAAGCACTTAGGAGTCTGGGACAAGAGGATTACTGTATGAATTCAAGGACAGCCTGGATACAGAGACTGACCTGTCTCAAAAAGTAGTAGAGGGAGGACCTGATAACAACACAGCTAGAGAAATACAATGTGGATGCCATCCAGAAACAATATGCAGGGTGGGACAGATACAGAACTGCCTTCACTACAATACCCAACTTCTCCCATCAGAGGCCAAACTTTTTCCTTGGTCTTTATTTTTACTTCTTCCCTGGTAGTGTAGTGGTTAGGATTCAGCTCTCTAAATTTTTGCTTCTTCAGTGCCTCTGGACATCTCTACTGTGAAAGGTGTTGGCTTTTAGTCTGTTCCTTCACTTACATCAAAAGAAAGCTTTTGGTATGTACAGTAGAAGAATGAGATAGGATTAAAAAAAAAAACACAAACTAGGACATCTTTTGTAGACCAGCTGCTGACTGAGTACGGAAGAGAAATAAGTAGCTGGTGTTAGGAGGTCAGTGGAGCTAAAGCAAAAAAAACAGGAATATCATCAAGGTTTTCTATTTCTGACTTGGGTAATGATCAGGAATAAACCTGAAAATGAGGGACCATAGAGTTGACCAGCTGCTGACTAAGTATGGAAGAGAAATAGGTAGCTGGTGTTACGAGGTCAGTGGAGCTAAAGAAAAAACCAGAAATATCATCAAGGTTTTCTATTTCTGACTTGGGTAATGATCAGGAATAAACCTGAAAATGAGGGACCATAGAGTTCTGAACAAGCTGAGTTTAAGGACTGAAATTTATGCCCTGGCAATACTGAAGCATGCATGGGCAGCCCATACATGGCGGTTCTGTTGAACTTGTCCTTACTGAGTTTCACGGTCTACGTTGATGAGGATGCCTGACCAGGTCTCTTCCTCAAGAGGGTACAAGATCTCGTTACAGATGGTTGTGAGCTACCATGTGGTTGCTGGGAATTGCTGAGCCATCTCTTCATCCCAAGTTTGAGGCCTACATCACCCCAAATGAAGTTGTTCAAAGTCTGAGGAAAGATATCTAGGTGGGTGAAATAAATGAGAAAGACATATGACTATCAAATGAGCACAGAGAACAGGCCATGGGGTATCTAGTGAGAAGAACAGTCAACAACCAGGCCAGAATCTTGATGAACATGAGCATAAGAAAAGGAAGTAAGATTGGTCAAAGAAGTTCACACAAGTTGAACCAAAACAGAAGTTCAAGGAGATACAAGCAACAATGCAAAATATTACAGAAAAGTCAAGTAACAGACACTGGAATGCTCATCCTCTGGGATGGCAAACAAAAGGGTCACTTGCCCATTTGATCTTAGTGAAGCAAATATCTATCACAGCAGAAGAAAAGTAAGCAAACTGGAGTTTCCACAGACCATCTTTCATATCCCAGATGCTGACTTGATTTGTGTAAGCAAGGAAAGAAACTGACTATCCAGAAACAGCTAATGGAAAGGAGAGATCTGAAGACAATTCTTCAATTCAAACAGGGAGGATTAAAAAGAGAGGAATTCACCTTAAACAGGTGTTGGGAGGTGGGGAGTCAGCCAACAGAAGCAAGTAAGCAATGGAAGTCCTAGACACCGACAGGTGAACTATAGACAAGAAACCTTTCCCACCCGTTTGCTTTGCATGTTTTACTTCATGGAAGAAACAGAAAACACTGCTAAGAGCTCTTACATATCTTGGGAGAAATAACAAGTCTAAAGCATGTAGCTAGGCCATAGCAACTGCCAGATGCACAAAGAGTTTCTATTCAGATCACATTCTTATTTTCTTCAGCTTGTGTATCCCAGAAACAAATTAACCAAAATTACAATCTTCATTATATCAATGAAACTTTGCACACAGCAGTCATTGAAATTTCAGCGTCAAGCTGGGCAGTGGTGGCACACGCCTTTAATCCCAGCACTTGGGAAGCAGAGGCAGACGGATCTCAGTGAGCTGAAGGCCAGCCTGGTCTACAAGAGCTAGTTCCAGGACAGGATCCAAAACTACACAGAGAAACCCGGTCTCAAAAAAAAAAAAAAAAAAAAAAAAAAAAAAAAAAACAAGAAAAGAGAAAGGAAGGGGAAGGAAGGAAGAAAGGAAGGAGTTCCAGAGTCGGGTCAGCTTTTAATTCTTTATCAAGAATTGCGTTGTTTGCCTATGTTTCTTTTATTATTAAATTTTTTTATTTGTTTATCCTTCTTACCACTCAGATCTTCAACTCATCTAGACTCACCTACCAATCATTATGTACCAAGATACTGTAATATATTACTTAGTAAGATAGTTGTCAAACAAGACTAAACAGGCAACTGAACCCATACTGGATCAACCCCACCCTCAATCACCATATCACAAACTGAAGAACTGAAGGAAAAGAAAATCCCACTGGACAAACACAAAAGTTCCTCTTCCTGCCACTTTTAGCATCTCAGCAGGGTGATATCTCACCAAGGACACACATGGTCTACTTATCTTACCTCTTTCCCCAGACAAAAAGAAATACAGAATAACAGCCAATTCTTTAGTATGTGCCTCAGAAAAACACAAGTAGAAGTCAGGACTCCTAAGTGCCTCCAGCCACCACAGATGTGATTCACTGAATGAGTGAGTAGGAAAGACCCGGATGGCCAAAATCTTTAACTGGCTCAAGCCCTACAGCCCTGGCAAACAATTTCATCACGTTCTGAGTCATATCTGGTCCTACCTCGATTCTCCTTTTAAGATTCTTTTTCACTATTAAACCTTAATGTATTTGATGTACTAAACTTAGTCACTATATTTTGAAAGTTTTTTTTTTGTTTCTTCTTTTTTAAGACAGGGTTTTTCTGTAGCTTTGGTGCCTGTCCTGGAACTAGCTCTTGTAGACCAAGCTGGCCTCGAACTCACAGAGATCCGTCTGCCTCTGCCTCCCAAGTGCTGGGATTAAAGGTGTGCACCACCACCGCCCAGCACTTTTTAAGTTTTAAATAGTTGATTATCACTATCATCTGCTGAATAATAGCATATATTAAAGCATTAAAATTATGCAATACATTGATTCTGTAAAAAATAAAACATGGGCCTTCTTAAATTCAACTTTATATATTTGCGTCTGTTTTATAGAATCTGGATATTTCTGTTTGGAAAATATTATACTAAGCCATTGGCTTAAGACCTATATATCCTACCCATAATTAGACCAACTGTCTCCTCAATTGGTGATCCTTGCGGACACTTACCAAATAAGTCAAAACACATGCAAGCCTCTAAGCTTCATGATAACATTTTTTTTAAAGGAGCATTGTTTTCCCTTTGAAACAAAAACATAGCTCAGAAAAGAAAAATAGTCTACACTGGAGCTATAACCTCCAGACATGAGATTCTATGAGACAGCTTCATAGAGCCGTACGAACAAGCAATATCTCATGCCCCAGGAAAGATACCAACTGGTCATAAATATTCTTTACCTGACCCCAAGACAAAGACAAAAACACAGTAATGATATTGATTTCCTCTCATGGGAAACAGGTATCACAATATTGGTCTGATATGACTGCCTGATCAGAAGTTAGGCTACTCTTCTAGAAACAAAGTGGTTTATAAGATTCATCAAACCAATCACTATCTACTTTTTTTGCCAGGAGAGTAGAATTTATTTCCCAGGGGTCTGGGTACTAGCACAGTAAGATGGCTCAGCAGGTAAAGGCACTTGACACCAAAGCCTGATAAATCTGAGTTTGATCCCTGGAATCCACATGATGGAAGGAAAGAACTGACTCTCACTAGATGTCTTCTGACATCCACATACACACAAAATTAGTGAATAGAATTTAAAAAAAAAATCACAGAAGTATCAGGACAAATGTATAGGATAAGCATTCCTAGTCCAAAATATTCCAAAATCCAAAAGTATGTGTGTATATGAACATATACATGCATTTAGTGTGCATGCCTGTACGGGTACAAAGGCCACAAGATATTTCCCCTTATATTCCCCCTGGCCCCCGTAAGACAGGGTCTCATGGTAGCCCTTGCCTGGTCTTGAAATAGCTAACTATGCAGACTACTCTGGCCTCAAACTCAGAGATCTGCCTGCCTCTGGTTCTCTAGTGCTGGGAACTAAAGACATTTACCATTACCATCACACCTGGCATCTTTCTTTTCAGTTTTTTCACTGAGCCTAGAACTAGGCTGGGAGCCAGCAAGCCCCAGATATCCTTCTGTGTCTACCCCACACAGCATTAAGGAAACAGACACACACAGCTATGCCCAGCTTATATACTGAGATGCCTCCGACCCGACCTCTACCCACTTTACTCTCCTTCCTCAGAAGGATGAAGTAGGGACATGTAGGGACCCTGGTGAGGGAAGAGAAAAAATATGCAGATTCTATCATGTGAGTTCTCAAAACCATGAAGACCCAAAGCACAGGTTCCCAGCCCCGGCTGCACATCAGTCATCTGGGAAACCAGACAAACCTTAATTGTAATTTTTTAAGTGTAATTTTTTTTTGTTTTTTTGTTTTTTCGAGACAGGGTTTCTCTGTAGCTTTGGAGCCCGTCCTGGAACTCCCTTGGTAGACCAGGCTGGTCTCGAACTCACAGAGATCCGCCTGTCTCTGCCTGCCAAGTGCTGGGATTACAGGCATGCACCACCACCGCCCGGCTCAAGTGTAATGTTTTTTTAAATGACTCTACTTCTAAAGTGAAAGCAGACTGCAATCAAAACTGACCAACCTGGAAAATCTCTGATTGCAACATTTGTTTGTTTATTTGTTTTGTTTTCTGTTTTTGTTTTTTTGAGACAGGGTTTCATAGCTTTGAAGTCTATCCTGGAACTAGCTCTTGTAGACCAAGCTGGCTTCAAACTCACAGAAACCACCTGCCTCTGCCTCCCAAGTGCTGGGATTAAAGGTGTGCGCCACCGCCACCCAGCTGATTTCAACTTTTTAATCACCAAAGGTTATGAGAAGTTTGAGAGAGACCCCTTAATAACTGCACGATGTCACTTAAGATAATATTAAATGTCAAGATCTATGAGTGCCTATATATCTGGCTCAGGGTAATTATCTATAGAGGTTATTTCCTACAGAATTAATCCTATGGAAAATTCCATGCTACAATATTAGTAGTCACAAATGAAAACCTTTGGTGTGGTGGTGCACACAACCTTTAATACCACCACTTGGGAGGCAGAGGCAGATGGAAGATCTCTGGTCTACATTGTGATTTCCAAGACATCCGTGGCTATGTGGAGTGATCCTGTCTCAACAGCAAAAGTAAAATTTGAAAGAACTATGAAGTAGCTTGTCCAAGGCTAACATTACTCTTCAAGCTTATCCTAACTGAAAAGCCTTAAGACATTTCTCTCCATGACCTTTCCTTGGTAAACAAAGTACCTTGCAACAAATTGTAACCCAGTGTTTCAATTAAGGCTCACATAGGGCTTAAGTTTTCTCACACTGAACATCAACTGTCCAGGCAGACAAAAACAGGTTTATATTGAATAACAGCTGTTCTCATCCAAAGGCTTCTGGAAGTTTAGTTGTTAATTTTAAATAAATCTTTGCTCATCTGTTTCCATTTTATTCTCAGGTGCATTTTTTCTATTGTAAGTACAGTCTTGAGGGTCAATGAGAAGGCTCAGCAGGCAAAGACACTTGTGGAAGACTGACAACCTGAGTTCAATCCCTGGAACCCACTAAAGGTAGAAGGCAAAACTGTACCACAAAATGGACACTTAGGCACATAGGAACATATACACATATATAAAATAAAAAAGCAAAATATAACCCAAAACAAACAAATAATAACCTGGAACACAAATGCAGTTTATCTAACTGGGGAGTTATCTAAAAGGTATTCGGGATACTTAGGAAGACCAAGTGGCAGCAAGAAGACTTCTCTGCCCTAGCAGCTTAGGATGCTAGAGAGAGCAAACAAGAAACCCCTGTCTCTCACCAGCACAAGCTCTGCATCTCACATTGCTCAAGCTGCTCTGTGGATTCATCCTCACTGTCCTCTGCATACATATGGCGAAGGGAGATGACTCCCAGGGTTAGTCAGCTCAGGTCACCACAGAACGTTTATGTATCCAATAAAGCAAAAAGTAATTCAAAAGTATCTTCTTTTCACCTTCTTGGTATTTCCAAATATACAATTCTTCCCAACTACAGAAAAGCAAAGCCTTTTTTCTTTTTCTTTTTTTAAAGAAAGGTGGGAAATTTTGGCTTAGAATTTAAAAACAAATACCCAAACATGACACAACAAAAAGGTCATAAGGGAAGTGTAACAGTCATAAACAATTAAGTGTCAAAGAAGAAAACTGGAAAAGTCATTTGAATATCTAAGGAACTAATATATATTGCTACCACAAACATTAAAAACGTTTCATTTTAAAAGCATCAAAATGTACAACTTAAGTTTACACAATTTAAAAGAACTGGTATCTCAACAAAGTATTTAATAAAAAAACAGATTTGCAAAGCCTTAAACTAAAATTTTCTGTCACGGGTTTACAAGCTATCAACTTCCCGACCTTATCACTGGGGGGCAAGATGACACTCCCATTATAAAACAACTGAGAGAGGGAAAGAAAAAATGAACTATGCCATCTACTCACTGGCTTACAGAGGGTAGGAATAAAGTTAAGGGTCCTTAGCACAACAGGGTCAGCTTCCCAATCTGGTAGAGAGAAGCCAGAAGAGAAGCCAGTCAGTGTTTCTTGAAGCAGAAGCAACCTATTCTTGGGAGGTTGAATAAGTGGGAAAGGCAAGGAGTGAAAGGTGGCAAGGCCAACCTTACTTAACTATCCGTAAGACCAAACATGCATGTACAGCTGTCCCTCTGGAGACTGGTTCCACAACATCTGTGGATACTGAAACTACAGATGTTCAAGTAACTTATAAAAAAAGTACTTGCATTTAGCCAATGGACATCATCATATAAAAATTAATTTCTAGATTACTATGAGATATAATATAGTGTAAGGGCTATATAAATAGTTGGTATACTACTGTATTGTCTGGGGAACGAGTAACAGGGGAAGCTTATACTCACTGAATACAGATGCATTTTTCTTCTCCCTGGAAAACCCACAGGCTACCAGAAAATAGACTAAATTTCTTCAACAAACAAGAGGAAAAAAATATAAGAGAGAAGGAAAACCTACACACACACACACACACACACACACACACACACACACACACCATATATCCTCCTGATTTTGGAGATGCTGTTATTTGATACCTGACCTGTATTTCTGGCTAACGTTTTTTAAATAAGTAATCCAAACTATTGTAAAGATACTCTTGCTTTGAATGCTTTCTCTTCTACTGCATTTTTAGAGTTAAAACATCTATTAAGAGTCACAAAGAGATGCTATTCCTAAGCAGATCTATAAAGTTTCAATACACATCATACATTTATAATGCCATAAATCCAGGATAAACCCAGTAAATCTTAAGTGGCTAAGAATGCTTTAAAGTCACAGGTCACGCATCTCTCTCCACACCCAAAACCAGGCCAACTCTTCAGGCTCAGGAAGACAAAGTCTCCAAACCAGTCACAGGCACTCTGCTCTGCTCTGCTCATTCAGTCTCACAATGTGATCTCATTAAACCAACCCAGTTTTTTCCTATTAAAGAATACTTCAGAATCTTCCCATAACCTATGTCCAGTCTGATCCAATTTTAACCAATTCTATTTTGATTAAGTCTTGGTCATCTCCCGAAAGTATGAGGACACTAAACGTAAGAATATATGGCTATTTGAACACCAAAGGGAAGACTGTGGAGTCAGAATAGAGTAATACCCTAATGTCAAAATATTACTATCACAAAGATACACTTACTTCTACTTTCTAGACCTGGTTGATGGCAGGACACCTGCCTACCATGAGTGATGTCCTAGCATTGACACTCGCTCTGCCAGATGGAACTCTCCTACCTCACAACTACCCAGAGAAATTCAAATTTTCCACTTAGCAACATAAAAGAAACCTTTTTAAGTTTCAGCAGAGACATTCTTTCCAACTGCTAGTAAACAGTCAATCCCATAAAACTGGGTAACAACATGACTTACGGTAACTCCTGGCAGGAATGCCATCACTACTTAGTCTAAAGAAATAAATAAAAGATGTATGTAAAAAGGTTCGTCATAACCATAATTCATTTAAGCATCCCCAAACAGAGATTACTATGTTCATGAGCTAAAGAATGTTTATGACAAAACTACTCAAAATACAATATGGAACAGAAACTGCATAATGCAAAATTATATATACAAACACACATACATAAAAGATTAATATCAATTATGATATAGACATGTTAGAAAGGAGTTTGACACTTCTTGGCCAGTTATACAAAGTTACCATACAACCTAGCAATTCTAGTCCTAGCACATACCCGGAGAAATAAAAACACACATCCACTCAAAAACCTATAAACAATATGTTCCTAGCGGCACTATTTGTAAGTCCCAAACTGGAAATGACCCCCAATGTCTTTCAAAGGACCAAAAGGAAAGAAAAAAAAAAACCATGAATACAGGTGAGAAGAAAAGGTGCACACCTGAAATACCAGCATTTGGGAGGCTGAGGAAGGAATGCAAGTTCTAGGCTAGGTTGCCTGATTCCAGGCCAGATTAGGTTACATAAACTATCACAAAAAAAGGTGGACTCTTCATATATAACTATCTTTGTTGTGCAAAGGAATAAGATACATGGTATAAAACAGTAGCCTTTTAAAGCAACATGCTAAATGAAAGACAGAAAAAGGGCCACATATCACAAGTTTATGGGAAATATCCAGAACAAGTACAGCTATGGAGACAGAAAGTAGACAAGGGATTACCGAGGGCTGCAAAGTGGGGAAACAGAGGGACTGCGAGTTTTCAAGGTTCTAAGGGAACGCAGAATTCTTGAACTGTGGTGGTCGCAAACCCCCTGAAAAATCCGAAAACCTGCTTGTATGTCTGTATACCTAAAATTCATAATTTAGTATGTGTACTGTACCTTAGTAAAATTATTTTTTAAATATATACACACATACACACACACACTTTGTATCTAATTCAAAATAAAGGTGAAGAAGAAACAAAACTAGTCAAGGAGAGAAGCTACCTTTGTGGTGGAAAAAGCCACTAAGGGAGAGCAGGTGCTTCTAGAGCACTGGTAACGTCTTTATTTTGTACCTGGGCAAACCATCAAGCTGGACTCTAATGACCTGTGTGTGCACTTTTTGTATGTATACAACAATCTATACAAGTTTAAAAGTTACCTTCAAAAAGAAAAAAAAAACACTAAAATGTCTTCAGCTATACTCTTGGGCTCTAGATCTACGTATTTCCTACAGATTCTGTTTACCCAGATACTTAGCTAGAAGCAGATCAGAAACTGTCAAATACAGGTGTGAAGCAGCAAGCCATAGTGTCTCCCAGGAAGAGGACACAGCAAGAGAATGCTGAGAATGAAGGGTGCTGGTGCAGAGCAGTGGGAGCAAGTACCAAAACACAGAAATGAGACTCCAAACAAAACAGCAACCTAGAGCCCTTCACCTATATGGCCCAAAAGGAATGCCCCGTGTCACAGAAGAGGGACTCAACAGCTAATGTTTGTATTAAAGGACCCTAGTCAAAGACAGCACAAAGTGTCTGAAAAAGTATGTATAGCATGTGATCCAGCCATCCCTATAAAAAAGTTAAAAATCTTCAGGACAGTTGGTATTTAAATAATACTTGAAAGAGTCTTTCTAATTTTGATTAGATAGATAGATTAGATAGATTAGATAGATAGATAGATAGATAGATAGATAGATAGATAGATAGATAGATAGATAGATAGATAGATAGATAGATAATTCAATAGCACAGAACATATCACACTGAGAATTACACCCAGTGGATTATCCAAGACCCACAATCTTTGAATCTAGTTATATAATGGTAATAAAAGAAAAACTAAGGAAACGGGAGCTCAATAGCCTGCCAAAATCTCAGCTGCTCCAGGGTTCTGACAGTCAAACACATAGGTTCACAGATTTTCCAAAGGAAAGGAGTAGCTCCCAACCATAGCCTCCCTTACTCTCAACCCAGCATGGTGTCTGATGATGACTACATAACCAGGAGTATCCAGGAAAGAAGCAAGCTACAACACCCCAACCAGCTTCCCAACATCAAACAGAGGAAGGGCAACTGACCTCTCCTCTTGCATGAAGATAAAAAGTCCTCTCTATCATCAGGAAATGAGGCCTCTTTCCACTCTTTCTCCTACTGTTAAAATCCCCAAATTATTTATTCATAGGTATTTCCCAGGAGCAATTGCTTCTAAAGGAGTTTGTCTTTTAATTACTGAGGTTTATTGTAACTTACAGGAAATAAAGACTAACACAGGGATATTTACCAAGGTATCACTGAACTGTTAAAAGGGGGCTCTTACTTTAGGGCGGATTGAAGGATAGTCTAAACTTAATGTGTCTTTATAACTACTGAGAACGAATGTACACAGGAAAGATAGATTTAGCATTAACATTCTCCCACTAGCATGATAGCTCTCAAAAAAAAAAGGATGAATGTCCTTCCCTACAGATTAAAAACGGTCTGTCTCAGTGGTGCTCAAAGGGAAAGGACAGGACTAGTTATGTGGCAGGAGACTCATGGGATGAGAAGTCTGTACAGAAAATGCTCTTTGCATAATTTATAAAGCAACTATCACTGTGCATATCTCTCTTACAATACTGTAAAGAATATAAAATAACCCCCTGTGCAGGGCATACAGCAGGCACTTAGGTGACAAACACACAGATGTGCAACTACCATTTACCCAAGTTGGAGAGGCAAAATCAATACAAACCATCCACATACATCTGTTTGTACTTGAACAATGGAAGAATAATTCATAAAATTTAGAGAGAAAGGACAGAATTTAAGGATTGAAGAAAAACTTAAACAGATCACACTTTGTGGAGCTGACTTCAAGTCATAAATTCTACTTTTCACATAATGCAACAAAAGTAAACTTTAGACAAAAGTCCTTCAAAATCAAATGCAAAACAAAACATGGTTTTAACTTTATATCCAGTCGACAACAAACTCCAAGTGATTTTCAAACACGGCAACAGAGCCAGCCCTCAAAGCATCTATGGTGTAGACACTGCAAAGTGTTTCAAATGTCCTTTGTTAGCAGCAGTACTGGATTATTACTGAGATGGGTGCACAGTGTAATGAAGCAACAAGAATCCACAAGCTGGGAAGTCAATGTGGCGTAGTCTTAGAAAACTGGGAATCAATCTACAAAACTCAGATATACCACTCTTGGGCATAGATCCAAAATATACTCAATCATACCACAAGAACACCTGCTCAACTATGTTTATAGCAGCTTTATTTGTAATAGACAGAACCTGGAAACAGCCTAGACATCATTCAACTGAAGAATGGATAAAGAAAAAGTGGTACATTTACACATGGAGTATTACTCAGCTGTAAAAAACAAGAACACCAGGAAATTTGAAGTCAAATGATGGAACTAGAAAAAAATCATCCTGAGGTAACCCAGGCCGAGAAAGACAAGCATGTTATATACTCACTCACAAGTGATATTAGCTATAAAATAAAGAATAACTAGGCTACAATCCACTAACCCAGAGAAACTGGGTAATAAGGAGAATTACCTGATCTCCCTAGGAAGGGGAAATAGATTTCATGAGTGGACTGTGAGAGAAAGGTGATGGGAAGAATGATCAGGTTGCATGGAGGATGATGTAGGGACAGTACTGAAAGAGACTACTGGAAGAGAGGACATTTCCAGGTCAGGTAAAAACCTGGTGCAAGGGAATCTCCCAGGAATCTACAAGGATGACCCCAGCTAAGACTCCTAGCAATAGCAAATACATATCCTGAACTGGCCATCTCCTGTGACAAGACAAGACCTCCGGCAGAGGGATTGGGACCCCAACCCAGCCACATAACCTTCAACCCACAGTCTGTCCTGCTTATGATGTGCTGGGGGGAGGGGGGTTAATGGTGGCCTAGAAATTGAGGGTGTAGCCAAACAATGACTGGTTTAAAACCCATGCCAGGAGAATAAACCCACCCTGACAACTGCCTGAAGCACCGGGACCCATAGACTGAATGACAGAGACCCAGAATAAAACCAAACATGACTGGAGGGGAAAAATATCAATGTACCAATGTCTAATGATGTTCTGCTATACACATAGATTGGTACCTCACCCAGCTGTCATCAGAGGGGTTTCATCTAGCAACTAACGAGAACAGATACAGACCCACAACCAAGGTGGAGTTTGGGGAATCCTGAAGAAGAGGGGGAGAAAGTGTAGGAGCCAAAGGACTGAAGGACACCATAAGAAAACTCACATAATTAACTAACCTGGGCTCACAGGGGCTGAGACTGAACCGACAGCCAGGAAGCCTACATCGGACTGACTTAGGCCCTCTGCATATATATTACAGTTCTGTAGCTTGTTCCTCTTGTGGGATTTCTAACCGTGACAGCAGGGGCTGTCTCTTACTCTTATAATGGCTTTTGGGACTCGACTCCCCATACTGGGTCACCTTGCCCAGCCTTAATACATGGGGAGGTGCTTAGTTTTGCTGCAACTTGCTATGCCGTGTTTTGTTGATACTTGTGGGAAACCTTCCCTTTCCTGAACAGAAACGGAGGACTGTATTGGGCGGGGGGTGTGGGAGTGTGGGGGGGTTGGGAGTGGGGGGGTGTGGAATGGGAGAGCGGGATTGGAAAGAAAGGAGGGAAGAGGAAATGATGAACTGAATGTAAACTTAAAAAATATCATTCTGTTATCCAGGTTAGCCTCAAACTTAATGATCTTCCTATCCCAACCTCTCAAAGGCTGGAATTACAGGAGTAAGCCACCATGCCAAGCAAGAACGTATTGTAATTATGTCAGTGTCATAAAATAAAACTGAACTAAGAGGGAGAAAGTCCCTTGCCACAGATCTCAGGATCTGAACCAAATTTTCATACACTTCACTCAGCCTTTAACTGTACTCCACTGCTTTCCAACACAGAGAAGGGACTGCGTCATGAAGAAACTTAAATGCTAAGAATGCACACTGCATTCTGTATGTAACAGTAAAGGCAGTAACAATTTCTGAGATGTAATTACAAGCAAACTCTGAGAAGTCTAATCTGGCAGCATTACAAACTTGAAATTGGAAGTTAAGAAATAAGGAAGGTAGACTGACTCCTGCAGTTATATAACTAAGATATAAGGTGTCCAGAACTAAGAGCTGGAATTGTGTGCAGAAGAGCTACCAAATGCCTTTCCTCAAAACAAATCTCTTATTTTACTGTAAGGCATGCCTCCCAAGCCACATCTCTTTTCTCTGCTATTCCACCATCAGCTGCAGAAATGGAAGTTTGTCAGTCAAGATTATGCAATGCCCTACCCCAAGGATCCCATAATGAAACACTAACCCTTAGGTGCAGTCAGCCTAGAACAGAGTCATTACCTGCCCAGACTATGAGACTCATTTGACAGAAAAACACTGAACACTTATCTGGCATCTGGACTGACGGAAGCATCATGCCAATGCACACCCAGGGCCCTTCATATATGAGCCATGGGCAGCTCACTGAGGACCAAATACAAAATACAGCATTCTATTCCATTTCTACTGTAACTTTAAAAATAGTTATGTGTGCCTTATGTAACAGGGAATATGTTTCATAATTTTACAAACTGAATCAGTATCCCTGGTGGAACCTTATCTAATCCACCAACAAAAATGTTAGGATAAGATGACACCTGGAAACCTGCGAGGTCACGTGGAACTCCAGGACTAGAAAGAGCAACTCGGTGTTCAAGTGCAGCAGGGAAGGGTAGCAGCACATCTGATGTCCAAGAACTCTTAAAACCACACAGGGTATTTGGATTCACCTTCTTACTTAGCTTCTCTAGTACCCTGTGTGGTTTTAAGAGTTCTTGGACATCAGATGTGCTGCTACCCTTCCCTGCTGCACTTGAACACCAAGAAGCTAAGTAAGAATGTGAACCCAAAGACAAACACATAGGCATCCTCATGAATATTAACCTTCATCAGGCGATGAAAGGAGACAGAGACAGAGGAGCACGGGACAGAAATCTCAAGGTCCAAATCAGGAGCAGAAGGAGAGGGAGCATGAGCAAGGAAATCAGGACCGCGAGGGGTGCACCCACACACTGAGACAATGGGGATGTTCTATCGGGAACTCACCAAGGCCAGCTGGCCTGGGTCTGAAAAAGCATGGGATAAATCCGGACTAGCTGAACATAGAGGACAATGAGGAATACTGAGAACTCAAGAACAATCGCAATGGGTTTTTGATCCTACTGCACGTACTGGCTTTGGGGGAGCCTAGGCAGTTTGGATGCTCACCTTACGAGACCTGGATAGAGGTGGGCGGTCCTTGGGCTTCCCACAGGTCAGGGAACCCTGATTGCTCTTTGAGCAGATGAGGGAGGGTGACTTGATCGGGGGAGGGGGAGGGAAATGGGAGGCGGTTGCGGGGAGGAGGCAGAAATCCTTAATAAATAAATAAATTAAAAAAAAATAGAGAAAAAAAAACCACACAGGGTAGAAGGAATGGCTCCAACGGCCTGTTTAATCCTTGCACTTGAGTAAAAATGAAGATATTCAAGTGGCCTTAGTTGACAGCAAGGACCCATATTATCCCCATTCATCATTTCTGTGACATGTACTGAGTGCTAGTTTCGACACCAGTGAATCTCAACCTTCCTAATGCTGTGACCCTTTAATACAGTTCTTTATGTGTGGACACCCCGACCACAAAATTATTTTCATGATCACTTCATAACTGTAATTTTGCTACTGTTATGAATTGTAACGTAAACATTTTTGGAGACAGAGATTTGTCAAAGAGACTGCAACCCACAGGTTGCGAATCGCTGTTCCACACTATACCCTCCTCACACTTCCTCATTCAACGCTTACAAAAACCATGTAGAATTGCAGCCCAGTTCTGCTGCTCACTAGCACAGAATCCCAGCATCTAAAACAAATTTAGGACAAGAGTAACAATAAGCCTTCTTTCTCAGAACTGTTGTGAAGATTAAAAATTGAGTGTGAAATCACTTTGTAACTAATATGGCTCAAAATACACACAGTCTTTTCATGACTATGAGTCTTTAGTTCTTAACATGTGTCTACCCTGTGTGTATACATGTATGCCTTCAGGTCAAAGAAAGCCAGAAGAGGGCATCAGATCCCCTAAGACTGGAGTTGCAAATTAAATAATGTTAGAAATTAAACCAGGGGATGGACAGAAAAGAAATAGAAGAGCAGTCAATGTTCTTAGCCCCCGAGCCGTATCTTCAGTCCCATGCTCCCCCAAATACATAAAGTTATGCCTTATTCTTAAAGATTAGAACAAAAGAGTTAAAATGTACTGATCTGAAGATAAGCTGCAACACTGCTTTCAGTAGGAGAGATACCAACAAAGTCATTGTCTGACCAGCCCTCTGGAATCTTCTGAAGCATGAATTGTTTGTTTGTGGATGTACTGTTTGCTGCCATCTGAGCTTAACAACTGGAGGGAAGAAGCAACAGATGTTCAGCGACTGGCCAGTTCCTCTAGGCACTGCCTCAGTGCAGGCACAGAACAATGGCTTCTACACAGACAAGAAACAATCACAACACAACAAAAGACTCAAGATAACCCCATGTGCTCCCTGAAAAAAAAATGTTTGTTATACAAGGAAAAAAAATTATTTGAAGAACGTTGAATGAACAATTAATAACAAAGCAAACAAGTATTTTTGAAGGAAGAGGCAACAGATGACCAATGTTACTCAATTTTTAATGACTTCTCTTCTACTACTATAAGAAAAAAGGTTTGGATTTGTTTTGTTTAGTTTTGAGTATGTGGAAACTATGAGGTCATTGTTTTTCAGAGTTTTTACTATAGGAAACAGCTGTGGGGACTATACAGACAGAGAACACTGCCCCATTTAGTAGCCCCTCCTTGGGACAAGGGTATAAAGAGACAGGAAAAATCCATCAAACCACATACTATATCAAAACAGAAGTGACCGAGTCAAAGCAAAAGCCTAAAGTACACAAAGGAAGATGTAAAACAATACACTGGGAACAAGTATCTATGTTACACCAACTGTTTGGTTCACGCTGTTTGTTCCGTGGGCAGATCAGACTGGCCAGCTCCTTTCAACTTAAATTGATTCTTGCACACCTCTTGAAAATGCTCAGCATTCAACAAATACAGCATTAAAAATGGGTTTGTCTAGGTTTCTAAAAGTTCAAACACAACTAAACTCACCTCTCACCTCCAGAACCATTTTCCACTTTGTTTACCAGTCTTGAAAAGTGCCACCCCAATCTACCTTGTCTCAAGAACCTTCCATATTATTTTCAACTCTTTCTCCTTCATTCTTCCCATATAAACCTGCCAAACACTCTCAACTCACCTTGCAGGGCATATGCCGCACATGTTCAAATCAGGAAAGGGGAAAGGGGAAGGGGGAAAATGGGGGAAAGGAAGAAATTAGGAGAAAAAAGGGGAAGAGGAAAGGAGAAAACGGGAGAAAAGGGGAGAAGGGGAAGACGAAAGGGAGGGGAAGGGGAGGGGAGGAGATACAAGGGGAGGGGAGGGAAGGGAGTAGAGCAGTGACAGGAATGGCACTCTTCTGCACAGCAACTCATTCTCTGGCTTTATTTGCTCATAAGTTCTGTGTACTGAGACCTGGCACTCCATCTTCTGATTTCTTCCCTGTGCTCTGAAAGTTTAAAGCCTCTAGTGAGGTCTGAGACTTGGCCATCATCAGCACATCCACACTGCTAACAATCTAGTCTGCAAGCTGTTCTTAGTTGTGGCTTCCTCACTCGGTGCAGATTAACCAACAGTGTGTACATTCCAAAAACCGGGAATGGGAACTTGATGCTGAATAAGACGTAATCACTGCCCACTGCACAAGGAACTGGGGGGGAAAAAAAAACAATGGGTTAAGAAATCCAAATCCAAATCCCCTTGAGTTTCTCTTATTCAAAAGTTCATACAACATAGGGATTATCTGGTTCCCAGAAGAATGTATGAATAAATGTATCTAATCCTGTTATCCTTTGGGGAACAGACAGTTCTTTATTACCTCAGTTTCTTCTTAGTTACTAGTTGACGCAAGCTTTCTCACTGTGTCGTTACTAGTTTACAATTTTATTGAACGCTACTGCATTTGTCAATGGCAAGCAAGTATTCAGTAGGTATAGTTCTCTGTCTAAAATTAATATAGATACTTAACATTAAAATTCACACAAAATAAATGTTTAACTTGAAAAAAATGAGAATTTTAAAGAAGAGCATGAAAGAGAATAAGCAATATTTAATATCAACAGAACTAATGGAACAATGCAAAATTCATAAATGCATCATCAAATGCTAAAGAAGCCTTCTGCCTAGAAGCAGGGTGACAGTAAGGTTTTATGAGAACAATAGCATCAGTTAACGCTTGCTGAGCACTGAATGCAGGCCTCCTGCCAGGTTCTTCTCTCATATATTCCAAAACGGGTTAGGAAGTAGATATACTGCCATCTCCACATTACAGATGAGGAAGTGAAGACCAGAGATGCAAGCCTCAAGGTCTCAATGTAAGTAGAAGAGGGGACTAGAACACAGGCCACTACTTCCCTATCTACACTTAACCACTTACCACACTACACAAACCTTAGTGTAAATCCCACATCATACAAGGCTTACTCGGGCAAACTACTAAATTACTAAAGAAAGAACTATTTTGAAACATAAAAGGGGAAAAGTATCAAAATCTGAGCAGACAGCATAACCAAGTAGGATTTATTCCTGATGTGAAAGGAAGGTTCCACATACTAAAATAACAAGCAATGTGAAAAACCACACATTACAAAATGAGAGAGAAGGGAGGCAGGAGCATCTCCAACTGATACAGAAAGAAACATTAAGGCTTTCAATAAATTAAGGAGGAAAATAAGTCAACAAGCCAGTAGAAAAGGATACTTCTTCAAGACAGGGGCAATGACATTCAACCCTGGGAGCCTGAAAGCAACTGCTCTAAGACCAAGAAATAAGACAAGGATACCACTTTACAATAAAGGGGGGGGGGGGGGGGCAAAAATATCAAAATTGGAAAAAAGCCGATCTCTGTTCATGAATGATGTCCCCTTTTATGTAGAAAACTGTAGATACTAGGAAAATTCGCTGGAACTAATAAACTAATTAGCAAGGTTGTAGGATACAGAATCAACATGCCAAGGTCAATTACATTCTTTTATACACTATTAATAAACATCCAAAAAGAAATTAGCACTTCTAGTTATGCAACTGAGAGTGTAGCTCTCAATTCAGCAGCAGAAAACCTTTAGTATGTCAAAGATCCCAGATGCCATTCCCAAATCAAAGCTATTCCACTTTCAACTGCATCATTTAGAACAAAACATCTAGAAACAGTTTTAATCAAGGAAGCAGAAAAAGACTGCACTAAAAATATAAAACACAGCTGAGAGAAATAAAACATGACATAAATAAATAAAATTCTCCCATTTTTGTGGACTGGAAAATTGACATTATCATTACAATGATACTGCTACCCGACACAATCCACGGGATGAATGTAATCCCTAACGTTTTTTTCTTCAGAAATAGAAATCCTTAAATTTGCCAGGAGGTGGTGGTGCACACCTCTAATCCAAGCACTTAGGAGGCAGAGGCAAGTAGATCTCTGTGAGTTCGAGGTCAGCCTGATCTACAGAGCAAGTTCCAGGACAGCCAGGGTGGTACACAGAGAAATCCTGTTTCAAATAAATAAATAAAATTAAAATGAATGAATAAATAAATAAATAAAGTCCTTGAGTTCATACAGAATATCAAGAGACTCTGGAAACCAAAAGAACTTGCAAAGGATAAAGGTGAAAGTATCACAACAGGTTTCCAAGCTTACTACAACTACAGTAATCAAAACAGTGTGGCACTGACATCAAGACAAACATCAGACAACAGAACCAAATCAAGCTTAGACATATACATAATCAGTTTTTTGACAACGATGAGGAAAAGACAATCTACCTCTGCATGCGTCTCAGATCCAGCCAGCCCTATCTTTCACCAGGCTCGTCACAGACATCTACTGACTAGTTTTCAAATTTCTACTCTGTTCACCATTTAGCACCATGAATGAGCATTTCATGTTTGAACACACTCATGCAAGAATACTTAGAAACCAGTAGCAACTAGCCTTCGCTCAGAATGAAACCTAAGTATTTCACCTTGGCCTACAAGACCAGTGAGACCTACCCTTTCCACCTTGTCTACCCCAGTCTCCTGCCTCCTCCCTGCATCACAAACAAGGCCTGTCAGACTTCTAAATGCACCTCCAGGTCTTTCCAATAACACAGCCTTTTGAGTCCATTTTGCTCCCAACCCGTCTGGTCAAATTCATTATTCTCACTCATGTACCTTATCTTTCTCTTAGTTCTTAGGATTTAAAATTTCTTATTTGTCAGTGTTCACTGGCTGATACCCACCTTCTCTCTGACAAGTTCTGAGAAGGGACTATGTTGCCTGTGCCTTCTTATTTTACCACTGCTGTATCACTGTGTTTAAACACTACATACCCAAAGCCTAGCTAGTATAGTGTTAGGAACTTCAGTTTGTAGAAGTGTTAACTGCTTACAGTACAGCTTACAATCCAGTCCTCTGAACTGCTACTGAACCTTCCATTAGAATTCAAAATCGCTTCCTTATAAACAGATGAGTCCTCTCAGGGCAAGAACTTTGTTCCATAACCTTTACATTAAACCCTCTATTACCAACCTCTCACCTCAGCTCCTTTAAACACAATAACTGAGCAGACACAGTGTGGTTTAAGTCGGATGCCATGTTTTAAACATGACCCCCAAAGCTCCTGGTTTTGAAATGCAATCCCCATTATAAATACTGAGACCTTTAAGAGGCAATTGGGCATGAGGACCCTGCCCTCAAGAATGGATAAACATCATTATCAGAGGAGTAGGTCCCTGATTAAAAAGATCAAGTTACATCCCATTCTTATCTTCCTTCCTTAACACCCCAAAATTCACAAATTCTCAGTCCCCTGCCATATGATGACAGAAGAAGCCCTTTGTCAGGTGTGGGTCTCTCAACAGCGATTCCCAGTCTCCAGAATTTTAATAAAATTCTTTAGAAATCACCCAGTCTGTGGTATTACAATAGCAAAAAGAACCAGAACATCAGCAAACATGGAGTTCTACAATTGTCTGTGTATTTTATTCCCCAAGTAGCCTTCTTAGACAATTTCTTTCTCACTTCTTGCACCTGGTAAGACATGGCACACATCAGCTCATGCATTTAGAGTCAAAAAGGGTTGTTTTTAAGCAAGATCTCTCAAAGTACCTAGGCCTCAGGAGCAATGGCACACATTCAAAGCTGGAAGCAGATGACCTTATTTTCTCTGCAATTCTGTACCAGTCTCAGAGGGAAAAAATGCTGCTTGTCTCAGCATGTCCACCGGGCCTGTTCAAGTGCTCTGCTGAGACCTGTCATGCCAGTGGCTGAGCTGATAAGGCCACTCCAGGCCCAAGACTCGTGTTTTGTTTCCTGCAAACTTGGAAGGAGTCTGCAGAGCACTTCCATCAGTACATCACTCTGCTGCAGCTGCCCTTTGAGAGCATGGTTTGAAAACTGAGGCTACAAAACTTATCTATCTCGGTTGAAAGTGCCCATCTGTCTTTTTCACTTGTTACTAAGAGCACTGAGTACTAGAAATCAAAAGGCAATTCATAAGAACCTGAACAGTTATGCTCCTGGTAAAATTAAAGCAATATGTTGGTTTCCCCTAAAAACACCAGAATGAGTATTCAGATTTTAAAACCATTTATTTTCTCCTCTGTTTCATAAAGAAAGGTGCTGACACAAGGGTTGAGTCTAAGTTTTACCCTTGTGAGCAAACTCATGCACACACATGCACAAACAAACACCAAATTGCAAGGTAAACAGGCTAGAGACTGGGAAAGTTAGGGAAATCTGGGCTGAAAACAGACAAAATGCTTCTCCACCTCACCAATGACATCTTGGGCTAAATCATGGGGTCACACTGCAGTATACAGAATTCCCGAAATCTACCCCCTAGATGCCAACAGCACCCTCACCCCATGTGGTGTAACAACCAAATATGTCTCCAAACACAGACAAATGTCCCAGGAGATTAGAGACATGTGGCACAGAAAAAGGTAACAATGCTCTGACTGCAAACCAACATTCTAAGAGCATGAAAAGCTATGTGTAACCCCCCCCAAAAAAAGATGCAGGCTGAATCTAGAGAAATTTCTTGAAGTATATCAAAGTTGGGCCAGAAAATTTGTCATTCTAGCAAATGAAAACACAACTTTCACAACCATAGTCCAAACCAGAAGCAAAGCAAAACAAACAAACACATTTGACTGACAAGTGCCTTAAGCACAAAGCAATGTGGTTAGGAGGAGGGAGAAGGAGGAACTCTAACTGAAAACTTACAGAGAAACATGACTAACCTGGAAGATTTAACATGATAAAAATCACAACTCCACAGTGAATGCTTGCTTTTCTAGACCTTAAGGCAAAATCAAGAAGGCGAACTGATTCTAACCACTCTGGCTCCAGTCAAGTGGTGGCTGCCTGAAGCCAAGAACTGAGCAGGACTCTTGAGATTCAGTGAGCCACTTGAATATGAAAAATACACAAATGATCGATGCTGGCCACAAACAGGCATCCATCTTCAACTTTCCTTACACTCAAAATAATATTCAGTAAAAAAAGGAAGGGGGAAACCAATCGTCCACAGAGAACAACAGACAAAAAGAGGGGGAAAGAGGAAGGGGGAAAGAGGCAAAAGGAGAGAGTAAAGAGACAGGGAAGGAGACAGAAATCCTATCACTCTCCTACTGTATCAGCTCTGGTTCCCAATGTTCAGAAGCTAAAGTCCAAATCAGCCCACAAAGCCCTTCATGATTTCTTTAAACATGCTTCTCCAAGGTGCTCTGCACCACTACAGCTAGCCATGGTGCAACCAACTACTAATGTCGCAGTCTTTCCTCAAAATATTTGCAATTTCACACTAGCCCTTATCACTTCCTGCCCCAGGAAAGTGTGCCTCCTTTTCTGTGATGTCCCCTCATCTGCTCAAAAAACAGCCTTTAGATAGGCGGCAGCCCCAGCATTGGGAAGCCTGTCAGAAAAGCAGACTGTGAGGCCCCACTCCAACAAATTGGGATTGGCTTTATTACAAGATTCTCAAGTGAGCTGTAAATGTGAGTCTAGTCGAGTACAAGTTCAAGTACAATATGAGCTCTCAGTGAACCTAAGTCCCACTGGATTCAACCCCTTATTGTGAGTTTCTGACCCATGGTCAATGAGGTACTTGGGTGAGTTGTCTAAGAGACTCATCTTCTGTATTAAAGCAGGAAACCCAAACACCTGCCTCTAGCATTTGTGGCAGCTGACACAGGTAGTCAGTGATGTGTCAGCAGAAGCCTGATGGGGGCCCCTAAGAGAACAGTTATTTCTCTCATAACTTCCTGACTTCCTACTAGAGCACAACGTGCAGCAGGTGTCGCTATCAGGCAACCATGAGGTGACAAACACGAGACTAAAATCCCAGCAACACTAAAGACAACAGAGTGGAAACAGGATGGCCTGGGTTAGCAGTGGGTTAGCAGTATAAATACAGTGAAGCCTCTGGAACACCACAGAACCACCAGATTACTGTGTCAGCCTGTTCAACATGTCTACTTCCCAGCACTCTCATTAGGGAATGCTCCTTCTGATCTTGAATGCATTTCCGTCTGAGTAAACTCCTAGTAAACGCGAGGTGAATTAATGGATACACAGCAAACTCTACTGAAGGTTCAGAAGTCTACAAAACGAGGACTCCAAGAATGTGTTCAACTTTGCCAAATAAGCCTCTAAAGTCTCTATTCTTCTAGAAGTATTGACCCATTTCTGTTGGTAGCTTAATGGATGTAAAAGTGAGCACAACCTCATAAAAAGCAATGGGAACAACCTCGAAGAATATGCTCAACTTTGCCAAAGTATGCCTATCAATCAGTCCTGCACATCTAGAATTACTAACCCATTTGTGCTCGCTCACAGCTTAATGGAAAAGCAACTGCAATGTTTACATGCTAAGATGCTGATGTACCAAAAAACTGCAAACTTCACACTAGGATCCCGCCTTGAAAACTCCCCACTGCTGTGGCTGCTCACGGGTAACTCTAAGCAAAGGAGAAGAGTCCTAAAAAAAATAGCATTCTCCTAGTTTCTTACTTTGAGACCTCTAACATGAATCTTTGTTTTTCCAGTCCCTATTTCAGACTAATATTTCCATTCAAAATCTCAAGATCAAACAGCAAAACACAGCAATATTAAGCAAAAAATGGTTAAAAGGAGTGGCGTACAACAGCAGTGTTGCTCCTCAGCAAAAAGGCAGGGTCTACCCAAAGCAGACCTCAGCTACACCATCATTAGGTCCTGCGATCCAATCAGTGAGAGTATTTTAGAGAGAAACTTGATAGCACCAATAGAAAACCAGTACCACTTGCCATAAATAGAAAACAAATAAAAAATCCAATAAAAGCGTAACCTTATTAAATTTAGCTCCTGTTGGGCTGACAAGATGGCTGGGCAGGGAAACATGACAACCTGAGTTCAAGCCTCAGAGCCCACACACCTAGGTGGGAAAACTGACTCCACAAACTGTCCTCTGACCTCCACACAATTGAGGCACAGAAACACAAAGTACATATTTTTTTGAGTAAACAATGCTGTTCACCAAAGTTTTTCAACTTGAAATTTGTTTTCTTACTTAAAAAGAGGGGGGTGGAAAGGTTGATCCCAGCACACAGGAGGCTGTCGGGAAGAGCTGAAAGTCAGCCTTGGACCAAGTAGCAAGACCGTCTCAAGAAGGCTGGTAGAGAATGAGGGTGCCAAACATAGGAAGAAAAAAAAAAAACAGGGCCAAATATCAAACTGAGGTGTTCTCCCAAGCACGAGAGATGAGAAAGGGAATGAAAAGAAACTGATTTTTTTTTCCTTGTTCTACTCTAGCAACTCTCATACCCATGGCCCACCTCGAAGTATCCTCTCTACAGTCTCCAGTCATCTCCTTGCTCAACGCGCAGTAAGACCCCCAACTCCTTAGGACCACCCAAATGACCCTCACCATCCGGACCTTGCAAACTCTGCTCACCAAGCCTATCCTCTCTCCAAGCGGACAGCTCCACCAGCAGCTGCAAACCAGGACCACCTCCCCCATCCGTTACGTCACCAGGTTCTGCCTCCTTCAAAGTACTAGCTGGCTAACACCTGGTTGATTTTACTTAAGAATAAAAAGAAACAGAGCACTGGATGTGTAGGGTCCTAGGCAAGCTGAAGCACTTTACGTATCAGGTTGAACCCCCTAAAAGTGCCCCAACTGGGTAATTTCATAGTGTCCAATGGAGCCTGTCAACTTGCTGGGAGTAGGTACCAGGAAAACGGGCAGCACAAACAGGTTCGGTTTGCTAGGAGAGAAGCAGCCGGATTCGAACCCTGCTGGATGCTCTCCCACCAACACCCGCTCCAAAAACTGCAGTTTCCAAGAAGGCAGGGTCTTGCCCCTGGCAACATCCATCCCCAAGGCGGATGATGGGAGCTGGCGCCTGTGTTCTGGGGCGCTCGAAGACAGGCTGAATGGTGGGAGGAACGCGTTCTTTTGTCATCTGGGTTATCTTCCAGAACTCTCTGAGCATCCAGCGCAGAAATCCTCCCGGCCCCGAAGAGGAGGAGCCCGAGAAGCGCCCGAGCTCCAGGGCCCCCGGGGCTCACCTTGAAGTCTCGGCTGTGCTGCGGGGTGTACTCCAGCGTCCAGAGCGCCCGCACCAGGTGCGCCAGCTGCTCGGTGACCTCGCCCTGACCGTGCGGGCCGCGACCCGCCGGCTGCTCCGGTTCAGGCGACGGCTCCGGGCGGCCCAGCCGGTACTGGCCCAGGGCCAGGTACTCGGCGAAGAGCTCGGTGTTGCTGAGGCACTGCAGCGTGGCGTTCATGAAGCACGTGTTGCCGTGGTTGCGGAGCCCCGCCACGCCGGGCACCGGCTCGGAAGCAGAGGCGGGCGGAGCGGGCGAGGCGGGCGGCGGCGGGCACGGCGGCGGCGTAGGCACGGAGGCCGGCCCGGGCGGGAAGCAGCTGCGGAGGCCGCCGCGGTCCGGGGCGGCGCCCTCGGAGCTGAGGTGCGAGAGCGTGGACAGCGTCTTGAGGACGCGGCTCATGAAGCTGCCCACCGAGCGCGCCGACGACGGCGACGAGGGCGCGGCCGGTCCTGGGCCCCCAGCTCCGCCGCCGCCCCCGGCGCGGCCGCTCCGGAACAGCCGCTTGCTGAACGAGCGCTTCTCCTTCCCGCCCGCCGCCACCGGCGGCCCGGGCCCGGGCGCCGTTACCTTGGACATGGCGGGAGCTGCCGAAGCTCATCACCGCGCCTGTCCGCCCGGACCGCGACCCCGCCACGGCCGCCGCCGCATCCCGCCGCCCGCGCCTCACCCGGCCCGGGGGGCTTCGCGCCCCACACCACCTTAGAGCGCAGCGGAGAGAGATAGCGAGAGAGCGGCGGCCGAGGGGCGCGCGTGCGCGCGCGGCCGCCCAAGGGGCGGCTCACGTGACCCGCTCGACTCGCAGCCCCGCCCCACGCTGAAGCTGCGCCGCCGCCATGTTGACTGTGGGAATAGTACTGTCCCTGCAGCCCGACCCTAAGACTCTAGACTCCGGGCGTGGTACTGCGGCGTGAAGCCCGAGACTGGCCATGTTTAGTGTGGGCATAGTCCTGCACGCTGGGCAGGCGCTGGGTGGTGGATTTTAGGGGTGGGTCTCTGGCTTTGCTCATCAAATGGAAGAGATCTAGGGAAAAGTACGGAAATCAAACTGCTCTTTACCAGGTAGTGAAAGAGCTCATGGACGTAACTTTGTCTTGTCCTAGGCAAGTTAACCCACCTGGCTCCCGAAGGACTGCCGCGTATCACCCGAACGCGGTCGCGGAGCCTGGTGCATTCTGGTGGGCTTTTCTTCCAGGATGTACATTGAGATTCCAGCAAACCAGTATTGTCAGGCTTGCCTTACTGAAAAGTTTTATTAAAAAAACAAAAACAAAACAAAACAGCCTTTAAATCCACTGAATTCTCCCATTATTCACTCATTCATTCAGTAAATAGTAACTGAACACTTAGTGTGTGTTCCGGATACTACAAGAATGAAACTAACTGGGTTTCTGCTTGCCTTGCTACAATTTACACTCTCGACGGACACTCATTCACAATAACCTCTATCTTTTACACGATACGTCAATCATGGAATATCTTCTGTCATCTTCAGTTCAGTGCTTTTGATATCTCATTTCAACCCAAGTTTGATTCAAAGCCTTGACCTTGGTACACTATCGCAGAGACCGGATAGGCCATGACAATGACCAAAGATCCTGGCGACCAGGTCATGCTTCATGTGACTTGAGAATACGAGAACGGTTGTGGGCAGTGGCAAGCTGCTAATTAGCGTTCCTCTACAGGGGTGACGGCCACTCACCTCCAGTCAGTTGTTCACGTGTGAGAATGAGGGCTCGGTGTTGCCAGATCATCTGATTTTTAGAGAGGAGCTGGGAATTCTATTTTTAAATGTTGGTTCAGTTTGAAAAAGAAAAAAAAAATAGTGCATGGGAGAACAGTGTGCATTAAGGCTGCCTTTACTCAAAACCCACTGGCTTCTGACCTTCTCTTTGTGTGTTCTCTTTGCTGAGAGATTAGTCTGTAACCTGCTTACTGCAAAACGGAGATACTAGGGAAGAAAGCCCATGACATTTTAAAAACAGAAAGGCCACCATTTCAAAGTAAGTACTTCTGGCTTCTAGTTTTCTACCCAATGGTAAGTATGATAACTTATAATGACATTTTCGGTTTGCTCTGAACGGGCTCGAACCAGTTCCAGTTCTACCTCCTAATCAAAGCTTTAACTGTGCCTCAAGCTCCTTGCAGCATCAGAAAGAAAGTCATCTGAGCATGACAGAAGCTGAAGTCCATGGCCCTTCACCTATGCATACACACTCACTGCTCCTAGGGATGTGATCCTGACTGGGAACCTTTGCCCAAGCTGATCCACCGGCTTCGGGTAGCTTTCCCTGAACTTCCTCACTTAGTTTATCTCTCCTCGTCCCTTAAATCTTGCCTTTGGTACGAACTCCTCCTGGAGGTATCATTTCTGCAGACTCTCTTAGTACTTTCTGGCCATGGCATTAACTTGACCCTATTGGAATTCAGCATACAATAAGTCACTATCTTAATTACTGTTCTATCGCTGTGAAGAGACACCATGACTAAAGCAACTTATTTTTTTAAAAAAAGTATTTAATTGGGGGCTTGCTTACAGTTTCAGAGAATTGGTCCATGATCATCATTGTAGGAAGCATGATGGCAGGCAGGCAGGCATGAAGCTGAAGCAGTATGTGAGAGCTTACGTCTTACCCAAAAGTTGGAGGCAGAGTGTGTGTTCACACATGAGAGAGAGAGAGAGAGAGAGAGAGAGAGGGACCCAGGCAGAAAGAAAGACATAAAGGAACCAAGCTTAATGTAGGCTTTTGAAAACTCAAAGCTCACCCTCAGTGATACACCTCCTCTAACAAGAAAACATCTCCTAATTCTTACCAAAATCCAAAACAGTTCTACTAATTAGGACCCAAGCATTCAAATATATAAACTTATGGGGATCATCTTCGTTCAAGCCATCTTACTCATTTGAAATACTCAGTGACGATCACTTATTCTACAGAGTATATCCAAATTACAACTGAACTCCTGGCGGGATACCTGAGGACTGCCTTTCCAAGCTCCTCCTAGGAGGAGGCATATTGGTCCCCAGGGACCCCAAACCATCCAATCCTGTCTTGTCTGGAACAGGCTTTGCAGAGTCCCTTGTTGGATGACGAATCTGTTGTTTTTCTTTTTCTTCTTAGATTTTATGTATTTTTATGTTCATGAGAGTGTTGCCTGGATGTATGTCTGTGCATCACATATGCATAGTGTACTGGAAGGCCAGAAGAGGCCATCAGATTCCCTGAGACTGGAGTCACACACATTGGCTGCCCTGTGGGTACTGGGAATTGAACCCAGGTCCTCTGGAAAAGCATCCAGCACTCTTAACTACTGAGCCATCTCTCAGTCCAATATGTCCATTCTTTAGGATTTATTGGAAACAACTTTCCATGATAAATATCCCACTGTCCCTCCATTACACTTAAGCTAGGGAAACACAAATGAGAAGCAAGAGCACAGTGGGGTGTATTCTTGCCTACACTTTATTTATTTCAGCAACCATCCTTATGCAGAGACTCGGGTCAAGGAACTTGCGCACTTCATATGCTGTCAAGTCTACCTTGGAGCAGGCTTATCTGGAAAATAATGAACAGAGAACACAGTTTTATCATCTTTATCACACTGGCAACCTTAATAAGAAAGAACCCAGATGGCATCACCATTCTGGGGAGCCAGAAGGCCGGGTTTGAACAAGTTAACACTATTTAACACTGGAGAGATTTGGGAGAACCTCTGTTTCTTTGAGAATCAGCTTTTCATCTCTGAAAAGGATTAATGTCTATCTTCACATTTGTGTTGATATTCACATATTTGGTAATGTATTAAAATGTCACGTTCTCTGCTAAGTAGCCAGGTAGGCAGCAATGTGTTTGTTTGTTTGTTTGGTTTGTTTTTTTCAAGACAGGGTTTCTCTGTGTTGCTTTGGAACTAGCTTTTGTAGACCAAGCTGGCCTTGAACTCACAGAGATCCGCCTGCCTCTGCCTCCTGAGTGCTAGGATTAAAGGCGTGCGCCACCAACGCCTGGCTAATGAAAAGAAGTCTGATGATCATAGCTGGCATATTAATGTGCTTTTATTTGTACAAATGAGGTTGAATACAAGCTGGGCTTTTAGCTCTTCAACATTCAAACCAACCTCCAGTTTGGAAGGGACACAAAATTAGGGGAGAGAACTGAAGCTTCCCTTGTGAAAAGAGAGCAGGGTTTGGGGAGACCATCTTTTTCCTGCCCTACTCCCCTACTAGCTAGAACCAGGAAGGTGACCTAATAAAGACCAACCAGATGTGCATCTCTGGGCTTAGACTCTGAAAGCATAGAAAGAAACAGGGTTAGCTGGAGATAATGCTTCAGATCACTAGACCCCACAGATACGTGTTCAGCAGTGTGGCATCAGTGAGGGATAAGGCCAGGCATCGCTGCAGCCAGTGTCCTGCTGGCTACCTTAGTGACAAGTTCTTACTGGTGTCTGCCTCCCTGAGTTTCTGCCCAAGCCTGTTTCTCCAGCTCTGTTTTCACTGTGAGCTAACCTGATAGGCTTCCTATAAATTCCTTTATTGCTGAAACCAACTGGTGTCAGTTTCTTTTGTCTGTAATCAGGAAAATGACCGGCAGTACCTTCTAATTAGCAGTTCTTACAATTATATTGCTGTGAGTTACCTACACGCATTCGCGGTTTTCTTTCCTTTGATAAGTGCTGCCTGACAACAGCAATTTGCATATGAATTGTCGTTATTGATACTTCAGTTTTTTGAGACAGCACCTCACATTATAGCTTAGGGTAGCCTGGACTTCATGGTGATCCTCCTGTCTCAACTACCAGAGTACTGGAATGACAGACCTGTGTCACCTGCTTAGAATTACTTCATTCTTTGTCTATGCTGTATCATTTAGCTACCTTACAACCATGTTTATAGTGTTTCCATACCACATATAATAGTTTAATATTTTATGTATTCAAATGGGTGCATCTCTTCTATAAAGATAATTTCACAGGGATAGTAATCTGTACTTCATTTAGTTTTTTTATGAGGCATTCCCCTTCACTTTAATGTTAAAATTTCTGAAATTTGTGTACATGTGTGCCTGTGTGCCTCCCTCTCTCTCGCTGTGTGTGTGTGTGTGTGTGTGTGTGTGTGTGTGTGTATAAAATGAGATAGGGATCTACTATGATTTAAATTACTTATGACTTTCCAACACTCATGTTGAAGTTAGGTTTCAGCAAGGCTTTGTTGGGAAGCAGGACCCAATGGGAAGGGTCTGGATTGTAGGCGCCCACACGGGGATTGAGAACTTTCTCAGGTGAGTTCCTGCTGCTCTTAAGGCTCTGAATTAGTTACCATGACAGCAGGTTGTTATGAAACAAGTTCAGATTCTCCAACTTCCTTGGATTTCTCTTCCATAACCCACTTGCTCTTCTGCTTTCTGTACCAAGTCGAAGCCACAGAAGAGCCCTGTTAGAGACTAACACCGTGTCTCAGACTTTCCGGGCTCCAGCAGAGCCTCAAGACTGTGTCTTAGGCCATGAAGACCTGGGTTCCATCCCCAGTACCCCTAAAGCAGGGATGTGACACCTCCCAAACTAGGGAGGTGGCCACAGAAGGATCAGAAGTTCAAGATCACGTTCCACTACACAGTAAGTTCAAGGGCAGACTGAGATGGATCCTGTTTCAAAACAAACAAAATAAATCTCTTTTCTTTGTAATTAACCCAGACTCAAATGTTCTGTTAAAACAACAGAAAAATTCTAAGACAAAACCTGACTTTTCCTCTATCCCACACAGCTCGGCATCATTTAAAAGAAAACAACATAACCTCATCATTGCTTCAAAACTCATCTTCCATTTCACTTAAACTCTATTTGCTTTTGGAGTGTTAGGAGAAAATGTTATATTCTACCAACTCTATATTCCAGAGTAATATAGATTTAGAATATATTGAAATATTTGCTAGGTCATCTTCTCCTAGTATTTGCGATTTGCTTAGCCTCTCAAATAAATGTAATCCTTTGGGGCCTAAATTACATAGATTGATTTAGGAGGAAGTCACATCATGCAGTTTTTAACTTTAAGAAATTTGTCTTTTTAAAACCATTCAGAAGGAAGAGGAGGATGCGGCTCAATAGCGGAGCAATTGCCTAGGATGTGCAACGCTCTAAGCTTCTTTTTCTTTTCCTTAATATTTTGCGATATGTGTGTGTGTACAAACATATATATGACGTGCATGCCTTGTACATTTTTGCATGTACTTGGACACACGTGTGTGCAATTGCACATGCTCGTGCATGTGGAGACTGATGTTGAGTTCTCTTCGGTCACTCCCCACCCTGCTCACTGAGGTAGTATCTCTACATGACATGACACGTCTAATAATCAGCTTGCTCCTGAGATCCCCCATCTCTCCTTCCTTGCATCAGATTTAGAAATAGGCTGGCATGCCCGCTCGGCATTTATGTGGGCTCTGAGAACCTTAATTCTGATCTTCAAGCGTGTACAGTAAGTGCTTTGCCTCCTGAGCCATCTCCTCAGACCAGCCCTGAGTGCCAGCTCCAGCACTTCCAAAGGAGCTTTTCTCCCAGAGACTAGCCTCCTAATAGGTTCCACACAATGTGAATATGTTCCTATTTGTTGCTATTATACACTGTGCTGTTTGTCAACATTTAAACAGTCACCTTCAGTGAAATGTTCTTTTTCATAATTTTCAGTTGGCTCTTGAGTTTTTCAGGAATTCATACTGATGCATGAGATAATAATCTTGCCTTTTCTTAAATCCCATTTGTATCTTCCTCTTGTCTAATTGTCTTTCCAGAATTCTGTTTGTAACAATAAAATAAAGTAGAAAAGCGTTCATTGTTTCTGTCATTAATGGCTGTGCTCACAGTACCTCACCATTAAGCTCGGGCTGTTCTTGGGCTTGAGATATATATTATTCATTGCATTAAAATGGTATCCATTTATTCCTACTCAGAAAGGGTCATTATCAGAAATGGTCTTGAACTTCATCAAACACCTTCTGTGTGCCTACAAAAATGAGCTTGCACTCCTTCCCTTTTAGGTCTTATCTACCCATCTGAGGGCACAAACATCAGCTACAATAGTGTGCGATGTCCCCCACAGGCTCATGTGTGTCTTCTAATACTTGGTCCCCAGCTGGTGGCATTACTTTGGTAAGTTGCAGAACCTTGTGGACAGGAAGCCTAACTGGTGAAGTAGAGCTATGGGGGCCCACCATGGCAGTTACAGGTCAGCCTCATTTCTAATCTAATTTTCCGCTCTTGATCTGCCAAAACAAAAAGAAGCCAAGCCACAAGTTCCCCCATGCAACAGTTGGAGCCGCAGCCCCGGCACCATGCTTTCCTTGCAATAACAAACTGTATCCCACAATCCCTGGGCCTCGTCCCAGCCATGGGGAAAGTAACTAACACAGGGACAGTGTAAGTTGCTTTTGCTAACGTGGGCTTGAGATTTCACTGGAAGAGTGTCAGAAAGGCTTGAGAATAGGTTTGCACATCCGAAGAAGAAAACACAGGTAGGACCCAGCTCTAGAAAATGCTGCTTAAGATGTCATTGTTGGAAAATAAAGTTGATTCCCCCAAGACCAGTACTGTCATTAGAGTGAAGTCACACTGCTGGACTCTGCTGCCACCATAAATACCCTTGATAACCTGTCATTGTCTTTGGACTCTTCCTGCCACGGCCTCATCACGATAGCCCAAGGGAGACATCTGTTTGGACAGCAGCGCTTAAGTCTGGTCCCTAGCAGCTGGAACTGAGAGAAGCGAGCTTCACCTTCCTGCAGCCATTACTAGAATGAGAAATGGCCTCCCACCTCCAGTGAGGCTCCCCTCAAAGGAAGATTACTCAGTGATAGAAAAGCAAAACTGAAAAATGGCTACTACATCTCATGTAGGGTGCCTTATTGATAATATTAAATGCATTACTTTATCTTTTATCATAATTTTAAGTTCATATAAGAAAACCAGTGTAGGCTGGAGATATCTCTACAGATTGATTGGTAAAATACACAAGTGTGTGTGTGTGTGTGTGTGTGTGTGTGTGTGCCCACACATACAAGTGAGGGGTGCTTTTTTCATGTCTGTGTGTATTTTTGGAGGGCTGTCTGTCTGTCTACTGTCCTTGGCAAGTTTTACTCAGATTTGCTACTTCTTTTTAACCAACTGTGAAGAATTCCTATTTTCTTTGCCTCTAAATCATGTAAATGGCATGTCTTCAAAGACTCTGAGAATTTGCACAATTTATTTGATCAACCTGACAATTCGTTGAAATGTTTTCTAAATTTTTACCCATTAATACCTCTATATCTAAATTTTCCTTCTCCTTTTAGGTTAATTTTAGTTCTTTCATTTTTTTTTCTATAAAAATATCCCAGACTTTTCAATTCATTAGTGAAATCTTACAAAGAATCATTATTATTGTTGTTATTGTTATTATTGATGATGTTGTTGTTAGGCCACCTCTACTGACCCAAGGCCCCAGCACAGAGTTGAACACCTTCCTCCATTGGAGTTCTCCCTGCTGTCCTCAGCTCATGGGCTTCTCTTTCCAAGTCGTGTCCCGAGCCTCACATTGCAGCTGAGATGGCTATTGCCCCTGTCATCCTCTAGGAGCCTTCTGACTTTTCTTCATCTCTGGACTCCAGCTCCTGCATGTTTGGCTTCCTTCTGATAGCCAAACAAATCCGTCTCTTCTGAGTGCTGCCTGTTGGCTGCTGCCAAGCTAGGGAAGGTGCGCACAGGGAGCCAAAAGATACTTGTCTTCTGGGGATTCCCAGCCAATGAATGTTGGGTGCAGGGGTGTGAAGCCATCTACATTACCTCCAGGTGAGACAAGTTCAGAGGGATGGTGAATATTCCAGAGCTCTCTTCATGGTTAGGATAGAGGGACTCTTTTCAGGACCTTGTTCTAATCCCATTTGTCTTAGCTAGGGTTTGTATGGCTGTGAGCAGACACCATGACCACAGGGTGGTGGGTTACTGTTTAGAAGTTTAGTCCATTATCATCATGGTGGGAAGCATGGCAGAATGCAGGCGGGCATAGTGCCAGAGCAGTAGCTGAGAGTTCCGCATCAGGCAGCAGTAAGAAAGAATGACATGGTGCCTGACTTGGGCTTCTGAAACCCCAAAGCCAACCCCCAGTGACACACTTCCTCCAACAAGGCCATACCTACTCCATCAAAGCCACACCTCCCAATAATGCAACTCCCTTCTATGAGCCTATAGGGGTCATTTTCATTCAAAATATCACACCCAACTTCACTTGACTTCTTTCTTGACCTTCTCCTGCTCCCTCCTTGTTAGATCTTGGATCTGGAATGACCTCCACAGAAGGACTGACCATGTGTTGGGAGTTGGCTATCCACTTGGCCCTATTGGTAAAAGGTTGAGCCTTTATGAGGCAGGACCAGGTGGAAGTGTTTATGTAACTGGGCACTTTCTATTGAAGAAATCTGTGGGATGCCAGAGTCTCCACATCCCATCCCCTCTTCTAGTTACCAGAGGTGAGCAGTACAGTTTTGTTACACCATGTACTCCCTGTCTTCATGTGTTTCGCTATAAGGGCCAACAGTCATGGACTGAAACCTCGTAAACTGTAAGCCCAAATAAACTTTTCATCTTTTATATTGATTAGTTCAGGTAATTTGCAACAGCCCTGGAAAGTTAATATGGCCTCTTAGTAGTCTCCTCTGAGAGCTCTTCCTTAGCTAATCACTTCTGTAATCAATGTCTGATTACAGAAAAAGTCTACGACAAATATGATTTAATTTAGTCCTTTTAAATGGGCATTCTGGCTAACAAATTACACCAGGATGGTGCGGCATCTGGATACAATCACAGACATTAAAAACTGAAATCCTGAAGCATATATGAGATTCATTTGGGAGGTGCTGTGGTCTGAATGTGTTTGCACCTCCAAAATTCATGATCTGCAGTTTTTATTATATCTTTATTGGTGTTATCATAATGCCACAACACACATGCGGAAGACAGAGAACAACTTGTAGAAGTAGGTTCTTTCCTTGTACCTTGTGGGTCTGAGGAATTGAACTCAGGCTTGATGGCAAGCACCTTTACCTGGGACATTTTGCCAGCCCATATTTAAAACCATAATTTCCAATGTGACGGCATTAGGAGGAGGGATCTTTGGGAGAAGATTGGATCATGGGAGATTTCCAGGAGAGACCCTTCACTCCTTCTGCCATGGGAAGATAACCTCTGTGAACCTAAGAACCAGCCCTTAGCAGGTACAGAGTCTACGAGCGCTCTGACCTTGGAATTCCCAGAATCCCGGGTTCTCAGGAATAAATGTGTGTTGTTTCACATTGTCTATAGCATCTGAGCCAGACTAAGATGAGGAAGATAACCCACACTTATCCAGAAAGTAGTGTTCAATTTTAGTAATATTTCAATGTAGGAAGAGTTTTGAAGGATGTATAGGAGTCTGCCAGCCAGGAAAGGCGGTGTGCAGCTGGAACGTGAGAAGCAGAAGCCAAATGGGCAAAAGCTCGCAGTTGTGAATAGCATGCGGCCGATGTGCTTTGGGAGTAAATGTAGAGGAGGAACCTGGGAGCCAAACAACCTAGAAAGGTGGTGATGCGAGAGAGTGAAGTCGAGCCTAAGCAAGATGTTGTTCTTGCATCGGAGAACAGAGCTGGGAGTACAAGACTGAAACCGCTTGGTAAGCATGGGAGGGATGAAGGGAACCCCAAGAGGACAGCATCAGCCAAGCAGTGGTGGTGCCTGACTTTAATCCCAGCACTCAGGAGGCAGAGGCAGGCGGATCTCTGTGAGTTCGAGACTGGCCTGGTCTAAAAGAGGACAGCATCACTGTGTAATGACGCAGGAACAGTCAAAAGGCTTGGTGTGTCAAGGGAATTCAATTTAAGGTGGTTCCACAGACCAGAATTAAGTCTGGGAGGGGGGAATATCTCTTTTTTGTTAATTAGTTAATTTGGAGATGGAGAACTAGCAGTGCCTCACTGTGTGGCCCAGGCTAATCTCCTACTGTCAATTCCTCCTGCCTCTTCCTCCCAAGTGCTAAGAAAAGCAAGCACCACACCCCTCGCCCTTCATTTCCTTTGGATAAGAAAATCTTTCATCGGTGCTTGTAGATTTTGTAGACTTTCTCAACACTCACAAACACCTTTCTGTGCTTTTTTTTTTGTTTAACATAAACGGAGTGACCCTCGAGTTCAGAATCTTCTGCAGGCTACAGTACTGGGAAACTCTGTGTTTCCCGATAAACATGCCCGCCGAGAACCCTTGACACTCCTCTATCAAGAGCTGGAGCCCATAGCCCCTCCTTTTTGACACTGGGTGAGCTTTTATGGCTGCCCCAACTAATAAGTTCATGGAAGAGGTAGTGTGTGGCTTCTGAAGCCAGAGCACAAAGACATCTGCATACGTTCCATTTGGCTTCGTCTCAGCGAGTTCACCCTTGGGACCTGGTAACCATACGGTAAGGGAGCCCAGCCTACACTGAGAGACTCTTGAGGAAAGGAGCCAAACCTAACATTCTGGCTGAGCACCAGCTGCCAACCCACACTGACCCCTCCAGCCACGTGGGCAGTCAGTCATGGAAGGGGACCCTTCAGCTCTGTCATTACATGTTGAGTAGTGCAGAAAGCCACAGTCCTAGCCAAGGACTTCTTACACTGCAGGCTCATGAACATAGAGACGATCCTGTTGTTTTAGCCTCTTAAGTTTGAGAGCAACTTGAGATTTGGGTTAGATAATATGAACAGGCATCTATATAGTTGGTAGTGGTGGTAGTGATGGTGGTTTTCATTTTATTTTGCCCAACTATATGTCTGTGAACCACATCCCTTGGAGGTCAGTGGAGGGTATTGGATCCCCTGGAAATGGAGTTTATGGACACTTGTGAGACACCACGTGGACGCTGGACATGGAACCTGAGTCTTCTCGCCAGCCCACAGTGAGCGTCCTTAACTACTACTGAGCCACCTCTCCAACCCTTTGTTGTCATTTCGCTATGCCATAGATGAAACTCAGGACTTTGTGCAGCCTGGGAAAGTGCTGTAAGAGATTTTAATTGTGTTCTTTTGTGTTCCTCTATCCATTTTTTACTTTTGTCCTCTATTTATAGCAAGATCAGTTTGCTACTTGCTGCAGTCTTATGAAGTTTCCTTTTAAAATATGTTTATTCCTGAGATGTGAATTAGAGTTTATGACTCATTGCCAAAGGGAGGCAGAATAGTTTGATAATAGAGCCCTGGCAGGCCCTGCCTGAGTAAAGACAGCAAGGTTCACATGGATAGCCAAAGGGACTGTGCTATCAAGGGTACCCTTCAGGACATATTAGAGATGGTACTTCACCTCATTGCTGTTTTATTTCCCAAACCATGAGCTAGGGTCAATATGAGGAAAGACTCTCTTTAAAATGCCTTCTGAGGTTAGGAAAATTAAAGAAAGGCTGAAAAAACATCACAAGGTAGAGAAGACCAGGAAACAGAAGAACTCGATGCACCCTATTTTCCAGAATAAAATATGAATAAAATCTAGACTTTGATTGTTTGTATTGTGGTGATTTGCATCTGATTTATCCCCTAAAGCAGTGGTCTTCAACTTTCCTAATGCTGCCACCCTTTAATACAGTTCCTCATGTTGTGGTACTCCCAACCATAAAATTATTTTCATTGTTACTTTATAACTGTAATTTTACTGTTATACATAAATTTACATGTTATGTCATGAGTCATAACATAAATATCTGTGATTTCCGATGACCTTAAACAACCCCTGTAAAAGGGTCATTGGACCCCCCAAAGGGTCACACCCCACAGATTGAGAACCACTGCCTTAAAGGTTCCTGTGTGGGGAAATTTAGTTCCAGTATGACAGTGTTGAGGTGGTAGAACCTTTAAGAGGAGGAGCCTAGTGGGAGGTCGTTGGAGGTCATCTGGGCTTAATGCATTCCTGCCTCTCTGGAGAGAATGGGTTGCATCTTGTATGACAGGACTGTTTCTTTAAGAGCAGTTACCACATATAGTATGTGTCCCTTCTTGCTTTCCTGTTGTGTTGTGGTCTGCCACCTGCCACTGCACAGCTAGAACTGTCAAGGCACCAGAACCATGGGCTAAATAAACCTCTTTCCTCTGTGCACAAGCATTGCCCAGTGTCATGCATTCTGTAGTAGCAACACAAAACAAAGTATTATAAATGTTATACCAATGGGAACTTCTTCATGGGTCTAACAAGTGTTCCATGGTACAGTGGAATTCCAGTCACATTCTTGATGCTGCGGTGAAACACTCCGACCAAAAGCAACTTAGGGCAGTGGGGGGAGACAACTCTTGGTTGTCCACTTGACTATGTTTAGAATTAACTAAAATTCAAAAGGCTGGGCCACCTGGAGGTTTTTTTTTCTATATTAAACCATTTGAAATGGGAAGATCCACTTCTGATCCAGACCTTTTGAAGTGGGAAGAATCACCTTTAATATGAACCATCCCTTCTGCCGGCAGCCTATAAAGGCCATGGATGAAGGAAGCTTTCTCTCTTTGCCTGCTTGTTCCTGCCCTCAGTAGCAAGTCCGTTCCTTCACTGGCATTAGATCCTACTTCTTCAGGATTCCAGTGTATAGTGATGACCAGATGAGACATCCAGCCTTGTGGACTGAACAACCACTGGATCCTTGGACCTTCCACTGGGAGACAGCCATTGTTGGACTATCTGGACCACAGCCTGTAAACTATTCTAATAAACCCCCTTTCCATATATGCATAGACTCTTCCTATAAGGTCTGTTTCTCTAGAGAACCCTGATTAATATATGAAGGAAAGAGCTTATTTCATTCCATCATTGAGAAAAGTCTGGACCAGAACCCAAGCAGGAACTTGAAGCAGGAACCCTTCTTCCTGCCTAGTTCATGGGCTCATGCTCAGCTGACTTTCTTATAGAGTCCACGGCCATCTTCCCAGGAAAATGGTGCCCACCATGGGGACAATCAAGACAATCCCCCACAGACACACCCAAAGGCCACTCTGATCTAGGGGATTCCTCATTTGAGGCTGTCTTCTCAAGTGATTTCTGTGCCGTGTCAGCTTGACAGCTAAAGCCCACAAGGACATGTAGTTATGTGAGATTAATATTAGGGGAAGCTGAAAAGATAAGACAAGAACTTGCTGTATTCTTTTTTACAATTCTTCAAATCTAAAATGATTCCAACATAAAAAACCTCCATTATGATGCACTTGAATTGGCCTCTGTTGCCTTCCCATAATCTCAACTCCTCAGGAGGTTGAGGTAGGAGGATCACAAACTCAAGGCCAGACTCTGTTACAGATGGACTTGACGCCAGCCTGGGCATCTTATTGATACTCTGACTCGAAACTAAAAGTAAAAGAGGGCCAAAGATGTAAATTAGTGGCAGAACACAAGCCTAGAAAAAAGATACATTTAGCTGCAGAGCGGCACATACTTGTGATTCCAGTACTTAGGAGCAGGAGGATCAGGAATTCTAGGGCAGCCTTAGCTATACAGCAGATTTGAGTTCAGTTCTGGCTACTTGAGGCCCTGTTAAACAAAAACAAAAAAAAAGAAGTAAGTAAAACAAAGCATAAAGATAACATTTAACTTTTTAAAAGAAGGATGGATTCCCAAAATAACGTTGTCTAATAGTATAAAGCAAACAGGGTGAGGGTGGCTTATGGAGCCCTCATTCCTTAAGAACTGCATGCCATCTTGGCACTTGCAAAGGTAGCTGACCTGTTGGGTCTGAGGACGCCCAGGTCTCTGAGACCACACAGGAGGGGGGATGTGGGAAGAAGTCATAGAGGACAAATTCCTCCTGGCACTCCTGAGACCACCTGGTCCTTCTAGAGTCTTCCCAAGATTCAACAGAATTCCATCTGCCTGAGAGACACTGAAACTCCACCCAAAGAGAAAACATAAAACCTCTGCTTTTTTTCCTACAAAAATTAAGATCACTGTGAGAGTTGTTTAAGTGTACACACTCAACAATCACTGGGGTGCTCGTCTAGGTACCTGCTCAAGATTCCAGTATGTAGCCATGAAAATACAAAGTATTCCCCATGTTGGTGATAAACAGCGGAAATAAAGAAATAAATATGTATTGTTATTTTAGGTGCTGCTAAGTGCTTTGAGGAAAAACAAAATCAAGGGCTGGAGAGATGGTTCATCAGTTAAGATTGCTTGCTGTATGGTCCTGAGGACTGGAGTACAGATTCCAGCGCTCACATTACAAGCCAGATACCCTGAGTACCTCTGTAACACCAGCTCCGAGAGGTAAGTGAAGATAAAAGGATCACTAGGGCTTGCTGGCTTCCAGTCTAGCCCAGAAAATATCAGCTCCACATTCACGGGAAGATTGCCACAGAAGGCTAGGTGAGAAAGTGATTGAGGAAGATACCTGATATCCTTTCTTGGTTTCTGTGCCTGCACACAGGTGTATGCGCCTGCACATGCGCGTGGTGCGTGCACACACACATAAATGAATAAATAAGTCTTAAGCAAAAGCGGTACATTTTTTCCAAGACTAAAAATAAATAGTAACACCAAGTATAGAGCATTGGAAAGACCTCTTTGAAGGGCACACTCCAACCGGAAACTGCTGTGGTCATCTGAACCACCACTACAGACAGAAGCAAGAGGAGGCCTGAGCTGGGAATGAGTCTGGCATCTTCCAGAAAAGCCAGAGTGGATGCTGGGAGTTGGGCAAAGCAGAAGATAGCCTGAGACAAGGAGCAGGAGCTGACTGAGGTGTCAGATGTAGCAAGTTGGTAAGAAGTGCAGAACACCGAAATGCCAGCGGAAACACAGAAGGGACTGTCAGTCACCACTCAGGGATGAAGCAAGAGCCAGGGGGAGTTGCCTGATTCAGAAGTGAGATTGGAGGATAGAGAATGTTCTAGCAACACAATGAAGACATAGAACCTTTCTTCTCCTCGACACCAACATTTACCAAAAGGAGAGGGAGAGAGTACACAGAAGACATGAAGCCATCATGGAAGGCTGAGAGGAGGCCCAGTGATGGAGAGATTCTACAAGAGTCCAACAGAAGCAGAAAGAAAGCAGGCAAGAGAGATGGTTTAGTCGGTAAAGAGCGTGCCTCACAGGTATGAGTTTCTCATCCAGAACCCATGAGAAAATGCTGGATGGTGGCCATGCTCATGTAGTCCCAGTGCTAGGGAGGTAGAGACAAGTGGGTCCCTGGAGCTCACTGGCCAGCCAGCCGTGACTAATTCTTGAGATTCAGAGCAGTGATAACTATGTCTCAAAGGAGATGGATGGCTTTTATGGCACCAAAGCTGCCCTCTGCCCTCTGTGTGTGCTCATGTGTGACATCCACACTGGTATATACACACATGGGTGTATACATATGAACACACACACACACGCATGCACACACGCACGCGCGCGCGCACACACACACACACACACACAGGCACACACACATGCACACACACACACAGGTACACTATAATAAAAAAGAGGCCAAAGACTCACAGACAAAGTGAAAACTCAGAATTTTATCAGACATTCAAAAACAAAATAGACTAAACACAATGAAATCATGTCTTCTGTAATCCCAGCCCCCGGCTATGCAGCCAAACCTTGACCCCTCCCCAGGGGAGAGTCAAGGGAGTCCGCCAAACCTTGACAACTTACCAGGTCAAGACCACTCCCACAGGCTAGTTAAACTGCACCCCAGAAAATAAACACGTGGTCTTCCCTCTTCCTCTTCAGTGGTCATGCCAGTGGCTTTATGTTGTCCCCCCCCCAGGCCACCGGGGAACACAGGCGTCCATTTAAACGTGGATATCTTTTAATTTGGTCTGATTAGGTCTGATTGGGATTATTTGCGTTGGCGGAGAGCTCGTTTTTAGGAAATATTCCTAACACCCTCAAAATAAAGAATACTATTTCCAGGAGAGAGAGAAGGGAGGGAGAGGAAGAAAAAGGAGGGGGGGGGATTGAGAGAATTGAGAGAATTGTTTAAAAGAACCTGACAGCATCCTAGAGTTCAGGGAGAAAAAGCTTAAGTGGGGGCAGCTGGGTCTTGCTCAGCCACAGGAACACTGAAGTAACAATGAGTGTGCAAATAGTGGCCAAGGGTCTCAGAAGATGGCGCCCAAGTACAAGATCCTTGGGGGCTGTCCTAGAGTCTGTGTGTTTTACAGTCCTGGCAGGATCTAGGTAAGTCTAGTAAAACGAGCTCCTTAGACACATTCTATTTTTTTTTTTTTCAGTACTGGGGCTCAATCCAGGGTCTCCTGAGTGGTAGGCAAGTACTTCTGACACAGGAGTGCATCAAAGAACATTCTAAGAGAGGCAAAATTACTTGCACTCATATATACATAGCACACACACACACACACACAAATGTCTATAATAAAAAAGAGGCTAGCCAGCGGGCAGTGATGTCACATGCCTTTAATTCCAGCACTTGGGAGGCAGAGGCAGGTGGATCTCTAATGAGTCTGAGGCCAGCCTAGTCTACAGAGTGAGTTCCAGGACAGCCAGGGCTAGGACTACACAGAGAAACCCTTTCTTGAAAAACAAAACCACAATTAAAAAAAAAAAGGCCAATAACTCACATATCAAGTGAAAAATCAGAATTTCATCCAAAACAATACAAGAGGCTAAACACAATGAAGCAACACCCTCAAAATAATACAGAACACCATTTCCAAGCTAGAATTTGATTTCCAAGTTAGTAACTAAGTATAAGAATGAAAAAAGTCACTTGCAGTTCCCGGGCTGCCCAGACTATCGAAAGGAAAAAGTGTTTGTGTAAGGACTTGGACTTGAGTCCTCAAGACTCACATAAAAGTGAAGTGTTACTGCACATATTTGAAATTCAAGTTTTGGGGAGCAGGGACAGGTGAGTCCTGAGATCTTACTGCTGAGCCAGTCTCACCAAAATTGTGAGCTCTAGATCCAATGAGAGACTGTTCCGGAAAATGGTGTGTAAAGGAAGGCATGTGATACCTATCTCTGACACCCCACAAAAGCATACACATATGTGCACACACACGTGCACACACACGTGCACAACACACACACAGTGTTTACTTGACTTCTTGGTCAAATATCTATTGGAAGACATAGTTGGCTGGACTGTAAGATTCAGTCTTAAAGCCTGACAAGGGAGCCAGGATATGGAAATTCCAACACAGAATGGCTTAAGAAAATCACAGAAGGTTTAAGGAATCACCAGTTTAGACTGTGTAAGATTACAGAAGACTCTAAGAAAGATGGTTCTAGTAGGGAAAGGGGGAAACAATGTCTCTTCTCTAATTACACGAGAAAGAAAGTAGCAGAAAAATTTCAATGCTGTTGAATAGATTGGAAAGGATTGAATGCACCGACAGAAAACTACGTAAGAGGAGCTGAACAAAAGACAAAAATATTATCGCACATTGCACAGACCGGTGTGGTAGAATGCTAAAATGGTCACTTACATCAGATGCTGGCTTAAATAACACTGTGAAAAAGATACATCACTCTCCACACCTGCCTCCTGCGGCCCAGGCCTCACTGATGACTGCCTTCTCTTCATGGTTTCCAGTAGAGTATTGGTTGTATTTGAGAGAGCACTGTACGCAGAAGAAAAGCCTTTTTTTTCACATTCCCCACATATTATAGGAATAGCCGGACCTAGTTCTAGGGACTGACAGGGAGTGAAAGTATGCAAAAAATTCTGGGGTTCTGGGAGAGCTTTTTTCCTTAAAACAGAGTTTTTTTATTTAGCCCTTGCTGCCTGGAAACTCTCTATGTAGACCAGGCTGGCCTCAGACTCACAGAGATCCACCTGCCTCTGCCTCTGAGTTCTGGGATTGAAGGCAGGTGCCACTAGGCTCACCTAAGCTTTTTTTTTCTGATCTTGGTATATGCACTATGCTACCTTTTCCTCTACCCTCTTTTCTCTCCTTCTTCTCCTCCTGTTCTCTTCCTCCTCTTCCTCTCCTTCCTCCTTCTCCTCTTCTTCCTCCTCCTCCTTCCCCTTTTCAGGCCTGGTAATACAACAGCCATCATACCATCCTGAGGATGATGACCATATGCTAAGAATGCCAGAGTCAAAGAAAACAGGTGTATAACTGGAGGGTGCTCTCGTACCCGCTGTTCAGCTCTTTATTAGACCAATCAGATATTTTAGACAGGCAAAGTAACACAGTTTCAAAGAGTTAAACAAATGCAACATAAAAGAATACAACACATCTTTGCATCATTAAAGAAATGTCCCACAGTATAAACAAAAGTAATGCATCTTAAAATAATATTCTACAACACGTGAACACACACATACTACACACACATACATATGTACCAAAAGTGAGTGTCATATAAATGGAAACATGTGCTGGTTGGATAAACTTTAGAGTTGAGTCTCGCTACTAGGAAGCTCATCACCTATCTAAGAGGTACTTGAAACATTCTCAGTTTAGTGCTATGGAAGATGCTGTGAGCATCGATGTTCAGAAATTTGATTAAATATAAATGTACAATTTTCTGCCCAGGGATATGAATGCTGGGTTTTGTGTTAAGCACATATATAGTTTCATAAAAGAATGTCAAACTCTTTCCCAAGGTGTTTGTATCATGTCTTGTGATCAGCATTGTGTAGCGAGTACAGTTCTCTCCATCTTTGCCTGGCGACAGTCTTAAAATATGCCCATCAGCGCTGTAAATCTCCACTCTCCATGGCCTTAGCATCTTCTGGGCATATTTGGACAGGACTCTTAATGTTCAGAGATAAATGTAGTCTTTTGTCGTGGTTTTATTTTTCGAGACAAGTTTCTCTGTATAACAGCCTGACTGTTCTGGAACTTGCTTTGTAGATCAGCCTGGTCAGGAACTCAGAGATCTGCCTGCCTCTGTCTCTGGAGTACTGGTATTAAAGGCATGCACCACCATGCCTAGATTAATACAGTCTTAATTGTATCCTGTGCAACATAGGGGTGGGTATCAATAGCACTATGGCCTAGAATTTCTTTTCTTTTTCTTTTTTTCTTTCCTTTTCTTTTCTCTCTTTTTCTTTTTTTCTTTTTTTTGAGACAGGATTTTACTACGTAGCTTTGGAACCTCCCAAGTGCTGGGATTAAAGGCATGCACCACCACCTCCCAACTGGTCTAGAATTTTAAAAGTCAAGACTTGAGAGCCCCTATTAAGTATTTTGAATTCAGTTAGAGGGGGAAAGAACCTAACCAGGACACTCTGAGGAAATCCTGGAACATTTCACTTTAAACAGAAAAGTAGTTCATCTGTATCACATTCTCACAGGAAATTACCGGCTGAATGGGAGAAGGAAAATGTCTGTAGGTCAAGAAGACCTGGTCTGAGAAAGATCATTTCTCCCTTAATTGTCTGTGGTTCTTTCTCCCCAGCTGCGGGCTTGGGAGCTTCCCCTTCCACCTTCATATGTCCATGGATGATACGGTTGTCGAGCTCATGTTTAGGTGGCCATGTTGGTAGGACTTCAAGGTGGCTTCTCTAACGTTTCTAGGAGACACAATCGCAAAAAAAAAAAAAAAGGTTTAGTATGTGTGTGTGTGTGTTTGTAATGTCTGGTTGTATTTTGTTTTTGTTTTGGGGGTAGTGGCTTTTTGTTTGTTTGTTTGGGTGTTTTGTTTTGTCTTTCAAGACAGGATTTCTCTGAGTAGCTCTGACTGTCCTGGAACTAGCTTTATAAACCAGGTTGAGCTTTGAGACACGCCTGCCTCTGCCTCCTGAGTGCTGGTATTAAAGGTGTGTGCCATCACACTCATCTCAAGTGTTGGAAATGCTACGTGACTGCTAAAAATAGCAAGGCATCTGTCACCACAGTACTGAGGGTGAGAAGAGAGATGTATTCTGAGGCTCGAAGATCCACTTTAATAAGAGACTTTATCTCAAAAACTAAGGTAGGCGTGACTGAGGAACACACCTGAAATTGATCTCTGGCCTCCAGATGCATGCGCATTCATATTCATGTGTACTACCCACATTCACATACACACACACACACACACACACACACACACACACACACTCCAGTTCCTGAGGCTCTGACGCCCTCTTCTGGCTTCTATGGGTACTGCATGCATGAAATGCATAAACACCCATATAAGCACACACATACATAAAATATAAATACATAATGTAAGAAAGTAGATTTGGGGGATACATTTTAAGAGTTCAAGTGCATTTCATTTTTTTAACTAGATGGAAGCCAGCAATATTGCTTAGTGGTTAACAATGTCTGCTGCACAAGCCTGAGAGCTGTAGTCCCCAGAACCGCATAAAGGCAGAAGGAAAGAATTGACTCCACAGAGTAGTCCTCTAACACACGCACACAATACACCCCTTGTGGTGTGCAGCCGACATGTATGTATGTACACCACATATGACCATCCTGCTGGTGTGTACACAACTAACACACACATGAACACAAAATACTTGTTTTGAAATAAAATCAGACCATAAAATCAATACTAACTATCCCCCACAATGTCCGTATTTGCAAATTCTTTTAATCTCTGAAATATATTTGTAACTCTAAGCTCAGTTCTGAGGTACCTGTAGGGAGATGCACAGACTCGCACATATCTGAGTAGTTCACCATACAGCCTCCTGATCAAGGTCAAATAGGGGGACATTCTTGTCAGCAGCTCCCATACTATAAGCAAATCCTCCTTTTTATAGTCTCATTAATGCCACTGTTGTTCGATTTCTGTCCACCTCCCCATGGGGGCATGTTCACATGTGTGTGCACCACCACTTGCAGCTTGCAGTGCCTACCCCCATGGAAAAACTGTACCGAAGTGCATCTAGGAGATAATGATGTTGCTTTACAAGAAGCTAAATAAACTTTATTCGGTCATGAGTTATGCTCTAGTTAGTCTTGAGTTCAAGGTCAGCAAATCTACTCTGTGTAGTCATGTATGGATTAGTTGATAGACCGTCACACCAGATGCTCTCAGAAACAAAGTTCTACACTTCACCTGGGAGATGGCATTCAGTATTGGCTAATTCAATGTATGGCAACTCTCTATATAAGTCATTAAATAACATGGCCATTTCTAGTTACAAAGGCAGCTTAACTGTGGCTGGCTTTATCCGTAGTGACTTGTTAGGCTGGCTGGAGCGTGTCACCTTAGCTCCTTCGTCCTCCGCACTGAATCCGTCTTCAGATTCTGAATCGTGTTTTGTGGTGACCAGCCACCCTTTCGAGACCTCCTGCGTGAAAGTTCTAATAATCTAGACGGGGCAGTGGTCGCTGTCCACGGTGCTGATCGCCTAAAGCCAGCTTCCTGCCAGAGAAGCAGCTTCCACACACTCAAGAGAATCCCAGTCCAGGCCTGGGGAATGGTTCAGCAGGAAAAGGCACCTTCTGCCTGATGACCTGAGTTTGATTCCTGGGGACCACATGGCAGAAGAAGAATTCAATTCTGAAAATTATTATCTGACCTCCACATATATACCATGGCATGTATACCACACACTAAATAAATAAGGGGCAGGAGAGACACCTCAGTGATTAAGAGAACTTGCTGCTCTTCCAGAGGACCTGGGTTTGAGTCCCAGAACCAGGTGGAGGCTTACAACAAGGGATCTGTTGTTCTTTTCATCCAGTCTCAATAAGTACCAGGTTAAAATTTGATGTACGTGGTGTCCAGATATACATGCAGGAGAAACATCCATATACATTAAATAAATAAATAAAACACTTTAAAAATTAAAGACCCTGGCCCGGACTCCCCAGTAATCAGTTTCCAAGAGAAACTTCATCAAAGAGTGATCTGGAAGAGATAAACTTGCTCTCATCCCAGGGGCACAAGATGATATCCTCAAGAACCAAAGGTCATTTGTCCTAGAGCAAGGATGATCCCAGACTAGGAGCAAGCTTCTTTATCCAACAGGGTAGGATAAAGGCTTGTGCCTAAGCCTGTGTCTTCTAATCTGCCTTAGATATCTTTAAGCTGCTTTTGATTCTCTGGGAACTTTAGATCTTCCATCTATTTCTTGAAAAAAACAAACAAACAAAAAAACCTTGAGACTCTGAACTCCTGTACTGACCCTGAGCCTCTATAACTATTGCAAAAGGAAGAAGTTCCTAGTGGATCTTAGGGAAGGTGGTGACCCATCCAATCAGAGAAGCCAGGGGAATGGAGGAGCTCAGTGAGATGGTTGATGTTTGTGACTGCAGAAGGAAACAGTGGGGAAACTGAGTCAGAGAGATGGCTCAGCAAGGAAAGGCACTTGCTGCCAAACCTGAAGACCAGAATCCACATGGTGAAATGAGAGAACCTATTTCTTTTCTTTCTTAATTTTTAATTTTTTATTTGCATTGATATTTGACCTGCATGTCTTTATGAGGGAGTCAGATCCACTGGAACTTGAGTTACAGACAGCTGTGAGCTGCCTTGTGGGTGCTGGGAATTGAACCTGAATCCTCTGGAAGAAAGCAGTCACTACTCTTAACCGCTGAGCCATCTCTCCAGTCCTGGAGAGAACCTATTTCTGAAAGCTGTTCTCAGACATTCACATGTGCACTGTAATCAGCATATGCCTGCCTGTATGCATTCACACACACACACACACACACACACACACACACACACACCTAATAAATAAATAAAAATGCATAGGCTCATATATCAGAATGCTTGGTCCCCAGTTGGTAGAACTGTTTGAGAAGGATTAGGAGGTGTGGCCTTTTTGGTAATGGTGTGTTACTGGAGTGGGTTTTGAGGTTTCAAAAGCCTGTGTCATTGCCAGTTAGCTATTCCGTGATGGTTGTTGTCTCAAGATGTGAGTTCTTGGCTACTGCTCCAGCACCATGCTTTCCTGCCTGCTTCCTGCTCCCCACTATGATGGTCACGGACTCAGCTCTTTTTTTTTTCTATAAGTTCCCTTGGTCATAGTGTCTTATCATAGCAATTAAAAAGTAACTAAGATACCTTTTCATTGCATCCTTTATTTTTTTAAGTTAATTTATTTCTTTATTGTGTTTGAAGTCTGGAACTTGTTGCGTAGTTTAGGGTGGCCTTAGATTCATGGTGATTCTCTTCTCTCAGCCTTCTAAATGATATGTAGGTGTGACCCACTCTGCCTAGCTAACAGATATCCACTTTAACAAAACAAAATAACGAAGATGGGTAAAAATCACTTGTAAACCTATATTGAGGCAATAACCTCTTTTTGAACATGTGTACTCCTTAATACACGAATTTTTAACATACACTTACAAGATAGGTATACAAATCCACTGTTACTATGATCTATATACCATTTTACACCTCTGTTGCTTTAACTGTCCCTTTCATTCTGTTAACTACACTAACTGAGTATATTAACACAGGAAAAATGTATACTAAGAATAATTTATGTTGATGAATATCTAGGGACAATAGACTGAGTGAGAAAATCACTTGATGAGCTTAAATGTATAGTGACCAGGAAAGCTTCCTGCTTGCCACATATGGAGAGATGAAAAACATGTCAATGCTATAATATGAGAACAGGCCATGTGATGTCATTAAAAAACAACTCAATAATTTTAAAACAGTGTATATTTAAAACTTCCAAGCTGGAGAGGTGGCTCAGATGCACCACTCTTGCAGAGGCTCTAAGTTTGATTTCCAGTATCCTCATCAAATGGCTTCCACAGCTGCCTATAACTCCAAGGGGTTCAATGCCTTCTTCTGGCTTCTGCAGGCACCCGAACTCACGTGAACATGCTCACACACAGACAGGAACACACACGCATGCACACACCACACACACACAAAATTCAAAAAATTTTTAAAATTAAATAGCAAAACACCCATCATATTCACATATATGCAATACATGTATATATACACCAAATAATAATTCTTAGTTAGGGTTTCTATTGTGAATAAGCACCATGACCAAAAGCAGCCTGAGGAGAAAAGAGTTTATTTCAGCTTACATTTCCAGACAACAGTTCATCACTGAGGGAAGTCAGGGTAAGAACTGAAACAGGGCCTTGGAGTCAGGAGCTGATGCAGAGGTCACGGAGGAGTCTGCTGACTGGTTACTCTCCTGGGTACAATATCCAGGACCACCAATCCAGGACCAATCCAGGGGCGGCACCACCCACGGTGAGTTGGACCCTCCCTCCGATCATCACCAACCAAGAAAATGCACCACAGGCTTGCCCACAGGCAAATCTTAGGGAAGCATTTTCTGAACTGAGAGTCTCTCTTCCCAAATAACTGTAGTTGTGCTAACAACAAACTAGCTGGTACAATAATCCTACTGCTTATGTAGTGAGGGGTGTGGATTATTATGTGAATTCTCCACCATGAGCATTTATCGCAAGAAATCATGGTTAGGGATTTTAGGGAATTTTTCTTTAAATTGTTTTTCAATAATGCTTGACATGTTTCTGCCCACCTAAAGCACGATCTTCGGTTAGGCAAAAGAGGCATCTGGTAAGAAGCCAGAGGTCCAGCGTTCTGAGATTCACCCCAGCCTACTGAATCAGAGTCTGCATCCCCGGCCCCGCCCTCCCCGCTCCCCCCGCGGCTCCTTTCCTTTTTTGAGACTGGATCTCAAGTGCAGCACAGGCTGGTCTCAAATTTACTGTGTAGCTGAGGATGTCCTCAGCTTCTGAGCCTCTTTTCTCACCCCCACCCCCAGCTCTAGTCTTACAGGCATGCACCACCACCTTAAGTGTGTGTGGTACTGGGGCTCACACCGTGAGCTTCCAGGATGTTGGACAAGCCCTCTTCCCGCTGAGGCGCATCTCCAACCCCATAACCTGCATTTTAACAATGAACACATTAAAGTCTAAAACGTTCTAATTCTTGTTAGTGCAGTCCCTTCTGTGGGGCCCTGTTTCTTCCCAGCTCAAAGGGACTGTGACCTGGATCCCTGTCTTTGGTCGCTCACAGTTTCAGCTTTCCAAACTTGTCTCTAAGATTCATCTGTGTGAGTTCCTACAGAAACACTGCCGACAGGCCCAAAGAATGTGTGGTTTGGTTAAACAGCTAGCTCCTGCTGCCCCAAGCCAGACTTAAGAGGACACTGAAGTAGCTTCGTTCTGCAGGTCCTGACAAGGTCGGAGAGATGAGGAGTAAGAGAGGAGTAAACCTCTGCTGGAACTGATTTAAAAGAGCTCCTGTGATGTGGGCCAGGATGAGGCCCTGGAGCTGCACTGCCATTGGCTCTGCTAAGTACCTTGGAGAAGATGGGGCTCTGACCCCGCGGGAATGCAGTCTGCAGAGTGGCCTCTGGGCGGCAGCAAGCACACGCGCGCGATGCCACCGCAAGACGCAGCTCAGTACGGGCTGAGGCGCAGAACTGACTCAGGACGGGGGGTGGCGCTGCGGGGTCATGGCTTACTCTGCGCAGAGACAAGTCCGGGGGTGACCCGGGGAAAACACCTGGGCAGGTGTGGGCGGAGTCTGAAGGGGCGGGGTGTCTAGGGGCGTAGCCTAGGCCTGGCCCACGGGCGCTCCTCGTTGTGCCTCCTGGAGATGCTGGCTTTATGAAGTCAGAAGACGAGCGTCCCCAGACCCAGACACGCCACCCGCGACCCTTCCGATCCTGAGAGGTAAGTTTGGCCGCGTCGGGTCGGTCTTATTCCGGGGTTCCAAGTATCTGAGCAGCCACGGGGCGCGGTCACTTCCAAGAAGAAGATTACGCTGTCCGCGGGTGGCGGGATGCTTAGACACTTCCCGGGCGATCTGGGTCCAGCTCCAGGCTTCTCCCCAGACCCCGGACGGGATACAAAGCTGAGCGACAGGCGCTTCTGAGCCACTGGAGGCGGGGGCGGGGGCGGGGGCGGGGAGTGCGTCTCGGCTCTTCTCTGCCCAGCTCACTCCACTTCCCAGCCTTGAAGAGCATGCACTTGACCGCGACTGTTCCTTTCAGCCGCCGGAAAGCTTTTCTTTGGAGGTGACTGTTGGAGAAAGAATCAAGCACTTGAAGCGGTCTGGTTGGAAGCAGCTGCTGTCACAAAGCAGACGGCTTTTGCCACAAAACTGCGCCAGGTCGCTCCCCGCCGGAGAGACAGGGCCTGCAGCGTGTCCGTGGGGTAGTGCTGTTCCACAGCCTTGAGTCCTTGCCTTTGAATTTCAAGTTATGTGAGAACAGCACCGTGGCACGGAGGGAATAGGAACTTTCCCTGGTCCCAGGCTTTGGAGCCCAAGTTCTAGCATGAACAACAGAGCCTGGCAAAGGTCTCACCCCTCACCAGGCTTTATTTTCCACACAGGAGAAGAGGCAAGGTTTGAGGGCAAACTAGAGAGGAGAACAGGTGTCAGGAAGAAACCAGGGACCTGGAATTTCAAAGAAGTCTTTAAGTCTTTTGTACTGTGTGACCTTGGGCAAGCAACCTCTTCGCACCTCACTTTGCACCTCTGTGAGATGGGAGTAGTGATAACGCCTTATTTAGTCTGCAGTGAGAAATCAGGCGAGAAAGTCGGAATAGAAGGCCTGGGTGCTGGTTTCTCAGTGACTGGCAGCTGCTATTACCGCTGCTAGTGCAGCTGTCGTCCGCAACCACTATCATTACTTAGGGAACAGCATAACTAGTGTGGGTTCTTGAGTTCAAATCCTAACCCGGACACTTTCTATTATGACCTCGGGCAAGCTATTTAGTCTATCCGCGTCTCCATTTCATTTGTATAATGGGGGAATTATGATCCCTACCTGAGAAGATTGTTGAGCACATTCAGTGAGCTAACCCTTAGGATGAGTTCTGAATGTATCAAATCAACTTCAAATTCCTCTGCGAAAGCACCGGGTTGAATCAAGCCCCACACTCTAGTGCTACCTATAATCTTGCTTTACCTTAGAGTTGAAATATTTGTGTGAACATTCTGGAATCCCCCATCACATGACTGGCTAATCCTCTGGGGGAAGAGATGAAGGGTCAGAGGAACCCCAAGAATCATCTTCATTGAGAAGACCTAGTGTTAGGAACAAGAGTGTCCAGAATTTAGCTTCTGGCAAAAGTTTGGCAGAGGAGGGAATCATCTCTGGGCTGCAGTTTTACATGGAGTTGCTCTTTACAAACTGCTAACTTCCTCCTTCCTTCCTTCCTTCCTTCCTTCCTTCCTTCCTTCCTTCCTTCCTTCCTTCTTTGTATCCCTGGGTGGCCTAGAACTTGGTATGTAGACCAGAATACTTGCACCCACAGACACCCTCCTGCCTCTGCCTTTTGAGTGCTGGAATTTAAGGTGTACCACCATATTCCATACCTTTTTATTAAAGGGTGACACAGTATTTAAAACAAAGTAAAGCCAAGTAAATTACTGCTGGTCAAGAGGCTAACGGCATAATTCTGAAAATAAGAGATAGCTTTTCTCTATCTAGAACAATTATGTAAGTCTATAGGGGACAGGTTATGGGGGCAGTCTGGCCTCTGAGCATCTCACCCCTGGCCCCCATTCTCTCTTTCTTTTGTATTATAATACTTAAACCCGCTAGCATGGTAAACTTGAGAGATTCATTCCCACAACTTTCCCCCAATTTTGGACCATATCTCATGGATTCAGGAGAGAAGAAAATTAAATCTTTTGGTCCAGAATCCCACCTAAAAAACTTGATGATAGAAATGGAAATCATTGTGTTAAGCAAAAAAAGCCATTCTTTAAAAGATGTTTTCTCTCATATACAGAGCCTAGATTTAAGTGTGTGTTTGGGGGGAATAACAAGGGGACCATGAGCAAACGGATGAAGATTTTAAGGGAGGAGGGGAGGAGTAAAGAGGGACTAACAGAATACATATGGCATGAAAACAGAGTCAGGGGTTATTTGGGAGGAAGAAGAGGACCAGCAAGTGCAATGGGGGAGAGAAATAGGAACAGAGTATGACACATATGTATGAAAATGCCATAACAAAACCCACTAGTTTGTACAGTCATCTCGAAAAAGAAAATAACTTGATGGGGTCATCAAAGTCCTTGACTTGAACACAGACCCCATACGGACATAGGAGCCATGTTGTGTATCTTGAGCAAGTCACTCCATCTCTCTGATATGGAGATAACAGTACATCTATCCATCTCGTGTGATTGTCAAAATACATATAAACTCCTGCATATTTATATACAGAGATCACATATGTATGAGACTGATAATTCCATCTACTGTACAGTGAGTTCATTGCTAAAATGAATATCTTGTACCGTGCTGTTTCTGCAACTGAGAGGCACCATAAAAACTGTGAGTGTGCTCACTCATTTCCCAAAACTCACCCCCAAAGCTGCCATTGAATCAAGGTGCCCTCTCCAGACTATACTATCTTAAAATCAGGTAAAATGGCATGATGCCTGCTAAATAGAGAACAGCCAACAGCCATTATGTCGGGTGCTGCAGAAAGCAGTTGAACTGACAGTAAAGAGAAGAAACCAATTATCTCACTTGTAAGACAGCAACATGGAAAGGAGTGGGGGAAACATAGTCAGGACATGATCTATAACAGCTGCTGGGAAGTTGTGGGAGACTACATCAGTCAGTGGGTGACACCTTGCCCTGTGTGTGCAGGAGGGACATTTTGCTAGGCACCATGAACCATCGTAACACAGGAAGGTTGCTCTCCAGGAGAGGTGGCCAGTGGAAGCGATAAGGCACGGGTTATAGTTCCCAGCCTGTAACAGAAGTCTGGCTGAGTTGCTGTGAGGTCACCAGCCCCAGGAACTCCAGGGAAAGGTCCTTCAGCCAGTCCAGCCAGTATGTGCAGGTTATGTATTGCCCTGCCCCCACAGGGCTTGGCCTGGGGGCCCTCAGAGGAGGAGGCAGCTGTGGTAGCCCAAAGCAAATATCCTGGAGAAGGGGCCAAGAGCTCAGAATGCAGCCTGTCCAGCCCTCAGAAGAAGAAGATGGCCTCTAAGAACATGTGGGCTTGGTGTTTCCCAGTCGGAAGCTCCAGAGAAAGGCTGGCAGGCCTGTGCTTGCAAGCTCACTTACAGTCTCCTCTGTCCCTTCAGAACTCTGCAGACTGCAAAGTCCCCTCCTCACCATGGCGCCTGGAGAGAAGATCAAAGCCAAAATCAAAAAGAATCTGCCGGTTCGAGGCCCCCAGGCACCAACCATTAAGGACCTGATGCATTGGTACTGCCTGAACACTAACACCCACGGTTGCCGCCGCATCGTGGTGTCCCGAGGCCGCCTTCGGCGTCTGCTGTGGATCCTGTTCACGCTGACCGCAGTGGCCCTCATCATCTGGCAGTGTGCCCTCCTCGTCTTCTCTTTCTACACTGTCTCTGTCTCCATCAAAGTTCACTTCCAGAAGCTGGATTTCCCTGCCGTCACTATCTGCAATATCAACCCCTACAAGTAAGAGACTGCCCTGGCATCTGGGAGCAGAAAAGTCTGGCCTCTCAGGGATGCCAAAGCCCCTCCCCAAAGCGGCGGTCTGAGTGCCACGCCAACCTGCTGACACAGGTTTTACAAATTTGATTTGATTGCCAAGATCTGTTCCAGACCTGTAAATACTCTCAGTTCAATGGCTATGTCTAAGGCAGGAAGGCAGGGAAAGCTGCTCCAGCAATTCTGCTTCGAGACTATTCCAGGGAACACGGTTAGCATTCTGCCTCCCCCAAACACACATGTAGCATCTTTCCTCTTAGCTTCCTTAGCTTCCCTCCCTTACTCTCCCCCAAAGCCAGGCTGACTCAGAAGTGACACCCAGGTGACTTCCGGAAGCATCCTTGCTGCCCTGACCCCTCATCTCAGTGAGCCCAGCCCAGTAATTGAGCTCCCTGGGCTCTGGACAGGATCAACCCTTGGTGCTTCCCTGTTGTCAGTGGCAGGACCTGTTCTAAATGGGTCATCAGTGTCCTTGGGATTATGGGAAACTGATCTGGGAGGCAAGTCAGAAGGCAGCAGAATTTGTGGCAGGGGGTGGGGAGTGGGGGAGTGCAGAGCTGGCATACAGTGCTGGCATGCAGAGGGGTGGGGCGTGCAGAGATGAGGTTGAGGGGGGGTGCAGGGGTGCAGAGCGGGGGGGGGCTTGCAGAGCAGGGAAGAACAGAACTGATCAGAAGCTGCATTGGTCAGAGGCATGCGCTGAAGGCAAAGACAAAAACCAAAATCAGGTCTCAGACTCTATCTCCAAAGTCTCCTCACTGCCTTCCTCCCTCCCTCCCTCCTCTCCCATCTTTCCCTTCTCCTTTCTCCACCCATATTCTATCCGTAATTATTTACTTAACCTTTGAAAATTGTGAGCCACTTTGCTGAGTTCCAGGGCACAGCACAGAATAACCCTAACACACTCTTTGCCCTAGGAGAGCTTATGCTACAGTGAGGTAGTGAACTATTAACACATATCCTTATGCAACTGCAAATAATATGGCCATTTAGTTACCTATGTGCATATATATTTCTTTTAATAATTTAACATTATTTATATACTTGGAGGCAGTCATGCTATGTAGCTCAGATTGTTCTTGAACTTGTGATCTTCCTGCCTCAGCCTCCCAAGTGCTGGCATTGCTGCTATGTGCCACCACACCCAGCTATATTTCTTTTGCCTATAGTAAACATATTGAGCCTTCCCAATAACCTTATTTTACAAATGAGTAGGCTGGGAACCCGAGACACAGAAACGCTAAGAAACTTTGTCTGAGGTCACATAGCCTGGATTAGAATGGAGACTTGAACAAGGCAGGTACTTTGACTCTGAAATTGATATCCCTAGCTACTGTGCTGTGTCATGACCTCTACAGAAAGCAAGAGGGAGAGAGAAGATAGTGTTCTGAGAGAAACTGGGACCACATGGTATAGTGACCATTTACAAAACAAACAAACAAACAAAAACAAAATGTCGTCAGCTCTCCTGGGGGTTGTCAAGGTGACACTCCCAACCTCTTGCCTGGCAGCACTGACTGGAGGATGTCCAGTGGGCAGAGTGTGATGGGTGGAAACGGGGTCCCGTACAGTTAGCAGTTATTCATGTGCCCTCATTTTGGATACTTTATGGGCAACACCTGAGAGTCAACACTCCAGAAACACTGACTGGGGGCCTCAACATACCCAAGAATAAATTGACAGACGTTGCAAAAATGGGGATCCAATGTCATTTTAGATGGTACAAACAGTGAAAGACCTGGTCCCCTTGGCAAGGAAGTGGTCGGGAGACACAGGGCTGACACCAAGGGAGGACACCGTGTAGAAGCAGCGGCACTGTGCTAGAAGCCGTTCCTCTCCGTGATATCTCCTTTCCACTTTGTCAGGTACAGTGCTGTGAGTGACCTTCTGACTGACTTGGACAGGGAGACAAAGCAGGCCTTGCAGTCCCTGTATGGGGTCAAAGATTTTCCAGAGGAAACAACTCAGAAGCGCCGGGAAGCAAGATCCATCCAATCCACTTGGGAAGGCCCGCCACCCAGATTCCTCAACCTGATCCCGCTGCTGGTCTTCAGTGAGAATAAGAAGAGAAAGGCCATGGACTTCTTCACTGGTCAGAAGCGGAAAATCAGTGGGAAGATCATCCACAAGGCTTCCAATGTCATGCATGTTCACGAGTCGAAGAAACTGGTGGGATTTCAGTTGGTAAGATCCGCTTTGTCACAATTCATATGTATGGGGGGGGGGGCTGGGGGTGGTGGGGCTCAGAGTCCCTTCTTGATCTTTAGAGCCAGTAGGCCAACTGTAAGATTTATACCATGTTAGAGTGATTTGGTGGCAAGCAACTGAAACCAACCTCAAGCAGAGTTAGGCATGGGTGAAGTCTTAGAAGAGACTCACAGACATTTTAAAGACAGAAATTTGGGGAGACCTAGTGATCTAGGGAGCAAGAAGTGATGAGATTCATTCAGATACTGATGCTGAATTAAAGATGTCGTTTTCGTTCCTTCTGGTAATGCCTTCGATGCAGATTCCATCTTAGGGTTCTACTTAGCCAAATCCGGGGGTACCTGATCACCTCCTGACAGGGCCCCAAAGCAGATTGGCTGAACAGACATCAGAAAAGGGAAAATAAACTCCAGCAAATGCACCAGGGATACTAGAAGTACTTACCTTCATGAAGTGCCATACCAGGCTTCCTATCTCCTCTTTGGTCCCACTCGGCTGACAACAGGAAGCAGCAGTACCCTCCAGGACAAAGACTATCTCTACTGTGTCTCTCCAGGCCACCACTGGAGCATGGCTGGGGACCATTTCTTCATTTTAGTAGCCTTGATTATGAGACTTTTGAATCTAGCAACTCTTTCTATTAATCCAGCCAAATTTTCAACAGTGAAAAAGGCCCCTCATCAAAATCACTGAGACTTCTAAAATCCTCCTGGTTCCATTCATAGGATATTTACATGATTCTCTTGATAACAAATTCTCTGGACATTTGTCCTCTCAGGAGACTTTCCAAGCTCAGAGTGATGAAAATGCCTGGAATGTTCCATGGCTTCTCTCTAGAGCCCTCGTAGCTAAGTGTTTCAAACACGAGCCCTTCCAACCACTTGCTAAGTGTTGGGTAGGAAGGTATTCCTGCTAACATTCTGTCAGTGACATACTCCATAAGTTAGTGCCTTGGCAGAGCGGTAGTGTCAGAGTCTGGGCTGGAATCCAGACTGCATCTATAATAAGAAATGGGTGAGTTCAGTAGGAAGACAGTGACATGAACCAGCTAAGCCCTGGATATATGGGGACCCTAAAGACTGAATTTGTTTCTTGTCCAATGGCAGACAGTAGTAGTAAGTCACAGGGGTTGACCTTAGTGTCCTTTACTCTCTCTTTGATCCTTGAGGCTTAAGGTTGACCTCTCCAAGCTCCCGGAAGCAAGGGGAAACCAACCTTGTTCCCGAGGACCTCGCCTGACATCTATTACTCATCTCAGTCTTTCTGACAGCGGTGGCACTGACAGCCTGGTGTATCCTCTTATTCACAGTGCTCAAATGACACCTCTGACTGTGCCACCTACACCTTCAGCTCAGGAATCAATGCCATCCAGGAGTGGTACAAGCTTCACTACATGAATATCATGGCGCAGGTGCCTCTAGAGAAGAAAATCAACATGAGCTATTCTGCCGAAGAACTGTTGGTGACCTGCTTCTTCGATGGGATGTCCTGTGATGCCAGGTCAGGAGGGGACACTCTCTAAGGACCAGAGGCTCTAACCTTTGGCCCCTTTCCATGCACCTGCAGCTTGTCTGAGAGTCTTAAGAACACTGACTCTGTCCTGTGGGAAATCACGTACATGGGAGCTAGGTTCCAGGGTCAATGGAAAAATGTACCTGGTGTGGAAATCACAATATCTATGTACTTTTTTTTTCTCAAGACAGAGCTTCTCTGTGTAGCCCTGGCTTTCCTAGAACTCACTCTGGCAAATCATAATATCTTTAAACCCATTAAATAACCTGTCACAACACAAGGTAGTCAATAGCACGCATGTAGCTTTGTATATTACTACAGTGTATAAGAGCCACTACTCTGGTATAGTGGAAGGGAGGGAGGGAGGGAGGGAGAGATAAAAGAAAAGAAGAGAAGGAAGGAAGTAGGCAGCAGTGTTTATATTTGTGATTCTTCAAGCCATTCCACCTTGGATACAATAATCATACCTGGTAGTGACGATTAGGTCATTGGGACATTCTGAGATGACCCCACCAGTCGGAATGGTTTAATAACCTTTTTTCTAAATTTCTGAATTCTGACCCTTCTATATGTTAATACACACATTGGTCCTTGCAAATATTGAGTGTTTTGGGGTAACCCTGAAGGTAAAGGTTCTGAAATTGCATATTGGCCATAGGATGGAACTCCTCTGAAGGTCATTTCATGGGACTGGGGATTCAAAAAGCTCTAAGTGCCAGAGAAATTCAAGGGTAGAGGAATTTGGGGGCAGTCATGTGACATGAATATCATCTCGAGGCTGAGGATGTAGCTCACTTGGCAGAGTGCTTGCTTAACCAGCATCAAGTCTCGGGTTCCACCCCTAGGATGGTGGTACACACCTGTACTCCTAGCACTCTGGAGACGGAAGCAGCAGGATAGAGTGTTCAGTGCTTTTCTTGGCCACGTGGAGAATTTGAAGTGAGCCTGGGATACATGAGACCCTATTTCAAAGACAAAATAATATGAAATCAAAATAGAGAAAGCAGCGAGAGGATTATGAGAGCGAAAACAAGGGCATGGTCAAATTCTACATCAAGGCGTGTCAGCCTGGCTGAGGGACCTGCTCATTTCACCAGAGGAAAATGGGAAGAGTGAGTCACCTTCCCAGCCATTATCCCAAAGGAAGGCTTTCTCCATCAACACGGTGCTCCCGAATTTCAACTGGGATGCACAAGCGCAAGCCCCAGCCCAGCTCTTCCTGAACCTTTCTCTCCCTCCATAGGAACTTCACACTTTTCCACCATCCAATGTATGGAAATTGCTACACGTTCAACAACAGAGAGAATGCCACCATCCTCAGCACCTCCATGGGGGGCAGTGAGTACGGTAAGGAAACCTGAGTGGAGGGGACCCTGAGACACTGGAGTAACTACCCTGATGGCAGCAGTACAAGCGAGGACTGCAAATTGGGACGTTTGTGCTTCCAATTCCCTCCCCCTGGCTCTGAAATGAAGACGCACTTCCCCTCTCCCAGGGCATACATGAGCATCCGCGTTCATTCTTTTCCTTGCTGTAGACCTGTTTTCCTTTCTGCCATCTCCATCTTTGAGAGAGCCACAGAGACACTGCTGGGCTTCCTTCAGCTGACAAACCACTCTGGTTTAAGCTCGTTGCTGGGGTGACTAATACTGGGCAGGTGGCGTCTAAACAGAGCTAAACCCCGATGGGCTGAATAGGAGATTAGGCGGGCAGACACACCTTCAGTTTAGTTCAGATGACAGATTCTGCAGCCCAACCCCAAGCTCTACCTCTCACTGTGTGACCTTGGTTACTGCCCTTCAACTATAAAACGAGAACAATAACAGTAGCTCCCATAAATGTTATTCAGAGAACTTAGAATAAGATCTGGAACACGCTCCAGCTACCATACCAAAATACCATGGTTTGAGTGGCATTAACAATAGACATTAATTTCTCACAATGCTGAAGGCTGGAAGTTCAGGATTAAGGCGCTGGCACTTGCGGATTCAGATGAGACTTCTCTTCGTGGTTGCAGGTGACTGTCTTCTACGTGTGTCCTCACATGGCCTTTCCTCTGTCTCAAGAAGGTGCTGTGGTGTCACTCCTTTTTATAAGGACACCAGTCCCATCGGATTAGAGCCATGCCCTTAAGACCTTATTGCGCCTTCATTAAAGTCCTGTCTCCAAATGCCTTCACACTGGAGACTGGCGCTTGGCCCTGTGAATCTGGTCTAGGGAGGGCACACACTCCAGCCACACACACTGTGCCCGCAGCCATCACTGACGACACTGCGGCCACTACTGACTGGGAACTGAGTGAAGAGAAGCAAAGTTCTGGCTCTGCTGTGGAGAAGCTGTGTGGCCTTCTGTATGCCACATCCCTCTCTGAGCTCAGTTCCCTTATTTATAAATAGAAGGGGTTAGGATAGTTCTGAAGTTCTCATCATTCAATTCACACAGATTATAGTCATTCATTCATTCATTCATTCACCAAACACTATCCGCTATCTGCTGGCCCCACTTTGAGGAGCTAGGGATACAGTGGGGAATGAGACCGATGCCGTTCCTGCTTTTAGGGGACTTACCTGCCTGAGGAAAGAGACATGATTTCATCACAGTACTAATGAAAAGTAGGAGGGGGAGGGAGCAGAAAAGGGGAACACAGAGTGGCTGGGCTCAGAATGGGAGTTTGAACTGGAAAATGGGGGGCTCAGAAAGACCTCATTGAGGGGGATATTTAACGATGAGGAGGCCCCTGTTCACGTTCACAGAAGTCTGGATTCTAAAGAAAAAGTGAGTCCAATGTGTTCTAGAGAGATGAGTAAATTGTATTAGTTACCTTTCTGCTGCTATGATTAAACAACCCGACCAAGGCAACGTATGAAAGCATTTGTTTAGGCGTACAGTTCAGTGGGTTAGAATCCATGGTGACCGAGCAAAGACACGGTGGCAGGAACAGCTGGGAGCTGTAAGCAGGAGGCAGAGAGCACACTAGGGGTGGCAGGAAGTGTCTGAAGCCTCCGAGTTTACCCCTGTGACATCTCCTCCAAGGACACATCTCCCAATCCTTCCCAAACAGTCCCACCAACTGGGGTCCAAGAATTCAACAATGCATTACAGCGGGCTGGAGGGGGGCGGAATTCTTATTCAGACTACCCCATTAGAGCAGTGTGCTTGGAGCTGATCCAGAAAGGGAGAGAGTGGGGTAAGTTGAGGATAAAGACAGATCCCGCTACATCTTCGTAGCCTTGATGGTGGCAGGCAGGGAGAATCGGTGGCATTTCAGAGAGGTTTTCACTGAAGGGCTTCAGGCAGTGCTTTGAACTGATTTCCAGGCTTTAAAGTTTCAGCTGGCAGCTGGGTACAGAATATATCCCACAGAGAGAACAAACACAGGGGAAGGAGAGAGGTTAAACCAACAACCAGGCACATGATCGCGTGTTATCTCTTCCCCGGCTCTTCTGTAAACAGCCACAATACTTAAGGTACCCTTGGATGCCCAGTAGAACCTCCTTTATCACCAACTACATAGATTTATACATCTCAGCCAGTTCCTTCATATTTAGTAGGAATTTAGTCTTAGCTAGCACTGCGACTGTGATATGTATTTGAACCACTACTTTGAACTTGCAATAAGCAGATCAAACACAAATCTTACTGTCCTAGAGATTCCAGTCTGGCATTCACCCTACCTTTTACTTCCTGGAAGTCCCTGGGTCTTGGATTGGAGGCTCCCCCAAAGCCCCTGGGGACTGTTTTGCTAGCCTTTGATCACAGCAAGCTGCTCTGTCTCTCAGGACTGCAAGTCATCTTATACATAAATGAAGATGAATACAACCCCTTCCTGGTGTCCTCCACTGGAGCCAAGGTGCTTATCCATCAGCAGAATGAATACCCCTTCATCGAAGATGTGGGGACAGAGATTGAGACGGCAATGTCCACCTCCATAGGAATGCACCTGGTAAGAGGATATTCATTGGCTTATGTTTAGAAAAGAGCACTATGTTTTTTATTTTGAATGATGGCTATGGAGGAACAGCTAATAATAAAGGATGCTGTTTTCCAAGAGAGCATGGGTCTGGGCTTTCCAATGGCCACCCCTAAGGTCATCCCAAGAATCGCATTCAAGTCCGTGTGTGCATCTTTCATGTGGGTTAGCAAGCACAGAATGCCATCTGGGGAAATAACCAGGGAAACTCCCTTGCTAAAAATGGAACAAAGCACCAGTGTGTATAGAAACAGAGCATCAGACACTAGCTATAGAATTGTCAGTCTATGTAAAAAGAAAGCAGATAACATGCTTACAGGCATATGAGGGGGCTCTGACAACAAGACATTATATCTATTATAGTTTTTTTTACATTCTTCCTTAGTGGAGATTTTTTTTAACCTGTGCGTGTTGGAAAAACTAGACAAACAATCTCTTCGCAGACTATTGCTTATGTCTTTATTGGCATCTATGTTCAATGTCTCACAGGAAGCTCAGCTACTGCACCTCACAGACTTAGTCTCCAGAGCAATGGTTTCCAAAATCTGAGCCACCAGGTTCAAATTTCCTAAATGAGAATGTCTGAAAGGTTTGTCAAGGATCAAAACCTTGTGATGATCACAAGATTCAATATTATTAGGAAATGTGATTTAGAAGCTGAAGCGATTCTCAGAGGTTGTGAGGTGATGTGGTGGGCATATGAGGCTTGATTGACCCTCCATCATGTAGTCTTTCGGCAGTTATTTTCTCTGTATTTTATCAGAGCTAAACCCAGGGGACTCGAGCAGAGAGAATCAAGAGTGAGAAAGTGTGCAAATGACAAATTATAATTACTGCATGCTATAAGAAGGAACGAGGCTGGGCATAGTGGGTCCTGTCTGTAACCCTAACACTTAGGCAGTCAAGGCTGAGTTCCAGGCCTACCTGATCCAAATGGAAAGACACTACCTCACAAAGCAAAACAAGAGGCAGGTGGCAGAGGGCTTCATAAGAATATATCATGGGTGTCTTGGTCAGTTTTCTGGTTAAAAGCCTAAAATTGGACTATTTATAAAACAGAGGCTTTTGTTTAGCTTGTGATTTGGGCTGGAGAGCCCAGCATGGTGGTGACCACTGGTGAAGGGTCTTCTTGCTGCATCGCAACAGGACAGGAACCTCACAAAGTGAGCACTCTAGCTCAGGTCGCAATTCCTCTTCTTATAAAGTCACTGATGCCATCATAGAGATTCACCATGTGCCCTAATCTCCTAATGATCTCCAAAGATCCCTTCCCAAATATTATTAACACATGACTTTTGGGATTACATTTACAACACATGAATTTTGAAGTGATACATTTGAACCGTAGGGATGGGATTCTGATCCATAGGAAAGTGAGATTCAGAGTATACTATTCTGAGGAAATGTGATTTAAGAATCACTAGGAGAGGTGATGAAATAGAATGGTGGTGGTACCCAGGCCATCTGTCCCTTCAAAATGTGTGGGGAAGAAAACCATCCTGATAGTCGCCTGGTGATACAGATGCTCTCAGACACACATCGCTTAGGACCTTTGTTCCACCATAGGGGATAAGTAATGTGTACAGCTTGAGCTATATAAACGCTGATTTCCCAAAGATAAAAAAAAGTATGTTGATTCTTAAGCATGCTCAAATGAGGAATTGGAAAACCTGGGGTACCACTAATTTCTCTGTTCACCAAAGAGCCAAAAGCTGCCAGAAGACAACAGAGGACATTTCCACCCAACATCCCCCATACTGTTTCCCTGAACCCTGAAGAAGGACTTGGACTTTTCAACCTTTTCTTCTCTCTCTCCTCTCTCTCTCTCTCTCTCTCTCTCTCTCTCTCTCTCTCTCTCTCTCTCTCTCTCTCTCTCACCCCTGCCTCTCGTAGCATCTGGAAATGGTTAAGAGTTCAGTAAACTTTCAAAAGTTCAAAAGAAAATGGATTCTGCCCTCTGGGTCTCGGCTTTGAGCTTGGAAACACCCACCATATTATTAAGCAAACAGTCTCTGTACCAACGGTGGGTAAACAGGATCGGGTTGAGTTCTCTGCTACACCTGTAGAAAATCAAACCCACGCAGCAGGGTCAGTCAGCCAGAGGTATGATTGATGACCATGTCGAACAACAACAACAACAAAAAGACAAGGGTTACTGAGGTCAGCAGGGACTCACTAAGAATAAATCCAAACAAGCTAGACTTCCTTCCTTCTTCATTTTCCACATTTGTTTGTTTGCTCGTTATTTATTGTCTATAGGCAGGCTAAGCTGATAGACTTAATTAGGGAATTGGTCACCAAACTTTTCTTATTTCTTAAAGGCCTATTTGGCTTAATATGGTCAAGACTCTGAATATCAAAAGATGAACCCAAACTTTAAGAGAAGACAAAAATCAACACCTCCGAGCTGAGGAGGCAGCTTGTTGATAGAGCATTTGCCTAGTATGCTCAATGTTTTGGGTTCTAGCAACACAGACACAAACACACACACACACACACACACACACACTCTCTCTCTATTGATCTATTGTTGATTGATCCATTGATAACATATATCTGGAACATAGAACTTGTGTCTGGGGAAACAAGGACCCTGTCTGTCTTGTACCTAGTTTCAGATCATGAAACATAACATATTCCCAGTGATTACTGGGTAGGTGAATGGATGAAAGAGCCATGCCAGGATGTTAAGCTACATAGTAAAGCTTTTTGAACATTGAAAGCTGGATACAGTGGCACATGCCTGTAAGTCTAGCTGGACACAGTGACACATATCTGTAATTCTAGCATTTAGGAGGCTGTAAGAGGAAGATCAGGAGTTTGAAGCCAGCCCTGCCTACATAGTAGGCTTTGTTTTAAAAATATCATTTTGATTAAAGCCCAATCATATGCTAGAAATAGAACATTAATAATCTCAGAGAAACTCTAAGAACCTGCACTAGGGCAATGGCATGAAGGTGAGCATGTAGAGATAGTGTAGAAGCAGTAGGGCTTGATAACAGATTCTAGCAAGAAAAGCTAGGAGAAACTAGGCCTAGGCAGACGTTTGGATCCTGGCCGAGCTGTAGGGTGGGTCAGTGTCAGGCTCATAATTAGTCAATAAAAGAGAAAGGGTGCTAAAGATGACTACTTTGATTCAAGATTTGTGTCCTGAGGGCAAGAACGGGTCAAGTTAAAACGTCCAGTAGGTGGACTTAGAGCTCAGAAGAAAACCTTCTAGACTTGGAAATAAATGTCATCACCCAAGACCTAGAAGAGAACCCTCAGCATGAGTTGTTTAAGAGTTGAGCAGAAAGGAAATAGAGAGGCAGAGGAGCAGAAGCCAGTAGGAATCCGTGCCAGACAACTGGGAAGGAGCTGCGGGAAGGTGTGCCAAGTGCACTGAGAGGTCAGGCAAGGTGAAAGGTGAGAGGAGCTCTCGGAGTTTGGAGACCAAGAGGGCACTGGCATTCTCTGCCAAGACGGCCTCCAGTGGAAGGAGTGGAACAGAAACTAGAGGACAATAGGCTGGACAGTGAATGGGAGTTGAGGAAGTGAAGAAGGGTGGACCGTTCACTCCAGGAGGCATAGGGCTGAGTCATGGAGCAGAGAGACACTGCACCGTCCTGCAAACTCATCAGTTCTTCTCACAGGATATGTACCTCAGGGATGTAGGACTCAGGGGCTTATGATTTTGCTCTTTGGTTCTACAATCCCAGCATCTTGGTTGCCTCATCTGTATAATGGGATGGTGACCAAAATGCTGCTTTATGGCCGGGGAGAGTTCAGCGGGTTAATGTCTGCTGGGCACTTGTGTTACATGCACTGCATGCTTGGCACATAACAGGGGCTCAGAAAAATGCACTAGCGTTCCTGTACATGTTTTAAGAGAGGAGATGTGGCCAGGCATGATAGAGAATGCCTGCCATCCCTGCACTCAGGGTGGAAGCACTCACAGATTTGATGCCAGCCTGGGATACACAGCAAGACTTCTCTGAGAGATGTTAGGGAAGGTTTATATTTTCTTTTTAATAGCCCTTTCTCTTATAAGCAATATATGCAATACACACATATATATTACTATATACTATTATATATGTGAAGAAATACTAATTACACATATATAAAATATCCTAATTACTTGCTGTATGTGTTGAAAACATCTACCCTAGTTTGGGCTTTTCTTTGAGTTCCTCACAGTATTTTCCAATAAAAAGCGCTGAGTGTTGCAGTGACCTGCAACACTGCAACCTGCAGTGACCTTTCTTTTCAACAAAGAAAAGTCGTGACCTTTCCCCAACTCTTTTGTCAGTATGTTTACTGAGAGTTTTCCCTCTTTGAGCTCAGATAATGAAGTAAATTTTCTTCCAATTCTTTTACCACTTCATTTAATACTTCAACCAATTTGATTTCTTTTTTACAGGATGTAAAGTAGACATTAAGTATATGTCTTCCTCTAAACCCTTTTTTTTAAAAAAATAGCATAACTTCTTATTTTCATCAATTTGTTTTCACCATTAATTAGGGGTATAAATTGATTTTCAACATACACAAACACATTTATAATATACCACAAAATGCCAAGAGTTAAATCACTGTTTCAGTTACTCTTCTCATCGTGTGACAAAAACAGCATAGAGACAAAGCAACCGAAAGAAGGAAGGATTTAATTTGACCCCTCGGTTTGAGGCTACAGTCCACGATGGTGAGGAAGGGGTGTGACTGGTAACACTGTGCCCACAGGCAGCAAACAGAAAGAGAGATGGAGGCTGCTGTTCAGTTGTTTCCTTTATTCAGTCTGGGACTCTCAGCCTATGGGAGGGTGCTACCCGCACGCTAGGTGGGTTTTCCCTCTCCAGCTAACCCTCTCTAGAAACACCTTACACATATGCAGAAGTGTGTCTCCTAGGTGATTCTAAATGCGATGAAGTTGATGGTCAAAATTAAGCATCACGCCACCTGTCATGGCACGCACGGAAGTCCTGCGCTTCTCTTCTAATTTTTAAAGCTTGCTATTAAAGTGAAACCTTGCTGAGTGTACTTCCCCGTACTCTGTTTTTACTTCCTCAGAATCCAAAATGTATCACCAGCTTTGTTCCACAGCACTAGCTCGTCCTCCAGTTTCAACGACAACAGACAATTTTGTTGTATAAATGTAGATAGCATCCATGATATTTTAAGTTCCTATGGCATACGGTCGTCCTTTGGTAGTGGAGGGAAATTACTGCTAAGACCCTTCACTGATACCAAAGTCCACGGCTGCTCAAGTTTCTTACAGAAAATGACACAGTATTTGCATACATTTCCCTATGTGTTTTAAGTCATGTCTACATCACTTATGATACCCAATACCATATAAATGTTATGTAAATCACTGAAAACCTATAGATGTTTATTATAAGTGCATTGTCTTAGTTGGGGTTTCTATTGCTGAGCTAAAACAATTGACCAAAAGCAGCTTGGAGAAGAAAGGATTCATTTCATCATCAGCCTGTAGTCTATCATCCAGGGGAGTCAGGGAAGGAGCTCGGAGGTAGGAGCTAATGCAGAAATCACGGAGGCGTGCTTCTTACTATTCTGTTTTGCTTTGAATTCTCTCATGGCTTGCTCAGCCTGCTTTCTTAAGCACCCAGGACCACCTGTCCAGGGGTGGCAACACCCACAGTGGGCTGGCCCTCCCACATCAATCATCAATCAATAAAATGTACCACAGACTTGCCTTTAGGTCAGTCTGACGGGGAGCTTTCTCAGTAAAAATGTCCTCTTCCCAGATATGTTTCTAGCTGTGTCAAGTTGACACAAAACTAGCCAGCACCTGCATTTTCCCAAACATTTCCTATTCGCAATTAGTTAAATCCTTTGGTGATCAAGCTGGTCCCCGTACAGAATGAGCAGCATTTGCATAGTGCCTACACACTCTATAAAGATGAATACTATGTAAATGTGGACATGGGCTGTATTGTTTAGAGAAGAATGACAAAGAAAGGATCGACGTGTGCAATAGAGACAGAGTTTTACTCTTTTGTTTTTGAAGATGCATTTTGTTCACATGTGTGTACGTGCAAGCACATCTGCGGGTGCCCATGGAGGCCAGAAGCTGGCAGATTCTGTGGGGCTGGCATTACAGGCATTTGTAAACTGCCCAATGTAGGGGCTTGGATCTGAACTCAGGTCCTAGAACAGTATGAACTGTTAACCCTGAGCCATCTCTCTGGCCCCAAGATAAAGTTTTTGTTTGTTTTGTTTGTTTTTAGAGACAGGGTTTCTCTGTAGCTTTGGAGCCTGTCCTGGAACTCACTCTGTAGACCAGGCTGGCCTCCAACTCACAGAGATCCGCCTGTCTCTGTTTCCCAAGTGCTGGGATTAAAGGTGGGTGCCACCACTGCCTGGTGCCAAGATAGAGTTTTAAAACATATCTTCAACCCACAATTGGTTGATAATGTAGACTCAAAGGGCCAACTATATAATATATATATAATTTTTTAGTTTAGTTATTTGTTTATTGATTGATTTTCATTCCTGTGCTTACACTCAGGTCCTTGAGTATGAGTGTACTGAGCAAGTTCTCTACCAGTAAGCTACATCCTCATGTCTTTATTATTATCATCATTATTATATTTATTTTGAGACAGGGTCTCGTTATGTAACCCAGTCCAGCCTTGAACCCACCACCCTCCTGTCTCAGCCTACTAAGTAGCTGAGGTACTGGCAGAGCCCCACCCAGGCCAGAAGTCCAATGTCTGACTTCTCTGTGATAAAAGGCCACTTGCTGCTGGAGTGAGGCCCATCTGTTGGACTGAAATGATTCAAGAGGGAGGTGGAATTGGAAAGGTAAACTGAGGCTGGTGAAGGTGTGCACTGCAGGCTAGGCTAGACTACAAGTCTTGAATTCCCAGGCTGTGACGACCGTGATGGGATGACATCTGTAATTTAGATGGATGAGCGGGGATGGAAGAGGAGGAGATACCGAGGAAGAGAAAGTGGGGGCAGGAGAACAGATGGGTGACCTTCAGCAACACCAATGAGGGACAATGAGAACCAGATCAGACAGGGAAGAAGAATGGCAAGGATTTGGCTGGTTCGAAGACACCCCTCTGCATCTCCTGATGACTGAAAGCCAAGAAGGAGAAGTTTCTAGAAGGAAACTTGCACGTCCAGTCAAACAGCTGGATAGACTAGGTTGTCACCAACAGAGATGAGGCAGTTTTAGGTGGGTGGGCGAGAGTCTGAGCTCAGATTTAGACAGTGTCACTTGAAGTGACATGTACCATCTTCAAAAGAGTGGCTCCAAACAATCCATTCGATCAGTATGTGGGGCAGACAGTGCGCTGGGTTCATCTGCGAAGTCTCTCTGATTCAGACCAGACTGTGTTGACCTCACCAAGTGCTGCCTGTGGTGAGGAAGGAAGGTCAGGTGCTAGGTCTTGCTGGGCCTCCATTGTGTCTCCTCCCGGTGGCCTCACCTCCCCAGCTGACTGGCTTGGACATGTTCACATGGTAACACAGGCTCCAAGGTCAGCAAGGCTAGTTCCGATGTGTAAGCACTTTTCAAGTATCTACTTGTGTCAGGCTTGTTCATAACCCATCGGCCAGAGTGTGAGTCACATGACCTGCCCAGCTTCAACTAGTGGAAAGCAAATTTTATTTCCTTATGAGATGGCAGGACTTGGCTAAATGTTGGCAGCTCCTACAGACCTGGTATGTTTAAGATATCTGTGGACCACCTAGGCAGATTACCAGTGTCCAGTTAGGTCTTGGCAGAACGGTTTTGGCTGGAGGTCAGCTTTAGGAGCACCAGTCTCTTGTACAGGAAGAGGGTGAGTCACATATAGACTGTGTACATCCTCTAATAATTAAAACTGACCTTTACAGAGAAGCTCTATGCTAAGCACTTTCTTAGCATTAGGTTCAGTGAGTCCTCACAACACTGTATGCAGAGGCAGAGAATAAAGAGGAACTCTGGGCTGGAAACACAGCCTTTTGTCTCAGTAGCCGTATGGGAGACTACCACTGTGATTCTTAGTTTTTTGGTCTTTTTTCCTGGCAAAAACTCGTGTTACATATGTCTTGTTTTGTTTTTGTTTTTCAAGACAGGGTTTTTCTGTGCAGCACAGTCTCATTTATTTCTGATCCTCCTGCCCCCATTCCCTGCGTGGATATCCTATCATGATAGCCTATCCACGCCTGATTTATGTGTTGTCGGGGATGGAACCCCAGCTCTATACAAGCACTCCTTCCCAGGATTAAATTTATTTTGTTTTATTTTTCTAGACAGGGTTTCTCTGTGTAGCCCTGGCTGTCTTGGAACTCTCTCTAGACCAGGCTGGCCTCAAGCTCACCAAGATCTGCCTGCCTCTGCCTCCCGCGTGCTGGAATTAACAGCTTGTGCCACCACCTCCTGGCAAGCGTTACATTTTCAAAGGGAGAAAATCTCAGATCAAATACACTTTCCGTCACAGAACAGGGCTTGGCGCCAGCACAAAAACCCCTGCTTCAGAGTGAAAAGCAAATAAACAGCTCAGTGAACAACAGTAATGTTCTGAGAGCTAGGAGCGTGAGTCACCAGGTAGGGAGACACATACCTGTGATTTCAATACTCAAGAGGCCGAAGCAGGAGGCTTACAAGTTCTAGGCCGTCCTGCATAGTTAGACCTTGTCTCCAAACTAAAAAGAAAGAGAAGTGGTGAGGAGGGGCCAGGAAGGCAGGAGTTCCCTATTGACAGTTCCCATTCCTCTAGGGAGAATTCTGAACTTGTGATGACATCAGATGCTACCACACTAGGGCAGGCTTGCTGTTTTCCCTCCCCAGTAGTCCTGCAGGGCATCCAAGGAAGGTCCTCCTCAGAGAAGAGGGAGATAAGCAAGATCTTACCATACCTTGTTTTATTAGAAAGTTGATTTTATTAGTTGTTCAATGAAATGGCTTGATATTTTTCTTACTTTTCCCCTTACATGGCAAAACACCCTGCAAAAATACCTTAAGGATAAAGGGGTTTATTTGGTCTCCCAGTTTGAGGACGCAGCTCACCATGGTGTGGCAGAAACAGCTGCAGCTCACCATGGTGTGGCAGAAACAGCTGCAGCTCACCGTGGTGTGGCAGAAACAGCTGCAGCTCACCATGGTGTGGCAGAAACAGCTGTAGCTCACCATGGTGTGGCAGAAACAGCTGCAGCTCACCGTGGTGTGGCAGGAATAGCAGCAGGAATAACTGGTCACATTTCCTCCTCTGTCAGGACACACAGAGATGAAGCAAATAAATAGTGTGGCCATGTTCAGAATGGTCCTCCTTCCTCAGCTAAACATTTCTGGAAATATCCTTGCAGATGTATCTAGAGATGTGTTTTCTAAGTGATTCGAAATTCTGTCAGGCTGACCATCAAAATTCCCTACACCTTACAGGTTAGAGACTAACCATAAGCGTGTTGTACATTTTTCTCAGAGAACACTGAGGCCTAGGGAAGTCAAGCCATTCAGTCTGAGGGAGCACAGCTGAAAGCAGAATTCAGACTTACTTCAGCTCCCCCGCCCCCACTTCTGATTGCATCGCTAGCGAGCCTGTCACTGCAGCTTGTGTAGGGACAATTGTCCATTGGCCATAATGTAGAAGGGGCCCCTTAGGAGGGAGGACTCAGAATCCTACCGTTGGTGTATGAACAGATAAGATGGTCAGGGCTGGTGTCTGGATTCTTCTTCTGTGAGCATCCTAGGGCACCATCTCAGTTACATCCCCTGGAGCTAGGTGGGGAGAGCGCAACCCTCCTGCAACAGGGAAAATCTTTCATTCCCAAGAAGTCTCACCCTGAAATGGACACAGTGGAAGCCAATTGCCGTCCTGCTCTGGGGGAGCTGGGAAACCAGTTTGCTTTACTGTCTCTAGTGGCCCTGAGACAGGATGTAGGTGCAGGTAGCAGGAGACACAGCTCCACCTTGGGCAGCCGGAGTTCTTTTTAGAGACCTTTACCCAGATGAAGCTGACTTTTGCCACAGAATAGAATCTGGGGATCAGTCGATATGAATCAGAATGGGAGTTGTGGCTGGCTGGAAAGCATCCTGACAAAGGACTTCCAACTGAACCTCTGGAGGAAAGACCTCCACCTATCGGGAGTGAGTGAGGAGATGCCTCACTAGGGAAACAAGCACCATTGCAAACAAAGATCCCTGGGGTCTGCGACGTTATTTGGAGTCTATGACTTCGATGCTTTCTGAGTGCCCATGGACATGTCCGCAGGATCCTTGGGCCCCAAGATTCCTAGGGAGCTTGCAGCTCAGAACAGTTCAGAGAGTGACAAGGAATAGAGTTGTTCTTGGGGAGAGCTACAGCTTGACTTCTCTGCATCTTATTTCCCAGCCCAGCCTTGGCAGACACTAGAATCTCTAAACGGATTCACCATTCAGCTTTAAGTTCATTGATTCTGCCCTGGCTGGAAACAAGCTCATCTGTTATCAGCAATATTAGTGAAAAGAACAGGCTTTTGTCTGTGTGTCGGTTCATTAAGGTGAAGCAGCCACTTTCCCCGTTGCTTACTTCTGTTGCTCCAGAGTTTCAAAGTGAGCACGGCCAATTGCCCTTCAGGAACTTGCAGTTAATTGAGGGAGACTAATGGGTCAGCAAATGAATTACAAAACAAACAGAGAGAGAGAGTGAGAGAGAGAGAGAGTAGCCTTCCCACACACTCTGGTCTGTTTCTATCTGTGCCTCCCCGTTCTTTGTTTTGCCCGGTTATCATTCTTTTAGAACCATGCCATCCTATGCCTCCTTAGCCCTGACCTACAACACACATGCTTCCTCACATTAAACAGACCGCAGACCCTCACGCTAGGCTGGCTATGATTTCTGTTTAGTTTTTGCTCCACTTCAGAGATGTTATGCCTCTCCATCCTCGTTTGTTTTTGTTGTTATTGTTCATTCGGTTCTTTTTGGTTTTTCCTTCTCTGTTGTGTCTGGATCATTTATTTGCTTTGACATATATTAAACTGGAGGCAAACTTGGCGAACTGCCGTACATGGGTGGATAAGGGCTTTGATTTTTCTAAGACAGTCAATGTCCAGAACCAAAAGGAAAGGAAGCAGGCCCTGCTGAAGGGACTGGAACCTTAGGCAACTCACAGCCCCATGCTTCTTTCTAACCTTCCTCCAGCTCCCAGCAGATAAACAGATGGCTCATTACCATTCAGGAAGCCAAATCCAGGTTTCTCAGCAGGCGAACAGGGTGGGTTTGTCTTAACTCCTTCTTTAATTTGTTTCCAGAGACCTTTCTTCCTGACCCCTAAACTGGGAATTGAACTCTAGATAAGAGCTCTATCATGAGCTACATTCCCAGCCCCTATTCCAGGCCCCATGACCCCTCCTACTTCAATCTTTGCTGCCTGGCACTCTTCCCCCAGTTCTCCACAAGGCCAGCTAACTCTTTTTTTACCGATTTAGCTTTATATTGAGTCAACATAAAAAGGTGCTTTGTGAAACCATGGAGGAAAAGTGGTGGCGTGGTTCTGGTCCTCGTCTCAGTCCGTCGCTGTGATAAACACCAAACAAACAGACAAAACAAACAACAAAAGCTCACCTTGAGCAGAAGTTGTTAGTGGAAGAAAAGGTTTATATGCCTCATGACTCCAAGGCATAGGCTGTCATTTCAGAGGAATAATGGGAGCCCAAGCACTACTCACATCACACCCAGCCAAGAGAAGAGAGAAACGCACACACCCATGCTGCCTGCTTGCTCGCCCCTCACTGTCCCTCCACTCTTACACTGTCCAAGGGTCTAAACCTGGGAACGGTGCCACCTGCATTCGGGGCCAGTGTAATAATTCGGGGCTCGAGCAATAATCAAGACTCCAGCCTCCCACACTCACACCCACAGACCAACCTGATCAAGACAATTACTCAGCTGAGGGTTTCTTCCCTGGTGAGGTTAAGTTTGGCAAGTTGATATTTAAAAGTAACCATTGTAGGCAGGCCAGAAAAGAATTTACCAAGACCAAAAGCAGAGAAAGAGAATATATTGAAATACCTCTCAGAAGTGCAGGGAGTGATGACCCAGCAAGGCCCAGACTACTCAGAAGGGGTAAGAGTTCTTTCAGGGCAATTAAAGTGGGGAGTTATTTCATTTCACCACTGTAAGGCTCTTGGGCAGGCCCACCTCTGAGGAGACAAATAAACCCTTCCTTATCATGTAGAGTAGTAAATTTGCCAGTTTTTCTGGAGCCTGGACAGGTAAGGCATATGGCTCTAGATGTCCATGTGAGAGATTTTAGATCAGGATACAAATGGCCATCAAACTGTATGGATTTTCCTCATTTTGGTCTTTGTCTCTGCCAAAGGGCCCTTTCTCAGAGATGCCTTTCTCGTCCCTCTGGAAGACTGACTGTCTCATTCTCCTAAGTCTTTCTATTCAGTGACCTTGAGCATTAATCTCATTAAAAGAAATCTCTCTCTCTCTCTCTCTCTCTCTCTCTCTCTCTCTCTCTCTCTCTCTCTCTCTCTCTGTGTGTGTGTGTGTGTGTGTGTGTCTATGTACATGCATTGATGTATGTGCCACAGGACATATGTAGAGGTCAAAGACACATTAGGGGGTTGTCATATCCCAGGCTAGCTGGGCCATAGGCTTCCAGGGAGTCTTCTGTCTACCTCACATTTCCCTATCAGGGTGCTAGGATTATAGTCATAGGATCTAGGGCCTCCAGCTTTATGTGGGCTCTGGGGATTTAAACTCAGGTCTTCATACGTATGTACCAAACACTTTACCCACTGAGGCATCTCCCCAACCCCATCTCATTGATTGACTAATAAGTTAGTAAGACAAGGTATTGTATTGGCCGCCTGGCTGTATACCCTTCCAGAATGCATGCTCAATGAGAGCAAGACACCTGTCAATCTTCCTCATTGTGGATTTCTCAGTGTCTTCAATGGCACCAGACCTACTAGGTACTTGGTAAACTTGGGCAAGTAACTAAATGATTACTTAGCTTTGGGGTGGGGCTCCCATCTGGGTCCCTAGGAAGGCATAGATGACTGTGTGCTGTTGCAATTGCAGACGGAATCCTTCAAGCTGAGTGAACCTTACAGCCAGTGCACAGAGGATGGAAGTGATGTGCCCATCACGAATATCTACAATGCTGCCTACTCCCTCCAGGTATGGCATGGCAGGGCCCTCATCTCTGGGTCATGGCCTGGATCCAAAAGATGAAGTTATATCTAGGCTGAGGTGTGCCTGGGACCAGGAACTAGGGTGAGGATATCTGGGGTTGGTCCAGAGACCTCAAGTACAAATGATGCCAGCTGGTTCCAGTCTTCTTCGGTCCTCTGTAACCAGAGCTTAATTGACTTACTGAGGTTTATGTGGAACACAATGTACAAGGCAGACAGGTCTACTTGCTAAATGGGCCTTGGCAAAGGCTAGACAAGAGGAAACCTTCAGCAGGAGACGCTGGCAGAGAGGTCAAAAGTTTGGCTTCTAGATACAAGTTCCAGATCCCCTTGACAGTCACAGAGTTGTGCTGGATCAGGGTGAGCTAACTGGCAGCTCCTGGACTCCTCCAGCTTGCACATGGATTACTCTAGCCAGAATGGCATTAGAAATTCAGGAAAGGCCACAAGAAAATCCATCATTTCTAGCTTCTCCTGAAAAAAAAAATTAAGTGATCTGGGATCTGGGAACCCATATCCCAGCAGGACAAACCCCAGGAGAAGCCACTACGTTAAACAAGCACAGAGTGACTGATATCCACAGATCTGACCCCGTAGTGTATGGCATCACTGGCCCTATAGGCAATGCAGTTTTCAGCCCTTAAGTGCCATCATTGAGCCGTGGGCTGGGTCCCTCCTTCAGCAGGCTGGAGCGCTGAAGCTAGCCTCCTTTTGGGGTGCTAGAAAGCCCACAGATATCATCTTGGCAGAATATAAAGACCAGGGGTGGGGGGCTGGAGAGATGGCTCAGGCAGTAAAAGCACTTGCCTCAGAACCCACGAGGACATGGGTTCAGACTCTCAGGACCCACACAAAAAGCCAAGCATGTGCCTGCAACCCTAGCAATGGCAGGACGGGCAGCAGATGCAGGTGGCTGCCTAGAAACTCACGGGCGGCTGACCTGGTCTATATGGCAAATGAGGTGAAAGGGGAATCTGGAGCAACTGCCAATCAGCAGTGAGGAATACCGTCCTAACAGTCACCACTCGGTGCTGGGTCCTCCATACTGGCTCTCTCAGGATAATGACCATAAGACCCAGGAAGCTTCTAGGGTAGAATAGGGGCTGCAGAGCCAAGCTATTCAGGTTTACATCTCAGGGTTTTCTGTTTTGTTTCAAAGACAGGGCCCTATTTTGTATCCCAAGGTGGCCTTGAACATACTATGTAGTTCAGGCTGGCCCTCCAGGTTGCTATGGTCCTGCCTCCATTTTCTGAGTGCTGGGATTACGGGTGTGCACCACCACACCTGGCCCAAATGCCAGTCTATCCTCTGCGTGACCTCAGGCCACTTAGTCCAACAGTGGCTCTGTCCTTTCTCATCTTTGAATTAAGTACAATATTACTCCACAAGATTGTGGTGAGCGTGAAATGCCTAAATATATTAAAATAGCTGTCCATAATAAACATTACCGAGGGCATCATTCTAATGAATTCACTTTGGGAGGGGGGTCTCAAGTCCATTTGCTTGTAGCATGATTTTTTTGTTCTCAGGCTAACAGTCCCTCTTTGTGAGGAAAGAGGCGTGTTCACATCACCTCTTGGCTCAGTTCTGAAGAAAGCTAGAGAATTCCATGCTGGGCTTCCTGAAAAAAAAAACTTGATCTTAAAACAATTTTTTAACCATTTTGTTTTCTTTAATTTTATGTGTATGTGATCCGGCGAGCATGATAGGAAAGGTTTTGGAATGTAAGATATGCAGGCAAGGGAGTTCTTGGCCTTCACCTGCAAGGAGGGTCAGAACATTCTTGGGTATTCTCTTTCAGATCTGCCTTTATTCATGCTTCCAGACGAAGATGGTGGAGAAATGTGGCTGTGCCCAGTACAGCCAGCCTCTGCCTCCGGCAGCCAATTACTGCAACTACCAGCAGCACCCCAACTGGAGTGAGTGGTCCCACCTCCAGCCTTGCTCATCCCAGGAGGGGAACCAGCTTGGCCAGCAACAGGCTGCCAAGTCCCGATAGCCCTTTGCCTAAAAAAGGTGTTAAAGGCCCTTTCTATCACCAAGCCTGGCTTGGATTGTACTTTTCAATTATGGGTAAATGCTATGCCTCCGCCTGTGCTAATAGCTTGTCCACATAGTCAATTCTAAAAGGCACTGTTGATAGTACTTTTACACAGAACAGAGAACCAAGGTTCAGAAAGATTAAGTCACTTACCCGAGGACACACAGGCGAGAAGTCACAGAACTGAACCCAAGGGCTGCCTAACCCCCAACTCAGGTCTTTTTGTTGTTGTTCGATTGTTTGTTTTTAAGACAGGGTTTCTCTGTGTACTGGAACTCACTTTGTAGACCAAGCTGTCCTCAAACTCAGAGATCCCCCTGCCTCTGCCTCCTGGGTGCTGGAATTGAAGGCGTGCACCACCACACCTGGCTCCCAACTCATACCTTTAATTGGGAAAAGATACCATTTCCTAACATCACGAATCAGCATTAGTTCCCCTCCCCCCCAAAAAAGACAGGATTTGTAAAAGGTGCAGAAATAAACAACTAACCCAAGATCACAGTGGGGGCTCCCCAGATGACCCTAGGAAGGGTGCTGTGCCTCCAAAGTTCATACTTCTTTCTACCCTATCCCCCAGTGTATTGCTACTACCAGCTGTACCAGGCCTTTGTCCGAGAAGAGCTAGGCTGCCAGTCAGTGTGCAAGCAAGCCTGCAGGTGCGTAGATCTGGAGGAACAGGGCAGGCAGGGCTGCGCTGAGCCAGCAGCCCATCTTCACCCTGTGCCCTTCTCCCCTAAGCTTTAAGGAATGGACGCTGACCACCAGCTTGGCGCAGTGGCCTTCTGAGGCTTCCGAGGTAAGCTCTACCCCTCCCCCACCCCGAGTCCTTGATGTCCTCATCTATTCTACTATTGGGGTCACAGTTCCCAGGTGGGTCGACCTATACCGCCAAGGCCAGAGAAAGGGGGTGTGGCTGAGGAAGAGGGCAGTGGGTAGCCCTAGGCCCACTCTTTCTTTCTCCATCACAGAAATGGTTGCTGAATGTTCTCACCTGGGACCGAGGCCAACAAATAAGCAAAAAACTCAACAAGTAAGTTTGCCTCCACCCAGTTCCCTCTGCTTCTGTCCGCCACAGGCTCTGGGCCCTTTGCTTGCTTCCTCATTGCCAAGCCCTCTCCTTTTCGTCCATTCAATCATTTAGTCAACAAATATTTACTGAGCTCCCTGTCATGAACCAGGCTCTGCTCAGACCTTTGTTTGACCATGAGCCACCATCTGAAATACATTTTGCATCGTGGCCCATTGAGTCTATCACTGGGATAAAGCATGCAACAGTAGTTCCTTCTGATTACAAAGCACTTGGGCTGATTCTCAGATGGCACACAATGCTCTGGCCAGCCCTCAGGGGATCTGTTCCACGACCCCCTCCCCCCCATGAATACCAAAATCCCTGAATGCCCAAGTCCTGACGGGGAATGGGCCACTTTTGCATGCGAGCCACCACATCCTCTCATCCGTTGAAGTCATCTCTAGATTCCTCGTGGTGCCCAGTGTGATGGAAATGGAACCTATTTCCATAGGGAAATAGCTATCATAGTGGATTGCTCAGGGAATCTCACACAAAGCAAGTCTTTGCATGTTCAATCCAGGTGTAAATACTTTTCCTCTCAAAACATCCCCTCCATGGTTGGTTGAACATACGGATTCAGAACCAACAGACTCGGAGGGAGGGCAAGTTTCCATCCTAATTGGTCATTACACACCAGTCTGATTGGTTAGTACCTATACCAGCTCAACAGGCAAACATTTGATTCACCTTTAATACATTCTGATATTTTTTTCATCTTTTTTCTTTTCTTTTGATTTTTTCTTTAAGACAGGATCTTGAATAGCCCAAGTTGACCTCAAACTCACTACGTAGCTAAGAATAACCTTGAACTTCTAACCTTCCTGTCTCCACATACCAAGTACTGGGATCGCAGGCATGACCCACCATGCCTGGCTTTGCCTAGTCAATTCAATTATGTATCAGACACTACCATAGTCCAGCAAACTTGCTTTGGACTTGCTGGTATATCCTGACTTACAAGAATCCTGTCTTCTAATCATACTTAGATTTTTTCACAAAGAAATTCATTTCTGAGATACTTTTGGCAAAAATTATCTAGGCCAGAGATCAGGAATCTCAGCAGATGGAGACAAATGTGAGAAAGGCTGGAGTCATCTTGGCAACCCCGGCAATGCACATGCCTACTTCTGACCATCACCATGTCTCAGCCTAGGGGGTCTTCCCTGGTAAAAGTCAGTCTTGTCTCCAAGCCAGAGCGTGGTGTGTGAGTTGTTAGGGGAAAATGGGGGCATCCAGGTAACCAAACATGTTCCCTGACTCTCCCCACCCCGCACACGGAGTGTGCAGTGAAAAGATAAGGATAAAGTTAACTCATCAGTAATCCCAAAATTTTGGAGTCAAGTCAGGAGGGTTAAGAGTTCAAGGCAATCTTAGGTTACACCTTGAGACACTGTCTCATACAAAACAACGAATAGAGAAACATCAGATAGAAAGAGACTGAGCATGTGCAGTCAGTTGGTGCAGAGCAGTGACCCCCCCCCCCCCAGCCAAATCTGGCCCGATGAAGCCGTCCTTTCTTCTCAGCTTTTCCTAAAAGATTAAATGTTCTGTGAACATGGGACTCCCACTCTTGCCCCATGTCATGTGACTGTGCAGCAGTGAAAACTCTGAATGAGCATGAGCCTTCCAGCTCCATTGTTCCCACCAGGAGAAATTGAGGAGGGTAGTTAAGGGCATGGCCTTGAAGCCAAACGGGTCTGGCTTCGAACCAGCTCACTCAACAGTCAGCTATGCAGTGAATGAACCCAATGTATGTCTCAATTTCCATGCTGGGGATAATTAAAACACAGCTCCCTGCCTCAGACACTGTGAGAGCTGCAAGCATTTACTCAAGGGTCTTCCAGCAGAGTTTGGCAACATCAGAAGTACCTAATAAAGGCTACATGCTATTGCACTCAATGTCACTATTACCTTAGCCTGTCTACTTCTCTCGCTTGCACCACCCACCAATCTCCTATATGAGTCTGAGACTGCAATCAAACAATTATCAATGTCAAAATATAATGAGAGGGTGGATGGGTGAACCAGAACCTCTGGGGGTTGAGAAACAGTTTACTTTTTGTATTTTCAGTGCATGGTTGACCTGAAAACAAGGTCCAATTTGGAAATGCAGTCTGGGGTATAGAAAGAGACACAGGGACAAGGTTCTAAGAGTCTGAGGGAGTTCAGAGCACAGGCCACCATAGGGGCTTGGGTAGGAAGGAGATGATAGCCATGCTGCCATCTGGCAGGAAGCCAAGGCTGCCCACCCACCCGGGTCCCACCTCTTGGAATTTCCGCAGGACTGACCTGGCCAAGCTCTTGATATTCTACAAAGACCTGAACCAAAGATCCATCATGGAGAGCCCAGCCAACAGCGTGAGTAGTCGGCTTGTCCAACACGTCCCGGGTGCATCAATATGCCTATCTGTCAGGTCTAGAAGAACAGTCACTGAAGGGATATGACTTGGTGTAGGATGGCCGAAGCCTCAGAGTAGAAGCCCAGAGTGAGAGGAGACAGGCCTGTAGCTGAGGCCAATTGGGAAAAGCCCCCTTTTGAGATAGGGTCTCACTAAGTAGCCCAGACTGGCCTTGAACTGGCAATCACCCGTCCCTCTGCTCCCTGAGTGCTGCGTTGCAGGCGTGTGCCATGACTCTCAGCCCTGAAGTTACAACGTGGTCTCCCTTGCAGATTGAGATGCTTCTGTCCAACTTTGGTGGACAGCTGGGCCTGTGGATGAGCTGTTCTGTCGTCTGTGTCATCGAAATTATCGAAGTCTTCTTCATTGACTTCTTCTCTATTATCGCTCGCCACCAGTGGCAGAAAGCCAAGGATTGGTGGGCCCGGAGGCGGGCACCTCCCTCCTCTGAGACTCACTCCAGCCATCAGGGCCAGGATAATCCAGCTCTGGATACAGACGATGACCTGCCCACTTTCACCTCTGCTATGCGCCTACCTCCAGCCCCGGAAGCCCCAGTGCCTGGCACGCCACCCCCCAGATACAATACCTTACGCTTGGACAGTGCCTTTTCCTCCCAGCTCACAGACACTCAGGTGACCAATGAGTCCTGAGGCAGAACCAGAGGACAATCGTAGTCTAAGGAGACTCTCTGACACAGACAGGCCCTCCTATCCTCGCTTGAGGCTTTTGATACATGACTAACAGCCTACTGTGAACAGGACGTGGCTTGGGAACCCACGGAAGGACCTGATGGGCCCTGCCCAACATTCATAACTTCCAGGGTGAGTTATACCCTGCAGCCTGGACATGGCAGTTCTGAGCTGGAGAGCCAGCAGCAATGGCTTTGGTCAACAGTGGGCTCTTCACAGGACCCCAGAAGAAGTGTGCTTCTAGAGCCCCAAGCTCAGGAGTTCACCTACAATATCCCTGGCCTAGGCTGTAGTCCAAGCACACGATCTTGGGTAGCAAGGCTGGCCAGCCATCACCTGATGTGGGTGACCAAAGAAATTAGCACCATCCTTGGGTATCAACTGTTGGTTGCTGAATTAAGTCATTGACACTGGGACAAGGTGTACTCTGCGTCCTCAGACAGACAGTTGGCCCAGGGCCTGGGAGTGTGTTTGGAGAGGGCACGGTAGAGAGAGGCCAAGGGGTGTGGCAGGATGTCCCCACTCTGGGAGCAGGGTGGGGCGGTAGAGAAGGGCCAGTTAGAGGACATAGCTAGACACTCCTAACAATTGGTATTCCCATAATTTCAACTCAAGAGTGGTATTCTGGGAGTTGTGCTAAGCACTTGCATAAACCACCCTAGGGCATAACAAACATCAGACCACAGACCCAATCTTTTATTTTGTAATTGAACTGAGAATATGTATGTGTGTGTATATGAGTGTGAGTGTATGTGTGTGTGATGTTTATGTGTGTGTTTATAATTTTTACGTAGTTAATATATACATATGTATATATCAAAAAGAGAATTTTTGTGACTCATGAAAATTATATGAGGTTCAAATGTTAGTGTCTATAAATAAAGTTTTATTGATACTCGGTCATGCCTATTTATTTGTACTTTGTTCATGGATGCTATGCAAGCTGAATTAACACAGCTGGGTGATTAAAACTTTGGCCTTTTCCAGAAATAGTCTGCTGACTCCTAGGTTAGTCCATTAAGGAGGTATAGAAACTAGAGCAAGTTATTTGTTCAAGATGACATAACCAGAAAGTTGCAGAGCCTGGATTTGAACCCAAGCAGCCTAACTTGGGGGCATGAGCACTCTCATTCCCCTATCCTGAATGTAGTGTCTGTGTGCATTAAGTATGAAGCTGATGTCACTTGTGGTGGAAAGAGGAGGAGGCTTAGCACCCTGGATCTAGACTAGAAGGAGGTCCTTCGTGCATCAATCAGAAAGACCTGCATTTGGGGACTCATTGACACACAGGGACAGGGGCTGGTGGAGTCCAGGGTCTTCATGAAAGAAGCTATGGGGACCCTACATGAGCGAAGGACCCAGGTCCCACCCCATACATACATCCCACGCCTGTACCTATAGTCACTGCCTCTGCCCCGTGTAGCATTTCCACTGGTTCTCAGGGGTCAGGGAACAGATGTCATATGCTGGGAGCTGTGCTAAGCACTTATATAAATCACCTTAGGGCACGACAAACACCAGCCTACAAGATGACTGTGGGTTACATGACACTCCCGGGGCGGGGGGGGGGGGGGGGGGGGAGGGGCTGAAGCAGCTAAGCCTTAAAGGCATAAGCCTGGCTGGACTCCTGGGGGCTACAACCGGTACTGAGGGGAAACATGTAACAGACGCCCACTCGGACACCACTCAAAGAAGATCTGGGGACTGTGCCCTCAAATCCACGGAACTGGCCAGCCTTGGCGTGTTATCCTAACAGGAACACTTCCAGCAAGGCTGAAGCTGCTGCCGGGTGTGTCAAAGGTGAGACCGACAGCAACTGGCTTAATTGTTCTCTAGTAAATGGGCGTGCACACCTCCTGGCTCCAGCCATCTGCACGCCTGCTTGACTTCTGCAATGCTGCCTTTTCTCCTTTTCCATTCACCCTTCTTTTAGCGCTACACACGTCTCACCCCTTGGTATACATTTTCATCCATTCATGTCTCTCGTTAGATCGTGAACTCTATGGAGACAGGAATAATGTCTTACCTCTTTGTACTCTGATTGAGATAGGACTGAACGCAGTGTTGACGTTTAGTTGTATGAAGCTTATCAGGACAATAGTAATCGGGCTGACAAGTTGGCTCAGTGGGTAAAAGAACTTGCTGCCAAGTTAAATGACCTGAATTTAATCCCCAGAATACACATGTGAAAGGAGAGAGAGAAAAAACAACTCACTAAGTTTCCTCTGACCTCCACACGCATGCCACAGCATGTGTGCCCATACAAAGCAAACAAATAATTTTTTTAAAAAAAAAAGAACAATAAGAGTGGCAAAAAAAGTTTTCCAGATCTTATTATTGGCTAGGGGTTCTGTGAGGTTCCTCACACACATCAACTTCTGTAGTGCTGGCCCCTTGGGTACTCTTGCAAATGAACTGAAGCACAGAGAATTCTCTTCTAACCACACAGTTGGTAATTCATGTGCCCCACCCAGTAGTGGAGCCTGTGGGCCTAGCTATCCACCACCTGCAAACTGCCTTTCACTCAGAGCTTCCCCCAGGGGCCAGGATTTTCTGCCACCGAGGAAACTGTCACTGGTTCTCTGGATTTATGTCCAGAGGTATTCTTATGTCAAGACAAGGGTGAGGACAACCCCATGGTCCATCAAGCATTTCCTAATGGTTCAGAGATCCCCTGGGAACCTGCACCCCAAAGGGTGATATTGAATAAAGACTTATGTTTTCTAGACTTGCTATAGCTCAGTTGGTAGAGCACTTGCCTGGCATACAAGAATCCCTGGGTTCACTTCCTTGCACCACTTATGCCAGGCATGGAGGCACTTACTTATATATAGCCCTAGCTACACTCAGCTGCACAGTAAATTCAAGGCCAACCTGAGATACACGAGACCCTGTCTCAAAAAGAAAAACATTTACATGTTTTTTTTCAAGACAGATTTTTCTCTGTGTAACCACCCTGTTTGTCTTGGAACTTACTCTGTAAACCAGGCTGGCCTCAAACTCACAGAGATCCACCTGCCTCTGCCTCCCAAGTGCTGGTATTAAAGGTGTGCACCACCACCGTCACAACCCGGAGATGGTGTTATCTAAGAGAAGCAGTTTTACCAAAGACAGATTTTCACTCCTGGTCTCAGAGGCTTCCTTCCAAGTCCTCACTCAGCACATCAGCTGCGGAGAACAATTTATCTTCAAAATACAGAGGTGAAGTAGTCATTCATGCGGATAGATACATCGTGGAGAAGAAGAATGGTCTGAGAAGAATGCCAGCACTGGCAAAAAATACTTCTTTTTATAATGGAATTTTATTCAGTCACTAAAAAGGAATAAAGTGGGGCCAGCAAATTGGGTCAGCACACAAAGGCGCTTGGCGTCAAGCCCAAAGACCTCTGTTCAATCGCCAGCACCCACTTGGGAGGAGGGAACTGTCTCCGTCAATCTGTGCTGACTTCCACACACCCTCATACTGATTGCCTTCCCTCACAGAAAAAAAAAAGGAAATAAATTAATGTAATTTGTAATGAAGTGCTGACATATGGGTGAATTTCAAACTTATCATCCCAACTGAAAGAGCCAGCAGACAAAGAAGATCACCGTAACTGTTTGTTTCCACTTAGAACTAAGACTCAAGGACAAACTGGGAGCATCAGAGTAGACTGACAGCCCAGAGGAAGGAAGGCTGCTGATGGCTGAATGACTCGGGGTTCCCCGCAGGATAGGAAAACATTTTGGAATTACACAGAGGCCACTGAACCTCAAGGGGTTGACTTTACAGAAGGTGAATTTTACCTCAGTAAAAAATTCAAATTAAGTTTAAGGATGGACATGAAGACACATCTATAATCTCAGTACGAGGGAAGCAGAAGGATCTCTAATTTGAACACCAGACTGGGCTATGTAGCTAAGTCCTGCCTCATATGTATGTGTAATATGTATGTATGTATGTATGTATGTATGTATGTATGTATGTATGTATGTACGTACATATGTATGTATTGATAAGAATATCCCCCCAGGAGCCCGGTAGTGGGTAACTCTGCTGATACAATAACCCAATCAAGTCGAAATAAAGTCCAGGTTTTAATCTAAGCAAGGCACTCCTGAGTGGTCCCAGGGGAAGAGAAGAAATCATGGGAAAACCACAAGGGGAAGCCTGTGGAGCCAGACCTTACATATTCTTTGGGATGGAGCCTCTGTTTGGCAGGCTTTCTTTGGGCAGGGTCTGAAGGAAACAGCTCCAGAGAAGGGGCTGCTGCTTGGCGTACTGAGGGCAGGGTTTGGAAAAGGCAGCTCTAGGGAAGATCCCCAACAATACGTATGTATGTATGTATCAATGTATGTATGTATATTTTAAAAAGTGAGCTGACTTGCCGGGAGGTGGCAGCTCACCCCTTTAATCCTAGCGCTCGGGAGGCAAAGGGAGGCAGATAACTGAGTTCAAGACCAGCCCCATCTACAGAGAAGTTCCAGGACAGTCAGGGCCATGCAGAGAAACCCTGTCTCAAAAAATAAATAAATAAAATCATAAAAATAAAAAGTGAGCTGACTTAAAAGAAATCCACAAATGAGAGAACAAAGCAAAGCAAGATGCTCTAACTGCAGAAGCCAAGAGAGTAGAAACCTCTGGGTGCATAGGGGGTGCAGAAGAGCTCAGAGGCACTGAGGCATGTGGACCCCGGCTGGTGAATGGCTGCTTGCCACCCCGAATGGCATCACATACAGGTGTAGGCTTTCCTGCCAGACCACATATAAATGTTCTACACATTCGGCTACAGAGTGTGAATTTGCACGATTTAAAAGGTCTTGGGGATCAGGAGTTAGCCCAGTCTCTAAACCGCTTACCTTACAAGTGTGAGAACTTGAGTTGAAGCACTTAGTAAAAAGACATGCTTATAACCCCAGCTCTGGGGAGGCAGAGACAGGCAGATCCCTGGGGCTCACTAACCAGTCAAGCTAGTGAGAGACCCTGTCTCAAAAAACAAGGTGAATGGCGCTAACGGAATGACACCCAAAGTTGGTGCTGTGGCCTCAGGTGTGCATAAGCATGTATACATGTACATGTATGTATACCAGTACATACCTGCAGACACCACACACACATACCACAATCCACAACACACACATCTCAGAAAAGAAAGAAAAGTATGTGGATGGTAAGGCAGGCAATATATGAGTCCTAAAAGCAGCCAGACACCCCTAAAAACAGCTGGCATTCAACGAAATGCCCTGAGATCAAACACCCCCTGCTTTGTCCCCTCCTCCTCCAGAGAAACTGTTCTGAGAAATAGCTGTGTAGCCATCCTCTGGGCCCTGGGAACATCTTCTGTCTGTCCCAACTCTGGCTCACACAGCTTCCAGTCCATCCCAGCAAACTGAGAAACTATCCCAGCCCCTTCTGTCCCAAGGCAGAGCCAGCCCAGGGTGGAGAAGGCCTGGCTCAGCAGGATTCCTGACACACGGGCTGTAATTGCTGGCTACCCAGCTAAAGGAGCCTCATTGTGTCCGGCTAGAATCAAGAAGCAGGAAGAGCAGGTGAAACCGCTCCAGTTGTTACTTTGCTCCTCTCCCTCCTTCTGGAACGTTCCCGAGGGATCTTCCCAACCTCCTCTCCTCATATCTCCAGCCAAACCAGCTAAGGGCTTGTCTGAAAAACTCTGCTACCCAGCAGCTGTTTGTGAACTGCCTGCCTGGACTCAGGGAGTCAGCAGCCACCTTTTGCTCTTTTTAATAACATTATTAAAAATATCTTTTACCTGTATCTACACAAAAATAATAAATAATATATTAGAAATCTGTTTTGAAAAATAACAAAACCCCAATTCAGTTTGAATTAAGAAAACAATAAATGCTATAAATTTTGGCTCCCGTCACTGAAGAGTCTAGCGGTCTGCAGTTTCAGGTGCTGCAGGATGCAGAGACCCAAACATGAACTCAGAACTTGGACTTCCCCCTTCTCATCTATGATGTTAGGTTTGTTCTTAGACATATTCTTCCACACAGTATGTCAAGATGATATCATAGTCCTAGCACGTGCCCCACTTCTCAGTACCCTAAAAGAAAAGAAGATTCTCTCCTTAAACAATTTCTAGCTCACCAAGTGAGCTGTGATTACATATTTGGGCCATTGGCTTTTTCCTGAATCCAACAGCGCAGCCAAGGGATGGAACCATGACTGGCCGGGCCTGGATCCTGCACTTATTTTTCAACTAGGGGAGCTGCCTGGGCTTTAAAGGCAACACTGAAAGAGAGTAGGGTGTGGAGTGATGACCCAGGAGTCTCTAGCACTCATCAGGGATAACAGTTACATATGACAGATACGACATAGGAAATGGGCATCAAACAGGAAGAAAACAAAGGCCACTGTGATTCTATGATGACAGGTTTTCATGGGATGTCATCTGGGCCATCTTTTCATACCAATCCAGCTTGAAAGAGTTCCCAAGCCAAAAATGTTAACGTGACTGGGGTGTAAACATGAGGAAGCAAAGCAGAGGACATTGGGGTGAGAAAATGAGTCTGGCCGTCTGTGGCTCCCTGACAGCCTTGCAAGACAGTTAGCCAGCAGGTCTCCATCAACCTTGTAGCAAACTTCTAAGGTCACTTTAAATTTACCTGAAGCTACTCATCCATGATCAATATACCCATACATCCATCCACCTATGCATCTACTCATCCATCCACCCACCCATCCACCCACCCATCCATACATACATACATACATATATACATACACCTATGCATGCATCCATGCATCCATCTACCTATCCATCCACTCACCCATTCAACTATCTACATCCATCTATGTATCCATACACATATCCATCCATTCATACACATATTTATATATTTATCCAACTACCCACCTATTCAATAATTACCTTTTTAAACTCTATAGTTGTACTATCTGGTTTAAATCCAAGTCATAACACTTATATATATGTGACTTTGGGAAGGATTTTTGATCTGTATATGACTCCAATTTTGCTACATAAGATTGTTTTGAGCCAGGTCTGGTGGCCCAGGCCTCTAATGCTCACTACTCAGGGGGGCCTTGGCTACAAAGTGAGTTTAAGGTCAATTTAGGTAACACTGAAGACCTGTATTTAAAAAAGAAAGAAAGGAAAGGAGGGAGGGAGGGAAGAAGAAATAGGAAGGAAGGAAGAAAGGAAGGAAGGAAGGAAGGAAGGAAGGAAGGAAGGAAGGAAGGAAGGAAGGAAGTGTAAAGAGGGATGGAAATACAGTTTAATGGTAGAGCACCTGCCTAGCAAGCGTGAGACCGTGGGTCCAGTCTCAGCACCTCAAAAACATAATAATAGATAAAAATACTTACATGCATATGACTTAAAAAAGACAGTGACTAAGTTCTCTGCTAAGGGATGGACTCATGAAAGCTCCTGGCAGAGTTTGCTTTGTGCGCTTGGGAGAGGTGTGGGTGTGTTTGCAGGTTGGTGTGGGCTCGTGTGAAGGCACACGTGTGCACACGCCCACATGGAGCCAGAGGTCATCTATGGGGGTTGTTCCTCAGGTGCCATCCTCCCACTTTTTGAAACAGTTGAAACTCATTGACTTGTGGCTCACTGATTAGGCTAGGCTGCTTGCCAGTGATCCCCAGAGATCTACCTGCTTCTGTCTCTTTATTACTGGTATTATGCACCATCATATCTGACTTTTTATTTTTATTTCTCTCTCTGTGTGTGTGGCCGATGCATGTGTACCCACATTAGTGTTAGGGGACACTTACCAATGCATGTGTGTGTGTGAAACCTGGAAGTCAATATTAGATATTTTCCTCTGTTCCTCTCCACTTGATTTTTTCAGACAGGATCTCTCACTGAACCTTGACCCACCTATTGGCAGTTTTGCTGACCAATGAGTCCCCAGAATCTCCCTGCCTCAACCTTCCCCTCAGACCCTGGGGTTATAGGTACACACCACCACATCGGCCCTTTACGTAGATGCTGGCGATCTGAACTTGGGTCTTCCTGCTTGCACAGCAAACACTGACACTGAGCCATCTCCCCACCCCCACAGCTGGGTGTTTGTGTGGATGCCATGGATCAAATGCAGGTCCCATGCTTGAGTGGCAAGCACTTTATCAGTTGAGTAATCTCTCCAGCCTGTTGGCAGAATTTTTACTTTATTTTATTACCATTTTTCATTTATTTTACATACCTGCTGCAGTCTCCCCTCCCTCCTAACCATTCCCCCTCTATTGTATCTACTCCTCCCGTCTCCACTCAGAAAGGGGAAGGCCTCCCAAGGCCTTGGACAAAGCACAGTACATCAGTTGAGGCAGGACCGAGCTCCGCCCCCTACCCCACATCAAGACTGGATTTTTTTCTGTGCTGAGTTTCTGTTGTTGTTGTTGTTGTTTTTTTCCAACATTAAACACCACATACCAGATGTTGGTAAAGCAACTTACAGGTTGTTTTGAGCAGGCCACTGTTTCCTCTCTGTGTTCCTGCAGGTAGATTTTGGCTATAAGAACTGTTGGGACCACGGGTATTCTGAATCTTCCTAATTTCAGAGTGGGGAGAGGAAGGGAGGAGGAGGAAGGGAGAGGAAAAGGAAGGAAGGAAGGAAGGAAGGAAGGAGGGAGGGAGGGAGGGAGGGAGGGAGGGAGGAAGGAAGGAAGGAAGGAAGGAAGGAAGGAAGGAAGGAAGGAAAATTATTACTTGATTATCTTAAACTTAAAATAACAAAAGTATTTCTGGTGGTGATCTCACCCTTCTGCCGTTGGATCAGAGGTCAAGCAGGCCCCACTGGTGTCAGGTGGCTGGCCCTGGTGTCTTCAGGTGAAGGATGTTTCTCTACCTGCATGCTTTCTCCCACGTGGCTTTTGGCATTCTCCCGGAACCTTTCCTCACCCCAATTCTGCTGTTTGAATCTCCCCTCCTTTGACTCTCTTGGACTTCGATAGCCTCTCCTCTGGTTCTTGCTTACAACACTCTCATTCACACTACACCCATCAGCTGTCAACCAGGACTCAGGTTCACTGAAGTCCTCTTGTATTAAGCTTCCCTGGCTCCTGCTAGCTTTTGTAAGTGAGCACAGAGGACAATGTGTTCAGTTAAATTAAATGTGCAGGTATGCCCTGCTTTAAGCATCATATGGACCAGAGATGGGATACATGGGATGACTCCCTCTCCCCAGTTTCTGTGATTTTGCCTCTTAGTCTGTCTCAGACCCCATCTCTCCATGGGGTAGAAAAGCCTGCTCCCACACCCCAGTCTGTATAGCTTTCATAATTCATTCATGTCAAAGAAAATGCGATCCTTCCTCCCAGCATACATTTATCAGATTTACCAAGGGATTCTTACTGGCCCAGTTGGGTCATGTGGCTAGCTATAAACCAATCACAGTAAGTCAGAGGATAGAATATTTTGATTGGTCGTGTCCCTGTCACATTCCCATTCTTGTTCCGGGTGAGTTTCACCCAAGTCACGTGGATCCCCATAGAATAGTGGCTGAGCAAAGAAGCACAGGCTCTCATCTTGAGCAAAACTTACTTGAACTCTGTATGACCCGCTCAGTTGGGAGACCTCCCAAGTCTCTGCGTTCCTCAGCTCCCCTGACTTTCATCCTCATTCCTCCCAAGGCTTTCCTGGAATGTGCAACACTTCTCAGCCCTTCTCCTTCCCCTCTTTTTGCTCCCCTCCTCCCTTGTGCTTGGCCCACTCTGAGCCTCTCTGCCTTTTAGCCTCCCCTAGACATTGGCCCTCCTCCTTGGCTTCTTACTACTCTAGGCCCAATGTCTAAACACTTCAGCTATTCTCTCAATCCCTCCTACCCTTCAGCCCTCACAACTCCGGATCACACAAATGGGAGACTTCGTCTTCCTGCTAGTGTCCTCACCAGCCACTCTGGGGACAGTCATAACGGTACCAGTCAACCGGTTACTTATTCTGGCAAGGGCAATGACAGCATATGGCTTTTCCAACTTTGATATGGCTCAAACCTGAAATGCAGGTTCTCATCTGGTAGATGAGGAGAGAGATGTGCAGTTCTAGCCAGCCAGTGAGGTCAAAGTCACAGTCCTCAGAGATTCTTAGAGCAATTAGGGCGTGGCATTTCTTCTGCTTGGTGCTCTTTGGGCAATTCTAAAGGCACTGCCTGCTAGCGGTAAAATTTGATGCAAAGACTGCCCATGTTCTTCCATGAAGTTTTTGATCAGTAGGGATATTGGAGCCTAATTGACTATGTGTTTTTTTAGAGTTCTATTTTTATTGATTTTATTGAGCTCTGCTCCCCTCCCTTCCTTTCCCCTCCCCTTCAACTCTCTCCCATGGTCCCCATGCTCCCAATCTACTCAGGAGATCTTGTCTTTTTCTACTTCTCATGTACATTAGATCCATGTATGTCTTCCTTAGGGTCCTCATGTTGTCTAGGTTCTCTGGGATTGTGATTTGTAGGCTGGTTTTCTTTGCTTTATGTTTAAAAACCGCTTATGAGTGAGTACATATGATATTTGTATTTCTGGGTCTGGTTACCTCACTCAACATGATGTTTTCTAGATCCACCCATTTGCCTGCAAATTTCAAGATGTCCTTATTTTTTCTGCTGTGTAGTACTCCATTGTGTAAATGTACCACATTTTCCTTATCCATTTGTTGGTTGAGGGGCATTTAGATTGTGTCAAGGTTCTGGCTATGACTTGACTATATGGTTTTAACAAGTTCAAAGTGATTCTTATCTTTGGGGATGGTTGGGAAACAGTGCTTCCTCATGCCATTTGGTTCATGTGACTTGCCAGCACCCAGATTTCTCTGTTTCCCATAGATCCACCCTTTCCCAGTCTCCTTAACTTCTAGGAGGTGAGTTGACCTCCCTCCCCCACCTTGTGGAGCCAACTCAGAGAGGTTGACATGAAAGCACTAAGCCTGCCTGTAACCTTACTTGTAAGCCCTCTTGCCTTTGTTCATGGCTTTCTAATACTGGAGAAAGGGATTTCTGGTCTACCTGGCCTCGTCCTTCACATCTCTCAGTTCCCTTGCTCTATTACAGCTCTGCTTCTATGGGGTCTTCAGCTCTTCCATAGCTGGCCTATCTTCTGCCTATGAGGATTCTCCTAAAACTTCTTCCATCTTGTGCCTCATCTTCCCTCTTCCGTCACCACGAAACTTACCCTTTCTCCTCATATCTCTCCACATCCTATAATACTAGCACTGAAAGGTGATACCACAGTATCAGTAAAGGCACTTTTTAGACATTTTTAAAGCCTTTCAGGGAAATGGAGCGACAACCCAGTGAGCAAGAAAGCTTGCTTCATAAGCATGATGACCTAACTTACAAATTCCTAGACCCACGTAAAAAGTCAGACATGGCCGCACTGTGACTGTGCACAGTGTAACGCCAGTGCCAGGAGAGGGAGGGAAGCGGCAGAAACAGAACACTGGGAATGTCTAGCTAGCCAGCCACCCAAAACAACAGTCATGGACTCCAAGTTCAGTGAGAGACCTTGTCTCAAGGAAATACGGTGGAGTGTACTAGAGCAAGACACCCCATGTCCTCCTCTGGCCTATGCTCATGCTCCAGACACACACCTGCACAACACACATCCCCCACATACATTTTTGTTCTGAAATCATTTGAGGTTTTGGATGAGTGGCAAAAACAGTATAGGGGATTTCCATGTACATTGCAGCCAGTTCCTGCTAATATTACTATCTCCTGAAACGATGAATTGTGTGTTAGAATTAAGAAATGCACGCTGATAAAATACTATATACTGAACTACAGAAATGAACATTGATACAATGCTATACGTTGAATATTTTACTGTTTTCCTCACTAATGTCTTAAAAGTGTATGTTTTTAATTCTACAATGATCACATTCATTAATTTAATAATTAGAAAGTACAAATATAAAAAGAAAAAAATCATAGGCATCAAAACACATCTAAGGCTGCAAGGTGGATTAGCTGATGAAGTTGCTGGCTACCAAGGCTGAGTTCCAGCCCTAGGACCTATATGATAGAAGGAGAGAATTGACTCTCCCGAGTTATCTTCTGACTTTCATATATACATAATGGCATGGGAGTGTGTGTGTGTGTGTGTGCATACACATAAATAAATAAATAAACAGATAAATCTAATAAAAATTTAATAAATCTAATAAAAATTTAAAAGATCAACATACAACTGTTTGCTTCTCTTATAACACTGGTAAACTACATGCACACACATAGAGCAAAAATACATTCACTGTGCCCTGCAATACATTTTTCCCACTAAATGTTATACTCTATTGCTGTTCATAATAGCAATTATACTTCTAGATCAATTTCATTTGATTACTTTATTAAAAACTAAATATTTTTAATTATTAAATTTTTGTTTTGTTTTGTTTTGGTTTTTGGTTTTTTGAGACAGGGTTTCTCTGTGGCTTTGGAACCTGTCCTGGAACTAGCTCTGTAGACCAGGCTGGTCTTGAACTCACAGAGATCCACCTGCCTCTGCCTCCCGAGTGCTGGAATTAAAGGCTGGCGCCACCACCGCCCGGCAATTATTAAATTTTTTCATTTTATTAAAAGTTAAACTTTGTGACTAGATGGTGGTTGAGAGGTTAGAAGTGCCTACTGAGGCCCTGAATTTGGTTCCTGGAACCCCTAGGACATGAACAACCACCTTTAACTCCAAATCTAGAAGACCCGAAGCTTTCCTGTAGTCTCTGAGAGCGAACATGCACATGGGCGCACACACACTCATACACACAAACTCACAAACATATACACACAAAAACACACAGAGACACACAGGCACATACAAACATGTACACAGACACACTCAGACACAAACGCTCATTCTCACACACGTGAACACAGATGTACACAAACACACAGATACACACACAGAGAGAGATACATATACACACAAAAATAAACCAGTCTCTAAAAAATTTGACCTTTGAACAGATAATAGAGTCAGTTTCAGGGTTCAGTATTCAAAAGGCAGACAAGGGAATTTAGCAAAATTTTCTTCCTATCCCTATTTTCCACTCAACTAATCCTTTTCTACACGATTACAAAGACCAGAAATTGTTGATGGTGGCTCCTCTCTGTGATCCCCAGTACTCAGGAGGTGGAAACAGGAGTTTCCTTGAGTTCAAAACTAGTAAGATACCATCTTAAAAAAAAATTAAAAGAAATTGGCAAATGTGGAAATAAACTGCTATTCTACGCAGCCAGCCCTTGGTTTCTAAATCCTCGGGCTGTTTAAACAGGACTGGACTAGCACACAGTGTGCATCCGCCCGTGCCCTGCACTGGTTGGAGTCCGTCAGAGAGTCCACTTCCTCTGCCGAGGGCGTTCGCATTCAAACTTCTCCCCACAAAGACTGCACATTCCTTCCGTGCACCCAGACCCACTCAGGTTATCAGATCGTAGCAAGCACGTGAACCATGGCGTTAGCAATCTCATCTGCATTTCTTGAGAGGCTGGAGCATGTTTGTTCCATGGGCATCACAGACAGGTTTCTTGGGAAATGACCGCATAGCCTTCCCCTCCCTTTTTCACTCTCCGCTGACTTTTTGGCTCTTTATAGGCAGTCTTTTCCCAGTGGCGCTCACACCAAGACTCTGCAGCAAGACCTACTAACTTCCCAAGAACACAGGCCCATGAGCCCTTTCCAGCCACACCTTGTTGAATATCCCCTCTCTGAGCATCACTAACCAGGATGTGCCCCTCTCCTTAGCATTTCAGGCCAGGTCAACCTTTTTTAAAGCTTTTTATGGCTGTTTAATCGAATATGTTTTTGTTAAATCCAGCTCTGCTTACAGAATTAACCTTGTTTAAAAACAGCACCAAGAAAAAGAACAAAACAAACAAACAAAAAACAGATTTCTGCTGTCTAGCCCTGGCTGACCTGGAACTCACTATATAGATAGGCTAGCTTTGAACACACACTGACAAGAGATCCATCCCCCTGCCTCTGCCTTCCAAATGCTAAAAATAAAGGCATGTGCCACCATGCTCTGCCCAAAATGTAAAATGCATTATAAAACGGAGTTATCTTTATTAGTCCTCTCCTTCCCTACCCACCCAATAGTACGTCATTTGAAAAATATCCTTCAAGACAGACTGTCCAAATATTCTTGGATGTTCAACTGACAAACACAGTCATGGCGAAGAGCGGAGGGGACAGAAGAGAGAGTTATGGGGGAAAGTAAGAAAACTAGAGTATATCTTCTCTCATATGTGAGATCTAGATTTAAAATTTAGGGACAAGCATGATGAAGAACTAAGTTTGACTCCTCAGCATTCACAGAAAAGCAGGGTAGGGTGACCCATGTCAGTAACTTTAGTGCTGAAGGCGGAGACAAGTAGACCCCCGGGGCTTGCTGGCCAGTCGGTCTTAGCTGGATGGCTAAATCAAGATTTGGCAGAAGACCCTGTCTCAAAAAAAAGGGGGGCGGAGGGAGATAAAAGAAGACTCTCAACGTTGACATTTGACCTTTACACACATGCATGGACACAAACACATGTATAGGCAGCCACACCTCCACAGATACATGTGTATACCCTATACACACACAAGTTATAAACTTAAATTATATGAATAAATTATACACACATATTGTCTTAGTCAGTGTGCTATTGCTGCAAAGAGACACCATGACATGGCAACTCCTATAAAGGAAAACATTTAGTTGAGGCTGGCTTACGGTTTCAGAGGTTTCGTGCATTATATCATCCTGGTGAAAAATCACAGTGACACGCAGGCAGATGTGGTGCTGGAGAAGCACTTTGAGAGTTCTACATCTGTATCCTCAGGCAGCCGCACGAGAGAAACAACTGGGCTTGGCTTGAGCTTCTGAAACCTCAAAGCCCACTGCTAGTGACATGTTTCTTCCAACAAGGCCACACCTACTCCAAAAAAGGCCACCCCTCCCAACCCCTGTCAAGTAGCGCCACACTCTAACAGCCAGCATTCAAATATGAGCCTTTGGGATCCATTCCTATTCAAACCACCACATATATTTTATATATCACTTGAAAATGAAAGATTATTTGGAGGAGGAAGAGGAACAGAAGAAGGGAAAGGGATACAAGCGGAAGAAATTGAGGTAAATATTAGCAGAATGAAATGGTCTACATCTATGAAGATGTGAAACCCATTATTTTTTCTGTTTTGTTTTGTTTTTGTTTTTTCAAGACAGGGTTTCTCTGTGGCTTTGGAGCCTGTCCTGGAACTAGCTCTTGTAGACTAGGATGCTAACTAAAATGCAATCAAAGTAAACAGGAGTCAGTCGCTTCCTCTGTCATGGAGGAAGCGTCTTCTCCCTGGAGCTCCGAGTCTCTGGTATTTCTTCCCACCCCTCATCCTGGGAAAGCACTCATTTATTATATTCCTGTAATTCTGCCCTGTCTGACCTGTTTATAAATGAAATTATGTGGTAATTCTAAATCTCTTGGTTCTTTCACTCAGTACATTGGAAGGGCCTTGCTGAGTTGCACAGACCAGGCTTGAACTAACGGCAGCCCAGGCAGGCCTTCAGCTTGAAATCCTCCTGCTGCTACCTCTGAGGGAGCTGAAATGAGAGACCTATAACCATGCAAGTCCCTCTTGGAGGACATTTGTGTCCAGTCTTTGTCCATGACAATATCCTTGAACAAACTTTTAATATACACATGTAAAAATCTCTGGTCAATAGATTCCCAGAAGGGGAGGGCCAGGGCCAAGGGGAGTGTGCCTTTACCCTTGTAGAAGGCCCGTTTCCCCACCCACATCCTCTCTATACAATGTTCAACCTTCCCACTCTTGTCAGCCTGGAGGTCTTTCCAAAAAAAGTGGCCTGAATGGGCTGAGAGCTTACATCTGCACAAAATTCTACACAAGGGTATTTATGATAACTTTTTTCATAATTGCCAAACTGGAAGAAAAACTGAAAGCAATCAAGATACCCTTCCCTAGTCGAGAGGCTAAAGAAGCTACACAATGGAGCAGTGTTCAGTGCTGAGCAGGAACAAGCTATCAAGCCAGGAAAGAAGCTGGAGGAGACTCAGACACATCCAGCTGAGTGGAAGAGGCAGCCTTCCAATACCGAAGACTGTACGGCTTGCGAGAGAAGGCAAAGCTATATCGACAGGAAAAGATAGATGTTGCCAGGGAATTGGGGAAGAATGGGAAGGATGCCAGAGCACAGTAGTGAGAAGATTCTGAATGCTGCCCTGTCTGTGTGGTTAAAACCACCGCATACTTGTCCCAGTCCCCACGTGTCCAATGAGGCTTTAGGTAATAATGATGGCGCCCCAGCAGGGTTCACCAGCTGCAGCAACTGCACTGTTGGAGGAGGCACTGGAGTGAAGGCTTTTGTGCATGTTTGGGGGGACAGAATGTGTGTGGCAAACCCATGTCTCTTACTTCTCTGTGAACCCAAAGATACTCTATAAAAGTTATATTTAAAAAAAAACCTGACATTTACGCTGTGCATGGTGGCGCATGCCTTTAATCCTAGCATTCAGGGGGCAGAGGTAGGAGGATCTCTGAGTTTGAGGTTAGCCTGGTCTATAGAGTGAGTTACAGGATAGCCAGGGCTACACAGAGAAACACCCCCCCTCTCACTCATACACACACATACACACAGAGAGAGAGAGAGAGAGAGAGAGAGAGAGAGAGAGAAAGAGCAAAAAAAAAAACACCCCTGGAACCTCTTATTTTTGTTTGTTTGCTTCTGTTCTCTGTTATTTTATTTTTATTCTTTTATTTTTCTACACTAAAATTATTGGAAGGGAAATATTGAAAATATTCTTATTTTCCCCTTTCATTTAAGGCATATTTTATATATTTTAAAAGTGCATTTGCTGGGTTACATTGGGACATTTTCACACAAGTATGTAATGTATTTTGGACCCATTTCCCCTGAAGTCAGAGCACCTCTTTATTTATCTAAGAATTTCTCCATTATGAATGAGGCTGTACACACTTTTGGTATTTAAAATCCAATAACATTTCAAGAAATTAAATTTCCCCTTGGGATGACTGAGGAAGCACACACCTCCCTGATCTTACCATCTTTTCCTGATTGTTTTTCCTTCTCCACCATCTTTCCTGCCCCCCCCCCCGGCCCCTGCCCCATTCGTTTCTCCTCTCCAAAGGCAGTTAGTTCTCTCTGGTTTGATCTTTAGTGCCCCCCACTCTAGGTTGCATTCCTGACTCACGTCTCATTTGGCATCTTTAAGTAACTCTTAGGGCGCCTCAGATTCACATCTCCTCTCAACGCACTGCAGATATCTTAAACTAGTCTCTATTCTTGGCTTGATAAATCCTGTCAAACTTGCGCAGCCTCCCTAAGTATCAGCTGGAACCTACCCCTCATTTATGCAATTAGTAGAACAGACAACCTGGGAGTCATCCTAGCTTCCCCGCAACCCAGTTGTAATTTAGATCTCATTGCTTCCCCAAATGTCAATGTGCTAAAAGCTTGATCCCCATAAGGATATTCCTGGTTGGTGATTGAGCCTTTGGGAGAGGCTTTGGGGAGATCCTTGAGGCCAAATCATGGAAGGGGATTGTGGAACCCCAGTCCATTCTGTTTTCTCCTGGTCATGTAGTGAGTGGCTTTGCTTGGACTGTCTTACTGCAAACCAAAAGCACGGGGGCCATCAGAGCATGGAGTGGTGTGTTGAAAACGATGAGCAGAAATAATCCTTTCATCTTTATAAGTTGATGCTTCACATATTGTGATCTAGTGACAGAAAGCTGAGCCACGTAGTCACCAGCCCCTAAAAGCTGAGCAGCTTCGAAAAGAGTTGGCCCAATGGATAGAACAATGACCCTATCTAGACACCTAGGTTTGGGGAAAGACATCTCAAAGTGCCTGTAAGTGGTTCTTTCAAACTCCTTTTGGGCTATTTTCTACTCAACTTGGTCACCCAAGATAGCCACTTACTAGCTATACCTAGAGTTACACTTAAAAGGACATCCAAAAGATATCTTCTCCCACTTACAGGAAAGGAAATTGGATTTTTATTAGTAAACCAAGCCTTGGGAAATATGTCTTTCTTACTGTCAGACGGAGAATTCCCTGTCTATGTTTCCCACAGCATTCAGTTCTGGAGATTGAGACTGATTGCTTTGAGAAAACAACAGAAGTGAACAAAAAAGAACTCAAAATCAATTTGGAAGTGGTTGTTGTTTTGGAGGGTAAACAGCCCTGAAATTCTTCAGCATATGTTGCGGTTTTGATGCTGTATTGGTTGGTTGGTTTCAGGGTTGTTGTTCTGGAACAGCGTCTCTCCCAGCATAGCCCAGACTGGCCTCAAGTTCACAAACCTCCTCCCTTAGCCTCCTGTGTGTAGAGTCACAGGAAGGAAAGCACTCAGTCTCGTAGTGTGTTTAATAAATGTATTTGTGATTTTTAAAAAGCTCTCTAGGCATTACCTGTTACTTTGGGGTAATTATTGCAGTAAGAGAAGATGCGCTTCTCTTGAACTTCTCTGTTCTTTCATGGGAAATAGAGCCTTGAGCTTTGTCTACAGTCATGGCAAGTTGGAGAAGACACCGCTGCAGCCATGCCACAGGGACATTTGTGAAAGAAATGGAAGGCCTTTGCAATGTGCTCCTGTTGGCTGATACAGACCAGAGGCTGGAGGAAGTGACTGTATTTTTACCTCCAAAGTGGAGCAAAAGTTTACTCTTCTCAATTCTGAGATGAGTAAGTGTAAACATTCAGTAAACCTTGGTCGTATGCAGGACATGTTGACTACACTCAGGATCACACCCAGTCCTCACCTTGGCCCTGTCAGGTAAATACTTATCTTAATCCCATTCTACTGGGGAAAGAAAGAAAGAAAGAAAGAAAGAAAGAAAGAAAGAAAGAAAGAAAGAAAGGAAGGAAGGAAGGAAGGAAGGAAGGAAGGAAGAAAAGAGGCTCTGAGAACTTCGGTTCCTCATGTGTTCTAGACCAACCACAAATATAGAGACTTAACTCTTCACTGTACTTGGCAGCGATTGATCTGTAAAAAGCTCCAGCCATAGAGCATCCAGCCATAGACACACTGCTTTCCCATGCCCATCTGAGATTTCTGGCATATGCCTTTAATTACAGCACTCAAGAGTCAGACGCAGGCAGCTCTCCATCCTTTCTAGAAAGCCTGGTCTACACAGAGAGGTCCAGGCCAACCAGAGTTACATGGTGTGATCATATCTCAGAAACAAAAACAAGTACCAGACAGTCTGGCCATTACTTAGCCCTGACTCACCCCTTGCCCTTGCCCTTGCATTCTAGGGTGACTTCCCAGAGGCTCCTGTTGACCAACTGCAGGACACCAGCTCTGATTAGGAAAGCACAGTTCCATGTGACCTCTTATCATGCTCCCTGGGCCTGTGGCAATGTCCCACCCCTGGGGTTCCGACATTCTTTTCTCTTCACCAACCACCTCTGCAGGCATGGTTTCCTGAAGTTGACTGTAAAATTCATTCACTAAATAATCCGTGACGGGACTGGAGTTGGAGCTTTGCTGCAGAGTGCTTGCCTAGCACGCGTAAAGCCCTGGGTTCAATTGCCAGCACATCATTAACCAGGGGGAGTGGGGCATTCCTGTAATCCTGGCACTGGGGAGGTGGAAGCAAGAGAATCAGAAGTCAGGTGGTCCTTGGCTACATACTGAGTTCAAGTCCAGCCTGGGCTACATTTGACCTCATCTCAAAATAGTAATAGCAAACTGTGACAGAAACCAGAAAGGAGATAAAAACACTCAGTACTGTGCTTCACATATGCTTGGCTCTCTATACCTATACTGTGATGCAATGGGTGGATGGACGGATGGTCGGATGGATGGGTATTGGCCTTGTTCTTTATCTGATTGTCTAGAAGGCAAGTGGATAGAATTTCAGATGATGAGTTCCAACAACAGCAGAGAACATTTTCTAAGAGGACACCATTGGACTTTATGAGAGTAATCTTCCTGGAACTCTACCTGGAGGAAGCAGTGTTTTAGCGGAAGCCTGAGGCCAAGAGAGGGAAAATGAGGACAAAGAGACAGCAGGTTTCTAAAGAGAGGAAGGCCTCCACCTTGCCACAGAGATGGGACAAACAGGGCTTACAACAGTCTAGAAACTTGAAGGAGTCCCTGCCAGGTGCATGGAATTTAGGTCAGACTGTGAAGAGTGGGTGCCAAGTCATGGCTTACTTTAGGTGAGAGATAAGTTGGCCAAAAAGTGGAGGCTGGACATAGGACTTCACACTTGGAATCCCAGCACTGGGTCAATGGAGGCAGGAGATGGGAGTTCAAGGTGAGCCTGGGTTACATAGTGAGATTGTAACAAGAAAAAAAGGAAGGAAAAAGTTAAAAGAGAAAGGGAAAGAGAAATGAGAGGCTGGGGACATGGTTCAGTCAGGAAGTGGTGTGCAAGATAAAGACCTAAGTTCAAATCCTCAGCACCCACATAAAAAGCTGGGTGTGGTGTGAGCACTTGTAACCCCAACTCAGGAAGAAGATAAGAGGATCCCTGGGGCTTGCTAGTCTGCTGACTTAGCAGAATCAGTGAGTTTCAGGATTAGCAAGTGTCCCTGTCTCACAAACAGCAAGACAGAGAGTGATAGAGCAAGATATTTGATGTCCTCCTCCAGTATCTACACACATGGGCTCATGCACCTACACCTGACTGTGAGCATACACTGTATACACAGACACACACACAGAGAGGGGGGGGGAGAGGGAGAGAGAAAGAGAGAGAGAGAGAGAGAGAGAGAGAGAGAGAGAGAGAGAGAGAGAGAGAGAGAGAGAGAGAGAAGGTTAATATTGTGAGAGTACACACACACTAAGAAGAAGCAATGACTAAAAATCTCTGTGATCTCTCCCAGGGACACAGACTGCTGGTGCAGTTTATGAAGAAGTAAGGCTTAAGTGTTTTCAAGTCAGGATCCATGACAGACAAAATAGGGCCCCCTGAAGCCTGGCCCCCAATAGGCCAAGTGGCTGTGTTAAGGAAGGTGCCGTTGCTCCAACTAAATCTGAGCCTTTCAACAATCACAAAGATAAAATTGAGCGTTTGGCACAAAGGTAAAGGCCTCGCCGTGTCTGCCTGGCTGTGAAGCTCCCTCCCTTCATAGCCTGCCGAGTCTTTAATAGGGCAAAGTGAAAGTACAGTAAATATAAACCTTTCCCTCATTCCTTCACAGGGCAAAAATTATTTAAACAGAGTTTAACCCATCTTAACAGCCAGCATTGAACAAACACGGGCCTCCTTCTGTAAAGATGAGCAAACAGAGAAGGAGGACCGGGTAATTTATAAAGCAGGGCAAAGGACAGACAGTGAATGGAAGAATTAGATCAGAAGTACCTGATACATCGTGCTCCTGCCCGGGTGACAGCATTTAAGTGAGATGATCTAAATCGTAGCCTTTGTGGATTTTAGACTACTGAATCCCTAAAACAATTCTTAACAAGAAAATTTCCCACTAGGTGTGGTGGTACACACCTTTAACCCCAACAGTGAGTAGACAGTAGTTGATGGATCTCTGTGAATTTGAGGCCAACATGGTCTCCAGATGAAGTTTTAGGCCAGCCAGGGCCACGCAGCGAGACTCTGTCTCCAAAACAACCCCTAGAACATAAAAACATTCTGGAGATGGGGCTCTTGGAGCCCCAGAAGCAGGAGTTTTAGTTAGTAGATGAGTCGATGCGGTAAAGATGGTGAAACTAATGAAGGGGGAGAAGAAGAGAAACATTAGAGGATAAATGTTCTGTTTGGTCCCCAAAAGAGCAGAGCAGGAGCCTAGCAGTGGCTCCCACGATTCCACATGACTGTGTCGTTGCCCGCTTGGATTGAAGCGATAGCCTTAGTTCTCCTGGAGTGCCAGGTCCATTAGTTCGGTGAGTCCCGTCTGAGAAAAAGAGAAGAGCATCTCATCTCTAATAGAGAGAGAAACTAAAGTCTCCCCTTCCCTCCTCTTACCTTTCTGTATCAAGGTCCTCAGCAGAGTAGATTGCAGCTACTCAGGTAATGGAGACCACTCTACTCTATAGGCCCACCATTTCCAGTGTTAACCTCATGTGGAATCTTCCGTCCACATAGACATATCCAGAAATAATGTTTCACCTATATCTGGGCACCCCCACGGCCCAGCCAAGTTGATGCATGAAGGAAACATGGCGCATGTGCCAGCATTTTCAGTCTCTGATTGGCTGTCTAGATTGGACCTAGCCATATGGAAGGACACAGCAGAATTACACAAGAGCATCAATGCCAGGCAACAGTACTCTTTGGGCACCATCTTTGAACCTAATTGTCACAGACACAAACCTACTCTTAACCATAGCCCAGGCCTGCGTGCGAACCTTTTAACTGTAGAAATGGTATCAATCCATGCATATGTACATTCTAAAACAGGTCCACCAGTTCTTCAATCTTCCTTCCTTTGAAAGCAGGGTGCCTGTTCCTCTTACCTAAATGTGGACCAAACTGACAAACTCACTCGTCATCAATTGGATGTGGATGAAAACAGAGGTGCAGCTTCTAAGCCTACGCCATAAAAGACATTGCCATTTCTGCTCTGTACTCTTGGGGCATGCTCACTCTGGGAGTGATGGGCCGCCACGTCCTGAGGACCCTCATGCAGATCTGAGGTTGATCCAGGGATAAATTCAGAGCTCCAGTGTGGCAGCACATGACTCCTTGGAAATGGCTCCCCTAGCCTCAGGCCTGTCTTCAATGACTACAGCCAACATCTCCATTGTTACTTCATGAGCCTGAACTTCCCAACTGGGCTGCTCCTGATCTCCCAGCTCACAGAGACGATGACAACAATAAATACTTATTGATGCCTCTAAGTTTGAGGTTACTTTGTTATGTGACCTAAAAGCGTGTATTCTATATCTTGCTTTTCCCCTTCAATGTTATGGCTCTTACTTCTCTCATATTGATATAATAAGTAAAGTCATTTGTCCTGACTTCCACAGTCAGTCTATCTATTTACTCTTATTGCTAGGTAACTAGGTGATTTCTATATGATGATGTCTGACATAAACAACAGGAGATGTACTTTTCAGAAGCATGTCCTCAGTCACCTGCTTCCTATAGCGAGACCCCACTACTAGCTTCCACCACATCCTAATAATGCCAGTAAATTAATAAGCCATCCATTGATTAGGTCAGAGCCCTCATGATTTGAAGTCTCTCAGTAATATCACCAGTCTAGAGACCAAGCCTTCCAAACATGAGTCTTCATATCCAAACCGTAGCTCTCCAGCTCTGCTTTGGTTCTAAGCCATGAGCAACCATGTATACGTCTTTGTGTGCGCATGTATACAGATTTTTAGGCAGCACACAATAATGTTTTGCTAGATGATGCCACGTTGTCCCTAGTGTAAACTCTGGAGGACAGCCCATTGGCTGTGCTTGGCAGGGTCTCCCACATCTCCGAGAGCACCCACACTGTGAGATTTCCATCTTGGAGTTCTAAAGCATGAAGAATGTCTCGCGTGCATCTTGTGACAACTCATGAGTATCCTCCTGTCACCAGCATCCAGGGCCCTCAGCAACGCTGGGCACAGACACTCTTGGCTCACTACCAGGTCTTTTATCTCCTGAGGGGTTTCCCATGATCCTCCACCTCTAAGCAAATTCAGTTTTTCGTCACCGGCCACACGGAATACCTAGAAATGCCTCTGTCCACCAGGTGTTTCCTGGAAGAATGTGGGCTCTGGAGAGCAAGCTGCCTTCTCCCTCTCTCTCCCTCCTCTTGCCCTCGGGAAGTGTGCTCGTCAGCAAATAGAAAGCTTAACCAGGGTACAGAATCTTCTACAAGGGCATCTAAGAATTCAACGCTCTGGAGAAAGGCCCAATGGGACAAAGGGGAGCAAGGAGGAAGGAATGTACCCAGCCTCAGGCCCTGGGCAAGACCTATAAACCCTATTCATACATTGAGGACACAGTGGAGACAGGAACAGGGACTAGCCTTGGGTTGCCCTCAGCCAGGCTTCCCTCAAAGGCCCTGGGACCATCTGAGGCCTAAGCAGGGACCATCTGCGGTCAGCCTAAACTACACAGAACTCTGCCATCATGCAGCATTGTGACCTAGAAATGAAAGGTCTCCAAAGAATCAAGTGTTGAAGACTTTTTCCTTCAACAGTGGCTATTGGTGACTGGGTCACAGAGACACTAAACTTATCAGTGGGTTACTCCATTGGTGAATGGGCTCCTAGCATGTGGGTGGCCTGGGGGAGGAGGGACATGTCCCAAAGAGGTCTATCCTGACCCTGATCATTCCTCTTTCTCTGCTTCTTGGCTCCCACCATAGAGTTCTACCTCACCACAGATCTAAAAGCACCAGAGCCAGCTGACTACTGCGTGAAACCTCTGAAACCATGAGCCGAAAAGAATTTTTCCTCTTCTAAGCTAATGGTCTCAGTGTTTTGTCACAGTTAAAAGAAGCGACAAGAACACCTGGGGATGGGGCCTAATACTTGCAGTGTGGCACAGTGTCTATCACCATGCTTTCATGTGCAAGGAACATTCCCACGTGACTGTCATATCCACAGGCCACTCCTTCAGTGCTGGAGACAGCTACTGATGAATATGGTTCCCTGCATGCTAAGACTTCCAAACCGCTGGTTCCTCTTTCCCTTCGAGCTCACTGGGCAGTGTTCTCTTGAGATTCACAACACTGAAGAGGCAGAATGTCCCATGTTCTGATGGGTAAGCATGGGAGAGAGCTGCCCCCTCCCCTGAACAACCATGGAGAGCTAATGAACAAGACATGCGCTCCCACTTCACCTGCGCCGCTGCACGTCTGGGTCTGTTTGTTACAGCTGCTCAGCCTGCTGTGACACTTTCCTCCCAGTGGCATTCGCTTCTGCTCAGAGGTTACAACAGCAGGGATCAAGTCAGCAGGTCTGGATGTGAGCCCTGGCAGTATCACCTGCTACGAGGGTAAACTTGGGGTAGTTAGTGGGCCTTTCTGAGCCTTGCTGCAGCGGGCCTCACTCCTGTACCCTCACAGAATGGCTTTGAAAGTTAAATGAGAAAAATGTGCTATCTATTTAACTCATTTCTCAGGCAAGTATTTGTGCTCTTTTAGTTTGGCTTGTGATTCTGTGAGTGTCGTATGTGTATGTTAGTGTGTATATATGCGTGTGTAGGCATGTTAGTGTGTGCAGGTGTGTGTGTATATACATGTATGTATGAAGGTGCATATATGTTTGCGTGTGTGTTTTCAGGTGCATATGTGTATGCCCCATATGACAATCAAAAGATAACCTCAGGTGTACTTCCTCAAATACCATCCTGTTGGGTTTTTTTTTTGTTTGTTTGTTTATTTGAGATAAAGTCTCTCATTGGCTTGGAGCTTGCCAATTCATCTAAGCTGACTGGCCAGGGCACACAAGAAATCCGCTGTCTCTACCTCCCCAGCACTGGGCTTATAGACACACCACTGTGCCTGGCCTATTTATATGGGTTCTGGGATCAAATTCAGGTCTCCTGTTTACATGATATGCATTTTATGGACTGAGCCACCTCCCAGCCTTAGCGTTATATTTTAACATTTCTGAAATCCTTCTGTTTAACTGATGGATGTATCAAGTGCGACGATCTCTTTACTTTTTCCTTTTTTCTCCCTTTTCTGGATGCTCTTGTACACACGTGAATGGCATCTTGGAGCTGAGAAATGTCCATTAGATAATAGTCACAGCCAAGACCCAGGAACGAGCAGCTACAACCAGCTAAGCTAGAGGTTGCAAAGAAGAGGCTTGTCGATCAACTACGGCCCCCACACATGCTTCTGTTAGCTGGATCATTTGTTTATGTGGGGATTTTTTTTTTAGATGTTTTTAAAATCTTGTGTGCCTGTGTGTGGAAATGTGCATATGAGTGCAGGCGCTTCCAAGGCCAGGAGAGGGCGCTATGAGATCCCCTGGAGCTGAAGTAGCTGGTTGTCTGTCACCTGATACAGATACTGAGATCTGTCCTCAGCCAAAGCCATGCATACTCTGAACCACTGAGCCACCTCTTCAGGCCTCACCCAGCTCATCTGAGCAAACTGCCAAAGCAGAAAGCTATACGCCTTTGCAGCCCCATCACTTAAAAAAAAAAAAAAGTTAACTATGACTTCATAGGCCTTCATACCCTTTATGGCAGTTACCAGCCAAAACAGCACATGGTTGTCTTCAGTGGTAGCCACTATCCCACCGCTTCCTACCCACCCACCCTCACAGCCTCTGCCGGCGTTCCACTGGGAGATCACCAGACGAATAATAAGGATGGAGCGACTGTCGTGTGTGTCTGCTCTTTTCACCAAATCATGAAGCAGTCTGGAGTGGAGCTCTTCCGATGGTGCTCTGACTGCCTGCACGGAAGAGTGCACCCGAAGGGAACAAGTGGGCCGTGCCTACAGCGCGGGAAGCCAAGTCAAAGACTCTTCTTTCTAAGTTCAGACCTGGCATGGCTGTCACCCTCTTTGTGATGCTGTTTAGTGGATAGACAGCAGTCCTTAGTTTTAAGATATCCCAATGTGTCACACGCTTCTGTTTCATCCCGCTGGGGATGTCTGTGTGCTGGTGATGCTTCCGGTTACCTCTAAAAATCCATTTTCCCTTTGAAATGTGCCGGCTAAATAACTTGCCTTCTCCACCCACTCTCCTTGGGGGTAATGCAGCCCTGTGCCAGAGCTCAGTCTTTTGAGATGTCTAGTGGGAAGAAAGGGACATTGGGGACATTGTTAACTTCCTGCTAAAATGATTGGCTTATTGGTCCTTCTCTTCCTTCTTTTGGTGCTGTGACGCCAGTTAGATACATAGAGCTGCAAGCATCTGCAATCACTCCTCAACACTAGTACCCAGCATGTTACTGTGTGACAGAATGACTTCCTATGTAAAACTTTCTATGACTTGGAGTCATTCCCCTCTGCCCTTCTATAACTCTCCCCACTCTGTTTGCTGGACTAATGTTCCTGTGACTTAGCTAAGCACATGTTCCCCTCATCAGAGGCTTACAACGCCTTCATCCTGGCTTTTGGACAAAACTTTTCTTTCTTAGCTTTATTGATTTTATTTTATGTGTATGGGTGTTTTGCTTACAAGCATGTCTATGCAGCACATGCATGCCTGGTGGCTAAAGATGACAGAAAAGGGCATCAGACTAGAATTGGAGTTGCAGCTGCTTGGGAGCCTCCATGTGGGTGCTGGGAACTGAACCTGAGTTTTCTGTAAGAGCAACAAGTGCCCAGCCAGTGAGCTGTCTCTTGGGGCCCTCTATCCTAGCTTGTAGAGCCTCCAAAACCCTAACATAGCTTCTGTCTCCACTCATTTTTTTCTAAAAAAAAACTTGCATTAATACATAACCCCACATTTACTGTATGTAATATGATGTTTCAAGTATATGTGAAATATTATATATATATATAGTGTAATGGTTGTACATAAGTTTCTTTTCCTTTTTCCCCTTGTGTGCATGTACATACACGTGTGCATGTGTGTGGGCATACATGTGTGGATGTGTGTCTGCATGTGGAGGGCCAAGGCTGGGGTCCGGAATCATTGTACACCTTACTCAATGAGCCATTCATGCAACCCAACCCAGAGCTCACCAATAAGGCCGATCTAGAGAGTCAGCTTGCTCTGAGGATGAGACTGGACTTCCGGGTGAACCTCCACACCTGGCCAGCATTTACTGGGTTCGGGGGATCTGAACTCTGGTCCTCGTGTTCATACTGGTGAGTGCTCTACGCACAGATCCCTCTCTCCAACCCCATGAGCTGTTTGCTCATAGCAACTGATCTATTTTGTTTGGCACGTGCCAGCAGTGGCACTGCCAGGAGTCAGGGTAATTAGCCACGTCCATTACCTCAAACAACTAACCATTCCTCTGCTAGAAGAACATTCAGAACTTGCTCTCACATTCTGGACACTGAAAATTCCATTCACAGAGGCAGAGACAGCCCCTGCTCATACTGTTAGAAGCCCCATAAGAAGACCAAGCTACATGTGTATAACATTTGTGCAGAGGGCCTAGGTCAGTCCCATGCAAGCTCTCTGGTTGTCAGTTCAGTCTCTGTGAGCCCTGTGAGCCCAGGTTAGTTGATTCCGTGGATTTTCTTGTAGTGGCCTTGACCACTCTGGCTCCCATAATCCTTCCTCCTCCTATTCCACAGGATTTCCTCAGGTCCACATAATGTTTAGCTGTGGATCTCTGCATCTGTTTCCACCAGTTGCTGGGTGAAGCCTTCCTGATGACAATCAGGCTAGGCAATGACCTATAAGTATAGCAGAATATCATCTGACTCTCTTGCCAGCTTTTGGGACGCTTTCCTCCAACCAGATTGGCTTGTCTAGCCCTAATAGAAGAGGAGATGCCTAGTCATGACATGCCATGCAACTTGACATGCCATGGAGGACTAATATATGGGAGGCCTGCCATTTTCTGAAGAAAAAGGAGGGGGGATGGATGAAGAGAGGCTAGCGGGAGGGACTGGGAGGATAAGAGGGAGGAAGGAGAAAATGGGACTGGGCTGGGGAAATTTAAATAATTTAAAATAAAATTCCGTTCACCTCCGAGACACACAATTCACCCTCTGGTCCTCGTTATCCTGCTTAGCTCCCTGCCTGGCATGCCAGGAGATGTGCCCATCCGTTGCTGAATTCTACACGTGTTGGAATATCTCAGATGCAAAAAGGACTCAAATTACTAGAGCACTGCCGCTCATTCTGGGAAAACACACATGTGGATGTAATGCAGCCATCTTCAAGAGAACCCACGTGAGGAGCCAGTGTATGGAGAGCAGCTAAGATGGCAGAACAACTGGAGCCCAGCAAACAGAACCAAGTCTAAAGAAAGGAGGCAAGAACTTGATAAATCCAGAGGCCAAAAGAAGGATAAGGGAACAAATTATGACCAAAGCTGAAAGAAGCATTCTCAAAGCACTTTCTTCTGGGAATACCACTTAAGAGTGGGACCAAACAAAACTGGCAAATCTCTTCCACCCAGAGGGGAAGTCACAGGGGATAAAGGCTGCAGAGGCATGGTCAGCCCAGAAGAAACACAGATGACCAAGGAATGGCCAGAACCCAGATGCTCAACCTTACTAACAATTAAATGGATTTAACTAACACATACACATATGTTTACCAAACAAACACATTTAATTAACATGATTTAACAAACCAGTGTGTGTGTGTGTATAAATATATATATATGTATATGTTTGATATATTGCATATGTCTAATTTAGCTGACATGGCCTACACTGGAATAAAGAAGACGATCTAATAATATCTGGGGTTTGAGAGGATGGAGGGGAACACAACTCTCTGATGAGTTGTTGATGGCTCTATAAACAGGTAGGACCTGTGTGGTGTGGTCCTCACAGTCTCTATTTTAAAATATGACACAGACAAAAAGGAGCTCTCCAGACATCCCCAGGGACCATCTACTTTCCGACAGGTCTCCACAGGATGGTGAAGCCCAGCCCACTTAAGACGTGACTGACCTGAGCAGAAGAAACATCTTACCAGGGTGCACAGTCCAATGTTTGCATCTTTGTGATGACGTTGCTTTGTCTCATGATCAGAAAAATGACTTACACGCATGATAAAATTATTTGTGGGGGGATCTATCCAATAATATTAGGTGGATCCAACAAACAGTCTGGGTCTGGTGGCCATAACAAGCAGGCCAGTGAAGGAACACCCTTTCCTGGAGTACATCTTGTTCCTGTCTGGGTGTGCCACATCTTATAGGCACACATTAAATGTTTGTTGAATGAATAAATTAATGTTGATCCCCCATTGCATTCAGAGATAAAGTCCAAGAGCGTTTGAATGGACTCCAGGTGTCCCTGTCTAGTGTTAGAGCTGTCAATCCCACTAGTGAAGTTGACATACTCACTGGGTCTTCATCTTCACCATCTCTTCCTGCCCTTGACCTTTAGCCCAGGTCCTTTTTCACCTGGGAGAGGAGGAACCACCTCTAACATTTCCAGGACCATACTGGCCCCTTCTCTGGGTCTTCTCCATGTTCACTCTTTACCCCATCTCATTCTATGCCATAGTTCTTTTATTTAAAACAAAATTTATAGGTGGTGGTGCTGGCGGTGGTGTGTGGTGTGTGTGAGGGTCCAGGGTCAATACTGGATGTCTTTCCTCAATTGCTCTCCACCTTACATTTTGAGACACGTTCTCGTACTGAGTTTCAATCTCACTTATTTGGACAGCCTGGCTCCTGAGCTTCAGGGGCTGCCTGTCTTCACCTCCTAATGCTATAGTTACAGGCACATGCCGCCATCGTGCCAGGCTTTTAACTTGGGTCCTAGGGTTCTGAACCCAGCAGGCACTTCGCTGGCTGAGCCATCTTCCCAGACCTAGTTGTTTTTCTGTCCATGCAAATCTTGTATCCTTAAGAAGATCCAGCTGGTCACAGTAGAACATTCTTATACCCCAGTGTTCTAGACGCTAAGGCAAGAGGACAGAGAACTTAATGTTGGCATGGGCTACATAGCAAGACTCTGTCCCTAAAAACTTAAAATAGAAATCACATACAAACATAGACACGCATATGTGTTTATATATGCATAAACATATATGTGCATACACACATATATGTATATATTGATGTACATGTGTATGTATGTATATATCAGAAAGAGCTCATCCCCGGCTCTTATTTCTTCCATGTAGCTCTCAATCTATAAACATTTGTTGGTTTCTAATTTCACTCTTTCCCTTCTGTTCAGGAATAATCGATTAGACTCTGTTTTAAACTTGGTTCTCCAGATACATATCTAGGGAGACAGACTTGTGTGAAAGTGATAAAAAAGATGTTCCCCTAGGAAAACTGTCAAGAGAGTTGGCCAGTGGGGCGTGGAAGGGACAAAGACAAAGCCAGATGTGCCATCAAGCGATGGTGTAAATTACACAAAGCAATTGATTTCTTGTTGCATCCACTGAGAGTCAGTCATTAGGGCCCAGGAACCTCTAAGTATTGTTGTATTTCTGGGACAAACAGAAAAAGCAGGTCCTAGCAGCCTGAGGAGGGAAAGAAAGCCCTTCAAGGGAAAGAAAGGCATACTGGCTTCAGGATAAGGAGCACACAGGAGCCCACACTAAACAAAAGGGCAAAATAATCAAGGGGCTAGGTGGGGTGGAACTGAAGAATCCAGACCTAACATGTCACTAACATTCACTCAGCATCAGTAGACACTCCGTGGAACTTGCTGAGATACAGGCTTAGCCTTCAGGGCTCCAGTCCCGTCGCCCTGAGAGTGACAGGAGGGCATGTGATTATTTCATATCCAAGGTGAGAGGTCTGGCGGCAGAGGTGGTGGGTGGGAGCCCAGAGGAGACACGTGCTTTCTGAGTGTGACTGGGGATTTTAGAGGATGAGTAAGGGGGAGTGGGAATTCCCAGCCAAAGGAACAGCACGTACATGGGCAGAGAAACAGAAGTACACGTTTGTTTGGAATTGGGGAGTAGCTTGCTCTAACGAGAACACAGGGTGTGGGAGAGAGGAGCTGAGTTGGAAGCTGAGGTCATAAAGGCAGGCTGAGATGGGGAAGAGCCTTTGACACCTGCTAAGAGGTAGCAACACTTTAAAATGAATCTAGCTATGATTAAAGAGCTATTTTAGGAACAGGGTGACATATAAACCAGGTGCTCTGAAAGCCTAGCATCCACGACCCAACCAGAGAGTTCTGTTTCTCTAGCAACAGTGATCGGTTCAGGGGTAAGCAGGTAACCATGGCAGATGGAGGAAAGTTGCGTCTGGGGCTGTTGGAGTTTCTGGAGGTTTGCTAAATTTTCACATTTAGTGGAGGAAGGCCTGAAACAATATAAAAAATAGTGAGTGAGGGCTAGGGACATGGCTCAATTAATAGAGTACTTGCCTAGCATATAAGAAGCCCTGGGTTCTCATAGTGGACATTGAGGACTACTGAGAACTCAAGAACAATGGCAATGGGTTTTTGATCCTACTGCACGTATTGGCTTTGTGGGAGCCTAGGCAGTTTGGATGCTCACCTTACTAGACCTGGATGGAGGTGGGCGGTCCTTGGACTTCCCACAGGTCAGGGAACCCTGATTGCTCTTCGGGCTGATGAGGGAGGGGGACTTGATCTGGGGAGGGGGGGGGAAATGGGAGGCGGTGGCGGGGAGGGGGCAGACATATTTAATAAATAAATTTAAAAAAATGAAGCCCTGGGTTCTATCCCCAGCACTGCCCAAAATCAGATAAGGTGGCATATTACTATAACCCCAGCACTTAGGAGGTAGAGGATCAGAAATTCAAAGTCATCCTCAACTATATAACACCCTGTCTGGGTTACATGAGTCTTTAAGAAAGAAAGCGAGACAGACAGACTGACAGAAAGACAGGCTTGGAGAGAGACACAGGTTGAGAATATAAAGACATAAAGTGTGGCCTCCTGGGATATTGGTTGAGACTCAGTCCAGCTGGACACAGCAGGATCAGGGCTCTCTATGTGACTATGAAAAGGAATTAATTCCACTAGAGTACTTTGTTCTAAGACACCACTTTAGCTCACATTTTGTCCTCTTAAAGAGAACAAGTCCCACGTTAATGCTGAGTGTAAGTCTTGCGCAGTGTGGTGACTTATGATTATAATCTTAGCACTCAGTGGGCGGTGGTAGAGTAGTGCCAGCCCGGGCTACATGAGGAGATGCTATCTCAAAAAAACAAAACAACAACACAAAGCTGAAAATATGTTTCTAAACCAAAAATTCAAAGGACCCTTTCAGATATGCAAATAAAGCACTTGGCAGTAGAGGATAAACTGCATCTGTGTGGAAAGACCTCAACACTGCCGTCAACATGAAATTTTGAAGAATATTGGGCAATTTGGAGCAATATGAGAAGGAATGCCCATCGCCACAATTATCTCATTTCTCAGCTCCACATAAATCACCCTGTACAGAGCAGATCATTTCTCTCTCCGGGAAGGACAACTAGGCTTTGGGAGGAAGAAAAGGGTTTTGATGATCGTTCCCACTGAAGCCCATCATGAATGTTTGGAGAAGAGAAGTTATCAGCAAAGCTGTCCTGAACTCCCCCCCCCCATACCTCTGTCAATGGGTGTCTGGAACCCTGAAGAGTTCAGGGACATGAGTCAGCAAAGCCGAAAGAGTACGAGCTGCCCTTCGAGTTAGCATGACACAGCTAACTCTCTGGGTAAGAACATGTGCCAAGAAAGCCAAGAGTCAGGGAGGGATTCAGAGAAAAATGCTTACCCTTGAACAACATTGTTAAACAAACAAGCAGTTCTGAAAGAAATGGACTATCCATTCAACTCAAGGAAAAGACAACAGAAAAACAAATCAAAAAGAAGCAGAGCTCACTGCACAAACTTGAGAGCCCGAATTCAGTTCCCTAGCTCGGATGGGAGATGGGAGGTAGGAAGATGGCTGGGACTTGATGGCCAGCCATCCTAGCCTAAAATCCACACTCCAGGTCTCCAGATTCAGTGAGAAGCCATCTTAAGAGGACATGGTAGAGAGCTATAGAGCAGGACACTGGAAGTTTCTCCTCCTCTGGGGTCGGCCTGCACTGGCATTCATACCCATACATGCATGTGCACATAAGTTTATATAGCACACACTCACAATACCAGTAATCAGAAGGAGAGAAACCTAGAAGTACAAACACATTGAGGAAGAAAAAGTGAGAAATGAAAGAATCTTAAATAAGAGATGGTTATTAAAAGGACTAGTTAATACAGTCCCCGCATGCAAATGTGTGCATATGTGCATGCATGCATGTGTCTGTGTAATATATGTGTGCATGTAGTATGTGCATGTGCAATTATAAAAATAAAATCCTATCTTCTTCCTAATCCACTTCTAAGATCCCCTATTTGTATATTTTCCATCTAGATCCTTCTCCTCCCCCCTGTAACTATTACAGAAATCTGAAAGCCACTGTGTTATTCTAGTCGATCTGATAATGGAATACTGAAGGGGGAGTGGCAAGGCTGGCTGTCTTGGTTTCATTTCCTGTTGTTTTAATAAAAAGCCCCAACACAGGTAACTTAGAAGAGAAAGGGTTTTATTTGACTCATAGGTCAAGGTACAGCAGGGACATCGCCGAGGCAGGAACTTGAAAATCTGGTCTCATCAGATCCACAGTCAGGAAGCAAGGACAAATGTACATGGGCACTCAGCTCACTGTCACCCCGAGGTGTCCTGTTTCGGGAACTGTCCCATGAACTAACATTGTCAAGGCAATGCCCACAGAGGCTGACCTCAACCTAGACAACCCCTCACAGTTGTGCCCGGAGGCTTGCCCACACCAACCATCACACTGAGGATGACAATTCATGTGGAGCAGGGTGATGACTTGGCCCAGGGATGGAGGGAGGAATGGGGCCACTCCATGTGGAGATGATCCAGATTTATAAAAAGGACCAGGAAACATGATTAAAATCCCCTCTGGGCCCCAGCAAGAGAGCTCAGCGAGTGAAAGCTTGCTGACAAATAAGAACCTAAGTTCGACCCCTGGAACCCATGTAACTGTAGAGGGAGAGACCGCTCTCCTCAAAGCCGTCCTCAGGTCATGTGTGCAGTGGAAGAACACACCTTTCATCCCAGTACTCAGGACGTTGAGGCAGGAAGATCAAGAGTTCAAGGCCTGCTTGGGTAACATAGTAGAACCTATATCAGAGGCTGGAGAGATGGCTCGGCCATCAAGAATACTTACTGCTCCTGTAAAAAAAACCTAGGTTCAGTTTCCAGCACCCAAGCTAGGCAGCTCACAAACACCCGCAACTCCAGTTCCAGGGGATCCAGTGCCCTCTTCTGGCTGCCACAAGCACCTTCACACACAGAGTGCACACCTACATAAAGTCAGGCACACTGACCTACACACAAAAGAAAGAGGTGACTTCACTAATCAATTAAATGTTATACATTAAAAAGATTAAAAGTCAATTAAATCCGTGAAATATCTCAATTAATTTGGAAAATATAGCCTCTTTGCTTTATTGGATCTTCTCATCCAAACTATATCTCATGCCTGAATGACCTTCCTCAGACCCTTCTGTGTTGCTTTATATTGTTTCGGGGGTATCTCACATAGATTTTTTTATTAAGTTGTCGTGGAACATCTTTACATTTGCTGACATGGAAAATTGAACTGGTGAAAAGAATCACTCATAGCAACCAGAGCTGATAAAGGCATGGAGATACTTCACTTTGGGGCTAGGAAAAAAGTAAAATTCTGCTCTCAAAAATTCTCGAAAGACCGTCTCAATTTAAATAAGAAAAATAAGAACACGGGAGCTTGGGAAATATCTCAGTGGTTAGGTGCTTGGCATGCAAGGGTGAAGACCAAGGTTTGGAACCCCAGAACCCATATAAAGGCCAGGTGGGCATAATGGCCCACCTATAATTCCAGACTCAGAAGGCAGAAACAGGATACCCAGGGCAAGTTGTGAACAAGACTAGCCATCTTGACAAACTCGGTGTTTGATTGAGAGACTCTCATTGAATAAGGTGCAAGAGATATGGTGGACCATTCCCAACATCAACCTTGCACCTCCATGAGCATGGGCACCCGCAAACACATGTGCCCATATATATGCAAACATGTATACACACACGCACCCACCACACACACTGAAAAAGAAAACAAATAGAACCAGGAAGGCGACTTCTGGTCTTTTTATAGCACTCAGTAAGCTCCACTGCGACATTTTCATAGATGCATAGAATGTATTTGATTTTCCCACCATTCTTATCTCTTGAGTTTCACACTGCCACAATGTTCCTTTTCTTTCCAACTAGTTCCCTTCTACCTTCTTGTCTTCCCTTTTCTTCTTAAATATCTGAATTTAAGTAATCTTCCTGCCTGTTTCCCAAGTAGCCATGATGGCAAGTGTTCACCACCGTGCCCAGCTCAGGAAGATGGATCTCACAAGCCTTGAGTGTGCACTGCTGTGCCAGCTTCAGGAAGTTGGATCTCACAAGCCTGTCAAAGGCCTAAAAGAAACCCAGATTCAATAAATGGAAATGAGTAGAGATTTGAAGGCATAAAAATTCAGACTTTAGAATAATAAGAAACAGCAAAGCGATTAAAAACTAAGTTATTATCTGGGGGAAACAGCACTCTGCTCCAGGAACCCTTCGTCTTTGAGGAGCCTATCTGGCCCCTGGAGGTCTCAGTCAGCAGTCAGTTATATAAATCTTCCTTTCAAGTCTTTCTCTTTTAAAAGTTTACTTTTATTCTTTTAAGTCGTGTAGATGTGTGTTGTGTGTGTGTGTGGCATGTGCACGAGTGCAACCGTGTGTGTGTGTGTGTGTGTGTCCATGGAGACCTGTGCATGAGTGCAGAGATGTGTGTGTGTGCACACAGAGACAGGCACATGAGTACAGAGGTGTGTGTGTGCGTGTGTGTGTGTGTGTGTGTGTGTACACGCACAGGGACATGCCCACGAGTGCAGAGGTGGGGGGGGGAGAAGTGAACATGAGAGCAGGTGCTGGCAGAGCCATGAGATCCCCTGAAGCTGGAGTCACAGGTGGCTGTGAGCCGCTTGACGTAGGCGCTGGGTATAGAACTCAGGTCCTCTGAAGAGCAGCATGGGCTCTCAAGTGCTGAGCCATCTCTCCAGCCACAGGTCTGTCTTTCTTGGTTTTAGCTCCAAGCTTCTGATTGGAGAAGAACTGGTAATAATCAGGGACAGGTAAGTTCAGGTGTTGCTCAGGAATAAGAAACATCTCAGATACCAAGGTGACACCTGTGTCACATCCTCCTTGCTCCTATGGATTGCTTGCTGTGGATTTTTGAAAGCCACTAATTGTGAGGTCACAGAGCTGTGGGACAGTTGTTGGCTTCCCGCTGACTTTTCTAGAAAAGACACCTCTGAGTGAAATCACTTGACTGGTTAAAGATGCTCTTGATCAGACGTTTCCCTCATCCTCTGGAGGAGGCAGCCATTCCCTCTCTGCCTTCTTTTATTCTCCGGGGGAAACACGAGTGACTGTTGTATCCAATAACTAACTGTTCCCCTGGAAAACGACAACAAACTGTAACTCTCAAGTCGACTTTCTAACCAGTGACTTGCAAAGCATTTTGAAGACAGAATCTCATCATGTACGCGTGTGTGCATGCAGAGAACTCCTGATCCTCCTGTCTCGGCCTTCAGAATCCTGAGACTGATGGAGGAAGGTCATTGGCTAATAAAGAAACTGCCTTGGCCCATCTTATAGGTTAGAACATAGGTGGGTAGAGTAAACAGAACAGAATGCTGGGAGGAAGAGGAAGTGAGCTCAGAGGCCATGCTCCCCTCTCCCGGGCAGACGCCATGAAGCAAGCTGCCAGGTCAGACATGCTGAATCTTTCCCAGTAAGACTGATGCTACACAGATTGTTAGAGATGGGTTGATCGGGATATGAGAATTAGCCTGTAAGGGCTAGAGTTAATGGGCCAGGCAGTGTTTAAAAAAATACAATTTGTGTGTTGTTATTTCTGGTGTAAAGCTAGCCGTGCGGGAGCCGAGTGGGATGAAAAGCAGGCCCACAGCTCTTACTACATGAGACTGTGGGTGTGTCAGCATGCCCAGCTTTAATCAACTAACTTTTCTTTAGATTTATAGAACCCAGGCCACTCAGTGACCTACAGATAACAGCTGCCCCCGTCAGAGAAACAGGCCAGTCCAACTCCTAACTACCCCGGTTTCTGCTCATGTGTGCATTGCCTCACAGCGCCCTTTATAATCCTTGCACCTGCTCCCCTAGGTGAGGCAGTGTTTGTTCACGGTGGCTGTTGTCTTCTTTGGCTTGCTAGCTTTTTAAGTAAATCTTTTTCTTGACTGAACAGTTTGTCCTTGAGTCACTGGCTTCTTCCAGAACAGGTTTACAGATACATCCTCAAGGCCTGTTAATGACTTTAGATTTAGTCCCAAAAGAATTCTCCTGTCTAGACTGAACCTCATCTTTCATCCGTTCATGGGGTTTCTGATGGATCACCCCAACACAGAGTGTAGCCCAGTGCTTGGCACACAGTCAGAACTAAAGAAAGGCTAGCTAGCTCAGTGAGTGACAGTTGATAGATGATCTCTTCTGGATAGGTTTCTCTGTCCCCACATGCTGCACAACGGTGGTGCATTACTGTCATCATCAAGAAAAAAAAATGTTTATATTTTTGTCCTTTTTTAAAAAAAAGAAATGACACAGAAGTTTAATGTCTCGAGAGATCCCAGCAGGGAGAATGAAAGGAAAACATCCGGGTTGTCGGTTGTTGGGTTGTCGGACGTCAGGCTGGTTTGTGTGTGTGTGTGTGTGTGTATGTGTGTGTGTGTGTGTGTGTGTGTGTTTGCACATGTGTGGAAGTATATTGCACATGTGTGTGCTCGCATATTAAATTCAGAGGTCAACTAGGTGTCTTTCTTCAGGAACTAGTCATTTTGTTTTTGAAACGAGGCCTCTCCCTGGATGCTGGATCTCACTGATTAGGGCTGGACTCTCAGGCCATTGAGCCCAGGGATCCCCCTGTTATCACTTCCCAGCACCGGGGGGGGGGTTACAAGCATGCACGCCACACACAGCTTTTTCACATGGGTTCTAAGGACTGAACTTGGGTCTTCACACTCTCCAAGAAGCATTTTACCCACAGAATCACCTCCACAGCTCTAGTTCATCATTTCTGAGAGTAGTGTTTACTCCCCAAGGTTCTTCATCTCAAGCAGTTACAAGGAGAACTAGGACTGAACGGGTGTGAGAGGCGTCTGTCTCAGCATGGCGCTGGAGGCAGACAAGCAGGAAGCTAAGGACAACACAGGCCTATCAATGTCAGAATTTAGGTGGCCACAGACAGTGGGTGCTCCTCCTGACCTGAGACCGCAAGAAAGCATTCCACATGGGACGTTTGAACTGAATCTTGAATGATAAAGGCATAATTCACCATTGCTAGGGAGCAAAAAAGTCCAGTAAGAGAACACAGCATAGGAGCACCCACCCACAGAAGGGCACAGTCATCAGAGGTGAAGGAAGGTGTCCACGCTGACTCTTCTCTGAGTGGGCACACAGAACGCTGGAAGACAGATCTGAGAATTGTGAGGGTTTTGAAACAGTGCTGACTCATCTAGCCCAAGGGAATTGATTAAAGGTCCAGGGTCTGGGAGAAGATGACATGTGTCTGCATGTGGTATGTGCCCATGGGAAAAAATGGCATGTGTCTGCATGTGGGTATGTGTAGGTGGAGACTGTGTGTTCATTTCCCAGCTGCTCAGACCCAAATAATCACATACAAACTATATTAATTATAATATTGTTTGGCCTATTAGCTCAGGCTTCTTATTAACTAACTCTTATACCTTAAATTAACCCATTTCTATTCATCTGTGTATTGGCATGAAGCTGTGGCTTACTGGTAAGGATCTGGCATCTGTCTCCTTCTATAGCTACATGGCATCTCTCTTGACTCTGCCTACTCTCTCTCTCTCTCTCTCTCTCTCTCTCTCTCTCTCTCTCTCTCTCTCTGATCTGATTTCCCACTTGGCTTTACTCTGCTAAGCCACTGGCTGAAACAGCTTTATTCATCAACCAATAAAAGCAACACATATACAGAAGGACATCCCACACAGAAGTCACACCCCATGACTCCAGATGCCCACAGAGTCTAAAGGCATTGGATCCCCTGGAGCTGGAGTTACAGAGGATTGTGAGATGACTTACATGGGTCCTGGGAATTGAACTCTGGTCCTCTGAAGGAAAAGCAAGTGCCCTTAACCCCTGGGCCACTTCTCCAATCCCTGGTTGTTCTTTTTAATGATGCCATTCCTTAGGTTCCAGCTCCTCTCCCTCCCTCTTCCTCACCAAGGACACTTGTGAAGCATTGGACCCACCTAGAAAACTCGGGAGGGATATATCTCCATCTCAAGGTCAATTGTTTGATCCCCCTCTGCAGCCTTCATTCCTTTTACTTGTAACGTGACATATTCCTAAACCCCAGGGATTAAGACCTGGATATACTTGGGTGTTGTTGCCCTGCCTACCACACAGACTAGTTGCTGTATAGAGTACCACATGAATACCTCTCAGTGGGTCACGAACAACTCCTCCTTCATTTCTACCCTGAGCTCTTTGGTTGAGAATAACTGTATATCCTGAGAGGCACACAACACCTCAGCCTGGGCTCCAGAGGTAGGCTTTCCTGTCATTCGCATGGTCTGGTGATAATGATCTAGTACCATCTTCTGGTTCTGTATCTGGGCCAGAGAGAGAGTCTCACAGAGTGGGGATGGGGCTGGGGGAGGAGGAAACCACCTGGTGCCCTCTCCCCACACCTGCCTTCTTGAAAGCAAGGACAAATGAACAAAATCCTAATGTGACCTTCCTCTTCCCATCACCCCTTGTCCCCTCCCCCGCCAGTAAATCCATCCTTTGTCTCACACGGTGGACAAAACACAACACAACACAAAAAGCAGGTGTGAACTTAAGAAACATCTTGTGTTTGGGACAACGAAGTCCCGGGGGTTGAAAGCATCAGTTTCACGGTGATGGGTTTCAGGAGCGTGACTGCTCAATCCCCTGCTCTCCGGGTCTCACCGTGATGCTGGGAGGTTGGAGTGTTTTCCACCGTTACCCTCCACTGACTCTATCTCCCAGCTGTATTTTCAACAGGAGGTTTCTGATTATGCAATAAGCATCCCAGGATGTGGAAACAGATCAGGCACCAGTCAAGGTCATGCTGAGGTCATCTTCATGGTCAGACTGGCTGTAGGCAACTTTCCGGGCCCTCTGGTCCACACTGGAGCTCCTGAAATTTAAAAATGGGGATTTTTTTTGTTGCTGTTCATTTGTTTGTCCATTTGCTTTTTAAAGAGTTATTTCATTTCTAACCATGTGTGTATGTGAATGTATGCCCACGAGAGGATGAGGTGCCCGTGGAGCCCAGAGGTGTCAGCTCTCCTGGAACTGGAGCAGCAGGCAGCTGTGAGCCACCCGAGGTGGATGCTGGAACTCGACCTTGGGTGCTCTGGAAGAACGGTGCATCTTCTTAACAGTTGTTTCGTCTCTCCAGACCCTTAAAAAAAATTTTATTTTATTGTCTTATTTTATTTGTATGTGTGTGTTATGTATAGTGTGTAAGTTTACAGAAAAAAGCGCACGTGTGTATGTGCAGATACTTGAAACCAATGCCCGTTATCCTTCTCCATCACCTTATTTTTTGAGACCAGGTTTCTTTCTGAACCTGTAGCTCTACATTTCTGCCCAACTGTCTGGCCAGGAAATCCCCAGAATCCATTGCCTCCACACCTCAACACTGGGGTTACACACATACCCCACCACACCCGGCTGGGTGCCCTACAGTTAGTAAGCCGGGTCAACAACCAAGATCTGTTGCTTTGGTGTCCTAAACATCCCAAGCATCTGCTTTGCCCCTGTTCTCCCCAGCAGGATTATCTGCAACTTGAACCTACCATAAACAGTCCCATATCCTTTCTAGCTTGGTCCAACACACTCTTTAAGCACATGGAGCTGACCACCATGACCTCTGGACCCTCAGGTTTTGAATCTGGGAACCAACACAACTTTAAATGGAACGCTAAGATGGTGTCTGGATACATGACAACTTTGTTTTCTTGTCTGTGGTCCCTAAACAACTATTTATACTGTAGGAAGTATTGCAAGCATGATGGAATGGTCTAAGTACATAGAAGAATGTCTGTAGGTTAGATGCAAATACCACACCATTTTGGAATGGAGCTCAAGCAACCCCAGGAATTTGGTACCTGTACTCGGGTACTGACATCTATCCCTCTTCAAATACTGCAAAACGACTGTAGTACCATTCCACTATTCTCAGTGCAGAGACTCAAACCCTCACACAGCCTACAAGGTCATTTATCTCTCGGCCTCTTTCCCCCCTCTCTCTGCCCTTCATTCATAGAGGCCTCCTGCAGCAAAAGTTCTGCTCTTCCTTCATCGCAACTGCTCTGGACACTCACCTGCCTTCTTCTAACTACCAGAACTTGCTTTATTTAGTTGAATTGATTCTGCTAGCCTTTTAAGCTGTTTATATAGCCCACCTCCTATCCCTAGCCCTGAAACAAGGACTAAGAAGGATGGATGTTTTATACCCCAGCTCCATCACCTCACATGGGTGGATCATTCCAATGTATGTTCCAGGCTCCCATGGCATTGAAACCCAGTGGCCCACAGTGGTCATTACTTTGGCAGCTGTGACAGTTAATCTTATGTGTCTGCTGGGCTAGGTTGTGTCATCCACTTGTTCAATCAGACACTAACCTGGGTGTGACCGTGATGAAGGGATGTGATGGATGTCGCCACATCTCCAGTCCACTGACTTTGATGAAAAGAGATTGCTCTTTCCAGCTCAGGTAAGCTTCGGTCTGCTAGAAGTGAAAACTAAGGCACTTCCAAGGAGAAACGCTGCCTCGGGATTGCCTGTCCTCCTGCCTCGGCTTCCAGTCTTTCTAGGTTGCTCTACAGAAGTGGACTTGCCCATCTCCAGAATCAAATCATATGAGCTAACTCCTTAATATAAGTAAGCATGTCCTTATCCGTCATGCCTTTCTTCTACAGGCAGATAACTGTAGATGATAGATTCTTTCATGCATGCAAAGATCCAGATGGAATATTAAAAAAACTAACTAAACCATTGAATGTCTTACATCAGTTGTCAGTCTCATCATTTTGAGCTTTGTAGAATGCACCTACCCAATCAATATGCTACAATAATGCTAGGCAATATGATCTTAAAAGACCACTGTCCATAAGCATTGAAGAGCATTGTGAGGTCATGTATGACTGCATACATTGCATCTTTCTGCTTCTGTTTCCCACATACAAGATGGTGCGCTTTATCAACTCCCTTCTCTTCTCTGTATCACTTCTCACCCCCTACTCTTTAACTCCCAGGTAAATAACCGGCACAGAAGTCCTCTTCTCAGGGTCTGACGCTGAAGAACTCGTGCTAGGCACCTTTAGGGTCTCTAGTGTGCCACAAACGGTGCCAGCGTGTAATAGGGTAGGCAGGGATTGGGTAATTTCAGTGGACTGGAAATGATGGACCCTACATGCCAAGTGCCTGACCTGGGATGCTTAAAGCCAAGGGGTTTCACATCCTGAGGTCAAGACCAGAGGGAAGTGTGTGGCTCTGGGTTGGATGGTTTACAAGTCAAAGATGCTTTCACAGCTGTGCTCTTTCCATCTTTAAGAACCCACCCAGGACCCACCCATCCCCTGCAGCCTCAGAGAAACTCTGAATCACAGGCTGCAGCTACACAGAGCGGACCAAGAGGTGAGTGATCAGCTATCAGCTGGACACCCCACTCTCTAGGCCCTCCAAACTGGGGTCAAAAATCCCGGGCCCCTCCCCCACCTGCCTCAGCTTCACTAGGCAGTCAGCAGGCAAGCTTCCTACAGGTAGGCTGTTCCAACACCCCCCATTGGTCAGACTCTGTAAGCTACAAAGCCCACTCTGACTCCAAACCCACCCATCCCCTGCCACCTCCGAGGAACTCTGAAGCACAGGCTGTAATGACACAGAGCAAACCAAGAGAGCAGGGCAAGAGAGACCTCAGTGGCTCCCTGAGACACAGACAGCAGCTGCAAGGACTGGACCGAGAGGCAAAGACACTGCCGGCACCAATTGGAGGAAGAGATGGGTAGGTGCCAATGCAAAAATTCACTCAACAACCTAAAATACATCAAAACCCAGTGGTCATACAGCAGAAGACCTGATCATCTTAACCCAGAAGAAGCAGAAGAAAACAATCTTAAATATAACTTTATGAAGATGATGAGATCCTTAAAGAGGAAACGAGAAAATCCCTTAAAGAATTGAAAGAAAAGACAAACAAAAATTGGAAGAAATCAATAAATCTCTTAAAGAAACTCAAGAAAAAGCAATCAAACAGGTGAAAGAAACAGTCCAAGACTTGAAAACTGAAATAGAGGCAATAAAGAAAACACAAACCAAGAAAATTCTGGAAATGGAAAATCTGGGGAAATGAACAGGAACAAGTGGTGCAAGCATAACCAACAGAATACAAGAGATGAAAGAGAGAATCTCAAATGTTGAAGATACTATAGAAGAAATAGATTCATTTGTCAAAGAAAATGATAAATCCAACAAATTCTTAACACAAAACATCTAGGAAATCTGGGACACCATGAAAAGACCAAACCTAAGAACAGTAGGGGTAGAAGAAAAAGAACTCCAACTCAAAGGAACAGAAAATATATTTAACAAAATCATAGAAAAAAACTTTCCCAACCTAAAGAAGGACATGCCTATGAAGGTACAAGAAGCTTACAGAAGATTAAGATACAAATAGATTGGACCCAAAAAAAGGTCCCCTCACCATATAAAAATCAAAACGCAAAACATACAGAATAAAGAAAGAATATTAAGAGCTGCAAAGGAAAAAGGCCAAGTAACATATAAAGGCAGACCTATCAGAATTAACTTCTCAATGGAAACCATGAAAGGCAGAAGGTCCTGAACAGAGGTGCTGCAGACACTAAGAGATTACAGATGCAAGCCCAGACTACTATACCCAGCAAAATCATTAATCACCTGATGGAAAAAAACAAGATATTTCATGACAAAATCAAATTTAAATAATACCTATTCACAAACCCATCCTTACAGAAAGTACTAGAAGGAAAACTCCAACCTAAAGAAGCTAACTGCACCCAAAAAATAAAAACAACACAGGCAACAGATAACGTCACACCACCAAAACCCAAAGAAGAGAAACATACAAGCACTGCTACCAAAAAAATGGAATTAACAATCACTGGCCATTAATATCTCTTAATATCAATGGACTCAATTCATCTATAAAAAGACACAGACTAATAGAATGAATGCAAAAGCAGGATCCATCCTTCTGCTGTATGCAAGAAACACACCACAACATCAAAGACAGACATCACCTCAGAGTAAAGGGATGGGAAAAGAATTTCCAATCAAATGGACTTAAGAAACAAGTGGGTGTGTCTGTCCTAATATCTAACAAAGTAGACTTCAAACTAAAATCAATCAGAAAAGATGAAGAATGACATGTCACACTCATCACAGGAAAAGTCCATCAAGATCAAGTCTCAATCCTGAACATCTGTGCCCCAAATACAAGAGCACCCACATATGTAAAAGAAACATTACTAAAGCTTAAATCACACATCAAACCCCACACACTAGTAGTAGGAGACTTCAACTCCCAACTTTCCCAATGGACAGGTCAACCAGACAGAAATTTAACAGATAAATAAGAGAACTAACAGATGTCTTGACTCACATGGACTTAACAGACATCTATAGAACATTTCATCCAAACACAAAAGAATATACCTTCTTCTCAGCACTTTATAGAACCTTTTCTAAAATTAACCACATTCTTGGTAACAAAGCAAACCTCAACAGATACAAAAAAATTAAATAGCTGCCATGGTTTAAAGTTAGAATTCAACAGCGACACTAATTGCAGAAAGCCTACAAACTCATGGAAATTGTACATTGGTCAATTAAAACACCCCTAGGTCAAGGAAGAAATAAAGAAAGAAATTAAAGACTACCTAGAATTCAATGAAAATGAAAGCATAACATACCCAAGCCTATGGGACACTATGAAAGCAATGCTAAGAGGAAAGTTCATAGCATTAAGTGCCTACATAAAGAAAGTGGGGAAATCTCACACTAGGGACTTAAACAGCACACTTGAAAGCTCAAGAACAAAAAGAAGTAGACTCACCTAGGAGGAGTAGATGACAGGAAATAATCAAATTGAGGACTGAAATCAATAAAAATAGAAACAAAGAAAACAAGACAAAGAATCAATGAAACAAAGAGCCAGTTCTTTGAGAAAAATCAACAAGGTAGACAACCCCTTATTCAAACTAATCAAAAGGCAGAAAGAGAAGATTCAAATTAACAAAATCAGAAATGAAAAGGGAGACATAACAACAGACACTGAGGAAATCCAGAGAACCATTAGATCATACTATGAAAATCTGTAGTCCACAAAATTAAAAAATGTAAAAGAAATGAACAATTTTCTGGATAGGTATCACATACCAAAACTAAATCAAGACCAGTGAACAATCTAAATAGATCTATAACCTACAAATAAATAGAAGCTGTCATCAAAAACCTCCCAACCAAAAAAAAAAAAACCCCAGGGCCTGGATGGTTTTAGTGCAGAATTCTACTAGAACTTCAAAAAAGAACTAGTACCTATACTCCTCAAATTGTTCCACATAATAGAAACAGAAAGAACATTGCCAAACTCTTTCTGTGAGGCTACAGTTACCCTGATACCATTACCACACAAAGACTCAAACAAGAAAGAGAATTACAGACCAATCTCCCTCATGAACATTGATGCAAAAATATTCAATAAAATACTGGCAAATCAAATCCAAGAATGCATCAAAAAAGTCATTCACCATGATCAAGTTGGCTTCATTCCAGAGATGCAGGGATGGTTCAACATACAAAAATCTATCAATGTAATCCACCATATAAATAAACTGAAATAAAAAAAATGATTATCTCATTAGATGCTGAAAAAAGCATTTGACAAAATCCAACACTCCTTCATGACAAAGGTCTTGGAGAGATAAGGGATACAAGGAACATATCTAAACATAATAAAAGCAATATTGAGCAAGCTGACAGCCAACAACAAATTAAATGGAGAGAAACTCAAAGCGACTTCACTAATATCAGGAACAAGACAAGGCTGTCCACTCTCTCCATATCTATTCAACATAACTCTTGAAGTTGTAGCCACAGCAATAAGACAACAAAAGGAGATCAAGAGGATATAAATTGGAAATGAAGAAGCCAAACTTTTGCTATTTGCAGATGATATGATAGTATACATAAATGACCCCCAAGAATTCTACCAGGGAACTCCTACAGCTCATAAACACCTTCACTAATGTGGCAGGATGCAAGATCAACTCAAAAAAATCAGTAGCCCTACTATATACAAATGATGAAGAAGCTGAGAAAGAACAGAGAAACTATCACCATTCACAATAGCCACAAATAACCTAAAATATCTTGGGGTAACACTAACTAAAGAAGTGAAAGACCTGTTCAACAAGAACTTCAAGTCTTTGAAGAAAGAAATTGAAGAAGATATCAGAAAATGGAAAGATCTCCCATGCTCTTGGATAGGCAGGATCAACATAGTAAAAATGGCGATGCTACCAAAGCAATCTACAGATACAATGCAATTCCCATCAAAATCCCAACACAATTCTTCACAGACCTTGAAAGAATAAAAATCAACTTCAAATGGAAAAAAATTTAAGGATAGCCAAAACAATCTTGTATAATAAAGGAACTTCTGGAGTCATCACCATCCCTGACATCAAGCTCTATTACAGAGCTACAGTAATAAAAATAACTTGGTATTGCCATACAAACAGACAGGTTGACCAATGTAATCAAATAAGGGACTCTGATATTAATCTACACACCTATAACACCTGATTTTTAACAAAAAAGCTAAAATTATACAATGGAAAAAAAGCATCTTCAACAAATGGTGCTGGCATAACTGGATTTCAGTATTTAGAAGAATGTAAATAGATCCATACCTATCCCCATGCACAACACTCATGTCCAAATGGATTAAAGATCTTAATATAAATCTGACCACACTGAACCTGATAGAGGAGAAAGTGGGAAGTAGCCTTCCATGCATGGGCACAGGAGACCATCCTAAATATAACTCCAGTACTACAAACACTGAGAGCAACAATAAATAAGTGGGACCTCCTGAAACTGAAAGCTTCTGTAAAGCAAAGGACACAGTCAATAAGACAAAAAGGCAACCTACTGAGTGGGAAATGTCTTCACCAACTTCACATCAAACAGAGGACTGATCTCTAAAACATATAAAGAACTCAATAAAATAGATATCAAAATATCAAATAATCCAATTAAAATGGGGTACAGATCTAAACTGAGAATTCTCAATAGAAGAATTTCAAATGGCTGAAAGACACTTAAGGAAATGTTCAACATCCTTAGCCATCAGGAAAATGAAATCAAAATGACTCTGAGATATCATCTTATTCCTGTCAGAATGGCTAAGATCAAAAACACCAATAATAGCTTATGCTGGAAAGGATGTGGAGTAAGGGGAACACTCCTCCATTGCTGGTGGGAATGTAAACTTGTACAACCACTCAGGAATCAGTATGGTGATTTTTTGGGAAATTGGGAATCAACCTATTGCAAGACCCACCACTCTTGTGCATATACCCAAAAGATGCTCAACCATACTACAAGGACATTTGTTCAACTATGTTCATAGCAGTATTATTTGTAACAGCCAGAACCTGGAAACAACCTAAATGTCCCTCAACTGAAGAATGGATAAAGAAAACGTGGTACATTTACACAATGGAGTACTACTCAGTGGTAAAAAACAGTGACATCTTGAAATTTGCATGCAAATGGATAGAACTAGAAAAAACATCCTGAGTGAGGTAACCCAGACTCAGAAAGATGAGCATGGTATGTACCTACTCATAGGTGACTATTAGTTGTAAAGCAATGGATAAGGAGCCTATAGTCCACAACCCCAGAGAAGATAAGTAACAAGGAGAACTCTAAGAAAACCATGCATAGATCCCCCTGGGAAGGGGAAATGGACAAGATCTCCTGAGAAAATTGGGAGTGTGTGGGTTGGGGGAAGAAGGGAAGGTGGAAGGAAAGGAGGAGGAAAGAAGAGGAGGGGAAGGATAACTAGAGGGAAGGGGATGTTCGAGGTAAGGGAAGGACAGAGATGGGGAACTAGGGAAGAGATATCTTGATTGAGGGAGCTGTTATGTGGCTAACAAGAAATTTGGCACTAGAGAAATCCCCAGGAATCCACAAGGATGACCCCAGCTAAGACCGTAAGCAATAGTGGAGAGGGTGCCTGAACTGACCTTGCCCTGTAGTCAGATTGATGACTATCTTTTTTGTAATTTATTTATTTATTAAAGATTTCTGCCTCCTCCCCTCCACTGCCTCCCATTTCCCTCCCCCTCCCCCGATCAAATCCCCCTCCCTCATCAGCTCAAAGAGCAATCAGGGTTCCCTGACCTGTGGGAAGTCCAAGGACCACCCTACATCTAGCAACTGATGGAAGCAGATTAGGGAACCACAGTGAGAGCATTGGGCTGAGCTCCCAAAGTCCAGTCAAAGAGGAAAGAGTGAGAATGTGAACAAAGAGGTAAAGACCATGACGGGGATACCCACGGAAACAGCTGACCTGAGCTAATAGAAGCCTAGCATCTCCATCCTGACAGTAAGGGAATCAGCATAGGTCCAAATTAGACCCTCTGACTGTGGATGACAGTTGCATGCCTAGAGAAGACTGTGGGGTCACTGGCAGTGAGACCAGGATTTATCCCTACTTCATGTTCTGGCTTTTTGGAACCCATTCTCTCTGGAGGTATACCTTACTCAGCCTACATATAGTGGGGAGGGCCTTGGTCCTGCTTCAAAACAATATGCTAGACTTTGTTGGCTCCCCATGGGAAGACTTACCCTCTCTGAGGAGTGGATGAGGGTGGGATAGGAGGTGGGGGGGGGAAGCTAGAGGGAGCAGAGGGAGGAGAGGGAAGAGAGAGAGGAGAGGGAGGAGAGGAAGTGGGAACTGGATTTGGCATGTAAAATGAGGAAAGATAGTTTTAAAAAAAATAAATTAAAAAAATAAAAAAGAACCTACCCAGGAGAGGGACTCCTGAGCCAATGTCTAAGAGGTCAAAACAGCAGAACATGCAGAAAGTGAAATACACACCCCATGCTATGCTGCACAAGGATTCGGCCTCCATTGGGGCATGCAAAAAAATATGTGCTGTACTAATGAATTTTAAGGATAATCAAAGACTGTTTTTCAGTGACTGCCCTGTGGAGATGCTCATAATGTGGATGGGGCTGTAAAGCCAAAAATAAAAAATGAGGAGAGAATTCATGTTATAATAAAGTAGGAGTCAAACAGTAAAAATATTTTGTTGTTACCAGAGGAAAAAAATGGCTTGTAACATAAAAACTGATGTGACCTGAGAGTCTGCATTTGAGTGAACAGTGCTGTAACTGGGTGTGAGATGTCGTGGGGCATGCTGGGGAGGGCGCTTGGGGAGTTTCCCTCTACTTTCCAACTTCTCCTGAGCCCTACTGTAATAAGGCCGCTTGGTCATTCTGGACACTCGGCAGCTCAGACCTAAAATAACCACACAGAAACTGTATTAATTAAATCACTGCTTGGACTATTAGCTCTAGCTTCTTATTGACTATCTCTTACATATGAATTTAACCCATCTCCATTAATCAGTGTATTGCCGCATGGCTGTAGTTTACCAGGTAAAGTTTTGTCCAGTGTCTGTCTCTGATGGGGCTACATGGCTTCTCCTGCCTCCACCTTTTTTCTCCCAGGATTCAGTTTAGTTTTCCACACCTAGCTCTACTCTACCCTATAACAGGCCTAAGACAGTTTCTTTATTAACCAACGGTATTCACAGCATACAGAGGAAAATCCCACATCACTATTCTACAGTAGTAATTTATAATAAAAATGTTATGCACTCTAGTAGTTACTTGTCTCATTGCTTTGATAAAACAACTAACCAAAACAACTGAAGCTTCTAAAGGAGGCTTTACTTTGGTTCACAGTTTGGAGTGACACAGTCCATCATGGTGGGGAATGCACCACAGTAGGACCTGGGGGCAGTTTATCCACTCATGAAACAGAGAGTAATGAAGACGCTCTTCTTCTTTTCCCCTTTTTATTCAGTCCATAAAACGGTACCATCCATATTTAGGGTGATCATCCATCTTTGTTAACCTAACCTAGCCTTACAGACTCCTCCAGAGATTTATTTCTATGGTGACTATAAATCCCATCAAGTTGGCAATCAAAGTTAACAAATACAAAAGCTGTCACCCCAGGAATTCTTAATTCAGTATATATATATACATACACATTAGATCCACTTGATAAGCCTTTAAAAACATATGGTGGTAACTTTTACTTCCAGAAAAATGGAGTACAAATCTTCTCTGTTCCTTCCAAATTTGAGACATTGTGTATGAAACAGCACTAGTTTTCTGTCTGTTGCTGCAGTAAACACCATGACTAAAAGCAACCTGGGGAGGAATGGGTTTGTTTGGCTCACAGTCCATCATCAAGGGAAGCCAAGGCAAGACTCCAGGCAGGAACAGAAGCAAACATCACAGAGAATGCTACGAAATAGGTAACAACTGATTTATCCCAGCAAAATGTTATAGACTACCCTATCTTACACCATAAAAGCCCAAGAAATAAAGTAAGACCACCTCTGTCACACAAGGAGTTCTACTGGAAAAGCGGGTTTTACCTTTACCGGATGGAATCAAAATTACTTGCTTCTGATATCAGCAGAGACCATGTGAAGAGCCAGAGCTCACCCTTCACATCCATCGGAGCAACCAAGCAGCAGTAAAGCCTCCTCGGCCTCCCTTATGCATCACAGGAGTTCACATCAGGTCCTCTACCGGAATTTATACCTTCACCAGGCAAAAGCAAGGGAGTGCGTGTAGCCTCTACCTACTGGATCACTGCCAAGGATACAGAAGTTTAAATAAGATCCAGCTGGGTGTGGTGGTGTCCACCTATAATCCCGGCATCCAGAGACTAAGACAGGAGGATCATAAATTTGAAGCAAGCCTGGGAAGCGTAATGAGCAATGTCTCAAAACTAAATAGCTAGGATTCAGTCTTGTAATGTAATATGTGCAAATATGAATATAGTGGAGCTCGCCCTCCATCCATAACCAGGAATGTCTCAAAGGAGTAATCGGCAGATTGATGAGACGTTGTCTGAGTTAGAGTCCTCTATTGCTGTGAAGACACTCTTTTTTTTTTTGTGGTTTTTCGAGACAGGGTTTCTTTGTAGTTTTGGTGCCTGTCCCAGAACTAGCTCTTGTAGACCAGGCTGGCCTCGAACTCCCAGAGATCCGCCTGCCTCTGCCTCCCGAGTGCTGGGATTAAAGGCGTGCGCCACCACCGCCCAGCTTGAAGAGACTCTTATAAGCAACTTTATAAGCGACTCTTATAAAGAAAACATTTAATTGAGTGTGGCTCCCTTACAGTTTCAGAGGACTAGCTAGTTTTAGGTCAACTTGACACAAGCTAAAGTCATTTAAGAGGAAGAAACCTCAATTGAGAAAACACTGCCATAAGATCTGGCTATAGGTAAGCCTGTGAGGTGTTTTCTTAATAAGTGATTAAATGCCTAGCCTGTTGCGTGGGGCCACCCCGGCTAGTGGTCCTGGGCTCTATAAGAAAGCAGTCTGAGCAAGCCAGAGGAGTAAGCCAGCAAACAGCACTCTTCCCATGGCCTCTGCGGCACCAGCTTCTGTCCCCTCGTTCCCACACAGTTTGAGTTCCTCCTGCCTTGGCTTCCCTTAAGGGACTGTGATCAGGGCACTTAAACCAAACAAACCCTTTTATTGTCCCCAAGCTGTTTTTGGTCATGGCGTTTTATCACGGCAATAGTAAACCTAAGACAGTATTGTGTGTGTGTGTGTGTGTGTGTGTGTGTGTGTGTGTGTGTGTGTGTGTGTGAATTGATGAGCCCAGCAGCAGGAACGGACAGAGTAGAGTGGTCACTGAAATGGAAGACAGGACAAACATCCTCTCTGAGAGATGAGAGTGGAGCTCAGAAGTTGAGAACCTGTCCCATATGCGTGAGAACCTGCATCCCATCTTCAGCGCCACAAAACAGAGCAAAAACCCTACAGAGGACAGAAGATCATAGTTCAGTACATTTCAAGAACATTTGAATGATAAATGAGAATAAGTTAGTGGTCCCCTGGGGTAAATAACAGGCGTTGTGGCATTGGCTTGTGATGGAACAGGTGCTGGGAGGGTAACAGGAGGGACCTTCTGCATGGTGCTGGTGTTTTTCATTATGACTGGCAATACCCTGCTTGAGTTACTGTGTTACAGTTTTGCAAGATGTTACTATTGGGGAAAACGAGTTTGTCTCTGTAATGGTTGGCATTGGCTGTCGATTTGACAGGACCCTGAATCACCTAGAAAACGAGGCACAGCTGTGAGAGATAATCTTATTAGTTAACTCAGGTGGGAAGACCCACCCTAAATGCAGGCGGCATCATTCTCTGGGCAGGAGTTTTGAACTGCGTCTTTAATTCAGGCAGGAAGCAGGGTGAACACAAGCATTCATCTCTCTCTGCTTCCCGACTGTGGACACAATGTGACCAGCCACCTCAAGCTCATGCTGGGGTACCAGGGCACCCTGGAACTCTGAGCTGATGTAGAGCCTTTTGTCGTGGGCATGAGAAGATTTCTTGCAACTGCATGTGGATCTATAATGGTCTCCAAACCAGATTTTAATTTTAACTTAAAAACCTTCAAGCACCTGGGTCCCACATTACACTAATAAAATTAGAACCTTTGGCCTTGGATCCTAGACTTCGGTATTGCAAAAGTTTCCCCAGAAGATTCTCATATACTGAGAATCACCGCCTTAACACATGATCAATATTTTCCCAGGTCAAATAATTCTGCACCATGGCTTTCAGTGGCGGTGTCGCATTTCAACATTTGAGTGTGCCAGGATCCGTTAAACAATGCCCTACTATTTGACAAGTTGTTTTCGGTGTTCTGCAGTCATAAATAAATATACTTCAAGATTAATGTTTGGACACATCTATCATTATATCCTTTATTAGAGCATGAATATGTTTGAGGTTCTCAATCCATCGTGCCAAACTGGCACCAGGGAAGGTTGGGCAACGCCAGCAGTTCCTGTGTATTGTTTCCCCAACACAGGATACTGGATGCCAGCATCATCCCTAATGTCCATGCCAGTTTCGTGGTGGAAAGTTTCTCTTTCATACTTTACGTTTTTTCCCATGTGTTCACTACCTACTTGTATTTACGTCTCTGTGAATTCACATAACATTCCCGTCTTCCGAACAGTGTGGGTTTTTCCTGTCTAAAAGCTCTTATAAAGGCTCAGTAAAGGAGGGCCACGCTTTTCTGTCATGGATGCGGCAAGGATTTCCCACGGGCTTTCTTTTTCCATTCTTTTCTTTTTGAGACAGAGTCTCAAGGCTAGCCTCCTACCCAAGGTACAGCCAAGGATGGCCTTGAACTCCTGACCCTCCTGCCTGCTGGAATTCTGTGTCTCTGCCACCACGCCTGGAGCCGTTGCGGTGCTGGAGATCTAACCTAGAGTTTTGTGCATGAGCCAGGAAATCTCACATAGCTTTGGTGGTAGCATTTTCTAGCAAGTATTTGGAAAAATTAATCAAGTTTTAATGTTTTTTTTTTATAATTTTTCACCCAGATATTCTATTACAGTAATGAGAAGATTTCTACAACTTAGAAATCATATTAATACAATTATCATAGAAGGGGATTTAAGGCCGTTTATTAGTAAATGCATTGTAACAATGATGGGGATGTATTCTGAGGAAACAGTGTGAACAATAAAATCTAGATACTTTAGCATGTTGTCTTTAGACATCATAAGGCAGGAGGATCATGGATTTGAGGCAAGTCTGGGCTACAGAGCAAGGCCCTGTCTCAAAAAGACAAACTAACTTTTGGAATAGCCACCAACTCAGGAAACATTTACTAAATACTGTTATTAAATTTGGGGCTCTTTACATACACATTTGTAAAGAAAAAGGTATATGCAGAAAAAGAAAAGCTTGGGATGCATGTCACACTGTTCACAGTTCCTCTCGAAGTGGAGAAGGCAGATGGAAAACTTCCATGCAGTTTTCTATATCTGTAGCTGTCTACGATAAACATCGGTTTGTCATAAAAAACGCTTCTTATTTAAGGGCTCAACAGTCGCAGATGAAGAGTAGGAATATCCTTGACGTGACTGGTATGGTTTTCTATAATTACCAACTTTCAAGTGCTTCTACATACAGTAATTACGCAACAATATGTATCTGTCACAGCAGAAAATGCAAATGTCATTTAAACAAATACAGAATTCCTGGGCTGGTACCAGGATGTGGCATCTTGTATGTGGGTTTTGACTGATCTAGACTCCTCCCAGTTTAGAACACTGGAGAGTCTAAGAGAACCTGTGTGATTGTGGCTATCTGAGCATGGGATACAGTGAGCATCTTAGTTCCTGGATCTGTAGCTGGGGGTGATCCACCAATACAGAGGAATGCAAAGGAGAAACTGAGGCACAGCTGGAGTGTCCATGATGACCAGAGGACAATAGGCAGAACTCCTGGAGTAAATTGTTTCCATGAGAATGGATCCTGACAAAAGAGCAAGTCTGACCCTGGATCCCTGGATCCGTGTGGTACCCACTGTAATAATACCAAGTAGTAGTTAGTAGTTAGTAACTATCAGGCATTGTGCTAAGCGCTATATGCTTTTGACCCTCATATGAGGTCATGGGTCTGATTATTTGCTTTTATAATTGAAGAACCTGGGACTCCGAGAGGTCTAGGACCCATCTCACATTCCCACAGCTAGTGATGGGTGGTATAGCACTGAACACTCCTGTGTACCTGGTAGAGTTGATCTCTGTGCGTTTGGTCAGATTTCCTACTGCAAGAACCCTTGTAGAAGTCTCCCTGGGTGCAGGGAGGGGGTCAATCTGGGCCACAAAGAACTAAAGAACCAGTAGAGAGTAAGACTGAAGCCAAGCTAGAGTGGAGATGAGAGCTAGCTTCAGGTGAGGGGTGGTGTGGATTCATGTGCAGAGATCTGAAAATCCCATAAGTTTGGTGTGACAAAGAAGACATTGCTATGTGTGGAGTCTTGGCGTCAGTATAGAACTGCAGAGGGCACAACCGGGTGGTTCCATGAGGGTCAGTCTTCATCAACAACTTGAATGGATTGAGCATCACCGTGGCAACACCTGTGGGCGCTTCTGTGAGAGTCTGAAGACCCATCCCAAGGGCAAGTGGCACATTCCTTGGGCTGGGGCCCTTGAGATCAAAGGGGAGAAAGTGAGCTGAGCACCAACCAGTGTTCATCTCTCTGCTCCCTGACTACGGATGTAGAACCCCACACTCTGCCATGCCTTCCCTGCCTTGACAGCCTGCATCCCCTAGACCTTGGACCAGAACAATCCCCTGCTCCCAGAGCTGCTTCTTGTCAGGGTTACGGGACATCGAGGGTAAAAGTAACTAAACACAGCTATGTTTGTGGGCCATGGAACCAAACTACCTGGATTTGTAGTCTGGCTCTACATCTCCTGTGACATCCTTCCATGCCACGCACTCTTCCAAGCCTTGGTTTTCTCATCTCTAAAGTGGGGACAATAATAGCATCTACTTCTTTGGATCACTGTGGAAAATAAGTGCATGATGGAAAGTAATGTAAAGTGTCAGGTAGATAATTTCTCAGCTAATTTGAGCTCAAACAGTTGAAGACTGATGGTGACATTCGATGGTAGATTACTTATCTAACTTGTGTAAAGACTGTGTTTGCTCCTTAGCATTGAAATTTAAAAATTTCTTAACAATTTAAATTACATTGTAGTGGGGGCTGGGTACATACATTTTGTGGCGGCCCAAAGACAACTTTGGGGAGTCAGTTCACTCCTTTCATGGTATGAATCTTGGGGGTTGAGCTCAGGTCATCAGTCTTGGTCACAAGCACCTTTACCCACTGAGCCAGGTTACCATCCCCAAGATTCGTTGCAGTTTTAAAGTCAGCTAGGCCTGGTGGCATGAACTTGCAATCCTTGTTTGGGAAGCCAAGGCAGGAAGGTCATTCCATGCACTCAAAGCTTGCCTTGGCTTCATAGTAAGCTTAGGATCAACCTGTCAGCCTAGTGAGAACCTGTCCCAAAATAGAAACTAAAGGGGATTGGAGATGTGGCCTAATGTTGGGGCATTTGCATAGTACAGTCCCCATGCCTGCAAAATGGATGGATGGATGGATGGATGGATGGATGGATGGATGGATGGATGGAAGGATGGATGGATGAAAGGATGGATGGATGGATGGATGGATGGATGGATGGATGAAAGGATGGATGGATGGATGGATGGATGGATGGATGGATGGATGGATGGATGGATAGATGGGTAGATGGATGGATGGGTAGATGGATGGATGGGTAGATGGATGAAACAATACCATTACTATTATGATTTACAGCTATTACTAGTAAAATTTAAATGTAGATCGGAACTTTCAGATCAGTAGAGATTGGGAAGTCAGGAGATAAGAACAAGACCGTCGAGTTCATGAGGAACACAAGACGAGTGCAAGCCGAGACCCTCTCTTGCTCTCTAAGGATTCCTGGCTCCAGATACAGAGCTAAAGTCTTCGCAGACTGGGCTTCGTTCCTCTTCCCTTCTCACAGCGAGCTCTGAGGAAGACAACACTATCCACCTTGCACAGAAGAGGAAGAGTGGGTGCAGGGGGTTACCCCACAGTGGAGCGATAACCATCTGGGTCAGCCTTCTGGAGCCTGACTTTCCAAATTGCTGTGGTCGCTTGTGTTTTTCCTCATCCTCCACCCAAGGTAAACACTTTCATGAAGGCTGTGGCCCAGCCTTGTTTGGTAGGCTCTCTGGCATGTGAACTCTCGCTGATATGTAGACATCGTGGGTGATTAGACTTAGACTTAGAAGTGGAATCGCCTGTGTGCTCTTTAGAGCCAGTCTCTCATTGGCTTGGTCCACCTCCCTCTACCATTCCTGTCTTCTTGCCCAGGTCTCTCCCGGGAACCTACACAAATCCAAACCTTTGAATATTTTTCTTCATTTTACATAATCTTATCATTACCCACTCCCAAAAATATATCTCTTTCTCTGTCTCTCTCTTTCTCTCTCTGTGTCTCTATCTCTCTTCCATCACTTATACATATACAGCTTATTTGTAATTTTGCCTTTTTATTTTAAAATATGTTTCATTTTAAATTATGTGTATGGGTAGGTGTGAGTCTGTGCATGTGGATGTGAGTATAGCTCCTGCAAAGGCCAGAAGAGGACCTCGGATGCCCTGGAGCTGGGTTTACAGGCGTTCGTGGGCTATCTGATGTCGGTGCAAGTGACCGAATTTAAATCCTCTGGGAGAACAGGAAGCATTCTTAACCACTGAACATCTCTGCGACCCCAACTTGTCTTTTTCAACAACAACAACGACAAAATATGGTCACCATCTTTGCTTTCCATGCTGGGCTTGGAGCTAATGCCACACACAGTGCTCTATCAATACTATATCTATCAATACTATATCTATCAATACTATATCTATCAATACTATATCTATCAATACTATATCTATCAATACTATATTTATCAATACTATATCTATCAATACTATATCTATCAATACTATATCTATCAATACTATATCTATCAATACTATATCTATCAATACTATATCTATCAATACTATATCTATCAATACTATATCTATCAATACTATATCTATCAATACTATATCTATCAATACTATATCTATCAATACTATATCTATCAATACTATATCCCCAACCCAGACCTTTTCCTTTCCTTGGCCAATGAAACCTTTGAAAATCATTTGGATCATCTTCTGTGGCATTAGCTTACTACTGTGCACCGAAGTCACGGTCCTCTGTGGAGATGCTGCCATCCTGTACCCGTGGGCACTGCCCACTTCAGCATAGTGCCATGCACAGGAGGCAAGGACTTCCCTGGACACACGCCCCTGAACCCTGCTGCTTTTCTATCCAAGGGATGGAGTCTAAGGAGTGGAGTGTCTCAGCTACTTACAGGCTTTAGTTAGCATTTTCTAATGTGGACGTGGAAAAGAGATCCAGGCACAACATCGGTAATCTCAGTTCCAGCTTTTAGCTTCTTGCCCCTACTGGGACAAATCTCCAGGAGCCCTCTAGGCCTGTGTGGCCTGAACCAGCACAGACTTATCCCCTCGGGGATGTTGAAGATCAGAAGTCCTGCAAGGGAGCTCTGCGAAGGGCTGTGTGCTTTCCGAAGTCTCTAGAGGAAACTCTGTTTCCTTCCTTTTGTAGTTTCTATGGCTGCCTGAGGTCCTTAGCCTACAGCCCACATCTCCTTCCATCTTCGGTGGAGCAGCAACCTTGTCCTGCTTCCAATACAGCATCCCTCCTTCTGGTCCTCTGCCTCTTTGCTACTGAGACCCTCACAATCCCCTCAACTGACCTAGATAATCCAGACTAATCTCATTCCCAGGTCCTTAGTTTACCACATCTGCAAAGTCCCTTCAGCCGGGTATGGTGACATACTCACAGGACTTTAGAAATTAAAAGTGGGTGTCTTGAAGAAAAGAACATTAATCAGTGGCTATGCCATTCAAACGTGCTAGAAAGACACTGCTCACCTCAGCTGCCCCAGAACTTTATGCCCGAACTCCCACCTCCGGTTTCTGACATGTTCTGCTAAAGATGGTTTCAGCCTGGAAAGAGGTTCAGTCAATAGCGCTTGCTTTGCAAGCATGGGGGCTTAAATTTGGAACCCCAGAATGAACATAAAAGTCAGGCACATGTATCTGTTGCCCCGGCAGTTGGGGTCAGGGTTGAGAGTAGGCGAATCCCTGGAGCCCAGACCACCAGTCTAGCCAAAGCCATGAATGTCCAGGTTCAGTGGGAGACCCTGTAGGAAAAACAAAGTGGAGGGCAAGTGAGGAAGACGCCCGACATCGACCTCTGGCCTCCACCGTTACACACTTGCATGAACACACATATCACTCACACAAACGAACAGGTAAATAAATGTTTTGTTCAAGCTCCAATGTCTGTTTGTTAATTTTTTCCCACATGAATATATAACACACTCAATCTTCTGCTCTGACTTCTTTTTATTTAACAGCATGTCTTGGTGACTGTCTCAGGGTCAGAGCTGAGCCTCTGAACCTGTTGGGGACCTGAGAGGCGTCCAGCTTTGCAGGTAGAAAAGCAACTTACAAACAGCAGACAGCACAGCCAGATGTTGGAGAGCATCTGGGATTCTGACAGGTGGGTGGAGGCCCAGTCTGGGAATTCCAGCAGGTGGATCCGCAGCCAGAGCTGTGTCATCAGCTCCCAGGCTTCACAGGCAGAACCGGGTATTCAGAGAGAAAGGGATCATTGCTGAGAGGTAGGAGGAATTCAGTCCTGGGCAGGTTACCAAAACAGGCACTCAGACCCAGAGAGTACGGCAACCACAAAAACAATTCCACAAATATTTGTTCAGCGGCTGCTCCAGGCCAGGTGTGAGCTGAGTGCTGCTGGGACGAAGCGGCCCCGAGCCTTGTCCTCCCACAGCTCAGCCAGGCGAGTTGACAGCTAGAGAGGCTGTCGATGCAGTCTCCCCGCCTTCCGAGAATAGGGGTGATGATGCCAGTAATGGCGGCACACGCCTTTAATCTCAGTACTCAAGAGGCAGAGGTAGGGGAACTCTGTGAGTTCAAAGTCAGCCTGATCTTCATAGAAAGTTCCAAATCAGCCAAGGCTATGTAGAAAAAAAACCCTGTCTTAATAAAACAAAAACAAAGCAACAACAACAACAACAAATTACACACCGTGTGCACGTACACACACACACACACACACACACACAAAACTAAATACAAGCAGGAAAAGAATAGAGGTAAAAAGGAGAGGGAATGAGTCCAGGTGTGTTTTTTCAAGGACCAAGGTAAGCCAATTGTTGTAACAACCTTCAGATCTCAAAATATTTAAGACAAAAAAATGTATTTTTTTACATTAAAATTTCATGTTGTACTGGGCATTGAGGTACATGTAATCTCTAGAGGCTGAGGCAGGAGGACTGTAGCAAGTTTGAAGAGTTATGCAGCAAGCTTCTGTCTTTAAAAAATAAAAGAAAGAATTGGAGGAGGAAGAGTCGGAGGAATCATCATAGTCTTCTGGGCTTGTGAGAAGTCTCAGAGGGGAAGGAAGGCACTTGCTGACAAGCCTGCAGGTCACCCTCTGACCCCCACTCATGTGCTATGGCATGCCCTCTAGCTGGGAAAAGAATAATCTCATACTGCTTATTGAAAACGGGTAGAGGGGCTGTGGCTTCATAACATCATACAAGGGATCCTGAAATATTCTATTTGTCACTTGGCTGCACCACCCTTCCCAAGAGTAACAGTTCCCCATGGGATCCTCTGCACCATTTTGGCAAAAAGAAAGAATGTGAAGGGCAGAGGAGAGGATCCCATGGAACAGGGTTTGACCTTGAGTTAGAGTCTTTTGGCTGCCTATCAGCCAGAACTCGGCTGTATGTACTGACTGCGCTGGAGCCCACGAAATGTATTCCAGCTATGCTCCCAAAACATCAGAGAAGCCAGAGCTGGTAAATTCATAGCAGCCTGGGCTGCCCGAGACCTAAAGAAAGAAAAAGTCTCTACACTTTGCAGGATGGGAGAGGGTCAGGAAGAGCTGAGTTACAGACAGGACCACAGGAGCATCTACAGTCTAGGTAAGCTGAAAAGAAGAGGTTCCACCTTTCTCTAGAGGGCAGAGGCAAACCAGGACACCAGGGCGATCACAGGGCTGCACCAGGAGGGCAATTGTCAACTGGGCTAAGAATTTATCTCAGCAAGATGTAGTATCAGCCATTGGGAGGCTGAGACAGGAGAATTGCCACCATTTCACAGTCAGCATGAGCTACACAGTGAATTCTAGGCTGGCCTGAGCCACACAGTGAGACTCTGTCTCAAAAAAAAAAAAACAAAATATAAATAGTTTCCAATGTCATAGAAACCTTAAAAGGAGGGCTGCTTTAGTCTTTTAGAGTTCTGAGGCAAGTGTCGTGTGGTAGCTGGTACACGCCTTTAGTCTCAGCACTAGAAAGGCAGAGGCAGGGGGAACTCTGTGAGTTCAAGGACAGCTAGGGCTCTGTAGAGGACCCATATCTGAGAGACAGAGAGAGAGAGAGAGAGAGAGAGAGAGAGAGAGAGAGAGAGAGAGAGAGAGAGAGAGAGAGATTCTGTCTGCTGCATAGCAAACAGATGAAGGGAGCTGGAGAAGATGCTAGAAGACTAGCTATAAAGTTCAGAAAAAATATGGTCTGAGGTATAGGAGTGGAAGACACCAGGAAATAGGATGTACAGTAATCCAGCTCACTGGATGCCCAGCAACTGGAGATAACCTGCAGGAGCCACCTGAGTCCTTGATTGTTTGTACAGGACAAGCACCTTGCGGCTTAGGGACAGCCTGAGGTTCCCTTTGCACGGGCTCAGTTTACAGGACCACCTGAACAGTTAGAGAGAGTCACACACTGCAGTCAGTTACCAGCGGGTCTAGAGTCTAATGGCAGTTTAGGCTGCTCACATTCATGAGAGTCTATGAATTAAGTGCAAGGAGAGGAGGAAAGATGGAAGAGGGTCCAGAACAGACTTCCATGGAACGCCCACGTGGTGAGCATTGAGGTGGGCAATGAGGGTAGGTGACAGGTGCAGAACACACACAGTCCCCACACTGAAGGACAAAAGCAAATAAGACTGTGACGTCATGGAATCATGTGCCTCGATCCACTTTCTGTTGTTATAACAAAATGCCAGACACTGGTTAATTTGTAATGAACAGAAGTTTATCCGCTTCTTGGTTCTGGAGACTTGGAAGTTCCAAAGTCATGGCCCTGGCATCTGCGGATAGCTGGTAGGGGGCTCATGCTGCTTTAGCACCTGGCAGAAGCATTGCACAGTGAAAGAACTCCAACTCAGGCCTCTCTTCCTCTTCATCCGTACCACCACTGCCCCACCTCCATGGCCTCATCTAATCCTAATTGCCTCCCCATGCCCCACCTCTAAATACCACTGACATATGATCTGGGGGTTCCATTTCCAATACATGATCTCTGAGGGCTGAACATTCCACCCACACAGCATCACGGAAGTTCAACAGTGTAAACCAGAGAGGTAAAGAAAATGAAAGACTATAAATCACCTATCACTTTTGGCATCAAGGAAGTCCAGAGCTGACCTCAAAGACAAGATGGGGAGGTGGAGGCAGAAGTGTGGGCAGCCCAGATGAGGGCACTGCCCTGTGGCAGGTGGCACCATTCAGGACGTTGTCATGGAGGACTGGGTACACCAAATGAAGACCGTGATTTTGAGAAGCTCTTCCACGTTTGGCTTTTTTTGATGTGTGTGGGAGGAAACATCTATGCTTGTGTATCCATGTAGGTGTGCATCTGAGTGTACAGGTATGTGCACACAAGTGTGGAGACCAGATGTCAGAAGTCTTCCTCAGTCTGCTTATTCTTTGAGACAGGGTCCTCACTGACCCTTGAGTTCACTGTTTTGGCAAGATTGGCTGCCAACAAGCCGTATGGATCCTCCAGTCTCTACCTCCCCAGCACGACCAGGATTGCAGGTGCCTGTCACCACACCCAGCTTCTCATGTGGGTGCTAGGGATTCAGACTCAGGTCCTCGTGATGACACAACAGCCATTTTACCCACTGAGCTAGCTCCCGAGTTTCTGATTAGGGGGTTCAGAGTAGGTTCTTTCTATGCAGCCCAAACTGGCCTCAAACTCATGATCCTCCCATCTTAGCCTCTCAAGTGGTTAAGCGATTTCCAAACCCGCACCACCACACACACTAGTGAACCTTCCCTCTATATGTTGGCCTGCTATAACCTGCCTGGACGCCTAGAGAAAAGAATGGAAGTTCCAAATTCATGACTTTATCAAATGTTTATCAAGTGCTTCCTACGCAGTGGGCAAATGCCTGCCCTGGTTGCAGCAAGTGAGGACACAGCACTGCCTCCAAACATCATGGAGTCCTCACTCCTGGTGGCTTGGATTCCAAGAGCAGAGGCAGCAGAGAAATGCACAGTAAGTGTGGAGTGGAGGTAACAGTGCTGGGAAGAAAACCTATTGCAGAACAGACGAATGTGCTGGGGGATGCAACTTAAGACCTTCACCTGGCTAGGGGGCATTTGGACAAAGACCTGATGCAAATTAAGCAAACAGCTTAGTTATCTCTGCGGAAGAATGTTTCAGAAAGAACACAAGAACAAAAAGTTAAAGGGAGTATGGGCTGGAGAGATGACTCAGCAGTTGAGAGTAGTTGCTGCTCTTCCAAAGGGCCAGGATTTGGCTTCCAGCACACACATAATGTTCGTGACTCCAGTCCCAGGGGATCCAGTGAGCGCTTCTGACCTGCACTTACGGTATCTGGCATGTACATGTAGTACATACACACATGCAGTCAAAACATTAACATTCATAAAGTAGATATATCTTAAAAATTGAAATAAAAAAGACATATTCACATGTATTGATATTAAGGATACTGATCCAAATGCCTATATAACACAGGGAGGGAACCACGAAAGGTTCCCAGAGCACTGAGGAATCACGGGACATGTTTGATGATAAATGAGACAGGGGTGGACACTGGAGAAGTTCCAGAAGAGATGGACAGGGTGTGTCTTAGGTTCTTCTGGAATCTGTCTGGATTCTGTGTGGAGACAGAATTGATATAGAAAGTCTTGGAGGCAGAGAGAGAGAAGAAGGTGCTGATGCATGAATTCTAATTGGTCTTAATAATAAAAACCCAGAGTCAGATACTGGGGTAAATGCTGAAAGGTCAGAGAAGCAGAGCAGCCAGCCACTAGTTCTGACCTCTACGGAGTCCTCAAACCAAAGAGGCGATCCTGTCCCTATGAATCCTCAGACTGAATACGCTCAGCTCCTGTCTCCTCCCACCTTATATTTCTCTCTCTTCCCAGCCATATCACCCTGTCTCCACCTCCCTAGTCTGGGATTAAAGGCCTGTGATCCCAAGTGCTGGGATCAAAGGTGTGAGCTCTGTTTCTCTTTTAGACTGATTCAATCTCACGTAGCCCAGAGTGCCTTGCACTCAGAGATTCATCTGCCTTTATTTCCTGACTGCTGGGGTTAAAGGTGTGTGCCACCGCTGTCCAGACTTTATGGCTAACTAGTGCGGCGGCTAGGTCTGCACTCTGCTCTTCAGACAAGCTTTATTTGTTACAGCACAAACAAAATATCACCACAAGGAGCAGAGTGTGCTAATCCAAGGCTGAGGGAGAACTCTGCAGGTGGAGTGTTGTCGTGCAAGCATGGGGACCTGGATTCCATCCGCAGGACCCACGTCACAAGCTGCGTGTGACAGCACACACCTGTCGTCCCAGCCCTGGGAGATGGAGACAGGGGGACTGCCAGGAGCCTGATGGCCAGTCAGTCTAGCTAACTAGTGAGCTCCAGGTTCAGTGAGAGAAACTTTAAAAAAATATCTTTAAAAATAAGACAAAAGGGCCAACAAGATGGCTCAGCAGGCAAAAGTGTCTGCTGCCAAGACAGACGGAGTTCAGGCCCCCAAGATCCCATATCATAGAAGGAGAAACAAATTGACCTCCACATGCACATCCGTGGTACATGCACATCACACATGGATGTACACACATAACTCACATATACACATATACACACATGCACACACAGATACACACACACACATACACAAGTGTAATAATCCAGATGAGAGTCGATGAGTAGGGACCAGGCACCAGCAACAGAGGGGGTGGGAAGTGATTCCGTTCTAAAAATGTCTTGAAGACAAAGCCAGCTGGACTAGCTGGCTATTGGCTGCGAGAAATAAAAGACTAACATCCAGCTTGCCTCCAGAATGATTCAACTATAAAAGAGAACAAGGTGCCAGACGTGCCACAGCATGCTCAAACCTCAAGATACCTCGCCAAGTAGAAGTCAGATACAGTAGGCCACATAGCAAGAGTTTCTATTTAAGGAACTCCACAGCCTGGGTAAGTCACACAGAGAATGCAGAGCTGCGGGTCACCAGAAGCCTATGGGTTAGACAGAGCAGTGTTTCACCTGACATGAAAATGCTAGAGGTCACGGTTATGCAACACAGCGGCTGCATGAAGTGCCACTGGACTGTCACCTGTTGGTGGCTGAGGGCTGGGGAGATGGCTCTCCAGGTACAGCGCTTGTCATGTAAACACGGGGTCTTGAGTGCGATCCCGAGTACCCATGTAGAAGCCACACATGTTTGGTATCTGTAATCCAGGGCTGGAGGAAGAGGGGGGCAGACACTGGTGGATCCCTAGAGCTGGGTGGCCAGGCTTAGCAAACCAGCAAACTTCGGGTTCAAAGAGAAACCCTGTCATAAAAAAAGAAAAGAGAGAAAGAAAGGAAGGAAGGAGAGAAAGGAAGGAAAGAAGGAAGGAAGAAAGGAAGGAGAAAGAGAAAGAAAGGAAAGAAGGATGAAGAAAAAAGGAAGGAAGGAGGGAGGGAGGGAGGAAGGAAAGAAGGAAGGAAGGAAGGAAGGAAGGAAGGAAGGAAGGAAGGAAGGAAGGAAGGAAGGAGGAAGGAAGGAAGAAGGAAGGCAGGCAGACAGGCTAAAGCATTGGCTCTGTTATTAAAGCATTTGTTGCTCTTGCAGAGGACCTGTGTTCAATTCCCAGCACCCACATGGCAGCTCAAAACCATTTATAACTTCAGTCCCAGGGGATCTGAAGCCCTCTTCTAATCTCCTCGGGAACCAGACATGCACATGGTACACAGACATGCAAGCTTGGAAAATACTCATGGGCATAAAATAATAAATTAAAATAATCTAAATTTTTAAAATATAAGGTGGAGAGTGATTGAGGAAGACATCTGAAGTCAGTATCTTACCTATACACACACATGCATGTGTATACATGTACACACACATATAGGCACACACCAAAAAAAATGGTTGGTTTTATATTCTTTCACTTGCTTTATTTTTTTGAGGCAGGGTCTCACTATTTGCCCAGTCTGGTCTCAAGCTGAGCGAGATCCTCTTGCCTCAGGCTCTCTAGTGCTGGGACCACAGCTGTCCAATACCATGCTAACTTTTTACACTAAAAATATTAAGACTGCACTATTTGAACAGTAAGAGTGAAATCGATTGTCTCGTGTAATGCGAAGGGAAAGACAATAGGTGCAGCCATCTTGGGAGATAATTCTGGAGATATGCTGGGTCATCACCACTTATTGCTGTGAGCATCCCAGCAAGCCATCCACGCACAGATGGGCTGGGATTTCAAGGAAAACATTGGGGCTCCCCAGGAGCTCATCTTTACACTTCCTGTTGGGGGCAGGAGGGGAACGGGCAGAAACAGGATGACATCATCAGAGAAGAGCAAACAGTTTACGTGTGGATTGACAGATCACACCTTCTATGTTAGAAAGTGCTGCGGCTCTTTAAAACTATCCAGGCGTGACAGACCTGGAGCCAGGCAGGGCTGGGCATGTCAGGAGGGCAGAGGGTTGTCAGGAGCCAGGGAACCAGGGCTCCTTCACAGCCCCCAGAACACCCGAGGGCTGTCTTTGGTCTTCTGACAGATCCGTTTTCTGGGCCCCTTCTGCACTGATTGGATCTGCTGAGACTTGTTGGTTTGAGAAGCCACATCTGGTTTGGTGAGCAGAGCAAGACTTTGCCAGAGGAGGAGCCTGGTTTAGAACAACAATCCTGTGTTGCTGGTATTCATGGGCAATTAGTACAGACCACCAACAAACAACCGTAAAGCTGGTTAGTCAGCCCTTGCCTTCTGCCAGGGCGTTTGCATTGCTCATCCGGTTCTGCTCTCATATGAAGCCCCTAGGTAGGCATCATAGCTCCGAACCCCAGTTTGAACAAGCACTGAGGGGTTCAGTGATCTGCCAAAGAACACAGAACAAGAAAATAACAAAGCAAAGAGCGAACGCGAATGTGTCCTACTCAAAAGCCTTCTGCTTTAAACACAGAAAGTTCTGGAAATTTCCTTTCACACCACTCTATAGCTTAAGAGAGAGAGAATGGGGTCTAGGACCCTGAGAACAACCATGAGTCTCCTGATCAGCCCTTCCTGCTGGGATTGGTATGAAACTGTTGCGTAATTGTTTCCTTGAATTTGTTGAGTGAATGAGCTGAATGAAGGAAAAAGCACACGAAGGAATAATTAGCATATACCATGTGGGACTGTGCTTAGTGGTTAGTCAGCCCTTCTCCCTGCTAAGCTATGAGCTAATGGAAGATAAAAGCATTTATAGACATACTCTTTGACAATGAAGTTCACCATGAAAACATTCAGAATACTGGTTAAAATACATGGAAGCCAGGGGTTCAAATCACACCTCCTCTTCTCTACTAGCTGCGTGACTTAGAGCAAATAACTCAACCTCTCTGTGCTTTGATATTTTATCTGAAAACTGAAAGAATAAACACATCCACATGAACTCATTAAGAATATTTATCAAGATTAGACTACGTAAAATAAGACCCAACCACACTGTAGGTGATCAATAACATTAGCTGTGTTTCTATGGAGTCTCAAAGTCTCTGCTGTCCCTGGTGGAATCAGCGACAGTTTACCCTAGCAGCTAGAATAATAAATAGCCTATCTGAGCTACACACTGTATTGGATCCTACCATCGCTGATAAGACGATGTCATTATTACCCAGTTTTCCTGATGGGGAAACTGAAGCAAAAAGGTCAGAGTTCAAGGTTATCTTCAGTCACAAAGCAAGTTCAAACACCAATCTGGGCTACTCGAAACCTTGCTTCAAAACACCAAGATAAATTTAAAAGGGGAGGTTACCAAAGAAAGATAAGAAAAGCGACCAGGGCAGGGTCTATGCGGTCAGGCTCACTACTGTTATGTCAGAAAGTGCTCTAGGCGTACCAAACAGGAGACGTTTAATTTTTTTAAAAAACAAGTGAATTGAGTATACAAAGTATATAATAACTTGAGAGCCAACAAGAGACAGAGAAGCAGCCCAGGGCTAGCCTCAGCCAGAAGCTGTTCCTGCTGGTGGAGCTCAGGGGCCCAGAGCAGGATACCTGTGCCTTCCAGCCAGCCTCTTGTGGGTGCCTCTTTGGAGCTCAGTTTGACTAAAAGCCTGTTGGCCGGCTTGCAGGAGCACATGGGAAGTGCAGTCTGCTGAAGAAGAGCAGAGAATGGAGCTAAGACCAGCAGGCAGGGCAGGGAAGTTCCTGCACTGTTGGGAAGGAAAGATGGGAGGAGAGGACAGAGCAGACACACACTGATGTTCTTAGCCCAGAGAGAAGGGGGCTAAGAGCCTTCAAAATCCAGGCAGTTCCTACCAAGGCCTAGAGCAAACTGGTTATAAGGAGAAACAAGGAACTGCATCTGTCTAACTGGGGCAGCCCTGCTAAGAGTAGCAATGAGAGTCAGTCAGAAGGCACAGGGTTCAAAGCTATCTGCTTGCCCTCACGGAAGTTGTTTGAAGTCCCAGCACTGAAGTGGCACAGGTAGGAGAGTTATAAGTTCAAGGCCAGCCTGGTCTATACAGCGAGACCTTGCCCCAAAATAAAATAAAGTTTCTGTCAAGAATGCTTGTCAGGGGCTGGGGAGATGGTTCAATTAGTAAAATGCTTGCCTGGATAAGCATGAGGACCTGAGTTCGGATCCCCAGAACCCACAAAAGAGTCTGAGTACAGTGTACAAGCCTATAATCCTGGAGCTGTGGAGGAAGCAACAGGAGGATCCCTGGGGGTCTAGTTTCAGTTCTGGATTCTGTTACCTCAAAAACTAAGGTGGTGGAGTTGCAGGGTGCGTCAGAGGGTAAAGGCGCTCGCTGCCAAGCCTGATAATCTGAGTTCAAATCCCAATAACCCACATGGTGGGAGGAAAGAACTGATTTCCAAAAGTTCTTCTCAGACTTCCACACTCTGGCATGCATGCATATACAGAGAGAGAGAGAGAGTAACTGAGGAACTGCGTCGTCCACATCATGTACATACATGTGTATATACCTCCACAAACATGTACATAAACACACACATGAGAAAGAAAATCCTGATTGTCAAATTAATTCCACCACTTTTTAAAAGTAGGGTCCGAAAGTGAAGACACTTACCAGAGATGACTTGGGGTCACAGCCATGTCAACAGCACACAGCTAGCCTGATGGTCCCACTTGCTGAAGCTGGACCACATTTGAGTATCGAAAGTAAAGAGATGGGTATAGCTGTGGGCATAGCGCTGTTGGCAGAGCTGATTTCCAAGCATGCAACAGGCTCTGGGTATGATCCTCAGCACCCCAGAAAAGATCAGTGAGGGCTGATAATAATGGGCCCATACTGGTCCCTCAGTCTTGTCTTAGTACTGGAAGACATGAACATGAGGCTACTTAGATAAAGACAGGACAACTCTTCTTCTTTTGCCTGTCTGTCTGTTGGAATATCTTAAGATTTGCATTTTGCTTTAAGATTGTCTTTACTTTGAACTGTATTATGTGTGTGTGTGTTTGTGAGTGCAAGTGCCCATAAAGTTCAGAAAAAGGCAATGGATCCCCAGAAGCTGGAGTTACAGACAGTTGTGAGCAGCCTGATGTGGGTGCTGGGAACCAAACTCTGGTCTTCCGCAAAAGCATTTAGGACTCTTAAGCACTGAGCCACCTCTCTGGCCTTCAAATCTGTTTTTAAAGATTAGTGGATAGTGATAATGATATCTAAGAGATAAAAAAATAAACTTGTCACTGGTATTGTCAGCCATTGCAGCAAATCCTCACTCTGAAAACAGTAGTAGCTAAGTGGAAAGAATCTTCTCTACCCCAGTCAGTGAAGGGAAAAGCTCTCTTCTGAACCGTTCATTGCTCATCATGGCACAGGAAGGGGCACACTCAGATTTTGCAACCAGGAACAAAACAATTGAATCAGGCAAGGGTCACAGACCGCTGTGGAGCCACAGGCGATAGGTTCAGGAAAGTCTGGCTACACCGTCACCACTGCCAAATTGTCATCTCACAGAGGACTGACTGGTTATAAGAGAAGCAATAGCTTGACCATGAAGGGATCAGGTTGTCACCGCATGAACCTACGGATTAATCTCCGCTGTGCTGATGCAACAACCCGTCACTCTGCACTGTGTAGGACGACTCACAGCACTCCCTGGGGAGAATTATGACCAGCAGCGCTTAGTTAGGTGTGATCAAGCCGTGGAATGAGTCTCATTTACAAGAAGCATGGGTCAGAGGGGGACTGGTGAGGTAGGCCCTGAGGAGGCAGTAAGAGAAGTGGAGAAAATGTCAAGACAATGACTCTGGTGGTTTCAACAAGTCAACGACCTGGGAAAAGGGAGAAAATAGAGAGAAAGCTGAGACTCAGAGAGAACCAGTTTACGAACTCTGGATCCTGGTTGGACTCAACTGTGAACAAGATGCTTTGCCAGGCTGAAGAGCTTGCCACCAAGTCTGACATCCTAAATTCAATCCTCAGGATCCATAGGGTGGAAGGAGAGGACCTGTCCCTGAGAGCCACTTTCAGACCTGTACGAGTATGACCATATGCAACCAACCAAGCAGTCAATCAACCAACAAGTCCTTAAGACATTCTAGGGGGCCGGGCAGTGGTGGCGCACATCTTTAATCCCAGCACTCGGGAGGCAGAGGCAGGCGATCTCTGTGAGTTCGAGGCCAGCCTGGTCTACAAGAGCTAGTTCCAGGACAGGCTCCAAAGCTACAGAGAAACCCTGTCTCGAAAAACCAAAAAAAAAAGACATTCTAGGGGCTGTTGGAGAAATGTGAATATGGAGGGGTTAGAAATCAATAAAGACTTGGGGTTCTGCATAGCTAGGGGTCACAGTGATAGAGTGAGTTAAGGACGTGTCTTTAGGGATGGCACGTACCGTTAACTACAGACACAAGAGAAATAACTGAACTAAAACAAAAGTAGATGAAGCCAAAATAGCAAAATGTGCCAGTGGTTAAAGAGGAGAAAGGGGCACTGTGATGGTTAACCCCCACTGAATACCCAGAATCACCCAGGAGATGCCCCTCTGTCTGTGAGCCTGAGGGTGTTTTCAGAGAGATTTAACTGAGGCGGAAAACCCACCGTGAATGTGGGCAGCTCCATCTCACGGGCAGGAGTCTCACGGTGAATAAAAAGGGAAAAGGAGAAAGCAAGTTGAGCACCAGTGCACATCCCCCTCTCCCGATTTTGGGTGCGATGCGATGTGACCAGCCACCTCATGTTCCTGCCACCGTGCCTCCCTCACCATGAGATGCAATATCCTCAAGCCAAGAAGTGAAATAAATGCTTTCTTCTCTTTAAGTTGCTTTTGCCAGATCACAGAAACAAGAAAGATAGGGGTGCTAAGAACATCCATACCAGCAACACGACTCACTCTGCTTTGCTGCGTCTTTGAAATTATCCGCAAGAAATTATAAAGTAGTATAGACAAACAAGCATTTGCCTATTGTAAGAATATTTAACTGATCCCTGCCATGTTCCTGACACTGAGCTGAGTCTCGGACTGTAACAGCTGAAGGTGGAGCTGGACAAATGATTCAGTCATTAAAGTGATTAGCATGCAAGAATGAGGAGTTTGATCCCCAGTACCCATGTTTAAAGGCCAGGCATGAGAGAGTGAGGGATATCGGAACACTCAGTCCTAAATGGAATGTCTTCATCAAACCTCTCCCCTCAAGGCTCAGGTATCTATGTGGACAAGGCGGCGAAAGATTGTAAAACTCACACTGTGGGGTGAAAATGGACACGGGCTCCCACTCCTAACCAAGAAGCTGTCTGCAATTGATACCCACTAGGGAAGGGAAAATCCATTTCTCTAATAGAGCATCACAGGGTTTATCAACCACGCTCCACAGCAGGCCTTCCTAGGAGAAACTGACCAACACAAAATGAACTCCATGGTCTTTTGATTTGATTTTGTTTTATTTGACCCTTTTTCTTTTTATCTTTTGGTCTTTTGTTCATTTTGATTGTCGTTTTTGTGGAGATTATGTGAGTGTGTGTTTCTTGGGGGTTTTGTTTGTTTTTGAAAAACAGAGAGAGAGAAAAGGCAGGGCGGTGAGGAGGATCTTGGAGGAATTGAAGAGAACAGGCTAAAAACATATTATTTTAGCGAGGGATGGTGATGCTCCATCTTTAATCCTAGCACTTGGAGGCAGAGGCAGAAAGATCTTCATGGGTTTGAGGCCAGCCTGATCTACATAGTGAGTTTCAGGCCAGCCAGGGCTGCATAGTGAGAACCTGACTAAAATCTCTCTGTGTTTCTCTCTCTCTCTCTCTCTCTCTCTCTCTCTCTCTCTCTCTCTCTCTCTCTCTCTGTGTGTGTGTGTGTGTGTGTGTGTGTGTGTGTGTTATGAAAACGTTTTACACAAACATCAAAAAAATGCTAGGGGAAACAAGCCAGGCATGGGTTTGGAGAGATAGCTCAGCAATTGCTCCCAGCTCAGTTCCCGGTATCCACATTAGTCAGCTCACAATCACCTACAACTCAAGCTCCAAGGAATCCAATGCCCACTTCTGCTTCCTCAGGCACTCGGGACCACACCCATAAATAGAAAATAAGTCTTTTTTAAAGCCAGCCTGTGTCTGTAACCCTAGCACTTAAGGGAAGGAGACAGGAGGATCCCCGGAGCTTCCTGGCCAGTCAGTTTAGTCAACCAGTGAGGGCTGGTTTCAGGAGGAGAGCCTGTCTCGTGAAACAAGATGGAGGCTGATAAAAGAGGAAACCAGATGTCAACCTCTGGCTCCAGACACATGCTCACATGCCTGCACCACATGGGAACACACATGCTCATACATTGCCCCACATGTATATACATACACCCTCACACACATACACATGTATCCCCCAGAAAAGGAAAGCAAATGGGGAGAGAGGAAGCGGGGAGGGAGGAAGGGAGGGAGAACAGGCAGAATTTCGTTTTGCTGTTTGCATTCCCATGATGTCATTTAGCATGTCCCTCTGTCCCTACACTTAGTTCAGTTACATCTAGACACCTCATCAGATTCAGGTAGATATTTTGCTTGGGGGTTTTGTTTGGGTTGTGGTCTTCCTTCTGCCACGGACACTCAGATGATGCGAGGCAGCGTCCAGGAGATCGCCTTTTCTGCTCCATCTTCAGAGCACAATGTTAAAGACACGGGATTGTCACCTAGGTCCATCAAGCTACTGGAAGCTGCACAGGACTGAGATTTGAGATTGTCTTCTTGTATTAGCTGGGCTATGTCTATGAAAGAAAGCTTCCCCAAAGCAGTGGTACTTTTTCCCTGATTGCCATAGTACTTCCCCAAATCAGGCTTCCCGAGGACCTGACCAGGGGTTGATGGTGGTGGTTAATCTTCAATTAAAGAGTGATTAAACTTAGGGTCTCAGTTTCTCTGCTTGGTGCCTGGAAACCACTGTCTCTTCCTGGCCATGTGAGCCTCCCAACTTGGCAACTTGTTCCATCAAAGCCAGAGAAGGACCAGAGCCAACCACAAAAACAGCCTGCCTGAGGAGAGGGGACACACAGGGCTGTTAATAGTGGGGGGCAGAATCCCTGGCAGCCTCCTGAGGGTCTGCCCTACACTCAGGTGCCTCCAAAGATGATTAATAAGACTTGTTTGGTGAGAGTTTTGGTTGGTTTTTTTTTTGTTTTTGTTTTTGGGGTTTTTTTTTGATTTTTGAGACAGGGTTTCTCTGTAGCTTTTTGGTTCCTGTCCTGGAACTAGCTCTTGTAGACCAGGCTGGCCTCGAACTCACAGAGATCCGCCTGCCTCTGCCTCCCGAGTGCTGGGATTAAAGGCGTGCGCCACCACCGCCCGGCTTGGTGAGAGTTTTGACATTATTTCTTAGGACAATAAAAATTGTCCTTCAGATCATCATGATGAAGTTGTTCCTGCAGTTCCGTGGGTGACTACAGGCCAAAGAGCAAGGTTAAAACCAAGCCAAACCGTACAGTCATCATTCCACCCCGGTCATTTCAGCATGACCCAGTCCTCGCTCATGAAGGACTGAACCTGCCTGGAAGACAAGAGACAACTCACTTGACTGCCCCCCATCTCCATTTCCTCCCCTGTGGAATTAGAAGGCTCACATCTAGCTCACTAGGCTATGGAGCCGTACACAGAGCGCACTCAGAATGCCGAGATTAGAGGCTGGTGCAGCAAGTGCTCTGTTCTCTGTTGCTACGAGCAGTCAAAGCTACTCTTACACTGTTGAAATTGTGGCAATGGCGCTTTTGTGACTCTGGTCTAAAGCCACATGACTGTGGATTTTGTAGGGACTGCCTGGCTCAGCACGGAGCTGAGTCCTCACCCCACTAAAAATTTTCTCTCTTGCAGCAGCCCAAGCAAAACTGGTGATTTCAGACCACATAAACATGAAGCAGCTTCCAAAGGGAATCGAACTCTTTAGGGAACATGGTTCTAAACCAAATCAAGTCTTCTTAGTCTTTTAAAAATCATGAGTACTGAGCCAGCAAGATGCTCTCTGTGGGTATACGGTGCTTGCTGCCAAAACCTAAGGACCTGATTCCAATCCTCTGGACCCACACCATAGGAAAGAGCTGCTACTTGCAAATTATCCTCTGTCTTCCACGGGAGCACAATGGCACAAGTGTACTCACACATAAACACACGCAATTGTAACTGAAAAGTTAAACCATAAGGACTGTTCACTAGGAGCTTTAGATTTTAATTACATAAGAGGTATCTAAAATACACTTTACATGAAGCTTCACAGCTAACAATAAAATCCTCCATCAAGCCACATGTCCATGGCAGCAGTCTCTCTTTCACAAAGTAACTCCTGTTTGAGTAAAAAATGTGTCTTGATAAAGTTCTGTCTCTGTTTTTATATAAATGTGTATATATAATACATCAAAATGCAATCTATTGGTTTAAAAGGAGTTTTGTTGTTTTTTCTTTTCTTTTTGTTTTTCTTTTTAATTTTTTGTTGATGGGTTCTCTCTCTCTCTGTCTGTGTGTGTGTGTGTGTGTTATGTACATGTGTGTGAGGGCATGTATTCATGGCTCATGTGTTTATGAATGTGCCTGTGAAGGTCCGAGGAGGACACTGTGTGTCTTTCTTTATTGCTATCTACCTTGTGTTTTGATATAGGGTGGTTCACTGAAACTGAATCTCATCATTTCAGCCTGGCTGCCCAGTGACCCCCAGATATGCCTGTCTCCACCTTCACCCAGCCTAGCTGTCCAGTGAGCCCCCAAATCTGCCTGTCTCCACCTTCATCCAGCCTGGCTGCCCAGTGAGCCCCCAGATCTGCCTGTCTCCACCTTTACCCCGAGGCTGAGGTTACAGGCACACACAGACATCCCCAGTTTTCATGTAGGTGTTGGGGAAGGACTGACAAATCACAGCCTAGAATAGGAACAACCCAACCCCGCTGACAGAGGAGTGGGAAAACGAGTGTGGTGTGTCCGCATAGCTGAAGGCTGCCCAGCCTTCAGAAAGAGGGAAGTTCTAAGATGCACATTTGTAACCTCAGCACCAGGGAGGCTGAAGCAGGAACGTTGTGGGTTCAAGGCCAGTCTGGTGACAAGTAAGACTTGGAAGAGGCAAAAGAAGAAGGAAAAGGAGAAGGAGGAGAAGGAGAAGGAGAGGGAGAAGAAGAAGAAGAAGAAGAAGAAGAAGAAGAAGAAGAAGAAGAAGAAGAAGAAGAAGAAGAAGAGGAGGAGGAGGAGGAGGAGGAGGAGGAGGAGGAGGAGGAGGAGGAGGAGGAGGAGGAGCAGGAGCAGGAGGAGGAGCAGGAGGAGGAGCAGGAGCAGGAGCAGGAGCAGGAGGAGCAGGAGGAGCAGGAGGAGGGGAGGAGGAGGAGGAGGAAGAGGAAGAAGAAGAAGAAGAAGAAGAAGAAGAAGAAGAAGAAGAAGAAGAAGAAGAAGAGGAGGAGGAGGAGGAGGAGGAGGAGGAGGAGGAGGAGGAGGAGGAGGAGGAGGAGGAGGAGGAGGAGCACGAGGAGGAGCACGAGGAGGAGCACGAGGAGCAGGAGGAGGGGAGGAGGAAGAAGAAGAGGAAGAAGAAGAAGAAGAAGAAGAAGGAGGAGGAGGAGGAGGAGGAGGAGGAGGAGGAGTAAAAGGAGGAGTCTGGTGAGGCCTTGTGCTGATGGAAGCAGTCAGACTAAAAGCTAGAGCTCACTTCCGTGAGGCGGCTGAATACCCATTCCTCAGAAAGCCAGATGGTAGGGTGGTGGCTGCTGGGGCTTGTTGGGAGAGGACCACGGGGAGCTGCTGATCAGCTGACGTCTCGGTTTGGGAAGATGAGAAGGTCCTGGAGATACCTGGGGGTGACAACTGACTACATAAATGTCTCTAATGACACTGAACTATCCCAGCAAAGCAGTTAAAATGGTACAGCCATTTCCAGTCAGTTTATATGACCTCAAATCCTCTACGTGCCCCCACCTCACTCCTGTCACCAAATGCTGGGCCTTGTCCCCAGGCTCTATCGGCTCCCGTTATCTCATGAGAATTTCCCTCTTCGCCCTTTCTTCCATTCCTCTGGCCCTCTCCAAACACTCTAGTCCCCTTGCTGCTGCTCAAGCTCACCAAGCATAGCCCCACCTCAGGGGCCTTTACACTTGCTGGTCTCAGCCTGAGCCATTCTCCTCCCAGAGGTCTGCAGGATCTCTTCCCTCCAATAGCACCTTTCCCCAAGGTCTCCTTTGAATTAAAAATTTGTCGTGGGATTCCCCTCTGTGTGCTGTGAATATCATTGGTTAGTAAAAGAACAGCTTTGGGCCTGTAGTAGAGCTATAAGGGAACAGAGCTGGGCAGGGAAAACTAAACAGAATGCTGGGAGAAAGGAGGCAGAGTCAGAGAGAAGCCATGTAGCCCAGCCAGAGACGGACATCAGAACTTTATTCAGTAAGCCACAGCCTCATGTTGATACACAGATTGCTAGAAATCGGTTAAATTAGGAAATAAAAGCTAGCCAATAAGAAGCTAGAGCTAATGGGTCAAGTCGTGATTTAACTAACACAGTTTCTGTATGATTGTTTCGGGGCTAAGTGGCTGGGAACCAACAAGCGGCCTCCTGCAACAATTCCCTCTCTCACCATCTCTTTTGGCCTGTACTCATTTTTCTCCTTATCAGTTTCTACTTTCTAGAAGATTCCATATTTTACATACTTGTGTACACCTAATGGGAACTCAACAATATTCTCCGTATCAATCAGCACAGAATCACTTGGCTTTTCCAACACAGCTAAACTGACTCCGTCTCCTTTTATTCCCCACACAGGGTTCATTCATTGGAAAAAGCACAGAGCAGGGCAAGCAAGATGGTTCAGCTACAAAAGGCACCTGCTACCAACTCTGACAGTCTCAGAGTCCAGATTGCTCGAGGCAGAAAGAGAGAGAAAGTTCCTACCCGTTAACTTCTGACCTCCTAACAAGTCCCGTGGCTCATGTGGGCCTTAAATAAATAAATAAATAAATAGTAAAAAGAAAACCATATCATTCCTTTTGCTTCAGTCCCGCTCCCCCCATGCCACGCCCCCTCACCGAAGAGGGCCACTGTCCCACAGCCTTTTCCAGGTCTCCAAGGAGCAGCCTGGTCTTTGTCAGGGTTCCCAGATGCAACCGAAAACTTCCAGAGTGATAGAGCTGTCTTGTTCTCAGAGAGCCCTCTTTCCCAGGCTAAGAAGGCCTGGGAGTCCCGCCAGGGAGCAGAGAGAAAGGGGAAGCTATGTGCTCAGTGGCCAGGTAAACGCTAGCGCCAATCTGGCTATGCCCTGTGTGATCTTGGGGCTTCTGGTTGCACTTCTGGGAACCAGGGGTGTGGGAGAACTGTCACACTTGGCAGGGACTGGAGGCCTTTGAGGCCATTGCTAGGAAAGAGGAAAAAAATCAGCTGGAGAAGGCTGAACAGTCAAACGCCCCCAGGGTACTGACAAGAGATTATCCTAGGTTAAGAGGGCACTGCCTGCGCTCAGGCCGAGGCTTTGGATCGTATTTCCTGATTTAACGGCGGTTCTAAAACAACATGGACGACAGGTGACCTGACAAAATGTCTGAAACCTGGACCTCTTCCAACCCCACAGTCTTCACTTCAGGCCTGCAGGCAGTGTCCCCACGCAGCACCAAACTCTCGGACTTCAATTCTGTTCCGGGGACTTTGTCATTGTGCGGGGGCAGTCCTTGACACTTCCGGGTTTGTTTCTTCAACTGCAACCAGAACCAAAATATAACGCGATCTCAGAAGATTCTTTGGATAAAGGAGACTTAGCACATAGCACTGCACTTCAACGATTTTGAGAAGAGGACATGAACAGAGGGCCTAGGAAGTGTTGGGGGATAAGTGAGAGATAATAAAGGGATATGTGTATAGCATCTGCTGGTGTGGTACGGTCAGAGGAGGGGAATTGAAGATTGCCATGGCACTGCCTTCGGGCCAGTCCTTAATCTTTGGTCTGAGATTGCAGAGCCAGAGAGCCTGTGCTGGGGCCTCCAGCCCTGCAGGTGGCGCTGCATCTCTGGGAGTCCCTTCTCCAAAATCAGGGCTTGCAATTCCATACTCTGGCCTTCACCAAGACCACTGTAGCTGTAGATTATCTTAGTTTGGGGCCAAACATTCAGGTCTGTCACGATGCTATAAATATGTGTCTCAGGAAAAAAAATAATCTTATCTGTCCCTCTGACTTCCCTCCTATGTAGCTGGGGGAGGAGGGGAATCATAATTGGGAATTTTTTAGTTGCAAGCCAATAGAAACTCCAACGTAGCCCAGCACAAAGGAAATATATAGCCCCGTGGGTTTGGTATGTCCGGATGGCAGGCTAATTTGTGGTATGGCTGTGGATGGGTCCAACAATAACACTCTGGACCTTACTTCTCTGTGTGTCTTTCCGGATAGGATCCCTGTGTTTTCTGGGGTTTTGTTTTGAGATGCTGGGCTCGAACCCCTGGCCTTATGCTTGCTAGACAAATGTTCTAGCCACACCCAGACCCCAGCAATTATTCTTAAATAATGTCTATTTATTTATTTGGGGTGAGGCACACATGTCACAACATGTGTGGGGAGGTCCCTTCAGTTCTCTCTTCCATCACATGGGTCCCAGGGATTGAGCTTAGATCATCTGACTCAGTAGCAAGTGCCTTTACCTGCTAAATCATCCTGTGGGCCCTGTACCTATTCTTACACGGTATCTTCAACAACCTAGCCAAGGAGACTCCCTGATAGCTCAAGGGGGGAAAGATCTTGGTATAGAATGTCACTAACCTGAGTTCTGTCCCCTCGACTAGGGGATACAAGGAGCTGATTGTAAGACCTCCACAGATCATCCCTTCAGGGCAGTGACAAACGGAAGCAGTGTTTCCAAATTCGAAACACAGATCAGAACAGAGGGATGCGGAATGCCCAGAGCTAAATTGGGTGCCATTACCTGAAGCTAAACAAGTGGATGCTTAGTGACACCTCCTCCCCACAGAAGGAATATTTACCTCGTTTCCTATGCAAAACATTCTTTACATTGTGTCGGTCGAGGGAACCAGGGCTTCGCCATCGAGCATTGCATTGCTAACCAGGGCTGGCCTAGTTAATCTTGGATCCCCTTTCCTGTTGCCACCATCTCCTTGTATTATGCTATTTTTTTTTAAAACCAAACAGTTACCTTTCTACAATAGCATTAAATGTTCCATTGAACTTCTATTGGCAGAAATCCATGCCCCAGGACCTGACATGGATCCATCCAAAAATGAAGTCACGCCATAATTCAGCCCACATACATTCCTCTAGAGGGAAAAAAGATATTCTAAACAAACAAAAACTGGCCAATAGAAGCATAGACATACAGACGTGGCCACAATCTATGTGGGTGTTCTCTGTCCTCGGAGCAACATCTCTATCAAATAAAGAAAAAATGGAGGGAAGCAGGTTTGCCTAAGCTGCCTTTGAGAACACAGCCCTCTTTGTTCACCGTGGTTAAATCACAGCCTTAAAATTGATCAGGCTTGCTGGGCACTGGAGAAGAGGAGGTAAGAGGATCAGTAGTTCAAAGGCAGCCTCGATGCTAATGGTTTTGAGGTCAGCCTGGGCTGCAAGAGACCCTGTCTCAAAAAAAAACAAAAAGCGATACCAGCAACAACAAATGTCAGTCTAGGTAACTAGGGAGAGGGCCAAGTCAGCAAAATGGCCATCATGGGAGCGTGAAGACTGGAGTTTGGGTCCCCAGCATCTATGTAAGATGCACGCGTGACAGTCTGCATCCATAGCTCCAGCACTGGGGATTTGGACACAGGTGGGTATCCTCGCCTGCTTTTTGGTAGTTAACACCATAATAAGAACTGACTTGGAGAACCAAAGGGTTTATTACACCTTACAAGTCAGGGTCCATCATGGCAGGAAGCCAGACAGGAGCTCCAGTACTACCTGGATGCAGGAATGGAAACAGAGAACAATGTTTATTGTCTTGCTCTCCAGGATCACATTCCGCCTGTTTCCTTATCCTACCGAAACTCCCTGCTTAGGGATGCACTGCCTACAGTGGATGGGCCCTCTCAGATGGATGACAAAACAAGAAAATGCTTCCTGTGGTTGAAAGAAAATGGCTCCCATAAGCTTAGAGGGAGTGGCACTATTAGGAGGTGTGGCCTTGCTGGAGTAGGTGTGGTCTTGTTGGAGGAAGTGTATCACTTAGGGCCAGCTTTGAGGTCTCATGAAGCTCAAGCCAGGCTTAGTGGCTCAGTCTCTTCCTACTGCCTGTGGATCAAGATGTTGAACTCTCAGATCCTTCTCGAAAACCATGTCTGCCTGCATGTCACCATGCTTCCCACCATAAAGGACTGAACCTCTAAACTGTAGCCACCCTCAAATGTTTTCTTTTATAAAAGTTAACATGACCAAGGCGTCTCTTCACAGCAATAAAACCCAAACTAAGACACCTCCATAGGCTTGCCTTCAGGCCAATTGGATCAAGGCATTTTCTCAATTGAGGTTCCCACTTCCTCAAATGACCCTAGCTTGCATCAGATCAACAATCAATCTATCTAAGCATAGATGATAGATAGATAGATAGATAGATAGATAGATAGATAGATAGATAGATAGATAGATAGATAGCACCACAGTTCCTGTAGCCAGCAAGTCCAATCAGTAGACTCCCGGGTTCAGTGAGAGACATGTTTCAAAAACTAGGGTAAAGACTGATAGAAGACACCTCATGTCAATCTCTGGCTTCCATACACATGTGTACACATGTGCACCTGCATGATCATACACAGACACACACACAAACATCAACCTACCATCAGGCAATCTGGAGTTCTTTGATACCTCCAAACTCCAATCTCCCCTCATTAGAAACCATATCACAGAAGGAAATGTCAGTTGGACAAAGATGATCCCAGCAGCCCAGGCCCACAGGGAGTCGGTTCTGTTAATATCTACAGCCCGGCCAAGGGGAAAGTCCTCTCCATTAACACACATCGGGTTGACCCATCTGAATCAGCCATGTCTGCAGGCAGATAATTGCTAACTATTGATCATTTTCACCCGAAGAGGCTAGAACAGCAGTTTTTGAAGACCCTTTCAAAAGGAATAAAAAGTCCAAATTCACTTTCATAGCAATACCAGGACATTGTCTTTTCCACCAAGCTAATGGTTATATTCAACGTGCAAAAGCAGAGCTGGCAAATGGTTCAGTCAGTGAAAGTGCTTGACAAGAGTTTGATACCCAGGACCCTCATGGTGGAAGGAGAGAATAGGTCCTGCAAGTTGTCCCCTGACCTCTATGTGTGCATGCTTGCATATACACTCAATGCATACACACACAAAATAAATCAATGAAAAAATACATAAATGTACAAATGCATAAATAAATACAATTTTAAATCCAAGTTCAAAAGCAATGGTAAGGGTCTTTATCTGTTTTCTGTCACTATTACACAAGTCTAGACCAGGCTTAAGGAGCTGCAACTGGCCTACTTGCTGGCAGAGTCCCAAGGTGATCCAAGATGTCACAGCAAAGTTTTGCCCAGGCAGACCTCAAACTCATACTCTTGTTTCCTCAACTCCGGGATGTCAGGATTACAGGTCCACACCACGAAGACCAGCCCTTTCTCCTCATAAAGCCACCGGCACTCAATCATGGGCCTCCACCCTGATGACTTAGAGCTAATCACCTCCCAAAGGCTCCACCTCTAAATGCCATGGTTGGGTTAAGATGTTGGAGCAGCATCGTGTCCACACCTCACAATGAGGCTTCATATCCAGTGTCAGTTTCAGACAGGGATAGGCCATCTTTTGGGGGAGGACGTGTGGGTTGAGACAGGTTTCACTCTGTCTTGGCTGTCCTGAAACTAATTCTGTAGACCAAGGCAGCCTGGCACTCACAGAGTTTGGCCTCCGGAGTGCTAGGATTAAAGGCATGTGCCACCATGTCCATGAGGACAGGGCATCTTTACAGCATGCCAAGGGGTGATATTATTTGAAACTGGGATTCCTTCATTGCCTTCCACTGGAAGAGCATGGGGCAACAGACAGGATGCAGAAGCACACAGGATGGTCCAGGGGCCTATTAGGAAGCCAGGCATCAAGGAGATACAAAGAAGTATTAACAGCGCCCTCCTATAAGTTTTCATCCCAGAGAGATAGGTTTTGTCAAAGCATTTTATTTACGTTGGGGCATAAGGGAATTGTGTCTGTGTGGTGACTTTGGAAATATTTTATTTTATTCTGTTGGGGAGAAAGGGTTCGTGTGTGTGTGTGTGTGTGTGTGTGTGTGTGTGTGTGTGTGGTGTGTGTGTGTACAGGAACGAGCATGCTAGTGTGCTTGACTGGGCATGCATGTCTGGAAAACAGAGGTAGACTTCAGGTGTCTATTTAATGTAACTCCCCCATCATTCACCACCTTCTTTTTTGAGACAGAGTCTCTCGCTGAATCGGGGACTTGCTGTGTTTCGGTTGGCCTGGCTAGCCACGGAGCCCCCAGGATCCACCTGTGCTGAGATTACAGGCACATGCCACCATACCGCTGACAGGAGTGCTGGGGATCTGAACTCAGCTCCTCCTGATTGCACAGCAAGCGCTTCACCCCCAGAGCCACGCCACCATTGTTGCTTGCTTGCTTGTTTTCACAAGGTCTCACTGTAGCCCAAGTGGGCCTCATCCTCACCATGTAGCCCAGACTAACCTCAGACTCGGGGTCTCTCTGCCTCTCCTTCCAAGTGCTAAGATTGAAGAAGTGTGTTCCTTTCTCATCTAGAAAGCAGCAGTAGCTTAGTTCTGCTTAGTTCTGCTTGGTTTGTTGTCAACATAAACTCGGGTCTTCTAGGAAGAGGGAACCTCAATTGAGAAAATGTCTCCATCAGATTGGCCTTGTAGGCAGTCTGTGGGCATCCTTGAGTAATAATTTATGTGGGAGGGCCCAGCCCACTGTGGGAGCTACTACCCCATGGGCAGGTGGTTCTGGGTTGTATAAGTAAGCAGGCTGAGCCAGCCTTGGAACACAAGTCAGTAAACAGTGTCCCACCATGGTCTCTGCTTTAGTTCTTGCTTCCAGATTCCTTCCCTGAAATCCTATCTTGGCTTCCTTTGCAATGAACTGGAATGTGTAAAATGAAATAAACGTTTCGTTGCCCAAGTTGGATTTAGTCATGGTGTTTATCATAGCAATAGAAAGCAAACTAAGGCCAGGCAGTGGATGGATGCACTGTCTTTTAATCCCAGTACTCGGGAGGCAGAGGCAGGCAGAGCTCTATGAGTTCGAGGCCAGCCTGGTCTACAAGAGCTAGTTCCAGGACAGGTTCCAAAGCTATAGAGAAACCCTGTCTCAAAAAAAAAAAAAAAAAAAAGGAAAAAGAAAAAGAAAGAAAGCAAACTAAGACATCCATGTAAATAAAAAGTCTGGGGTCTTAATAGTTTTTAGAAGTATAATAATAAATGCTTGTAATGCAAGAGCTCCTGTATCAGGAGCAGCCATGGAAAGATACCCTGGAAATGAAACATTATGGTTACTGGAGCGAAAGGAGTTGAACAGACACAAGGGTGACTTTGACCTGGGGGGAGGAGGCCTAGTGAAGGGAAGGCACTGAGGAGTCCCAGAGACCAGGCGAGTGTCCTTACTCCACTCTCTGTTGTAAATGCCACAGTGCTGGGGAAGTCTAAAAGAAAAGTTTGTTTTGGCTTCCAGCTCTAGACCAAGGTCACCAGGCCCTGCCCCTGGTGATGCCCTCCTTGTTGGCAGAGTCCCAGAGCAGTGCTGTAAGTTGGGTGCTCCTGGGAGACCTAGTCAAACTGGCTACAAAGGCACACCCAGTCCAGAGGTGACCATTAATCCGCTGACCATATGGATGAGTTCATCTGTTAACCGAGTAGATGGGCTATCCCACTCCTCATAGGGGACTCCTAGTCACGTCTTAAAATGCCACCTCTTTTCCTCTCCAAATGGAAGTTCAACTTCAACTTAGAAGGAGCAAACCATGTTTCAGCCCCTAGCACGGGAGCAACAGGGATTCCTTGAGGCTACACCACCAGTGTGGTAAGTGGGCTCCCTGGGACCAAGCCAGCAGCGATCCAGACCTCTAGAGAGCCCGACCTTATCTACTGCAGAGGTGGAAGTTATATCCCAAGACCAGTAAGGTGCAGGTCTCTGGGAAGACCAAGAGCGGGAGCTTTCCTGAAGCCTCCAAATTGTGCCAGAAAATCTCAGCACCATTAGAATAAGGCTACAGCAAGTGACTTGTCATGGTGCCTGTGATGTGCTCCAGCTAGGTGAGGAGTAGGGCAGGATGGAGAGTTTGTGTATATGGTGTGTGATGGTTACAGAATGGGGACACAGGGAGGAAGGAATTTCTGCACCTGGGTAGGGTATGGAGTCCCCGGGGTGTGTAGACAATGGGACTAAAAGGTGAGAAGTGTCCTTGGGGACTACAGAGGATGCGAGCCTGCAGCCTGTGAAGTGGGACCAGGCGGCTAGGGAGCTTGGCGATGCAACTAGCCAGGCTAACTCACCTAGGCAGGCAGGCTCCACCCGCGCGCGCGGGCGCTCCCAGTCGGTCCCGCCCTCAGCACTCGCTCCCTCCGCCTACAGCGCCCAGGCTCTACAGGTGACCCAGCGCCACAGCCACTCCGACGCCACCACCTTAGCTGCCATCACCGCAGACTCGAGCCCCAGCCTAAGCAGGTATGACAGCGACCCTCGCGCGCGCTCGCACCTGGGCAGTGACCTCAGTCCCGCCCCTGACAACTGCGAGAGTCTCGGCCACCCAGCCTCAGTTTCCCAAGGGAGGGCGTTGGGGTGTCTGGCCGCCACCAAACTCGCCACTGAGGAGAGAGTGGGACTGGACCCGCTGGGGACGAGGGGAGAACAGGGGGAAGATTCGCTCAGCGAACCGAGGAGAGACCCAGAGAGGGTCACACTCGTGTCGCAGCTGGAGGGAAGGGCTGTGGTCAAGTCCTCACGCGGAATGGGCGGGGCGAGCTGTAGTTCAAGAGGTGACAACAGCAAAACTAGAGCGCATCCCAGGTCGCCAAGCAAACCCTTCAGGAGGGCGCTCCCAAGGATGGGGGGCGGGGCGCGCACTCCTGCAAGGATCCCAGAGACGAGGTGCTGCTTGCACATCTGAGTCCAGGCATCTGACCCTAGCGCCTGATTGTGGTCTCCTCTGCCAGGCCAGCCAACTCTGGGGCACACCGATGTAAGAGGTAGTACTGGGGAAGAACCCAGATCCAAGTCCCAACCTACGCTGTCACCATTCCGGGATTTTGAGCAAAAGTTAGTGTCTAGAGAATGTCACATGGTCTAGATGTGCTGAACACAGGACATGTGGGACAGAGAAGAGACCATAGAGAAGGAAACCAAGGCAAAAAGTTTAGAGAAGAAGCTGCCATTTTTCCCACTCACAAGAAATCTCCGTCAGCGAGGGTCTTGCAGCACCTCAGTCTTGTGTGATCCCCGGGTGAGAGTCTGGGGAGTTCCGTGATGAAACATCTTGCAGCAAGCCAGTACAAGGGGTTGTCCTCCTTCCTCTCAAACTTATTCCAAGTCCTGCTCTCCCTGCTCCCTAAAGATAATCACCATCTACAAACGGAGTATTTCTTCTCGACCTTTCTCAACACCTATACTGTAGTCATATATACAAGCCCATAGGAAATATGGACAATAGGAAGGTGGTGGGCAGATATGTAAAGTTAATTGTATAATCCATCCCCACCATTGGGCAATGGTGACTTACATTCAACATTCTCGAATCATCTATGTTACTGCGTAGACATGGAGCTAACACAAATTACTATTTGGGGGTCAAGTTCGAATTCTTGTTCTTTGTTCCCAATTTCACAGGCTATGAATTTGGGGGACAAGGTTTCTCTTTTCTTCTTGCATACACAGAAGCCCTGTATGCATACATACATGTACAGACAGCCGTGTGACTACAAGTACACACAGACATATGGACAGGGGAGCCCATCTTTATGGGCTCGCTATCCATGGTCAAGGACAAATTTTCCTCTGCCTGCGGCTACTGAGCCCGAGGGCCAGCAAGAGACAATCCTCAAGCTCTGCCTGTCTGTGCCCAGTGGACAGAGATGACACCAGAGACCCCATCGAGGGGCTCTCTAGAACGGCCACCTCTGTCCTTCTCGCTCTCCAATAGGAGACAGAGCGATTAAGAACTGGGAGCCAGGGGCTCAGCAGTTGGCAGTGTTTGCTGCTCTTCCAGAAGAGCCAAGTTTAGTTCCCAGCCCCCGTGTCGAGCAGCTCACAACCACCTGGAACTAGCTTCAGGGGATCTGCCACCCTCTTCCTGCCCCTGAGAATACTCACACTCGGGGCACAAACACAGGGAGACACATAAATGTAAGAAACATGGGTTCTTAAGCCTAGTGCCCAGTCACTTGGTCATGGGCCCCACACTTTCTGGGTGTTAGATCATGTCCTTCTTCAAAGGTATGATAGGACCATCAAAAGTTTGCTGGAGTTGGCACGGTGGTACATGTAGGTAATCCTAGTACTTAAGAGGCACAGATGAAGCAGGGCAGTGGTGGCGCACGCCTTTAATCCCAGCACTCGGGAGGCAGAGGCAGGCGGATCTCTGTGAGTTCGAGGCCAGCCTGGTCTATAAGAGCTAGTTTCAGGACAGACTCCAAAGCTACAGAGAAACCCTGTCTTGAAAAACAAACAAACAAATAAATAAATAAAAATAGCAAACAAACAAAAAAAAGAGACACAGATGAACTGCAGGCTCGAGGCCAGCGTTGGCTGCATAGCATGCTAATGCTAAGGTAGCCAGAGTTGATAGCAAGATATGGTCTCCAAAAGACCTAAATAAATAAACAGCAAACAGTTTGTTGGAACGTTTGGTAACCGTCAGGCTATCAAAATGCTAAAAGCAGAGATACTTCAGTCTCAATTGCAGCTTTGCTTTTCTCAGGTCGGGCGAACACACCACTATTTTCACATCTGTCAAATGGGCTTAATGATAATAGTTTCTCCAAACTGTTGAGTGTTCAGTAGGATGATGCAAGTAAAATTCAGAATGTCTTCTTCTGGCCAGGGGAGACCCTAAGATGGTGCTGTGGTATAGGCAATGTCGAGCTATCTCCGGGGACCTCTTCCACACCTCAAGGGCAACCAGAGGCCTGAGCACTGGATAGGAGTCAAGGGAACCATCTGTAACTCCAGTTCCGGGTGATTCCATGCCCTCTTCTGATCTCTGTGAACACCAAGCACACATCTGCTGCACACATGCGGGCAGACATCCACACACATAAAATCAAAAAAATAAATCTTTTATTTAAAAAAAAACTTTTAAAAAGAAAGCCTTTGGGCAGCCTTTGTGAGGCTCTGTGTTTGTGTGTGTGTGTGTATGTATGTGTGTGTGTGTGTGTGTGTGTGTGTGCGCACCTGTTCACATGCTCCTGTGAGATAATGCATGCCTATATGTTTGTACATAGAGCCAGAGATTCATCTCTGGTGTCTTCATCCAGCCTGTCCACTTTTCTTACTGAGGCGGGGTCTCTCTGGCTAGCCTACATAGTGAGCTTGCCCCAGGATTCTGCCCCTTACCCTGACCACACCCTCAATTATGTAGGCTGTGGGGTTGTAGCCTCTGGTCTCACACTTGCCCCTTAAGTACTTTATCCACCGAGCCATCTCCCTAGCCCCATGCGCTCCTTTTAAAGGTGTAGGTTAGCTGTTCTGGAGCCATGGCTGGGCTCTATTAAGAGCATGTATCGCTCTGGCAGAGGGCCTGACTTTGGTTGCCAGCACCATGTCAGGTGGCCCACGCCACTCGTAACTCCATCCCCAGGGGACCTGACACCTCTGGTCTCCCTGGGCACCAGTGTCCACATGCCCTTACCCACACACAGACACATACACACATAATTTTAAAAAGCAAATCTTCAAAGGTGTAGGTGAGCCCTGAGATTTTAAGCAGTGAGAGCTGGCCAGTTTCCCTTTAGTCCGGGTGGGAACCTCCAAGATCCCACCGTCTCCTGGAGGAGGCCACCCCTTAGTCTCTAAGAATAGCACACTGCAGAGCGAGAACAGGACTCGAAAGCCACTTCTGTCTCCCGGGTGACTTAGATAAACTGTGTCGTTTCAGCTCTCTAATTTGGCTCTTTCCTGACTGTTTCCTTGTGGGGAAAACGGAACTGGTGCACAGTGGCTGCCTTGAAGGGTTGTTTTGGGTATTAAGTAAGTCAATACGCTTAAACCACTCCGTTACTGCCTGGATTACAGTAAATACGGCCTCAGCATTCTGATAACGGCAGTGTTAACTGGCCAGACCTGGTGACAGCGTTTCAAGGAAGGGCACAAAGAAGGAAATCTCTGGAGTAGGTTTTGAAGGAAGTTCTTCTGGGGACAGAGAGAGAAAGGAAATACATACAGAGGAAGCAGCCTTAGGCAGCGGTGGCACGCACCTTGAATCCCAGCACTCAGAAAGCAGAGGCAGGAGGCTTTCTGTGAGTCTGAGACCAGCCTGGTCTAGTTAGCCAGCTCCAGGCCAGATTTTCTTCATGGATGCTGGGGATGTGAACTCGGATCCCCATGCTTGTGCAGGAAGCATTTAGTCCGCTGAGCCGCCTCTCCAGGCCCATGTGTTGGGTTTGAAATGAGAATTTGATTTTTTAAAGCAGAGGCTGTGATGGCAAAAGAGTAGACACTGTGTGAGCCCACATATAGGAGGAGGCCCTCAAGGAGAGGGCTGGGGAGGGAAGGGGCTGTGCTTCATGGTGCAGACTCCCCTGTGTTAGTGGGGGTGAAAGACTCTGGTAATGAACAGCAGTGTAAGCCGCACAATGACGGAAGTGTGCCTGGGCACACTAAACTGTGCCTTTGAAAACGGTTTGTGGTTTATGATTTGAAAAAAGAGAGAGCTAGAAATTCACTTAGGGAACTGGGTATATGTAGCTCCATGGTAAAACACTTGCCTAGCATGTGCAAGACCCTAGGTTTGATCCTCAGTGCTCGCACTCACACACAAACACACACACACACACACACACACACACACACACACACACGGCAACAACAAAATAGGAACTTCACCTTCAGCTTTCCTGGGTCCCAGCCTTGCTTGGTCCTGACGCTTCTCGACACTGTGGACCCAGCTGAGTGACTCTTTCTCCACGCTTCATTTTCCCACCTGCAGAATGGGGCGGGCAAAGTGCTGGCCGCGTAGGCCCTGTATTAAGTCATTTTGTGCGTACACATGGTTCTGCTGTCTGAAGCCATCACAGGTCAGGCTCAGGGGAGCAGGGTGACTGAAACCAGCAGCTGGAATCAGATCCTAAGACCTCAGGTTTAAGTTCTGCACAGGGATGAGAGCCCATTGGATCCCTAGAGCCCATCTGAAAAAGATGGGCATGGTGGCACACACTTGTAATCCAGTCCTGGGGAGGTGGAGACAGAACAATCCCTGGAGCTCACTGGCCTGTATGTCAGCCTAGTTAGCAAGTCCCAGCCCCGACTAGAAACCCCATCTCAAAACAACAAAGTGGTCCACTCCTAAGGAATGCCACCCGAAGTTGACTCTGGCATAGACACACACACGCACGCACACACACACACACACACACACACACACACACACACACACACACACACGTGCGCACACAAACACACACACACAGTGGGGGGAGGGGTCAAGTCTGTATTTTTTTATTATCATTGACTTTGAACAAATTAGAAATTATGATTTTATAATGCAAAGTGCAAAGTGTCGAGCCAGATAAACTCTTGTCAGCTGGGAAGAAACACAAGATGCTGGGATCCTCAGCCTTGGCCTGTTATCCGACAGATCACAGAGACTCAAATCCGCCCCTGCCAATTTAGGGACGGTGAGACCCAGGCTAATCCCATAACCCCTCTGTGCCTCGGGTTTCTCATCATAAACTGGAAATAAAGATTCTGCCCACAAGATGGATACTTTGAGGGTTAAAGGGCCAAGCACTTACCACAGTGCTTGGCGCCCAGTAAGTCCTGAGTACATGGATGTTAGGTAACTAGTTTTGAAATGAAACGAAAGCCTTAGAAGTTGTGTTTTGAGAGACGTTATTGTTTGTTTTCATCTGTTACAGTTATATATTTATTTTGTCAGTGCGTGGGGGTGTGAACATGCCACCGTAAGTGTACGGAGGTCAGAGGACAAGTTGTGAATCCCTGTGTGAATCCTAGGGATAGAACTCAGGGCTTGACAGCAAGCCCCTTATTCACTGAGCCGTCTTGCAGGCCCCTGTTTGTTTGAGTTGTGAAGTAGGCTCTATGTTATTCAGGTTAGCCTGAGCACTGGGTTTAGAGGTGAAAGCTACGTCAGAGAGGTTATTTATTTATTTTGACTCTAAAGATTCTTATCCTAGCCATGACTCTGAGTTTTACAGAAGGTCATTTGTGACCAGACAGTGTGATGGATCCTGGATGCTCTGAAAGGTTCCTAACTTCCCAAGGCCACACAGTAAAAACAACCCTGGGCTCAACTTTCTTCCTCCCTTGCCCAAACACCCCCATCCCCCACCCCCCGGACTGAGGGAGTCTTAGGAGAGTGGCAGCAGATTTGGAAACACTTCCCTTCCCTGCTGTCCTTGGGGTGCAGTCCTCAGGGACAAAGTCGGGAAAACATACTGGTTTCTCTCTGTGTGGGGAGAGGGCGCTCATTCACAGGTGAAGGCGGTGGCCTCTCTGGAACTGCTGATCAGGCTCCTCTTAGCACTTCCGGCAGAGATGGATGCTCTGCCAACAAGATCCCATTGCTTGAAATTGCTAGCATTCCTAGACTAGTGAGTGTGTTTACACATATTTGTGTGTGTGTGTGTGTGTGTGTGTGTGTGTGTGTGTGTGTGTGTGTGTGGTTTCTTCCCCCCTTTTGAAGCCTGGTGATAACACACAGGGTGGAATCACCTCTGCCTTCTGCTCATACCACAGTGAAAAGCAGTTGGTCTTGGCCTTGGTGGATTGTTAGAGAAAAAAACTGGGGTCTGAGGCTGTGAATTTAAGGGCAGCCTTTGACTGCCTACAGATTAGGGGGTGGCAGGTGTCAGATATGAAGAACAGGCCTGGCACCTGATGGGTAGTAAAGGCTCATTAAAGGGAGGCAAGAGAGGAAAGGACAGAGAAGGCAAAGCGATGATGAGGAGGGGGAGGAGGCAGAGAGGAGGCCAGAAGTGCTAGACACAGCCATCGGCCTGCTGGAACAGAGAACCCTGACCGTACCACCCATCCCTCTGCATTGGAGGGAGAAGAGCAGGGGCTGTCACTGAGGGCTGCTGACTCTAGGGAGAGCTTCAGTAAGGAGTTCACTCTCTTGGAGGAGGGCCTCCACCTGCTGGGGAGGAAGGTTTGGGGGGCATCCCTGAACCTGTTTCTACCTCCCCGCCACCCGCCGACCTCCCCACCCCGACCCAGGCATCAAGGCTTGCCCAGTTCCTTACTTCTGCCTCCTCCAAACAATTTGTGTAATTTACTGTCCGAAAGGTACCTCTAGGGTTTCCCACCCTGGAAACCAGAGTGTGCTCCAAGGGCTGCCCCAGGGCTGACATTTGGCTCCTCAGGGAGAGCATGAGGGCGGGGCAAAGTCAGAAACACTGTCACTTATGCCTGGCACGCTAAAAGATCACATTAGGGCTAGGTATTCTGGGGATAGTGCCAATCCCCCACTCCATCCTACCTTGGCTCTGGCCCACTGACTGGCTAGGGGTTACTGGGTCGTTTCGTGGGTGGCAGAACCTGGGACTCCATGGGAAGAGGCACTCAGAAGTTGGAGGCATCCCAGGCAGGAATCGGGGGTGCCTCGCATGCTGGCTACTATAACCTGCTTTGTAGGAATTTAAACAAGGGGCAAAGTGAGGGTGTTTGGTTGCCGTGGGAGTTGAGGCTCCAAGCTGATGCTCATCGAACATCTGCAAAGTAAGAGTGATGGGAGGGTGGGAAGGAAGCATGGCAGAAATGGGTGCATGGCAGCATTAAAATAGACACTGAAAACATCCCTGGAATGCCAAGCCATGGCTCAGTTCCCCCAAGTCTCCTCGGCCCCTCGCCTGGAGAGCCCCTTCCCACCCTCATCTCAATCCTGCAACTCCCAAGAGGACCTTCCCAGTAGGGCTGGCCTTAGGTGGGCAGGGTTGCTCCTGGCGGGCCGAGCTGACAGTATAATAGGCCAAGGTTCTTCCCTGGAGACTCTCTGAAAGGTATCTCAGCCCCTCCCCCAGAGGTTCCCACACTGCCCTGGAAACAGCTGTTCTGCCTGCTTTCTCTTTCTAGAATGGTATAAACGCAGATGAGGCCACGGGGCTTTCTCCCCATCAATATAGTAGCAAGGGGATCAGATCCTGGTCTTTGCACCAAAACTGTGGGGATAGTGGTGGTGGTGGCTTGTTGTTGTTGTTGTTGTTTTGAGACAGGGTTTCTCTGTAGCCTTTGAGCCTGTCCTGGAACTAGCTCTGTAGACCATGCTGGCCTCGAACTCACAGAGATCCACCTGCCTCTGCCTCCTGAGTGCTGGGATTAAAGGCTTGTGCCACCACTGCCCAGCCCCAAAACTGTGTTTTGCTAAGCATGTACCGTACCCCGAGCCCAGGGCAATGCTGTATACTACATGCAAGCACTTGCATTATGTCATTGAATTCTTTCAGCAGCCACAAAAGTAGGCAGTGTAACTATCTCCACTTTACCCATGGGGAAACTGAGTTTTCTCTCTGCGCGAATGCGTTACCGCCTCACGGCAGTCCTGTAAAACAGGTGACAGTGTTGAATGGAATCCGAGAGGCTAAGTCGCTTGCTTTAGGTCACTAAGAGCTAGTGAATGGTGAAGCTGGGATTGTAACCTAGACAGTTTGGCTGCAGAGTGCACTATTTGCCTGGCCGGGTCCTCTCAGATGCTGGGTGTCACCTGAACAACCCGGGGTAGATGGGAAGTGGAATTTTTCCCTCTGAGACATAGCTCTCGGTGTCTTTGGGCCACTTGCAGTCAAATATAAGGTTTCAGCTTTTGGATCAACTGGGACTCACTCTGTGTCGTTGTGTGGGTTGAGCTCTTGGTCGCCCCTAACCAAGAGGCTGGCAAGTGTTAGCATGTTACTGCCACTCTAGGGCCCTTCTAATCCGGGGCACCAGCTCAACCTCCAAACTGCTCAACAATCACAACTTCCTCTGACCCAATTGATGGTTCCAAAGGAGAGGCAGGCAAAAAGACTAGCAACTGACTTCAGTCCCTGGGCCAGCCTGCCCCTGGAACAAGGTGGAGAATGTATGGCCTCGCCTCCATGCAGGGAGAAGGTAGACTTCAGTAGGAAGCTCCGAAGGCCCCTGAGGGGGACAACGCTACTGTCCTTTGTGCTTTTCCTGCAATGCTAGGGCAGAACCCATGACTGTGTACATGCTAGGTCAGCTCACTGACCCTGAGTCACGCCCCCAGCCCTTCGTTCTTCCTCCTTGTTTCTGATCTCAGGTTGGAGAGGGATGATATCTAGTTAGCCCGGGTGTCGTGAGACCTGCTCTGGAGGTCTTTACGGAGGAGCCTTTACACTTACAAAGCAATGACTGCGAAGCTGTCTGAGCTGGCAGACTGTATAGGCTATCTGTATTTCCTCGTCAGTCTGCTCCCAATAACACTACCAGGGAGATGTGAGCCCCCAGCCCCCACCATTCCCACACCCATTATCATCTTTATCATGTCCATCATCACCACCATCACCCCCATCCGCAACAGCCACAGGACCCACATGGTTTCTGAGACCCAAGGTCAAGGCCCAGTCTGAAGACGGACATACTCAGAGGACATGATGCATCTCATTCCCTAGAAAGATAAGGAAGAATGTGGACCTCAACAGTTCAAAAAGCACCAATTCAGTCCCTAGTTCTTCCACTTTCTAGCTGCATGGCTTCGGGGAATTGACCCAATCTCTCTGAAAAGAGATCTGATCTATAAAATGGAATGATTGCAATTCCTCCCTCTTAGACTCATGGGAAGGGACACATAAGCTCATTCAGGTACAGCCCTGGCACAGGGCCTGGCTTGGATTGTAAAAGCAAAACAAATACAGGAAAACACACAGGCCAGGGGAACAGAAGGTAAGGGCATAGCTCGAGGCTCTGGCTCTGAGTCAGTTCCCATCAGCTCTGGATTTCAGAGGCAGGTGGAGCCCAGTGTGAGAATGGGCCTGAATAGCATGGCTTGCAGACTGCCCAGCAGAGTCCACCTAAGCACTGAGCGTGGAGGGAAGTGAGAGTTCCTGCCCAGATGGAGGCTGAGATGCCCACTGAAGTTGTGATCTGCACACTTTGAGACAAGTCAGGAAGGACACTTGTCTAGCTGAAGACAGAAGTCCAGGAAGGACCAACTACTTCCTCTCTCATTCCAAGTCGTTCCCCCAGCACCAGCACAGACCCTCTCCCCCTTCATACATGGAGACATTCCCTTTCTAAGACTGTTCTCTTCTTGATGATTGTTTCTGAACAGCTATAAAGACAGCCCAGGGCAGCTCCTGCGCTGGTGTATTCTGAAATTCTTACCTCCAGCCTCCAGGGCTGCTGTACACAGCTATGGAGTGTGTGCTACGCGACCCCGGGATGTCATCCAACCAACTACGTTATGAATGGTGGCCCCTGGAGTTGTGAAGTACACAATTGCATGAACAAACAGGGCGGGTCTGCCAGGCTCCTTCTCCTGAGCACGATAGAATGATTTTATCAGTTCCCGATGCCAGCTCAAAACAGAGAGTGGTTGGATGGCGTCTAGATGTCAATCAAGACCCAAATAGCCCAGGCTTGCTGCCTAAGCAGACCAAGCAGGTTTGTAGCTGACCTTGAGAAGCTTGTGCGTGGGCCTCGTGGTGACTGGGGATGACAGCGGGTTATAGATGGTCATTAAGAGAGATGACGAGGAAGCAGGGAGGCAGAGTGATCACACAAGCAGGCTCTGCAGTTAGCTGTGGGCTCAAGTCCCTGGGTTCAATCCCCAGCACTGCCTAGCAAAACACAGATTCCTAGGTTCAATTCCAAGCATCATATACAAACATAATAATATTATAATAACAAAATCTTACTGTCTAGACCTTTGCCAAAAGTGTATCATCCTTATTTTAGCTGATTTTCCCAACCCCTGCTCCAGGTGCTTGCTTTCTGGGGAATTGTGTGAACTCCAGGCTCACGCCACACCCCAAACCAAGCAAATCGCACTCTGAGGGCAGAGTCAGGTGTCGGTGTCGTTTCTGCACCTGTAGGTAACCTTCCAGGAAGACGTATTGAGAGTTCTTTCCCTGGTTCTTCTCCAGTTCTTTCTGTAACCTTCTGCCCAGAAGCAATTCCTGTTTCCATGGTCAGAAAGCCATCCCAGCAGCTGGGGAGACAGCGTGACCAGTGAAACCCTTGCTGTCTAAGTGCAGGACCTGAGTTCAATCCCCAGAACCCCTGTAAGAATGCCAAGGCAGGGAAGCGCCTGTTTGTAATCCCAACATGGGGGAAGCAAAGATAGGAGGATTTCTGGAGCAAGCTGGTCACCAAGCCTAGCTTCTTGAGTAAGGTCTGCGCCAATGAGAGACCCTGTCCCAAAGCAGGTGGATGACATCCCTGAGGATGACAGCCCAGGTTGACCCCCTCACACACACACACACACACACACACACAGACACACACCTTGCAAGCACACACACACACAAAGCACACTGACACACACACAGAGAGGAGAGAGAGACAGAGACAGAGACAGAGACAGAGAGACAGAGAGACAGAGAGAAGACCACAGTGTTCTTGTCCCTAAAGGCCTATGCCACTGTATCCAGATTTGGCACCCTCCTTGTGGACAGGATCTCAAGCCGGTGTTCCAGATGCCTGACTGTGTGACTCACTTAGCATTCTTCTCTGGGATGGAGGATGTTGGGGAAGGAACTCAAGACCTCGCAGCATGCTGTGCGGGCACTCTACCACTGAGCTGTGCCCCCAGCGATAGTCATTTTGTTTTTTGTCAAATTTCGCTCGCATCTGGTTTTCAGGTTTTCTCTAAACATCTCATCCCAATTTCCCATGGTCTCCTGAGTCTGACTCATCTTTCCTTGGTGACATCACCTTCCATGAGAGCTTGAAGCCCAGGAGAAAAGAAAAAGCTTACGCCAGGGTGACCCCAGTTCCAACGAGCACACAGGTTCCTTGGAATCTGGTTACAGTGCACCTTCTGGCTGGGGTGTATCTTACTGAAAGAACGCATGCTTTGCATGCTTGAGGTCCCGGATGCATCCCCAGCATGGCAGAGTTAAAGGAGAAAGATTCTGTACCGATGGGTCACACCAGGTTTGAATTTTGTCTCTGTGTGGAGCCGTCGGTCATTGGCCAGGCACCATCTCTGCTGTCCCTCTCATTTCTTGGGTTTTATTTTTTGGTTTGGTTTGGTTTGGTTTGGTTGTGGTTTCCAACATGGAGTCTCACTAGAATGACTTCCAACTTACTTGAGGCCCAGGCTGGCCTTGAACTCCCCATCTTCCTGCCTCACACTCTGGAGAGGCTGGGGTTTGTAGGCTCATACTACTACACCCTACTCTGGTGCCATCCTTTAAGTGGAGAGAAAATAAGGCAGTGGTTCTTAAACTAGAGCATGACCCGGAACTCCAGAAGGTGGTTGAACTGGAGTTTCTGACTTAGGAGAACTGGGTAGGGCCTGAGGATCTACCTTGCCAACAGCGCTCCCAGGGGCTGCAGCTACGGTCAGGACGACAACCAGACTTTGTAAACCACCTCTCTCAGTCATACTCTGGGCATTTAGCCCAGGGATTCTCACCGAGCTGAGTTCTCCAGAGGCCCCCACAAGACAGTTTTATTTGGTCTAAGGCACACAGGTCACATAGAAAAAAAATCAGATTTTGGTTTGCTTCTGTGGCCAAACTATGTCTTTGACCAGACCTGAGCGGTTTCCTCAAGCTCAAACCCACAATTTAAAGATATAATTGCTATCCAGAAGACAGAGTTTCTGTGGTCAAGCATGAGCTCTTCCCCATTCCACGGCTTCTGCTGTGTGTAGCTCACCACAGAGGGGTCTTGGGGGTGGCACAGGCGAGCTTGTCAAGTGCACTTTAGCCTCACTTCTGGGCGCTTCAGCCTCAGGCCTGGAGCCATGGGAGGGAGGGGACAGATGCCACCCCCTCAGAAAGCTGGAGCCACCACAGCTTTGGAGACAGACTGGGCCCAGTGCCACCCTCCACAACTGCCCTGATCAAGAATGACCACCCAGCCCCCAAATGCTTCCCTAAGGCCTTGAACTTGAGAGGGCTGGCAGGCAGGTCTGAATGGGGGTAGGGGTGAGCTAATGGAGGTCAGGGGAGTAAAACTGCTCTCAGGACTTTTCTTCCTGGATTGGCGCGCTGACGACTTTGGCGTGGGGGTTGGAGAACTTCATCACCTTTCACTGGAGAAGGCAGGTGCATTGGTACCTTTCACTTGGTTTCTCTTGTCACAGCCGGGTGACCCTGAGCGGCCTTCTGTGCTGGAGAGGTGACAATTCCTTGCAGGCTCAGCTCGAGGATTAAGTGAGGCGGTGTCATGTGATAGTTCCTGGTGCGTACTAGGCGCTCAGCAAGCGTTGTTGCCGCCACCGTGGAAGTACCGATAGGAACTATGATTTCATTCTGCAAACAGCCGGAATACCACTTCCCTACCCTGCCTCCCTGCACCCCGACCTCACACCCCCCCACACTCCAAACCCCCACCCCGGCCCTCTTCAGACCTCTGTGGCCTTCTGCTCATGAGAGTTGACTTATAATCAAAAAGCACCTATTTGTCACCAAAAATATTCATTGCAATAGCCAACCCATATTTAAGCCCTTAACTCATTGTTCACGCTCTGTGCTGTCTTATAGTAACGTGATGCTATGCATAAGCATGAACCACAGAAGCTATTAAACATTCTGTGATACTGAGGATGGAGCCCAAGACCTGGCACGAGCTAACCAAGTGCACCTGCAATGCCAGGCCTGGATTTTTGAGACATGGTCTAGCTGTAGAATCCTGGCTGGCTATGAACTCATGGTCCTTCTGCCTCAGCCTCCCCAGTGCTAGGGTTAAAGGTATATATCACCACACCCAGAAATGTATTTTATTTTCAGTCGTGATTTTAAAAAAATGAAACAAAAAATAAATTTAAAAAAAAACACCTTGCAACATACAAATGGTCACATCTTTGTTTTTATTGCTGGGGATGGAACCCAGGACCTCTGGCATGCAGAACAAGATTCCACATAACTCTAACCTGTCACCTTAAATCACCATATCTTTAAAAAAAAATGTTTTTGAGACAAAGTCTCACTATGTAGCCCTGGCTAGCCTCAAACTCACAGAAATCTACCTGCCTCTGTCTCCCAAGGCGTTTCCACCATGCCCAGAAAACCACTTCTAAAAGTTAATTTCCAAGTTACTCTATTTATCTTGAGGTGGGCACACATATGCCATAGTGTGTACCAGAGGACAGCTCTGGGAGAATCAGCTCTGTCCTTCTACCAACAGGATCCAACAGGTTGCAGGGCTTGGCAGCAAGTGTGCCTACCTGGCGAGCTATCTTGCCTGCCCACTTGATCTCACTTTTGAGCACATAGTTCCATAGCGTAAAGAATGCTCAGAGTCTGGTCTTTCATCTTTGCGTCGTATCTATGGAGACCAGATTGTGTCCTATACCTGTGGAATATCTCAGTTCCACAAGGGACATTTCTCACACCCAGTAGCCGCTGTGTGACTGGGGCTACCCAAATGGCTTGAAGGCCCTGTTTATGGAGTGGACTGGAAAGGAGCTGGATGCTGTCTGCTGACCACCTTGGGGAGGTAGGCTCCAATGGATTGAAACAGGCGGTAAGGGAGCAGATCAGAGTCAGAGAGACTTGCCTGAGAGGAAGCCTTGGCATAGAGCCCTGGGGTAGGGAGATGAGCCCTTCCTCTGTCCAGTACTGCTGGTGACTTTGGCAAAATCCCATTTCCTCTCTGAGCCTCCGTAGACCCTTCTGCAAATGGGGCAGTGATCGGCTCTCTCTGTTTTCTTGCCTTGATTTTCATGAGGTCATGCCGGCAGAGAGCCCTTGGCACTGTGCTGAGCAAATGTTGGCTTTTGTAATTACTGGAGGGAAAGGAGGACGAAAACATGCAGCAACTGCTGGGTTTACAGTCTTATCTGCACGGTTGTATTAGAAAGGACAGCTGTTGGAGACAATTTCTTCCAAGTCTAGAAAAGAACCGTTAGACGCTGGGTCCACTTCCCTGAGGCTGGACTGGCAATGAATGTGCTCCTTGCTCCGCATACACCCTAGAGAGCTTCTGTGGAGCAAAGGCCAAACCCTCACTGGTTTTCTGGCAAACACACATCTTCTGTTCCCTTCATTGCTCTTCAGAATCCAGGTTCAAATTCCAGCTCGCCACTTGCTGGTCACCACCTTGTGTAGTTTATTATCCTCTCTGTGTCCTGGCTCTCCTACCCATAAAATGAGGTAGAAATAGCACCTATGCCATTGAGTCGACAGGAAAATTGGCTTCTACATAGGGTGGATCACAGCAGTGTGTGTGGCGGAGAGAGAGGGAGAGAGGGCGAGAGTGCATTCGAGGGGGCTCTCAGCCCCCTTTCTGGAAGCTTCTTTCCTGGAAGTCCCTCCCCTGACGAATTCTTGATATCTGCCCAGATCCATCCGTTCATGCCAGCTCTTCCAAGAAGTCCCTCACAAATGGCAGTCACCGTTCCTCTTCGGTGCCCATGGCCTTTCTGAGGACTAGCCTCTCCTCTTGTCTCGTTAGCAAGCTGTCTCACAGCATGGCTGTCTGGCTGCCCCATAACTCTCCTGCCAGGAGAGAAGAGCTGGGTTGTGCACAGTAGGTTTTTCGTATGTGTGAGGGGGGGGTCAGGGCTGGGGGACAGGTTGGCACACGGGTTTAAGGACTGCTTAGAGGTAGAGGTGTGTGTGTGTGCGCGCGTGTGCGCGCGTATGTGCATGTGGGTGTGTGTGCGTGTGCACGCATGCGTGTGAGTGTGTGTCTGTGTGAGTGTGTGTGCATGTGTGTGTGCGTATGTGCATGTACATGTGTGTGCACATGCGTGCATTGTGTGTGTGTGTGTACGTGTGTATGTGTGTGTGTGTACTTGTGCCTATGCCCTATGTGAAGGTCAGAGGACAACTCGTGGGAGTTGGTTCTCTCCTGCCATTGTGTGAGTCCCAGAGAGCATACTAGATCATCAGGTTTGGTGACAAATGCTTTTCACTGCTGAGCCATCTTGTTGCTCTCCCTCTCTCTTTTCCGTCCTCCCTCTCATCCCTCCTATGTTTTCTGGAGACCAGGTTAGTTTCAAACTCACTACATCCCTGAGGTTGACCTTGAACTTCTGATCTTCGTGCTTCCTCCTCCGGAGGGCTGGGGTTACAGGTGTGCACCACAGCTTGAAAGATGCCTTTCCTCTCCACGTTCTGTAAACCCCCTGTCCTGTGGGTGTGGGACAACAAAGGGAAGGCGAAGCTGACCTATTCTCCCTCCAGCCACCTGCATCTTGCAGTTGTGCTTCGGGTGAATTTGTCCCTCCAAAAGCCCAGGTTGCCCCTCTAGCCCCTAGGATGTCTATATCCGCAATGGGGGCCTTTAGAATGGCGATTCAGTTTTAAAACGAAGCCGTTAGAAAGCTTGCGTCTGCGTGAATGGTGTCAGTGTAAGAGGAGGAAGCCCCGGTACAGAGCGGGGCCATCTGCACACAGGCAGGGGACAGGCTGGACGAGCACAACAGTCACGTGCTGGCCAAGGAGTACCCTCCGCAGAACCAACCCAATGCCGCCACCTTGACCTGACACTTCAAGCCTCCAGACGATGAGAAAATGCATTCTGCTGTCTGAGCCACGCAGCTTGATGTCTTATTAGGGCTGACTGGAGGAGATGAGGGGGTGAGAAGCAGGCAGAGAGGTGGAGGAGAGGGGGGCGGAGAGAGCTGAAGAGCCCTCCTGATTCTGGATAGGGAAGAAGAGAGTGGAGGCTCACCCTTCATACCCAGTGGGAATGCCTTCTGCATTATTCCAAACAAAGGCTTCCAGAACTTTCTATGGATGCACTCTCAAATTAAACCACCCACTTTAGAAGTCCTTTCCCATTTCTTATTTAAAGGCAAAATGGGGTGGCCAGTTAGCTCAGTAGTGCTGGCAGCCAAGACTGATGACCTGAGGTTCATCCCTGAAACCTATGCAGTGGAAGGAAAGAACCACTTCCTGCAAGCTGTCCTCTTGTGGCATGTGTGCACTCCATACAGTAGTTAATTAATTAATTGTAAGAAAAAAATTAGAGGCAAAAATATATCTGGGAGTGGCAGTGCGCACCTTTGAAATCAACACTTGGGAGAAAGCAGAAGGAGAAAAATAGCCATGAGTTTGAAATCAGGTCTGCGCTACCTAGTGAGCCTAGGGCCAGGTAGGGCTAAATAGTGAATCCTGATCTCAAGAAACCCATCGGGGCTGCTAGGATGCCTCAGTGGGAAAGGCACTAGCTGCTAAGCCTGACGACCTGAGCTCAATCCCTTGGGCCCACACAGTTGAAGGGAGAACCGACTCCTGCAAGTCGTCCTCTGGCCTCCACAGGCAGGTTGTAGCACATGCACACATACACACATGTACACACACACACACACACCACGCCTTTTCTAAAGACAGATGAACACAGATTCTGCCTTAGAACATGTGACTCTAGACCAGTTTTCATAGTTGAGACAGGATCTCACTATGGAGACCAGATTGGCTTTGAACTTACCATCCCTTTGCCTCAGTCTCTCCAGGTCAGGATCACAGAAATGAGCCTCCATTTTAATAATAACACAATATTCATGAGTGTCAATGGGGGCAGATAAAGGCTGCAAAGCTGGGCCTACCACCATGGAGCCTCGAGCTATTAACAAATCAGCTTGACTTTTCCATCTCTATCCATGGATTAGTCAACCCCCTCCCTCCGCTTCACACACGCGTGCGCGCACGCGCACGCACACACACACACCTTTTCCGGGCTTAGCTGATCTTATCCTCCGCACTTGCCTCCAGCCTGGACAGGGAGGGGAGGCAGCAAGCAGATAAAAGCAGCCACATTCTTCCTTTCCAGCCTGCCCTGAGCACATGACACTCCACCCACCGTGGGCAGGTGGCCACTTGAATGAGTGAGGGTAGGGCCAAGGGCTTGGGTGCTTGCCATTGGTGTCCCCAAGTCATCCGTTCCCTGGGACCAGATGACAGGGCTCCTGACTCTGGGCCTGGTGGAGGAGGTGCTCTCCCACTGACTGGGACCGCACAGGATAGGAAGGCCAAAGAGCACAGAGATGGAGGACCTCAGCATGGAGGGGTACGCCACAGTCACGTCGCCTCCTCTGCAGTCTTTAGTTCAGCCTGTCCTCAAGAGGTAAGGCCAGGGTCACCTCCAGAGACTGTAGGAACAAGGCTGGAGGTCCTGATGTTTGCTAGTTGACCAAACATCACTTCCGGTTGATTTCTTTTTGAACTGAAAATAAATTATAAAGTCACAAAAACTGGAGTAAACGGGGACAAATATTAGATCATAAGTTGAAGTGTATGCCCAATCTTATGTTCTCTTGTAAACCCGTTTGGCCAATTAATAGAAACTTGATCCCAAGCAACCCAGGTGCTCACTAGACCACTCCCTGAGCCTCTCAATTCTAGGAAGCCCATAGAGTTTTCTGGGCTTGGTGGCACATTCCCGGAATTCCAGAAGCACTCAGAGGGCAGAAGGATCACCATGAGGTTGAGGCAAGCCTAGGCTACATAGTGAGTCCCAGAGAAGTCTGGGCTATATAACTAGATTTTTTTTTTTAACTTAAAAACACCATCAACAACTATCAAACTGTATTTCCTGCTACCCCCCCCCACACCATTTTCCCATAACAACCAAGTTTTTCAGGCACACCTTTCAGATCCACAGGGGACTCCATCCAGAGAGGACCTAAACCCTCACTCTTCAGTCCCTCATATAAAGTGATTCATGGTTCACTACTGCCTATGGACTTGCCTTGAGACTTTGCATGTCTAGATTACCTATCATGCCTACTACATGTTTGTTGACTATGTTGTTTGGGGCATAATGGTGACAAGGTATCTATACATGTTCAGGACAAATATACTACTTTAAAAAAAAATCTGACCCGAGATTGCTTGAGTCCACAGATGAATACAAGAAACCAATTGTATTTTGATTTATATTGGAGAGAGGAGGGGAAGGAGAGCGGGAGAGAATGAGGGCTATAACAAGGCCATGACAATCAGAGGGCAGTCTCTGGGAGCCCGCTCTCTCCTCTGTTTTCTCTGAGAAAGACCTAGCTGTGCTATATATTCTAGGCTAGCTGGACCAAGAGTCCAGGGAATTTTTTTTGTCTCTGTGCCTTCCACCCTGCAGTAGGGGTGCTGGGTTTATGGGCCTATGACACTACATCTGACTATTTTTACATAGGTTCTGATCATAAGGTTTGTGTGACAAGGGTTTGAACTCCTGAGCCATCTCGCTGGCCCTAACTTTCATAATCTCAATTTTCCAGGTAGTAGCGCTGCCTGGAGTCTTTTCCCACACTGCTGCAAAGCTAAGAATGGGCTTGCTTATTATGTTTTTGTGGTATAAACAATATATGGTCATCACGGGAAAGTGGTAACACACAGATAAACTATAAATATTATCCTTAGTAACCGAAGCTCTTGCTTCTAGGAGGTAATCACAATAAACACCCTGATTAATAGCATTCCAGATGATTTTTTTTCTTATGTACACAGATATATATAATCCTACAGGTTGTTTTAATCTGGGGATGGATGGGGACTGGCTAGCCTAGAACTCTCCATCAGACTCCTGAGAACTGGGATTACAAATTGTCTGTCACTGTGGTCAATCCTACAGGTGGGAGTGATTGAGTGTCTGTATGTATATCTCGGTGTGCTTACATAGGTAGCACATACATGTATCCATAAGAGGACAACCTGGACTATCATTCCTCGGTTCCTCTACCTTTTGGGTTGAGATGGAGTCTCTCATTGGCCTGGAAGTTTGCCACAGAGCTTCTAGAGAACCACCTCCCATTGCAACACCTCAACTGGGGTGACCAGCTTCCACCTCCCTGCCTGGCTTTTTATGTGCGTCTGGGGAGCAAGTCTGGGTCCTTACACTTACAAGGAAAGTGTTTCACCAACTAAGCCATCTTCCCAGACCTCACAGATTGTTTTCAACAGTAGCACTTAAATCACCTTCCCTAATGGCCTCCCGCACTCCTCTGTGGTTCTGGACTGCGGATAGCATGCCCGGCTCCCCCATTCCAGCCCACATTTACGTTTTTCTCTCCATGAGCATCTGCACTGTTGTAGAAAGTCTTGACAGAAAGGATGGGACTGTCCTGTGTGTGTTACCTTTCTAGATCCAGTTGCAGACCTTAATCACCAGGTGCCCGAGGAAATGACAGATGTTTCCTTAAAAGGTCATTCAAGGAAGGGCTGGGATGTCACTCAGGGACGGAGGACTTCCACAGCATGCTGAAGTTCCTGGGTTGCATCACAGCACCTCCGGAAAACTAAATGTTGTCTAAGCTTGATGTGATGACATATGACCATAATCCTGGACTTCAGAATCTGACGCATACATAGAAAGATGGCATATGCTAGGCCAGTGTGGGGGCGGGGAGGGAATTCAAGGGCTAGGGATATGGCTCAGTGGTATATTGTGTCTAGCCTGACACAGGACCCTAGGTTCAAGCTCCAGCCCTGGTAGGGGCAGGGCAGCCAGTTAAGTCTATCTGGCAGCTGTGGCCACCTGAGGTCTTAGAGACTGGGAACCTCAGACTGGGTTGACTGAGCACATGTCAAGCTGTTCCTGGAATTGAGGCCTATGTAATATAGATCTACACTTGGTGGTAGAGTAAACCTACAAAACAGGTCAGGCTAAAATCCACCAGGCATGACCACTCGGGGGCGGGGTCAGCATGTCAGGCTGCAAGGCATCTTATCGAATCTAGTGAGTTGGAGAAGGCTGCCTGCTGAATGCGTCTGCCTGAGAGAGGGTACCGGCGGCTTTCAGATGGCACTCGTGGCGCTGTTTCCCATCTCGTTCATAATTATTTATGTTGAGGTGGATTAGAACACATATATAATTAGTGACATCCAACCTGTGATTTAGTGGATATTGTTGCTCGGAACGAAGCTGAAGCGGGTATTTAAGCAAAACCAGGAGTGAGTCAACTGAAAGAAAGATATTAAGTAAATGACAGCATAATTGGTTCCCAAAGGCAGCCCATCTTGTATCATGATGACCGGGCCCAAAGACATCCTTGTACAGGAAGCAGTCAGTCTCCAGAAACAGAGATAAGAAGCTGTCGCTGATAGTGACACTCTGGACCATGTCGGTCTACAGAGATAACCTTACAGGATTCTTCAACCATCTGTGCACCGAACTACAGAAGTCAGAAGATTCTAGAAGTGAGCAGACAGCACAAATGTGCTGCCCACGCTGGTCTAGTTTTGTGAAAGCAGAACTCCTGCCTCACAACTTGGGGCAAAGGCCTCTGAGCTGTGAGCTGAGCTTCCCCATCCCACACTCTGGTCTTTATTTAGTTGGGCTCAGGGGTTTGGTTTGTTTTGTTAGATAAAGTCTTGCTATGTAGCCCAGGCTGGCTTCAGAGTCAATCTCCTGCCTCAGCCTCCTGAGTGATAGAATTGTAGCTGTCTGCTGGCCCCATATTCATGGTTGAAGTTAGAATTTTTGTTTGGTTTGCTTGAACTCACTAAGTAGCCAAGGCCATTCCTTTCTCCACCTCCACAAGGATTGGAATCACAAGTCTTCACCTCCATGTCTGTCCTTGAGGTGAAATCTCCAAGTGGACCTGTAGATTTAAGATTTTCTTTAGAATTGGATTGTCATATTGGCCTGTGAAGGGGTCCAAGTCACACCCAACTGTTGCTGGTGACATTGGTCTCCGACTATTCTAATGCTCCTGGGCCTTTTGTTCTAAGCATTTGGCTAGAACTGGCAAAGGTGATGGTCACCAGAAAAGAGGGTCACCGTGGATGTGGGCCCCCAGGATGTCCTTCCATCTACAGAAAGGGCAGCTTGTCACTCCTGGCCACTTCTCTTGTCGTGACTTTCACTGGTGAGCCAAGTGAGCTCCCATTATAATTAATGCTACTCTCTAATGACACAGCAATTAGGAAGACAGCTGTCTGGCACTTTTAGCCATGACCAGGGAAGGACATGGTGAAATGACACCATGGGAGGAAGTTGCTTTAAAGCAGAGGGAAGAAGGAAGAGGAGAGAGAAAGAGGGAAAAGGATAAACAGGAAGGTGGAGAATAAAAGCAGAAGAGAGGGTCGGACGTGGGGTCCAGACATAGGTGTGCAGTTGCCTGTGAGTTGGGAATGCTTTCCAAAAAAAAAAAAAGCTTAATAGATTTTAAATTTTAAGGTCAAAAATTTAGTTTCAATCTGGTCATTGGATGGAAATATTTATAACAGACTGTATCAAACTTTGAAATCAGAAGAAAGCCATGACTGCCCCTGAAGTAACTGGGACCTTGGCACAGAGGGCCGCTTCAGGCACTCTTGGGCCTGGGCTGTGTCCCTCTGCCTCTTCATTCACGGCCATTTACCTGTCACCACTACAGAGCTGCCGTCCATCGTCTCGCTGGCATGACGCCAGCGCCCCGCCTTTGCCCATCTTTAAAATAGGTCTCTCTAGTTCGGTCTGTTTTTATTGTGTTTATTGAGCTATACTTTTCTCCGCACCCTCCATTTCTTCCCCCTCGCCTTCTACCCTCCCTCTCCCATGGTCCCCATGCTTCCAATTTACTCAGGAGATCTTGTCTTTTTCTACTTCCCATGTAGATTAGATCCATGTATGTCTCTCTTAGGGTCTTCTTTGTTGTCTAGGTTCTCTGGGATTGTGATTTGTGGACTGGTTTTCTTTTGCTTTATGTTTAAAAACCACTTATGAGTGAGTACATGTGATATTTGTATTTCTGGGTCTAGGTTATCTCACTCGATATTATGTTTTCTAGATCCATCCATTTGCCTGCAAATTTCAAGATGTCCTTATTTTTTTCTGCTGTGTAGTACTCCATTGTGTAAATGTACCACATTTTCCTTATCCATTCTTGGTTTGAGGGGCATTTAGGTTGTTACCACATTCTAACTATGACAAGCAATGCTGCTATGAACATAGTTGAGCACATGACCTTGTGGCACGATTAAGCATCCTTTGGATATATACCCAAAAGTGGTTTTGCTGGGTCTTGAGGTAGGTTGTTGCCTAATTTTCTAAGAAATAACCATACTGATTTCCAAAGCAGTTATACCAGTTTGCATTCCCACCAGCAATGCAGAAGTGTTCCCTTTACCCCCACCACCTCTTTAGCATAAGTTGTCATCAGTGTTTTTGATCTTGGCCATTCTTACAGGTGTAAGATAGGATCTCAGAGTTGTTTTGATTTGCATTTCTCTAATGACTAAGGATGTTGAGCATTTCCTTAAGTGTCTTTCAGCCATTTTAGAGTCCTCTGTTGAGAGTTCTCTGTTTAGGCCTGTACTTCATGTTTTTATTGGATTATGTGATCTTTTGGTGTCCAATTTCTTGAGTTCTTTGTATATTTTGGAGACCATTTTAATTAAATTATTTGGTTTTTTTGATGGCCAGTTTTTTGTATATTTTAGAGATCAGACCTCTGTCTGATGTGTGGTTGGTGATCTTTTCCCATTCTGTAGGCTGTCATTTTGTCTTGCTGACCATGTCCTTTGCTTTACAGAAGCTTTTCAGTTTCAGGAGGCACCATTTACTAATTGTTTCTCTCAGTGTCTGTGCTACTGGGGTTTATATTTAGACAGTAGTCTCCTGTGCCAATGCATTTATGTATACTTACCACTTTCTCTTCTATGAAGTTCAGTGTGGTTGGTTTTATGTTGAGGTCTTTGATCCATTTGGACTTGAGTTTTGTGCATGTCAATAAATAGGGATCTATTTTTATTGTTTTACATGTTGATATCCAGTTATGCCAGTACCATTTGTTGAATATGCTTTCTTTTTTCCATTTGATATTTTTTGCTTCTTTGCCAAAAATCAGGTGTTTGTAGATATGTGGATTGGTACCCAGGTCTTTGGGTTTTGCTTTTGCTTTTGTTTTTGTTTTTAGGCAAAACCTGAGTAGATCCGGCTTGTCTTTACATTGTCATCTAGATGAGGATGATCTTGGACTCCTGATCCTCTGGCTTTCACCCAAGTGGTGGGATTACAGGCACAAGCCGTTACACCTGGCTCCTGTGTCCACTTTAAACACTGCCCTGGTCTTTCTGTGTTTAGAAGATAGCATGGCCTTTCACTTGCCTGGGTCCTTGAGAGGATAAAAGCCAGCAAGAGCCAGTGCACATAGAAGGCTGTGAGCCTCATACAGTTCTAAACACCCTTGGGTGAAGGCTCAACATTGTCTCCACACCTCAGATAAGGGAATGGAAGCTCAGAGATAACACGTAGCTTCCCAGGGCTGCACAGCTTCCCTGGATTAGCACCCAGAGGTTGATGGAACTCTGGATAAGCTTTTCCTGCCAGTTCTGTCTGTTCTATTATTCTCCCTCTTGGAACCAAGGGATGGGAATCTTTCTCATTTTGAAAATATGACCCTGCTCATCCAAGAAGTGCTGACTGCGGTTCTTGGCAGAAGTCAGCATTTGGCAACATCCAGGTCCTACATGGTACCTAAGAGCAGGCAGAAGGTCAGTCACCCTTTGGTGGGTGCCTTAGGCGCAGACTCACAACTGGGCCAGTAGGGCTTGTGCTGCCCTTGAGCTACCATCCCCTCTCTGGCCATCATGCAGCTCAGCACCCACCCTGTTTGGGATGGTTAGGGAGAAAAGCAAGTGTATGCATCCATCTTTGAGGGTTTAAGAGACCATGCTCACCTCATTCCCAGGAACATCGGTATGTATGGTGTTGACCAAACCCTGCATAGAGAGGTGTGGGCCTTCATGGGAGCTGGAAGGAGTCCAGAGAGGATGTGAAACAATTAGCTCCTGTGTCTCCTGCTTTCTGTGTGGGTCCTGAGTGTGTGCATCGTGGAGGCTGGAGGTTGATATCAGGAATCAGCCCCAATCACTCTTCCACCTTATTCAGTGAGGTAGAGTCTCTCAGTCAGGCCCAGAGCTCACCCACATGGCTACTTTCCACAGACAGCTTGCTCTAGGAATCTCCTGTTTCTGCCTTCCGGGGCTAGAATTACAGGTGGGCTGCCACGCCCACTTGGCATTTCCATCAGTTCTGGAACTCCGAACCCCAGTCCTCAAGTTTACACAGCTACCAGTTAGGCACCGAGCCGTCTCCCCTGCCCATGGAAGATAGTTTTGCTTTGACTGGGAAGAAGGGAAAGTGCGAAGCCCTGAGTCATCTGCAGGAACTCTTGGGGCTTTGAGAGGCTGCAGGGGGAGAGTGAGCAGGGTGCGGTTCGCGGACCCTCTACACATTGCAACCAGCCTTTTACCGGAAACCACTGCTTTGCCAGCTGCCTACTGCGCAGGTTGCTGAAATAAAGGCCACAATATTGGTGGCATATGAACAACAAGTCTAAGATAAACATGTTGGCACGTCCTATCTGGTAAGGGTCTGCTCCATGGTTTCCAAGGGCCTTCTTTCCCACCTACCATCCCCTCATGAATGCCTCCCTCAGCATTCCAGGGTGAACAGCAGCCATCATTCTGAATAATTCTGTCCCTAGTGTGACGTGATGAGGACAATATCAGTTACCACCCCTGATATCTACCTGTTGAAAATACCGTGTACATGAGTTTCCAAGTAGCAATTCCCTGAAACCTGACAACCCAGAAGGCAAATACCATCATCCCCACTTGCAAAGAAAATGAAGATCCGAAGAGTGTGTGTTAGTGCCCAGCCACTGATGAAATCCCTGAGACAATTAAGTGGACAAAGGAAGGGTCTTGTTGGGCTCACTGTTTCAGAGTGTTGGGTCTTGGTGGCTAGAGCCTGCTGCTTTCTGCCTGGTGTAGTCCAGTTTGTCAGTAAGGCGATGTGGTCAGGAACAAAGAGAGGAAAAGGGAGGGCCTGGAGTCCTGGTATCTCTTTAATGTGACCCCAATGACCTAACACTGAGCCCCATGTCCTTCTGGTGCTACCATTTCTCTATAGCACCACGAACTGGAAAGCAAACCTTCAATGTGTGAATTTGCGGGGGGGCACTCAATATCTAAACCCATCTTTATCGTGGCCTAAGCCCTTCTCTAAGGATACAGAAGAATCATCCACAAATGCACCACCTGCCTCTGGATAGGAACAGTTGTCACAACATGGGATGTGTATATGATGTGGATGGAAGTCTATAATGGTGAGGGTGTCCCCTGTCATGAAGGATGCAAGGAGTCCCACCATCATCCCCCTGCTGCATGAGAACATAGAGTACCAATGACATGTTCCTCAGGCTCAATGCCACCCAGAGGCCATCCCAAAACGTGGACTGCAAGCCCAAAGGACATTCCCATACCATTTCTGTGTGGGATCATTGCTTCAGTACTTCCAGAGAAGAGAGTGACCTGTCCATACCTGCCACAGAGGACAGAGAAATGACATCAGTGTGGCATTGCCACATGTTAGCATTCCAGAGCCAGGATAAATGTCACTTACAGTGTCCCTGTGCCAAGCCTTGCAGAGCTTCTCTTCCATCAGAGTACAGAGAATATGAGGTAGCAACATCGTGAACCACAGTAACTGCACAGGGCAGGCTAGGAGCAGGGCTCAGAGCTATCTAGCTCACCTAGGATGCCCAAGGCTCAGGGTTCCATGCCCTGCACCACAGAGAGACAGAGAGGGAGAGAAAGTGAGAGTGGGAACAAAAAGAGGCAATGTATGTTGTCGGATTCAGTCCTGGGCAAAAATATAAACAACGATAAACATAAAACAAAAATAAATAAATCAGCACAAGCCAACTGATGCCAGTAGAGGCAGGGGTCAGCCCCTAAAAGCATCAACATATCCTTGACTTACCTGAAGCCCAGAGACACATTCAGAGCCCAGATAGGTGCTTTCTTTCTCTTGCTTTGCTTCAAGGACCCCTTATTCTCCCCTCTGCCCCTCAGGAATCATCTCGGGTGGCATGCTAGTTAATTTTAACTGTCACCTAGTATCACCAGGGAAGAGAATATTAATGAAGAACTATCTAGATCAGGTTGGTCTGTGGGCCTGTCTTTGGGCCTGTCTTGACTGTGAAGGTAAGAAGACCCAGTCCATTGTGGGCAGCACCATCCCCTAGGCAGGTTGTCCTGAGCAGTGTCAGAGAAGAGAAAGCTAGCTGAGGGCAATCAAGCAAGTACCCATGCCTTTATCCTCTCGCTGCTTTTGACTGAAGTAATGGGTGATAACTTGGAGCTGTGAACCAGATAAGCCCCTTTCTCCCCTAAGCTGCTTTTCATTGGGGTATTTTACCACAACAGCAGAAATGATGATAGGGCAGGTGGATCTAGTCAAAGGGCATCCCGTGTCCCAGCCAGCCAACACACTCTATGAGCGCCTGCACATATTCGAGCACAGATCCGCCTGTGCACACAAGAAGTGCAAATACCTTGGTATGTGTCGCCAGAAATGTTAGGAGACTCCAGATTGTGTCAGTGTAAACCCCACGGGTGTATAAAGGCATTCTTTTCCCTAGGGCTCACCCAATTGTTGGTGTTATGAAACATTCTCATGACTGATGCATGGTTTCTCTGACCTAACGCTGATGAGTGTAAGTTTTAAACTTTAATTACTCTTTTTCATACTCTTTGTCTCCTGTGGGCATGCATGTGACTCAAAGACAGAGATCTGTTACTTGGTTTGAGCCCTAAGGAGTGCCAGGGCCTAGAATAATACTTAAGAAATAGTTGACGAACAAAGAAGCACAAGGATTGGGCTGATATGTCCGAACTTCAAGGAAAGCAAAAAGAGTAGCTTGGCCGGGCGGTGGTGGTGCACGCCTTTAATTCCAGCACTCGGGAGGCAGAGGCAGGTGGATCTCTGTGAGTTTGAGGCCAGCCTGGTCTACAAGAGCTAGTTCCAGGACAGGCTCCAAAGCTACAGTGAAACCCTGTCTCGAAAAACAAAACCAAAAAAAGTGACTTGTTTTTTAAGTCTTTTTTCCAAGCAGTTCCCTTCCTGGAAGGTGAGTCATATTACCACTTTCTTAAGGAACCCCTTAGAGGTCACTTTAACATGCCCCCTGCCTCCTCTCCCTTCTGTCTGTCTCTGTCTGTCTGTCTTCCTATCTCTGTCTCTCTCCATCTATGTCTCTGTCTCTCTGCACCCCCACTTCCCTCTCTCCTGCTAATAATCAAATCCAAGGCCTCATCCATGCTAGGCAAGTACTCTGCAGCCGGCCTCAAACTGGCAATCCTCCTGCCTCTGCTTAGGGAACACTGGGATGACAGGAGTGGCTCTGCTGGCCGACTGTGTCACTCTGTCCCTTCTTCCTCTCACTTGAGTGCACACTATACATCAGCTCAACTGCGTCCAGTGAGTCTCCCCTTCCAGAAGGCAGTTCAGGAAGCCACCTTGGTTACCATTTCCGTCTGTCAGTGCCGAGCTTGTCACTCTGGGAGAACACCTAGACACTGGTATGTCACAGCCTTGGGTGAAGGAGGCACGGAGGTGCACGCGGAGGCAGCTGCCCCATTGCTACATTTGTGATTTTCCCAACGCCCACGGAAACAGGTGCAGAATGTCAGGTGTCCTTTGAGTGTATCAGTGAGCGATGGCTATAGTTTCTATTTCCAGATCTGCTCTGACTCACTGGGACTGCGCACACACCCCTCTGCCTTCTCATTACCTTCTCAGAGAAATGGGCATAATTATGTCTGTGCCAGCATTCTTAAAAGGATGGCATGCAAACACACACAGAGAGACACGTGAGAAAGATGCCTTGGAGGGATCTTGTGTCCTTGGATCAGCAGGTGCTTCAGCCTATGGCAAACACCAAGGGCTGCTGGGAAGATGAGCTTCTCCTAGGGTCCTGGGAATTAAACCCAGAGCCCCACACATACTGGGCAAGTATTCCACCACCAATCTATATGCCTGGGCCCTGTCTTTTTACTTTTTTATTTTGAGACATGTTCTCACTAAGTTGCCCCGCCTGCCCCGAACATTGCTAGGTAGACCTGGAACTCACAGAGATTCACCTGCCTCTGCCTCCCAAGTGCAGAGATTAAAAGCGTACGTAGCCATGCCTAACCAAAAGCGTCTGGAGGGGCTCACAGGATGACCTATTTTTGAATGGTTTGTAAAGATACTTTTGGGAGAGGGGTCTCGGTGCTTCAAGATTGTTATTTCACACACATACTATCCACTTAGTGCTCACCGCTCCTCTCAGGCTGAGGCTGCATTGATCTCAGTGACAAAAGCCAGTGGACATACTGTTACCTGTTCCGCAAATAATGTCACAAATGCTTCAGGAATTCAGCAGATGTCATGGTGACCTATGGGTGACAAATGACTCAGAAGCCATTGTAGTAATAAGGAGCGGCGGCGGGGTTGCGTCCCCAACACCCCAGCCACCTGCCCGGCTAGCTTTACCCGAAATAATTACACGGACACTGTATTCTTTTAAACACTGCTTGACCCATCTCTATCTAGCCTCTTCTAGGCTAACTCTCGCACCTGGACTAGCCCATTTCTTATCATCTGTGTAGCACCGGTCTTACCAGGAAGATTCTAGCCTAAGTCCATCCTGGGTCGGAGCTTCATAGCGTGGAGCAGGTAGCATGGCGTCTCTCTCTGAGGTGTCTGCTCCGGGAGAGAAGAGCTGCGGAGTCTGACCTCACTTCCTCTTCCTCCCGGCATTCTGTTCTGTTTACTCCACCTACCTATGTCCTAACCAATGAAATGGGCCAAAGCAGTTCCTTTTAATTTAACCAATGACCTTCCTCCATCAAGCCATTGAACTGTTTGGGGGAACACAGGGAACCCTCCTTTTAATGTTAACACATACGATGGCACAGTGCTGTGGTGGGACTCTGAAATGTCCCAGAGGCTCGTGCTCTGACCACTTGCCTCCCTGCTGGTGACACTATCTGGCAGGGGGTGGAACCGTGATGAGGTGGGACCTAGTAGCATAGGCAGCTCTCTGAAGTGTGTTCCAGTCAGCTACCCCTGGTCCTAGCCTCTCTCTCTCTCTCTCTCTCTCTCTCTCTCTGTGTGTGTGTGTGTGTGTGTGTGTGTGTGTGTGTGTGTGTGTGTGTGTGTGTGTCTTGGTCCACCATGATGTGAGGAGCCCAAGCTACACACTCCAGCTGCCCAGTTTTTGCCACCATGTTAGACTGGAACCCTCTGAAACCGTGAGCTCAAATAAGTCTTTCTCTCCAAAGGTTTAGCTGTTGAGTAATTAAAACACACAAAAAGGCAATAGCAAACTTTTTCACGTGAAGTGTCAAATAGTTAAATTTTCAGTTTTCTGAACTACATACACCTCTATCACATATTCTTCTCCTTGTAAGACCAGAAAATTAAGATCATGCTGGGCATTGTGGAGCACACACCTTTAAATCCCAGCACTGGGGGGGGGGGGGGGGGCGGGGCAGAGGCGGGTGCATCTCTGTGTGTTCCAGGCCAGCCAGGGCTACACAGGGAGTTCTTGCCTCAAAACAAACAAGCAAACAAACAAATAAATAAATAGAATTCAGTGAGCAAAGTGCTGGCCAAGAAAGCATGAGAACCTGAGTTTGGATTCCCGGTACTCATGGAAAAGCTGACCAGGGTGGTCCATAGCTATAAACCCAACTCTTGGGGGTGCCTAGACAAGTCAGGAGGCTCTGGGGGACCTGTTGGCCAGCCAGTCTAGCCCCAAACAGCCCCTGTCTCCAAAAGTATGACGGAGAACAGTAGTGGAAGACGCAGGATGTCAACTTCCAGCCTCCACTGGCACACCCACGGGTGGGTACGTGGACTCACACACATACAGGAGTGTAGAATTCGCTCTTGGCTTAAGGACATCACAAATACAGGCCACAGAAGTAGGTTCCGAGCTGAAATTTACAGACTCTTGATATAAGTGGGGAGTTTGTGGGGTGCGCTGTTTCCAAGGGCCCACTTATCGATGGCATTTATCTACTACTGACTTTCCTGGTTTACCCACCCTCCTATTTTTGGTGTCCCCTACAGCCCCTGGAATTCTAATACACAATGTGTCTTGCTTGGTTCAGTTCTAGTCTTATTTTACATTGCAAAGGTGCCTAAAGTGCCCCGCTCTGCCGGTGAGAACACCTTCCTGACGAACCCCAACACTTTGATATTTCCCTTTCTCTCTAGAGTGATGGTAGCTCAAGCCCGCCTTCTTACAACAAAGCCAGTATAGTAGTTTGTCCAGGAAGCCCTCATTGCTTCTGTCAACTGTGATACAGAAACAGGAAGATGCAGAGGATGGGGCGCACACAATCCTAGGACTGAAAAATCCAACTGGCATGCCCACAGAGCCTGACCCCTCCCTTAAACCCTCGGCACACCTGTAACCACAGTGCTTAGGTGACTGAGGTGGGAAGATCCCTTGAGCCCTGGGGTTCCAGACCCACATGGGGAGCATAGTGAGACTTCACCTCTTAAGAACAAAGGCTCCCCTTCAGCTTAGCTTGCCTAGCACAGCCAGCCGCACCTCTGGCCCTGACACTGGCTGATGCTTGAGAACAAAGCCTCAGTCATGGGCTGTGGCTCTCCAGCACAGACAAGACAGTGGAAACTTTCTCAACAACCAGAACCGAGTCTACGCTCAGGTTAACCTGCAATTAAGTATCAAACTCTGGCTGCTCATACCTAGCTTCTCAGATTTGCTACAAAAATAAATACAGGAAATTTAGATGAAAGAATCTCTGCACTTTGCTGTGATCACAAAGTCAGATGTCAACAAAACAAAACAGCTAGTAGGGAAGCTGGTACATGGGCTGGGTATAAAACATCCCCACGAATGGCCGAGTTAAAAAGGATGGGAGACACTTCCCATGGCTATTGCCATGCTGGGACAATTGCTGATTTTTTTTTCAAAGTTGAAAAAAAATCTAGATATTTATTTAATGCAGAATCTCATACATGCAAAATGACAATGAGTACATTTTATCCAAAGTTTACTGATCTATAGTTTACATAAAATAAAAATACTCTTTAGGGGCTGGAGAGATGGCTCAGGGATTAAGAGCACGTGTTGCTCTTCCAGAGAACCTGGGTCCATTCCCAGTACCCACATGGTGGCTCACAACTGTCAGTAGTTCCAGTTCCAGGGAATCCAATACCTATACTCACACACATACACACACACACACACACACACACACACACACACACACAAATTATTTTAAATTAAAAAAATAATCCTTATAAATATGTAGATTAACGCATCCAAATTAACCACCATCCCAGGGCCATCTAAAATAAGTCCATCATCTCCAGAATGTTCTTCTGTGAAACTTTTTAGCCAGCATTCATTGAGACACAGCAGTCTCTAATCCACTGTCTCAATGAGTTAGTTCAGCATGGCTGGGGCTTCCTAAGAGGGAATCTTACGGGGTGTTCTCTTTTGTGTCTGCCTCGTTTTCCTCAGATAACTGTCCATGTTGATCTGTGTATTAATCATTGATTCCTGTTTATTGCTGGATAGTATTCCATGGATGTGCATGGATAGGAATTTGAGCAGTCTCCCCTTTGAGACAGACTATTGTGACTATAAGGCTGCCATGAAGAGGCATGGGTACCTTTGCTAATGCACACACTTTAGTTTCTCTCGATAAATAAAAGTGAACTTAATGAATCGTGTGAGATGTCATTCAACTTAATTTTTAAGAGAGAATTGCTTAATTTAATTTTATTGCACTTTTAATTTTTGTTTTGGGAGCTCCATGGTGTATATGTGGGGGTCACAGGACGACCTGAAAGAGTCAGATCTCTCCTTTCACCATGTGGGTTCTGGGGAGCAAACTCGGATTTTCTGGCTCCACAACGGCACCTTTACCCACTGAGCCACCTTGCCAGCTCATTCACATTTATAGGTCTCTGTGCTGGATAATTTTATGCCAACTTGACACAAGCTAGAGACGTCTGAGATGAAGGAAAAGAGAGCCTCTATAAGATCTGCTATGGGCAAGCCTATAGGACATTTTCTTAGTTGGTGACTGATGTGAAAAGACCTAGCCCACTGTGGGTGGTGCCATCCCTGGGCTGGGGGTCCTGTAAGAAATCAGGCTGAGCAGGCCATGAGAGTAAGTCGGGAAGCAGTACCCCTCCATGGCCTCTGCATCGGCTCCTGCCTCCAGGTTCCTGGTTGAATTCCTGCCCTGACTTCCTTCAGTGATGAGCAAACAGTGATATGGAAGTGTAAGGCAAATAAACCCTTTCCTGCCCAACTTACTTTGGTCATGGTGTTTCATCAGAGCAATAGAAACCCTGACTAAGACAGTCTCCCAACTGTTTTCCAAAGTCATTCCACCACAGCTCCCAGCATGCGTGTTGCTTCACATCCTTACCAGCCCAGAGCGATTGGCCCTCCCATGGGTGGGACGTGGTACCGTACGGCAGTTTGATTTGGTTTTCCCAGGGAATAAAGACCCTGAGATATTTTTATTGTGTTTATAATCTTCTTTTATGATGTGTTTTTCAAGTCTTTTGAATTTATGCTATCTTATTTGTGTGTGTGTGTGTGTGTGTGTGTGTGTGTGTGTGTGTGTGTTTCTAGTGTGCGTATGTGTGCAGTATGTCCCTTTGTGGTCACCCATGAGGAGGCCAAGGGAATATGTCAGTTGTCCCCCTCTATGACCCCTTGCCTTACTTTATTCCCCTGAGAAGGATCTCTCGCTGGCTCTGGAGCTGAGGCTGGCAGCCAGCAAGTCCATAGGACCCCCTGGTTATAGGCGTATGTGCGGTCACATCCAGTTTTTCACGTGGGTTCAGGAAATTCCAACAGAGGTCCTCAAGCACAGCAAGTGCGCTTACACGCTGAACCATGGCCAGCCTCCTTTGCCCGTTTTGAAAAGCAACATTTATGTGTGAGGACACAGGTTCAACCCCCAGGACCACCAGGCAAAGCGAGGTGAGCTGGCTCTGAGGATGGTTTTTACTCTCTTCAAATAATAAAGTAGAGCTGGCATTGTTAGTTGTGGTAACTTAGGGGTACCGATCTCAGACAGGTGAATTCGGTGTTTTGGTGTTTCTAGGTGTTAACTGGTACAGTCCCAGGCATTCTGGCAATGTTGTATGGGATTTTCATCCATGAACACAACAGGCAATGATCAGGGCGACTGATGTGTCTGTCACCTCAAAGGTTTATCATTTCTTTCTGCTGGAGGCAGTCACAATCCTCTCTACCCCTTTCTGAATATTCGATTAATTGTTAACAACTAGTAACCACTATACTAGAAACGGAAAGTCATTCCTCCCACCCCCTGCTAGCGGTCCCTTCTCCTTACTCCCTCCCTCATCGCTGCCCTTCCCAGTCCTGGCTAAGTGTCTGGGTGCCTTGTCTGCTTGTCTGCGTGAACATGTGTGCCTTGTGCATGCAGTGCCCATGGAGGCCAGAAGAGGGCATCAAATCCCTTGAAACTGGAGTTGCAGGTGCTTGTGGGCCACCATGTGGGTGCTGGGAACCAAACCTAGGTCCCCTGAAAAGCAGCAAGTGCCCCTGAGCCAGCTCTCTAGCCCAGTTTGCTTTCTTTTTTATGGATGAATAATGTTCCATTGCTTTTTCTTTTTCTGTTTTTGGTTCGAGTTTTGTTTACTTGTTTATATTTTGCTCGGGTTTACTTGATCATATTTTCCTCCTTCTTGTTTTGAGGTCCTCTCTTACTGTGTTAGCCTTGAATTTGCAACCCTTCTGCCTTGGCCTCTCTCACCACCATAGCTGGCCATCACATTTTCTTTTTCCATTCACCTGTGGGTTACCGAACTGACTCCGTGTACTTGCTTACCTTCTGATTTGTAGGAGTCCCTATATATCTGGCATTGGAGTTCTCTGTCACACTTGTATGTCACAGGTGTCTTCTCCGCTTGCTTGTTCCTTCATTTTCTTAAAGGTGCAATTTTTCTGAGGATGGCAAATTCTAGGCAAGCAATATAGCAGTAAGCGACATCTCCAACCATTGGTTGACTGGTTTGTTCATTGATGGAGATGGGGGTCTTACTAAGTTTCCCCAGCTAGCTGTGAGCTAAGTACATAGCCAAGACTGTCCTCAAGCTTCAGAGCCTCCTCCTTCAGCCTCCAGAGAAGCTGGGGTTACAGATGTGAGCCCAACATACAAAAGCAAAGACCTGGGAGGGTGCTCAGTTGGTAAAGTGCTTACCGCACAGGAATCAGAGTTCAGTCCCAAGAAACCACATGAAAAGCTAGGTATGGTGACTCACACTTGTAATCCCAGCACCAGGGAGGCAGAGACTGCCCTGCTTGGGGACAGAGAGAGACCAGCCATCTTAGCCTGCTCCGAGTGTTCTTGGTCAGGGGGAGCGCCTGTCTCAAAAACCAGGGTGGGTGGTGCTGGAGGAACAATAGCCAAGGTTATCCCACACACACATACATACACACATAAAATAATATATATTGTGATTTAAAAACTAAAAACAAGTCCAGTGAGCAGTGTGTTGTCTGTGTGCCTGTTAATAATAAATAATAATAACAACAACAATAATAATAAAGAGATGAGGATTCAGCTCAGTGACAAAACACTTGCCTAGCATGCCCTAGGTTTGATTCCCCAGCTCCATAAAAAATTATATTAAATTAAACATAAATTACAAGACAGTTATGATAGCATACACCTGAAATCCCAGCACTCCAAAAGGTTGAATACTTAGGAGTTCAAGGCCCTCTCAGGTAACTAGGGAGCTCAAGGTCAGCAGGAATGACAAGGTGGTCTCGGAACATAAATAAACAAATCAGCTCAGTGAAAACACAAATGTTGCATATTCTAAATGGATGCTGTATCTGAATGTATTCTGAGCCCGAGGCCCCACGGCTGAGCTGGGAGATTATCTAGGATCAGAGCCTCGACTTTCTCCTTGACTGAACCAGAAGGATTAAATGAGAATGGAAAAGATTAGGACCCAAGAGGGGCCCTTTGTTTCTTTCTTCCTGCCACAGACAATTCAGTGGAACCTAACGCCCTGGTTCCTAGGAGGCCTTGGAGTGCTGGAGTGTTCCAGACAGGCCAGCCTCATTCTCTTTGCACTTACCAGCCATGAGACTAATGGGTTAGGGGAAAGTGACATCCGAAGCAGCTGCAAATGGCCGGAAACAGTCCGTGTGTTGACACTATTACGAGCTGCTGTACGCGCAAGCTGCTTTACGCGCGAGCTGCTGTACGGTTTAGGAGAGCAGAGGACAGACCGGCTGAGGGACGCTGGAGCTGGAGAAGTCTGTAAATGCTCACCTTAGAGCCACAATGACTTGGGAGGCCGTGAATTTGATTCACACAGAGAATGAAGACCGCAGAAATGGCAAGGTCCCTGGCACTCTGGTTGCAGGAGGAAAGATAAGGGTGCCACTGTAGCCAGATTAGGCGTGAATACACTTGGACAGTGCGGAAAGGGGTGCCTGGCATGTTCTATTTGGCTGTTCCGTGGAGAGCCAGGTCTAAAGCTGGAGGAAAGCTGCAGCCTTTCCCCCTCCCACAGCAGGCTTGAGAGTTTAAGGAAGGAGCCATCTCGGTGAGTAACTGTAACACAGGGTAAAGAGATGAGCTCCTCTTAACCTTCTAACAATTGCAAAGGACAGACCCGATTTGGATCAGCATGCATAAGAAAAAAAACATCTTGGGCCCCACAGCCCTCAAAGGAATGGCTTCAGGCACAGCTAGGTCTAGCTGCTGATCTGGCATCTTAGTGGCTTGAGGCTCTGCCATGCCCATATTAATTTTGTTCTATTGTGTGGTGACAGCAACTACTATGTCAGAAATCTCAGCTAAAGAGGAGGTCTCTTCCTCTGTTGTTCTAGCCTGAAGCGGCCGGATTGAGTTGTCTGCATGACAATGGCTAAGGAAGACATACATTCCCTAGGGTTAATGGCAGGGGCCATCCTGGCCACTCATGGAGAGACCAGGGTTCCCCTGAACTGTTGGGGAAGGAGGAGGGGGTATGGATGGGATCAGCAAGCACCAAATGGCCCACCAGAAAGAAACTCTCACGAGAGAGAGAGAGAGAGAGAGAGAGAGAGAGAGAGAGTGTCATGCCAGCTCAGAGTCAGGATAGCTTCCAAGAGGAATAGCCTCTGCTGCCCTTAGAGGTGGACTAAGCTGGGACAGCAGGAACCCACCCAATGGTCTAAGACCACCACCCCAGTCCAACCTGACCTACGGAGCTGCTGGAGCATTCTTTCCAAGTTCAAGACTTAATACCCACCTCCCTATGATTAGCAAAATGAACCATCTTTCTTGCCCCCCTCAGAATCTCCAGCTTACGGGCAAGTTACATACATATAAAATCAGGATGACAGTCAAGTCTCGCTACTTTTGGTTTTTTAGACAGGGTTTCATATAGTCAAGCTGACTTTGAATTCACTATGTAGCTGGAAAGGACCTTGATCCTTCTGCATCACACACCCACTTTGTGTGGTGCTGGGTCTCAAACCCAGGGCTTTGTGGTACATGCTAGGCAAGGACTCTGCCCACTGAGCTACATTTCCAGTCTTAATTCTTTTCTTTTTTTATTTTCATGTTTTGTAGTGTTGGGATGGGAACTCAAGATCTCTCTCTCTCTCTCTCTCTCTCTCTCTCTCTCTCTCTCTCTTCATCTCTCCCTCCTCTCTCTCCATCTCTCTCTCCCCCTTCCTCCTTCCTTCTGTCTCTCCTTCCCTACAGTCCTCCCTCTCCCTCTGTCTTCTCCCCCTCTTTCTGGCTGTGGAACCCAAAGCCTCCCTCAGGCGAGATAAGTACTCCCCCATGGCACTAGACCCCAGGCCCTTGCTTTTCATGAAGCAGGGTCTCACTCTGTAGCTCAAGTTGGCCTGTAACTCGTGGCAATCCTTCTGCCTCAGCTTCCCAAATGATGAGATTACAAAAAGGCACCACCGTGCCTACTCAGAGACCCCATGTTTAACCATCACCCTCTCATGGTGCAGAGCCCCAGCCCTTGTGCTGGTCCCACTCGGAAGCTCAGCATTTCTGCTGGGTTATTTTAGCGGCACCAGGTTCCACTTGGTTGAGTCCAAAAGCCGTCAGTTCATGCCTCGCTTAGGATGGGCGAGCTCTGGACTTTGCATGCTTTTTTTTTTCACCGTTTCAGCAATTCTGTAAATTAGCTATGGCCGGACTTGGGGTGGAGATCGGTGACAGAGCATTTGCCTAGCATGCATAGGGCTCCAACCTTAGCTCCTCTGAAGAAAGGGGGGTGAGGAGAGAGATGATGGCTCAGCAGTTCAGGCTCTTGCTACTTGAGCCTAATGGCCTGGCTTCAGTCTCCAAGACTCACATGGTAGGAGTGAGCAGACTCCTGAAGGTTGTCCACAAGCATGCACTGGCACACTTGCACACACACTAAATTCAATAAATAAAACAAAAATTTTAAGATAGGATAATTTTTTAATGAAATGAAAGAAATAGATATGTCAACATTTATACGTGGGAAACCTGAGCTGAGAAATTTAGCAACTGGTCCATCATGATGGGCATTCCCTGGGGGCAAAAAAAAATCTCAGTCACTAGGATGGGCATGGTGGTGCTTGCCTGTAATCCCACAGTGAGCAGGAGGCAGAGACAGGGGGATAGAGGTAAATCCAAGGCCAGCATGGGCTGGGGGATGGGAGCAGAGGGCCAGGCGGGGCATAGACACCTTGTCTGATTTGCTCATCACTGAGTCCAGAGACACTAGTTCATTTATGCTGTGGTCACTCAAAAAGGGCTTTTCTGTTGGGTGGACAGACAGGTGGAAGGGTAGATGGCGGGTGGCAAAAGGAGGGAGGGAGAAAGGTCTGGACCATGTAACCAGTCTCCTGGCCTGTGATTTCCCCAACAGTGTGCTGTCTGATGGCATCCCATGTCCCAGCAGGTGCCACCATGCCAGTGAAGAAGTACTTGCTGAAGTGCCTGCACCGGCTGCAGAAGGGCCCGGGCTATACCTACAAGGAGCTTCTCGTGTGGTACTGTAACAACACCAACACCCACGGCCCCAAACGCATCATCTGCGAGGGCCCCAAGAAGAAGGCCATGTGGTTCCTGCTCACGCTGCTCTTCGCCTGCCTGGTGTGCTGGCAGTGGGGCGTCTTCATCCAGACCTATCTGAGCTGGGAGGTCAGCGTCTCCCTCTCCATGGGCTTTAAGACCATGAACTTCCCGGCGGTCACCGTCTGCAATTCCAGCCCCTTCCAGTAGGTGGTCCCTGGAGCAGAGCCAGCTCGACTCTTCCCTTTTTTTCTTTCCTCCTTTCTTTCCCATTTCTCCTTTCTCTCCATAGTCTATTTTGTTGCTTCCCTTTTCTTTCCCTTTTTTTATTCCACTTTTTGCAACATATAAGATTTTTTTAAAAAATCCTAAGCTTCCTCCACTTAAAGAGAGTCACAGTGTATCTAGATCTAAGTAACTTTGGAGTGGGATAAAGGTCAACCTCTGGTGTGTGCCTAAGGCACTGTCGATCTCCTATTTAAAATAGTTTATTTAGCCCCCCACCCCAGTACTTCCTCTCCGATCTCTCTGGTTCCTCCCTTATCTCCCACCTCTTTGTCCTGTGTGTGCGTTCTCTCCTCTTCTCTCCTCTTCTCTCTTCTCTCCTCTCCTCTCCTCTCCTCTCCTCTCCTCTCCTCTCCTCTCCTCTCCTCTCCTCTCCTCTCCTCTCTCTCTCTCTCTCTCTCTCTCTCTCTCTCTCTCTCTCTCTCTCCTTCTGTTTACTTAGTGCTGTCTGGGTGTGCAAGGGTGTAGGAACATCTACAGAAGCACAGGCAGCCTCTTAGGGTCCAAACCTCTGAAGGAAACTGATCTACCCTCCCCAGCGGCCATCAGTTTCTGATAGTTACTCAGCTAGCTGTGGAATCTCACGACCCCCTCTCCCTTCCAGGTTGGGATCTTGGCTTGATCTTGTGCAGCTCTTGCTGTGAGTTCACAGGCACAAATGTGCAGTCACATCCAGTAAATGTTTCCTTACAGACATTGACTCCCCCACCGCCTCCTCGTGCTGACACCTGAGCCTCAATGAGAGGAGGTTCAGGGTTTATCATTATGACCAAGGCTCACTAATTAGCATAGCCTGGCAGGCTTCCAAGCCCCAGGGATCCATGTCTCCAGAACACCAGTCCTGGGATTTCAAATTTGTTCTGCCACACCTTTTCATATAGGTGCTGGGGACCAAACTCGGGTCCTCATACTCATAGATCAAACAGTTTACCAACTAAGCCAACTCCCCAGCCCTACATGTCTGCAGCTACATACATGTCTATAAGCCAGGTATGGTGACACACATCTATAACCTCAGCATTCAGAGGCTGAAGCAGGATGATGAATTCCAGGCCAACCTGGGCTGTACAGCCAGAACCAGTCTCAAAAACAAGGCCACATACAGTGTAAATGGCGCTTCCTGTTTTCTGCAATGCCGCATCTAGATCCTGCATTTGTGTTTACTGAGCATCTACTGTTGAGCGCCACTGTTCGCATGCTGGAAATTTTAGCACCAAACAGAACCAACCCCCCGCCCTCCACAGAGGAAACCTGTCAGAGGAAACAACCATTAGGGTTTTTTTCCATACTGGAGTTGGAGAGATGGCTCAGCAGTTAAGAGCACCAACTACTCTTCCATAGGACCCAGGTTAAAATCCCAGCACCCCCATGACAGCTCACAACGGTCTGCAACTCCAGCTCCAGGGGATACAATGCCCTCTTCTGGACTCTTTGGGTACCGGGCATGCACATGGTGCATAGATATATATACAGTCAAAACACCCATAGACATAAAACAATTTTAAAAAGAAAAGAAAAGATACGTTGGAGGCTGGAGAGACAGTGCAGGGGCTAAAAACACTTGTTTTTCGAGAGGACCAGGTTCCGTTCCCAGCACCCACATGCATTTCACATCCATCTAAACTCCAGGTCCAGAGAACCTGAAACCTTCATCTGACTTCCATGGGCACTTGAAAGTGTGCAGTGTACATACACACATGCTGGAAAAATACTCACGAACATAAACTAAAGTAGCATTTTTTTTTTAGATTTTAAGCCCTAAACTTTAAAAGATTTTTCCAAGAATACTGGGTTATTACTCTAATGATCAAGAAACCCATCCCCACTTCCCCCCAGTGCTTGGTCTGATCATGCCTAGGGGAACTGGTACAATTCTTTCATGTACAGCCCTCCTGGAGACAGGCATTCCTGTAGCAACCCCAGTTCACAGGTGAGGGAATCCAGCTGCAGAGGGGTGAGCACATCTGTTCAACCACTCAGGGTGAGAAACCTGGTCTAACTCCAGAAGGGCCACTTTGTAACCACTCTACCATGCTGTCTCTTACACAATGAGAAGGCTTCAGAGTGTGATGACAAATAGACCCCCATCTAACCAGGACTGGGGGCACAGGTAGGCAGCCAGTCAGTAAAAAAAAAAAAACTGTCTAAGGCTAGCCAGGAGGGATGGAGGCACTGTTCAGGTTGTGGTATGTGCAAAGGCCTGGGGGTAAAACAGCCTGGAAAATTCAAGAGTGGAATGACAGAGGATATTCTTGTCCAAAGGAAAGTTCTAGAAGAGAGTTCACACTTTGTGGTTACCTTCCCAGTCCTCCAAAGTTTCTTAGACTTTGGTATTTGTGTGTGGAGATCAAGGGTCAGCCTTGGGGTAATTTCTCAGTGAGCAGCACATGTTGCGTTTGGAGACAGGGTTTCTCTGTGGGACTGGGCTCTCCGTGGGAAGCTGCCTGTCTCCTTGTTCCCAGCACTGGGTCTAAAGTGCAGTGCAGTTCACCGTGCGTATCTGTTTACATGAATGCTGGGGACCTAACTCAGTCCTCCCGCTAAGCACTTTAACCCCTGAGCCACTGCCCCAGGCCCTAGAAGATCCATCTTTTTTAGAGGGTTTCCTCTGCTTGAGTAGCCCTTGGGAGCCTAAGAGAGCCCAAGACATTAACCACCTGGCTCAAGTAGCACGGCCTGCAATCCCAACAACTAGAAGGCTGAGGCAGGAAGATCTTGAGGTCAGGGCAAGCTCGGACTACAAGTGAGACCTAGTCTAAGAAACAGCAGAGACTGTGCTCGCTTCTGCAGAACATATGGAACAACACAGAGAAGATTAGCATGGCCCCTGTGCAAGGATGACACGCCATTCGTGAAGGGTTCCATGTTTCTGCTATCAGGAAGTGTGTCAGGGTGTAGCTCATCAAGAATAGCAGATCACAGTTTTTATGCCCAATAATGGCTGCTTGAACATCCTTGAGGATGAAGTTCTGGTTGCTGGGTTTGGTTGAAAGGGTCTTGAGATTCCTGGAGTCCGCTTTAAAGTTGTTGGCGTAGCCGATGGCATCCTTTTGACTCTGTACAAAGGCAAGAAGGAAAGACCAAGATCATAAAATTTGACAATGGAAACAGTAGTCAATTTTCATATTCTGAAAAAATAAAAACAGCAGAGACTGGCAAGATGGCTCAATGGTTAAGAAAGTTTGCAGTGGACCCAAGTTTGTTCCCAGCACCCACATTGGATGCTCACAACTGAGGATAATTCCAGCCCCAGGAATCAAATGCCCTCTTCTGGCCTCCATGGGCACACCATACATGTAGTACACACACACATACACACACACACATACACCTACTCACATGAACACAGAGAGAGGGAGAGAGAGAGAGAGAGAGAGAGAGAGAGAGAGAGAGAGAGAGAGAGAGAGAGAGAGAGAGAGATTATTAATACAATAATATTAGAAACCACAGCAATTCTTTCTGAGGGAAACTTTTTTTAAAATTATTTTTATTGAGCTATATATTTTTCTCTATTCCCCTCCCTTCCTATCCCCTCCCCTTCTACCCTCTCCCATGGTCCCCATGCTCCCAATTTACTCAGGAGATCTTGCCTTTTTCTACTTCCCATGTAGTTCAGATCCATGTATGTCTCTCTTAGGGTCCTCTTTGTTGTCTAGGTTCTCTGGGAATGTGAATTGTATGCTGGTTTTTCTTTGCTTTATGTCTAAAAGCCACTTATGAGTGAGTACATATTATATTTGTCTTTCTGGATCTGGGTTAACTCACTGGGTTTTCTAGATCCATCCATTTGCCTGTCATTTTTTTCTGCTGTGTAGTACTCCATTGTGTAAATGTACCACATTTTCCTTATCCATTCTTCAGTTGAGGGGCATTTAGGTTGTTTCCAGGTTCTGGCTATGACAAATAACGCTGCTATCAACATAGTTGAGCACATGTGCTTGTATATGATTGAGCATCCTTTGGGTATATACCCAAAAGTGGTATTGCTTGAAATAGGTTGTTTCCTAATTTTCTAAAAAATCACCATACTGATTTCCAAAGTGGCTTTGATAGCTTGCACTCCCACCAGCAATGCAGGAGTGCTCCCTTTACCCCACAATCTCTCCAGCATAAGTTGTCATCAGTGTTTTTGATCTTGGCCATTCTGACAGGTGGAAGATGGAATCTCAGAGTTGTTTTGATTTGCATTTCTCTAATGACTAAGGATGTTGAGCATTTTCTTAAGTGTCTTTCAGCCATTTTAGATTCCTCTGTTGAGAGTTCTCTGTTTAGGTCTGTACTCCATTTTTTATTGGATTATTTGTTCTTTTGATGGCCAATTTCTTGAGTTCTTTGTATATTTTGGAGATCAGCTCTCTGTCCAATGTGGGGTTTTTCTGTTGTTTTGTCTTGTTGACCATGTCCTTTGCTTTACAGAAGCTTCTCAGTTTCAGGAGGTCCCATTTATTAACTGTTTCTCTCAGTGTCTGTGCTACTGGGGTTCTATTTAGGAAGTGGTCTCCTGTGCCAATGCACTCAAGGAGGGACACTTTCTTACCCTTTCCACAGGGCCTGGTCACACTTCTAACATGGAGCCCCTTAAGGGAGGAGGGAAAACAGAAGCCACCCTCACAGTACCAGCACCTCTCCATCTTGAAAAGACTTCACCAACCCCACATTGGATAGAGGGCTGGTCCTCAGGTCACAGACCTGCCCCCTCTCCACCCTCTTCCTCTACTAAGAAGAGGCTTTGAGGGGGACCCCTGAGCACAACCCCCCTCCTGCTGCTGGGAGCCCACCAAACTTGAATTCCAGCTTCAGCCCTGCCCCTTATTCCCGGGGTCATCCAAGAAATCAAAGTGGCTTCCAAGAGCCAGCCTCCCTGTCTGTGGGTGGGGATGGTGACAAAGTGTGACAAAGAGCAACGGAGAGAAAGAGCCCCTCACATCTGACCCATGACACGCCATCAACAGACAGCTCTTCACTACCAGGGGCATTCGCGGCTGTCTCTGCCTCTGTCGCCTCGCACGTAGATGATGTTGAATATGTATTTGGTGAATGAGAGAACTGAGTGGACAACAGAGAGACACGTGGGTGCCGTGGGAGAGAGGTGGTGTCTGAGCTGAACCCAGGGCACCACACATGCTGGCAAGCATGCTATCCCTAGGACATGTCTCTAGCCCTTTAAAAAATACAGATTGGGCTGGAGAGATGGCTCAGCGGTTAAGAGCATTGCCTGCTCTTCCAGAGGTCCTGAGTTCAATTCCCAGCAACCACATGGTGGCTCACAACCATCTGTAATGAGATCTGGTTCCCTCTTCTGGCCTTCAGGCATACACACAGAAAGAATATTGCATACATAATAAATAAACAAACAAACAAACAAATAAATGAATGAATGAAATACGGAGCAAGGCAGGATCTCACTACATTGCCCAGATAGGGCTTGAATTTACGCTCCTCCTGCCTCGCCTCCAGCATAACTGGGATTACAGGTGTGCATCACCAGGCCCTGCTGTGGTAGCAAGTTCTTGTACGCTGGCGTGCAAGAAGACCCCAAGCTCTGCGTGTTCTTTCTGTGGTGGCCCCTTGCCCACCTGACCCAACCTCTCCCACTTAGGTACTCCAAAGTCAAGCACCTGCTGAAGGACCTGGATGAGCTGATGGAGGCGGTCTTGGACAAGATTCTGGCTCCAGGCACTGGTCACACCAACACCACCAGTGCCCTGAACTTCACCATCTGGAATCACACACCCCTGGTCTTCATTGACGAACGGAACCCTGACCACCCACTCGTCCTCGACTTGTTTGGGGACAGCCACAACAGCAGCAGTCCAGCCCCAGGAAGCGTCTGCAATGCCCAGGGGTGCAAGGTGGCCATGAAGCTGGTAAGTTCCCCAAGCACAGGCCCTCCAGAGAGGTTGGTGACAATCTATTTCCATTAATAATCTAAGATTTGCTGAGAGGACCCAAGCCTGTTTTGTACATATGCAAAGGATTAAAGGGGTGTGTGGATGTATTTGCAGGTGAACCTGTCATGGGGGAGCGGGGGCGGGGGCCAGAGGACAACCTCCAGCAAGCCTGAGAAATCTGTCTGTCTCTACCTCCCCAGCTCTGAGTTTGCAAACAAACCCCTTTTCACAGTATTTTTTAATTATTTTTCAATTTATTTTATTTTATGTATATGAGTGTTTTTGCTTGTGTGAATGTCTATGCATCATGTATGTGCCTGGTGCCTATGGAGGTCTGAAGAGGGTGCTGGATCCCCTGGAACTGGAGGTGTAGATGGTTGTGAGCCACCATAGGGTGCTGGAATCAAACCTGGGTCTTCTGGAAGAACAAGTGGTCTTAGCCTCTGAGCCAGCTCTTCAGCCCCTGTCTGGGTTTCTCATGTGACTTCTGAGGATCTAACTCAGGTTCTCCTGCTAGTGCTACCACCACTTTATCAACCGGAAGACTCCCTGAGCCTTGCAAGCACTTATTAAAAAGTAAAAATGGCTGGTTTGTTGACTGAGACCCTGGGATGAGAGTGATGCAGCTCAAACGAGTTTCTGCACGAGTTTGTGCAAAGCAGGGAGCCATTGGCACATGTCACAAAGATGTCCAGAACCCATCCGGGTCCAGGCATGCATGGATCCAGGCACTCAGGTGCTTTCATGAGAACTCATTGCCCTCCATCTCAGCTCAGGCCTCGTGTCCTCCCTGCCGACATCGCAGCAATCTCTCCCCGCAGTTTCTCTTTCTCGATAGAGCCAGTCAAACGCCTTGGGCTAACTCCCCTGGTCACATCTCAGCTTAAATCACAGTGGGCTACAGGACCGCCTCCAGTGATTGGCCAGTCCTGGATCACATGCTCTGGAGTCAGAAGTGATATCAGTTTCACAAGGATTGAGTAGGGAGGACGCAGTCAGAGACCAAGAAACCACTGCCCACATTGAGGCTGAGGTGCCACCGGCTCGTACAGCCCCAGGGGGAGAAAGCCTCGTCTGGGATCTCCGAACCAGACCATGATCCAGATGTCACTTCTGGAGAGCCCACGGATGCAGTTCAGGGCCCCAGGCCTGCATTGTCGGCAGCATCCCTGGTTACCCTGAGGGTCAGCCTTGGCATTAACAAGGGTCAGGTGTGCAACCTCCAGAGGGGCAACTGTTTGCCTTGCACTAGCAACCTGCTCACAGCCTCCAAAGCCCCCACTCAAACTAGCAAATGGCCGGGAGCCCAGGAGTGGATGCCACACTTTAGGGTGGGGTCACAGGTTACCTGTCTGAGAATTCAGTCCAAGCCTATATGTTCACTAGCTCTTAGGGCGAGCGCAATGTCCATGTTTGTCCGTGTGCGTGCATGTGTGTATGTGTATGTGTGTGTGAGTGTATGTATGTGTGTGTGCATGTGTATGTATATATGTGTGTGAGCGTATGTATGCTTGTATGTGAGAGTATATCTGTATGTGACCATGTGTGTTTGTGTGTCTGTATTTGTAGCCATATTTGAGTATGTCTGTGTGTGTGTGTACCCATGTATGTTTGTGTGTCTGTGTACCCAGGTATGTTTGTGTATCTGAATGTGTGTGCATGTGTGTGTTTGTGCACCTGAGTATGTGTGCTTGTGTGTCCATATGTGTTTGTACCCATGTGTGTTTGAATGTGTACCCCTGTGTGTGAGTGTGTATCTTTGTATGCCTCTGTATGTGTAATGTGTCGGAGAGGAGCCATATCTCTGTACATATGTCCCATGTTCATGCCTATGAGTACCAGTGGTGGCTGTGTATGTCCAGCCTGGAGTTGCCCCTGAGTATGGGTGAGTTAGGATTCTAGCGCATTTCCTGCCACCAGGGTGAAGCCACAGGGCAGCTGACATGGCGCTGCCCTTCCCTGCTGGGTTCTTCAGAGCAGTGGCCTTGCTGTCTTCAGGAACCCCTCTTCCCTTCCACAGTGCAGCGACAATGGGACTGTGTGCACCTTCCGGAACTTCACCAGTGCCACCCAGGCCGTGACCGAGTGGTACATCCTGCAGGCCACCAACATCTTCTCACAAGTGCCTCGAAAGGACCTGGTGGGGATGGGCTATGCCCCTGATCGCATAATCCTAGCCTGCCTCTTTGGGACAGAGCCCTGCAGCTATCGGTGAGAGCAACTCCTGTTCCCTGCTCTAACAGACGGAATGAGTTAGGAGCCTGGCCTGCTAGGGGTCAGACCCACCCAACTCTAGAGTAGCTGTTTACGGCACACAGGCTGATCTGTGCCTCTGTGTCTTGCTGCAGCTTGTTGGAGGCGGGTCTGAGATAGGCTCAAGTCAGTAAGGAAGGGCAGATGAGGAAGGCAGATAAAAACAGGCAAGGATGTGATGACTTTGGGGGAAGTCTGGGCTTGGCCTGATTCAGGAGAGGCGCTGCTGTGTGCATGAATAAAAACACAGAGCTGTTCCACTGGCAGTGGGTCTAGGCCGTTCATAATGTCCCCAGCAGTCAGACTTGGCTGTTGGCCACCCCAGGAACAGGGGCAGCCTTGGGTCATTAGTCTACAATTTCCAACAGCTAGGGGATGGTACAACCACCTGATGGCATATCTGGGTGGGCACCTGGCATTGTCTGGCTTTTGTTCTCTTTTCTCTAAAACAGGAAAACCCTTTTACCCACTGCTTCCAGTCACTGTGAAGGGTGTATAGCTAGGTCCACACTGGCACACAGAGTAGAGCCTATGAGGGCTGGAGAGCCTCCTCTTCCCTATAATGAGCCTTCATGGCGAGAAAGTGGCAGAGGGGCAGGGGGTGACAGTGACCCAGGAAGTCTGGGCTATCTTCCAGCTTGTCCACAGAAGCCTGTCTCCTTCTCCTGGACATGGCAACTGTGTCCTCCTGGTCTGAGATCTCACTTCAGTTCCCAATTCTGTGGCTACACTGGGCCACCTTCCTAAATCTCATGCTTGGGCATATGGCTTGCATCCAGGTTCATTTTCCAAGAACCATAGGCTCAATCCCAAACCTTCCACAGGCTCAGTCAAGCATTGGCCGAGAGCTGCAGATACTCTGCCCTTCTCTCTACTCAGGTGTCTGGACAGGCATCTTGCACACAGTATCACGGAGTTGCCAATCAAACCAAATGTGATGATACAAGCCTGTGGTCTTGGCCCTCAGGAGGCAGAGACAGGAGGACCAATAATTCCTTGGCTACACACACACACACATACACACACACACACACACACCATGCAATATAGAACCAGTGTCCCATAATGCAAATCAGAAAGACAGTGGTCCCCATGGTTGTAATAATGGCATGGTGCTACCCCATAGAAAGGACAGGCCTGCCTTGAGGCAGGTTGGATTTCACCTAGTTATTCTTATCACTAAACCCACATTTGATAAGGAATTCAAATTCAGTCATGATGCAATGTTTACTAGACCTCCTATGGGCCAAACTCTATTCTGAACACTTCTCACATATGAAATTATAATTCATCCTGGCAACAAGCCATGAAGGGTACTATTTTTCCCACTTGCCTCAAAGAGGTTAAGTCACACCACTGGTAAGTGGTAGAATCAGAGGCCTCTATAATTCATGGAAGATGGAGCTCAGACACCCAGGCATGGCGGCAGATGCCTGTAGTCCCAGCAGGTGAGACAAGGGAGCAGGAGTTCAAGGCTGTGCTGTGTGAGACCCTGGGAAGAAAGAGAGATGGGGCGGGGTTGGGAGGATAGGGGTGGGGAAAGAGGAAGAATGAAAAGAAAGAAAACAAAGCTATCTGAAGTCATCCTCCCCACCCACTCCTTTTAAATCTCCCAAGCCAAGCCTCTGAACAAAAGGGGCCACCCAGCCACCTTGTCACGAAACCATAGCCAACCTGCATCTGGGCTGTCCCTTACTCCCCAGCTTCCTGAGTGGGAACTGAGTGGAACTGTGACCTTGCCTTCTACTGTCCTGGGCTCCTGATGCTCCTATCCCTGGCCTCCTTGCTCTCTGGTTCTGTGCCCTCTCTTGGCCATATAAATGTTCCTCCGAGGAAAGATTCAGAGTTAGGAGCATGCATCAGAGCTACGCTGAGACATCATGCAGTCTAGATTTGAACATTAGCCAGCACTTGCGTGTTCAGATACTCCCACCCCAACCACTTAGCTTCTCTCTCTCTCTGCCTGTCTCTCTCTGTCTCTCTCTGTGTATGTCTTTGTCTCTCTCTCCCCTATCACTTCCTACTCTTTTATTAATTCATATGCAATTGTCAGTCAGACATCACTTGCCTTAGTAATGTCTGTCCAAGTGACTACCAGGGAAAGCACCAGCCATCTCCACCAAGGTGACAAATTGTGCCATCGTCACTGTACAGTGTTTCAGAATAGCCAGCTTAACCTTGTGTCTCTTAAGCTTGTCCTTAGGATCAATAAGACACCTTCCTTTTCTTAACCCCTCCTCAACAGAAGCTAAGTAGGGAGGGACTCCTTCTGAACGCTGTAGTCAGACAAAATCCAGCCGCCATTTGTTCCTTATCTTGAATTCTGGCCTTAGCATTCTCTTTAGTGTCCGAGGGCTTAGCCTCCAGTGTCATGGTGTTTCCTGTAAAGATCTGCCATGATCTCGCATGGCTTCAAGGACTGACCTCACTGGGGAAGTGAGGGAATGAAGAAAGAGCAGACACAGACACAGAGAAGCTGTCATCGTGTGGTGTGGGCTCTCGAATGGAGAAGCTGCAGCAGCCTGGAGGCTCAGCGTCTTCAGGATGTACATCTGAGCAGGGAGGTGGGATTATGACATACGACTGAACAAGGAGACGGCTTATTACATACAGCAGAACGAGGCAAGTTATTACATATAGCAGAACGTGGAGGTGAGGTTATTACATACAGGTGAACAAGGAGGGAGATTATTACACACAACTGAACAAGGATTATTACATACAGATAGACAAGTAGGCCTGGCTTATGCCCGCTAGATCCAGGAGATATGTTTAGCTGATCTTGGTAGGAGCAGTCTCTGTCGGAAAGGAGTCTTCAGGCCTGCTCCTCAGAGGGAGAAAGCTATGGTGGGATTTTCTGCACACTGCCAACATTTGCGCTCAGCCCTGAGGAAGGCTGTCTGTCCTTCTGGGCCTCCCCAAGGGAAGGCTTGGCCACCCCCATGGTTCTGCATCACTGGGGTACTTGACAGGGCTGTGCCCATGTCAACAACACACATTCCCTCAAGACTTCACCCACTTCCTACAAGGGCCTTTACAAAAAAAGTCTGCATCTTGGCAGTGACTGCACCACAAACGACTGATCAGAAAGTCACTTCTCTATGGGTCCGTTTCCTTATCTAAAGATGAGCAGCTCCTGCGAGAACTGAATGAGTGGGCTGGCAGTAAAGGCTTAGAGCTGTGCCTGGGACCCAGGACGCACTCCCACCTCATTGTAAAAAGCAAGCTGATTATGGAATTCCTTCGTATTTGTTGAAAAGTGGCAGACAGGGCACTGAGGAGATGGCTCAGGGGATAACATCACATCTATGCAAGCAAGAGGACCTGAATTTGAATTCCTGGAACCCATGTGAAAAGCTGGGCATGGCTGCACATTCCTGCAGCCTCAGCACTAGGGACAGAGGCAGGAAGATCACTGGGGCTTGCGAGCTGACAGTCTGACTCCAGACACACAACACACACGTGCACATGTGCACACATGCACCATACACATATACACACACACCACACACATATAAACCACACACACCCTGCCAAAACCAGCACATAGAACTCTGACCCCTTGGCCAGTGATCTCTTTCCTTAGCATTCTGCCTCTCAATTGTAGTCTGTCAAAACTAAGAAGATGAATGTGATATAGGTCAGTGGTAGAGGTTCATAGTCCCTAGCACATAAGGGTCCTGGGTCAGATCCCCAGCACTGCAAAAGCAAACAGCTAAGTATGCAAACGTGCGTCTCTAGGGAGGAAGCAACCTGCTCTGTTCTGATTTCATTCATTTTCCCACACAACATTTTCCTGCCAAGGACTCCATCCAGGAGGACAGGTGGCATTGAACACGGAACCTCTTTGGTAGGACCATTTCTCCGACTTCTGTGAGGGGGTGACCTTGAGTGCTTTAGAGCACTGGTTGGATGTCTCAGGGGAAGCCCTTGATGTGGGTGGACCTGTTTGATCTTAGCAGGAGTGATGGGCTGGGAGAAACTGCCCCAGAGGACACCTGATGCCTGTAAGGAATCACAACCCGTGGAGCATGGTAGCCAGGTTACAGCACACAGCATCATCTTCCTCACTTGGGTATTGCCTTCCCTTATTCTGGAAGTGAGTCTTATGATTTGATGGAGGAAGCGAATGGTCACATGATGTGGGGGAGTGGGCTAGTAGACTCATGGATGCTAGGAGCCTAATCTCAGGCCTAACGCTTTGGCAGTTAATACTTCACCAGCGGAGCCATTTTTCCTACCTCTTCCCCCCTTCCCTTCCCTCTCTTATTCTAGATATAATGTCCAGTCTGGCATAGAACTCCTAAGTTCAAGTCTCCAGAGTACCTGACACTGCAAGGGACCATGAGTGTCCCTAGCTGTCTCCCAGTCATTTCCGAAGGCTTGCTTGCTGGCCTCTGCATTCATGGCCCCTATCCCAGAAAATGTTTATAGAGGGGACGCTTGCTCTGGAACTAGAGGTTACTAAAGTTGTCTTTCTAGGTGACAGGCATCACCAACAAATGAAGTGGACAGAGATGACAGCCCAGAGTTCAGTTGGCAGTGGGGGACTGGCCACACCCTAGCAGTCTCCTGATCCCTTCTGGGCTGCATCTGCCCAAGATAGTCACTTGGAAACACAATGTCCTCACAGCCTGGGGTGAGGCCTCTCCCTTCAGAACAGGGCCTGGCTGCAGCCTGTTTGCTCAACACTGACCCACACAGTATGAGACCCTGTGGTGTCTGCTCAGAGCTCCTGTTACCCTCCAAGTCTTTGCTGGTGCTATGCTCCCATCAGGACATACCCTTCCCTTTCCCACTAGACTCTGCCACCTCTTCCTCAGCCTTTGAGTCTCCTCAAGCCCTGGCTTGGCTGAGACACCTTCCCTGACTCACCTCTACCCCCATTTTATCTCTTCCCAATGTCCTTATCACATACCACAGTTTAGTCTACAAATATTTACCAAATGTCCGTGTGCTGCTGCATTGTGAGCCGGACTCTGGAAGCAGAGGTGTGAACAGAACCAGCCACGGTGTTTTGCATGTCACAGTTTGCGAGGCATCTCTCCCTCAGTTTGGTCCTGGAAGGCAGTAGCTGCTGCTATTGTCCCTGGGATATACACATAGGAGGTGATCATGGAGCTCAGAGACACTAAATACATCATCAAGTTCACTGGACTAGGAAAGAACAAAGTCAGAAGTCAGTTCAAGGCAGACGACTCTGAGCCAGTACCAGAGGTCATGGCTCTCCTTAGGCTCAGGGTCCATTGCTGGAGTAACAGATAGGCAAGCAAAGAAATCGGTGTGTTTCCCAGTCCTGTGCTGAATTGAAGGTAATAAAGAGGTGGAGATGTGGGAGGGGGTATCAATTCCTAACTCCTTGTCATAGTCAGCTGTGTTCTATTACTTTGCAAGGGGGGGGGAGCACTCAGGAGTCTCAGAGGAGCTGAAACGAGAGGAAATGAAGAAACCAACTATTTGATGAGCTGGTTAGATAATGTTCTAGCTGCCGGGAACAGCAGGTGTGCAGAGGGCTGTGTTTACAAACATCTGGAGTGTGGCTGAAGTGCAGTGAATGACAGGGACGGAGCCAGCCGAGGGGTCTGCGGGGTGGGCCTTGCCTCAGTCACTGCCACACTGCCAGGGACAATAGCCCTGATGCTCCACGGCAGGGTGGAGGAAGCAAAGGTGGGACAGGACTTCTGCAGGGAGTCTAGCAGGAGAGCTGTGGGGGAACAAGGAGTCCTGGGGAGCTTGGACCAGAGACTGAGCCTTAGATAGAATTGGACAAGCTAGGGCCAGTGAGATGGTAACTGGTAACGGTGCCTGCACCAAGCCTGACAGTCTGAGGTCAGTTTCTAGGGCCCACATGGTAGAAGATGATTGATTTCTTTGAGTGGCTAGCCTGGTCTACAGAGAGTTCCAGGACAACCAGAGCTGCACAGGGAAACCCTGTCTCACAAAAAAAAAAAATCAAAACAAACAAACAAAAAAATGTGGAGAATAACACCTCATTATCCAGAGGGCCAAGTGAGATGATGTAAACCAAAGCAGCACAGGCCTGGCTGTGAAAATTGCTAGTAAACATCACAGAATAGAGGCTGGGGGTTTGGGACATCAGTAGACATTAAATTTCTCACATTTGGTGGACTTACCCTGTTCCTGCTTGTTTTTAATAAATATAAAGGAACGGTATAAATACATAGGTATTTGCTTGGGGGTTCTTCTTGCTTTTGTTTTGAGGAATACTTTGAAAACATTTGTCTATTCATTTATCCGTGGGAGTCTCTGCCACAGCCTACACTCCAAAGTCAGAGAGCAACCAGCGGGAACCGGTTCTCTGTCCCCAAGGGTCCAGGGGGATTGAACTCTGGAGGTCAGGCTTGTCAGCAAGCACACTTATTGGATGAGCCCTCCGTCCATCCTTTGAAATACACTTTAGCGCTACTTCTGCGGACATGAGAGCATCCACATCACGGAGCCGAGCCGAGGTGGAGGAACAATTCAGCCCCGTGCTAAGATTACAGGCATGCACCGCTATACCAAGCTTGTGATTTTCCTTGTAATCAAATAATCTTTTTTTAATTGATAGGATGCATTGTTTACACATATATGTTGTGTATATATATATGTGTACCCATGTGTCCTGCCTATGTGGGGACAGTGTGACCATACCCTACTACTACACACAGTGACCAAATCAAGGCATCTCCACCTTCCAAAATACTTATCCTTCCTTCAGTGGGAAACCTCACTTCTGGTTTTTGTTGTTAAAAACTGTTTCTTTCTGTTTGTTTGTTTTGTTTTTGGAAATAAGGTCTCACTACATAGCCCAGGGTGGTCTCAAACTCAAGATTCTCCTTCCTTGGCCTCCTGAGTGGTTGGATGACAGGCATGGACCACCACACCAGCCCTCTTTTCCAGCTCTGTGTAAAGATGTAACACACTCTCATGAACTGCCACGGTCCTGCTGTGCCGTACACATCAGACCTCCCTCTTCCTAAGAGAGGCCTTGCTATTATTCGTCTCATTTTGCACTTCCCAGCCTCTGGGGACTTGTTACCCACTGCTTCTCCGTGTCCATCCTCGGTCTTTAGCGACTCATACTCCTCCTTCCAAGTCCTTCACCGTCTATGAAACCGCTCTTCAGCTTGCACACACGAAGTGAGCATGCAGCTTGAGCTCACACACTGTGAATTTTGAGCTTCTGTCTAGAGGTGATTTCCTCGTCTCTTACGCAATTTATTTACTGCAGGAACTGGGTTACCAATACCATCAAGTTCCCCACCGTCTGCGTCCTTGATGACTGTCTGTGCTGCTAATTAATGCAGCTTCCACACTCCTGTCTGTTCTTGTTGACAGAAGAGTCTCTGTCCCGTGTGATCGCATTTGGACAAGGTTTCCTCATCTTCAGTATTTCCTGGATCAAACTGAAACTTTTAATTTGATTTTGTTAGTGTGTGTGTGTGTGTGTGTGTGTGTGCGCACGCATATGTGCATGACTGCCGTGGTGTATCCGTGGAGATCAGAGGATGACTCTTTTTTTTTTTGTTTTGTTTTGTTTTGTTTTTTGTTTGTTTTTCGAGACAGGGTATCTTTGTAGCTTTGAAGCCTGTCCTGGAACTAGCTTATGTAGACCACGCTGGCCTCTTAACGCTTGGTTTCCTCCTTTCCACTCTGGGTCCTGGAAATCAGTCTCAGGTTGTCAGGCTTGTGTGGATTGGGCTTTTCCTATCAGCCCAAGAGACACAGTCAAAAAGAGATTAACAGGGCTTGTTAACCAATTACAATTAAACCACCCCTTAAAATTATTTAGGTCTTGATTTAAATAAACAAATTTAATCTTTGCAAGACAAAAGGAAATTGGAGCTGTATATCTAATCAATAGCATTGAGAGACTTTGCTGATTGCTTTGAAGATGGCAACAACATGGTTTTAGAAAGCCCTAGCCTGGAGAGAGATGCAAGAAGTTGCCACAAAGCCAGGCAGAGTGGCACACATCTCGAACCCCAGCCCTGGAGAGGCAGGGCCAAGGTTCTCCAAGCCAGCGTGGCCTGCACAGTGAGATGAATCTCAAAGATAAAAGCAGAACGGGACAGGACAAGGCTGCGTCCTTTTGAAGGTGTAGTAACTGAGACAAGGATCTGAGAGCATTTCTCCTTCACAAGCCACAAGCCAAAACCAGCCCCAGCCAGGAGAGACTTGCTCCCTTCCCCTCACAGCCTTCCAGGAGTCTCCCTGCTGTGGAGCAGACTGGAAGGAAAGAGCTACTCTAGCCTCTCCCTCCTGCCCCTCTCTGGAGTGTTTGCAAGGCAGGCCCTACTTCCTTCTTCAGCAGATGGGGCAGTGCCCGGGGAGCCCTCTGCCCAGGCAAAGCTCCCTGCGCTCCAGCCTCTGCTGTTCATTTCAGGAACTTCACACCTATCTTCTACCCAGATTACGGCAACTGCTACATCTTCAACTGGGGCATGACAGAGATGGCGCTTCCTTCTGCCAACCCCGGGACTGAATTTGGTGAGTTTTGGTGTGCAAGGAGACACTATGAGATATGGCTTCTCTGAAGGGTTTGAAAGGTGGGCAGCAGCGGCCTACCCCCTCTTCAGCAGACCAGGGCAGCACCCCCTTGGGGGAGCCCTCTGCCCAGGGTAAAAGTTAGGGTAAGGGTTCAAGTTAGAGTTAGGTTAGGTTAGGTTAGATTAGGGTTAGGGTTGGGTTAGGGGTTAGGGTTATAGTTATGGTTAGGGTAAGGTCAGGGTTATGGTTAGGTAAGGTTAAGGTTAGTATTAGGGGTTAGGGTAAATATTAGGGTTATGGTTAGGTTAGTGCTATGATTAGGTTAAGGTTAGAATTAGGTTAGGATTAGTGTTAGAGGTTAGATTAGGGTTAGGGTAAATGTTAGGTTTATGGTTAGGTTAAGATTAGAATTAGGTTAGGGTTAGTGTTAGGGGTTAGGTAAGCATTAGGGTATTAGGGTTATGGTTATATTAGGGTTACGTTTATGGTTAGGTTAATGTTAAGGTTAGGGTAAGGGTTAGGTGAAGGTTAGGGTTAAGGTTAGGTTATGGCGAGGCTGGGGTCCAGACTGGTATTCCTAATTTGTTGTCACAACACATGGCTATGATACGTTCTCAAAACATCAACGTCTTCCTTGAGAACACAGTACATGGTAGCTAAGAATGGCCCGCAACAGTTTTAACTCCTGAGTCACGCACCTTGTGTTAAGAGGCCACCTCATCTGATTGGGAAATCATGAATGTCCAGCCTGTTTTGGGCACTCTGTAAAGGTTTTACACAATGGGTCCAAGGTCACCGACTGTTGACAGAACAAAGAGCAGCCAACAGCAGGAAAGAGCAAGGAGCAGAGAGGCAGTGGAACATGGCTGGTGGCAGGTCCCCATTCCACCATCCTGTGCTCTAGAGGAAGGCTGGGGGATGCTGGCTGTTGTGGTGCACACCTGAAATCCCAACACTTGAGTGGCTGACGTGAGATAGATGACCACACGTCTCAGACCACACCCCAACACCCACTTTGGGGGCATAGCACAGTCTTAGGCTGTGACACTCCTAACCATCAAAAGGCAAGATGGCCTTCCTTGAACATCAGAGTTACTGGCCAAGAGGAGGCCACGGAGCTGACCGCCTTTCCCCAGCCCTTGTTAGCGAAAGCAGTCAACAGATGGCTGGACTATTCTCTTGGGAGACACGTAATTACAATAAGGAGCCAGTGGGCCCCCTTAGAACCTAGAAAATTCTTTCCCTCCCAATGTGGCCTTGGAGAAGTCCCTTTACCTCTTTATCGGTTTGCTTACCTGTAAAACCAGGATAATTATAGTACCTCATGGGTTTTTTGGTGAGCATTCAATAATAGGGATATTTTGTAATAAAGCACCTTATAGCCAGGCATAATAACAGAAGCCTGCAATCTCAGCAATCAAGAGGCTGAGATAAGAAGATCACCAGTTTGAGGCCAGCCTGGGCTACCTAGCCAGATCTGTCCTAAATGAGCACCTCACTAACACATACTATGTAGTAAGTGCTAAGCCAGTGGCAGCTCTGGTTGTCTCGGGCAGAGATGGCCACCCCAGTGACCCAAGCTCAGGGCTGGGAACAAGTCTGTCTCCAAACCAGGCAGCCCAGCTGGGAAGAAGACAGACAAAGAGAAGGCGAGGGAGGCGGGTCCTGGGAAGGAACGTTCCAGAGCTAGGAGGGGGCACACCAAGGACTCTGAACAAGCAGGAAGGCTGTTGGAGGAAGTGATACTGACTGCAGCCAGAGAAAGAGTGGGATGTTCCAGAAGAAAGGAGAGGGCGGGAACAGCATTCCAGAGCGAGGGAAAAGCGACTTCAGGGGTGTAACAGGAAGGAGCAAGGCCGCTGGGAAGGACTGAATGGGGGAGAATGAGGTCACCTGTCTTCGTGGAGGGAATGGGCTGGGCACCACGGGTGGGCAGGGCATGCTGTGTAGACGGGAGACTACAGGTGGGACACATGAGCCCAGGAGGAGCCCCTTGGCTGAATGAGGCGTGAACACTTGCATGGCGGGTCTCCCCTCCATCTGAGGAATGTCAACTGCCCTCCCTATCCTTCCTGCATAGGTCTCAAGTTGATCCTGGACATCGGCCCAGAGGACTATGTCCCCTTCCTTGCGTCCACAGCGGGGGCCAGACTGATGCTCCACGAACAGAGGACATACCCCTTCATCAAAGAAGAGGGCATCTATGCTCTGACGGGAACTGAGACGTCCATCGGGGTGCTGGTGGTACAACAGGGGTCCCCAGGGCAGCCTGAGTGGAGAGGGCTGAGGGGAAAAGCTCCCTGTCCTACCATGGCCTGGAAGTAGCGTTCTTCTGCCTCAGTGCAGACCTCAGTTTCTGGCAATGCTCTAGACACGCTGATCTCCTCCAGCCCTGCAACTCCCCACCCCTTTGCAGCATCCCATTGGTCCCGCAAGAAACACATATAGGAGAACACCAGGGGTCTCCATGAGCCACCTCTCTCCACAGGACAAGCTGCAGCGCAAGGGGGAGCCCTACAGTCCTTGCACCATGAACGGCTCCGACGTTGCCATTCAGAACCTGTACAGTGATTACAACACGACATACTCCATCCAGGTAGGAAGGCTCCGCAGGCTTGGTGACCGTCGGGGCTCGGTCCCCTTTACCTCAGCTCTCTGTGAGAGCTGGGCTGGCTCTGCCAGATCTTTTATTTCTTATTTACTTACTTATTTGAGATAGGGTTACCCTATGTAGCCCAGGCAGGCCTGAAATTTACAATCTGCCTTTCTCAGCCTTTTCAGTAATGGGGTTACAGGCATGAGCTCCAGGCAGACCTTTGTAAGTAGCACCAGGGACCATGGTACTGCAAAGAAAAGGGTTCTGGGTTCTCACCCAGGGCCCAGGGCTAGCCACTCTTCCATCTCTTTAGCAGACTTCCCTGGGGGAACACCCAGGACGGAACTCTCACAGTGTGTGAGATTCAGTGCTGGGCATGGATCTGCATGCATTTCCCCATCTGATCTCTTCAGCCGCTCTCTGATATCAGGATGCCAACAACAGCAGCTTTTATGAATGTATAAACTGCCCAAGTTGGCCATGCGCTTGGCAATTCACATGTTACATCCTCGGGGCACCCCTAGGTTGCACATGCCCTGAACTGAATGCCTCACCAATTAACAGGAGAATGCCCCTCTTAGGCAGCTGTCCTCAAGCTTCAGTGCTGTAGCTGGGAGCTTTCCTCTGTCTCCGAGGTCAGCCTATATGTAACCTTCCCTCTACAGGCTTGGGAGGAGAGAACAAATCTTGCAAACAGGACCAAATGGATAGCTTGTTGACTTTCCCCCCAAGTCCAGCCTGCCTGAGGAGATGAGAAAACAAAGGCAAGGGAAGGGTGTTTGCCTCCATGTCTGGGAGCCCTGAGTTTGGCATGACAGCCCCCAACATCAGCTAGCTTGGCCGCTTCCTATCTTATGGGCTTCTGTCTGCCATGGAGAACTCTGGGCACCTCTGGAGCTTCCAGAGGAAGGGACAAACAGATAGAGCAGCCCAGGGAGGCAGGGAACATGGAAAAGGAAACTTCAGAGCCTGCTATTTCCAGGGCAAAAAGAGAAATCTAGACCCTGTCAGAAGCTTTACCTACTGCTCACTTTCTACCAGGAGCTGCCTGGGCTACCCCAGCCTCAGCCACAGCATGGGGATGGCACCTCTTTTCCAAAAGAGGGACTGAAGTCTGTGTGGTCTCTTCTTGACCACACCTCTGAATGGGCTGGCCAGCCCCACCTCCTGCCAGTGGGGACCTCAGTGGTTCCTCTGGAAGAAGTCAGATGCATTGATCTGGAGGAGAGGGAGCAGGGAAGAAGGGAACAATGGGGTAGGCAGAGGCATGAGGAGTGGGCATGGGTTGGAGGTCATAGTCGTCAACATAGGACAGGCACAGCAGAGAAGCAGAGAGCACAGTAATCACATACTAAGCGCCTTTTGCTGTGCTGAGTCTGCCAACCTTGGAAAGCAGGTGTGACTAGCATCCTGTTTCTCCATGAGTAAACTGAGGCTCACAAGTTAATCCCTTGCTTCGGGACACATAGCTGGTCTGTGAGTGAACTGGAACTGGGTCAGAATGACCTAAACACCATGGGCAATGGACCTTGAAAGTGTCCTCACTACATACAGTTCTCAGGGCTGGGGACTCTTGTCTCCCCTCTGCTCCACCTCCCCTCAGCTCTGATCCATTAAAGATCACCCCTCTACCTTCCTTGGGTATCCTACTCCCCACCCCCCAAAAGAAAGCAGGTTTGAGTCAGCTTGCCTGCCTCTTTCCGGGTGCTGGCCCTTCACTGGAGGTTTATTTGAGGAAGGCCACCCCTGCCCATACCACCTGCAGGACCCAGCTTTAGGTGGAGAGACTGGGGCTGCTGGGATCTGACCCGAGTCCCTGTGCAGAGTCCAAGAAGCTGCTGTGGGGTCCGATGTGCAAGAACAACAGTGGTCTAACCCCAGAGACCACACCTCCTAGTCCCCAGTAGGGCCTAGTTCCCCGGCGGTAACTCCTCTGGGCTCTTTCTTCTCGGTACTGCCTGAGATCTGTTCTGCACCCGCAGGCCTGTCTCCATTCCTGTTTCCAAGACCTCATGATCCGTAACTGCAGCTGCGGCCACTACTTGTACCCGCTGCCCGCTGGGGAGAGGTACTGCAACAGCAGGGACTTCCCAGACTGGGGTGAGTGTAGCACTGGAAGACGGGCAACAGTGAGGGGAGGCCCCTCACTAACGGGGTCTCTCCCCAGCCCACAACCCCACCTGGGCCCCCTTCCGAAAGAACCTTCCTTATCCCCATTTTGATTCTGTGACACGCATGCTTGAGACACAGATGTGGGCATGTGTGTGTATGTGTGCTGTGTATGTCCCTGCACACACGAGCCAGGGGTTAGGCATGTATGTATATGGGATCTTCACATGGGTTGCACATGGGAAAGGTACAGCTGTGTCTTTGTGCACAGAATACTGTATCACTGGACTACCATCAACAGGCGCCTTGCTCCCAGGGTTTGCATGTGTGTATGTACACGTAAAGCCGCGACTCCATCCTCAGCATGTGCATCCATGCATGGAGGGAACTGGGCTGCAGGAGGGGGGCACTGAAGAAGTTGCTGTTGTGATGGTGGCTTCCAGGGGTCGGAAGCCAGCATCACAGGACAAATCCCAAATGGGTTCCCACATAGATGGAGCCTGAGACTAAGGGCCCTGGGGGATTGGAGTCAGTCTAGGGATACAATTAATAGTCGTGGGTCCTACCACCATTACAATATGCAAGCGAGAAAAACATACATGTATTTGTTTGTTTGGTTTTGGTTGCTTATCCTTCTGTACACTATCTTCTGGGTACTGATGAGGAGGGACAAAGAAGACACTCTGCCCTCTGAGCTGCATCTATGACATTTAGGGGGGACAGGACCCCAAACTAGGCTGGGGCAAGATGGGGCAGGGGAGGGGTGGGGGTGCAGGGCAATGGTATTAGTGACTGGAGACTTGGATTAGGTCTCCCTTAGGGGACTTAGGAGGACAGCAGACACTGGCTGGGGGAGGGAGGACCCCCAGAAGCAGCCCTCCTTGCTCCTGACCACCTCCATCTCACCCACACAGCCTACTGCTACTTAAGCCTGCAGATGAGCGTGGCCCAGAGAGAGACCTGCCTCAGCATGTGCAAGGATTCCTGCAAGTGAGTGTGGCACAGGGGGTGAGCAGGGGCTGGTGAGGAGGAGGGCACAGGGCCGTCAGGACAGCAACAGGGTTGGCTTCTCTCTTCCAGCGACACCCAATACAAGATGACCATCTCCATGGCTGACTGGCCTTCCGAGGCCTCTGAGGTGAGATGGCAGAAGGCCAAGCTCCTGGTCTCCTCTGTCTTTGGGTTGAGAACAAGTCTGGGACTTTGGAGTCTTTTCCCTCTCTCCCCTTCCATCTTTCTTTCCCTGTCCCTCTCCATCCATTTCTACATCCCTCCCTCCCACAATCCCTTTCTTTCCACTCCTCCCTCCCCTCCTTTCCACTCCACCCATACTCTCCCAGGTACCATGCCCGGGACAGGCATAGCTTCCATTAGCCAAGTCTAGAGCCCAGTCAGTGAGAGACATATACACAGAAACAACAGGAGAGAACAGTGAGGGAAGGTGCTTAGACAGCAATCAAGGAGGCCTCTCTACAGAGGTGCCAGAGAGCCATAGCCAGAGGCAGAGCTGGCCCAGGCAGGCTGGGGAGGATTCTGCGCAGAAAGAATAGCAAGTGCTATGGCCAGAGATGGGAATGAGACTAGCAATACTCGCCTGGGGACAAGACATCTCGAGAGCCAAGTTCCTCAAGCTCCTTCCTCCCTCTGACGACAGACAGGCTTCTGTGAGCTCCTCTGTTCTCAACTCAAGGCTCAGACTTCTGGAAGGTGCGGGGCTTCTCTCTGCCCAGATCCTAGGCAACAGGGGCTATGGTGTGTGTGTGTGTGTGTGTGTGTGTGTGTGTGTGTGTGTGTGTGTGTGTATGCATGCATGCCTGTGCGTGTGTGTGTGTGCATGCGCGTGTGCGCACATGTTCATTTCTTTCAGCTGCCTTCTTGGGTTCTAGGATTGGATCTTCCATGTCCTGTCTCAGGAGCGGGACCAGAGCGCAAACATCACCCTGAGCAGGTGACGATGGATTGTGACCAGGGCTGGCGAAGGCAGGAAAGGGAGGAACCAGTGCCTGGGGCAGGGTTTGCACGCGGAACCGCTGCCCAAATTCCTTTTGCTGTTAAAATTCAGTGCAAGACTAGAGGAGGGAGAGGGGAAGAAAAGCAGCTGAGGGGTCGGTGTCTAATGGATGAAGAGCCGATGTTCCACAGGCCAGCGCTACCCCATAGCCCCATCACCACATCTGCCATTATTTACAAACAATTATGCCATGTGTGGTATGTATGTACGCAGCACACACATGCCACGTGTGCATGAGAAGGTCATAAGACAACTGTGTGGAGCCACTTCCCTCCTTATGTGGGTTCCTGAGGTTGACTCAGGCCATCGGCTTGTGTGGCGAGCAGTTTACACGCTGAGTTGTCTCGCCAACTCCCATCCTTCTGTCTTTTCCTCACCTATCCACCCACCTACCTTCCCTCCGTCCATTCAACACACTGAGCGTAGGAAAGGCAAGGTCTACACCCCCAGGAACCTTGAGCTGAGATGCAAGAAGGCCTTCCAGCCAAGAGTGTCTTTCACAAGCCCCGTCTTCTTTAGGAATGGGGAGAAACCCCAGTGTGTCTGAGAAATGGGAAGGTCTGTGAACAGGTGACATTTGAGAAGTATGAGCCGATCCCAGTCAAGAAGAGGCCAAGATACCCAGGGGGAACGTGGAGTTTGGGAAAGATCTGCAGAAATAAGACACCTCTGTCTTTTCAGGGATTCCCCAATGTAGTGGGGAACCACACCTGTCACCCTCTCAGCCCCGGGTCACCCTGCTTGGATGTGTGGCATATGGGTTGGGTTACCCTAGGCCCAGAGAGGGGCTTCAGAGTAACCTTTTGGGACCTCTCAGGCCAGAAGGCCCATCAGGAAAACGGCAGACATGGGGATGAAAAAGACATCCACAGGACAGGTGCTGGGCACAAAGGTCCTTAGTGGTTCTGAGGCCCAGAGCCAGTGGAAAGGGGCGGTTCCTCCAGGTCTGGTTTGGATCTCCCCGCTCCTGAGAGCAACTCAGGCTGGAGGTGGGCAGGGTGCCTTGGAGTGCCCTTCCCATGGGACACATGATTGTACCCATCCTGGGAGGGAGGGCAGGCCATGGTGTCAACCTGTCTTGCTGCCCCCTGTAGGAAGGGCGTTGTCAAGCTCAATATCTACTTCCAAGAGTTCAACTACCGCACCATTGAGGAATCACCAGCAAACAATGTAAGTGTGTGGGTGCCTGCCTCGTGGATCCCCAGGACCCTGGGTGGGTGTTAGGACCCCTAAAGCTGGCTAGACCTGGGCCCCCACTTCCCTGTTTCCTACAGATCGTGTGGCTGCTCTCGAACCTGGGGGGCCAGTTTGGCTTCTGGATGGGGGGCTCAGTGCTGTGCCTCATTGAGTTTGGGGAGATCATTATCGACTTCATTTGGATCACCATCATCAAGCTGGTAGTCTTCTGCAAAGGCCTGCGCAAGAGACGGCCACAGGCGTCGTACACTGGTCCACCACCCACTGTGGCTGAGCTGGTGGAGGCCCACACCAACTTTGGCTTCCAGCCTGATACAACCAGCCATAGTCTCTATGCCGAGGTCTACCCTGACCAGCAGACTCTGCCCATTCCAGGCACCCCACCCCCCAACTATGACTCCCTGAGGCTGCAGCCTTTGGACACTGTGGAGTCAGACAGTGAAGTCGAGGCCATCTAGACCCCACCCCGCCGAGCCGCGGGTGAACTCAAAAGCTGGGAAGTTATAACCATCGCCAGTGCTTCATTTTATTAGGCTCATCCATAGAGCCAGCAACACAGTGCCCACACCAGAGCCCGTGTCTCTCTAGAGAAGCCAGCAGTAGTAACTGGTCAGCCCCAAGCTGAAGATCCATAGGGTCAAGATGCCGGTACCAGTTAATACTGAAGTTGTAACCTTGCCTGGCTCCTGCCCACACTTCCTAGTCTTTCCTCTTTGTCTTTTGGCCTAGTAGACAGGCTCCAGAAGCCCCTGAATTCCCTCTCCGGGTGGTAGGCCACTAACCTCTGTGTGTGTTACCACCTCAGTCCTCCAGAGTCAGTGATCCTGCCCTAGTCGGCCTTGGTTGACCTATTACCAGACTGGGAGTGGGGTGGGGTGCTACAGATAATGGGGAAGGGGCATCGGGTAAGAAGTCTTTTCTGGGGAGCACATGCTTTGTCTAGAAAATAAAGAGAGAAAACACTGAGTGGAGACTTGTTCTTTATCCCCAAGGTAGGCGAGTGTCCTGGAGCATGTTGGAAAAGGGCAAGCATGCTGCCTTGGGAGCCAAGAGCTCTTGGCAGGCCAGGGGCCACCCTAGCTAAGGAACTGTGCACTTCCTTCCACAGAATCCCCAAAGCACTCGCCCGGGGGCCTCTGCAGTGGCACCCAGTCTATTTCATTCGTTGCACACACAGGTAGAAAAAACTCAAACTGACTCAAGCAAAATCAGTCATGTGGATGGAAGGCAGATAGATGCCTGTCATCCCAGAACTTTGAAGCCTAAGGCAGGAGGATCTGAGTTCAAGACCAGTTTGGACTACATAGTGAGACTATGTCAGGAAACCAAAACAAACAAACCATTTAAAACAAACAAACGCTCTCTAGCACCCCAAATGATTCCATCTCTGCTTCTGGGGACCTCTGGAGGTCTCTCTTAATGCCTGCTCCAGGCTGATACTCATTGGTCCCTGACTGGGCCATATGCCTATCTCTGAGCCAATCAGCATGGTCAATGAGCTGGATAAACTGCTCAGATTGGCAAACCCAATTTTATATGACCAGACCTGAAACCACCATTGCACCCAGTAAATCAGAGTCTGAGGGGAGTGGGGCCTGGTGCCTAGGGGTGCCAGACAAAATTCAGGTCACTCTGTTAAACCACAATTTCAGGGAGACAACAAATTGGTTTTGTAGTGTAATGCATTGGTTGGAATGTATTATATGAATAAGTCATTTGTTTCTTTCATATTCAAACCTAAGTGAATGGCCTGGATCCTTTGCTGTTAAATATGGCAACTCTGATGACTCCTCCCAAAGGCAAGGTGCGGCTAGCAGGTGCAGCTGCCTGAACCACATGGGGCCCCACTGCCACCTGCCAAGTCCCAGTGAGAAAGGAGCTCTGGCTACAGAGCCTGCTGTCTGAGGGTCTAGCCTGGTGGATGGAGATCAGCTGGGCTCCTGGGTCTGCCATCAAGGCCCCATTGCCACATCTGTGGAGGACACTGCCCACCTGTGTCATGCTAGAAGCCCAGTTCAGGGCCCAGCTAGATGCAGATGAAGTCACTGGCATGCCCTTGCTAAGCAACAGCCGTAGTACACCGGGCACTTCCCACCATGTGCCAGATCCCACGCTGAGTACTTTATCATTTTAATAGTCATATTGTGTATGTGGTGTGGGCACGTCTGTGTGGTGTGCACACATGTGCATGTGATTGCACATACATACGGAAGCCCAGAGTCGATGCCAGGCTTCTCCCTTGACTGCACTCTACCTTAGATTTTGAGATAGAGCATCCACTGAGCCTGGCGCTCACAGACTGGCTAGGCTGGCTAGTCAGAGTTCCAGAGATCTGCAACCCAGTTCCTTTCTCCAACCTACTATACAGGTACAGACCCAGGCCACTGTGCCCAGCTTTTGTTGTTGTTGTTTGTTTGTTTTTACGTGAGTTCTGGAGATCTGAACTCAACGCTCATGTGGCAAACACTTGACTGAATGAAGTGTCTCCCTGGCCCTCCTGCCGGGCACTGTAGAATTCTCCTTTCATCCCATCCTCATAGCCTGGGAGCTGTATTATGCCATCTTAATTATTATTTGGGTTTTTTTTTTTTTAGATAGGGGGTCTCACTGTGTAGCCTTGGCTGGCCTGAAACTTCGTATGTAGACCAGGCTGGCCTTGAAATCACAGAAATCTGCCTTTCTCTGCCTCCTGAGTGTTGGAACTAAGGGCATGCACCACCACACTTTGCTCATTAATATCTTATTAAACAGGTAAGTAAATTGGGGCTTGAGGCAAAGACACCCACAATCATTACTCTAGTAAGTGACTGCATGGCTTGAAAAGCTCCTCTGAAACTCATATTGAAAATTAATAAGCCTATCATATGCTGAGCTGGGAATGTAGCTCAGTGGTAGAGTGCCTGCCCAACACGCGTTTCCATTCCCAGTACCAAAGCAAGAAAACAAAAAGACCCAGAAAGTACCCTGGTGACGGCATCTGGAGTCGTCACAATTGGGCGTTAAATAGAATTGAAGCTATCAGAGCATGCATTGCTGACTTTATTTTTTTATTTACATTCCTCATGTGTGTGTGTGTGTGTGTGTGTGCGCGCGCGCGCGCATGTCACACCAAGTATAGCACGGAACTCATGTGCAGAGGACAATTTACAGCAGTCAGTTCTCTCCTTCTATGATATGGTTTGCAGCCAGCGTCTCTGCCTCCCAAGCCACCTTGAGAAGCTAGCTGCATTAATGGCTTCATAAGGAAGAGGAAGCTAAGTCTTACCACAGGCTGTTTCTGTCATGTCATGACATCTGAATGCTGACTCCTCAGTCTTGGATTTACCAACCTCCAGAACCTTGAGCTAAATAAGCCTGTTTTTTAGGAATTGGGAGTGGGGTTGTTTGTTTCTTCTGTATGAGTGTTTTGGCTGTGTATATGCCTATGTGCCAGGTGTGTGTAGTACCTCCAGAGGCCAGAAGAGGGCCTCAGGTCCGTCTGGAACTAGAGGCATGGACAGTTGTGAGCAGCCAAATGGGTGCTAAGGATCAAGCCCAGGTCATCTGGAAGAGCATCCAGTGTTTTTTAACTGCTGAGCCATCTCTCCAGCCCTTGTTTTTTTAAGACAGTGTCTCATATACCCCACTCTGTGACTGGGAATGGAAGACACCAACTAGCAGGCCTGGGAGAGTCCACAGAGGGAGAAGCCACTGACCCAGAAAAGGTTCTGCTCACAGACACATTGGAGCCATCTGCAGATGTCTAAGACAGGGACCACCTCAGAACTGGCTTGCTGACCTCACTCTAAGGGGACAGTGAGGATCAGGCTCCATCATTAAGGTAGCTCTGGCCTGGCAGCCCAGCCACCCTGTGCCTGGTCTAGAAAAGTATTGTTCTATTCCTTCCAGAGAACCCATGGGCCTTTTTAGCACTGGGAATAGGTTGGGTCCACTTAAACCACCCAAGACAATGTATGAGTTCCACTTCATCTACAAAAGGGAAGCTCGGTGAAGAGACTATTAATGAACAATGAACATGAACTTGCCACTTGTCATTGTCCCTACTGTTTCTCAATGACTCTTCATGTGGTCTAAGTAAGAGCTGGGAACCAACATGGGGTCCTAGAATCTGCCACAAAGGGGGAGTGACTTTCCCAAGGCCACACAGCTGGAGGCAGTAAAGTCTTGAATCCAGTCCCAGACTGTCCTTCTAAAGCCTAATGCTTCTCACCAGCTCCAGTCACCACAGATGTGACTACCAGCAGGACCTGTGACCTTCCATGCTTCCAGGTCTCACCTCTTCCAGGTGTGACTCCTGCCAACGACAGTCTACGATCAACCTTAGGGCAAGGTCGCAGCTGATGTTGTCCAGGCCAGCCAAACTAGTTCCCAAGGTATAAGGAGAGTCTCAGTGAGACGGCCTGGCCTCATAGGTGTGGTGCACCACTCCGCAGGCTGGCACAAGCAGGTTGACCTGCTGGGATTAAGTGTCCCCACACCGCGTGCCTCCCAGAGCATGTGTCACCTAGGTCACGCACCTCCCACACAGTGCACTAAGAAAGCAGCCTGGCATTGGGTTAACAGTGTAGATACTAGGGCCACCAGATCTACTCTAAACTCTAGCTTGCCACAAGGCAGTTGGTTGGCATGGGAAGACCTCAAACCTCTCTAGATTAGAGATGACAGCCTATGCCCTCCCAAGGCTGTGGTGGGCTTCTCTGAGAGACCCCAGCAAGAAGTAACACTTCACCCCATGGGACCCTGGCTGAGCTTAACTCTGACAAGCAGCCCTCTCAGAGGCTGTAGCCCCTCCCACTTTCCTTGCTGAGAAACAGCCTACTTCAGCCAAGTGTGGTTGTGTCTGCCCTTAACCCCAGCACTTGGGAAGTCGGGGCAGGAAGATGGCGAGTTTGAGGCTAGCACTGGCTACAGAGTGAACTAGAAGTCAGACTTGGTGGCGCAGGCCAGCTCCTTGAGAGGCTGAGCAAGGACAGTCACACATCCAAGGCTTGTCCGGGTTAGAAAACAAGTTTGGATCAGCTGGACAACTTTGTAAGACATCACCTCAAACTAAATAAAAAGGGCCAGGACACAGCTCAATGAGAGCGCTTGTCTATTTCTCTCAAGGCTGTGATTAGATCCCAGTGACACTAAATGATAAATAAGCAGCTTTGTTCAGGGCAGCCATCTGCTCAGCCCAGAGGATGAATCCTGGCTGCTCCAATCGGTATTTCCCCATCCGATTTGCCCTTCTGGGAATCCCTGAAGATAGTTTTGTCGTCCCAGGGAGAGCTACGCGCCTGGTAGCTAGTGGACAGAGCCAGGCTAATGTAGAGCACTGTTTCCCAGCAGAGTTACTTGACTCAAAATACTGTAAGGACCAAGCCTTAGGAATACTGAAGCAAGTCCTGTTCCCCACTTTCCCAGCACCCCTTGCAGCTGGAGCCATACCTCTGACCAAAACATGGTCTCTAGGGGCTGTGGTGCACTGCTAATTGTCTAGTAGAAGGGAGAACCACGTCTCTGACCCATCCCATGGGCTCCCCTGCACACGGGTGTGACAGTCACACTGCCAGAGTCACCTGCTATGAGCACTGGCAAAGGTCCCTACTCTGTCCAGGCTGCTGGATCTCCCACCCTTTGGCTTCTCATTGTGGAAAAAATAATTCCTCTTGGCTCAAGTCATTCAGGCAATATTATTTTCTGTTACATATAAGCCAAACAGCCTTGACAAGTACAGATGCAACAGACCAAAAAGATTTTTAAAGGGTGTGTGTGTGTGTGTGTGTGTGTGTGTGTAAAATTTGCATCATCCTGTAGTTTAAAAAAAAAAAAAGGAAACGTAAAACGGAAATTCTCACACAGCCTGGAAGATCCTATGATTTGGCCCCATCCCTCTCTAACCTGAATGCCTGCTGCCCTGCTCTCCGGCCACCCTGGATGGACTTGGCCTCTGCACTTGCTCTGACCCTTCCTGCTGGGAAGCCCCCTTGCTCCCCACTGCAGAGCTGCCCCCAGTTGCTGGCTGCCCACCTCCTCCCACCTGGCAGGCTCTTCCCAGCACTGTGCCTCTGCCTTCTGCTCTACCACAGTATCAGCTGTGGCCTTGTCCTAAGGTTGATTGTAACTGTCCTTGGCCCCTTCACAGCCCTACCTACCTCAGTGTTCTCAGGCCCTGCTCAGCGTGCTGCGAGCAATCAGACGTCACCAGAGAAGACGGAAACAGCCTTTGCCCCATTGCAGTGTTTATTAAAGATAAGTTATTTTTAAAAAACCATCTGAAGACTCCTTTCTGATAAATAATATATTACTTCTCATTTACACCCTTCTCCTTGTAAAGACTGGGTCTCACACTAGCCCTGAATGACCTCAAACTCACAGCAATCCTCCTGTCTCAGCCTCCCAAGGATTGCAGACATGCACCACCACGCCTGCCTTATAAGAAGTGAAAGCATTTTCCACATATAGTGTCCCATCACTGGCAGAGGCCAAGAATGAACTCTTCTGAGAGTCACTGAGGCTTCAGACCCTGTCCTGTCCTGGACAGGCCCTGCCCTTCAGGCTCTGACCCTGTCCTGGACCGTCTTCTCAGAGCTGTCAGTAATTTACACCACGCATGGTGGCCACCGTGGCTGCAAGGCGACGTGGCAGGCCTTTGCTGATCTGTCTGTATTCCTCAGGCTTGGCCTTCAGGAGTGTCACAATGTTCTGGAGGGTACGTGACGGCTGCAGGCCCAGCGCATCCATCACATTGATTAGGTAGTCTGTGGGCAAAAAAGGGACAGGATCAGCGGGGCAGTACGTGGAGCCCCCAAGGCCTTCCCAAATTCTGGGTGCTTGCTCCCTTCCTTCACCTGCAGGCAGTGGGTATGATCTGAGCCCTTAGAACCAGCCAGCATTGCTAGCTTCCCCTCCACATCCCTCCAGCACCAGTGTAAAGGCAGCTGCCCCCCCCACTTACCCCCAGCATATTCTCCAGCAAGTGGAGAAGCAAGGGGGGGATGGGCTTGCTGAACAACCAAAGCTGCCGGCTAGGAAGCTCATACTGAACTCGAGACTGGTGTCAGAGGTGGTGGCCTGGTATCATGCATCTCACCCCTGAGAACTAGCTAATGCAGATTTATTAGCCTGAACCCAGTGCAAATAGAGCACGATGGTGAAGAGAGACCTCTGGCTGGGCATGATGGGACACATCTTTAGCACTCGAAAGGCGGGGGTAGTGCAGCTCTGAGTTTGAGGACAGCCAGCCTACATAGTGAGTTCTAGGCCAGCCAGGGCTACATAGTGAGACCCTGTCTAGAGAGACAGACAGACAGACAGACAGACAGACAGACGGACGGACAGAGCAGCCCTGGATTCTAACCACCTGACAGCACTGTCTGAACGGAAAACACGCAGCTGCAGCCAGGAGTGCCACCCTTTACCAGCCCTGCCCATGCAGTCGGTACTCACCAGGCAGCAGGGATGGATGTGAGATGGGACAGAGACCTTTAAAGTATCTGTCGTGTTGGAGGGATCACTGCATAGGCATGTCATGCCTCCTTCCTCCTCTTTCTACTCAGAAGGCCTGGACGGGGATTGCTACTTGGGTTCACCCCTTCTCTGTCTAGACCTGAACTCCAGGGCAGCTCAGACTCTTCCTTGGGTCTTCTTTGCCAGGCCCAGCTCAATGGTAAAACCAGGAGGCCTCAGTCTGCCATGACAGTCTGGCCAGCAGTATTTTATGTTGCTGTATGAATGTTTAATTTGAATGCCTTCCACTCAACGTTCAGCATCCTTCCCAGTCCTTAGCCTCACTTCCTTATGCTCATGGATGAGGAAACACTCTAACCCTGCTAGCACTACAGCTGGCACACAATGGTCAAGCAATTCTGAGTGAGCAGGGAGGGGAGAAGAGGAATGCAAGGACCACTGAACTCCAGGCAATCCTAGCATCTCATGGCCCACCACCACCTCTGCCCCACTCCAGACGGCTCCTCCGTGCTCTCGCCTGTACCAGTTGAACATATGACAAAGGGCAACTGAATTTCCTTATCCATCTCTGAAAGACAGGTGCTACCTCTGGGAAGAGCCACGGGCAGACTGAAATGAGCAGGGTGAGGGACTCAGGGCAGCTGGATTATAGGCTGGCCCCATCACTAACCACTCTGGAACCCCAAGGGCTGAACCTTGCTTCTAACTCTTCATCAGCAAACAAACAGAAGTGGGACCTGGCTCAACCCTGGTCACCCAGGTTACAGCTGGGATGGGTCACGGGGGAGCTGATTGTTAAGGTCCCTCCACCCTCTCTCCAGACCACTTAAAACCCCAGGAGAAGGGAGTGGGGAAACCATGCCCTCTGACCTGGGGCAATATAGCATTCTGATGGGGACCATAGAGGAACCTAGGATGTGGCCTTGTCATACAACATCACCTACCTACAGGATTGCATAACACAATGGATGCATGCTTGCTTCAGTGCCTGATATGCCTGGTATGCAGTAAGCACTCCATAAACGTTAGGTACGTTAGTAATTACTGTCAGTGAATAGAAAACTGGGCAGGGCTAGGTGTCTCACTCACTCCAGTGCATCTCACCAAAGCCCCCTTAATGGTTCTCCACCTCCATGGCCTTCCAGAATCCCTTCTATTCAGCTTCACAGTCAACCCCAGAATTGAAGTTAGGAGAAACTTGGGGGTAACATTCCTAGAGACCAAGAAGGAAGTCAAACTTACTTCTCTTCTCCTGCCCAATCCATGGGCACTTACCAATGTCTGTAGCCAGCTGTTTGGTAGAGTGTGGGGTCACCTCCGGGATCTGGAGAATCACATCGCAATAGGTCTGCATGGTGGCTCTGGCAATGGAGCCCAGCCAGTTGTCAGCCATATTGTCCAACTCAGGCAGTTCATCCCCTGAAGTGGAAAGGTCACAGAAATATAAAATCTGCTCAGAAAAAGTCACCTCTTAGTGCCCTGGCTCCCAATAAATGGTACATGCCCTAATGTGCAGGGAGCAAATGGGTCAGAAACATGGGGAACAGAACAAGGAACCTATGGGTCCACTGACTGACCAGGGACAAGGAGAGCTCAGAAAAGGAGTCGATCCGGTACGGCTAAACAAGACCCCACAAGCCTGGGAACCAAATCAAGCCATAGAGGCCAGGACTTCTGCAGGCAGAGGAGGACCCTAAAGAGATGAGAGCCTCTAGGCAAAGCTAGAGGTGGGCACTGAGGGTGTAAAGAGGCAATGCATAAGACAGGGACCATGCTGGAACCAAGACTGAGCCTCAGAACAATGCCACCCCTGGAGAGGTGAGGGCCTGGGCTCTCTGATCATGTTCCACATGCACAGAGAGAAACAGGAGCCCTGGTTTCATGGAACTGCTGTAGCAGCCACAGTCATAATAATGTACGGAAAAGAGAAGTGGAAGACAAACACCAAAGCTGGAATCTCAGAAGACAGCTGTGCCGGTGGGATGAGGAGGCCAAAGGGAGCACTTTAGTGTACAGTCACAGACACAGCTGAAACACTCATATACATAAAGTAAACATTTTTTAAAAGTGCCCAGGAGGACTGGACACCTAGCTCAGCAGTCAAGTGACTCAAATGTACCAGGTCCTGAGTGTGATCATGGTGGCACATGCCTGTCATCACAGCACTTGGGTGGATCAAGAGCTCAAGGTCATCAATGGCTACATGGAGTTTGTGGCCTGCCTAGGCTACACAATGCCCAGTCTCAAATAAATAAGCAAACAAATGAGTAAATAAATATCATCCATGAGTGAAACTCATTTTCAACAAGAGCTATATGATGATAATAACTTTTAGTAATAATAATAAATAAAAACTTTCAAGCAAAAAGTGGTGTCACGTGTGCAAGACTACCCTGAGTTTGAGGCCAGCCTAAACTACTTTGAGAATACCAGGGCAGTCATGTGACCCTATGCCTAGGTAAGCAGGTCCATTGGTACTGGGTTTTTGTTTGTTTTGGTTTCTGAGACAGGGTCTATATCTTGGAACTTGATAAGTAACCCAGGCAATCTCAAACTTGTGATCCTCCAGCCCCATCTAGTTCCTTAAATCTGCAATGTTAAAATGCTAGACATGAAAGCCAGGCATAGTAGTGTACACTTCTAATCCTAGTATTCAGGAGGCAGAGGCAAGCAGATCTCTGTGAGTTCGAATCTAGACTAGTCTACATAATATGTTCTAGGATAGCCAGGGCTATATTATATAGAGAGACCTATCTCAAAAACAAACAAACAAAAGCTAAGAACAGCCAGATTATATATAAATGTTCACTATACACTTCTTTCCTATTTTCTATATGTTTAATTTTTGAGGGGATGGCAAGATGAATCATGGCTTGACAAGCCTGAGGACCTAAATTCAACCCCTGGATCTCATAGTGGGAGGAGAGAACTGACTGCTACAAATTGTCCTCTGACCTCCACATGTGCACTGTGGGACACATGAGTGTGTGCACACATGTACACGCATGTACACACACATGCATGTACACACACACACACACTACTCCCCTCAACAAAACGTAAATATTTTGGCTGGGAATGCAGCTCAGTGATAAAAACTTGCACATCATGTTCAAGGCCCTAGATTCAATCCCAGCACCATCAAAAAAAAGGAAGAAAGAGAGAGAGGCAAAGAGGGGGAGGGAGGGAGGGAGGGAAGGAGGGAAGGAAGGAAATGGCAACACATATTGCTGGTACACATCTTTAATTCTAACAGTAGGGAGCTGGAGGCAGGAGGATCAGGAGCTTAAGGCCATCCTTGACTACATAGCAAGTATAAGGCCAGCCTGGGCTACATGAGTCCTGTCTCAAAACGACAAACAAAACCAAAATATCTGGATTAATGTTGATACTGTCATATTGTTAATTGTCATATTGAAATTTCCTCTGGTGAGGCTATCCTAACTACGCACAAACAGTAAATGGTCAGTAAACATCTGTGACGTGACTGAGGGAGTGAGTGCAGATATCACCGATGTCCTGGAGGAGCAAGACACTGTCTTCCTGCTGCAGTGCAGCAGGAAGTCCACACAGCAGTTGTATGAAGGACACAAGGAGGAGATAAGACACCTGAGATTTATGTAGATACTCCAGCAAAGTAGGTAAGTAGAATAGAAAAAAAGCCAGAGCAGCTCTTAAGGCTGGATGCTGAGTTCATCTGTATGAAATTCCTAGGAAAACAAGATTGAGGTTCTAAATTTACAAGGTATATTAAGAGCTGAGGGATGTGATTCAGTGGCAGAGGAATGCTCAGAATGCACAGCCCTGAGTTGGATCCTCAGCCTCAAAAAGTTAAAGAACGGGGGCAAAACTAGGTCGGAATGTATTGTATGAGAGAAGAATTTATTTCAAAAGAAAAGCTAAGTAAACATATAAATGAAAAAACATGTTAGTAAACAAAGATGAAAATGATGCACACGCATCACAGGCCCTCAGAGATTAGCACCACTTTGGTGTATGCCTCATTTCACACACAATAGAGAAATATATTCTCAGGGCTGAGAAATGGCAGAGGTTAAGAGTAACTTACTGCTCTTGCAGAGAAGCCAGGTTTAATTCCCAGCACCTATCCAGTGTTTCACAACTATCCATAACTTCAACTCAATCATCTGATTGATGCCTTCTTTAAACTTCAAGGGTACCTGAACTCATGTGCACATACCCACACACAGACACACACCCACACACAGACACACACAGACACACACACACATACAGACACACACACACACACAGAGACATACCCACACACAGACACACACAAATACAAATTAAAAATATTTTTTAAAAGAACTATATTCTAGATTTTAGAAGAATGTGGGCATTTAAAAATACAGTGAAGACAGCTAAATGTCCTTCATACACCTCACCCCCTGTCTAGAGCAGTGATTGCACCCTCCTTAATATGCACTTCCCTAGACCTGTTTTTTTGGAGGGGGTTGTTTTAATAATTTTTTGAGACTTTCATACTGAATGCTGTATTTACATGCCTCCAATTCCTTCCATCTCTCTCCCATTCCTTTTTAAACTCATAATTATTATTGTCTCTGTCTCTGTCTCTGTCTCTCTCTCTCTCACACACACACACACACACACACAAAACCTATTAAGTCATTTACTGTTGCTCATATGTACTTGAGTTAAAGGATTTATTTTGAGTGCTTTCACAGAAAAAAGCATGAGATAGAGAAACGTAAGTATTAGTTCACACCTCATTTTTTTTCCTTAATGTTTCTGAAGATCTTATCTGTTAAGTGCTAATGATTTTGATTCTTTTTAATGAAGAAAATAGATAAGTTATGAAGACATCTGTGGTGGCTTGAATGAGAATAGCCCCCACAGGCTCATAAATTTGAGTGCTTAGGCCCCAGATGGTGGAAGTGTTTGGGAACGAATAGGAGGTGTGGGCTTGTTGGAGGAGGTGTAGTGCTGGGGATGGGCTTTGAGGTTTTAAAAGTCTGTGTCATTCTGAGTTAGCTCTCTCTCTCTGACTCATGGTTACTGCCTCAGCATGTAAGCTCTCAGTTACCGCTCCAGCACCATGCCTGTCTGTTGTCATGCTCCTCACCGTGATGGTCATGGACTCTAGCTCTCTGGAAACCATGAGTCCCTGAATTAAATGCTTCTTTGTGTTAGCACATGCACACGCACACACACACACACACACACACACACACACACACATATGGGTTTTGTTTGGTTTTGCTTTCTTTTGATTGTTTTTTGGAATAGGTCTTATTCTATAGTCCAGGTTAGTCTGGGATTTACCACGTAGCCCAGGCTGGCCTCACACTTATAGTGGTCCTCCTGCCTCGTCTCCTACTTGCTAAGATAAAAAGGCATGAACCACCAACTCAGCTTTTCTATTCTATATTTGATGACTACATCCCTGGTTGTTTAGAGAGATTTATGGCTGGTGAGGTGTTAAGATGGAGCTATAAGCCCCATATGGCGCCCACTGTTCCCTGGACAGCAGGTGCTATGGCTTCCTAGTTCTCTCACCTTGCTCAGGAGGAAATGGCAGCTTCCCAGCATGCAAGGCCAGCTCTAATGCGGAGTCCTCTTGAGTCACAAATGGCTCGAGATTCAAGGGCAGGGACATGATGTACTGCCCAATCTGAAACGAAAGAAAGCACTTTCAGCTTGACACTGACACACCTAGCTAATTACTCGAAAGGTTCGCTTAGGAGAGACAACTGCTAGCCCTGGGATAAGCGCCCGTGTGAGGTGATACTAGGTATGGCAATCCCTCAGGAGCAACCACTAAGGGCCGGGGAGAGCTCAGCCAGCGAAGCACTGCTGCTCAAGTTCTTCCCGCAGCACCCATGCAAAAAGCCAGGTGTGGTGGGGCATGCCTATAGTCCCTGGGCTGAGAAGACAACAGGCGAATCCCTGGGGCTTGCTAACCAGCCAGACAGGCTCTAGGTCCCAGTGAGAGACTGTCAAAAACAAGCTGGCTAGCTGGCCTCTCCATGCACACTCCTTATACACACACACGCGCGCACACACACACACACACACACACACACATACACACACACACACAGGCCTGGTCCACCCTGTAGATACACTCTTCTCAAAAGTGGCTTCAACGTCCTGTAGTGCGTCCAGCAACACCTACTTCAATGAGGTGGTGGGTACCAAAGAACTTTGTGAGATTAAAAGCACTGTGTAAAGTTGAGTCTCATTACTGCTCACAGAAAAAGTCCACTTAGGGGCTAATGCCAGCAAGTGTCCTGTCATTTGGACTAGCACCTGGTTCTGTTTCTCCCCCTCCAAGATGGCTTAGCCAGGAGAAAGAAGAGGCTATACTTGGAAGTTGCCATTCACAACTACAGTCCAGAGAGAAAATTCCATTGTAATTTCATGCACTAGAAAACAAAGACGGCCGAAGTTAGTGGTGCAGAATCACGAGAGGGAAACTTGTAAGGCATTTGGGCCGAGCCCACAGCCAATCTAGCACTTATCACAAGTGGACAGGATGGAAATATGATGCCGCCTGTGCCTATTCCAAGCACTTCCTTCTATTACAATTCACAGCTGTGTTTTATAACAGGCAAGGAATAGAAAATAATTTGACCACTTGTTCCTTGGTTTTCCAAGTCAGAATTTCTAAGTGGATTTAATTCTGACACCTGCAGGGGTCACACTGGAAGAGTGGGGCAAGTGTGAGTGTCTTAGCATCTGAATCACTGATGGCTCGCTGCATTTGCCCAGGATCTGAATGAAGACGATTCCAGACCAGGTCCACACAGCACAAACTGTGTGGTGACTGCCCTGAGGGAATCAGAAGTGGGTTGTGAAAGGCAGAGGCCACCTTGGAGTGCACCCGAGAAGCTCTTACGTTGCTGATGTACTCGAGAGGTGTGAGGCTGAAGGCGGGCAGATCATCGGTCAGGGTTTCGCCAATGCCCGCTGTGTTCCAGCTCTGGAAGGAGAGAGGAAGCAATTAGTACATGCTACCAGGCAGCCTCAGAAGGTACACTGTGACAGTATATAGAGAGCTCATGGTCTTCCGGGAGTCATCCATGGTCAGCTGACCTGGAGGCCTGATGCCACTCAGCAAGACAGGGACACCTCTTCAACCTTCTGGAAGACCATCATAAGATGAAACCCTCCAGCTCCCAGCCTACGCAGGCACACTTATCTTCTCAGCACAGTCACCTGATGAAGACTGGTCACTTCTGTATACCTTGCTAGCAACACGAAATGAGTTAGGTGACCCTGAGTCTGTGCTTATATGATGGGGTCACCATGCAAAAAATAAGGGGCTGAATACAGGTGGCTCCACTAACCTTGGCCTTTGGAACTCAAAAGAAGATGGGAACCTCAGAGACTGTATGAGAACTGTTCCTCCTGGGAGGGAGGCCCAGTAAGCCCTGTGCTGCACAGAACACCCCAACCTCACTCACCAAGGCCACTCTGCCTTGAGTGAGGATGCACTGCCTCCTCTGTGTAGCTCTGGACTGACCCAAAGCTGGCGAAACCTTCCGTCTCTTGGGTCTCCCTCTGTAGAGGGAGGGCCTCAGCCCCCATGCAGCTATTTCAAGCGGAAACATCTCTGTCATTGCTGCATGAGTTTCCTGGCAACCCGTGAGCCGCTCCCCCGTCAGCACACACGTGCCCGTGCCCACAGCCTTATCTTGGCACATCTTTCAAGGAAGCCCAGCTTCTTGATTCCAGCCTGGAGAACAAGGCCCTTTCTGGCTGACCTCCAGGAGTAACCCTCGAGGTCACAGTGAAGCTGCTCTCAGCAGCCACCTGGTGCCCAATTCTTTAAGCAGCGTTCTGGGAATGGAATGACAAAGCTAGCCCAGGGCTCCTGACCCAGGCTGAGCGTCAACAGGCCTCTGAGTACCACTGCCAACTCCATCCAGTCTCTGTTTCTCTTCCTGCCAGTGCCTCAGCCCTTTCTGCTTTCTAGGCTCCTTGTTCTTGTTTGAGAATCTTTTTACTCAAATATCCCACCTGCCCTCCAATTTACTCCCCATACACTGTTTATTTATTTATTTATTTGAGATGGGGGTCTCATAAATCCCAGGTTGGACTTAAATTTATCACATAGCCAAAGGCTGGCCCTGAACTCCTGATCCTCCCAAGTATTTGGTTTATAAATACATCACTATGTGGTGTTGGATTAAACCCCAAACTCCACGAATGCTAGGAAAGCACTCTGTCAATATTCCTATATCCTCTGCTCCAAATCCACTTTAAAGAGCCAGCCCGCCGGGCAGTGGTGACGCACGCTTTTAATCCCAGCACTCGGAAGGCAGAGGCAGGCAGATCTCTGGGAGTTCGAGGCCAGCCTGGTCTACAAGAGCTAGTTCCAGAACAGGCTCCAAAAGCTACGGAGAAACCCTGTCTTGAAAATTAAAAAAAAAAAAAAAGAGCCAGCCCACTCACCCACACTTACTGTAGTGGTTCAAGTAGGAATGGCCTGTATGTGTAGTCAGTCCCCAACTGATAAACTGTTTGAGAGGAATTAAGGGGATTAAAGAAGAATGAGATTGTTAAAGAAAGTATGTCATTGGGGGGTAGATTTTGAGGTTACAAAAGCCCATGCCAGCCGGGCGGTGGTGGCGCACGCCTTTAATCCCAGCACTCGGGAGGCAGAGGCAGGTGGATCTCTGTGAGTTCGAGGCCAGCCTGCTCTACAGAGCTAGTTCCAGGACAGCAGGACAGGCTCCAAAACCACAGAGAAACCCTGCCTCGAAAAAAACTAAAAAAAAAAAAAAAAAAAGCCCATGCCACGTCAGTTCTTCACCAAATGCCTGTGGATTAGGCAATGTTCTCAGCTAATGCTCCAGAACTACGCCTGCTTGCATGCCCTATGCTCCTTGCATGACGATGACGGACTAACCCTCCTAAACTACAAGCAAGCCCCCCGTTAAATACTTTCTTTTAGAAGAATTGCCTTGGTCATGGTGTCACTTCATAGCAATAGAACAGTGACTAAAGCCAGGGGGTGGTGGCACACCTTTAATCCCAGCACTCAGGAGGTAGAGGCAGGCGGATCTCTGTGAGTTCAAGGCCAGCCTGCTCTACGGACTGAGATCCAGGATAGGCTCCAAAGGTACAGAGAAACCCTGTCTCAAAAAACAAAACAAACAAAAAACAAAAAAGGACAGTGACTAAGACACTTACGTAGTACCCGTAATGTTCAGTCCCATGCTAGTCTTTGCCCTTGTTCTCAGAAGCTACTGAGGTAGCAAGACAGCTGGATGCCCCAGCCCTCCCTACCTCATCTCCTCAGCCTGTTCCCTGCTCTGTCTTGTATATGCACAGAGATAGGCTGGCACTGAGGGTTTGGTGTGAGATGCCAGAGTTCAGAGGTACGAGAGGCCAGGGAAGGATCAGGCACAGGATACAGGTACGAGAGGCCAGGGAAGGATCAGGCACACGATGCAGGTACGAGAGGCCAGGGAAGGATCAGCCACAGGATGCAGGCGAGCGTAGAGTTACAGAAGTGAGGATGGGAAGAGAATGAACAGCTCTGCACACCAGCCTAGGAACAGGGGCCATATTCAACAAATAACTTTCTAGGGGTGAGCTGGGCAGGAAGAGGACAGCAAGGAAAGAAGGGAGAAAAAAGAGAGAGGGAGGAGGAGAAAGGGAAGCCAGTGTCACTGTGCAAGACTCTGGCTTCCAATCCAAATAGTGACATTTATAAGACAACTGAAAGTCAGAACACAGACGAGTGATGTTGAGAAACTATTCCAGGGTCTGGATAGACAGCTCAGCAGGAAGAGTGCTCTCCGTCCAAGCCTGAGGATCTGAGTTTGATCCCTGGAACTCAATAAAGGCGGAAGAAGAGAAATGACTCCATCAAGTTGTTCTGTGGCCTCAACGTACTGAGTTTAGCACACGTGTCTGCATTACACATGTATCACACACACATACATACACACATACATACATACACAGTAATAACAACAACAATAATAATATCCTTCCTAGACCCCTTATTTGAGATGAAGCAGGGTGCTCCAGAGTTGGTCATCGTGGAAACAGGATGAGTGTTCCAGCCTCCTCTCTTTACTCTTCATGTTTAAGAATTCCTATAATAAAAAGCCTTTAAAGCTGGACATGGTAGCATACGCCTTGAATCCCAGCACTCTGGAGGTGAAAGCACGCAAGTCTCTTTAAGTCTAAGGCTAGCCTGGTCTACATAGTGAGTTTTGGGCCAGTCAGAGCTACATAGTGAGACTTTGTCTTAAAAAGTAAATAAATAGGGGCTGGAGAGATGGCTCAGAGGTTAAGAGCATTGACTGTTCTTCCAAAGGTCCTGAGATCAATTCCCAGCAACCACATGGTGGCTCACAACCATCTGTAATGAGATCTGGTCCCCTCTTCTGGCCTGCAGGTGTACATGCAGTCAGAAAACTGTATACATAATAAAGTCTTTTTAAAAAGGTAAATAAATAGTTATATGAAATAAAATAAAGGAGATTCTCAGATTGGCCCTGGGGAGCCACGGGAAGGCTAAGAGACGATAGCAGAGCAGTGCTCTGTGAGGCTGCTGTGGCAACCTCTCTGAGGGAAACTGGGAGTGAGCAGTGTTAAGAAGGAGATGGTGGAAACATGAACGAGCAGTAGTCATGAAGCAGACAGTCCCAGAGTGACACCATGGAGGAGGACAGGGTGAGAAATGACATAGAACAAAGAGCAGCAAAGCCACCATCCCTCAGGTGCTCAAGTGCTCTGAGGTGGAGAAAGGCTTCTGAGAGGAAGCAAGAAAAGCCTCAGGAGAACGGGGGCGAGGAGGGGGTGTTCAGAAAAGGGTCACGATGGAGAGGAAGCAAAAAGAGCCTCAGGAGAATAGGGGCAGAGGGGTGTCCAGAAAAGGGTCAGGATGGAGAGGAAGAAGAGCCTCAGGAGAACGGGGGGGGGGGGGGGGGGAGCGGGGAAGGGGGTGTGTCCAGAAAAGGGTCAGGATGGAGAGGAAGCAAGAAGAGCCTCAGGAGAATGAGGGCGGGCGGGCGGGGGGGGGGGGGGGGCATACTCAGAAAAGGGTCAGGATGGAATGGCCTGAACTGGGACCTGAACTGGGACACTCTCAGAAAGCAGACAAGTAAGGCTCACTTGAAGAGGGCAACGCGGAAATGGTGTAGATTATTTCTTAATCGTTCAAGATTTATTTAAGCTGCCCTTCAAAAGGGCTTTTCTACTCATCTGTCAGCAGGTAATACAGATAAACGTCAATAACCTATTATGAATTGAACATAGTGTTGGTTAATAGTCTTAAAATACAAAGGGGCAATATGATTTACCAGCCAACGCTCAATACAAACATCAGTGACCAGGGTTTTCTTTTTAAATCCTCCAGGCCCAAGTGTTTGCTTTTGTATTGTGTGCTGGATGCTGGCTCCCACACAAGTCTTTCTAATCTCCAAAGCTACCCTGGTCTATCACAGTGTCCCAGCAGTGTGGGAAAGCCTGAACCAAAAGTGGGGATTCCAGCAACTGGGCTATGAATCAGTTAGGAACTTGAAAACAGAGGTGGAGGTGGAGACGAGAGACAGGTGGGAGCCTTTTTCAGTCTGGAACTAAGACCGACAGCTTAAACTATGACAAAATAAAACAGTAAGAACACAGGCCAGCCAGATGCTCAGGGGAGAAACACTTCTGTGAGAGCCTCGAGTCTTCCTGCTGCACTTAGTTTCCCTTCCATTTTAGTTAAGTCCAAATAAGACTTAATCTGTTAATCTATACTCAAACCTTTTTATTTTGGTTTGGTTTAGTTTTTGGGCTAAAGTCTCACTACAGAGCCTACGGCTGTCTCGGAGCTCACTTTGTAGCCCAGGTTGGCCTTGAATTCACAGAGATCCACCCGCCTGCCACCGCCCCTGAGTGCTGGGATCAAAGGAGTGCGCTTTTAAAGAGAACGTAAACTATCACTCCGCGCGCCACTTGGATCCTTTTCTATGACATTTGCCCAGCCTGAGACACACTTGAGTAAGCAGGTCATAGGGTTTACACTCACATTTTAGCTGTGACATTTTAAAGGGATTTGCTGTACTTTTCACTCTGCATTTTCCAGTATTGTTTCTGAAAAATGAATATACCTATGACTTTTATTTTAAAGACTTTCTCTTAGGAAATGAGAAGCACAGCTAAGGGGAGGTGCATGCCTGAAACCCAGCTTTAGGAAGCTGACAGAAGGCTCGTGAGTGTGTGATTAGCTTTGGCGACCTTGTCTCAAAAAGCAAGTGGGGGGGGGGCGGTCCCTGAAGAGATGTCTCAGCAGTCAACAGCACTTGCTGCTCTTGCAGAGGACTCAGGTTCAGTTCCCAACACCCAACTGATGGCGCAAACCATCTGCAACTCCAGTTCCATGGGATTCAGTACCATCTCCTGACCTCTGTGAGTACTGCACACTCATAGCACTTGCATATAAACACACTTATACACATAAAATAGAAGTAAATTTCAAATATATATATATAAACATAAATATATGTGTTTGTTTTATTATATATACATGTATATATGTTTTCTGATATATATCAGATGTATATATTACACATATATATTTATAATATATATACCAAAATACAGACTCACAGAAAGGAAGAAAACTATCATTTACTAAACATCCACTCTGTGGTGATGCTATGCTCAAATCTGCCATACACTATCCATAGGACGGTAACTAGCTCACAGAAGGCTGAGGAAGCAGGCCCTGAGCACCTGGCCTCCAGCGTCTCTGCTGCCGCTCCCTGCAGTGCTGCTCAGTGCTGGAAGCTCAAACTCCACCTAGAGTTGACACCCCCAAATCTCACAGAGTGAAAATCAGAGTCCCAGCGTGGAATCAAAACCAGGCATTTAAACAGAGTCATTTTATGGACAGAGATTTTAGATCCACAGAGGGGCTGAGACTTGACCAAGGCTATACAGGGGCTCTTCACGCAATTTCTAGAGGGCAGCAGAAAGCCACAGCCTTGTAACTATGCCGTGCAAGTTCTTGCCGTTTCCTGAAAGTATCTGTATAACTGGCGCTTTCCCAAAAAACTATCTCCCACAAAAGTAGAACCTGAACAGACTGGGGGAGGGGGTGCTGGAGAGACAAGTAGAGAGATGTGACTACTGGGCAGCTCCTCCTAAAGCAACTGGGACAAGCAGAGACGGGAAAGGGGGCATGGGGCAGTGAGATGTCTCTGAAACAGGCACAGAGGACGTTTCGAGGAAAGAAAGCAGCAGCTCAGAGCTGGGTGTGTGTCCCGCCAACCCAGCACCGCCCGACTAAGGAGAAGGGTCAAGGTCAGTCAGGGCAACAGAGCCAGTGAGCAAGCAAAAAAGGCAGAAACAGGATGGAGGCAGATAAGGCATTCTCCTGCCCAAGAGCCAGAACTGCTCCCCTGGCAGGACCGTCCAACATCAGAAGGCAGGAGCTCTTGAGCAGCGCGTCACAGCAGCACACAACCTCCCTTATGCCGGAGAGGGCAGAAAAGGCCTGCCAGCGGGAAAGGCAGACAAGCAATACTGACATTCTTCAGAAAGTTGGCATGACAGTGTACACTTGCAGTCACAGCACTTGGAGGCTGAGGCAGACAGATGTTGAGTTTCAGGCCAGCCTGAGCTCCATGGTGAGACCTTGTCTCAAATAATGACAACTCATCATCATCACCACCACCACTGCCATCACATGAAATGGCCTCTCGATATAGTGTCTTAGCAACTGCAATTAAGATAGGAGCTCGTGCCAAGAAGACAGAAATGACAAAGTAACTCTGCCGTCCTCAACAGCACCTGTTCGTTCCTGCACCTCATGGCAGGGAGGGAGGAGATCCTGGCACAGGCTGAGCATACGCACGACCTGGGAGCACAGACACTGCAGACAGGGGGGAACTCACGTCCATCCTGGAAACGAGCAGCAACTGCTGTTTGATGCGCAGGAAAACCGAGTCAAAAGCCAGCTGGTGGGCCTGCTGGTTCAGCCGGGTCAGGGCTGTGCGGGATGCAGACAGCAGGTTGTGATTACTGGACCCCTTCTCCTGAGAGGAAAAGGCAAAGACAGTTAAGCCCCCAAATGAGGTTGTCAGCTGGTCAGAAGTGCTGAAGAGTAACTGAGTGCGGCATAGTGAACAGTTTCTAAAACAGTGGTCCCCAAACCTGACCATGCTCCCCTTCCCGCAAAAAGCTCCAAAATACCAAACCCATGAGGACTGACTTCCCAGGTGACTCTGATGCATTTGTCCCAACATGAGTTTATGTTTTTACAGTTTAGTAAAACCTAACTTGTAACCATCCCTTGGGGACTAAGGACAAGCAGGAGAGGTCATGGCCTTACATATAAGGAAGAGTGATGGGCAAAACTCTCATTTCCAGAGAGCTCAGGTCAGTTACCCTTGGCTGAAAGCCAGAGTACGAACAACCTGTGTGAGTCTGGGAATCCATACAGCCTGAGAAAATACAGGGATGGAAAATGTAACCTTAGTTCTTGTGATTATAAATGGACTGATTACAACAGACATAAATCAGATTAGCAATAAAGATAAACAGAGTTGGTTTAACTTAATCTCAGAAGCATGGATGAATGAGCTTACAGAACTGCTTTAAGAAGTGTGTTTGTCAAGCTCAGAAGCAGCCAGTGGTGGGCCAAGGTGGAGAGATGGGGAGACTTTGGGGAAACAACAGCAGGGCCTCAATGCACAATTCACCCCAGCACTGCACCCGTTAGGAGAGTCGCAGACCGCATCTGGTGGCATAAGACTGTATCTCTCGAGGAGGAGTGTTCTGACCGCATGCCCAAGGTCCACTTACAACCCTGTGGGGCATGCCTAGAGCTAGGTGACTCACTCCATTTGCTGGGAAGCCCTTTTGTCACTGGATCCAAGGGGCCTAAAGCTCAAAGCCAAGGTCAACTTCTTGCAGACAGACTAAGGCTTCGAAGACTATCCAGACCCACCCCCAAAATGTTCCTCTTTCCATGTCTACTCTAACTGCAGACAGTATACATCTGAGCCTCTGGCTGCCGCTCAGGACAGGGGACTGTCGCTACCAGTGGGACCAAGGGCTCCCACTGCCACAGTCTCATAGACAAGTTCATCTCTGAACTGAGCAACAGTAAGCTTCCTGGACAATCCTCAAGCCTGGCTTTCATCCATAAAAAGAACGATCTACCCAACTCCTACAGCTGTATCTCAGCAAGTTCCACCCCAGTGGCCGTTACTAGCTCCTTAAAACCTCACACACAGGAGACAGAGGTAAAGGGAGGGCCTGCAAACGGAGCCAGAAAACCTGGCACCAGGGGACAGTGAGTGACAAGGAGAGGTTTCATTTGTGAGAACACTGCTGCTCTGATCTCATACCTTGAGGGTATAAAGTATTTCCATTAAACTGGCATATTCAGCAGGGTTATCTCTCTGGAGGTAATTATATTCCTGCCATGGGTTCTTGGCAGGGCTCTTCTTGTCTGTCAAGATGCTGTCTTGAAAACCCGCCAGGCTCCGAGGGCTGTAGGAGTCAGACAGATACTTCCCCGCTGTGGACAGGATCCTGAAAGGAAAGTGGTAAGCATTGTACCCTGAGTCGGCTGTACCGAGCTTCCGTCAGAGCACTCCAATGGCTCTTCCTAAATGTCGAACACCCTCTTGAAGTAGACAGTATTAAGGTCTGCTTTATAAGGAAATGAAGACACCCTTCTTCATTTAAGAATGAGCTTGGCCTCAGGTGCAGAAAAGAAGCCAGGGTTAACACTAAAAATCAACTTTAATCTGATTTAACACTCAGGCTACCTCAAGATCCCATCTTGTTGCTATGACAGAGAGCCTGCTCACGGGCAGCACTTAGCTCGCTGCCATCTGGGACACTGTTCACTTCCTCACTCCATGGGCATCATGAAGTGGAAGAGCCAAATGCCTGCGGGAGCCACGGGCTAACTGCATACCTTCCCCATACACCGGACTACAATGTTGGTATTCATTGGCACACCACAAAGTTTAGTTATGTGGCTTGGATGCTCCTGGGAGAACTATAGAGAGAAGCTGGCACTTTCCAGAGTCTTCAAGAAAGATGCCTCAGGGAGCGTCTCTGTGATAATCCACCTGCGGTACTTCTGTGGAGTTGAGTCTTTACGAACAAGGACTGGCGCTGGAAACACTCTTCCCCCTCCGCCCATGCTTGCCTTTTGGCCTCCATAATTGAATGTGCACAGAATTGTGGGAAAAGAAAAGCTACTGTGACAACCCGAAATGCAGCTAACTTTCTGACCCTGCCCCCCCTTTCAAATATTTCTTATGAAAGCAATTGCTTTGGACATGCCAAGTTTTTTTTTTGTTTTTTTTTTTGTTTTGGTTTTTGGAGACAGGGTTTCTCTGTGGCTTTGGAGCCTGTCCTGGAACTAGCTCTTGTAGACCAGGCTGGTCTCGAACTCACAGAGATCCGCCTGCCTCTGCCTCCCGAGTGCTGGGATTAAAGGCGTGCGCCACCACCGCCCGGCTGGACATGCCAAGTTTTAGACTACACTTATTTATTAAAAAAACACGCCCTTGAGCTGGGCAGGGTAACATATACCTGAAATTCCAGTCAGTACTCAAGAGGTTGAGGCAGGAGAATCACAAGTTTGAAGCAAGCCTATACCCTATCTCAAGAAAATAAAACAAAAGCAGGCATGGCGACATATGCCTTTAATCCCAGCAACTAGAGGTAGACATTGGTGGGTCTCTGTGAGTTCCAGGTCAGCCAGGATACACAGTGAGCTGGCCTGGATCTGAAAAAGCCTGGGATAAAACCGGACTTGCTGAATATAGCGGACAATGAGGACTACTGAGAACTCAAGAACAATGGCAATGGGTTTTTGATCCTACTGCACACACTGGCTTTGTGGGAGCCTAGGCAGTCTGGATGCTCACCTTACTAGACCTGGATGGAGGTGGGTGGTCCTTGGACTTCCCACAGGTCAGGGAACCCTGATTGCTCTTTGAGCTGATGAGGGAGGGGGACTTGATCGGGGGAGGGGGAGGGAAATGGGAGGTGGCGGGGAGGAGGCAGAAATCTTTAATAAATAAATAAATTAAAAAAATAAAAAGGAAAGAAAAGAAATGAAGAATACGGCAGTCCCCCATGCTTGCTGAATACTGCAGACAGGGGCTTCCTCGGAAACCCCTGTACACTCAAGCTGTTCCCATTTCTTAATCCCATCAGCAATTTGGTTGTCTCCTTTGTCTGTCTGGGAAACTGTGGCCTATCCCTGACCACCTCCCTTCAATGTCCCCCTCAGGTCTTGATTGAAGAAGGACTCTGCTTCCCTGCCCCTTCCCTTCTTGGCGCCACCTCATCCATCCCAGCTAACAGAGCAGTCCTTCCAAAGGGCAAGTCTGATTTTGTCTTTTTTCCAGAAGCAACCTCAAATCTCCAGGATAAAAGGACAACATGCAGAAGCCGATCCCTCACAGCCTCACACTGTCTCTCCGCACTCACACCTGCCTTACAGACTCACTCTGCAACACTTTCCCCGAGTGTGTCCCTCAGGAAGTTCCCAAGCACTGGGGCCTTCGCTGCTAGCAACCTCTTGCCTCTGCTGTGCACCTACCAGAGGTTTTCCTCATATCTCCTACAGAATAGTAACAACAGAATAAAGTGGCTTCATTGCCCAACCCTCACACCCAGCACAGTGCTTGGCACATGACAGGGGTCCAACAGCTGTGTGTGAGGTATCCGCGGCTACACGTGTGTAACCAGACCCTCCTCTCTTCCTTGGAATTACAGTATTATATATTTCCATCTCAGGTAGCCCATGGAAATCCGGCCTCCCTGGTTTAGCTTGCCATGCAAGCCAAAGAAAACAAGGCATGCTAGAAACGTTTTCTGTAGCAAAGACTGTAGTTTAAAGTGTCCATAAGCTTAATTTCAACTTCAGAGAACTAATGGCATCTGCTCTTTGCCTCATCTTCACACAGACATCACTAGATGCTTGTCACTAGTGATGATTGCTCTTTGCCTCATCTCCATAGAGACATCACTAGTTGTTAGTCACTACTGATGACTTGAGCCCAGAGAAATGAGTACTTAATTTCCCCTCACTGCAGTGGCCTCTACGGCTCAGCTGGGAATACTGAAGAGGTGAACAGTCTTAACTCTCAAGCTCAAAGACTAATGGAGGCCACCTGTACCAATGTGCCTGAAAAAACACAGCAAGCGCACACCTGGAAGGAAGGTTATAATTTCACCTATTTCCTCAACTCATTCCCCTTCAAGACAAGCTATTTCTCTCTTAGCCCTAGAAGCCTGTACATTTACACTGAATTCCTAAAACCCAACTGTTCATTTGAACTACCCTACAAGGACCTTAAAAATGCAGATACTTTTCCAGCCACAAGAAGTTGGGGGGGAAAAAATGCAGATACTCCTAGACTTACAATCAGACTGAGATCCAATAATCCTCACAAGTTAAAAACATCCTAAAGTCCTCAACTTCCTAGGCTTCTAGCTTACCAGCACTAGAGACAGAGAGCGGTAGGGTGGCAGACACTGTCCTGCATTGTAAGAAAGGATCATGTCCCAAGAAAAGACCAAAATTTGAAACACATTTTTCTCCTGAATGTACCAGGGTGAAGCCAAAGCATCATAAACAGAAGCATCATATGTCAGGGATGTTTGCTTCTGCGTTCTAAAGGAAAGTGGTAAGCACCAGGAAGGTACAGAGAAGTCACAGTAATCCCCCCGTATCTCACCCAAGTCACCCAAGAAAGAAGTGTTACCCAGTTCTGTTTTACACAACCCATAACCCTTTGCAAAGAGACCTTAAAAGTGACAGTCAATGTCACCAGTGTCTGCTCTGCCTTGCGGTGTGCCCGCTCCTGGGGAGTGGCTCTGCTGGAGTCTGGGTTCTAAGGTGAGACAGATGGGAGATCAGATAAGCTTTACAGGGCGGCTGCCACACACCAATCAGTGCCCCAGATGGGAACACAGATGGTGACTGTCCCCAGGCTCAGTGCTTCCAGGATGACATCACCTCTTTCAGAGGCTGTGTGGTCTCTCACTGAAGCAGAGCTAGCCTTTTAGCTTCTCTCTGGCTGCAGCCTGCAGCATAAGTTCATCCCCATAGCCACCAGTCCTCACTCACCTTCCTAACCAAGGCCATCCTGACCCTTTGGAAGGCAAAAGAGTAAGGAAAGTTACCATGTTCTGAAGAGGAGTGATGTCTAACACATATTCAAAGCAATGCCAGTGTAAGGACAGACAAACAGAAGTGTGGGAACAATACTTACACATTCTGATGACAACAGAGTTAAAATCAACGCCTCTCTCAACTAGGTATGGTGGTGTATGACTTTAATCCCAACCCCAGTACTTGGGAGGTACAGGCAAATGGACCTCTGAGTTCAAGGTCAGTTGGTCTATACAGTGAGTTTCAGGATAGCTTGGGCTATATAGTAAGGACTTTTCTAAACACATACATATACACACACTCATTAAATAACAGTTAAACAACAACCACCCCCCACACCAGGCTCTTTAACTCCCACAGAATAAAGGAACAAGGAAGCTGGGAAGCTTGGTAGGGAAATGTCTGGATGGGGCAATGATGGATCACATATAAAGCCCTGGCAATATACGAGGAGAAACAGGAGAATAATATGTATTTTCCTTAGAGTAGACTCCAAAATTCTCCTTTGATTCTCACCCCTTGAAGCCTAGATTTCTACCCCAGAACTTGGACTGCAGGCTACCTGGGTTAATTTCAATACTATGGGCTTGTCTGGGGGCCTTAGTCACCACTTGTAACCTGGTCTCTATGAGGAAATTTATTTCGAGCCCAATAACTGACTATAAGTAGAAGCCTAACCCACATATAATTGGAAAACAATGTGTACTACTTCCTCCTCTGGACCGGTGCCTCCATATCTAAGCAGATTTATGTGACTACTGCCAACTAGGATGAGCCTTGCCCTTTTAGGTGTTCAATAAATGTTTAATGATGACAGTAATGACACCTTGTCCTCCAGCCCTGTGGCTTTCAGATTCTGTCCCTGTACTGGATCAAATACCACCCACCAAGAACCCCAGGGAATAAAGGGCAAGGAGATCAAGGATGCCCCCTCCTACCTGTTTGCAAGCTGCTGCTCGAAGTCCCCACACTGGCGCAAGAGCTCTCCACAGGTGGCTATGATCCTAAACAGAACAGAAAGTACTTGAGCCCCAGTGCTACCGGGCACGCCAGCGCTTACAGGACAAACAGTCTCATTCATAAAATCTCCAGCTATTTGCTCCTTCTGATGGCACTGAGCTTCCAGAAAAGTGTAAACCCGTCACTGCCTCCCTGAAATGTTTCATCAAATATAATGAATGTCGGTGGCGAGGGCAGGGTCCTCCTGATGTACTCCATGCTACTAGCACTTCTGCTGTGAATCACAATTCTACCCAATGCTGCCTCAAACAGCTCTATGGTTCCAAACTACTGGGCTTTAACTGTAAGAAAATTGGCTGGAAATACTCAGTACTTAAAATTTGAAAGTGAATGTAAATAATACTTACTAGACAGCTACTATTTGCATAGAAAACACATGGAATGCAGATGCTGATCCATCCATTTGTTTCTCAGAGATAAGACTGGGTGACTGCGTTTCATAATCTTTTCATTTTGAAGAAATACCATGCCAGCCCTCAGATTCTGGTTACTGGTCCTTCCATAGCAAACTCATAATGTTGGGACAAATTCAAAGATTGAAAACACCCCCAGCCTAGTTAACTTTTAACTCTCTCCAAAAGTGCCTGTCATCACAGGGTATCTGGGCATTCCATCTCGAGAAAGGTTTATGAGAAAGTGAAATATTCCACTCTCTCAGGAGCACCAGAGCAGCCTCGTGCAGAATACTTCCTGCTGTGCCAAGACCCCCCCATGGGGGAATAGATGCAGTCAGCACCCAAAACATCCCCGTCCATAAACATAAACAGAACAGAGGCCATAAGGTGGAACCCAAGATGATCTGCAGTAGTCCTGGTTCACCCTGGCCCCCTTCAGTGGCTGTCTGAGCTCTGGCATTCACAGCATGTACCATGATGTTGCCATGTGACACACCCAAGCCAGGGCTCAGGCAAGACGCGTTACCGGATGAAGTGGGTCAGCTGAAGAGCAGCTTCCTCTGGAACACAATCCTTAAAAAGCAGTTTTTCTGAACACGGCGGCCGGCGACTTTAGCCGCCAGCCCCATTGTCTCTGTGACAATGTAGACCACTCTGTGCCACAGCCTCAAATTTTGTAGGCAATTCCAGAGATCTGGATTGTATTCAGTTTGTTTTACTTGTTGGCAATGAATCCAAAATTCTTTTAAATGCTATGATGGTAAGGGTGTTTGTGAGTTAGAGACTTTTCAGCTGAACACACCAGGGCCAAACCTCCCAACCCAATGCTGATCACACTCCCTAATGGCCCACAAGTCACATGAGCTCTTCAGGGAGTAGCTATGAACAACATGAGAGGGTTAGTTCAATGCCTGCTACTCAACTCCTGAAGGACCCTTTCCAAAGGCTTCTCGTATGAGGAAGTGCTGTGGTTCTTAGACCCAAAACAGGACAGACCAGCTCAGCTGTGCTCTTCAAAATACAGCTGTACACTTTAGCTTGGGAAAAAAAACAAAAACAAAAACAAAACAAAACAAAAAACCATAGGCTACAGGGAAAGAGGTCTCATACCAAATGTAGAAGTTTGTCATTAAAGAAGACAAGGCATTTGTAAAGAATTTTTAAAAAATACTTCACAGGGGCTAGAGAGATGGTTCAGAGATTTAAAGGCCTTGTTCTTGCAGAGGAGAAAAATTCAGTTTCCAGTACCCATGCGGTGGTTATCCTAATTCTGGTTCCAGTGGATTTGATGCCCCCTTCTGGCCTCCTCTGGTACTGCATGCACATAGTGCACAGACATAGATGCAGGCAAAACACTCATGCATAAATTAAAAATAAATAAATATTTTTTAAAAAATAAGCAAATATTTTACAAATTATAGAGATCTTTTTTGTGTTTTGTTGTGGGCAGTTGTTTTGATTTTTTATTTATTGGCTGTTTAAATTTAGCTATTAGTTTTTTAAAAGCCACTGAGCCAGGATCACATACACCTTTGAGGCAGTGGCACTTGGCAGGCGGTGGCAGGCCAAAGCCTGATCTACATAGTAAGATCCAGACCTGTCAGGGCTACACAAAGGGACCCTATCTCAAAACAAACAAACACAGGCAGTGAGAGAGAAAAAAGGAGCACCTCATAAATGCACATATTTCATGGCCAAGCTTGCTGGCTCCACTTGGCACACACACCGCAGCATCCACGTTACCTGACAGAGTTCTGAAAAGCGGTCCAATCCTCCTGGAAAAGGGAGTTGGGAGGAATATCATCCAGTCTGCACTTTTTCCGAATCGACTGGAGAGCATTGGTGAAATGAGACACATACCTAGGAAGGAGGAGGAAACGACAGCTCTAAGGACTGCTCAAGTCCCACAGCTGTGCACAAACTGTCAGCCCTGCAAATGTCCTTCAAGGCTTCTCTCACAGAGTAACAACACTTAGGAACCTCTGACTACAGAAACATCTCCAGGCCATTTAATAAAAGACCAGGCGGCCTTAAGGGATGCTCTGGGTGAGGAGGGAGGGGATGGCCACCAAATGGAATCCAAGGGCCAACACGGTGAGATGCTGCTGCTCCATAATGGCCGTCCAAGCACATGCACTGCTCTGGGACAGGTCCTAGAAATGTCGCACAACACAGCCACTGGAATGCAGTTGCTGATATTCTGGGTACTTTTGCAACCTGGACCAGTCAGGGCAGGAAGACTAAAGCCCAGTGGCAGGAAAGAGAAGCAAAGTTAGACTCAAGGTGGAGACCCTCACGGGCTGCTCTGACGGCACTCAGCACACCTCGGCTTTAGGCAGGTGTCTTGGTACCTTCGGACCTCAGTTCTCTCATCTCTAAAACAGATTTAATGGTGTCTCTGTGTTATCTTATGAATAAATGAAACAGCATACAATCTCTGAAAGCACAAATGAAAGGTCTTTAGTAAGGCATTCTTTAAAGGATGTAATATCCTCCATGTGTCCTCGGGAGGGGGAGAGGATGGGGGGGAGGAGTTGTGTCCTTATAATATCTGTGAATCACAAGAAGCCTAACCTCCCTCAACAGAGCAGAACATCAGAACATCATGCCTGGGCCTGACCTCGGACACTCCACAACCTGCAGACACTGCACAGCCACTCTGTTCCCTTTACAAAGACCTTCCAGGCAGAGGCCTCAAGAGCAAATGGGCAGGATAACGGCTTCAGTTGTGAGAATTAAGCAACTGTCAGCGGCCAGCAACGATGACAAATGCCCCAAGGACAGGCTGCTCCTGGGCCGCTGAGCAGACAGGGGTTTCACTGTCCCTCAGTCCAGCATGCAGAACACAGTGTGGCTTTGATCCCATTACTTATACAATATATTATACTCCAGTTTGGGTGTCCACCACCAGAGAGCTACTCACTGGTAGGGACATCAGTCATAATCTTTTCCTTAATATCCACTGGCCAGGACCAGGCTGAGCCCAGGCTGATGGATTTCCAGCACCCCATGCCAGCAACAACTGTGAAGTCACCTTTCTATAGCCACGTTATGGGCTAACTTAGTGTGCAGGGCCAGAGTGCACGTCAGGCCATCTGTTCTGCCCCAAGTGCCCCACCCTGCCCCAAGACCTTCTCCCCCGACAATAAGAGTTCACTCACTTGAACCCTGATAAAATTAGCTTCAACCCAGAGGGGTGGTGGTTTTATTCCCAACACTTGGGAGGCAGAGGTAGGCAGATCTCTGTAAATTCAAGGCTAGTCTGGTCTACAGAGCTAATTCCAAGACAGCTAGGGCTCTTACACAGAGAAACCCTGTCTCAAAAAAACAAAACAAGCAAACAAAAAAATTAGCTTCAACTCCATTTATAAACTTAGTGATATTGGTAATATTCAAATTCTAGAGACAGTGACCTCACTGCCCCATATACTTTGGTATACGGTAAATTTTAACGCAAACATTAATTATTTTTCAATCATAAAAACAACAAACAAAAGAAACGTCAAGCTGGTAAGTGCTCAGAGGAGTAAGAGCTAGAGAAAGAACATGCCTGAAAAGCTCGGGACCTCATTCTCATAGCAGAGGTGATGGATAAGATTTTAAAAGTTGTCTGAAAAAGCATGGGATAAATTTGGACTAGCTGAACATAGCGGACAATGAGGAAGAATGGGAACTCAAGAACAATCTCAGTGGGTTTTTGATCCTACTGCACATACTGGCTTTGGGGGAGCCGAGGCAGTTTGGATGCTCACCTTACGAGACCTGGATAGAGGTGGGCGGTCCTTGGGCTTCCCACAGGTCAGGGAACCCTGATTGCTCTTCGAGCAGATGAGGGAGGGGGACTTGATCGGGGGAGGGGGAGGGAAATGGGAAGCGGTGGCGGGGAGGAGGCAGAAATCCTTAATAAATAAATAAATTTAAAAAAATTTAAAATTAAAAAAAAAAGATTTTAAAAGTTGATTAAGTCTTACTTATTTGCAAAGAAGAATCAGAAAACCAAAAGCAAAGCATCCCAACATGCTACCTTTGTGGAAAGGACTGAAAGCTGATAGAGGGGATCATATTTTACATTTTGTGTGTTTATATTGGGGGACTATGTCTAGAAACATTATTTCTACTACCGTAGAGAATAGTTTTTAGATCTCAAAAGAAAAGCTCTCCACTCACAAAACCCTGATGATGGCAGGACAAGAAGAGGTTTTAAAAAATGAGGCAGGGGCAGGATAGGTGGCACACATCGTTAATCCCAGCACTTGGGAGGCAGAATTAAGTGATCTTAGTGAGTTCAAGGCCAGTCTGGTCTACAAAGTGAGTCTAGGACAGTTAAGGCTATTATACAGAGAAACCCTGTCTTGAAAAAACCAAAAATAACAAAGCGAAAGAAAAAATCCAAGCAAATAAAACAACAACAACAACAAAAAGAGGCAGGGTGCGAGTCACCTGGAAACTTGGCTCAGTGATTAAGAACACTGAATGATCTTGCAGAAACCTGGGTTCAGTTCCCAGCGCCCACATGGCAGTTCACAATAATCTGTAACTCCAGTTCCAGGGGATCAATGCTGCCTTCGGACCTCCATGGATACCAGACAAGCACATGGTACACAAACAGGCATGCAGGCAAAACATCCATGCATACAAAACAAATCTAAAAGAAAAAATAGTAATAAGGAAACACTACATTCACTACTAATGCTTCTCTCTTTCCAGAAACACACATGGGTTCTTCTGGACAAACCTCTAACCCATAAGGTCTCAACAGGGCTGCTTGGGGTGGGGCTGATGGCCACAGCCAAGAACATTGGGCTCACAGGGGCGAGCCTGGTATTTCTGGAATGACAAGAGCTCCCTAACATCTTAAGCAAAGTAGCATTCAGCTCAGTAAAGGAGTCTGGAAATGCAGGTTACCAGAGGGAGGTCCTTGGAGAGTGTAACAATGTGCGTGCAGCTCAAGTTCACAGCTGGCAGGCCTATGACTGTGTTTCTCCCCACAGCCCGAGGTAATGTGCATAGCCCCCGGCCAGCATCATGAAAGCTACCCAGCAGGCTGAAGTTTTTCCAGCTAGAGACAGCTTGGTTTCCCCATGTCCTGAGACTCAAATTTATGTAGTGTTTTCAGAAGTAGGATTTTACTGTAAGTTCTGAAGGGTGACCAAAAGTCATGGCAATAATTCACATTGTTTGAAGGAGGCTATGGAACTCCACTGACAACTAAAAAAGACACAATCCATACCTAACACTATTGTTTTGTTTTAATTTGCTAGTGTATGGTAACTAGGGCAAGATAGCCCACTAGTGTAATAGCTTCGTAAACATTATGAGAACAATCAAGCACTTTCTAAGTGGATTTAAGACCTGATCCACAAAATGAAACTCATGCACTGCCTTGTACTGTTTGTAAGAGCAAAAATCTGTGGTTGGCTATGCCGCAGGTTGTAGAGAAAACTTAATACTATCACTCAACTAGATGGGCAGAGTAATAAACTGTCCTCTAAACTGTAGTCTCTATACCCACGGGTCAGTGCATAGACGGATATCAGTACAGAGACTCACAGTTAATCAATGTGCACAGAGCACAAGACTCGAGTGCTCAGCTCTAAAGGAGACAGCTATGTCACTCCAACCCCAGAGCCAGGAGTCATCAGAGAGAGGTGGAAAGACTGTAAGAGCCAGAGGTGCTGGACGTCTGCAAAGAAACAGCATGTGCTGGACATGACAGCCCCACTGCCCACGAACTCATAGAAGCTGTGACTGTGTGTATGACATCTACACAAGACCACACCTGCCAAAATCCAAGCACAAGTGGAAGAAGAGTCATGGAGTTCTACCCCTAGCCGAGGAGCTGTTGGCAACTGATGGCTGCGGGGGAAAGAGAGTCTTAGAGTCAGTTTTCTTCAAAGAGGCAGTCCCCAAGAGGCTACCCATGTGCCTAACACACATGCACATACTGGCAGTACTAAGTAGACCCTGGGTGTAGAAAAGAAAGAGCACATGAGGTTGGGAAGGAAAGTGGTAGGGGAGAGAAGGAAGAAACTGGAGAGAACAGAAATGGGGGCAGATCTGACCAAAAAACATTACATAAATACTGGAGGATGTCCACTCCCAAGGACCCTCAGGCCTCAGTTACGTGGTCAGAGGGCCCAGTCTCCTTTCTTTTCTTTCCTTTCCTTTCCTTTCCTTTCCTTTCCTTTCCTTTCCTTTCCTTTCCTTTCCTTTCCTTTCCTTTTCCTTTCCTTTCCTTTTCTCTTCTTTTCTTTCTTTCTTTCTTTCTTTCTTTCTTTCTTTAAGATTTTATTTATTGCTGGGCAGTGGTGGCACATGCCTTTAATCCCAGCACTCGGGAGGCAGAGGCAGGTAGATCTTTGTGAGTTTGAGGCCAACCTGGTCTACAAGAGCAGGTTGTGAGCAGTCAGTGCTCTTAACCACTGAGCCATTTCTCCAGTTCTCTTTTCCTTTCTTTCAGTGACAAGTTTCAGGTTTTACTTTTTGGGTACTAGGTGGTTCCCCAGTGTCCTCGTGTATGCAAACACTCTGCCTCTGATGACCCCAACCCCTTAATAGTCACCTCCATCTCCTCCACATTTTCCCAGGCAAGCAGGGACCTGTTCTGGTTTTCTCTACAAACTTCCCTGTTCTGGGCCTTTCAAATGGATGATGTTCTGTAAGTAGCTTATTTCACCTCTAGGCTATTTATAACACATTTTTATTTTACTTTAAAATTTTTATTATTTGTGTGTGTGTGTGTGTGTGTGTGTGTGTGTGCACTCATGCACACATGTGTGTTTGGTTTGGTTTTTCCGAGACAGGGTCTCTCTACATAGCCTTGGTTGGCCTTGAACTATATAGATGCCACTGGCTTCAAACTCACAGGTATCTGCCTGCCTCTGCCTCTGTGCTGGGATTAAAGGTGTTTGACACCACGCCCGGCTCACTTGACATTTTAAATTATGTATTTAGTCTTAGGCCACTGGATGAATGTGTCGATAACTTCCAGTGCTCCACCTAAGCAAATGATGTTCCTCTGAGCACCCTTCGGAACATCCTCTTGGGCTCAGGGACAGGTGTGTTTGCAGCGGGAACACAGAATACACTCTCAATTGGAACAGACACAACTCTCCAAGATGACCAGCCCTGCCCCCGGCTTCCTCAGCTTACTTGGCAAAGAGGGATTTCAGAGCTGTCAGCAATCCACAGGTCCCCAGGCCATTGGTGAACTTAGCACATCTGTCAACAGCTGCAGATGCCAGGCCAAAGAGCTTGTGCACAGAGTGGCTCAGCTCCTGAACGCAGTCAATCACTTCCCCGTGCTCCTGGGCAGTAGACAGAGATAAACAAAAGCCTCATCAGACTTAAGAATGTTGATGTACATACCACTAACACAGAACCCACCAGCATTTACATGGATGGCTGGCAAGCCCACTCACCTGTGGCTAAATCACCTAAGAAACCAAAACACCATCCCTAACTGTAATGGTTCAAAAACCCGAGCTGTGCACACACAAACACATATGCAAACATGGATGGCCAGTAGTTTTATGTGGCTGTTGACAGCAAAAAAATTAACTCCTAGCATAAAAATACAACCAAAATTTAGCTATCTTGTCCTCACATTCTTTATTTCTTTCCTCTTTTACTGTGATTATTAAAATGGATCTTCACCTTCCATCCCTCTAGCTAGGATGAATTTCCCTGATCAGACACTCGAAGGAGTACGACCGGGGAAGCGCCTCCCGCAGGACCAGAACAGAACTGAGGCAGCGACTTCAACTACTGGTCAGTCAAGGCTTCTTGAGCAGCTCACCTCACGCTGGGCGTCTCAAAGGAGCCAAGAACACATACTGTCTGACACAGAGATGGCCCTGACCCCTGAGAGCGTACCTGCTCTGAAACCCTTGAGACAAAAGGCAAAAGACCAACTCAAGATAGAATCCCTAAGTTGAAGAAACAGAGTTAGGATTTAAGTCTCTCAGTTTTACTTTGTTTGCTTTACCTTTTAACTGGTGGTCTGAAATGACAATAGAAGCACATTGGTAGCTTTATTTATTTTATATTTGGACTGCAAGAGTACTTGAGGCATTTAAAGCCAACCAATTTGCCTTCTTCCTCTTCCTTTCCTCCTCTCTTCCCCTTTATACACACTTGATCCCACCCCACCCCTCTGCCACACAGAGCCAAGCGCCTAGCACACAGAATGCTTGATAAACTGCAGCATTGTCAGACATTACCAGAGGCACAGCACTGATCTGTATAAGAAGGTTGTTCTCCTCCATGTCGCCGTACTTTAGCTGGTAGGGTTTATATGGACCATACACAGCATCCACCAACTCCACAACTTTCACCAGGTTGTGGTCCTCTGTAGGGAACAAGAAATTAGAATAATAGGCAAATAATCTGAAACTGGTTGCTGGAAAAACAATAGGAAAAAGGTACTCTCCTGGAACATTCCCTGATCTGTATACACTACATTAATCTGCTTTCTCAGTCATGAAAGCGCCTGTGGTCCCCAAAGCAAAGATCTGGGCTTCACGTGTTGTTTGCTTCAAGTAGTATTGCATACACCATGCCCTTAAAGAGTTGAGAGCCATCACAGTGAAGACCCGGGAGTGGTGATGCACGTCCACAATATCAGGGAGAGGTGACAGGAGGTATTCCAGGTCATCCTCGCTACACAATGAGCTTGAGGTCGGCCTAGGCAACATGAGACTTCTCTCAAAAAGCCAAACCAGGGGCTAGAAAGATGGTTCAGCAGTTAAGAGCATATTCTGCTCTTAAGGACTTGAGTTTGGTCTCCAGTATCCAAATGAGGCTGCTCACAGTCACCTTTAATGCCAGCTCCAAAGCCTCTGGTCATCTATACTCATGTGCACATAATCATATACATACACATAATTTAAAATAATAAAAATAAATCTTAAAAACAAACAAACAGCACTTATCGGGGACAGTGAGATGAATCACAGCAGGGAAAGAAACTAAGGCCTAATGACCTGAGTTCGGTTCCTGGGACTCACATGGTAGGGAGAATCGACTTCTACACTTGCTCTCTGACCTCCATATGTGTGCCATGGCACGTCCATGCTCACACGCATACATACTAAATAAACAGTGAGAAATAAAACCACATTTGACAGGGTCAGGAACTGGCTAGGGAGAAGCGGCCCTGTAGGCGATCTTCTCCCCTACCCCATCATTTGCAGTGATCCGGAGAAGGCGCTCTGCACAGGGCTGGGAAAACTGCATCTCCACATGTAAAAATATCAGATTAGACACGTATCTATTGCACTGCACAAAAATTAGATCCAAGAGAATCAAATGCTAAAACATCTAGAAGAAAACACATCCAGTACAGGCAAGGGCTTTCTGAGTAGACCGCATTTACCTAGGGATTCATGAGGGAAACAGTCGGCAAGTAAACTCACAAAACCAAAAGCTCCTTCCTGAACAGCTAAGGAATTGTTAATCAATCAAGTGAAGAAGAAACCCACAGCATGGGAGAGAATTTCTGTCAGCTATGCATCTGACAGAAGATTAATATCCAGAATACATAAAAATTCAAAAAACGAAGAGTCAAAAAAACAAATGACCCAATTAAAAAATGGGCTAGGGATCTAAAAGGAGAGTTCTCAATAGAGGAAATAAAAATGACTAATAATTACCTCAAAAATATTTAGCATTCTCAGAAGATAGGGGAAAGTGTATTAAAATACTTGAGATTGCATCTCACCCCAGTCAGAATGTAGAATGGCTAACATCAACCAGACAACTGACAAGAGATCCTGGTGAGGTTGCAGAAAAGGAGGACCCTCCTTCATTACGGGAAGTCAAACTGATGCAACCACTCTGGATATCAGTGTGGAGAATCCTCAAAAAACCAACACTAAATCTATGCCATGACTCAGACACACACACGCCTTGGCATCTGCCAGAGGCCTCGACACTCTGCTCTACAGACTTTTTCAGCCATGTTCATTGTTCCTCTATTCACAACAGCCAAAAAATGGAAACAACCCAAATGTCCTTCAGCTGATGAAAGGATAATGAAAATGTGGTACAGTAAAGCAGTGGTGGTGCACACCTTTAGTCCCAGCACTCGGGAGGCAGAGGCAGGCAGATCTCTGATGCTGAGGCCAGCCTGGTCTACAGAGGGAGTTCCGGGACAGCCAGGGCTACACAGAGAAAACCTGTCTCAAAAAACCCAAAATAAATAAATAAATATTTTTTAGGGTGTGGTGCAATACTATGCAGCTGTGAAGAAAAATGAAATCATGAAATATTCAGATGTATGGGTGGACATAAAATATTATATCGAGTGAGGTAACCCAGAAAGACAAACACTGCATGTAAGAAAGAGGGATCAGGAAGGATAAAGGAAACAAGAGAAGGAGAGAAGAAGAAGGGAGGAAAGGCAAGCAGGCTGCTGTTGCTGCTTTGTTTGTTTCTTTAAGCAGGGTCTCATATATTTCCATGCTGGCCTCAAACATGCTTTGTAGCTGAAGACGACATCGAACTCCTGACCCTCTTGCCTCTACCTCCAAAGTCATGGATGACAGGTGCACACCAACACGCCCAGTTTATGTGGTGCTGGGGTTCAAACTCAAGGCTTCATGCATGCTAAGAAAGCACTCTGTCACCTGCACTCCCATCCTCGGCCCCATTCCCATCACTTCTTTACAGCAGAATGCCAGCCAGGAAATGTAGGAAGAAAGACAGAATTAGGAAATCATTTCTTTTTTTGGTGGGGGGAGGAGGTTGGTTTTTCAAGACAGGGTTTCTCTGTGTAACAGCCCCAGCTGTACTAGAACTAGCTCTGTAGACCAGGCTGGCCTCGAATTCACTAAGATCCGCCTGCCTCTGCCTCCTGAGTTCTAGAATTAAAGGCAGGTGTACCATTGCCCAGTTTGGAAATCATTTCTTTGTAATCAGCAATATAAGAGTTTATTCAGATAGGCTGTATCAATGGATGTTAAGGTTACTGAATAAATATATATAGCTTATTGAAGAGGAAAAGACAGTGTTCTAGGGCATGGGAAATTCTACAAGAAAGCTATTTTCTTCAAAGATGTCACTGTCACAAAAAGAAGAAGGTAAATGACTGTTAGATTAAGAAGTGAAGAGAGGTCACCAAAGGTAATGTGCATACACTAAACTGGCTCTCAGAGGAAGACAGAGGAGGAAGCAGTCAGAAAGATCTCTCCAGAGCTGGCAAAATCTGAATACAAACAATAAACTACATATTAAATGCTTGGATATAATAATGACAACAATCTATATATACTGGGCATGGTGGTGCATTTTGTAATCCCAGTAACTAAGGAGATCAGGAGCTCATGGTCACCCTCAGCTACCTAATGAATTAAAAGCCAGCCTGGACTAAATGAGATCATTTCTCAAAAAGCCAAAAACAATATAAATTTAGTATATATACATATACACACTTACACACAAAAATGCTATTCCTAGATGGCAAGCTGAGGATGACTATTTTCTTTTATTGTCAAGATTTTGTGCAATAAATATATATAGCTTATTGAAGTAAACTTAAGAGCTGGAGAGGTGGCTCAGTGGTGATTATCACCACCACTCTTACAAAGGACCTAGGTTCGGTTCCCAACACCCACACGGTGGCTCACAACCATCTATTATTCTAGTTCTCAGGGCCCCAACACCATTCTGTCCACTATAGGCACCAGACACATATATGATGCATGTGTGTGTGTGTGTGTGTGTGTGTGACATTCAGTCAAAATACCCGTACATAACAAAAAATAAAAATAAGAAAAAAAAATGAACCTAAATTGTTTTTCAAATTGCTTTCCATTTGAAAGCCTTTCATATATTTTACATTGTATCATGTATATGTATTAACTATTAAATAACAAAAAGTTGAAAATAAAAGTTAAAAATATGTCTGTAACATAACAGATAAATAATGGGAGAAAGTCCACTATATAAAAATCTTTTAAGAATATAGGCTAAGCCGAGTGCCACACCTTTAATCCCAGCACTCGGGAGGCAGAGGCAGGCCAATCTCTGTGAGTTCAAGGCCAGCCTGGTCTACAAGAGCTAGTTCCAGGACAGGCACCAAGCTCCAGAAAAATCTTTTCTCGAAAAACAAACAAACAAAAAAACAAAAAGCAAACAAACAAAAAAGAACATGGGTTAAATTTTTAAGAGTGGCATTAGGGGAAATTTTCATTTGTATTACAGATTCTTTGTCAGGTAATTTTGCAACACATATTTTTATTGCTTTTTATACATGTACTCAATAATGCATTGCTTTAAATGAATTGCTCTAAAAAATTAATGAAAACTAGATTAAATCTCCAAACAGATAATTTTAAAACATTAAAAACCAAAGTGATAGGTCATTAATTTTCTAAGAACTGGGAAATGATGGAAGAAAGAAAGAACGCAATGATGGGGAGGATGGCTAGGTGGGTGGTGGGGGCACCACTCACCCAAGGGACAGGAGAAGACACAAGTGTGATGGGCACCTTTAAATTGCCCTGGGCATAGCAGCTTCAGCTCTATACTTCTAAAACCTCAAGGCTGGTTCAGAAACTCTCCCAAGACAGTTAGTAAAGATTTTACTTAAATAATAACTATTTAAGTAAAAAGTATGCCACAGGGTCAGGCATGTCACTACCTGCCATTAATCCCAGCACTCAGGAGGCAGATGCTGGAGGATCTCAGTGAGTTCAAGGCCAGCCTGGTCTATGTAGAGAGTTCCAGGACAGCCAGGGCTATGTAGACCCTGTCTCAAAACAAGCAAACCAAACCGCATGCCATAGTCACGAAGCAGCCATTAGAAGCCAGGTTTTAGGATAACAATAACCTAAGAAAATATTCATTCTATTATCCTTTAAATGTTTGTGTGTACATCACGTGAGGAATCCAGAGAACAATGCTGGGTGTCATCCTCAGGAATGTCATCCACCTCCTTTGAGACGTGGTCTCTCACTGGCCTGGAGCTCACCGATTAGGCTAAACAAGCTGCCCAGGGAGCCCAGGAAGACTCCCGTTTCTGTCGTCCCAGTACTAGAGTTACAAGCATGAGATGCTATGCCTAGCTTTTTCCATATGGATGCTAGGGCTGAATTCAGGTCCTCATGCTCAGAGGCAGGCACTTTGCCAGCTGAGTACCTCCTGGTTCTCAGTATATTATTTGAAATAAAAAAGAATGTAAGATTATACACCACCAATATTTTAAAATATTTTGCCAGGAATGGTGGTTCATGCCTTTAATCCTAACACTTGTGAAATAAAGTCAAGTAGATCACTGTGAGTTTGAAGCCAGCCTGGTCTACGTAGTGAACTCTTAACAGGTCAGCCAGAGCTACATATTGGAACCTTGCATAAATAATAAATAAATAAATAAATAAATAAATTTTTATGGGTTATGTACATTATTGTAGTATAGCATATATGCATATATCAATATACAATGCATTAAATAGGCTTCATGCAATAACATAGTAGTTAAAGATTATATAGTATAATATATGTTAAATATTTATGAAGTATGTTAAACATATTTTATATATTATATATTAAATATTTATATTAATGCTTGTAAATAGTATGCACTTATTTAATTGTTGAGGCAAGTTGGAATTTTGAGACAGGATTTCACTACATAGCTCAGACTAGTCTTGAACTCACAGTCCTCCTTCCTCAGTCTCCCAAGGACCAGGGTTGCAGGGCATGCCAGCAAGTCCAGCTTCAATGTGCATTTACATATTAACTGCTGGGAGGAATAGAAAAGAATGCAACTGCTTTCTCTTTCTTAACGATTAAACTACAGATCATTTTCATGCTCCCTGTTTTGCTACTGGGGTTATTTTGTTCTGTTTTGTTTTTTTGAAACAGGATTTTTCTGTGTAGCTCAGGCTGTCCTGGAACTCACTCTGCAGACCAAGCTAGCCTCAAACTCAGAGAGCCAACTACCTCTGACTCTGGAGTGTTCGGATTAAAGTGGTGGCTCTGTTATTGTTTTGGGATGGGGTCAAACTATGTAACCCAGGCTGGATTTTAATCCAATACATTTCTGAGTAATGAGATACATGCATACACCACCACATCCATCTTTCCAAAAGTATTTTCGGCTTAAGTCAATTTAAAAAAAAAAAAAACAATTGGAAGGCCTCAGCTGGAATTATTAGAAATCTAAGCTTTCATGATGACTTCAGAGGGTGGTTCTCAAGTCTTTAAGAAAGTCCATCCTTAGGGAGGAATGGATATAACCTGTTCTCTGCCCTACCTCGGCCAGCCTGCTCTAGCAGGGTACCCAGGCTAAGCATTCTCTAGTCACTTGGGCCAGGGCATCACAGTCCTCTGGAAACCACCCACATGACTGTGCGTCTCCCACAAGTGAGGCCTGATTAGTAAGTGTGCCACAACACCTATGAATCATCAGGAACCCGAACAATAAGCACACTCCCTGGAATGTACAGGCAATTAAACACAATGTAATTAAAGAGAATAACTATTAAATAAACGAAGTCTGTGACACCCCACAGCCACACGGCAGAATGAGGCCTTCTTGAAGCAATTTCCTGATTTGACAGCAGCATGCGTCACAAGGTCTATGTTGCTTAAAAGTTTATGATGCTTTCATACAGGTGGAAAACAGCTGGGGAGCTCGGCGGCCCGCACACAGCGTACCCAAGTGGGATAAGCTGTGCTCTGCTCACAGCTGGCCACTGGGAATAGCCACTTTCCCCACAGTCGCTTCAGGCCGGTCAAGGCTGCTGTGTCCTTCACAATCTTCCCCTCTAGCCTGTGTTCCCGCAAACTTACTGTTTAGGTCCAACTGTCTAAGGCTTTGACTTAAAACAAAGAGGCTCCTCCCGCTGAAACCTGCTGCCAGCTCACTGCCACTCCCACCTCCCTCTTTCACACTCTCAGGCATGGCAGAAGTGTCTGTCCCTGCCTCGGAGTATGTGAAGCTCCAGGTTAGCACTGAGCCAGGCGAGTACGCTGAAACCCACTTCCATGCGGGCACTGTTTTCACGGGAAAGCTCTCCACGTGAGTCGAGAAACACTGACCCCTTTCCCTTCCATACAGCTACCTGAGACAGTAAACAAGCCCGGCCCCAAAGCCAGTAAAGACGAGCCAGACAGGAGGTAGGAATGCTTACGGAGGTGGGGGAGCAGTGCCATCTCCAGCCCCTTGGCAAAGTGGGCGGTGGTGTCATAAAACTCCAGCAGTCTGGTGAGCTCCAGCTCGGGTCCCGCTCTCTCCACGCCTGCACTGAGGCACATGGGCAGGGAGGGCACCAAGGCCCCCAGGGTCTGAATCAGCAGTACCGTCACCACCTCGTGGGGGTTCTTGAAAACCTGCAGTGGGAGGGAGGCACGTGCATCAGTGCACAGGAGCCAGCTGTCTCCCGATAGCTCCAAGGCCCCTAGGACTGCTCAAGATGGGCCAGCAGGGAGTCCCGAGTTTCCCTCACCGGGAAAACCGGACAGACAGAATGGAAAGTGGCAGGAGTGCAATTTGTCAGGAAAGCAGGTCTATCAATGGTCTTCCCAAACGCCTGGTACAGCGCCAAGACAGTCATCAGTGAGGACTCAGGTGACAACGGAGAGACTGAAGGGACGAAAGGACCAGCAGGACAAACGCAGGAGAGAGCCACATTGACTAGAGCTGGAGGCCATGCACAGCCCAGAGCCTGGCCTCAAGTTGCTTCTCCTCTCTGCACACATCTCTTGGGAAAATTTGAATAACGTACAAATTCCATTTAGAAAATACTCTCAACCTCCCTGTGCTGATTATTACCTTTTTACTATGACCCAGATAGGTGCAAACATGAACTCAGATATAAGAATTAGTCTTAGAAAAGCTGAATGCCATGTGGTGGTGGCGCATGCGTTTAGCCCCAGCACTCAGGAGGCAGAGGCAGGTGATCAAGTTCGAGGCCATCCTGGTCTACAAAGTGAGTTCCAAGGCAGCCAGGTCTGTTACACAGAAAAACAAAACAAAACAAAGCAAACAAACAAAAAAAGCCAAACACCAAAATAGATGCAAATGAAAACTATACAGCCAACAAAATTCAAACTATTCAACTTACAAGATGCAGCAAAAACAGATCAAGGAGGAGAATTCACACCTATAAATGCATACAGTAAAGATCTCACATCAGTCACCTAACTGCATGCATTAAAGAACTAAGGGTAGGGATGCAGGTCAATGGGGCAGTTCTTGCCTATCAACCATGTATGGCTCCAGTCCCCAAAACCACACAAAAAACTAGGTGTGGTGGCACCTACCTGGAGTCACAGCACTTGGGAAGTAGAGGCAAGCAAATCAGAAGTTCAAAGTCATCCTTAGCTAAACAGCAAAAACAAGGCCAGCCTGGGCTATATGAACTCTGCCTGAAAAAACAAGAACCTGAACTAGAAAAATAAGAGCCTAAACTTAAAGTCAGAAAAAGATTACTGAGGTTTCAGATACATAGAATCAATGCCAGAAACTGTTTTTGGTTTTTTACAAAGAGCTCTAAAATTGATAACCTGTACCTAAACTAAGGGAACAGGACAGAGTATTCAACTTGCTAAAATCAGATACGCAAGTAGGAATACTAGCACCAATTCTATAAAAGCAGAAAGCTCCTAAGGGAGGACTATGAACAACTACTTACCAGCAGCCTGAACATGCGGACATGGTACTAGCTGCAGTCTACGAAAACTGGCTCCAGAGGAAAAAGAAACTCCAAATAGACCTAAGGTTGGCCGGGATCATGAATCAGCTGTCAAAAATGCCCAGACAGCTGGTATGGTGCTCCATGCCTGCAATGCCAGTACAGAACTAGAGGCAGAAAGACCAAGAGATCAGCAATAGCCTAGAATACATGAGACCTTGTCTCAAAAACAAGGTCCAAATAAAGATCAAAACTGATGGCACTTCATCGGTGAACTCTATAAAATATACAAATAATCTATTCCAATCCTTCAGAGACACTGAAACACTGAAGGAGCATTTCCTAGTCTAAACTGTGTCTCCCTAAAATGCTATGCCTTAGCCACCAAATACCTTAACTATGACTCTATTTGGAGACAGCCTTTTGAAGAGGTAATGAAAGTACGATGGTATCATATGGACATGTTCTCATTCTACGTGATGGTGTCCTCATGAGAAGACAGCAGGACAACCAGCACATTTGAAGGGAAACTCGGAGAGAAGACTCCAGCCCTGCACATAACTTGATCTTGAACTTCTAGCATACAAAATTTTGAGACTATTACTGCTGTTTAACTACCCAGTCTAGGAATGGAGAGATGGCTCTTCTAGAGGACTTGGGTTCAATTCCCAGAACTCACATGGATGTTCACAACCCTCTGTAACTCCAGTCCCAGAACATCCAGCATCCTCTTCTGGCTTCTGCAGGCACTATATGCATATGGGGCACATATACACTTACATGCAGATAAAATACTCACACACAAAAAACAAAAAAAAATAATCTCAAAAATGTCAACTATCCAGTGTAAGGGCTTTTGATATAACATCAGCTAGCAGACTAACAGAACACTTCCTAGCTTGTTCTGTTCAGCCAGCATTATAGTAAGAACACCAAGACCATTTAACAGGGAAAGTGTCATCCCGATAACAAATGGTGCTCAGAAACTGTTTCCTCTTATGAGAAGAAAATGGGGGTGAGAGAAGAAAAAAAGAAAAGAAATCACAAGCCAGCTCAGAATGAATCAAAGACAACTAGCAACTGGTCATAAGGTCATACATATAACCCAAAATATGTTCATACCTTTTTCCTAGACACTCCAAGAATTTATATAACTTCAATGGACTTTTGTTTCATTTCATGAATCATATTCTATATTCTGCTGGAGTCTTAGAGGAAGAGAGGGGAGAACCCCAAAAATCCAACAAATAATGAAATGGCTGGATGGGGATCCCACTCTACCTTGGATGTCCTGAGTGAGCCTTCCAACCATCTATTTTGCTAACCACTCTCCTTTGGAACATTAAAGCATCCCAGGACTAGTGGCATGGCTCAGTGGGTGAAGGCACTCATCTTGAAAGCCTGATGACCTAAGTTCAATCCCCAAGACCCACATAAAGGTGAAAGAAGAGAACTGACTCCAAGAAGCCGCCCTCTGACCTCAACACAAAAATAAATATTTTGAAGCATTACAAACTGAAATTCATTATTTCCAACTGACTTCTCAAGACTCAATGCCCTTACTGTCTCTGTTTTGGTCAATAATTTCCCCATTAACCAAGAATGAAATCTCTCTTTTGATTTTCCTTTCTTCTGGTTACTAACAGCTGCTACAGCACTCCTTGGAACAGATCCTAACGGCTGCTCATTCTTTTTTAACATTTTTCTTTCCAGGCTTGTCTGAGACTCACTATGTAGCCCAGGTGTGAGTCTCCTGCCTCGGCCTCTCAATAAGCTGTTATGTCCAGCTCTTCTTGGCTGTTATCACCAGCTTGTACCACAGCTGGTATTTACCTTTCTCAGATCCCCAATCACGAAGTCACCACCCACATCCCTACTAAATTCATTAATTTTAGGTGTTACTTTAAAACTTTACTTAAGGAGCTGTGGAATTATCTTCCCTTGCAATGGGTCTAGTCAAGACCTGGGCACATTTTGAAAAATTGGTTTATCTGCCTTTTATTACTAAGCAGTTACTAGAATTTATATCTATTTCAAATATAAGCCCTTTATCAGCTCTTTTATAGACATCTTCCTCCAACCTGTGGCTTTAGGAGAGGCTCTGCATCAATGAAACATGATCTAACCATGCTTCTCTGCCTGTCTGTGTCATGGTTACTACATCCATGACTAAGAAATCAGTATCAATTCCAAAATCATACTTGAATTTTTGTTGTTCTGTGGCAAATGGCCAGAGAATCCTTCTGTCCAGTCACTCAAAGGAAAAAGAAAACTGAACAGAATGGACCCAGGATGTTCTAACTGAAGCATACTTTTACAAAATGCCAGTGGAGGTCCAGGAAATGTCTCTGTACACAGGTAACAAATAAGAGTCCACTGGACTAGAGCTGGACTAGAGCAGCTTCTTCTGCCTCCTCCCCTGTGCTCCAGTCATTTCTGTAAGAAGAAGAGCACAGCGGGGATAAGGCCTAAGAGACCAGACTGAGGAACGAGGGCTGCAGAGTTAGCCTGACCAATCTGTGGTGAGACCTTGTGACCTGCCCTTCACTGTGCACAAACACTCATTAGGATGGGCCCCAGAGCTCAAGGAGAAGCTAATAAGCTTCTAGATGGAACCATCAAGAATGCCTTTGCAGACGGGCAGTGGTTGCACAGGCCTTTAATCCCAGCACTCGGGAGGCAGAGACAGGACAGCCTGGTCTACAAAGCAAGTTCCAGGACAGCTAGGGCTGTTGCGTAGAGAAACTCTATCTTAAAAACAAAACAACAACAAAAAGAATGCCTTTGCAACTTGCGGGCTAGTGACAGTGCTTTAGGGTAAGAAAAACAATACCCATAAGAGAAAAAAAAATGATAAACTTGGCTTCCCCAAAATCAGAACTTCTAAGGGCTGAAGAGATGACTAAGCGGTTAACAGCACATGCTGCTCTTCCAGAGTTCAGTTCCCAGCATCATGCTAATTGCCTCTAACCCTAACTTTAAGAGGTCTGACACCCTTTGACCTCCTCAGGAACCCACCACATGAGGCACACCCAAACACACAAATAAAAATAAAATCAACAAAAAAGAATCACCTGTAAGATGGCTCAGTGGAGAAAGGCACCTGCTGCCAAGCCTGACATCCCGAGTTCAATTCCTGAGACCCACCTGGAGAAGGAAGAACTGACTCCCACAAGCTGTCCTCCGACCTTCACATGTGCACAATGGCATGTGGAAACACACCCCCTGCCCCATAAATATATTGATTCATAAATAAATAAATGAAACTTCTGCTCAGAGCTGGGGATGCAGACCAGAGGCAGCACACTTGACTGACATGTGCAAACTCTGGGTTCATTCTCTGGCGTTCCCAAAGCAAACAAAAACCCTCTGCTCACGCTACAAACAGGAAGACAGTGTCTACAAAACATATTTGAGAAAGGACTTCTATCCAAAAAGACGAACTCCCTTTAGGAGTTTAGTGCAAAGGCAAATAACCCAATTTTTAAAAACAAGCAAGAGGCTTGAGTAGGCACGTCACAAAGGAATGCACACAAACAGCCAATAGCACACGAGTGGGTGTTCAATATCTTTAGTCATCATGGAAATGCAAATCAAAATCACAATGAGATGCTACTACACACCCACCAGAAGAGCTAAAATTAAACAGAATGACAACATCAGCATCAGCGCAGATGCACAGCAAGCAGGGCCCTCAAACACTGGTGTGAACACAGAAAATGTGACCACTTTGGAAAAGGCCTGGCAATTTCTCCTATACCAAAACATACCCTGCCCACAGAACTCACCAAGTCTACTCTCAGGTATTTACAGTTAAGTATAAAGACCCTTGTGGAGTGCTATTCAGAGTGGCTTTAACAACAGCCTTGACAGGATCAGATCAAGTGTCTATCAAAAAAGAGTGAGCCACATTTAATCCCAGCATTCAGGAGGCAGAGTCAGGGGGATCTCTGTAAGTTAGAGGCCAGACTGGTCAACAGAATGAGTTCTAGGATAGTCCTGTCTTGAAAACAAAACAAAACAAAAAACAAACAAAAAAAAGCAAACCACTGCATTTCACAGTTTAAAATTTAAATTACTCTAGTTGATTTTAAATATCTAGTTGATAAATTTAAATATCTAGTTTTAAATTTAAAATACTCTAGTTGAAAATATGTGTATGTTCTAAAGTGAATGATGTTTCAAGATTACTTTCAAATGAATCAATGAGCAGATGGAGACATGGGTAGAGGGACATATCTCTGATCAAGCACACACAGTAAAATATCTATTGCAAAGCTTACGGGTGGGGTATTCATTGCACAAGTCTTTCACCTTTATAGTCGGAAGTTTCTTTCAAAGTAAAGTAACAGAGGAGGCCTAGGATGCACTCAGTGGTAAACATCATCTATTTAGCAGGCCCAAGGCCCTGTGTTTGAGCCCCAGGACAGGAGCAAGATTTTTTAAAAGTTTCATTTAAAATACTGGGGACGGCTGGCAGTAGTGTTGCCACCCCTTTAACCACAGCACTCTGGAGCCAGAGGCAGGCGGATCTCTGTGAATTCGAGGCCAGCCTGATCTACAGAATGAGTTCTAGGATAGCCAGGGCTACACAGAGAAACTGTCTAGAAAAATAAAAAATAGCGGGGAGGAGAGAAGATATAGTTCCATTAACTGAGTGCTCGCACAAAGTCTGAGGTTCCATCCTCAGCAACACATAAAAAAGGCATGACAGGGGGCTGGAGAGATGGCTCAGGGGTGAAGAGCACTGACTGCTCTTCCAAAGGTTCTGAGTTCAATTCCCAGCAACCACATGGTGGCTCACAACCATCTGTAATGGGGTGTGGTGCCCTCTGCTGGCCTGCAGACATACACACAGACAGAATACTGTATACATAATAAATAAATAAATATTAGGGAAAAAAAAGGCATGACAGGATAGCCACTCAGAGGATCAGAAGTACATGAGACTATCCCCCAGGCCCCAAAACAAACAAACAAAACAGCACAACAAAAATAGGTTTGGTGATGCCTGACTATAATCCTAGCAATGGGGAGGCTGAGGCAGGAGGATTGCTATGAATTAGAGGTCAGAGTGGGCTGCTCAGTGACTTTCTTTCTTTCTTTCTCTCTTCCTTCCTTCCTTCCTTCCTTCCTTCCTTCCTTCCTTCCTTCCTTTCTTTCTTTTTTTGTTAAGACAGGGTCTCATTATATAGCCTTGGCTGGCTTGGAACTTGCCATGTAGACCAGGCTGGCTTCAAATATACAGAAATCTGCCTCTGCTCTGCCCTCTGCCTCTGCTTCCTGGGTACTAGGATTAAAGGTGTAAACTACCATGCCCATCTACACAGTGAATTTCAAGTCAGCCTGGACCATAGAGTAAGACCTTGTCCCAAACAATAACAAAATAAAATTTAAAATCAATTAAAAAAAAAAGGGTCTAGTGGCACAGGCCTCTAATCTCAGCTACTTAAGATGGCCAAATCAGGAAGATCAAAGTTCAAAGCCAAAGCCAGCTTGAGCAACTTAAGGAAACCTTTCTCAAAAAAAAAAAAAAAAAAAAGAAAAGAAAGAAAGAAAGAAAGAAAGAAAGTAAGCAAGCCCTGGAATACAGCTCAAAGGAAATGTTCTGGTCTAGCATGTGTAAAACTGTAGATTTGATCCATAAAACCCACTAAAATAAAATGAAACACTGGGGGAAATTAAGGGTCATGGCATTTGCCCTGTCACCCCTTGCCTTAGATTGCCCTAGCCCAAGCTTCAGCAAGTTGGCTGCCTGTCACGCCTGTCTCCAGTAAAGAAAATGGGCCACAAGCCAAAGGTACAAATGAACATGCCTTCAAAAATCAAGGCTGAGAATACAGGATCTTCTTAGATGGCACAGGGCATTTTCATGTACAGACATGGGCTGTTTTTATCCTAGTGATTTGAGAAGTGTACAAGAGGCAAGGATGTGTAAATGAGTGTAGACAAGACAGGCACACTGGAAACTGGTAGCTACATAGAACTGTGGGAACTTAGAACTGAAGTCTGAATTAGGTTAGTTCAAGCAACAATAAACAAGGACAGAGAAACCAGAGGCTAAGGAAGGAGGATCACAATGAGTCCAAGGCCAGACTTGCCTACACAGCAAAGAATTTATCTCATGAGAATCAGGGAGGATAAAAAGAAAGAAACAAAACAAAATGCTTTATCCAATTTGAATGACATAACCCTGAATAAGGAATTCTCCCCAAATAAAACTGAGCTCATTCCGGCAAGTAACTGATGAGGAGTCGTGACAATCTGTGAAATAAGTCACACAGCCATCAGACCTGACCCATCAGCACTCCCAGGCAAGATGGGCTTTTCCCCTCCCAGAAGAGCTGCTGTGCCTCTGACATCAGACAGGGAAGGGTGGCTCATCCCTTATGGCTACAGATGCCTGTGGACTCAGAGAGGAAGTGATGGGAGGCTCCCACTCCAAACCCAGGCCTCACCTCACCCTGTTCAGAGTACCTTTAAGATGAGACTTTTCCTCTAGCTCTGGGTGAGAACAAGGGGACCTGACCTGAACCTAGGATAAAAAACAGTCTGCTCTTTCCACCACCTGACTTTCAGGAAAGCCAGAGGCCCAGCTGAACACCAGGGACACTGCCTCCTTAGATCCTATTTAAGACACAGAGCAAGCGATAAGAAGACTTTCCTTGGTGGGCTCAGAAGCGTATGTTTTAACCCCTTTAGTGACAACAGTGCTTGGTCCAGCGCGGTCACTCATTCTCATGCCACCATGGGCTTTGTTCTCCAATGCTGAGGTGTTACCTGTGTGGCCCACTGGGTTTGCATGTGCCAAGCCCCAAGCAAGGCGTCGTAGAGGCCACTGAGCTGCCGGTCCAGCGGAAGGTCACTCTGGCACAGCTCTTGCCAGGTTGCTAAAAGCTGTACCTGCAGAAGCAGAGCAAAGGGGGTATCTTACTAGGTAACCCAAAACATGCTGGGAAACTGCCCCATGCCACTACAGAACTTAGTGAGCACACAAATACCCACTGAGATTTATCCACTTGAGAAAAGGCAGAAAACCAACAGCTTAGACACAGGCTCCTGTTCCAAGCTTTATCTACTGCCCGAGCTCGTCAACCCCCAAGCAACACTGTCTCCTCTGGCCTCACCCCAGAGCACATCACTGCACTCGTCTAAAGCACTCCTGGAAGAGCTCTTAGGGTGGCCATACTGTGCGCTGATGATTCATGCCCTCCACCATACTTTTTATTTTTATGGTCCAATCCCCTCCCTCCCTGAGACAGGGTTTCTTTATATAGCCTTGGCTGTCTTAGAACTCACTCTGTAGACCAGGCAGGCCTCATACTCACAGAGATCTACCTGCCTCTGCCTCCCAAGTGCTGAGATTAAAGGTGTGCACCACCACCATACATTTTAAACACACACAAGGGCTAACGAGATGACTCCCAGTATAAAGACATTCTCATGCAAACCTGGTGACCTGAGTTCAATCCCTGAAACCCATATAAAGGTAGAAGGAAAGCAGACTCCATAATGCTGTCCTCTTACCCAAACGTACACCATGGCATGCTTGTGCCGGCACACATGCATTGCACACACGATAACAATAAGGAAAACTAAAACAAACATCAAAAAAACATGAGTACTGTGCTTGAAGGGATTCAGGCTAGCCCAGGAAGCTGCAGGTTGATAGCCTAGCCCTTGAAACCATAAAATTCTTATGACTTCCTAAAAGCATAATGAAGCATGAGACATGAATCTTCTTTAAAAAACAAAAATAGGAACAAATTAAAACAATGTTTTAAGTCTGTAAATGAATCCAGGCTGAAAACCCACTGATTTGTTTCAAGTGACAAAGGCATCCACTGAGTGGATCAAGAGCACCCTCTGCTGGCTTTAAGTAAAAGAAAAAAGACCAAAAGGCAAGGAGTGTCAGACTTTGCCTTAGCCAGTAGTGGAAGAGGCCTCCACAGTCACATCACTCACAGTGCTTACCTTGTGACATTTGTAGTAGTATGCAAGGAGCTGGGGCACCCGGTCAATTTCAGTAAACACCTTCACAAATACTTTGGACTGATCTAAAGAACACAAAATGAGTATAAAGTGTTACCAGGTTTCCCAAGGCAGCCAAGGCATGCAACACACTCTGGTAAATTCAGATAGATGTTAACTAGATTCAAAAGTTTCTACTGAGATAATTGCTTTAATTCAAATATGAGAATCATAAGCATAATAAATAATGGCAGAACATGAGACTCAGTTACCACACACTGCAAGTCTAAGCATATTAAAATAATGCATCAAGCACCATTAATATAGCTATGATTCGCTGGGCATGGTGGCACATGCCTGGAATCCTAACACTCAGGATGCTGAAACAGGAGGATGTCAGCCTGGACTACATACCAAGTCCCTGTTTTCAAACGGAACACACACAGGAACTGGAGAGATGGTTTAGCGGGTAAGAGTTCTCTTTCAAAGAACTTGAGTTTGATTCTTAGAACCTACAAGGCACTTTGCAACCACCTGTAACTCCAGTTCTAAAGGGTGCAATGCCCTCTTCTGGCCTCTATGGGCACTGGCACACATGGTACCCAGAGCAGGCAAAGGCCCATGCACGTAAAATAATAAAGCCGTTTTATTGTAAAGAGCAAAGGGAGCAGTGCAATAACGAGTGAGTGTGACTGCTGGCTAAAACAGATGAGCACAAGGCTCGTGCCAAAGCTGGAGCCTAAAACCTAGGGAGGTTCTGAGCCTCAGTAGTCAGAGATACACCCACTTCCCTTACCTAGTCCTGGCCCTGCACCAGATCATGGACTGTCACTGACAAGTATATAATAACCCATCTCATCCATCAGCCTCATTTTGAAGGTGAGAAACTGCACCTCCAGCTCGAGGTAGTGGTTGGACAGGAAACCATGGTGAGCAACATGCAGCGCTGACTTTCAATTGCTCTGATTCACACAAACAGCCACTTCATCTGACTCTATTAGTGATTATATGGACTAAAAAACCACGAGCAAACAGCCTTCTGTCAGATGCCAAGAACAAATCGCACTCCCAGTACCTCGGGGCCTTGGTGCTTGCTATAATCGAGGGTGGTCTCCTAATCAGTCAACCTAAATTAGGCTCCCCTGCTAGCCCTGTCACAACTCCCTGTCACAGAACAAATCACACTGCACTTACTGCGTCAAGCTCTTTAGATAAGTGCTTGTTCTCTTTCCCATGCACAGACAGAGAAGCTACATGAGCGCTGTGGCATCCCTTGTCTTGTTTCAGTTTCTGGCTACACTGGCACAAAACACAGTTGCTGGAAGTACACCGAATTGTACTAAAAGGATTACTGAAGTAACACCAGGGATGGTGGTAGAGGCAGGAGGACTGAGAATTCAAGGCCACTCAGGGTTGCATAGTGATACAGTAAGACTCTACCGCACAATAAACCACAAGAGGGATAAACTAAATTAGCTAACAGAAGAAAGATGAGATAAGTAAAGAAACAGGAAATGAAAAAGGAGATCAATGAAGCCAGATCTGAACAAAGCAGCAAACTGAAAAAAAAATCTACCTAGATCCACTTAGTAAAAAGAAAGAAAGAAAGGAAAGAAGGGAGGGAGGGAGGGAGGGAAGAAGAAAAGAAGGAAGGAAGGAAGGAAGAAAAGAAGGAAGGAAGGAAGGAAGGAAGGAAGGAAGGAAGGAAGGAAGGAAGGAAGGGTGTTTAAAAAAGAATGCTTAAAAGCAGACAATAAGAAATGAAAAACAAAAAAATAAAAGAATAACAGAAAAGTACTTTGGATGATTATAAGACAACACATCAGGGACTGGAGAGATGGCTCAGTGGTTAAGAACACTGACTGCTCTTCAAGAGGACCCAAGTTCAATTCCCCATGCCAACATGGCACCTAACAATTGTCTGTAACTCCAAGATCTGACACCCTCACAGACATATATGCAAGCAAAACACCAACGCACATAAAATAAAAATAAATTATTAACAAGATAAAACATCAGATATCCTTGAAAATGATAAATTCCTCAAAAACACAAACTACCAACTACCAAGACTGAATCTCAAATCTAAGCTGGACACATTAGCATACACTTATAATTCCAATACTCAGGCAGAGGCTCCGAGTATGAGATCACCCTTGTCTACACAGAAAGTTTCTGGCCAGACAGGGTTATATAGCAAGACCCTGTTTCAAACAGAAAAGGATGAAGGAAGGGGCTTGGTCCTAAGCACCACATAAACCACGTGTAGTAGTGCACACTTGAAGTCACAGCACTCCACACACCTTTAACCCCAGCACTCGGGGAGACAGACAGGTGGATCTGTGTGCTTGAGGCCAGCCTGGTCTACAAAATGAGTTCCAGGACAGGCTCCAAAGCTACAGAGAAACTATGTAGAAGGAAGGAGGGAGAGAGGGAGGGAGGGAAAGAGAGAGGGAGGAAGGAAGGGAGGGAGGAAGGGAGGGAGGAAGGAAGGAAGGAAGGAAGGAAGGAAGGAAGGAAGGAAGGAAGGAAGGACGGACATTAAAAGGATCATACCCCATTACTAGTGGGGTTTATCCTTGAGAGCAAAGATGGTTAACACATAGAGTCAATCAATGTAAAGGTATTTAATCTCAGCACTTGGGAGGCAGAGGCAGTCAAAGCTCTGTGGGTTCAAGGCCAGCCTATTCTACATAATGAGTTTCAAGGCAGTCAGGGCTATATAGTAAGATCCTGTCTCAAAAAAAAAGGAAAAAAAATAATTAAGAATTAATGGAAACTTGATTGGGGGAGGGGGAGGGAAATGGGAGGAGGTGGTGGGGAAGAGACAGAAATCTTTAATAAATAAATAAACGGGAAGAAAAAAAAGAATTAATGGAATGGAATGAATGCAGGGTGCAGGGTACTACATTAACAAACAAGGGGAGATAATGATTATCTCAACTATGAATAAAAGTATTTTTTAAGAAATACTTTATTTTTATTTATGCATGTCTGTGAACATGTATGTCCATGTAGGCCAAAAGAGAGCAACAGATCCCTTAGAGCTAGAGCTGCAGTTCCCTTGAGTGGCCTGAAAAGGATTCTGGGAACTGAATTCCTGTACTCTGTAAAACAGCAAGCTCTCTTAACCTCAAGCCTCAAAATACAACACTCTCTCAAGATAAAAATACTCAGTTATCTAGGAATAGAAGGAAACTGCCTTACCATATTGAAAGACACAGCTAACGCAATACTCGGTTATCTAGGAATAGAAGGAAACTGCCTTACCGTAGTAAAAGACACAGCTAACACAATACTCAGATGGAAAGAAGCAAGGGGACTGGAGAGATGACTTAGCAGTTAAAAATATTTTTTGCTCTTCGTAAAGGACTGGCTGGGGTTTGGATCCTAGCACCTACACGGTGGCCACAACCATCTATGATTGCAGTTCCAGGGGATTCAATGCCCTCTTCCTGCCTCTGTGGGCATCAAGCACATGATGCACATAGATACATGCAAATGAAACACTCGTGCACATAAAATAAAATAAAATAAAAATTTTAAGTCTACAATCTCTAGTTATATCCAACATGATCCTGAAAGTCCTTATCAGAAAAGCTAGGCAAGAAAAATGAGACATTCAGATGGGAAAAGCAGTACAATAACCTGTACAGACATGTTCCTATATGTAAAAACCCCACAGATTACACAGATACACACACACATACACACACACATACACACACACACGGAGAGAAAGAGAGAGAGACAGACACATACAAATCCTACTAAAACTAAAAAATTAAGCAATTTATTTTGGTTTGGTTTTTTTGGTAGTGCTAGGCACAAAGCCCAAGGCATTGTATACACTAGGTATATACCATGACTTACACCCAAGTGTGGAACCCCAAATTTGATGTGACTTCAACACTAGACTAAGGGAGACCCAGCTTTCTGGGGCTCTTGACTGTGGAAATGAGCAGGAAGACAGCACTGTCACTGAAGCGGGAAAGGCTGAGCTGGTTTGCACTCACTGAGCACTCAGCTGCCACAGAGATGCTCTGCAGTCCAGGTTTACACCTCTTGTTCCAGCTTAATTACTCAAAGCACTGTCCCAGACACAGAGAAGTAGTCCAGTGGTAGAGTGCCTGCCGGCACACACAAGGCCCTGGGTTCAATCCCCATGAATTCAGAGGCATGGGGAGGGCAACCTGCAGGGTGAAAGGGAAAACTGGAGCAGAAAACCAACCAATCACTGAGCACCCTGACTCTGAGCCCAGAGCCAGTGAAAGAAACACCCTGGATCTGAGACCTGAGCCAGGGAAAGAAACATCTCTTTATCCCTGAACCCAGGAACAAAGAAACATGCCCTGACTCTGAAACCAGTGCCAAAGAAACACACTTTGTCCCTAGAATCAGAGCCAGTGAAAGAAATATGCCCTGGTCCTAAGACGAGAGTCAAAAGGCCAATGAAAGTAACACAGTCTGGCCATGAAATCAGAGCCATTTCTTCCCCTGACCAACTAAACTAGCCAATCCCTGAGCAGGGATAAACTAACCAATCCCTCTTCTCCCTGGGAAAACTCCGCCCCTAAAAAAGCCCTATATAAACCTCTCTGCCTGTTCAGTTAGAGGCTCCCATTTATCCCTCCCTGGCAGAGGCAGCCACTCTCCTGAACTCCTCCTTCCCAAATAAATCTCTTTCTCAAGAGTCTTGGGTGACGATTTTCATTCACCTACACAGAATAGAAGAACCTGGCTGGGACGTCCCTTAGGGGACTGAGCTGAAAATCCTTGCTGGGATGCTCCCTAAGGGGGACTGAGCAAGACGGAGCAGAAATAGTAACTTTTCACCAGAGCCAGAGGAAATTGCCACATTTCTGCAGGGGCTTTCCCCTTTAGCAGAGTGTTAGCAAAGAAGTAACATCGTGGGTCCAAGAAGAAGCAGATAGCTCCGTTGGGACATTCCCTTAAGGAAATAGAGCAGAGTTCAGCGGTCCTCCAAGAGGAGGGGAGGATTGCTATATCCTGCGGGGAGACCATCCCCCACTGCACCCCAGCTTCAGGTAGCTTGGCTTCCTGATAGTCAGGACACTTCCAGGGCTGAGCTGTTCTATTACAGCTCCAGCCTCCAGAGCTGTCCTATCGTGGCTCTAAGTATAGCCGGGCTCAGGATGTCTCTGCAACTCCACAGCCGCAACACATTCCTCTACACAACCTCTCTCTTGGGAGCGAACACAAGAAAGCCTGCCATTTGCAACTACACAGAAGAACCTGGAAAGCACCATGCCAGGGTGAGAGAGAGACATCAAGTATGACCACATTTATACATGGAACCTCAAAAGCTGAGCTAAGAGAAACAAAGGAAAATGGGAGCCACCAGGAGGAAAGATGGGAAATAAGAAACATCGGTCAAAGGGCGCCAACTCTCAGTTATGAGTAGTAGTGTAGTGATTACAGCTAATAATAAATTATTACAGACTTGAAATTTGCCCAGAGTAGATCATTATTATTCTTATTACAAAAAGAAAGGGACACTGGCCAGGTGGTGGTGGCACATGCCTTTAATTCCAGCACTCAGGAAGCAGACACAGGTGGATCTCTGTGAATTCAAGGCCAGCCTGGTCAACAGAGCAAGTTCCAGGACAGTCAGTCATGGCTACATAGAAAGACCCTGTCTCAAAAAAAAAAAAAGAAAAGAAAGGAAAAGAAAGAAAGGGACAACGTGTGTGATGGATGTGCTCCCTTGATTACTGATTACTATAATTATAGTATGTATCCAATTAGCATGTTATACACTTTAAGTACACACAAATTCCTTTTAAGAGCTGGAAAAGTTTTCTTTTGCTCTCAATAATGCCCCTGTTTAATAAAATAAAATTATATAGTCATATTGAATTAGACTGAAAACTTATGACACTTATTCATGTGACAATGGTTCATATGTGCACACATCTATATGTTCGTATTTATAATTGTGTAGCTTATTAATTTTCAAAGAAAAAAATGCTGAAAGCTGATGTCAGTATGCCCACATGACCTAAAACAAACTGAAGAATTGGAGCTCTTAAACCACCCTAAATTCGACATTAGAAAAGTACCATTGCCGGGCAGTGGTGGCGCACACCTTTAATCCCAGCACTCAAAAGGCAGAGACAGGTGGATGTCTGTGAGTTCGAGGCCAGCCTGGTCTACAGAGTGAGTTTCAGGCAGGCTCCAAAACTACAGAAAAACTCTGTCTCAAAAAACCAAAAAAAGAAAAAGAAAGAAAAAAAGGAAAAGCATCATCATTAAGTAACTAATGCTGCATCTCTGAAGCCAAGAGGAGAAGGTGTTTTCAGAACAGGAGACAGCATGCAAAACAACACCGCAATCAACCATGTATGGTTCAAAGATAAAAAATGCAGGCTGATGCCAGGCTTTCAAGTTAGCCGACAAAATATCTCCTGAGAACTTCTATAGATTAAGTTCAGGAGGACAGGGACCTCAGAAGAGAAGGGCTCACATGACACATGAGCAGTAGCAGCAAACACAGACCAGAACAGCTGTGAAGATCAGAAATCAGCATCAGCTCCCTGTGTGGTGCACACACCTTTAGTCTCAGCACTCGGGAAGCAGAGGCAGTTAGATCACCATTAGTTGGAGGTCAGCCTGGTCTACGTAACAAGTTCCAGTATAGCCATGCCTCAAGGAAAAAAGAAAGAAAGGAAGGAAGGAAGGAAGGAAGGAAGGAAGGAAGGAAGGAAGGAAGGAAGGAAGGAAGGAAGGGAGGGAGGGAACAGCTTCACTATTGCCACTTTTTTTGTTTTGTTTCTCAAGACAGGGTTTCTCTGCGTTAACTGCCATGGCTGTTCTGGAACTCACTCTGTAGACCAGGCTGGCCTTGAAAACACAGAGATCTGCCTGCCTCTGCCTCCCAAGAGCTGGGATTAAAGATGTCCACCACCACTGCCCGGTATTACTGCCACTTTTTGAATGGCTGATATTGTTGTGGATGAAGGATGCAGGAGTGAAGTCTGCTGATGTCTGCAATTTACTCTGAAAAGAGTCAGATATGGGCTCCAAGTACAGTTTAGAGTTAAAGTGGATGCTTAGCAAGACAAAGCCCTGGTTCTCACCAAAACACCAGGACTCCCCACCCAAAAGACAGTCAGTGGCAGAGCTGCCAAATAACAACAACAATAAAACAAAAGAAGCCGTGAGATGGAGCAACAACAGACCTGTGATGAAGCAAATGTAAGGCTGGCAAGGAGCTGAGAGGCAGAGTTCTTACAAGGCCTAGGTTCCACCCACAGCGTGGGGAGGTGGTGCAGGAAAATGACCACGCTGAGATCTGAGGTTATCTCCACAGTACCTGTTTTGACTATGAAGTTATATTTTTCTACAATCTACATAATTCAATCAACACAAAGTTATTTAAAGACTTTTTTTTCTTTTTTTTGTTTTTGGTTTTTTTGTTTTTTGAGACAGGGTTTTTCTCTGTAGTCCTGGCTGTCCTGGTCTTGCTTTATAGACGAGGCTGGCTCTGAACTCACAGAGACCTACCTACCTGTCTCTGCTGGGATGAAAGTCATGAGCCAGCACCGACTGACAACCAAGTTTTATTTTTAGGTACAAAGGTACCCACCGTTGAAACTTGCCACACTCACCTACAGACTGTGAGGTGAACGCTGCCACGATCTGGGGGCTGGCCAGGGCCTCCAGCCTGTTCTTCAGAGCCTCCAGGTGCACACACTTTTCTGAGTAGTCTGGAGTATCCACAAGCATCACCAAGCTGTTCTGCATCCCAGTCAGCTTTGCAGAAATTACAGCTACGTCCTATAAAAAGACCAAACAGAAGATGCTCATCTTGAAAGATTCCCACTACTGCTGATGGAGGCTATTCGTTCATTCCTGGCTTCCCGGACCTGAAATAATCACACAGAAGCAATATTATTTAAAACACTGCTTGGACAATCACTTAAGCATATTGCTAGCTAACTTTTATATCTTAAATTAACCCATTTCTATTATTTTATATTTTACCACAGGCTCATGGTTTACTGGCAAGATTCCACCTGGCGGCTACACAGCTTTTTCCTGACTCTGCCTTTTTTCCTCCTCTATCTGCTTGGAATTCTCACCTTGCCTTAGTCTGCTAAGCCACTGGCCTAAAAGTTTTATTCATTAACCAATAAAAGCAACACATATACAGAAGGACTTCCCACACCACACTACTGCAACTGAAATTAGATAAAACACATTAGAAGGCAACTCTTTGGGGCTGGAAAGATGGTTCAGCAGGTAAAGGTGCTTGCCACCTCTTCCTGAGTTCCCATCGCTCTCCCAGGGTCCACATGATGGAAGGAAAGGACTGACTCTCACAAATTGTCACCTGACCACCACATGTATACCATGGCACAAGTGCTTGTGCATACACACATACACACAAAAGTTAATAAAAAAATTTTTTTTCAGGGGCTGGAGAGAGGGCTCAGCAGTTAAGAGCACTGGCTGCCCTTCCCAAATGGAGACAGAGAAGGAGTGGATGGAGGGGAGGGTAGAAGGAATGTGGGGCCTGGGAATGGGAGGAGAAGAGAGAAGGAAAACTGTGGTCAGTATGTAAAATAAATAAAAAAGGAAATTAAAAAGGGCACTGGCTGCTCTTCCAGAGGTCCAGAGTTCTATTCCCAACAACTACATGGTAGCTCACAACCATCTACAGTGGAATCTGATGCCCTCTTCTGGCACAGAGTCATACATGCAGATAGAGTACTCATACATAAAATAAATAAATAAATCTTGAAAATTCAGTTAAGTTAATAATTTATAAAAATAAAAAGGCACATAAAAACTATGTTTAATGTTATCAGTACCAAAATGAATACAAATTAAAGGAAGTATCATTTTCTTTTTTTAAAAAAAGATTTATTTATTTATTTATTTTTTGTGTGGTTTTTCGAGACAGGGTTTCTCTGTGGCTTTGGAGCCTGTCCTGGAACTAGCTCTTGTAGACCAGGCTGGTCTCGAACTCACAGAGATCCGCCTGCCTCTGCCTCCCGAGTGCTGGGATTAAAGGCGTGCGCCACCACCGCCCGGCTATTTATTTATTATATATACAATATTCCTTTCATGTATGCTTGCATGCCAGAAGAGGGCACCAGATCTCATTATAGATGGCTGTGAGCCACCATGCGGTTGCTGGGAATTGAACTCAGGACCTCTGGAAGAGCAGTCAGTGCTCTTAACCTCTGAGCCATCTCTCCAGCCCAGGAAGTATCATTTTCTTCTAATTGAAAAAGCTTTTGAAAAATTATAATGGTTATTTTTGGTAAGGATGCAAAAAAAATCTGGTATCAGAAACGCATAGTGTCTGGGGCTAAGGAGATGACTCGGTGGTTAGGAGGGCTTGTTGCTCACTAGAGGAGCTGAGCTCAGATCCCAGGCGGCACCCATTCCAGGAGGCTCACAACAGCCTGTAACTCAGCTCCAGGTTTCCAACCCACTCTTCTGACCTCTACACCCACAGTACGTCCACTCAGAGACACACAGAGATATATAAATAAAATTAAAGTATTTTAAAATGTATACTGTCTTACTGGAAGGCAATTTAACAATGGGTTAAGAGTCTTAAAAATACAAGATTGGGGAGATGGTTGGCAGGAGCACTTGCTGTGCAGCCTGCCACGCTGAGTTTGATCCCTGAAACCCATGGTGGAAAGAAAGAACAGATAGCCCTCTGACCTCCATGTATGGGTGCTGTGTAACGGACATACCAGCCCTTCCACACATATCATACACGTGCGTGCACACACACACCACACAAAAGTAAATAAGAAAGTATTTCCAGGACTAGGGATGTGACTGTGTGAAAGTACTTGCCTAGCATGACCTAGAACTTGGTTTCATCGCCAGCACTAACAAAAACAAGAAATCACATCTTCTAACTTGGTATTTTCTTTTCTACAAATTTGTGTTAAAGAAATAATATGAGGGGCTGGAGAGATGGCTCAGAGGTTAAGAGCACTGGCTGCTCTTCCGGAGGTCATGAGTTCAATTCCCAGCAACCACATGGTGGCTCACAACCATCTGTACTGAGATCTGGCGCCCTCCTCTGGCGTGCGGGCATACATCAAGGCAGAATGTTGTATACATAATAAATAAATAAATCTTTAAAAAAAAAAAGAAAGAAATAATATGAGGCTGGGAATGATAGCATACACCTTTAACATTAGAATTCAGGAGACAGAGGCAGGAGGATCTCTGTGAGTTAGAGACCAGCCCGGTCTATATAATGAATTACAGACCAACTAGGATTACACAGTGAGACACTGTGTGGTAGTTTGAATGTAATCGGTCCCCCATAATCTCATAGGGAGTGGCACCATTAGAATGTATGGCTTTGTTGGAGTGGGTATGGCCTTGTAGGAGGATGTGTGCCATTGAGGGGACAGGCTTGAGGTTTCCTATGCTCAGGATACTGTAGCCCAGTGTCTCAGCTGATTTTCTGTTGTATTCAAAATGCAGGACTCTCAGCTATTTCCAGCACCACATCTGCCTGCCTGCTGCCATGCTCTTTGTCATGATAATGGACTGAACCTCTGAAACTGTAAGCAATTAAATATTTTCCTTTATAAGAATTTCCATGGTCATGGTGTCTTTTCACAGCAATAGAAACCCTAACTAAGACAAAATTAAACTAAACTAAAAGTAAAAGAATCTAAGGAATTCTGGTGTGTGGTGGTGCATAAACATAATGCCAGCACTTGGGAAGTAGATGCAGAAGGATTAAGGCTAGTCTAGGCTACATGAGATCTTGTCTGAAAGGAAAAACAAAAAACAAAACCCTGGGACCTGAACAGAGACAGAAAGTTCTCAAAAGAAAGAGGAATGGCTAGAAATATCTCTCTCAAAAATTGGAAATGCAAACCAAACGAACTTTGAGATTTCATCTCACTCCAATCAGAATGACAACAAATGCTAGAGAGGATGTGAGGGAGAGGGACCCTCATTGAACTGCAAACTGCTGTAGCCACTATGGAAATCAGGGTGGAGAATTCTCAGAAAGCTAAAACCAAATCAGCCGCACAACTTAGCTACCCGACATAATGTCCAAAGACTAGATACCCTACTCCATAGATACGTGCTCAGTCAAGTTCACTGTGGCTGTAGTCACAGCAGCAAGGAAAGGGAAACAGCCTGAATGTCCTTCAGTCTATTAGTGCACAATGAAGATGCGGTGTATATACACTACGGAATTCTACTCAGCTGTAAAGAAAATGAAGTCATGAACTTTGCAGGCAAATGGGTGGACCTAGAAAAGTTTGTCATGTGTGAGGCACCCAGACCCAGAAAGACAAATACCGCATGTTCTCTCTTTGAAAGTTCCTAGCACCATATCTTCATATGTGAATACAATCCTGGAGTGAGTGCAGAAACCAGGAAAGTAAAGAGTGACCACTGGGAGTGGGAGGGGATGGAGCAGTAGAGAGGAAAACAGCAGGGCACACGTGATGTGAAGAGGGAAATGGGGAAGGCCGGCTCTAGTTAAGGAGGGGAAGGAAAATAAATACAGAAGGAAAGAGAAAGGTAAAGTAACAGTAAGGATGTCTGAAAAGTCCAACGATCTACCTAAAAGTACCTATAATATACGTAAGTAGGTGGTATATATGTGTGTATGTGCAAAGAGAGAAACATTAAATGAAATTTTCCCATCTGGGCTAACAATGCTCCCTCTCAGACCACAGATCATCTAACAAAACCCCCAACACCAAGCATGAAAAGCCGTCTTTTTAGTTATTGGTCAGGGTTATTGTCCAAGAGACTCCCAGAACGTTACAGTCTACTGCTGTTGCTCTTGGCTTCCTCCAAGTGAAGGAAGGTAATTCCCTATTTCTGAAGACACCCCATACACTTCAGACACAGGGCCCAGAAAGAGGCCCCTGACTGAACTGGAACGGACCCGAATGTCTCCTCCCTGAGAACTAGCCTCCATGGTACCAGAAAGCACCATGCAAGTTCCTGGGAGAGGAAGCAAATAACACCTAGCTATGACACCTATGAACCACAACAACCAGCTTGGCATGATAATCCTAAGGGGGGGCAGAAGCAGCAAGAATACATTGGTGGTAACCAGCACCTCAAGACCCACTCGACAGGAAGGATGCCATGCCTGGTACTGGATGCCTAGACCCAGGGTTAGAAAGTCATGGATCTTGGAAGAGAACCTACAACCATCACTTTACTGAACCAGCATAACCCTAACTACACTCTAAATATTGATACCCACAGATCAGTGTCCATAGAGGGTAAAAATGCCTTGTGCACACAGATAAGAACTGGAGAAGTCAGGAAAAGTTAAAAATATAGCTGACCTCTCCAAAGGGTTTCTCTGTGCAGCCCTGACTGTCCTGGAACTTGCTCTGTAGACCAGGCTGGACTTGAACTCACAGAGAGCTGCCTGCCTCTGCCTCCCAAGCACTGGGATTAAAGGCATGAGCCAATATCACCTGTCTAAAATAATTTTTTTAATTAAACAAAACTGTCTATATTAAGAAAATCCTGCCCGGTGGTAGTGGCACTTGCTTTTAATTTCCGCACTCAGTGAGTTTGAGAACAGCCTGATCTACACAAAGAAAACCTGTCTCAAAAAAACAAAAATTAAAAAATAAATTTTTTTTTAAAAAAATTAAAGAAAATCCCAGAGCTAGAGAGATTATTAAGAGTACTGGCTGCTCTTCCAGAGGACCAATGCTCTCTTTTGGCCTGTGAGGGCATTAGACAAGCACACAGTGCACAGATATACATGCAGAAAAAAAAAAAAGAAAGAAACATATGAAATAAATAAAGACTTTCTTTTTAAAAAAAAAAAAACAAAATCCCAACACTTTGAAGACTTCAGTGCTAGGGAGTTTCAGTTTGGGTTACTTGAGACTTTTCTGGGATAGGGGAGACTGTCGAATGAAAAACAAAGTACACAGCAGCGCCCACAGCACCCCACAGCAACGGTGCGGGGGGGGGGGCATCTGGAGGAGCAGCCTAAAGCTGGCAAGTGTCTACAGGCGAGAAATTAGGGGCCTGGAGAGTTGGGTTACAGTAGGCTTTGCTTTATAAGGATTCTTCACACCACACCATTTTACTGCCTGTGCAAACAGGTTTCAAAGTTCTCCTGTTTGTCAAGTCTGCAGCCTCTGAGGAGTGAAGTCACTTGCCAGAGCTGCTCTCACCTCATCTCTGCCTGTGTATGTTCCCTGGGCTTCAGTCAAGCAGAGGAGGCAAAATTAAGAGGTGGAAGTGCTAGGGAAGCTTCTTCTGGCCTCCACCAAGATGGCCGAATAGTCTGTCTGCTGCTACTGATGTCCTTAAGGCAAGTAAGATAGCTTTCTCCAAACCCCAAGTTCTCCCCTAAATGCCTGGAACAGTGTGCCCATAAATGAGCATACCTGAGTTTTGAAGGTCTCCTCAATATCAGCACTTAGTGTGCTCCACTTATCAGCTTCCTGCAGAGATTCCGCAGCAAGCTGCATCCTGGACTTCACCTGGTCAATTTCCACCAGTACCTGAAAGAGAAACGGTGTACACAATTCAGTGACAGTCCCCTTTTCTCCACCTCTGGTGACCTAAAACTGTTTTATGAGTGTTCTTACCCTTCCCCTAATTTATTATTATTATTATTACCACCCTCCTGTGTCTGCATGCATGCCTGCATGCCAGAAGAGGGTACCAGATCCCATTATAGACGGTTGTGAGCCATCATATGGTTGCTGGGAATTGAACTCAGGACCTCTGAAAGAGCAGCCAGTGCTCATAACCTCTGAACCATCTCTCCAGCCTCACCTAGATAATTTGGCTGAGAAGACAAGTTAGGTGGAAAGGCAGCCTGAGAACCAGACAGCGTTCTGAGTTCTAAATCTCCTGTGAGCAAGAGCACCTGCTGAACAGTAGAACCCACATCAAAGACAGAAGCCAAAGTACCTGCATCGATTGTGAAGTGTCCTGCTCAAATTTTCTAATGTCCTCTTTGACAAGAATCATTTGTTCTTTCAGAAAAGATGCCTCCTGCTTCAGGGCTTCCACATCACGGAGCACTTTGGGCATGTTCTGAAGGGCCTGGAGACTTGTTTCTGCAGCAAAAATTCAAGAATGGCACTGTGCACCAGAGGTAGAAACTGGAGCTGGTAGGGTGGGAAATCACATGTGTGGTGACATAAAGGAAACTTTCCCTGTAACATTACCAATCAGCTTTGAGAATCTGCAGGGAATGTGTGGCAAAACAGGGATCAGAGAGGTCCCCTCAGCCAGGACCGTGTCCTCAGCAGAATGAAACTATGCTTCAGAAACAATCACTATCAACCTGATCCAAGACCAACAGAAAGAATGAAGGACACGGGTGTGGTAGTGTGGGCCTGTAGGATTACTGTGAAAAGTGATGCCAGCTTAGGCTACATAGGGAGTTCCAGATCTGCCTGGATTACAATAGTGAGACATTGTCTCAAACAAACAAAGAAGTGGGGGATGATGACTCCATGACTAAGAACAACTACTGCTCTACCAGAGGACGGAATATGGATGGGGTCTCTAACTCTAGCTCACAGGATCTCAGGGCACCTGCACATGCGCACACATACACATAAAAGAAAATAAATCTCAAACACAACCCAAGAGCTGGGGCTGGAGCTCACTGGCAAGGCACTTGTCAAGTATTATGTGAGTTTAGTGCCCATCTGCTTGTTCTCGTATTTTTATTTTGTTGGACTTTTTCTGGGATATTTTTCTTCTAATTCCAACCCTTTCAGGAATATACTCAGCTTTCCAAATTACAAAAAGCAATAGAAAGCTTCCTGGGGGTTGGGATTGCTGGCTCACACTACCACATCTTGTCCTTCATTCTGTCTTGTCATCTGCTGGTCTTGGGTCAGGTTGCTTGCTGCGGGGGGGGGGGGGGGGGGAGGGGTGTATTTATCAAGTGACCTTCAAATACGGTTTCGTTTTTATTTTCCAACGAACCAGGTTGAGGACACCTTTAAGAGGTGTTCGTCCAAAATGAGTAGCTGTTATGAGTCTCTATCGACTAGGGACCATCAGTGATGCTGCAAACAGACACTTAAACTACCTGACAGCATCTGAGATGAGAGACTAGGAACTCTAACCACTAGAGCTTCTAGGTGTCTGGTGTGCTCAGAATCTGGGAAGAGCCTTCAAAGTGGAATGAATGGCCGGGGACAGGGACATGTCTGAGCTACCAATGAAAGCCAGCCTGTCTTGTGTTTTCCCTTAATACACATGTAATCTTTTGGAAACTCATAAGGTGAATTCCAGCTCCGTGAGCTGGAGCCACCATACTGATGAACATGAAAACAGAATCATAAGCAAAACCCGGTGTTTTTACTTTCTGGGACCCATGAGGATGGATGCATACGAAATGGCCTTGGCTGCAACAGCCTAGAGGCAGGAACGCCACTGTCTCCAGTCACCCCTGTGTCCTTAGGGCTGAGTACGTTCCGCAGCATCTATTCTCTCATCTGGTTGGTGTGAGGCAGGGTCCAAGATCTGTGTTTCTAACACTTCTGAACACAAGCAAGCATGTGGGTCCCAGGAGCCACTGCTCCCACCCCTAGACCAAGGGAAACAGACCATGGAAGCTGAGCTGCAGTACCATAACTCAGGCTATGCGGCACTGTGTGGTGGGCACAGTGAAACAGCAAGGAGGGGCACTGAGTCATGCCCCCCCCTCTCTCTCTCTCTCATGCCTATCCACACATATTCACTCACTCTCTTTATCACACACCAATAAATAGATGCAATAAATCTGCAGGGCATAGCATCACAGGCCTGTAATCCCAGGCACTCCAGATGCTGAGGCAAGACTGCAAATTCAAGGAAGTTCAAAGCCAGTCTGGGCACCTTAGTAAGACTGTCACAAAATAAGAGTATGCAAGGACCTGGGTTTAATCCACAGCGTGTACACACACACACACACACGGTAAAGGTTTTCATTCAGGATGATCCATCCTCCTCATATTACAATGGATTTGTCCCAGTCCCATATACTGCTAACTACTAGGATCAGTTAACTATTTAATGCTCTTAAGTGCTTCCTTATACTAGACTTGACAGACTGTATCTATAATCCCAGGGCTTGGGAGTCAAAGGTCACCCACCCTTCACTGGACAGCAAGTTCAAGGCCAGTAGAGGCCACAGGAGACTCCCCAAAGGACTTCTTTCAAGATTTATGTTTTTTAATTACGTTTGCTCTGTACATAACTACAGGTGTGTCTGTGTGTCGGTTCATGCAGGCCCAAGGAGGTCTTTGGAGCTCCTGGAACTGGAGTTACAGGTAGTAGTGAGCCACCTGATGTGGGTGCTGGGAATTAAACTCGGGTCCTCTACAAGTGTAGTATGTGTTCTTAACCACTGAACCATCGCTCCAACACTAAGAGAGGTTTTTTTATTTGGTTGGTTTTTGTTTTTCAGTTTTCCGAGACAGGGTTTCTCTGTAGCTTTGGAGCCTGTCCTGGAAACTAGCTCTTGTAGACCAAACTGGTCTCAATCTCATAGAGATCCACCTGCCTCTGCCTTCCGAGTGTTGTTATTAAAGGCGTGCGCCAACACCACCCAGCTTTTTTTTTCTTTAAGATGGGTGGGAGACACATATTTGTAATCCCAGAATTAGGGAAGCTGAGGCAGAAGGAGAATTACTGGAGTTTAAGGTTAGCCTAGACAACACAGACTGTCTCATAAGAAAACAAAGTATGTGTGTGTGTGTCTGTCAGTGTGTGTGTGTGTGTGTGTGTGCAGACTGTCTCATAAGAAAACAAAGTATGTGTGTGTGTGTCTGTCAGTGTGTGTGTGTGTGTGTGCCCGTTCTTGTATTGCCCCGGATGGCCTCAAACTCACTTTGCAACCGAAGCTAGCCTTGAATTCCTGATTCTCCACCACCACCACCTCCGCAGTGCTAAAATTACAGGCGGCCACCACCAAGCACAACTTTTTTTTTTTAGATTTCAAAGGAAATGTTATGGCTTCGCCAAAGGTGAAACCTGAAGTCCATAACTCAAACTACTTCACGACTCGCTTTCCCACCAAGGGAGAGGCTTGGCCCTGGGCCGGGTCCTGCAGTCGGGCGCTCAGGGTCGGGGAGGTGGGCGTCTACGCGGCTCACCCTCCACGGCGTGGTTCACCTCCTGGATGAACAGCTGTAGCTTCATCACCAGGTTGGCTGCGTGGCCGTCCGCCTTGCCCGCCGCCCCGTCTTTGGGGCCGGCTCTGAAGGCCGCATTGATCCAGTCCTTCACGTCGAAGTCGTCAGCCAGGAACTTGGAGAAGTCCATGGCGCCTCCGACTTGGCGCCGAGCGACACAGCCTAGGGGGCGGCCGCCGGAACCAGCCGCACCGCAACTTGCCGCCCCGTCAGCGCGCACTCGAGGAGGCCGATGTCCCTCGTCGCGAGCCGTACTCCTTCCGGAAGTCAGTGCCCGTTACCATAGCGACTGCTGCGCTGGCGGCTGCGGGGCCGGCACTATCCTAGCAGGTAGGACAGTTCTTTTTCTGTTAATATTTTCCAAGCAGTAAACCAAGTACTTCCTAGAAAACCGTCCCGTGCGTCTGCGCGTATAAACCCCGACTTCTCCTAAGAACTATTACTGTCCTAGCGTGTGACGAAGGACTGAGGCGGTTGGCAGCTCGGAAGTGGGCTGGCTGTGTAAAGATACGTGCCACCATGCCTGAGTTTCTGAGTTCGACCCCCACCCAGCAGCCACAAACGGAAGGCGAGAAGTGACACCCGCAGTTGTCCTCCGACCTCATGAGCGTGCCCTCAACGCATGCACACAGGCCTCTAAATAAATAAAATGAAATTTAAAAAAAGAAATTGGCAGCCCGGCTATCTAGCCATATTTGCTCCTTGTTCGTTCCTGAAATATCCGAAAGTGTCTGTCTTTAGACTCCTGAGTAGAGTAGCTGAGATAAACTCAGTGTGTAGCTACGAGTAATGTTGCTACTTTTCCATTCTCAATAAGTGCATGCAGCACTTCCTTTTTAGTTTTATTTTAGTGGATGAGTGTTTTGCCTGCATGTGTGTCTGTGAACCACCTGCGTACCTGGTGCCAACAGAGGCCAGACGAGGATGAAGAATCTCCTGGAAGTGGAGTTTTACAGGTGGTTAATGGGTGCTGGGGATAAACGCAGGTCCTCTGGAGGAGCAGTCGGTACTCTTAACTGCTGGGTCATGTCTCTAAATTTCTATAGAATTGATAATGGTACCCCCTCTTTATTTCTGATTTAATTTTAATAATCTTCAAAACGCCAGCTCTTCCTTTAGTTTTCCATTTCTTTTTTCCATCAGTTTCTTCACTAATCAGTTTCTTTTATTCTTTCTCTGAGTCTGTTTGCTTTTGTCTAGAATAGCAAAGTAGAATTTTGTTTTGTTTTTTCAATAGAATTTTTTTTTTGAAGACACAGTCTTATTATGTAGTCCTTCTAGCCTGGAACTCAAAGGCAGTCCTGACTGAGCCTCCCAAGTGTTGGGATTCCTACCTTGAGCCACCACACCATGGTCTAGTGTTGATTTCTAATTTAATTCCATGTATTTTGAAAACATACTTGGTATGACTTAAATCACTCTAGACATGCAGAGATTTGTTATGGCCTGTGTTAACACTGGTCTGTCATGGAGAGGGTTCTATGTGCGTTTGAAAGCATGTACAGCACGAAGGAGGATGAGATGTTGTGAAAAATGGATACAGCTAAAGATAATAAGCAAAAGAACACAAAAGTCTGTGTTTTCTCTCACTTTTGGATCTATATTTTATATAAATACCTAAAATCACATCTGATCTAAGAGTAGAGGGGAGATAGAGGAGGAAGAAAGGAGAATGGAAGGGGGGATGGGACAAAAAGGGGGGATGTTCAGAAGGGAATATACATAAAGTACTGTTGAAATAAACTATCTTTATGAAATCCAGCACCATGTATAATGAACATTCACTATGAAGAGGAGGAAGAAGAACAAATGTACAATGGATGTCGTGGTACATGCCTGTAATCCCAGCGCTTGAGAGGCAGAAACAGGATTGCTTGGAATTTGAGGCCACTCAGGCCTATACAGCAAGGCCCTGTCTCCTAAAAACCAACTAAAAACAAACCGAACAGCAAAAAAGAAATATCTGCAGACATTGGGTAAGTGTTCTGTATATCTTAGTAAGATGGGGTAGTTAGTGTTCTTCTAAACTTATGTCCTTGCTCATCTTCTGAGTTGTCCCACCAATTATTCCAAGGCTTTAAATCTCCAACTCATTATTGTTAGCCAGGTGTAGTGGCACGCACCTTTGATTCCCACACCCAGGAGAGGCAAGTCGATCTCTGAGTTTGAGGCCAGCCTGGTCCACACTGTAAGTTCCACAGTCAGGGTTATGTAGACCAACCCCATCTCAAAACCAAACAGAATGAAATATATATTGTACTGCACATTTTTCTGTTCCAGCTGTGTTTATTTTTGCTTCAGGTTCTTCAGGGCTGTGATATTGGGTATATTGCACTTGCAACTTATTTCCTACAGTATTAACCTAATATCATCGTCAAATACACCTTTATCTCTATTTAGTAATGTCTTAAAGCCTATTCTTATCTTATTTCCTTTTTGTTTTGTTTTGGTTTTTGAGACAGGGTTTCTCTGTGTAGCCTTGGCTTTCCTGGAACTAACTCTGTAGTCCAGGCTAGCCTCAAAGCCTATTTTCTAGCTTACCTGGACTAAATTTCTTGAGCATATTTGCCCTATTGTATGTGTCCACTGATGTCACTGAGGCTCAGGCTATTTTTTATCTATTTTTTTCTTTTAAGACTCATTTTATAACTTTTAAATTATGTGTTATCTCTGTGTGGGTTTGGTCACTTGTGAATGAATGTACCCAGAGTTCAGAAAATGACATTGGACCCTTAGAGCTGGAGTTAGAGGCAGCTGTAAGGTGTCCAGTATGAATGCTGGGAACCAAACCTAGATCCTCTTCGAGAGCAGCATGTGTTCTCAACTGCTGTTATGTTTTGGGTTTGTTCGGTTGGTTGGTTTGGTTTGGGTTTTTCGAGACAGGGTTTCTCTGTAGCTTTGGAGCCTGTCCTGGAACTAGCTCTTGTTAGACCAGGTTGGTCTCAAACTCACAGAGATCCTCCTGCCTCTGCCTCCCGAGTGCTGGGATTAAAGGCATGCACCACCGCGACCCGGCATAATGTTTTCTTTAAATAGTGTTCTACATGCACAAAGCTGTGATCCTTTCGATGGATCCTTGTGTGGGTGGGTATGGTTAGTGCAGTCTCTGGACATGACTGTGAGTGATTCCCCTCCCCACCAAGACAGGGTTTCTCTGTGCAACAGCCCTGACTGTCCTGGAACTCGCTCTGTAGACCAGGCTGGCCTCGAACTCACAGAGATCCACCTGCCCCTGCCTCCCGGATTAAAGGTGTGCGCCACCAAGGCCCAGCTGTGAGGGATTATCTTAATTCAAGTAGGAAGACCCAGCTTCATTGTGGGAGGTGCAATTCCAAGGGCAGGAGAGTCCTGGACTATATAAAATGGAGAAAGCCAAGCTGAACACTAGCTGTTTCCTGATTGTGGATGCAATGTGACTGCCTGCTTGCTTCAAGTTCTTCCTGCCTCAGCTTGTTACACTGTACCATGAGCAAAATAAACCTTTCTGCCTTTAATTGCCACCTGTTAGAATATTTTATCGCAGCAACGGAAGAGGAAATTAAAAGGGGGACCACATTCCAAGTTTAAACTATTCTCAAGTGTGACCCAACATTTCCTTCATACTGTGCCCATACGAATGGAGCCTTGAGGTTATTCAAGACTGTATGGTCAGTTTGGTCTAGACACTCAGAAGCCTACAGACCCTCAGGCAGGGATGTGCCTCCTGGGCTGATGACAGGTGGTAGTCCTGGGTCATTCATTGGACTCTCATAGCACAGATGCCCTCTGCAATAGGGAGTGGAACAGTGAGAAACCCCAGGGGAACTCACTCCATAGACCAGGCTGCCTCTGTCTCCCGGGTGCTGGGATTAAAGGCCTGTGCCCCCACATCGGACTCACAGTAGAATCTTGCGTGTGTAAGCATTTGTGTGTATGAAGAAGGGTGCACAGATACCATGGAAACTGTGTGGAAAATGGAGGAATACCTCAGGTAATGGTCCTTACTTCTACCTTTGTTGGACCCTACAGTCCAATCACCAAGGAGTCACCGCCCCCCAGAGACCATCTCTCACCACCACAGCTGATGTAAAAGCATTGTCATGACAGGGTCTTCCAGCATTTGGAAGGCTAGAAAGACCCCAAATGACTGGTACAGGCTATTTTTAAAGGGAAAAACCACAGAAGGAAGGGGTCTCTGGGGGTTGTTCTTTAACTATTATGATTGGCTTATTCAAAAGGGCTATTACCAATAATTGGCTGGAGAGTGGTTGCCAGATCAGACGAGGTAAGGGAAAACATCTGAGGGTCACTTTGCCCCTTTCCCAGGGCCTAAGTCAAAACATCAGTAACTGAGTCAACACCTAAGGGTTATCTTGCCCCTATTCAATAACTGAGTTCTATTTGGAGAACATTCACAAGGACGCAGGGAGATGATGGAAAGTTCCCAACATTTCAGTACGTGTGCGGGCAATTGTTAGGTCCTTGGTTCCCAGGGGGGAAGCGGAGAGCATTACTGCTGAGACTGAGAGGGCTCAGAATTGTCAGAAATGGCTTCAGAATTGTCTTAAAGTTTTACACCTTGAGATGGGATCTCTGTTGTTCTCCACTTTGTACGCTAGGTTAGCAGTCAGAACTAACTAAATGAATAAATAGAATTGTTTACTAGATTTTAAAAAGTAGATTTAAAAGAAAACATTCTATTTATTTATAGTGTGTATGTGCCACAGCTTGGTGTGGAAGTCAGAAGACAAGTTGAAGAAGTCACTTCTCTCCTTCCTCCTCATATACCTGGAATCAAACTCAGGTAGCCAGTGCCTGTCCTTCATTTGCTGACATCTGGTGGCCCTTAATTAAATCTTTTTTTTTTTTTCGAGACAGGGTTTCTCTGTGGCTTTGGAGCCTGTCCTGGAACTAGCTCTGTAGACCAGGCTGGTCTCGAACTCACAGAGATCCGCCTGCCTCTGCCCCCCGAGTGCTGGGATTAAAGGCGTGCGCCACCATCGCCCGGCCCTTAATTAGATCTTAAACAATGTTACCAATTAAGACTATAAGGAGCTAGCTGTGGTGGCACACACCTATAATCCCAGCACTCAGGAGGCAGAAGCAAGGGGATCTCTGTGAGTTCGAGGCCAGCCTGGTCTACAAGAGCTAGTTCCAGGACAGGTTCCAAAAGCTACAGAGAAACCCTGTCTCAAAAACAACAAAAAAAGAACCGAATGTGATTCTAAAGGCCTACAAACAAGGTGGTGTGGGGGGGAACGGGGAGTTGTCAGGAACGAGGGGATAGCGATGCAAGAAAGCAACTGGAAGCTCTTTCTGCGTGACATGCCTGATTTACAGTTCAGCTGAAGGGAATGAATGGTCTTGGTGGCCAAAACTGTAACAGCACTCTCTCCTAGCTATCTAGTCAAAACAACATGCTCAAGTACTCCTGGTGTATCTCTGAAAAAGATGAGGGAACTTCTGTCCTGTGTGTGGCTGTGCACGTGCGCCTGTGGAGGCCAGAGACCAACTTCCTGTGCCATTCCTTATGTGCCATCCACCCTGCTTTTTCAGGCAAGATCTCTCGCAGGGAGATCTTTTCCATTAGGCTAGCTAAGAAGCCCAAGGATGGCCTCTCTGCCAGTGTTTATATACAGGCTTTAGGAATCGAACTCAGGGCCTCACTCCTGCACAGCAAGCACTGTAACAAGCCACCTTCCCAGGCCAGAATTTTCACCTTTTGTATTTTAATTTTGAATCATATTTAATACTTATCTAAACAGTGACACTGAACGTAAGAAACAAGGCTTTATTTGGTTTGGAAATTTCAGTAAATGGAAAAAAACTTGAAAAGAAACCTACCTGGAATTCCAAGACCCAACCATGGCCAGTTATCTGTATATGCAACTGAGGGAATTGCTTGGTTTAAAGCTGGAGCCAGGGAATGGGATGTAGCTTGGCTAGTCTTTATGACAACCTAATACAGCTAAAGTCATCGGCGAGGTGATGTCCCCATAAGATTAGGGTGTCTGCACATCTGTAGGCATTCTCCTAATTGGTGATTAATAGGGAAGGATCCAACCTACTATGGGTGGTGCCATCCCTGGGACAGTGGTCTTGGCTTCTACAAGAAAGCAGGCAGAGCAAGCCATGAGAAGCAAGCCAGTAGGTCCTGTCTGCATTTCCTGTCCTGATTTCCTATTCCCTTGGACAATAAAGAGTGCTATGGAATCATAAGAGAATAAGCAAACAAAAATAAACTATTGCTTTTCCAAGTTTTTTTTAGTGTGTTCATTTTAAAAATTATTTATATGTATTTTTAGATATGGGTACATGTGCCTGCATGCCAGAAGAGGGCATCAGATCCCATTATAGATGATTGTGATGTGGTTGGTGGGAATTAATTGAACTCAGAGTCTCTGGAAGAGCAGTCAGTGCCCTTAACCACTGAGCCATCTCTCCAGCCCCTCCCCATAAATTTGATGGCCAACACTACAAAGAAAAATAACCTGCACTTTCTGGCTTTGGTTTTTCGAGACAAGGTTTCTCTGTGTGGCTTTGGCTATCCTTGAACTCGCTCTGTAGACCAGGCTAGTTTTGAACTCACAGATAGCTGACTGCCTCTGCCTCCCAAGTGCTGGGATTGAAGGTGTGTGCCACCACTGCCTGGCCCTGCATTTTCATTTAGCAATAGCTTGAAAGCAGTTTTCTCTCACAACAGAGGGAAGATTGCTTGCTAACTTCCTACCAATCTCTCCTTCCTTGGTAACTAGACCCCAATTTTATATTGTGCTATACTGCATACAAAATTCCCATTTTCAGGGCTGGAGAGATGGTCCAGCAGTTAAGAGCACTGACTGCTCTTCAAGAGGACCTGGGTTCAATTCCCAGAACCCACATGGCAGCTGACAACCATCTGTAACTCCGTTCCTGGTGATTCACACCTTCACACCAAAGCACATAAAGTTAAATAAATTACAAGAAAAATCATATTTTCCAGTGTGCTTTGCAGCTAGGTGTGGCCAAAATCTAAATGGGACGTGAAGGCAGGCATCGTGAGACACTTTCAGGAAGCCTTAGCATACATTTTCCTGTGCTTCCTGTGACTGACAGTGCAGAGGCAACCATGGCACTGAAGCAGCATCTGGGGACATGAGCATACAGAACATGCCCCTGGCGGCATGGTAATATAAATGCAGAAGAAAAGCATGTACAGCCCTCTTTGCTGCTGGATTCGGTTCCAGTTCCTAGCGCAGGCAGAGGACTGCAGGTTACTGCCCTTACTGTGAGTTTATCCCCAAATAAATAAACCTTTGTTATATTCCATTCTGGGCTATTATGGAACTCTTTGGTACAACTTCAGGCCAGCCTGGTCTATATGGTGAATTCCAGGCCAGCCCAGGCTACACAGTGAGATCCTGTCTCAAAAACAAAACAGCAGCCAGAAGCCATCCTAAATCTACTGAAATGATCAGACTTTTTTTTTTTTTTTTTGGATTTTCGAGACAGGGTTTCTCCGTAGCTTTTTGGTTCCTGTCCTGGAACTAGCTCTTGTAGTCCAGGCTGGCCTCGAACTCACAGAGATCCGCCTGCCTCTGCCTCCCGAGTGCTGGGATTAAAGGCGTGCGCCACCACTGCCCGGTGTGATCAAACGTTTTGTGCTATTAATACACACCCCAACTAGATGAACACAAAAAGACCAGAAGGAATGCATTTCAATAGAAAGAGCCTTCCAGTTTGAGGCAGAATCTCACAAGACTGGCCCTCACCAGCCATTTCAGTAGAGTTCAGGGTTCCTCTTCATACAGATCCAGCCAAGCAGAACTTGCTGAAGCGTGCATGCCAAAGAACCCAGCACACAGTAGGTACTCTCAAAGTATTGGTAGACTGTTAGCTTGAGTTAACAACCCTCTGCTCCAGCACCTCAGCTTGTCAGAATGCTGTTCTTCGTCATGTCCTCACGTGTCAACAGAAGGCAGTTGCCTTCCAGCCTATCACTTTGAAATATATCCCTATGGACTCAACACCAGGCAAATTTGTACACAGTATTTATTCGATGATGCTTTGTACGGAGTCATCACATGGCTCTCCACCTGCATCATAGTTCCCCCCCTTGGATTGTGAGGGTAAAGGGACTGGCCAGCTAGCTGTGATTTACAACAAGGAACACAGGGTCACAATGAAAGAGCTTTGAGATGTTTATGAACAGAAAGAGTGAGGATGACATCGTGGGTCCTGAGTAAGGGCCCAGACAGGCTGCCCAGCCCACAGAACCCAAAGCCCAAGCAAGGCCTCAGAGGGTCCATCAAAGGGAGAATCTAAGGCACTGTAGTGAAGGACATGATTGGCCCACCGAGTGTGGTCTCCTGGTCTCATGGCAGCCCCTTGCCTGGAACCAGTGCAATAAGCATTCCATTTAGGTTTTACTGAACATCTGCAAGCAGCATTCCCTAATGAAAATGAAGACAAGGCCATTCTTGGAAGAGTGTGCCACAGAAGACACACTCTGTCACAAGACCAACCAGGTCCCTTTCTAAGGTCCCTGAGAATAGCAGCCTGGGAGCAACTAAGACTTTCAAAGGCTGACAAGGCACAAAGTGGATGAATGAAAAGATAACAATACATGGAAAAAACTTTGGCTTATAAAACTCCAACCCGAGGCAGGGACAACAGTGTCAACCAACATGCAGAAGCAGGTATGAGTGCAGCAGAGATGATCTCAGAAGTCGTCAGCATCCCCCACACTGCCCAAATCCCAAGCCCAACTCTCCCTCCACCCCCGGCTCCCCAATAACACACACGCACACATGCACACACATGATCTACAGAGATTGGCAATCAAGGCCTGACATCAGGAAAGAATGCTTGGCACTCTGCACTACTTCACAATGAGTCCTGACCAGACGGTTAAAAGGAATGCTGGCCTAAGCTTGACTGAAGAGTCTCGGGGGAGAAGTTAGGCCGCGCTCAAGACAGCCAGGTCTGGAAAGTCTTTCACTTCTCCGACTTCGCTGAACGGCTGCCCACCCTGGTTGAAAGTCAGCTTATACCGCAACCGGATGGGTTCCTGGGACAGAAGAGAGGCTAAGACGTTAGAGATTCAAGCCTACAGTAAAAGCCTCCACCCAACCTAGGAGTCTTCAAGGCACAGCTTACAGCTTTTTTATTTTATTTTTTTGAGACAGGGTCTCACTGTGTAGCCTTGGCTGGCCTGGAACTTGTTGTGTAGATCAGACTTGCCTCTGCCTCTGGAGTGCTGGGGTTACAGGTATGCACCACCACATGCTTAGTTTATTTACATAACTCCCCCAAATGAAGTCCTCAAGTAATGGCCTGGCTACCCTGGCTTAGTCTCTTTGGAGCTACAAACTCACAGGGAGCCAGGCATGTATCCTGGAAGCCCTGCCAACTTCTGCAGGCCCAAAGGTAAATTCAGAGACCCACAGGAAGACAGGGTGCTTCCTTCAGAGGAATCTAGGTATGAGTTCACATGTTTACCCCTTGGTTCGCAGCTGTGACAGCCCATTACAGATCTTGGCCCTCCCCCAAAGCAAAGGAGGCCCCAGTAAGGGCTGGTTCCACCCCTAAACTCAACCTGGAACCACTGACACTTGACAGAAAAGCCTCAAGGGGGCCTGGTTCCTGGATCATACTTTGTGTGGGTTGTCAAGCAGCAGCATCTGAGATATCACGGCTGGAGGCATCAAGGGACTGAACGCAGGGAGCCTGGAACTGGATGCCGGCTGCAGCTTCACTCGCATTGACTATGGGTGGAAGAGTCAACATGTTAATCCAGAGAGCCACAGCTTCAGGAAGGCACTCAGCCAACAGCAACTTGATCTCAAAAGGAGCACCCCAAGACACCCTTGTGGTCCCACACAGACATTTCTTATGAGGGGAGAGGAAAGAGGATCCAAAAGTTCCTTTCCTTCTGCCCACAGGAATGTGTTTGAAGGTGTGTGGTCAACAGTTGGCATCCCAGACAAAGCATAAAACACTATAGAAAATCTTGGGCTGGGTTCTCAATCTGCCTCTTACCAGCTCTATGTCCTTGGGTACAACACTTAGTTCTGAGCCTTGCCTTGCCAGTGTATAAAGAGTGACAGGCCCTCTCATGGCCATTACAGGCTACCATACGGATGAGAGCACACACATATCTATTTCTATCTTGCTTGCTTTATAGCCTAAAGAGGGTCAGGCAACCCTGGATGCTAATGGCCATGTTCATGCTTTATAAAGTCCAGAACAACCCAAATAGTAAATAGAACCAACTCTCTTCATCTGAGTGAGGTATGGTGGCACATCCCTATACACCCAGCACTCAGGCTGCAGAGTCAGGAAGAAGCTGAGTCTAAGGGCAAGCTTGGCTAAAAGCAAGTTCTAGGCTAGCTTGACCTACACAGTGTGATCCTGTATCAAAAAACAAAACACATCAGGTCACAGTGGTACACACCTTTAATCCTAGCAGTTGGGAGACAGAGGCAGGAAGATCTTTGTGAATCAGGTCAGCCTGGTCTACCTAATGAGACCAGCTACACAGGGAAACCCTGTCTTAAAAAACAAAAGAAACAAAAAAAAACCACAAACAAGATTTTGTTGTTTTGTTTGTTGTTTTTCAAGACAGGATTTCTCTGTTGTATTCCTGTTTGCTTTAAAGACCAAGCTGGCCTTGAACTCACTTGCCTCTGCCTCCAGAGTGATAGCATTAAAGGTGTATGCCACCACCACCTGGTAGTATTCTTAAGGAATTAACCTAAAAACTTACCTGGATAGAACCTTATCTGAAGTCAAATATACAGGAATACCCAGCTACATAGGCCATTAAAATCCCCATTTTATATGAAGAGTATGTCCCTTCTACCTAACTAACAATGTCTCAGCAAGTGTCCAGAAATGAGTCACTAGTGAAGAGGTCAAAGCTGGCCAGCAGATGACTCACCTTTGGGACAGCCACCTGAAACATGATGTCCCAGACAGGCTGGGTGGCAGTGCTCATCATGGTCAACAGCAGCACCCGCACATCTGGATGGCCAGGGGCCCCAGTCTGGGAGAAGTGCAGCAGGATTCTGAAGCCGTTGCGGTCATACACGATGATGGGCGGCAAGCGGCCTGGTAGACAGGGATCCACCAGGGGTCAGCACTCATGCTCGACACTGGCTGCCTCCCATCTCTTCTGCACCATCACCATCTGTATCCCAAATCCTCACGGACTCCTCTAATCAAAATGGTCTCCTACCACCTGCCCGCCCTCATCACCACACACAGCTTCAAAAAGGAATCTTTTCTTTTTCCATTAAACTAGATCACAACTAAAATCATGTATGTAGGAACGCTATAGAAAGCATGGAGTGTCACAAAGACTGAAATTCAAAACAAACCAAAACACTCAGTAAATACAGTCAGTTGTGGTGGACACCACCTTTAATCCCAGCACTCAGGAGACAAAGGCAGGTAGATCTCTGTGAGTTCTAGGACAATCAGAGCTATACAGTGAGACCCTGCCTTAACACCCCCACCACACACACACACACCAGGCTGGATGTGGTGGCACACACAATTAATCCCAGCACTGTGGGGATTCTCTAAGAAGGGAGGCAGAGACAGGTGAATTCTTCGAGTTCAAAGACAACTAGCTTTACATAGTAAATTCCAGACTTCCAGAACTACATAGTGAGTCTCTGTCTCAAAACAAAACAGGAAAAAGGGCTAGAGATGAATCTCCGTGGGTTCCTGGCCAGCATGCAGGAGGTGTTAGGTTGAATCCCCAAAACCCTGAAAACTGGGTACAGTGGCCTACACCTGTAATCCCATAGGAAGATTCAAAGGTTAAGACCATTTTTGGTTATGTAGTTAGTTCTATGCCAAAATTAAATACATGAGACTATCGATCACAAAATAAAAAGGAAAGGATGGAGAGAAGAGAGGAGGGGTTACAATTCAATAGTAGAGTGCTTACTTAGAAAGTGCAGGATCTCGGGTTTGAAACCCAGTACCACACACACACAGACTTCAATAGAATGCCTGCCCCTGGCCGGCTGGCAATGCTGAACGTTACCTTTCTGCTTTAATTTTTCTATGCTCCTCTACACTAAGTATGTTACTCTTGTTTTACACCATTTTTAAACTTTGTGCTGTAATTATTTTAGACTTATGAAGTTACAAAGGCAAACCAAATGATTCTCATAAATTCATTACCCACCCTCCCCAAATGTTAATACCTTGCTTACACAATTATCACAACTAAGAAGTTAACACTGGACATGCAATACTGTTCCAATGAAAACTTAATAAAACAAAAGCACAAAGAGCGCCTGCTATCACCAAGTCCAGTTAAAGAATTCCACCTGGCTGCTGGGACCCCCTGCATGCCAACCTCCCCACACCTTGCTACCACACAGGACTCTGGGCTGTAGAAGATCAGAGCCCCGGTGCTCGGGTCTGGTTTCTGCTGTCCATACCACCATGCAGGCCACAGTGTGCAACCTTAGCTGGTAGAGCCTCTGGCTTTCTTTCCCCTTTAACAGGCAAGACCCACTTTTCTGACTGAGCATCCACAGAGAAGTAACGTCCTTAGCCAAATTCTTCCTTTCCTTCCATTTCCACCTTTCCCGGCACTTTGGTCACACTAAACCCTTCCCTCCTGAGCTCCACATGAATAAACATCATGTCCTAACAGACCTCAACCTCATCATTAAACCCCACCTGCCAATCCCTTCACAGCTGACATCTCCGACAGAGAAGACTAAGAAAAATGTCCGCTCCAAAGGCTGAAAACCTCTCCTCACCTCTCCCCAAGCTTCAGACTCAACTTCCCAGTTTAAGGACCACGCCTATCAGTGTGGAGTGGTTTGTCATTGTTGTTAGGGATCCAACAAAGAAGCAGCAGCACAAACTACTTACTGGGTTTCACAGACTCCAAAGGGACAAACACTTGAGCCAGAGGTGTATTCTGTGAGGCCGGGGAAGAAGCCAATGGTCCAGCCTCCCAGGACCAACCTGGAGAGGCCTTGGTACCTGGTGGTACTTCCTTGGGGATGCTCTTTTGTGGAACATAATTCCTGCAAAGAAAGAAAAATAATCAAGGACTAACAAAAACTAGAAGAAAACTTCAGGAATCTGTCATTTCTTTTCTTCTTCTGTTTATTTCCCCCTGAATAACAAGAAAACATGTATGCACTGGGTGCTGGTAGCATATACCCTTAATCCCAGCACTCAGGAGGTAGTGGCAGGTAGATCTACAGAGTTCAAGGCCAGCCTGGTCTATCTACAGAGCAAATTCCAGGACAGGCTCCAAAAGCTACAGAGAAACCCTGTCTCAAAAAACAAAACAAAAAAAAATTTTTTTAAGAGGCTGGAAAGACGGTTCCGTGGTCCAAAGTGCTGCTCTTACAGAGGACGTGAGTTTCCCAGCAGCTCACAGTCACCTATATAATTCCAGCAGGGGATCTGATGCCCTCTTTTGGAACCAGAATACAAACACAGACTGAGCATGATAGCACACACCTTGAACTACAGCACTCGGAAAGTAGGGGTAGGGAGCTAGGTAAATTCAGGGACAACCAGGGTTAAACAGTGAGACCCAGGGGATGGGGAGGGCAGTGCTGGAGGGTTGAGTCAGTAATTAGGAGCAACCACTAAGGGCCTAGATTTGGTTACCAGTAACTACATCAAAGAGAACCTGACCACTTTTAACTCTAGCTCCAGATGGTCTAACTCCCTCCAAGGTACTCAAATGCATGTGGCATACATATACACAGAAACACATATAAATAAAAATAAACCTTAAAAGAGAGGGGAAAAAAAGTCACGCTGGAACAGTTTCGTAAAAATAAGCTACAATAAGGGCTGGAGAGATGGTTCAGAGGTTAAGAGCATTGGCTGCTCTTCCAAAGATCCTGAGTTCAATTCCTAGCAACCACATGGTGTCTCACAGTCACCTGTAATGAGATCTGGTGCCCTTTTCTGGCCTGCAGGCACACACACTATATACATAATAAATAAATAAATAAGTCTTTTAAGAAAAGCTACAATAATGCATTATCACATATACAGGAAAAGCAAAGGCATGTATGATGTTATGTGCCTGTTATCATAGCACAGGATGATTTTCAGGCTAATCTACTGTCTGAGACTTATCTGGTAGCAAGGGAGCTAACAAAGAAAGAATTGGAATCAGGAGCCAAAATAAATTCTCTTTGAAAAGAAGAAAAAAGAATTTGCTGCAGTTTTTAAGGAATGGTATTTAGGACCTATTGTTATTTCTCTAGTTTCATTTAATTTCAAACATAGCAGTCAGGAAAGAAATAGGCATCAAAATTATCAGTCAGACAGCCACAGGGCATATGGGACCTGGCTAGAAGGTTGTACTTGGGAGGCAGAAGTACAGAAGCTCAAGGTCATCCTAGCCAATCTAGACTAAAACTGTCTCTCAAAACAACAACAACAAAAAAGGCCAGCAAGATGGCAGCAAAACCTGGAGAGCTAGGTTCAATCCCTGGAACCCACATAAAGGCAAGAAGGAAACACCTCGCAAAACTATCCTCTCACTCCGTAGGCTCACCATGGCGTGCGTGTCCTTATACACCCATCACACACATCTGTGCAAATTAAAATTGAACAAAAATGTCTGTCATCAATTTCTTTCTTTCAGACTTTAACCTCTTTCTGGAGCTGTCCAAGTTAGCATGGGGCAAGACAGCAAAGGGGAAGCAGCACCCTGCACTTGCAGTACACAGAGCACGCCCTTCAGCAGGAGGGGCTGCGGGAGCTGCAGCACCCTGCACTTGCAGTACACAGAGCACGCCCTTCAGCAGGAGGGGGCTGCGGGAGCTGCAGTACCCTGCACTTGCAGTACACAGAGCATGCCCTTCAGCAGGAGGGGGCCGCGGGAGCTGCAGTACCCTGCACTTGTAGTACACAGAGCATGCCCTTCAGCAGGAGGGGGCCGCGGGAGCTGCAGGCAGAAGCCACTGGCCCTGAACACTCACAATGGTCCTGGAGATGGCTGTGGCGAGAAGAGATCCATCAAATTCCTCTCCGCAGAAAGGCTCTCGACGGCACCCCCCAGGAGCGTGATAGCAGCAGGCTGCTTCTTGTCTTTACAGCAACTTGGAATGACAACCTGTCAAACCAAGAATGGCTACAATAAATCTCTATGGGGGCAAGAGGAGAAAGAAACGGCTGAACAGAGAAGACTCCTGCACAGACCTTCAGGAAGCAGAAGCCAGTACAAGCAAAGAGTTAAGGTAGGAGAGGGAAAGATGTCCTGCCGGGGAGGTGAGAGGTAAAGCAAACCGTACAGATGAAGAGCTCTGGAGCCAACCCCACAAGATGATCTGAGAAGCCCAAAGCATGGCGTAGTGGTGACCACTCTCCCGCAGGCAGCACTGTGGCCAGGGTGACCCTTCCCAGAACTCCCCACAAGGGGAACAGCTTTCCTACCTTGGTCCTAGTGGGAATATCGCTGAGCCCTGTGAGAAAGAAGTAGAGATACATCACTGTAACAATACCTGACGGGTGATGAGGCCGGATTGCACGCCCACCCTTTCCAGGATATCTAGAAAGCCTAAACAAGGGACCCCTCCAGAGCCAATCCACCCACCCAGAGACTTTTCCATGCTACCTGTTATGCCAGAGCCCCCCTCCCTGCCCCCAGAGCAGGCCCATGCTGCATGAAGGAAACAAACCCACCCATCCCTCCACTCAGTGCCATTCTGTGCCTGTATAACGTCCTCTCTTACCTAAGGCTGCCAGGTCCTGATGAAGCAGAGATGGCGCCTCTAGGTCAATGAGGGGGCAGTTCTTCCCGCAGGGTTCTTGATTCGGAAAGACTAAAACAGACGGGGTGAAAAGACTCAAACAAGGCCGGGTGGTGGGGGCACACACCTTTAATCCCCACCTTTAATCCCCGCACTGGGGAGGCAGAGACAGGTGAGTCTGAGGACAGCCAAGGCTACACAGGGAAACTCTGTCTCAAAAAAAAGTAAGAAAACAAACAAAAATCTCAAACATGAAAACAATGTCTCCATTTAAAGCCTACTGGTACTCTCCTGGAAAACAGGCCTCTTACCCACCAGTTTCTGCCTCAGCTGGGTGCTGGGAAGCAGCCTGCCATAGGCATTTGCATGTTAGGAGACCAAAGGACTCAGCCCTCCAGGCATTGGGGTCTTTCTTTTCCCTTGGCCCCTCTCATCACACAGGGCAGCAGCTTAGACCACTTCTTCAGCTTAGACACCTTTGGCGTTTCTGATCAAATTCATCTACAGTACACAAAGTACTGAGGCCTAGCTCCAAGCCATCCTGACTTAGAAGGTATGGGTCAGAGACTGAAGAGCATTAAAAAACAAACCTTGGTGGTGGGGGGCGGGGGGCAGTGCTGAGATGCAATCTTGGGCCTTGTGAGTGTTAGGCAAACCCCTACTATTGGACCACTAACCATTTCCTTGGTCTCAGGCTCCAGGAGCACTGGAAAGGGATTAAAACCTGGCACAACACAGCCTTCTCTACAGAGGAGGGGACAGAAGCAGCTCTTGCATTCTTGTGGCTTGCACACTGCCCTTAGGCAGGAGGATCCCAGCACGCACCTCTGGGGACAGAAACTTCTCCCACAGCAGCTTTCCCGGCATTGACTCGTCCCTCCACCACCTGTTTGTACAGCAGAACCCCCTGAGTGAGAAGGTCGTTTGCTTGAAGAATCTCCGCTGAGGAAAGAGCACATTGAGAACTCCTCAGTATAGCAGCCAACCATCTATCTCTTGTCTTTTCTTGAATACTCTGCCAGGCTTGGCACAGCCAGGACCCCTGACCCTGGTCATATTCCACTATCCACACACTGGCAGCAGTTCACACTCCAAACACTGTTCTTTCCATGAGGAGGAGCTGATTTTTTTTTTTTAAGTTGAGACAGGTTGATGTGGGTGTCTTGACTTAAAAAGTACCTCAGTTACTGAAAGCTTTCCCTATGTGGAGAATGGGTACACAAATCAGCTTTGTAGCCTAGACATTTTACCAGTCTGCAAATAAAGACTGGGCATTTCCACTGAAAATCTGGCATCCTAACTGAAGCCTACTTAATAACAAATAACCATACCTGGCTATAATAAATTCTCAGTCTCTCAATTACATCTGAATTCGGCAAAGCTCCTGAATTATGGATCAATTGCAATCTCAGGAACAGAAAAACATCAGCTCAGGAGGGCGTGACCCACAAAGCATATTCTGAGAAGCTTACAAGTCAAGGACCTTTGTTTCATAGAAGGAGGAATAGGAGGAGGAGGAGAAGGGAGAGGAGGAGGAAAAGGAGAAAGGAGAGGAGGAGGAGGAAAAGGAGGAAGAAGAGGAGAGGAGGAGAGGAGGAGAGGAGGAGGAGAAGGGAGAAGAGAATGAGAAGAAAGAAAGAGGAAAAGGAGGAGGAGAAGAAAGAGGAGGAGAAGGAAGAGAAGGAGGAGAAAGAGGAGAAGGAGGAGAAGGGAGGAGGAGGAGAAAGAGAAAGAGAAGAAGAAAGAAAGGCAGGGCACAGCTTCCTAGTCATCTAGGGGAAGGGCTATACAATGTCTCTAGTAGATTTCTACTCTTTTCTGGGTTTCTGATCTTCACATTTCTTATTCAAGCCCAGAGTCTTCTGAAGTCAGACCTGAGCCACCAGCCCACACCAAACTCAAAGCTCTCTGTCTTGCTCTGGCCTCACAGCAGCCCGGCCCGAAGAACCACACCTATTTTGCTACACCCAAAATAACAGAGCCGTTACCCAGGGCGTCGTCATCATCGGTGGTGTCACTTGCTAGCCGGAACAGGGTCGGCCGCAGCTTCTCACATCTTTCATACACAACCTAGAGAAACAGAGCCTCGTTCACACCCTCACACCCAGGGCCCCACAAGTCCTCCTGTGTCTCCCTCGGCTGCCTCAGACTGAAAGCCTCTTACTTAGGCGTGCCAGACTCGTGACTACAGTTCTAAGGTAACAAGATAGCATCAGAAGACATTAGAGGGCTGGGACTATAGCTCAGTAGAGCAGTTGCCTCTCACGCCTGACTCGAGGTTCAATCCCCCACGAGAGAGAGAGAGAGAGAGAGAGAGAGAGAGAGAGAGAGAGAGAGAGAACATGAGAACGTTTGGGTTAGTTCGAGTAGTGATGCATGCCTATATCAGCATTAGGGAGGTGGAAGAAGAGGATCAGGAGGGCAAGGCCAACCCAAACTACAAAAAGAATGACTCTAGCTATCAAATGTCTCTCCTGGGACTTTGCTTCCCTGGTTGGAGAAGGAGCTCAGTGAGTCAAGGTGCTACTGCCAAGTTTAACAGTCCTGTTCGTCCCTAGAAGGTCCTGTGTGACGGAAGGAGAGAACCAACTCACATCGAATAGTCCTTAGACCTCCACTAGTGCATGATGGCATGTGACTCCCCAACCGTTAATAAATAAATGGGGGGGGGGATATAAGGGGCCCCACATATATAACTTCTTTCAAATAAAGGAAAATTGAGAAAAAAAATCTTGCTCAAGAGAGACCCCACTGTTCCCACTTTCCTGGCTGAGCTGCAACAGCTCTAGCAACGGAAGAACCTCCCTGCTTTGTCACCAACATACTGTAGAGAATTTCCTGTCCCAACGGTTCTGATGGTGCAATCCCTTTACAACACTTGCCTAATATTCTCCACAGGGTCCCCCAAAGCCATTTTCTTCTCACTAGAGAAAAGAGTGAGCTCTGGACAGCCCAGCAGCTTCACATCCTCTCCCTCAGTTCCCTCTTTCCACAGGCCCCGCCCTGGTCTCCTCTCTGCCTGCTACCTGCGTCTCTGTCCTAGGTTGGGCTTAAGAGCTAGCTGGTAGCTGGTGGTGTCATCTACAGGACAAGAGACACACTGGACTTCACTGACACTAGAAAGCGAGCAAACAAACCAAACAACAACAAAACCCACAAAATGTTTATCCCTCACAACTGGAAGATAGTCCAGGCAAAAAAGTGTCTCACAAGACCTGAGATTGGGGGGCTGGGGAGATGGCACAGTGGTTAAGTGCACTGCCTGTCCTTCTGAAGGTCCTGAGTTCAGTTCCCAGCAACCACATGATGGCTCACAACCATCTGTAATGAGATCTGGTGCCCTCTTCTGGCCTGCAGGCATACATGCAAACAGAATACTGAGAATACTTTATACATAATAAATAGATTGAAAAGGAAAAAAAAGAAAAGAAAGACCTGAGATTGGTCCCCAGAATCCATGTAAAAAAGGCAGGTGTGGTGGCCCTTGTCTATATCTCAGTCTAGGAGAGGTGGAGGCAGGAGGACCTCTAGAGCACTGGCTAGTCAACTGAGGAATGACACCGACGGCTGACCCCTGATCCCCACAAACATGCGCACCTGTGTACGTGCACACACAAAAACACATTCACAAGTACACAAATCCTGTCCCTCAAAAGAAGTTTGTCAAGCCAGGGGAAGGACAGCCTAGATTGAAGGGAATAAATAGTGTGAAAAGGAACTTGGGTCTGGACATATTCAAAAAAATCATTAAGGAAGGGTTTCTCCACCTATGGGTCATGACCTTTTAGGGGGGGGGGTCGAATGACCTTTTCTCAGGGGTCTTCTAAGACCACCATGAATATCAGAGTTTACAATCCATAACAGTAGCAAAATTATAATTATGAAGTAGCAACGAAAATAATGTTATGGTTGGAGGTCACCATAGCATGAAGAACTGTATTAAAGGGTCACAGCAATAGAAAGGCTGAGAACCACTGTTCTAAGCCCAAGTGTGGTGGCTTGCACCTTAATACCAACACTCAGGAGGTAGGGGAAGGTAAGCAAGAGGCCAGCCTGGTTTATACACTAAGTTCCAGGCCAGCCGGTCTATCTCAAAAACAAAACAAATAAACCATCTTTGTAATTTAAGACAAGCCAGTTAGGGAACGGGCAAAGATTTGAGCAGACACTCTACAAAAGCAACACACGTGGAAAGCACATGACAGAATGTGAAACACAGAAACAAAGTCTCAAGGAGATGGAGAGCTGCCACCAAAGAAGACAGGTGACAGCGAATGCTGGCACCATGCACAGACCTAGAATCCTTGTGAGTGCTGAGGAAGCTGTACACCAGTGCAGCTACTTTAAACCCACGTCCGGCAGCTCACAAACTGTCTGTAACTGCAGCACCAAGGAACCCACCACCCTCTCCGGGCCTCTGTGGGCACCCACGCACATGACAGGCACCCACAATAAATCCTTAAAAAAAAAAATCTCTGAATTTGTACTGGGCACTGTTGGCACACACCTTTAATCTCAGCACTTGGGAGGAAGGCAGGTGGATCTCTGTGAATTCGAGACCAGACTGGACTAAAAAGTGAGTTCCAGGACAGGTTCCAAAATTATATAGAGAAAGCCTGTTCCAAAAATTAGATAGATAGATAGATAGATAGATAGATAGATAGATAGATAGATAGATAGATAGATAGATAGATAGATAGATAGGCAGGCAGGCAGGCAGGGCAGATAGACTGACAGACAGATACTAAAACTTGCTTAATACAAACCCAGGATTTTCAGTAGGGGAGATGAGTGGTCTAAAATCAGATACTGGTGGTAATAATTACCATTATGATGTGTTAATTATCTCAAGGGTGTTATCAAAAAAAATACTGCTTTTAGAGGAAATAAGATAAGAAGGAACTGGAGAGGAAACGAGATAAGGAGGAACTGGAGTTATCTACTGCTGTAAGAACTGTAATATAGTGCAAACACTTAGGAATATACTCTGACAGCTTTGTAAAAAGTTAACTAACTGATCATTTACTTGGCAATCCCACACCTAGACATCTCAGGAAAAATGTAGGTTCATGTAGGATTATGTACACTGTTTACATAGCAGGTTAATTTGTAATCATTATGGTCTGCAAACACCCAAATAGTCATCAAGCAATGGCACACATACATACTGTGTGGCGCATGCACGCTAAAGACTACCTGGCACTCTGTACGCTAAACTAAAACATTAGTTAAAACTAAGGGGGTAGACAGTGCCATTTGACTTACAGAATAAAAGGTAAATAATAAACCAGTGGCCAGTGGGGATGGAGGAAGGGAGGAACGGAAGAGAGGGATGACAAAGGACAGAGGAGATTTCACTCTCTTGACCATGACAGCAGCCATAGGAATGAATCCATTGTGCTTATAACAATAGCCGCAGCCTTAGATCACAACTAGTGACTACCTGCAGGGCCTCCTGGTCAGGCAGGGCCTGGCCTGGCCTGCGGTACATGCTCAGCATCTCCCGCAACACCTTCACGTGGCTCCGCACTTCCTCCACCGCGCTGACTCGCTTGGAAACCTTCTCAGATTTTTCTTGTTCCTTTGAGGGAAACAAAAAGGACAGAAGGAAGAGAAGTCACCTGGGTAACTCCTAAACACCAGAAAGGCAAAGGCACTGCATGCTAGGACTTCAGGAAGTCATGGACACGAAGTGAGTGAGGGCTGCTGCATAGAATTCCTGCAGATGACACCCAATCTGGGGACAGGATTCTGTTCCACGGTCCATGCATTCTCAGTTCTGGAGAAAGACTGCTGAACCTAACTCCGTCAACACGAACATTTGTCACAAGGACAGAAATTCCCAAACGCTTTGTGCCATGGACAAAAGAAGCTGGGAAACTTGGCAAGGGGTCACGATGCTCGTCACCATCCTGCTGGTCCCATTCCGGACGAGGAGAACATCTCTTCTCCAAGCCAGCTTTTCCTCACATCCTTACACATAGACATAACCCATCAGCCCAGTCTTCTACAGAGCCAACTGCAAAAATGCTTACCTCCTTGACCAAGTTCTTGATCAGCCGGTTTGCAGCCTGAAGATCCTCGGGATGGTTGCTCTTGAGAAGTCTTGTCAGAAGCTGAAGAGCAAACAGGAGCAGGTGAAGCTGTGATTCTCCCCAGCCAAGTGGGAGCACAGCAACAGAAGAATTAGCAGGACTATGGCCCCCACACAGTATGCATTATCCTACCAAGCCATACAGTGACACTGGAATGTGGGTACTGGGACTGTCGAGAAAGACTACTGGGTTTCTCACTGTGTGGAAGATGGGAGGACTATAGCCCCTAGAGAACATCTGGGGATAATATTTGTAATCATCATGGTCTGAAATCACCCAAATATTCATTGGTCAATGACATGCACACATTGTGGTACATCCGTGAAACAGACTACCCATCACTTTATATGCTAAAACTAAAGTTAAAACCAAACTAAGGGCCTCTTTCCGTCTCCGTCCGCAATAGAAGAGGAGGCGCCGCCATGTCTGCGCATCTGCAATGGATGGTCGTTCGGAACTGCTCCAGTTTTCTGATCAAGAGGAATAAGCAGACGTACAGCACCAAACCCAATAATCTGAAAGCCCGCAACTCCTTCTGCTACAACGGGCTGATTCACCGCAAGACAGTGGGAGTGGAGCCCGCGGCCGACGGCAAAGGAGTCGTGGTGGTCATGAAACGCAGATCCGGTCAGCGCAAACCAGCTATTTCTTACGTAAGGACCACCATCAACAAGACTGCACAGGCCACCCTGAGCAGCATCAGGCACATGATCCGAAAGAACAAGTACCGCCCCGATCTGCGCATGGCGGCCATCCGCAGGGCCAGTGCCATCCTACGAAGCCAGAAGCCTGTGGTGGTGAAGAGGAAACGGACCCGTCCCACCAAGAGCTCCTGAGCCCTACACCCCAGAAGCAATAAAAGAGTCTACTGACTTTTTTCAAACATCAAAAAAAAACCCCAAAAACTAAGGGAGTCGACAGTATCGTTCTACTTATAGAACAAAAGGCAAACAGTAAAGCCCTGGCTTGTGGGAATGGGGTAAGGGAAGGAAGAGGAGGGAGACATTTTCAAATGCCACAACTGAAAGACAGTATTACTTGCACATAGTGGATAGAAGCCTGGGAAGTTGAGATTGTTTGGAGTACAAGAAGGCTTCAGAACAGAGAATTATCAACTCAAAAGACCAGAGTGGGGCCAGGAGTGCACCTTAGTTATAGAGCGCTTGTCTAGCATACACACAGTCCTGGGTTCCATAGCCCAGCGGCATAAGAAAAATATAAACAAATAAATGTTCGGAGTACTGAGGGTGACCTGGGTCACATGCCTGCAGCTGGGATAGGCTTCCGCCAAAGTCTTGTTTCCCACTTAACTCCACGCTGAGCAAGACAACTAAACCCAGCACCCAGAGTCCCTCAGTGTAAGCTGGACAGGGTGATGGTGTCCTAGTTATGGTTCCTATTGCTGTGATGAGACCCCATGGCCAAAGAAACATGGGGAGGAAAGGGTTTACTCAGCTTATGCTTCAACATCACAATTCATCATCAAATGCAGTCAGGACAGGAACTTAAACAGGGTAGGGACCTGGAGGCAGGAGCTGACGCAGAGGCCATGGAGGATGCAGCTTACTGGCTTGTTCAATGCTTTTTTATAGGACCCAGGACCACCAGTCCAGGGATGACACCACCCACAATGGGCTGGACCCTCTCCCATCAATCACCAATTAAGAAAATGCTCTATAAGTTCACATACAGCCTAATCTTACGGAGGCATTTTCTTCCTCCACCTCAGATGACTTTAGCGTGTATAAAGTTGACATAAAACTATCCCACAGATGGCTAATCTCTGCCAGCTTTACTGTATTGGAAGCCACCTAGGAAACATGCCTTGGGAGAGTCTTTGTTTGATGATGTTAGCTGAGAAGTTTAACCGAGAAGGGGAGGAGATCCACCTGTAGCTAGTACCAGGCCAAGGGCTAGAGTCCCAGGCAGAATTCAAAGGGAGAAAGGAGAATTCCATTCCATATGGGAACCAGCGTTTATCTCTCTCCATTTCCTGAGTGCACACACAACATGACCAGCTGCCTCACACGCCTGCTGCTATGCCATCCCCTCTGGAATGGACTGCACCTCCAAACCCTGAGCCAAAAGCCACCCTCTTCCTTAAGGTGTTTCTGCTGGGTACTTAGTCACAGCAACGAGAAGCGTAACTAACATGTCCGCCTACAGGAAGAAGGTTCCATCTCTCTTGGTAGCTGTACTGCCATCTCTCCCTAGGTCCTCCCACACTCTGCAACACTAGGCACCAGCAGGGGAGGAACCACAGATGAATGCAGTCTACCCTTCCCACTCAGCCAACACCAACCAAAAACAGCACTTAGGAGTCAAAGAAAGGAAGCTGGGCAGAGCAGCACACTTGTAACCAGCAACTCAGAATACAAGGCACGGCACAGGATGGGGAGCCTAAGGTCAGCCCCAGCTATATGAGATCTTGTCTCAAGGGAAAAAAAAAAAAAGCTGGGACTGGTGGAGATCAAGAATTCAAAGACAGTTTAGACTACAGAGATCCTATTTCCAATAAAAAAAAAAGAAAAAGCCGGGCGGTGGTGGCGCACGCCTTTAATCCCAGCACTTGGGAGGCAGAGGCAGGCGGATCTCTGTGAGTTCAAGACCAGCCTGGTCTACAAGAGCTAGTTCCAGGACAGGCTCCAAAACCACAGAGAAACCCTGTCTCGAAAAACCAAACCAAACCAAAAAAAAAAAAAGAGTGGATAAGGGAGCTGGAGAGATGGCTCAGCGGTTAATGCATTTACACGCAAAATAAAAATCTTAAAAAAAAAAAATAACACCCAGGCTTAGTGGCCTAAGTCTTTAATCCTAGCAGCAGGGCAGATCTCTGTGAGTTCAAGGTCATTCTGATCTAGTGAATTCCAGAACAGCCAGAGATACAGAGTGAGACCCTGTCCCAAAACACTATGAAAGGTTAGCTGAGAGGGAACACAAGCATGGAGCCTCCAAACCCTGCCAACCAAAAGGCATGGACTGACCAATGTCGAGCTGGAGAGTTGTCTCAGCAGTTAAGAGCACTGAATCCTTGCATAGGATTCAGCTTGGATTCTGAGCAGCCACATAGTAGCTAGAAACCGTCTGTAATTCCAGGCCCAGTCTTCTGTGCCTTGTGGGCACCAAGAATATACATGGTACGCAGACATACATGCAGGCAAAACATTCATGCACATAAAATAATAACATTTAAAGAAAACTTAACTAAGATGAGTGCTATGCTCGTGTAAAAGCCTCTCTAGTTCTCGGCTTAACATCTGTCTTAGTTTGGGTTTCTACTGCTGTGAAGACACACTGTAACCACGGCAACTCTTTATCAGGAAAACACTTAATTGGGGCCGGCTTACATCTTCAGGGGTTTGGTCCATTATCATCACAGTGGGACATGGCGGCACTCAGGCGGACTGGTGGTGGAGAGGTAGCTGAGAGCTCTACATCTCACAGACATAGGAAGCAGTTCGACTCAATGGGCCCTCCCACAGTGACACACTTCCTCCAACAGGGCCACACTTCCTAATATGCCACTCTCTGTGGGGCCATTTTCTTTTAAACCTTCATAGCATTAACCACCTGCCTTCCATCTGATGTATGAGGACTACCAAACCAAAAGTTTCCAGGGAATGGACAATGGGTTGGGTCAGGCTTATGGGAACCAAAAAAGATCCATGCCAACTTGTACCCCTTTCCTATCTGCAACTCCTCCCCACCCCCAATTCCACACGTAACTGAAACAGAGCCATCAGCCCCAGACTCTCCCACCCCAACAGGAATCCTTATACAGATGAAGGACGGCGCATGGCGTGACATTTATTATGTGGCCCGCCCATAGGACTATCCAGATTTCCTGCTACCTCATGTGTGAAAGAACGGAAGCCATTATTCTGCCCGACACACTCTCAGAGGACGGTCAGGCTCCACATAAGTCCAGGGTCAGGGAGGGAATTTTACCTTTGACTTTTCCTCATCGGCATCAAAGATGGAGCTCTTTGGCCAGGGAGAAGGTGGGGGTAAGATTTTATCCATCGGTAGTTTAGGATCTTGCTTTATTATTCCTAAAATGTGAAATTCATGAGTTAAGATGCTGACATTGGGGTACAGAACTACAAGTCCCTAATTCCTAACAACTCCACACCCTACTAAGCAGCAGATTAGGCATGAGCAGCACTGGAGCTCCCTGAAGATAGGCCCTGCCCATCAGTAGCTTTGGTCCATCCCCCATTTTCCTGGTGACGCTCTGTTGTGATTTTTTTGTTTTGTTTTATATCTGAGACATGGTTTCTCTGGATGTCCTGGAACTCATCTGTAGACGAGGCTGCCCTCACATGCAGAGACCCACCTGCCTCTGCCTCCCCAGTGTTGGGATGAAAGGCGTGCACCACCACTACCCAGGCTTTTTTTTCCCTCCTAAATAACCTTTATTAGGCAGGGATACATGCAATCCACAGCACACATGTGGAGACCAGAAGACAATTTGTGGGAGTCAGTTCTCTCTTTCTACCATATGGGTTCCAGGAGTTGAACTCAGGCCATCAACCTTGGCAACAAGTGCACTTATCCATCTCACCAGCCCAACACCTTAATCTGGAGGAAAAACAACCAAACCAAACTGCCACTGTGGCCCTCCTTAGAATGTGAAATGCCGGGTGAAAGCGAGGGAGGTAGAGATAGCAAGGCTTTGCTGGAGTTTGTTAAAAAGGAAGCTATCTCCTCCAGGTAAACAAGGCTATTTTATATATCTGCTTTCCTTTAATTCTTTTAATCCACCACATAAATTTTGGTCAAAAGAATAGAATTGAGTCGCACTAATGGCCCTGGTGGAGTTTTGACATTTGAAACTGTCCAAAACATTGTTAGATCACAAAGACATTCTATTGTTCCCTCCTTTAAGCGTTAATCCTGGACTAGGATGGCTCAGTGGTTAAGAGCAATGGCTGCTCTCCCAGAGGACCCGGGTTCAGTTCCTAGCACCCACATGGCAGCTCACAACTGCCTGTAACCCCAGTTCCAGGAAACCTGACACCCATGGCAAAACACCAATGCACATAAAATAAAAATAAATAAATAAATAAAATTAATCCAAATGGATAACTGTTATCACCTGGATAGAAAGCTATCTCTCAAAAAAGTTATAATTTCAAGAAACATGATACACCTAATGGCCTGTTAAAACAATGGGAAGAACACAATTCTCTTCATGAGCTTTGTCCTGACATACCCCAGAGAATCATCCTCCATGCAGATCCTCATTGCTAAGCTTGCATACTTTCTCCTAAGTTCTAACTTGTTTGGTTTTTATTTATTTTGTGTTTGTGTAGAGTATGTGAATGTTCATGTGTGTGTGGGCACATTTGTATGCATTGTGCAGAATCGTGAAGCTGATGTCAGCTCACTCAAGCAGTCTAGCTAGACTGCTTGCCTAGCAATTTCTGTCACTTTGTCTGAGTGCTGGGTTTACAGGTAGTCACCATGCCTATCCGACTTCTATGTGAGTTTTGGAGATTTGAACTCTGGTCCTGAGACTTGCACAGCACGTTCTTTATCCACTAAGCTATCTTTATAGCCCTGAATTCTAACTTTTTGTTTTGCTTTGTTTTTCAAAACAAGGTTTCTTTGTGTAGCCCTGGCTGGCCTGGAACTCACTCTGTAGACCAGGCTGACCTTGAAGTCTCAAGAGATCTTCCTACCTCTGCCTCTTGAGTGCTAGGATTAAAGGCATGCGCGGCCACTGCCCTGCCTGAGTTTTAACTTTAAAAGCCTTTGTGTACGTACACTCTCAAAAATCAAAGAGAGATATGTATTGTGATCAATTGTGTTTCAGCATATTCTCTCTGTTTTTTAAATTTTTTTAAAGATCTATTTTTACTTTATGTGAACCAGTGTTCTGCACACATGTATGTCTATGTGAGGGCATTGGATCCTCTGGAACTGGAGTTACAGTTATGAGCTGCCATGTAGGTGCTGGGAATTGAACCAGGGTCCTCCAAAGAGCAGCCAGTACTCTTAACCACTGAGCCATCTCTCCAGCCCTTTTGAAAATGTGTAGCATATTCTGGCCTTGACCTTCTGATTCTCCTGTCTCTACCTCCTTCAGCAAATCCTATTAGAGTGTGCCATCACAATTGGCCCTTGTTCTCTTCAGATAGGGTCTGTACAAAATCGAGTACTCTGGCAGCCAGCAATTCTCCTATCATTCCCCTCTGCAGGACTGTGCACACATCATACCCATTTTGTACCAGGGCACCGGGAATTCAAACTCACATCCTCATGCTTGTACACAAGCAGTTACCCCGTAAGCCACCTTTCAGACATCATCCTAAGGCCGTCACCCCTCTCCACGGCTGCAGGGCCTGCCTGCTGCTTCCTCAATTTATAACTCAGAATATACAGCTTTCTGTCTTCCTTTCTTCATGCCCCTCCTCCCCGCTGCAGATGCCGAGATTCATAGCTTGCTCACAACCCGTTTGTCTTTTTCTCTCAAATTCCATTAAAACGTCTTTGGTTTCCTTTTGAGTCTATTTTATCTACAAGACTAAGAACTCGTAAAAGGGACCCTGCTTCCCCAGTAACAATTTCACTAAACATTACCAGCCCTCAACAAACTCCCAGACATAGCTTACTGGTAGGGAGCTTGCCTAGCTTATGCAAGTACCACCTAAGTAAAAATACCCAGCTAAAATAAAACACTTCTTCCGATAGAAACAAAACCACAACACACAGCACATCACAGGATCTGATTAAGGCTTTATATCACCTTAGGAATTCAAGAACTGCACAAAATTAGGCCAGACCCTGGTCCTAAGGCATGGACTCTTTGGTAATATGCAGTTCCATGACTCCCCAGGGCTCAGAGATGACTGCAAGACCTCTGACGCAGCTCCCAAAAGGCTGAGTGCATGCAGCAGGGGAAAACAGTAAGTGATGAGCTCAGCCTTCTTCCAGAGAGCCTGACATGAAAGGAATCCCAGAACCAGACAGAGCATGCAAAGATATAATTCCCATAACAACAGCAATCCCAAGATACTCGATAACTTGCAATTTAACAACTGTTCTTAAAGCTACAAGTTGGGATCATGGGCCAACAACAGCCAACAACCACTTAACCCAAAATCTAAGGAAAGACGGTGCTGAGGAGGAGCAATGGGAGGCAGACCAGTAAACACAGCTCGGCTACTGTGCATCATCCCAGTCCTGAGAAGCCGAGGCAGGAGAATCAGGAGTTAAAGGCCAGCCTGAGCTATGTATGCACGATCCTTTTAAATTTATTTTTTAATTTATTTATTGGGAGGAGAGTGCAAAAGTGAAAGTCAGAAAACAACTTGGGAAAGATCGGTTCTCTCCTGGGCCATGTGTGCTCCAGAGATCGCAAGTACCTTTACCTGCTGAGCCACGCTGCCAGCTCCAACCTGAGCAATAAAGGGAATCTTAGATAGCACAGTCCTGGCCTCCTATGCATGAAACCCTGAATTTAATCCCCAGTACTGTATTAAAAAAAGCAAAAGAAGGGGCTGGAGATATGGCTCAGTGGTTAAGAGCACTGACTGCTCTTCCAAAGGACCCGGGTTCAATTCCCAGCACCCACATGGCAGCTCACAACTGTCTGAAGATCCAGTTGCAGGGGAATCTGACAAATTCACACCAATGCACATAAAATAAAGTTGTTAAAAAAAAAAAAAAAGCAAAAGAAGTCGGGCAGTGGGGATGCATGCCTTTAATCCCAGCACTCAGGAGGCAGAGGCAGGCAGATCTCCGTGTGTTCGAGGCCAGCCTGGTCTACAGAGCTGGTTCCAGAACAGCCAGGGCCATTAAAGAGAGAAACCCTGTCTTGAAAAACAAACAAAACAGGCATAGTGGCAGCACGTGACAGAAGGCAGGAGGAGGAGGAGTAAGGTCTCCCTCATACACAGTGAGCTTCAGACCAGTCGAAGCTATGGAGACCCTGTACCCGGAAACAAAGCACTACAGTGAAGACAGGTGACATGAACGCTGAGGTCAAACCTTGCTTCTTCAGCATCTGATAGGCATCTCGGATCTTGATGTCTTCTGGAAACCAGACCGTCCAGCTGAAGAGGATTTCAATAACTCTTCCTTTAACCTTTTCTGTGGCCCAGGCCCCTAGGTACTGAAGTAAACAGCAGAGTTAGAGAGCTGGAAGGGACTCGGGTTAAGTGGCCAGCATTTCCCCCCAAAGAGATGCTTGCAAGTACAGATGTGAGCTGGATTGGAAAGGAGACACACTCGGAGGACAAGCTCCCTGGCACCAGACCCCAAAGCCTCTCCTGGATTCAAAACAATCCAGGCCCCACCATTAATACCAAAGCTCATCATGAATCTGAGCACATTGCTATAATCCCAATAGCTGGGAAACCAAGGCAGGAGAATTGTCACAAGTTTGAAGCCAGCCTGAAGTACACGGTAAAATCCTGTCTTAAAAAAATAGGCCGGGTGGTGGTGGCGCACGCCTTTAATCCCAGCACTCGGGAGGCAGAAGCAAGAGGATCTCTGTGAGTTCAAGGCCAGCCTGGTCTACAAGAGCTAGTTCCAGGATGGGCTCCAAAGTTACAAAGAGACCCTGTCTCGAAAAACAAAAAACAATAATAATAACAACAACAATCCACAACAATAAAAACCTCAAAAACAAAGTATACAGGCCTTTTCCCACACGAAGCTCCCCTCATGGGTTATTCTTATTTATATTATACAGTGCTTTCCTGTGTTTTGTGGGAGTGCTAATGAACTTTGGAACCTGGAAGGAAGGAGTCCTGAAAACTCCAAACTGGCATAGTGCAATGTTTAGTACCCCAAAGACACCCGAAGCTTGTGATTGGCTCTTGAGACAGGTGGTATAGGTAGGACTCAGCCCTTTATATGAAGGATGTGGGGAGTGTTTAAAACCAGACAGAGGCCAGGAGTGGAGGCTTATGCCTTTAATCCCAGCACTTTGAGTTTGAGGCCAGCCTGGTCAAGGACAGCCAGAGCTATAGGGGAGACCCTGTCTCAAAACAAAACAAAAGACTAGACAGGGTCAGACCTCAACTAAACTGTAGGATGCACACCAGGTGTGAGAGAGCCGTGGCTGGTTCCTGTTGTGACATATTTGTACACCGTGAAGGTGTATTGTTGGGATTGATGTAGCAAGAAGCCGAATGACCAACAGCTAGACAGGAGAGATAGGTGATATTTCTGGACAAAGAGAGATCTTTAGGAAAAAGACAGAGTCACCAGTCAGACACGGAAAAGCAGGATAGGCAGTAGAGTAAAGGTAAAAGCCACATGAAAGAATGTAGACTAAAAAGATATGGGTTAATTTAAGTTATAAGAACTAGTTAGGAACAAGCCTCGGGTAAGGCCATGCTTCATAATTACTAGTAAGTCTCCATGTTGTTATTTGTGAGCTGGTGGCCCAAAGGAAACTCAGTCTACAGGTGCCATACAAGAAAGAACTCATGCCAACGACGTGAGTGACATAGCTTAATACAAGGGCTAGGAATAGAGGAGCAGGGGACAAGGCAAGAGCAAGTCAAACAGTCACACCCACTATCACTCCGTCATCTCTACCAGGAGACCTGGGCCTCATGCTAGTCTCTCACTTCCTGTAGGCCACACAGCTCACAAATGGGTGACGCCATCTTGGGGGTTTTGTCTGTTAGTTTGTGTTTTTGTTTGTTTGTTTGGTTGGTTGGTTTGGTTGGTTTTTGGTTTTTCAAGACAGGGTTTCTCTGTGTAGCCCTGACTGTCCTGGAACTCACAATGTATACCAGGCTAGCCTCGAACTCACAGAGATCCACCTACCTGTCTCCTGAGTGCTGGAATTAAAGGCATGCACCACCACTGCCTGGTTAGGTGATGCCATTTTCAAGGAAAAACAGAAATGCTAACTCTGGAGGGACAGAGGTCAGCTATGAGCCTGACTGCCCTTCCAGATGTTGGCTAGGAGACAGCTTTAGCACGAATAGCCTTTGCTCCCAACACACAGGCAGGTTCTATGGAAGAATCGGCCTGCTCTCATCTGCAGGGTGACAAAGACTGAAAGTGGGGTACAGGGGCAACACAGTGAAGATGCCAAGTCCAGGCACTTACCTTTGGGGACAATACTTTGATCAACTCATTCAGGAAGCGGAACTTGGCCACCTCGTTGTGGAACTTCTCTCCACAGTGGTTCATGCACATCTCCAGAACCTGCAGACAGGGTCCCCGGAAGGGAAAGTCAGCACTGGAGGCTTATCTCGAAGCATTACGGGCTCAACCCAAGGCTAACAAACCTCAGCTGCTGATGGGTAGAACCAGAGCTAACTTTCCCTCAAGCCTTTCTCAAAACCCATGGCCTTTAGGAGAAGGCAAGCATCTTCTGATCAAGCAAACTACGCTGGGCTGAGGCTGTGGTTCAGCTGGCAGCCTTTGATAACACCCCTGAAGCTCTCAGTCCCAGCGCCAGCAGCACAGCTGGGTGTGCATACCTGTAATCCCAGAGCTGGGAAAATAGGCGGAGGGTACATTTTTGAAATTCATCCTTAGCTACATTGCTGACTTCAAAGTCAGTTTGGGCTACATGAGTTCCTGTACCAAAAAAACAACAAACAGCCTGGTCTACAAAGCAAGTCCCAGGACAGCCAGAGCTACACAGAGAAACCCTATGGGGGGAGGGAGTAATGATGGGGCTGGAGAGAAGGCGCAGCAGTTAAGAACAGTAGTTGCAGGGTGGAGAGATGGCTCAGCAGTTAAGAGCATTGGCTGCTCCTCTGGAGAACCCAGATTCAATTCCCAGCACCCACATAGCAGCTCACAACTGCCTGCAATTCCAGTTCCAGGGGACCCATGGCCCCAGGAATGCATGTGGTGCACATATCTGTGCATGCAGGCAAAATATACATTTGCATAAAATAAAACAAATAAATCTTTAAAAGAAAAGAAAAGAAAAGAAAGAAAGAAAGAAAGAAAGAAAGAAAGAAAGAAAGAAAGAACACTAACTGCCCTTCCAAAGGACCTGAGTTCAATTCCAAGCTCAATTCCCAGTACCTATGGTGCTGAATACTGTCTGTAACTTAGGTTCTAGGAGAACTGATACCTACTTCTGGCCTCCCCAGGCACCAGGCACACGTGTGACATATGTGATGTACAAACATGCATGATGCAGACAAAATACCAATACACATAAAATAAGTATTTTAAAAAGCCAAAACCAAACAGTGGTCACTTGTGACACACCTTTAACCCCAGCAGAAGCAGCTGAATCTCTAGCCAGGAGGGGCTACACAGGAGATTCTGTCTTAAAACAATGTCCTCTGCCTAGACGAGCCACTTAGGTGTGCAGAAGAAGCTCAGCAGGGTGTTAAGATGACTCTGTGGGCAAGTGAAACTGGCCTAGGGTCTCCCCTGCTCAGGTGCCTAAGAACTGCTTGCTCCACTTACCCTTGGCAACCAAAGGCAAGCTGGGACTGTATTCCTGAGCCCAGACTAGTTTTTGCTTTTTCTTTCATTTCTTTTTAGATCAGGTTTCTATTACGTATCCCTAACTGTTCTGAAACTTGATATGTAGACCAGGTTAGCCTTAAACTCAAAGATCAACCTGCCTCTGTCTCCCAAAGGCTGGGATTAAAGGCATAAATCACCATGCCCCGCCCACAATGATTTAATAACAAATGAGTCTCTGTTTGTCTCAGAGACAAAGCCTCAGGTCACAGCCCTGGGCTACCTAGAACTCTCTATCTAGCCCAGACTAGTCTCCCTTTCCGTCTCCAGAAGACTGGAATTACAGGTCTGTACCACCACAATTTTCCCCCAGGCTGCTCTCTAGCTAGGATTCTCCTGCCCTAACCTCCCGAGTGCTGGAATTACACAGCCAGTCTCTGACTTTCTTTTACAGATAACAACCCTGTATTTTCAATTCTAGAAATAAGAAATACTTCATTTAAAGGGGGAAGGCTGGAGAGATGGCTCAGTGGTTAAGACCTCTTGCTGAGGAGCCAGGTTCAATTCCCAGCACCCACACAAGGGTTTACAACTTCAGGTCCAGGGGAACATGTATGATCTTGTGCCTCCATGGGCACCCAGGCACGGATATAGTGCATATGCTTATATGTAGGCAAAACACTCCTACACGTAAAGGCAAACCCTCTTTTTTAAGTGTTTCCATCAACATCTACATATTCAGAGAATTATTATTAAAATCTGGACTTGAGGTTTCTTTTGGGAACATGAAAATTCCAATAACACTGCCCAAATTTGGGCACAGCAACCATGAGCGAGGCCTGCACAGCAGCTGCCCCGTACACAGGACAGCACACACCAACTCCATCTTTCATCTATGTTCACTCTGTTGGTTGCCAGCCCTGACCCAATCTGGGGAGGCAAATGAAAGTGAACCCCTCCTTTCCTTTTCCCAAAGTGGGCTCAGTGTTGTCTTAGTAAGCATCTGGGAATTCCCCTAGCCTGTTATCAATGCCTGGAAAGGAGAACCAGTCTGGTGACCTCAGTGCTTTTTCTAGAGTTGTGACAGGAATGTGTGGGCTGAGTGGCCAGCCAACTCACCGTCAGGGCGTAAAGGGCTTCCTTCTCTTGTGGAGATTGGATCTTGTGGGCCAGCAGCCAGGGCGCATGTGTCGGCCTGAAGAAAAATCAAAACAGACCTGGACTCTGGGTGGGGTAGACCACCTGAGCAACCTGAGCAGTACCCACTCACTTCAAGCGGCCCCCCTTTCAGAACGGGGTCCCCCTGGCAGGGCTTAGGCACGAACTTGTGAAACAATGGCTCCCCCACCCTAGGTACGTGTGTAATACTGGAGTCAGCGTGTACTTGGCCACCCCAGAACAGCCAGCCAGGCAGCCAGGGGTCAGAGCAACGAAGACCCCATCCATCCAGTGACAGCTACTCAGTGAACACTAGAGCAGGAGGAGGACAAGCCCTGGGCTACTCCAGTCAGTTGACTATGCGGCCCTATGCAGGTCAACATCTGCGTAAACTACTCCTTCCCAGTTCCTCTGCAGGGGAATAACTTCAAAGAATCTCGAAGGGAGACTGTGATTCAGTGGTAGAGTGTCTGCTTAGCATGCAGAAAGCCCTGAGTCCAATGCTCATCACTGCAAATAAAAAATAAAGCTTTGCCATTCCTTCTCCTACATAAAACAGGGTTTTCAAATCATAATAGAAAGATGCCAGGAGATGGCTCAGCAGTTAGAAGCACTTGGGGTGCATGCAGAGGGCCTGGGTTCAGTTCCCAGCACCCACATGGCAGCCCACAACCATTTCTAGAACTCCAGTCCAGGGAATCTGATCTCTTCGTCTCTGGGCCCCAGGTATGCATGCGCTGCATTTACATACACTCAGGCAAAACACACATACATTTAAATAAATCTTCCTTAATTTTTTTGTTTGTTTTGTTTTGTTTTGAGATGGGGTTTTTCTGTGTAACAATGCTGGCTATCCTGGAACTCTCTTTGTAGACCACGCTGGCCTTGAACTCACAGAGATTTGCCTGTCTCTGCCTCCCGAGTGCTGGGACTAAATAAAGGCATGCGCCACCACTACTCAGAGTTCTTAAATTTTTTAATCATAACTAATTCATCAGTATGTTTCCCATCATTGGGAAACCTAATCCAAAGTGTATTTTATAACATAACACAATTAAAAAAAAAATCTTAGTTAAAAAAAGTAGCCAGTCATGGTATGGTGAACCTTTAATCCCAGTATTCTGGAGACAGAGACAGGCAGAGCTCTGTGAGTTCAAGGCCAGCATGGTTTACACATAGAACTAACTCTAGGGCAGCCAGGGATTCATAGAGAGACCCTGACCCAAAAAACAAAACAAAACAAAACAAAACAAAAAAACAACAGCCGCAAAACAAATTGATTTTTAAAAAAATACCAATTATTAGATTGTGGAAGAAAAAAAGAATGAAAGCATCCCCAGCTGCAGGCCCTGCAGCCAAGGGTCTGAGCTCTGTCTCATGCTCCCAAAGTCGAGAACATCTCTGCAGGAACTTACCCATTGGGGTCGGTGTTCACCTGCTCACAGAAATTCTGGATAGCTGACCAATCCTGCTCCACCGCGCTTGGGTCTGTGGCTTTGTCTGTTAAGAAATCAACAATCAAGTTAAAGAAAGCATAACAAAAGAAATCTGTACCTTCTGCAGAGGCTGTGATGTCACAGCTCTACAGTCAGACCAGTGGGCAGGTAGCTGAGAGGGGCAGGGCCGATCTAAATCTGTGTTGTCCACCGCAAGCAGTGCCTGCCAAAAATGCCGTGCCCTTTCTGAAGCTATGCTGGATACATGACCGAGAAAAGTAATTAGTAAACAAGCGGCTATTTCTAGGGCCAAAGTTGGTCTGTGTGTGCCTCCTTCATGCCAGTGTCAGCGGCCCCCATCCTGGCTGAGGTGGCGCCTGGGAGCTGTCAGCTTCTTAGCCCATAAAAGAGAGGCCATAGCCCGCCACAAGGAAGTCTGTAGCTTTTCCTACAACATTCTCGAGGCTCTGGATTGTCCATCCTTGTGCTGGCCGAGAAGATCTATTCTCAGGGAGTGAAGTTTGATGTTATGATTTCTCTCCCCCAGCGGTGTTTTCCTCCTCTCAGACACCTACCCTCTCTTTAAGACTCCCCAGGAGACCAATGAGATGGGTCCATGGGTAAAGGCGCTTGTCACCAAGCTCAGTGACTTGAGTTGACCCCACACGGTGGAAGGAAAGAACGGACTCCAAAAAGTTATTCTCTGGGGCTGGAGAGATGGCTCAGAGGTTAAGAGCACTGTCTGCTCTTCCAGAGGTCCTGAGTTCAATTCCCAGCAACCACATGGTGGCTCCAAAACCATCTGTAAAGAGATCTGGTGCCCTCCTCTGGCGTGTGGAGGCAGAAAGTTGTATACATAATAAATAAATTTAAAAAAAAAAGTTATTCTGACTTTCACTTTTGCACTGTAGTGAAACACGCACACACACATACATACACACACACGTGTGTGAGGGGGTATGTGCACGCACCCTAAAATATAATTTAGAAAAATTTTAAAGACTTACCAGAATTCCTTCTGCTAGAAAAAAGTCCCCTCCCCATGCCGCTCCAGGACCACGTCTCTGTCCTGATCACCTAGGACTCCATCCTCAACCTAAGTCAGCCTAAACTGCTTCTCACTACAGTCATATCCCTGTCCCATGGAGGTCACGTGAGAATCAAAGGACTGTATCCTAAACACAAAGCTCCCCCACCCCAACATCCGCACACACAGGGCCTTATCTTACAGACCCCTATCTGCCAATCAGATCACAATCCAAACACTACCCTTTCCTAATGGCTGCCTTGGGAGCTGGAGTGGAACTCGGGTGCACAGCACGTGCCGAGGATATGTGAAGCTCCAGGATCACAAAAGTAAAAAGATAAATAAGAAAAATTTAAAATTCCTTAATCTTTAACTCCCACCATACAAAACAGATGATGCCTCTCTCCCCAAAACTGTTTTTTTTCACAGGGTTTCGCTATTTTGCCTAGGCTGGTCCCCAACTCCAGAGTCTCAACTTCCCAATAGCAGGCGCAGACTGGTATTTTAACCCATTTCTCTCCAACCACCACTTGATGCTCTACCCTAAATAATCACAAGCATCAATTAATGTCCTCGAACTCTCTTATTCTGTTTCAATCATAAAATAAGGAATATAACTTTGTCTTTGGTTTTTTTCAAGACAGGGTTTCTCTGCATAGACCCAGCTGCCCAGGAAATAGCTCTGTAGACCAGGCTGGCCTTGAACGCTGAGATCTGCCGGCCTCTGCCTCCCAAGTGCTGGGATTAAAGATGTGCTCGCTACCGTGCCCAGCTAGGAATATAGTATTTTCAATTGTCATATGATTTAGGGAAAGTGTGTCTAAAGTGCCAGCACAGAGGAAATAATCAATAATTATTTAATTCTAAGAACTCTCTGCCTTTTCCTATAAAAATCATACATATGTCTTATTGTACCTACAGGGATTAAAACCCTTGAAGCCAGATGCCACATTTCTCCTATAGTGCTTAGCACAAGGCTTTTCAAAGAGGTACAAAATACAGATATTCCCTGACTAAGCATGAAGTAACTTCCCATAAAGATTACCCCAATAAGTCAGGCGGTAGTGGCTCACACCTTTAATCCCAGCACCCAGGAGGCAAAGGCAGGCGGATCTCTATAATTAGGGGCCAGCCTGGTCCGCAGAGCGAGTTCCAGGACAACCAGTGTTGCACAGAGAAACCCTATCTCAAAAAACAAAACAAACCAAAAGATTACCCCAATAAACCTTAAAACAAAACAAAAGATTACCTTCCAAAGTCTGTTGATAGTTGGTGAGATGGCTCAGCTGGCCAAGCAACTGCCACCAAACCTGACAACCTCAGTTTGAGCCCTGGGGCCCACACAGTGAAGAGATAATTGACTTCAGCACACACCTGAACATAACAAAATAAGTAACATGTGGCTGGAGAGACAGATTGGGGTTTAGGGGTGTGTACTGCTCTTGCCGAGGACCTGAGTTCAGTTCCCAGCCTCCATGTTGGGTGGCTCATAACTATCTAAAATTCCAGTTTCACAGGGATCCAATGCCATCTTCTGGCTTCCTGGGGTACCTACACAGTAGCACACGGACACGTAATTTAAAAATTAACAAAATAAAATGTAACAACTGTTTTAATTGTAAACCTTGGGGCTGGAGTGATGGCTCAGTGGTTAAGAGCACGTAGTGAACTCAAGGACCCGGATTCAGTTCCCAGTACCCACGCTGGGCCACTCAGCCTGAAAGTCCAGCTCCAGAGGTCAGGCACCCTCTTTTGACTTCCTCGAACACCTGCACTAATGTGTACAAATACACATACACAAAATTAAAAAGAAAATAAATCTGAAAAAAAAAACAAGTTGCCTAGTTATTCTAAGGACCATCTGGAGATCTTTATGCAAAATTTTTAGCAGTGATTCTCAGGCTTAGTGCCTGAATCACCTGAAAGTGATTCACCAAGTAAGCTTCAGCTTCAAAACACAAGGTCAGGGTTGACACCTCAAAGAAATTTAGATCTGGAGACGAAGGAAAGGAGCAGCAGAGCCCAGCATGCAGAATCCAGCCTTGTTCATTCCCTTCTGCAGGATTCCTAGAGGAATCTCAGCACAGACAGGGTCCGCTGCCGTAAAGGAAGTTAGAGAGCTCCCAAACCCTTAGCCACAGGAAGCAGCCAAAGGCTCCACTGGCATAAGATGTTTCTTCTTTATCTGCTACATTTGGGGCGAGGATCCACTCAAGGGTTACTAAGGCCCCAAAGTCATGGCTGTCACCTTCATTGTTTCTCTAGCTGCCTGGTAAGCAGGACACCATGACAAAGTACTCAGAAGGGCTGGCACTGATGTTATCACCTCACCCTTTACTGCTGAGGAGACTCAGTTCCAGGCACAGAGCGAGAAAACCACACAAACAAAAGTTAGGTCCCAGGTCACCCTGGCTCCAAGTCCTTGTGGGATGGCTTGGATCCCTGACAAAGGCAGGGCCGGGCAGGAACGAGGGGATTTCTCACCGATACCTGCTCCGGCACCAGAACATGGCTGCCACAGATAATTACTTAAAGAAGGAATGAACGTGTCTGCTGCTCGGGGCTAGGATAGCTGGCTGGGCCATAGCTGCCGCCACAGAGTGGCTATTTCAGTTTTGAAATGCCTCTGAACACCTAATCCCTGACTGCCCAAGCTATTTCGGAGGGCCCAGGCAGCCACAGAGAAAATGCCCCCCAGAGGACCCAGCAACTGGGATCCTGGCAACACAGCTGCTGAGATCTGTCTGACACAAACCTAAACCAAAGACAGAAGGGGGACAGAAGGGAACAGAAAAACCATGACAGGACCCCTTCTTTGTTGTGTGACTGTCACAGTCCTCGGGGCCCTGAGAAGGGACATGCAGGCTCCTCACTGAGGCTGTCCTTGGAAAGGAAAGGCCAAGCAATAACACTGTTGTCAGATATTAATAAGTAGTGTTCCTAAGATTGGCTACTAGCCTGCTCCTGCTCAGCGCTGGGTCAAAGGTATTACCCGTGGAGATCCTAGCTGTGAGTGAAATGGCTCCTAGAGTGACCATCTGAGGAGCCAAATGATCTCAGCCAGCTGCCAACCCACCACCAGGGTCATGACTCCGTCGCTAGGCGCAGAGTGTGCCTGAAAGAGGAGCCTGGAGGCTAGAAGCTGTCACCTCAAGGAACCCAACTAAACCTCCCAGCAGTGCCCACTACCTAAGGAGTTCTTCCCCAGGGCAACAAACCTGGGCCCTACAGCCCATCAATCAGTCATTCAATTCAGCCTTACAGGGAAACCTGCCAGGACCGGCAGGAATGCTGCAATCTGGACTCCAGGCTAGGAGAGCAGCTCGGCTCTGGATTCAGAAACAAGTCGACTGCAATCCAGAGCCCCAGGGGTGGAATTAAAGTAGAGCAGGAAGGAAGACAGGCGGTCGCTTGGGAGCAAGTCCAGGCGGAAGTAAGAACAAGGGGTCCACTTTGCACTTCATTTTTACGAGACCAGAGTTAAAATCCAGTCAGAGACTGAGATGACCATGTGTCCTGAAAAAACAGCGTAGTACTGGCAACACTTGAGACCCCACTAGGAACCCGCTAACTGGATCACACTGTGCTCGCAGAGGTGCTCAAAGCTTTCCATTAGGGGAAATGCTACATATGTGCAGTCATATGGAATAATGATAAATGAACTAGCTAGCATGGTGTGGTAATCGGCAACTCCAGCTCTCAGGAGGCTGAGACAGGAGGACTGCCATAAATTCAAAACCACCTTGAGTTAAATATCAGTCCAGCCCAGGCTACATAGCAAGACCCTGCTGAAAAAAGAAAAAAAGCAAAACAAAATAAAAAACAAACAAAAGAAAATCCCTGGGCAGGAGAGATGGTTTGATGTATAAAGGCCCTTGACACCAACCCTGGTCACCTGAGTTCGTCCCCAGGTCCTGCATGGTGGAGAGAGGAAACTAAAGTGGACCTGTGTGTATGTATGTATATATATATACATACATATATATATATATATATATAATATTAAAAAATTAATTTTTTGTTTTGTTTTTATTTTCAAGACAAGGTTTCTCTGTGTTACAGTCCTGGCTGTCCTGGAACTCACTCTGTAGAGCAGGCTGGTCTCAAAGTCACAGAGATCCATCCACCTGCCTCTGCCTCTTGAGTGCTGGGATTAAAGACCACTGCCAGCTTTTTGTATTTTTTTAGAGCATAGTTTCAGAAGCAGCTGCTTCGTGTTCCTTTGGTGAACTATCCCTTCTCCAGTCTGAAGTTCAGCGGGGTCTCCTCTCCATCCTCTCAGGTCTGGTACTCTTTCTACTTCATCTTCTTGGTCACCCAGGTTCCAAGATAGACACAAGCCAAGCCAAAAGGCCCACAAACAGAACCGTAACTTTTGAAAATCATGGTGAAATGACTCCTGACTCATTCCTGTCCTGAGTATAGCAGGGAGCAGAGAAATGAACAAATCCAAGAAAAGAAACAAAATCTCAGGGACAGCGTGGAGCTTTGGGGTTGGGACCACACCTATTCGAAGACTTTCTTTCATTCCATAACCCAGTTTATTGGGTACTTTTGAAAGACCTGGATAAATCCAGAACACCCCCCCCCCAGCAGGAAAAAATAGAGCCAAAATTCTAAGCAGGGTGGGAAGAATCAGAAATCTAGGATTAGCCGGTTCAGTTTCAGGAACTAGCTGAAGATTAAAGTTAGATTGTAATCTTGAGAATAATCTTGAGAAACAGGGAGTTGCCCCCTTGTGATTATCATTGGTATTTTTGGAATTTTTTATGATGCCCTCCCTACCCCTTTGGATTTCTGGGCTGTGGTTTCTTCCCTTAAAACCCCTTCTCCCAGTTACTTGGAGTCGAACTCCTCCCCTTCGTGGGTTATGAGTCTCCGCCCCAGTGCACTGGTACCTGTCAATAAACCTCGGGTGATTGCAGCAAGGACGGTCTCTCATGAGTTACTGGGGGGGTCGTGTTATCCCGAGACTTGAGTGAGAGTCTCCCCACACCAGGGGTCTTTCACTTTATACACTACATTAAGGCACTATTAAAATGTGAAGCCAGGTAGTGGTCTTTAATCCCCAACTCGGGAGGCAGAGGCAAGCAGCTCTTTGGGCTACAGATCCAGTTCCTGGACAGCCAGGACTACACAGTGAGAACCTGTCTCAGAAACAAAAGAAAACAAACTTCATGAAAATTTACTAACGTTTTTGATACTCCAGCAACCCTAAGGAGAAGATAAAGGGAAGATCCACCAATGGTTTTCTTTCCCCTCTTGTCAAGACAGGTGGGGCATCTTCCGCAACACCTGTCCTGACCGTACCTCGCCCTCCTCCAGCTCTTGTCTCTACATCATTCCACCGGTCCTCCATCCTCAGCACTCCTGCGTTAGACCGCAGCACTGTCTCCATGCGTATATGCTCTCTCTCTCCTCTGTAAATACTTGAGGAAGGCAGAGGTTAATGCTGCGGTATCTTCTCCATCGCCTTTCTATGTTTACTCTTTATTTTCTGAGATAAGGTCTCTCTTTGAAACTGGAGCTCTCTGGTTTGCCTAGCCTGGCTGGGCAGCAAGGCCCTGAGAGCTGCCTGTCTCTGCCCTCTATGGCTACGTGCTGAGACGTGTGTCGTCATGCCTGACCTTTTACGTGGTTCCCGGGGATCTCAGCTCAGGTAGTGACACTTGTGTACTAAGCACTAGCCCCGTCCCCAGCCCCTGCTGTTCACGTTTCTGACGAGCACTCAACATCCCAACTGAGAGGGGAAATGGAGGTGGGCAGACAGGCGGCCCCTGATCCAACCCTCCCCACGCTGAAAAATTGGACACGTCTGGAGACACCTTGGGGTGTCCGGACTGGCAAGGTCAGGTGTGTAATTGGCATCTAATGGAGGTCAAGATGAACTTAAATGTTCAGTACTGCAAAGGACGGTCTACCACACTTGGAATTTAGGCGCAAGATGTCAATCACAGAAGTTAACAGCCCGTCCCCAACACCGTGCAGGCCAGCTGTGCACCTTCAAGTTGTGGTTTTCTCCTCGGACTTCTGAACTTCCGCACCTTCCTCAAGACCGCGGCTGTGACAAGGACTGGCGCACGAGTGACTAGTTTGCATGTGCAACCACCTTTATCTCCTTCCCCAGACCTCCCCAAGACAAGCTGTTCTTCCCCTCTACAGCCACACCCTGGCCCCACACTTCCCATTCAGGTTCCCAAGGGCTCCAACACCTTAAAGCCCCTCCACAGTGACCGAACATGGTCCTAGAAGCCAAGGGGAGCTACCAAAAGGAACACCACAGAAAGAGGGGCTCACGGGCCCTCTCCATTATTCTCAAATTCCCACTGGATGTCTCCTCCCCTTCCTTTCACAGCCAAGCACCGTAAAAAGAAAACATTTACACACCCACCCTACAGATTTTCCCACTGCCCTTCAACACGTTTCTTTTAAAGTAGTTGCCAACTTTTGAAGAAACTCAAGGAATTCCTCATAAAAAGGTTGATTCTAGCCCTCTCAGAAAAAGCAGAGGATCTAGGAACATTGTGATTCGCTGCTACCTGGCTAGCGCTGGAGAGGCGAGTCCTCAGACAGGCTTCCTGAAATATCCACTAGCAGCTGGCTCTTACCCTACCCGGCGTACATGTTTTCTTCCAACTCGAATCTAAGCCTGCTGTTCCCACCACTTCACAAACCTGTTCCCACCATGTTACTCAATGCGCTTTCAATAACCTTTTACCAGACTCAAAGTTCCCCTCCCTCCAGTCTCCATTTTGAAGCAGCTATGGGCCACACCCCTCATTCTGAGGCTCTCTCCAGCCCAGCTTTCCAGGTTTGCTTCTGTGCCTTCAGGCTACTGGTCTGGTCTGCTTGGGAAATATGGAGGCTGCCCAAGCTCCAGCTCTGTTATACACACACACACACACACACACACACACACACACACACACACACACACACACACAGCAGCCTGACTCCAAACCACATCTCCCGCTCTTACCCTCCCCGGAGCCCACAGAAGGCTCACAGGGCCTCTTCCTGACTACCTTGCAAACTTCACAATACATAATCCCTCCTCCTCACAGTAGGGCATCCATAATTACTTCTGACTCCTGAAACCAGAGATCCTTCCCATTCTTCATCTCCTGAGTCCATCCGTGTACCCTACAGAAAGGCTGTCTATGCTGTTGGCTAATCCATTCTGGGTTTTGCTTATTGGTGGGTTTTTTTTGAGTCTTTTGTTGTTTATTTTGTTTTATTTCTTCCTAGAGAGGGCCTCACTATGTACTGCTGGCTGTCCTGGAACTCACTTTTAGACCAGGCTGGCCTCGAACTTACAGAGATCCACCTGCCTCTGCCTCCCGAGTGCTGGGATTAAAAACGTGCACCACCACCGTCCGGCTCCAAGCTTTTTTTTTAATCAAAGCAATGCACATGCATCTGTGTTTTCATTAAACCCTTCTGGTAGGCTCAGCTGATCCCTATCCTCTTGATCCCCACTGTCAATCAGCCCTATTGCACCACCACCACCCTCAACCAATTCATCCTGTAGGACCGCATGTGGGGTCTTTCTTAGGCCAACTGGATCAGATTATCTTCAACAGCTTCCCCCATCCGTTAAAATATAAAATTCTGGGCCTGCAACAACTCTGAAGATAAAAATTCCTGCAACCAAGTCTTCTGACCTGAGTTCAAGTCCTAGGACCCACAAAAGAGTCTAAGGGAATAAACCGCTCCCCCTCCTTAGTTCTCTGACCTCCATAATCTGGGAACAGCATGCCCCACCCCAAATACACAAAATGTAATAAAAATATTTTTTTAAATAATACCGTTCCTTCTACAGCATACAAAGACATCCATGCTCTTCTTACTCCCATAAGCAAATTAGCCTGGGGTATCTTTTCTGTATTTCTTGCTCTTTAAGCTCTGCACTCCCAGCCAACAGGCCTGCTCGCTCCCAGAATGTTCTACATTCTCCTCCTGAGTTTTTGCAGTTTCCTGTCTGGAATATGGCCTCCTCCATTGTCCACACAAACACTGTATACAAGCTATGACCCAGGTAAACAAAACATCCCCTACTAGCTCCCCTCCTCCAGCTTCTGGTAACGAGGTACGGTTCTCGAACCCAATGAAAATGTCTTTGTGAGCACTGCCCCAGTGTTACCATCGCAGTGCACCCAGAACGCAGCGGAGCCCACACAAGGGGTGGATTCTTTATCCTTTCTGAACCTCAATTCCTCATATTAAGCGAGAACCATAAGAACCCCATCTCTAGGGACCACCATGAAGCTAGGACAAGAAACAATTAAGTCTGGCCAGAGTAAACACGTACCGAGGCATAAAGGCTGGTTTTGCTCTTAAAGGCAGCAGCCACAAGAGCTCTTAGACTCAAGGATATGCAAAGAAGCTGCGCACTCTGCACACTCGAGTCTGGGGTTAGTAAATGCTGATTCCTCCAGGGTCTGCGACCAGACTAACAATGGCTGAAACGCCTTCTGCACAGTGCTTGGCACAAGAGACCACTAAGGCATTCGTGCTCCAGCTGTTAGGTGGAGCCGCTGGGCCTCTGAGCCGTGGGGTAGTCTGCGGTCCCCGGAATTCCCTGGACGCTCCTAGAGGCCCCTTCCACACCGAGGAGGACAACCAGGGCGGCGGGAAGCGGGATCACGTGCGGCGCGATGCTACTCACTGAGCCACAGCTCCAGCGCCGCCGCCGGCCCCGGGGCACCCTCCGCCGACTCGGTCCCCGCCGGGGCTCCAGTCCCCGCCGCCACTGCCGTCGCTGCCATCTGCCCAGCTCAGTGCTGCAGCCACAGACACGGCTGCCCAAAACCTGCAGCTGTAGCTGCTGCCGCCGCCGCCGCCGCTGCCGCCGCCTAGCCTTCTCTCCTGCTGCCGACGCGGCAGGCACAGAGAGGCACGTGACGGGGGCGGGACCCTACTGGACACGCCTATTTCTAGCCCCAGCCCCGCCCCATACCGCTGTTCCGCGCCTCCTCCAATTCACGAGGTCTTTTTGTGCAAGACCACTTGAAAGGTCAAAAACCAAGCTAGCAAGGTACTGTTCCCCTCTTCGTCCAGACGTAGGTTCCCAGATAAGATACTCCTGGCTAATCTGAATTTCAGATAAAGAATGAGCCTTTCAGCATTTTTATTTTTTCCGCATTTGTTTTATTTCAGCATTTTATACATTAGGGTCTTCCCAGAGCACCTTCCATTCTGGCTTCCACACTTTTATTTTTCTACATGACACATTATACCATAATTTATAAAACTCATATTTAAGAGAGAATAGTTTTCTCAAAAGCAGGTCGTGATTCTCATACCCTAAGAAGAGCACGTTAAATAGCTATAAACACACCTTTTTCTGATTGTTTTGGGTTAAGGGTTCCTGTAACCAGTGGCTTTGACCACTACACTAGGACCCAGAACTCTTGATCTTCTTGCCACCATATTCCAAGCATGAGTAAAGCAAGTGCAGCCACCACAGCTTTGTTGTGGTTTAGGTTTTGTTTCTTCGTTTGTTTTTATTATGTATACAGTACTCTCTCTGCTTGTATGCCTACAGTCAGGAGAGGGCACCAGATCTCATTACAGATGGTTGTGAGCCACCATGTGGTTGCTGGGAATTGAACTCAGGACCTCTGGAAGAACAGCCAGTTCTCTTAACCTCTGAGCCATCTCTCCAGCCCTTGTTTTTGTTTTTGAGAAAGGGTCTCCTACACTCAGTAGTCTGAGATGCTCTTGAACTATGTAGGCCAAGATATCCTAAAAACCCTGCAGTAATTCTGCCTCAGCCTCCCAAGAGCTGGAACGGCAGGTATGAACTGCCATGCCAACTTACACATGAATTATTTTATTTAACTCTTGAATTAAAGAAATCAAGAAGAGGCCGGGCGGTGGTGGCGCACGCCTGTAATCCCAGCACTCGGGAGGCAGAGGCAGGCGGATCTCTGTGAGTTTGAGGCCAGCCTGGTCTACAAAGGGAGTTCCAGGACAGGCTCCAAAGCTACAGAGAAATCCTGTCTCGAAAAACCAAAAAAGAAAAAAGAAAAAAGAAAAAAAAAAGAAAGAAATCAAGAAGATGTTTTAATATGTCCACAAGAAAAGCCAAAGGGCAAATCTGTATAGAAAATGGACTGTTGAAACAAACATGCAAATAGGTACAATACTGGCTCCAGCCAGTGGAGAAAGCTGTCTGTCCAGTGAACAGGATTAATGTGCATGTCTAGAAGCCAGAATAATTTTGCATTGCTGTCAATGATCTACTGCCGACAGCATTGTTAAGACTGGAAGGCAAGGAGAATGCGCAAGCTTCCCCTGAAGCACCAGTTCCTCCCTACTATCCCTCACCTGTCATTCCCCACACTCGATGCCACCCCCCACAACACACACTCATAAGGAAAGATTTTAATTTGTACAGAGCTGTGTCTCCAGCACATGAAAAAGTACTTGGCATACCAGTGCCAATAAGTATCTGAACAGACACCTGAATAGTGGAAGCAGTAAGAGGAGACCTAGGACTTTAGGCATATCACAATCCCAAATACATGTTTTATGATTTTTTAAAAATGCTGGCGAGATCCCTGCAGCTGGCGGCGGGAAATGCTGGTGGGTCCCCGGCATAAGCAGGCCCACAGAGCAGCCAGTCCCGGGAGAGCCACCCAAGTGGGTCAGTGTGAGCAGGCGGCGAGCTCACAGATATCTATTTTTAATTTTTATGTGTATGGGTGTTTTGCTTGCATGCCCATCTATGCACCACATACATGACTTGTGCCTGAAGAGACCAAAGAGGGTGTCAGATTCCCTGAGACTGGAATTGTAGACATGTGGGTGCTGGGAATTGAACCTGGGTCCTCTGGAAGAGTAGTACACACTCTTGACCACTGAGCCATCTCTCCAGCCCCTTATTTTTAATTTTTTAAACATCATATGTGTATGTGATGTGTATGTGTTGGTACAGGCACACACATGTCACCATGCCTGTGGAAAACAACTTTGTGGAATTGATTCTCTCCTTCCACCCATACGTGCATTCTAAGGCTAGAACTCATATCATTAAGTTTGTGTGGCAATCACTTTTACCTGCTGAGAAAGTTAGATGGTTCCAAATATTTATGCTTAAAGGGACATTTTCATGTTGGCAATGGTGGTACACACTTATAAACTGAGCACTTGGGAGATAGAAGCAAGATTATGAGTCAGAGTACACAGTGAGACTCTGTATCAAATGAATAAATAAATAACAAAGTAGTTCATAGCAATAATCACAGCACAGGGAAGCATGAGGCAGGAGGACCCTGAGTTTGAGGTTAACCTGACCTACATCAGTGAGACCCCCAAATCAAGAAAAACAAGGACATTTGATGTGTTCTACCTGGTTCAAACCAGTTCTCCTATAACCAACTCAGCCTGACAGGCTGCCATCCCTAACACCCTTCAACACTAGCAGTAAGGAAAACTACACACGTGTCCAAGTGACAAGAGACCACGCACCTTGTGCCAGCATCTATGCTAACCTATCTAGTTGTTTCTCTTAGACAGCTCAGGCTGCTGCAATAAAATGCCATGTACTGGTGTATGTAACAACAGACTTAGTTTTCTCTGCTGACCGAAGGAAGAAGATCGAGATGCCAGGACCCTGAGCCCCTAAAGATGGCTCCCTTCTTGCTGCAGATGTTCTGGATTCTTCCTGTGTTGTGTTCTCGCTTGTGGAGAAGAGGCAGAAAGCAGCTTGTCTTATTGCTTGGTTTTTTGGTGTTTTTTTTTTTTTATTGAGACAAGCTCTTATTACTCTGGGCAATCGTCTAGTTTCACCTCCCAAGTGCAGGGATTACAGGCTCACACCCTTACAGCTGCAGAAGACCCCTCTTGTTCTAAGGGCATCAGTTTCATGGCACCTCGAACCCTCAGGACTTCATGCAAACCTGATCGCCTTACCAAGGCCTTGCCTCTAAGATCACACTGGAGGTTAGAGCTTCAGTTTAGGAATGGGGGGAGGGGCATAGTTCGGTTACCCAGGTAGGGAAAATTCTAGACTTTAATGAAAACAGTGTTCAGCACATCCATCTATGTTACCTGATTTGACTCTTTTGAGAATTATTTCATATCTCTGTAAACTGTTGATAATTGAAAACAGTGGGTACTTATTCTTACCCATAGACATGCAAATGAATACTGCCAGGCAACACACATTCCCCTTCCCCTGGAAAAACCAGTTCTGCATCCATTTGCATATTTATTGCAATATTTCTACAGACTGTTCTTTGGATTCTCCTTTGAAGCAGTTTAACATATCACCAGTTTCTCTATCATCTCTCTCTTTTTTTTTTACAGACAGGATTCCTGTAGTCCAAGCTAGCTTCACACTTGACCTGTAATGGAGGATGGGATTACAGGGGTACACTGATTACAGGGGTACACTACTGTGCCTGCTTTATGTAGAGCAGGGGGTTGGACACAGCTTTGTGCATTGTGGTCATGCACTATGCCAAGTGAGCCCCAGCCCGCTTCGTTACTCGTTTGTTTCTCCGTGTAGTTCTGGCCATCCTGGAACTTCCTCTATAGACCAGGCTGGCTTTGAACTCACACAGATCTGCCTGTCTCCGCCACCAGAGTGCTGGGATTAAAGGTGTGCACCACCACCTCCCGACCTCTTCAGTACTCCTTACAGTTCTTCTCTTGAAAATTCTACGGCTGGGCCAGGCAATGGTGGCGCACGCCTTTAATCCCAGCACTCGGGAGGCAGAGGCAGGCGGATCTCTGTGAGTTCGAGACCAGCCTGGTCTACAGAGCTAGTTCCAGGCAGGCTCCAAAGCCACAGAGAAACCCTGTCTCGAAAAACCAAAAAAAAAAAAAAAAAAAGAAAGAAAAAAAAAAGAAAAGAAAATTCTAAGGCTGGGTACACGCCCCTGATCCCAGCACTTGGAGGCAGAAACAGGTCAATCTTTGTGAGTTCAAGACTGGTCTGGTCTACATAGTGAGTTCTAGGACAGCCAGGTCTACTAGAGAGACCCTGTCTCAAAAAAAGGGGCAGGGGGGACTGGAGAGATGCTCAGCAGTTAAGAGCACTGACGTTCTTCCAGAGGTCCTGACTTACAACCATCTATAATGGGATCTGATGATCTGATGCCCTCTTCTGGCATGCAGGCATAAATGCAGACAGAGCGTTTACACCAAAACAAAACAAAAAACAAAACCAAAAAAAAAAAAACTTGCAATGCTAGGGCTGGGAATTTACTAGGGATGGGAATTTAACTCGGGTCGAGAGTGGAGTATATTGCATAGCATGCATAACTGGCCAAGTGCCAATACACACAAAAAAAGTAATAGTGTGTGTGTGTGTGTGTGTGTGTGTGTGTGTGTGTGTGTGTGTGTTAGGATCTCAGGGGAAAAAAACCTTTAATGCCCAAGGCTAGAACAATTTGAGCAGCAAGATAAAAGGCAGACTCAGTGGCACACAAGGTTACATAGAGAGACCCTATCTCAAAGGGGAAAAAGTAGCATTAGATTACAACCTTTAGCATAAGATACATATGCACAAATCCATAGTGGGGGCAGATGACACATTTCTCACGCAGAGACGTTCATGTAATACATGTGATTTCTGCAACTACATGTCACCCCACAAGGAGGTAAATAGCAGCTGACTTCCAAAGAGTACAGCAGAAAGGAGAGGGGCAGGGGACAGTCACTCTACAGTAGAGAAACCTGACTAATGTTTCATCAGCTAAAGGGGTCAGGCTGGGCACTATTAGATTATTTTTTAAAGCAGCTATATATAGAGAGAAAGAAAGAGAGGTCTGGCCTAAGCTAACATTAGCTGGGACATTAATTCACAGCAAAAGAGCATTTTATCACCCATGCGTGGATGACCAAAATGTTTACAGGGAAATATCTCTTCTATGCGCAAAAATGGGTGGAAATGACTTCCTTAGCCTGCAAGGAAAGCTGGGAAGTGTAGTCCTTCAGCAGGAAACTATCATTCCTAACTCTGAGAGGATATAAAAAAAAAAATGCAAGACAGGAATGTTATAGCTGTTTTCTCCTGAGAAGAGTCTGGGGGTGGGTAGTTCTGGGACCTTTGAAAATGAGGATCCCTTGGTCATGTAGCAGGGGGAATCTTAGCTTGGTCGCCTATGCTGGATCAGGTGATTGCCATCCTGTATTCCTGAAGGGACTTGAAAGTAACGATTAGAAGGCCATAAGCAGATGATCTGGTTGTAGAGTAAAACTAGGATTTTCTGGGATAAGTGAGAAACAGAGGTGGGAGAAAATGGCCATAGAGTTGATTAAGGGTGACTTTGACTGGTCCCATCATCAAGACTGTTGCACTAGGACTAGGGAGATGACTCAGTGGTTAAGAGCACTAGTTACTCTTCCATAGGACCAGAGTTCAATTCCTAGCAACCTGTAATGAGATCTGGTGCCCTTTTCTGGCCCAAAGGCATACATGCAGGCAAAACACTGTATACATAATAATAAATAAATAAATAGATAGATTTTTTTTTTAAGACTGTTGCAGTAAAATGAGATAGCAGAAGTAGCAGGGAGCTACAGAGCACCAAAGGAGGGGAATGGAAGAACATAGAGGTCTAATGTAAAGAAATTTTTTTGGCTTAGGGTGAAACGGAAGAAGGTCCATTTTAGCCAGAGTTCCACCACAGCATCTCAAAGGTCTTTTTGCAGATGTCTCAGGAACAAGTGGCGCTGTTGTAGGGTGAAAGCAGTTGGGAGAGCTTACACGGAACATTTTGTTGGGCATAGGGGGAAGTAAATAAAGCTGATTGTTTTTGTTTTTGTTTTGTTTTGTTTTTGAGACAGGGGTTCTCTGTATAGTTCAGGCTGTACTGGAACTCGCTCTGTAGTTGGCCTCAGGCTGGCCTCAAATCCAAAAAGATCCACCAGCCTCTGCCGCCTGAGTGCTGAAATTGAAGGCATGTGCCACCATGCCTGGCGGTTAAGTAAAACATTTTTTAAAAAACATAAATGGGTAAAAACATTAGTATGAAGATAATAAGGAGGAAAGAAGTCATCTGGGGAGGAACCAGAGTGGAAAGGAACCAGAGGAATTTTGATCTAGTCCCATATCAAATCAGTTAGGCTCTGTTGGCCTGGAAGCAGCATTGTCCAAGGAGGGCACAGATCCCATCCTCAGATCTTGTCCATTTTAACTTTGGAGTACCGCCGCAGGCAAGGAGTTGAGCTGGTCCTGAAGCATGTGAAGCTGGTGTAATCTGGTGAGACAGAGAGGTTAACTGATACCAAAGAATCCCAAAAGCCATGTCCAGAGTGGGAAGACAAAGGACGAATTGGATGGTCCATGGTCCATTAGTTCCTTTGATAGGTCACCCAAAATGCTTTTAGGGGGTTGGTGACATCGTTTTCTCAGTAACTGCTTCAAGACTTGCAGAAGGGCAATGAGAGGAGTAGCAGTTAGAGTGTCTCAGAAGAGGGTCCAGTCAAGGGCCGTGAGAAAACTCAACAGTTGGCAAAGATCCAAAACAAAAGCTAGGTGGTTACGATATAGTCTATACTATCGACTCTGAAATTAGTTTTTTGCTAAGAGGACGAACTGAATGCCAGGGCAAAAAGCATGACCAATTGAACTTGCCTGCAGGAAACGACCAGGCACCAACAATGATGGGTCTTGATGTATGCACCCTCACTGAGGTCAAAACGACTGTACTTTACCTCTGGCCTTCCAGAACCCAAAGTCCCACAGTAATCATGAGAGAAACTTAAAATAGGCACCAGTGAATGGACCTCCTACAAAACACCTGGCTGGTACTCCTCGGAACTGTCTAGTCTGTAAAACAAACAAATAAGCAAAAATAAGAGCAGTCTGAGACTGACACAGACAAGACAAGCCTGAGGCATTATTATTATATGAGGTCACAGGGGAGCGACCTAGGAAGAGAGGATACTGTAAGGAAAAACCTCGGAGCTGAGTGACGACACAGGCCTACAACCCAGCACTGAAGCTTCTGAACTGGGAGTTCCAGGCTAGGCTGGGTGACAGGGCCTTACTCTTATAAAAACAAAAACGAAGTCAGCTAATAAAATGTACAGCACTGGCTCATTCACTCTGACAAATGAGCCACAGAGTGATGGAAAGAAGAGGAGAAATGGGACTGGGGGTGGCTGAAAGTGGTTGCCAGGCATGCAGGCCATCCGTTTTATTCCCAACACAGGTGCTAACGATAATAACGGGGAAAAGAACAATAGGGAAGCCATATGTGTGGCACAGCGGTTATTCCAGCACTCTGGAAGCTGAGGCAGGAGAATCATCAAGGGCAGCTGAGCTGCACAGAAGGACCCTGTCTCAAATAACAAAAGGGCAAAGTGGTGATAGAAATATAGGAAATCTGTATCATCTTGATAGAAATATAGGAAATCTGTATCATCTTGATAGAAATATAGGAAATCTGTCTCATCTTGATAGAAATATAGGAAATCTGTCTCATCTTGATAGAAATAATATAGCAAATCTGTCTCATCTTGATAGAAATATAGGAAATATGTCTCATCTTAATAGAAATACAGGAAATATGTCTCATCTTGATAGAAATAATATAGGAAATCTGTATCATCTTGATAGAAACAATATAGGAAATCTGTCTCATCTTTTCAACTCACTCCCATTTGGTTTGGTTTTATGAGGCAAGATCTTCACCTCCTCACACAATCTTCCTTCCTTAGTTTCCTGGAATTACAAGCAGGTGTTACCAGACTGACTTTTTTTTCTTTTCCTCCTGAGACAGTGTCTGAAATCTGTAGCCCAGTCTGGCCCAACTTCAAGGTGACCCATCTCAGTTGCTGGGGTTACAGACCTGTCCCACTATGCACAGCTCAGGCCTATATTTCTTTTTAAATCATTACTGCTATGTGTGTGCATGCACACCTGATGCCCAAGGTGGTAAAAAGAGACCACCAGATCCTCTGGAACTGGTGTTACACAGAGTTGTGAGGCACCATGTGGGTGCTGAGAAACAAACACAGGTCCTCTGCAAGAACAGCAAGGCTCATAATTGTCGAGCCGTCTTTCCAGCCCTAGTTCTTTCATTTTTAAAAGCTTAATAGCTGAGTGTGTTAGTGCACGCCTTTAACCTTAGCACTCATCAGGAGGTAGAGGCAGGAGGATCTCTGTAAGTTTGAGCCCACCTGGTCTATAAAGCCAGCTCCAAGATAGGCAGGACTACTGAGAGAGACCTTGTTTCAAAATAAACAACCAAAAAAGCACAACAATTATCAGTCATTAAGGATAACAGCTGGATGTGGTAGCATGCATGTGCCTACAATTCCAGCACTTGCGAGGTGGTAGGAAAAGGGAGTTTAAACCTAGCGGTGGTGGTATATGCCTTCAGTCCTAGGACTCAGGAGGCAATGGCAGGTAATCTCTGTAAGTTCAAGGCCTGTCTCAGAAATGAATAAAGGTAACGAGCCCATGTGGGTGGCACATGCATACTTAAGGTACTGTCTTATTTTCCCTCAGCATCCTCAGGCCTAACAGAGCCTGGCACCCACTGTTTGCTCCATAAATGAATGAGGACAAGATTAGACAGACCCAACCAAGAGACGTGAGATGTTCTCAAGACAGAAAGATCCTTTGTCAGGGATATGCTATAGTGGCCAGCTGGGCAAACAGAGGTAGGGGGTGGAGCTCATCTTCCGATGTTAGAATGAATAGCTGGGACCCCAACAATTTGCCCAGATCTGAAGGTAAAGTTGGAAATCCCAAAATCACCATAAAACACTTAATGTGTTCTGCTTTCTAAGTTTAAAAACCTGTCAGCGTGTTGTCACATGCCCTATTAACCACAAATGTGTGGAACTCCCCGGGCACCGCATGCTGGATTCTAACCGAAGAGGATGGCTGCCATTGATCGCCACTCTTGACACCTGATCCAATTAGATGATGTATTTGGGTTTTTTTTCTTTCCTTTTTAATTTTGTTTGCTTTTTGAGATAGGGTTTCTCTGTGTAACAGCTCTAGCTGTCCTGTAACTCGCTCTGTAGACCAGGCTGGCCTCGAACTCAGATTCTCCTGCCTCTGCCTCCCGAATGCTGGGATTAAAGGTGTGCACCACCACTGCCCAGCTCTTTTCTTTTTTAATTTTTATTTTATGTGTATGGGTGTTTTGCCTGCATGTATATCTGTGTTTGTCCACCACATGTGTGGGATGCCCACAGAGGACAAGAGAGAGCATTGGATCCTCTAGAACTAGTTACAGATGGTTGTGAGCTGTCATATGGCTGCTGGGAATTGAACCTAAGTCCTCTGTCAAGATCAGACAGTGCTCCTAACTGCTGAGCCATCGCTCCAGCCCTTTTCTTTTTTTATCCCAGACCCCCCCCTTTTTTTTTCTTTTCTTCACCCCCCAGGCATGTGCCACCAAGGCCTAGCGAGAAAGTGTGCTTACTGCCAAATGTAGGCATGGTGCAGATCAAACAGGTGCTTTTTCTTTTTTTTTTTTTTTTTTGGTTTTTCGAGACAGGGTTTCTCTGTGGCTTTGGAGCCTGTCCTGGAACTAGCTCTGTAGACCAGGCTGGTCTTGAACTCACAGAGATCCGCCTGCCTCTGCCTCCCAAGTGCTGGGATTAAAGGCGTGCGCCACCACCGCCCGGCTAAACATGCCAAACAGGTGCTTTTTTGCATGCTAGACAAGCATCCCCAGCTTTGTGTCTGAGGTTCCAGATACCTATGGATGACCTGTGTCTCTGAGTGTGTGCTTACAGATCACCTACTGTGTGAACATGCCATTGTCAACACTGGGGATGCACACGTGGACCTCACAATCTGACTCTAACAAGTGGCTGCAGAACTAATTACTCAGTCATTTCCATAATCAATTCCAACTGTGTACTGCAGAGAACCAGTAGGATTTATGACGGAAGAGACTTGAGATGTCAGGGGCTTCCTGTCGACATTGGAGCTAAGATCCAAAGGTTGAGAATGAGGAGACAAGGTGGGGGTAGACAGCATGAGCAAAGGCAGGAAGGAAGCAGGGATGCCCAAGAATCTAAGGAAGGTGATGTGGCTGAAGACCAGTAAGAGGCTGGGACATGACAGGAATAAATGAAGTCAGAAAAGCTAACAGGCGGATCTATCAGACCATTCAATGGCTGGATTATTGTTTTCAGTGTGTGGTTTATTCAACTAAGACTCTGAGGGTTAATTTTATGTATTAACTTGATGGGGCCATGGTAGCCAGTTAGACGTTTCTGGAAGCGATCAGAACTGGAATTGGGAGACCCAGAAAGTCAAATGGTTGTCTCCTATATGGGTAGGCTCATTCAATCTGTTGAGGAGCCATGAAGAATATGTGGAGTTGGTAGCTTGAGCTGGGACACTGCTGTCTTCTGCTATGGATGCTCCCAATTCAGGTCTGTGAACTACTTTGGCTTGTAGGTGGAGATGATAAGACCTTAGCTCCCATAATCACATGAGTTACTACCTTAAACAAAGTTTCTTTTTTTATTTATCATTATTCATTGTACATACCAACCACAGTTCCTCTTTCCTTCACCAAGTTTCTTTTTAGCCACATGTCCACATGATTCTGTTTCTCTGAGAACTCAAATACAGGTCCTCTTAGGCAATGCTGAACAAACTGTTTGTCACACTAAGGAGCCAACTTATTCATGTCCAATTTTGGCTCCAGGGTGCTCTGCCTCTAGTCTGGCCCTGCTCTAATCTCTCTTCAGCCTGTGGCCAAGAATAACCTTCCCAAAACAAATCTCATATCACTTCTCTGCTTTAAATGTTTCAAGGCTCTTTGCCTTCCTCGTGAACACCCAAATCCTTGTCTTTACTAAGCCAGCCCTAACTTGGTTCAGGTGCAGGCCCAGGGAAGCAGACCCCATTTCATCTCTGAGTCTAACTGATGTATTGGAATCCTCTCTTCTCTAACATTGATAGGTACAAAAATGGGAAGTTGTGCTGGGGGAGGATGCCTGTAGGGCGATAGAAAACCACTCTCCCCCAGAAAGAGGAGGAAGTGGCAGCCGACTGTGAGTGGAAGCTGCTGCAGATCTGTGGGCAGGAAAACAGCAGTGGAATGACCCTGAGCCCTGGCTGATGTCACTAAGTCAACAGTTCCCACAGTCTAGTTTACTACTGAACTATCAGCTGGGAAAAAGAAACCCTGTTTATGCAGGTTAGAAACTGGATTTGGGTTTCTGAAAGCTAGTACCCAGATTATAACTCAGCTCTCCCTACAGATTGAACCATCTTACCTGGCCATACTTCACTTTGGTCTTTCACAAAACCATTCCCTTCCAGGTGTCAGGACTCAATACAGTACATAAATAAAGAACCAGGCAGCTAACTACAACAGCAGATCTTGCAAAGGAGGACTTTTTCCTGGAGTGGAGGAAGTGATGTTGGGAGACTATTGGGATCTAGCAGAGTTAAGCCAGCTGATAGCTTCTTCTGAAAAAACTAGTCTGACAGATGAAGGTTTCAAACATTTTTTTTTATTGGTGAGATTTTAACTTGATTCTTTACTGTGTATCAAGCAACATACGAATTACTGTGTTTATAACCAAGAACAACAGACTTCCTGGCTGCCTCAATCTCAAAATTTTAAAATAATAAATGTAAATTTCACACGAAAGTAAAAACTATGAAAAAAATTTGTTTTATTGGTGCTGGGAATTGAACCCAGGGCTCTGTGCATTTTAGGCAAAAACCACTCTGCTATCCAGACACATTCCTAGCTCTAAGACAAAACTTAAGTTAAATAAAGTCAGTGTCTTAGTTAGGGTTGACTATTGCTGTGAAGAGTTAACCACGGCAACTCTTAAAAAAGAAAACATTAATTGGGGGTGACTCACATAGTTTCAGAGGTTCGGTCCATTGTCATCATGATGGGGAGCATTGTGGGGTGCAGGTGGTGCTGGAGTTGAGTGAATGACTTCTTGCAGGCAACAGGAAGTTGACTGAAACACTGGGCAGTATTCTGAGCATAGGATACCTCAAAGCCCGCCCCCAATGACATACTTCCTCCAACAAGGCCATACCTACTCCAACGAAGCCACACCTCCTAATAATGCCACTCCTTATGAAATTATGGGGCCAGTTACATTCAAACTACCACAGGCAGTATGAGATTGAAAGTTTGGCTACCAAAATATACTTTTCTGAAATAGTCTCTAAACCCACTGAACAGAGAATCCTACAAGAGGAAGCATTCCTCTCTCACTACAGTGGATACCCTGAAGATGGTGCCATTACCTGTCTGTCCCACTGACCACAGCTGACAGGACCAGGGGCAGACAGCTGACTAGGCCAATGAGATGCTCTCCTGGCAGTTTGGATACAGAACCTCTGGTATTTAATGGGCAGTATAGAGGAGAGATGATTTAGCAGGGGCACTGAAGGCTGAGTGGCAGAGATGCAGAGAAAGCGAGTCCAGAGAGGAAAGATAAACACAAAGAGACCAATGTAAGAAAATGGCAGTTTAGAGGAACAAAAAGGAGCTACTTCAGGTCCCGGTGGGTTTCAGGTAGATTCCCATTACTTCAGAGGTCCGGTTGGAGTCCTGACCTTTGGATCTAAAGTCTTAGATTTTTCAATGCATTCCTGGTGGAGTATTCCTAGACTGCTTTATTCCTCGCAATCAAAACTACTGCTTCTAAGGATGACAATGCTGATGATCAGAATGACTGAGAATGCTTATCTAAAAAACAAACAAACAAACAAACAAACAGTATGGTCAATCCCCTACTTCCTCTACTTCAGCCTGACAGCCACTATTCTGCTTTGTCTCCTATCCATCCTTTGGTGACTTTGGTACAAGGTTCATCTGTGTTATGACATGTGTCAGAATCAACTTAGCATCCTTTGTTTGACATAGGGTCTCATACAGCTCAAGCTGGTCTCAAAGTCGTTATGGCTCCTGGAGGGAGTTTTGGGGGAGACAAGGATACAAAGACGCACTGTGGGGGCTGGAGAGATGGCTCAGAGGTTAAGCGCACTGACTGTTCTTCCAGAGGTCCTGAGTTCAATTCCCAGCAACCACATGGTTGCTCACAACCATCTGCAATGAAATCTGGTGCCCTCTTCTGACCTGCAGGCATACATGCAGACAGAACACTGTAAACAAAATAAATAAATAAATCTTTAAAAAAATAAATAAAAAACAAAGACTCGCTGTGCTGCCTTGGCTAGCCTGGAGCTTGGCTCAGTGAGGAAAAGTACTTGTGTTAAAGTCTGCTGACCTGACAGGATAGGGCAGTGGTGGTACATGCCTTTAATCCTGGCACACAGGAGGTAAAGACAGGTAGATCTCTGTGAGTTCAAGGTTAGCTGGTCTACAGAGATAGTTCTAGTTCTGAACAGTCAGGGCTATAGCATAAAACATTGTCTCAGAAAAAGTCTGGTGACCTGAATTCAATCCCTGGAACCTCAGTTGAAGGTGAGAACTGATTCCTGAAAGTTGACCTCTGACCTCACAAGTATACTTGCACAGTACACAAATAATTTTAAAAAATTATTCTATATGGAAGATGACCTTGAATTGCTGATTCTCTGGTCTCCACCTCTAAAATGCTGGGATTATAGATCCAAAACACCATACCAGGTCTACTTGGCATTACAATACTTTGGGAACACATTCATATTCTCATTCCTTGAGCACAAGCCTATGAGTTTCTGTATTTTCTCTATTCCCTCACCCTCTTTATTATTATTATTATTATTTTTATTTTTAGATTTTTTGAGACAGGATCTCTCTGTGTAACCACTATGACTGTCCTGGAACTTGCTCTGTAGACCAGGCTGGCCTCAAACTCACAGAAATCTGCCTGTCTCTGTCTCCCAAGAGCTAAGATTAAAGGCATGCGCCACTACCACCTGGTCCCATATCCACCTTTTTTCTCTCTCCTTTTTGGCTTTTGTGGCTCAGGATGACCTTGAGCTCACTTTCCTTCTGCATCAGTTCCCACCCCCACCCACCCAAGACAGAGTTTCCTCTGTGTAGCTCTGAATGTCCTGTAATTCGCTCTGTAGAAGAGGATGATCTGAACTTGAGCTCTGGGATCAAAGGCATGTACCTCTATGCCCAGTTTACCTCAGCCTTTTGAAGGCTAGGATCACTGGCATGTGTCATCACATCTGACATAGTCATTTTTAATGTTTCAAGAGTAGTGGTTCAGACGTCACTTAATTAAGAGTTGGGAGGGAGCAACTGGAGAGACGGCTGAGTAGTTAAGAGCACTGACTATTCTTGCAGTAGACCCAGGTTTGACTCATAGCACCCACATGGCAGCTTATAGCTGCCTCTAACTCCAGTTCCAGGGGATCAGCTGCCCTCTTCTGACCTCCACAGGACCAGACATACACATGGTAAATGGACATACAGGCAGGCAAATATTTGTACAAAAAATATTTTTAAAAAATTAAGAGTTAGTCTAAGCATGGTGGCACTTCCTTTAATTCCAGGACTTGAGGAGAAAAGATATCTCTGTGGGCTCAAGGCTAGCCTAGTCTACAAAACTAGTTCAGGGCTACATAGTGAGAACCTGAATCAAAAAAAAAAAAAAGATTTGGACTCTTAAAATTGTCATAGATCTGCGTTTAAGACTGCCTCATATCATATCCCAAAAGTTTTACTTAATTTTTCACAGTTTCAGTTTCTCTGTCTATAACATATGAAAACACAGCAAAACTGCCTCCCTCAAACAGTAATAATACCACCTATCTCCTGGGGTAAGAGTTAATGAGCTAGGGATTGGGGAGTTGGGCAGCGATTAAGAGTACTGGCTGGGGCTAGAGAGATGGTTCAGTCGTTAAGAACACCAGATGCTCTTCCAGAATGACCTGGGTTCAATTCCCAGCACCCATATGACAACTCACAACTGTCTGCATCTCCAGTTCCAGGGGATCCAACACTTTTGTACATGACATACTTCCAGGCAAAACACTATTGCACAGGAAATAGAAATAAATTATTTAATGCTGTGGGGAAATGGTCCTTTTATCTTGTCACTTGTATTATTTTTAATAAAACACTGATTGGCCAGTAGCCAGGCAGGAAGTATAGGCGAGGCAACCAGGCAGGAGGTAGAGGCAGGACAACAAGAACAGGAAAATTCTGGGAAGGGGAAACAGTCAGTCTACAGTCGTCATCCAGACACAGAGGAAGCCAGACACTGAGCAAGCAAGATGTGATTGCCTCACCAAAAAAGGTACTGAGCCACATGGCTAATACAGACAAGAATAATGGGTTAATGTAAGATGTAAGAATTAATTAATAAGAAGCTGGAGCTACTAGGACAACCAGTTTATAATCAATGTAGACCTCTGTGTTTCTTTGGGACTAAACGGATGTGGGGCTGGTGGGACAGAAAACTCGGTAAACAAACAAGCAAACAAAAAAGGGTACTGGCTGTTCTTCTAGAGGACCCGGGTTCAATTCCTGGCAGCTCACAACTGTCTGTAACTCCAGTTCCAGGGAATCCAACATGCTCACATAGACATACATGTAGGCAAAACAGCAATGTACAGAAAAAATTGAAATAAATAAATCATTAAAAAGAGTTAATGAGCTGGGCTAACATGCTAGCCACCAGCATCTGAACCCTGTGAGCAGCTGGGGTGGATGCAGCACACAGTCGCTGATGTGATTATTTAGCTCTACTCAGTAGTCAGCCTCTGGAATTTCTTCAAGTACCTAGGGAAAGTTCCTTACATTGAGTATATCTCTGTGTAACCATCTATTCCCAGTGAGGGTTGGCAGCAGCACCTCTGGTAGCCCACCAGACTCAGAAGCTGAATCTTAAGCTCAGTCACCCAACACCTAAGGGGAAATGGCTGAAAAAAATAAACACTCACCATCACTGGGATATATACCTGTCCCCATTGCAAGACCTCAGCCAAACAGGCTATCAGCTACCATTGCCTGGTTCCCATCTTAGTTAGGGTTTTTTTTTTCTTTTTTATTGATATTTATTGAGCTCTACATTTTTCTCTGCTCCCCTCCCAGCCTCTCCCCTCCTCCCTTCAGCCTTCCCCCAAGGTCCCCATGCTCCCAATTTACTCAGGAGATCTTCTCTTTTTCTACTTCCCACGTAGATTATATCTAAGCATCTCTTAGTGTCCTCATTGTTGTCTAAGTTCTCTGGGATTGTGGTTTGTAGGCTGGCTTTCTTTGCTTTATGTTTAAAAACCACCTATGAATGAGTGCATGTGATAATTGTCTATGTCTGGGTTACCTCACTCAAAATAATGTTTTCTAGATCCATCCATTTTCCTGCAAAACTCAAGATATTGTTTTTTTTCTGCTGTGTAGTACTCCATTGTGTAAATGTACCACATTTTCCTTATCCATTTTTCGGTCAAGGGGCATTCAGGTTGTTTCCAGGTTCTGGCTATGACAAACAAAGATGCAATAAACATAGTTGAGCACATGTCCTTGTGGCACGATTGAGCATCCTTTGGATATATACCCAAAAATGGTATTACTGGGTCTTGAGGAAGGTTGTTTCCTAATTTTCTGCGAAATTACCACACTGACATCCAAAGGGGTTGTACCAGCTTGCATTCCCACCAGCAATGCAGAAGTGTTCCCTTTTCCCCACAACCTCTCCAGCATAAGTTGTCATCAGTGTTTTTGATCTTGGCCATTCTTTCAGGTGTGAGATGGAATCTCAGAGTTGTTTTGATTTGCATTTCTCTGATGACTAAGGATGTTGAACATTTCCTTTTTAAGTGTCTTTCAGCCATTTTAGATTCCTCTGTTGCGAGTTCTCTGTTTAGGTCTGTACTCCAATTTTTTTATCGGATTATGTGCTCTTTTGGTGTCCAATTTCTTGAGTTCTTTGTATATTTTGGAGATCAGACATCTGTCTGATATGGGATTGGTGAAGATCTTTTCCCATTCTGTAGGCTGTTGTTTTGTTTTGCTGACAGTGTCCTTTGTTTTACAGAAGCTTTTCAGTTTCAGGAGGTCCCATTTATTAATTGTTTCTCTTAGTGTCTGCGCTGCTGGGGTTATATTTAGGAAGTGGTCTCCTGTGCCAATGTTTTCAAGTATACGCCCCACTTTCTCTTCTATAAGGTTCAGTGTGGCCAGCTTTATGTTGAGGTCTTTGATCCATTTGGACTTGAGTTTTGTGCGTGGTGATAGATAATGGTCTATTTTCATTTTTCTACATGTTGATATCCAGTTATGCCAGCACCACTTGTTAAATATGCTTTTTTTTATTTGATATTTTTTTGTTTTCTTGTCAAAAATCAGGTGTTCGAAGATGTATAGATAGAGATCCGGGTCTTCTGTTCGGTTCCATTGGTCCTCCTGTCTGTTCTAATGCCAATACCAGGCTGTTTTCAGTACTGTAGCTCTGTAATAGAGTTTGAAGTTAGGGATTGTGATGTCTCCAGAAGTCTTTTATATTGTACAGGATTGTTTTGGCTATCTTGGGTTTTTTGCTTTTCCATATGAAGTTGAGTACTGTTCTTTTGAGGTCTTTGAAGAATTCTGTTGGGATTTTGATGGGCAGTGCGTTGAATGTGTAGACTGCTTTTCTAAGATTGCCCTTATTTAGGGTTTTAATTCCTATGATAAAACACCATGACTAAAAATAACTTGAGGAGAAAAGGGTTTATTTCATCTTAGAACACTCAGGTCATATTCCAACATGGAGGGAAGTCAGGGGAATAACTCTAGGCATGAACTGAAATCAGAGGCCACAGAGGAACACTGCTTCTTACCGCCTTGCTCCTTTTAGCTTGTGTGGCCTGCTTTCTTGTATCATCCAGGACCAACTGCCCAGAGATGGCCCTGCCCGGTGAGTGGGGCCATTCCCTATCAATAATTACTCAAGAAAATGTCCACAGACCAACTGTATAAAGACATTTTCTCAATTAAGATTCCCTCTTCCCAAGCTGGACATGGTGGTACATATCTTTGATCCTAGCACTTAGGAGTCAAAGGAGGGCAGAGCTCTGGAAGTTTGAGGCCAACCTGGAATAACCTACCAAGTACCAGCCAGGACTACACAGAATTTGTCTCAAAATAAGATCACTGTTTCTCAGATATGTGTAAGTTTGTGTCAAGTTAACAAAAGCCAACCAACCAGCACTGTTTTCTTGAAGATCTGGGTCAATGGTTTTTCCAGAGATTTTTTTTTTTGTTGTTGTTGTTTGTTTGTTTGTTTTTTGGGGGGGGAGCTCTATTTCCACCAAATTTAGACTTGATTTTCTTGCAAACGAAGAACATTTCTTTTTCTAAGCAAGGCTCAAAAAGCTCTATTTAATCCTTTTCTATACTCACCTGGACAAGGAGAGAATAGCAATTATCCACTGCCAGGTAATAAATTACTCTCAAAGCAAGTGGCTTTAAATGAACATTTACTCATAATCTTGGTCTCAGGTTCCAGAGTGTTCTCTGAGTACTGTGGCTGAGGGTCTCAGGAGGTGCTCAGCTGCAGCTGGAGGACCAGCTTCCAATATGGTTCACTCACATGGCCGCTGACAGGAGGCTCCAATGTCATGTGGACCCCTGGGAGATGCAAGAGCTTGAGCCTCTTCATGACCTGGAAGCAGGCTTTCCCTGAGATGAAGATAAGAGAACCAGCAAGAAGCTGCAAGGTACTTTATTTTTTTATTTTCTATTTTTTTCTTTTGTTTTTCTCCTATTATTAGTCACTTACTATGAATAATAATAATAGTAAACAAGTATTTTTTTGGGGGTGGTGGTTTATGCCTAGGAATAGAGTTGCTGGGTCAGCTCTTTGGTTAGCTACTAATATGTTTTTACATTTCCATCAGCAGTATAGGTTCCAATATCCACTTCATATTTTCCAGGTTTTTTATTAATTTATTTTTTGTCATATATTACATTTCAACTGTAGTTTCCTCCTCTTCTCTCCTCTCAGCTTTCCCCAACCAATCCCCCTCCATTTCCCTTAAAAAATGGCAGGCATAGCCGGGCGATGGTGGCGCACGCCTTTAATCCCAGCACTCGGGAGGCAGAGGCAGGTGGATCTCTGTGAGTTCGAGACCAGCCTGGTCTGTAGAGCTAGTTCCAGGACAGGCTCCAAAGCCACAGAGAAACCCTGTCTCGAAAAACCAAAAAAAAAAAAAAATGGCAGGCATTGCAGCAATACCAACCAAACAGCTTATCAAGTTGCAATAAGACAATGCACTTCCCCTAAGGCTGGACAAGGTGACCCACTGGGGGGAAAGTCACAAAAGCAGGCAAAAAAATTCAGACAGCCCCTGTTCCCACTATTAGGGGTTCCACAAGAACACCAAGCTACATAACTATCGCACATTATGTAGAGGGCCTACGTCAGATCCACGCAGGCTCCCTGGTTCTTGGTTTAGTCTTTGTGAGTCCCTATGGGCCCAGGTTAATTGATTCTATGAGTTTTCTTGTAGTGTCCTTGTTCCCTCTGGTTTCTATAATTCTTTTTTTTAAATATTTATTTTATTTATTTATTATGTATACAATACTCTGTCTGTGTGTATGCCTGCAGGCCGGAAGAGGGCACTAGACCTCTTTACAGATGGTTGTGAGCCACCATGTGGTTGCCGGGAATTGAACTCAGGACCTTTGGAAGAGCAGGCAATGCTCTTAACCACTGAGCCATTATCTCCAGCCCCTTCTATAATTCTTCTACCCCCTCTTACACAGGATTCCCTGAGTTCTGCATCTGTTTCCTTAGTTGATGGATGAAGCCTCTCTGACAACAATTATGCTAGACTCTGGTCTATGAGTATACCAGAATATCATTATGAATTATTTTATTTACTATTTTTTTTGGCCAGTCATGTTTGGCTCTATCCTAGGTCTCTGGCTACCTAGCTGTTGGTTCCTGGCTTTCCAGCTTTCTAGGCAGTGTTGGGGGTGGGTTCCCTCTTGTGGCATGGATCTCAAGCTGGGGAGAACATTGGTCGTCCACTCCCAATTTCTGTGTCACCTTTACCACAGCATATTTTGTAGGCAGGACAAATTGTAGGTTGAAGGTTTTGAGGCTGGGTTGGTGTTCCAATTCCTCCACTGATCAAGCCTCTACCACTCTAACAGCCTACTGGTTACACGTCTGTTGTCCTCAGGAGAGAGTGCTGGTGCAGAGAGGCTGTCCCTAAGAAAGCCTAGAAGCCTGGTCACCATGCTCCTTAAGCTACTCTGAGTTAGTTAGGACCTCAAGAACAGAAACCTGATTTCAGGAATCTGAATACAATGACTTACAAGCAATGGTGGATATGATGAAAGGCACCAAATATAAGAAGAGTGAAGGTCTCTAGTTTAAGCATCATGTCTTGGGAACTGGAAGAGAGCAGACGACCTTCAAGGAAAGAAGATACAGGCTACCCTAAGTCCAAGGACAAAAAGCAACACCAAACACAAGTATTTACCTGGCTAGAAGAGCAACTTCTCTCTTTACAATTGAAAGGAAAGTCTGATGTCTATTTGGTCCTGCTTGTGTCCATTATGGCTCTACCTTCAGAAGGGGCCTGAGAATTGGGACCCATGAGTCCAGACTAACACTGAACTATTGTGGACTAAACTGCGCCCCACCTACTATTCCAATTATAGAAATCCTAAGCTTCAGTATCATACGATGTCAAACTTTAAAGGGGTGTTATTTAGGCGAAAATGAGGCTGTGAGAGTGAGTAGCATTTGGCCTGACTGGTGCCCTTGAGAAACAGTAGGATACACCAAAAGGAAACAGGGATAAATGTGCACAAAGGAAAGACCCTGGGAGGACACTGCAATTCAGGAGAGGTGCCCTCAAGAAACTGACCCTATGACACTTACCTTGTACTTCCAGTCTCTAGGACATTAAACAAATCAATAGTTTTTGTTTAAGTCACTATATTCTGTGATATTTTATTATGCAGCCTAATGAACCAAGACCTCAGTCCTCTGGACTGATTTGGAATGTTTATCTTTTTTGTAAACTAGCTCCTAATATCTGCTGTAGAATATGGCACGAAAATCAACACAAGGGGCTGGAGAGATGGCTCAGTGATTAAACACTGGCTGCCCTTCCAGAAGACCTGGGTTTAATTCTAAGTACCCAAATGGTAGCTCAAAACCCTCTGAAACTCTATTTCTAGGCAATCTATGTTCTCCTTGCCTTTCCAAGAATCACTGGACATATGCAAGTGATACACAGGCAAACATGGAGGCAAACTATCCAAACACATTAAAAATAGAAAAGAACCAGGCAGTAGTGGCACACACCTTTACTCCCGGCACTTGGGAGGCAGAGGCAAGCAGATCTCTGAGTTTGAGGCCAACCTGGTCTACAGAGTGAGTTCCAGAACAGTCAGGACTCTTACACAGAGAAACCCTATCTCAGAAAACAAAAACAAAATAGGTAAAAAAAAAAAAAGGTATGAGTTCAAGTTCATCCTTTCCAGAATCAGTAAGGTGAAGCAGGCTGGGCTTCCCCGAAGGCCAGCTGATGAGGGTATTCAGAGAGTCTGTTTCTCTTACTGTTGATCCTGAAAGTGTCCAAATGGGCTGCAGGCCTCCTGATCTCCTCAGAATGCAGTTTCCATGTGTAGAGGCCTTCAGAGCTGCCTTATTCCTATTCATCTTCTCCTTAGCTAGAAAGCACCTTCTGGATTCGCTCCTGTACTTCCTTTGCGCCCAAGGACACCATCATCTCAGCCACAGGAGGTCCTTGCTAAAAAAAAGAAAAAGAAAAAACACAAAAATTCTGTTTTTTTTTGCCTCAAACTGTAGAAGGAATGCACGCTTATTTTCAATGTCTCAATCTGTAGACCACAATCCACAGACCAGCCCCAACCCACAGCCTGCAACCCCAGGAATGGAGCCTGTATTTATTGTATTTTCTTTTGTCTAAGGTGATTTTTTTTTTAAGTTTTGTTTTATGTATATGGGAGCTTTGCCTGCATGTGTGTCTGTGTGAGGGTGTCAGATCCTCTGGAACTGGAGATACAGAGAATTGTGCAATGACATGTGGGTGCTGGGAACTGAACCTGGTTCCCCAGAGTGCTCTTAACCTCTGAGTTATCTCTCCAGCCCCTGTTTTTATTTTTCCAGAGCTAGGGATCAACCTTAGAGCTTCATGAATGCTAGCAAATGCTTCAGCACTAAGTTATAACCCAGCCCTACTCAGTCCTACTTGTCTGAATTTTTTTCCCATTCAATGGCTCTCGGGAGGCTGTTTCTGCCTTTGGCAAATTGGTAATCTATTATTCTCATGACCTCCATGAGGAAGGGGTATGTGTTCTGTTTAAGCCATCTCCACTGTAACTCTCACAGTGCCTGGACCCAGAAGATGCTCAGTGGGTAAATGAGGGAAGTGATCTGTTCATCAGTTTATCATCCCCCTGGACTGGCCTTAGTACCAGACTATGAACATTGGCTGGGAGGGTCAATGAGGGACTATCTACAACACTTCAGTACATGTTCCATCTCACCATCTGTCCACTGAGGGTCATTCGGAGGAGCTTCATCACGCTGCTGTACTTGGTACCTTCTAGGCCTTCTGAAAGCTTCTTCAGTTCTTTGTTCACCACATCCTGAGTTAGGCTCAAACCAGATGTTTCTAAAACTCTAAAAGAGAGTGAGTCTGAGGCAGGCGTAATGGTCATGATTATAATCCCAGAGCTGGGGAGGCAGAGGCAGACTAGCCTGGTCTATAGAGCAAGTTCAAGGACAGTCAGGGCTACACAGAGAAACCCTGTCACAAAAAACAAAAACAAACAAAAAACTTAGTATTTACTATACCGAACAGCTCAGAGACATTGCAGAAGAACCTAGAAAGAAAACTTGGGAATGGGTTGGACACAGAATAAAAGAATAGGTAATTTCTAAGGAATTACTTGAAACAGCTTCAAGATTTGTCAAGGGGAGTATAGCACAGAGGAAGAGAAAGAAAACATCAGGAAACAGCAGCTCTAGGAACAGCTTCCCTGTCAACATGCTAGGTAGAGAGCCTCTTTCCCCACAAACAGAAACATGAAGGATCTAAACTCCACCAGTCAGCAACCATCCTCATCTCTTGGAAGCATATTTGAGTTTCAAGTGGTCCCCAACTAGTGAGAGCTGGACTTATAAGCCATCTATCCCAGCTCTGATTGAGGCAGTACGTGACTACATTCCACTGCAGCTTCCCCAGTCCCTTAGGATTATATCCCAGGGGCTGGAAAGATGGCTTAGCAGTTATGAGCACTTACTGCTTTTAGAGAACCCAAGTTTGGTTCCCAGTACCCATGTCAGGTGGCTTACAACCACCTTTAACTTCAATTCTAAGGAATCAGTGCCCCTTTATAATCTCCACGGACACACACACACACAATACAAAACAAAAACAAACCAACTTCTAAAACGATAGGACAGAGGTGCTATATCAATGCTACATGAGCAGACCCCCTGCTGCTCCTGATGGGGGTCCACACCATGGTGCTCTGAGTGGCAGCTCAGTGTGAAGTGGTCTTATAAATAATCTGAAGAAACAGCCTCTCAATGTTAACAACTGCCAGACTTCAGCAGCTGAGGACATGAAAAACCAAGGAGGACAAAGCCATTGGCTGCTACTGAGTCAGTTGGCACTCATCTGTAGACTCCCAGCTTTTGGCACTGGCACTGGAAGAACCTGTTGTTTACAGAAGTCTATGGTGTTTTTATCACAGCAGTCTTACTGGACCAAAGGCAATCATTAACTGGGCACAGGATCACTACTGTTTATAAAATCAAAGAGATAAAATACTAAAAATCTAAAGTGCAAGATAGGAAGAAAATGGACATTCCTTAATTGTCACTGTATTTATTCAGGGAAAGAGGCTGCCAAAGAACAGAAGGACAAGTCCCAGGAAGCTGCTAATGGCACCCCAGGAGACATTAGAGCTGGCTGAGACCTTGACACTGGTACAAAAGTGGTCTGGAGGCTCCCAGACATTTGGGTATCAACTTTCCTGAATTGAGTGAGAGTCCCAGTGTCTCTAAAATCTAATCCACGACAAGGATGAGAAGTTGAGACATGGTTTTGGTGAACTGGAATTAACAGCTGCAGAGACGGTCAGCAGTTAAAAGTATATACTGCTCTTTCAGAGGACTTGAGCTTAGTTCACACTGGGTGGCTCCATTTATCTCTACTCTCCACGGGCACTGCATTCACATGCACAAATCTACACCAATGTTTAAAACAATGCTAAATTTGGTACTTTACTCCCAGTACTTGGATGATGTCAGAAACAGGTGGATTTCTACAAGTTTGAGGACAGCCTGGTCTATACATGAGTTCCAGACCAGCCAAGGCTATATAGTGAGACCCTGTCTCAAACAACAACAAACAACAAATAAACAGAACAAAAGAAAAAAGAACTAAAGACCCTATTATGGGGCTGGAGAGATGGCTCAGAGGTTAAGAACACTGACTGTTCTTCCAGAGGTCCTGAGTTCAACTCCCAACAACCACATGGTGGCTCACAGCCATCTATAGTGATATCTGGTGCCCTCTTCTGGTGTGAACATACATGCAGGCAGAATATTGTATACTTAATAAATAAATAAAATCTTTAAAAAAAAAAGACCCGACTATGGAATATACCAAATTACTTGGGTACTGACTGAGGGTACTGATTGGGGGTAGACTTGCAAATATACTTAGAAATATCCTTGCAAGTTTAGTCACTGTACAATTATTTCTAAAAGCAAAATTTGGAAGCAACCCTAATATAAATAAATAGATTAATTAAATTCTTGTTGAAGTGGTATTACAAGTAAAGTTAGCCATAGAAAGGAATGAGGACACTTTCAAGCATTGGACAAATCTAGGCATACTACTGCTGGGTACAGTACTCCATGCCTACAGTCTTAGCTGCCTGGAAAGATGCAGGAAGATCATTTCTGAACAGTTTTGTACTAGCTTGGGCAACATACAGTACCTATCTCTAAAAAAATAAAGAAAAAAAGAAAAAAGTAGAAAATATATCCAAACATTATCACTGTACTATACCTTTTGGGATAAAATGGAAAACAGAAATTACAATTATGAGAAGAATTAGGCAGATGGAAGAATACACCAGGGTATAATTGTACACCACCATGTCCAGCTTATAATATTCACATTTAAAGCCTAGGCTTAAAAAGTTTCAGTGTGCTGGGCAGTGGTGGCACTCGCTTTTAATCCCTGAACTTGGGAGGCAGAGGCAGGTGGATCTCTGTGAGTTCAAGGCCAGACTGATTTAGAAAGCAAGTGCCAGGACAGCTAAGGCTGTTACAGAGAAACCCTGCCTTAAAGCCCGCCCCCCCACCAAAAAAATTAGTGTATTAATAATATACCAGACACAAAAATGGTACACAGGCGTACATGCGGGCAAAACACTCAGACACATAAAATAAAACTAAATAAACCTTTAAAAGTTTAATTAGACAAAAACCCTGTTATATCTACAGTAAGCCAGGTATTTCTCCCCCTACACACAGCAGAGGAAAAGGAAGTTCTGGGAGGGGAAGCCATCTAGACCTTTGGGGTTGCTGTCCTTACCTGAGAAGCCAGTGAGAGAGCATTTTTTTTTTTAAGTTTGTCACAGTTTTGTGATAGGGTCCAAAAGGTCTGGTGTAGAGAAGCAAGGGCAAAGAATGGGAAGGGTGTGTCTAACCATTAGCCAGGTGTGTGCACACTTACCCCAGCAAGCGTTTGACAATCACATCCACCTTTTCTGAGTCAACACCCAGTTGTGCTCGATGGACGGCAGGACGAGTCCATAAGTAGGAGTACACTGGGGAGACCAGATCCTGCAGACGGCTGATGTGGCCCTGGCGAGAGAGAGAGGCAGTCATCACATGCACTGGGAGGAGTTGAGAAGCACTGGAAGGGGAAAGGAGGCCCTGATTCCATACCTGTCGCAGCAGGATGATCCTCTCCACATATGCTGGGTCCAGAACATCCTTGTCTTGCAGTTGGCTCCCGAATGCCTCCTTCACCAGGGCCTGCAGCCTCTTCACCAACTGAGGTCTTCGGGTCTCACTGCTCACCAGCCGTTGGAGGTGCAGTCTGAGGGTAAATGAGGAGGATGCCTTGGTATGAGTACCCCAGGACTATGCCAAATCTTTCCCCTTGGGGCAACAGTAGGGATTTGAAGACAGTCACTCACATCTTCAAAACCCATAGATAAATGTAATTTTTTTTGTATGTATAAAAGGGGCAGGATTTGATCGAGGTCACAGCCAGCTTAAGTCTAGGCAGACATGATTTGTTTTCAGTGTTTTTATTTACTTACTCTTTCACTTATTTATTTATTTATAGACAAGGTCTCCCTATATATCCCTAGCTGGCCTGGAACTCACTATGTAGACCCAGCTAGCCACAAAAACCACAGATCCACCTGCCTCTGCACCCCAAGCGTAGATTAAAGGTGCACAACACCACAACAAGTATTTTTAGTGTTTTAAAAATAGTAGCTGATTTTTTTTCCTATGACTTTTGAGGTGGTAGGGAGCAAACTTGGGGACTTATGCATGCTAAGGAAACATTCTAAAACTCAGCTACAGCCAGCAAAGGAACTGTCTTAAGCTAGATCACATAAGGAACATTCTGGTTTTCCCGTGGAAGAAGCAGCTCTGGGTGCACAAGCCCCTTAAGTGGCTGGAGCAGGCTGGATCCACGCTGCTGGCTCAGATTCCTGTCCTCTAGTTGCCCTGGCCCTCTCCTTCTTGGTGTCTTACTAGCCTCTCCCTTCCCACACCATCACCCAATTACTACAGGCACCTGAGTTTATCAATAGGATCCAGGAATGTGCTTTTTGGCCTCACTTGGATTATGAAACACCAATATAAAAGGAGAGGTAAAAATGTATTCCTAGGATTGGAACAAGGGACTGTTTCAATGAAGCACTCAGCTTCAGCTTCAAAGCTGGAGCTTTCTGTTCTGTTCAAATTAATCTTTTTTTTTTTTTTTCCGAGACAGGGTTTCTCTGTAGCTTTGGTGCCTGTCCCGGAACTAGCTCTTGTAGACCAGGCTGGCCTCAAACTCCCAGAGATCCGCCTGCCTCTGCCTCCAGAGTGCTGGCATTAAAGGCGTGCGCCACCACCGCACGGCCAAATTTATCTTTTTTCTGGAATTCTAACTCTCTGATTTTCTCCTTCTGAACAGTAAAGCCTCTTAAGAGTCCAACCCTCATACAAAACCCAGTCATCTTCAGTTCCCATGCTGCCAAGGAGACTCAGAGCAGTGCAGAACCAGGGACCATTCTAAGTCCTGTAGTCCCTTGTCTGTGTTATAGAGGAAAGCTAGGCAGTAAAGTGGCAAACAGCTCATAGGGCTAGGACTGGAACAATCCTGTGTCCAAAGCCTGCCTGGCAAGAGTTTGCAATCAGTCACACAGCCATTAGAAAGCTGGGAAGCCTTGGCACAGACAGGGTGGTAATGAAGGTTAAGTATGGATCTACATTCAAAGTACTGATGCCAGGGTTTGGAAGTCACCCATTTGGGAGCTGCAGCCTGTAGGAGTCTGAGGCTCCTGGTATGTCACAAGATGGAAGACAAGACATTATGGGAAGCTATCTCGAATGTACACTGACAAAAACATTAAAAACTTTTTGCTTAGCTTCTGATGTTTGAGATAGGTTCTATGTAGTCGGGCTGGCCTAAAACTCTGTATCTTCCCACCTCAACCCCCAGTGCTGGAATTACAGGCAAAAGTAATTTGGTTGAAAAAAATATTTTTCAAAAGAATATTACAGAAGTTGGGCAGTAGCGGTGCATGCAATTAATCCCAGCACTTGGGAGGCAGAAGCAGGAAGATCTATGTGAGTTTGAGGCCAGTCTGATCTACAAGAGCTAAAAAGGCTCTAAAACTACAGTGAAAGCCTGTCTTGAAACAAACAAACAAAAACAAGAGTATTACAGAAAACATAGTCGGGTGGTTGTGGTGCATGCCTTTAAGTCCAGTACTTGGAAGGCAGAGGCAAGCAGATCTCAGTGAATTCGAGACCAGCCTGATTTACAAAATGAGTTCCAGGACAGCCAGGACTGTTACACAGAGAAGCCCTGGCCATGCTGAATTGATACACCATAAATTCAAGCCTGGAACATAGTCAAACTAAATGATTCTTAATTACAATTACCATGTTCATATACTACCAGTATTTACTGCTACTGCTGCTGGAACACTAATAAGCCTCCTAATGTATTTACCATGTCTCTGAAGTAAGCACGGCAGTGGCATGATGACAGAAACATCTGAGGATAATTATTGGTTAGATTAAGTCTGTGGGCATCAGTCCTAAGTACTCCCTCCCTTCCCTGTCTTTCAAGGAGGCTTGGGAGGCATCACAGTGTATCTATAATTGGACTCCATGTCCCCCTAAAATAGCACATCTGTGAGATTTAAAAAAAAAAAAAAGGTAGTTATATTGCATCTAGATTACATTCACTTTTGCAGGCCCCATGCAAGAAATGCCTCATTGCCCACTGTGTAAATGTGCTAGTCATTTAAATTCTGTCTTGGATCTCCTATAGCTAACATATAGCAAAATTACAGAACTGATCAAGTCATATACTTAAAACAAGTGCAGTTGAGTCAGTATGCTGACACACTCCTGTAATTTGAGCACTTGAAAGGTGGAAGCAGGAGGATCAAGATACAAGGTCATCAATTGGTTACATAGTATATTTGAGGCCACTATGTAATCCAATCTGGCCCAGGATTTACAATTCACCTCTCTCAAGTTTTCCAAGTGCTGGGAATACAGGTATGCACCATAGTACTTGGCTCTCCCACTTACCTATTGAATTCTGGGAGCTTCTCCAGGTCCAACAGAGCTGAGTGGCAGGTGATCCGGGTCAGGTCAAACTGTGTTATCAGCTCCGGCAGGGTCCTGCCCATTTGGTTCTCTGCAAGTCAGGTCCACTCAGCTGCTCGGCCCCTCCCTCAGCTTATTTCTGTAATTACTTTTATCTTTCTGCATTGCCCAGGCTGGCCTACAGATTTTGATCCTCTGGCCTCAGTTTCCCACACAGCTGGAATATAGATGTTGATTACACTGCCCAGCTTTTCTCCCACTTTCACACACAAAGAAGAGCAAGTGAGCAAGCTATAGGCTTCCCAGTTTTGGATCAAAACTGCAAGAACAGTGTGCCCACTGCCTGGCTACTCCAGAGCTTCTGTGTGCTTGGCTCTGAGTAGAGTATGGCACCAGCATGCCCTACAAACTTCATACTTAATGCCACAGTGGAACCTCCGTGCTGGAAGTTGCTGCTTTTCTGTTTTGTTTGAGAAAGGACTTTGGTATTGTAAAGTCCAGACTGACATCAAATTCGCAATCCTCTTATTTCAGCTTCTCTAACGTTGGGATTCCAAGTGTGTAACACCACACCCAGATGGAAAGCTGTTTTTTGAACATTTTCTTATTTTTAGTTTATGTGTGTGTGCACACGCAAGTTACACAAGCCTACCCATGGAGGTTGGAAGAGGCTGTCAGATCCCTTGACACTGGAGTTACAGGCAGTTGTGAGCCATCTGATATGGATGTTGGGAATAGAACTCATACTAGCAAGAGTTTTTAGCTGTTGTGCCATCTCTCCAGCCTCCTGGAAGCACTTTCTTAGTGAGCAGCAATACCTTTAGTGCAGTCAGAAGACACCATGGTCAGGCATGGGCCTCAAGAACTATATCCTTGCTGGGAGGTGGTGGTGCACACCTTTAATACCAGCACTTGGAGGAGGGGGGACAGAAGCAGGCGGATCTCTGTGAGTTTGAGACCAGCCTGATCTGTCAGAGCTAGTCCCAAGACAGGCTCCAAAGCTACAGGGAAACCCTGTCTTGAAAAACAAAACAAAACAAAAGAACACTATCCTTTACTAAGGATGTGACTCTGGCAAGTTACAACCTCCTCGAGCCTCAAAATCACCTTAGAAACTAGAATTATCAAGTTATTGCCCCAAGGAGTGATCCTATTTGGTACTTGGTTCTTCAAGGTTTGTTTTTGTTTGTTTGTTTGTTTTTTCGAAACAGGGTTTCTCTGTAGCTTTGGAGCCTGTCCTGGAACTAGCTCTTGTAGACCAGGCTGGCCTCGAACTCATAGAGATCCACCTGTCTCTGCCTCCCAAGTGCTGGGATTAAAGGCATGCGCCACCACCGCCCGGCTTCTTCAAGGTTTGTGTTCTAAACCTCGAATAAGCTAGATTCACAGTACACCAGTAATACTGTTAGAGCTCATACTTATGTAATCACAGTAATCATAAGGTCTGTGGCTTTAAAGCTTATGGTGTGGCCAGACAGTGAGCTGGTTCCTTATATTTATAAGCTTACTGGCTCCTAATTAACCCTACAGAGCACAGCCTTAGCCCTATCATATGAACAAGATAAATGGGACTCTAGGTCTCTGAGGGCAGGGGCAGTGCACACTGTGAGTCCACTCCATCAACAACAGCTGTGTGGGAAAACCAAGTGAGGAAGCTCAGTAGCATGACTCAATAAACACTGCTGACTAGAATAATGAACTTGTCCAAGATCATGTAACTGATAGGTGGCAATGCTGGGACTGACAAGCAGATCTGTCTGTATTAAAGCCTCAAGCTCAGTCACTAGGACCACTCTGGTGCATATGTACCTGCAAACCCCGAGCCACAGTTGGTGATGATGTCAAGCAAGGCTTCAGGCAGAAAACCAGAGGCAGCAAAATGTTCCAGGAAAATGTCCCCCTGCCTCTTAGACAGCTTGCTACCATCCCTGTTGAGGAGCAGGGGCAGATGAGCAAATTGAGGCGGTTGCCAGCCCAGGGCCTGGTAGAGAAGCAGGTGCTTAGAGGTGGAGACGAGCCACTCAGAGCCCCTCAGCACATGGCTGATGCTCATGTGGTGGTCATCCACCACACAGGCTAGGTGGTAGGTGGGGAAGCCATCACTCTTCAGGATAACTGGATCCCCCTCCACACTGGCCACTTCATGTTGAGTCCAACCATATACAAGGTCCTGGAAGGCTGGTGCTGCCTCCTCCAGGCGGAAGCGGATAGCAGGCTTGGGGTCCACGGCCAGCTTCTGGGCCACCTGTGCCTGGCTCAGGCTCCGGCACCGATTGTCATACCTATTGGGAGACAGAGCAGCAGAGCAGCTAAAAGAACCATCAATGGACAGATACTCCACTTGTTTTTCAAGTTCTGGTTTTTACTTACAGTGCTGTAGATTTTACTCAAGGCCCTGGGTATGCTAGTAAGCACTACCAACTGATACCTTATAACTATAACCTTATAACCCTGGGCAATGCAGTAACCTCTTGAAGGGGTTTCTTCTGTCTAAAATGGAAGTTTAAAAATAAAGTCATGTGGGTAACAGTGCAGCAGACACTAATGTTTTGCTGTTCCTTTTCTTTTGCTAAGGAGGAGGTGGGAAAATGCTTAGATCAAAAGTAGGCTTACAATGAGTACAGACCATGTTGTAATCTTGTGACCTGGTGCCAGTGATGGACCCAGGTAGGAATGTAAACCCATTCTATTCATTGAAAATCGAAGAAAACAACACTTGGTAGGTAAGGAAGGAGTAGGGTCCTGGGAAAGTTATTTCTTCCCAATTAGGTTAAGATATACTTCTTTTTTTTTAAGGTTTATTTATTTATTATGTATACAACATTCTGCCTCCATGTATGCCCGCACGCCAGAGGCACCAGATCTCAGTACAGATGGTTGTAAGCCACCATGTGCTGGGAATTGAACTCAGGACCTCTGGAAGAGCAGCCAGTGCTCTTAATCTCTGAGCCATCTCTCCAGCCCTAAGATGTACTTCTAGGGGGGAAAATCCCTCCTTTTATACCTCCCAGGAATACTCTGTGGATGCCACCCTCTGAGGAGCCAGACTGGAACTGTTAACCCCACAGACAATTAAGGGAGAGATGGCAAGGCTGTCAGCAGGTGGGGTGACAGTCAGAGTTCACCCCAGAGTTATCTCAAGGCTGCTCCTCTTAGTGTGGAGTAACCATCACCACATTTTCCACAAGATGCACAAATAAGGTCGATGTGGCTCACATCCTCCTCATTCAAAGTAGGCATGACTACCAGCATCAGCTTCACTAGGGAACTCATGAGAAACTCAGACCCCAACTTCAGACCTGCTAAGCAAGAATCTACAGGGTAATCATAAGCCCAGATGATTCGCCTACTAGAGAAAATACAGGGAGCTGTTGTTGCTGTCATTTTATTTGTTTTTTTTTTGGTTTTTCGAGACAGGGTTTCTCTGTGGTTTTGGAGCCTGTCCTGGAACTAGCTCTTGTAGACCAGGCTGGTCTCGAACTCGCAGAGATCCGCCTGCCTCTGCCTCCCGAGTGCTGGTGTTGCTGTCATTTTAAAATTTTATCTTTCACTTCTCTTTTTTTTTGTTGATTACTTCTTCAAAAATTGTTATAAAAATTATGTGTATGTAAGTACACCTAAGCACAGTGCCTGTGGAAGCCAGAACTGCTGGAAGCCCCTGGAGCTGGAGTGGCAGGTAGTTGTGAGCTGTCTAATGTGGGTGTTGAGAACTCAACTCTGGTCCTGTGCAAAGCAGTATAAATTCCTAACTACTAAGCCAGCTCCCCAGGCCTCTGGTTTGCTCCCCGCCCTCCACACAAAGTTTTAGCTGAAAGTGGTGGCACACACCTTTAATGCCAGCACTCAGGAGGAGAAATAGGTGGGTTTCTGAGTTCAAGGACAGCTTGAATCTAAAGAGCTTGTTTCTGGACAGTCAGAGCTATATAGGGAAACCCTGTATTGGAAAAAATGTTTTTAAAAGGCTAGAACTCAGGTTTCCAGGCATATGCAGTAAGCAACTTCACTCACTGAGCCAATTCACTGGCCTCTGTCCATCACTTTTAACTTTCTAAATGTATATCCAACAGTGTCCTAACAAACACAAATGTGAAGCTTGCAGGCTCAGTTCTTGATACATCTAACTCTTCAATCAACTCTCACAGATCCCATGATATCATGTGACCATAACTAAAAACAATTCTTTGTACCAATGTAATATAGTCTGTTTACAATTAAAAACAAACAGCTGGTCATGGTGGCACATGCCTTTAATCTCAGCACCTGGGGTGGGGGTGTGGGGCAGAGGCAGGGGGATCTCTGTGAGTTTGAGGCCAGCCTGGTCTACAGATCTAGTTCCAGGAAATCCAGGGCTACGGAGAGAAACCCTGTCTTGGAAAACAACAGTAACAAACAAAAACAAAGCAAAACAAATAAACAAACCACACACACAAATAAAAATAGAAAAGAAGGGCTGGAGAGATGGCTCAGCTGTTAAAGGCTAGGCTCACAACCAAAAACATAAAAATAGAAAAGAAAAATTTAAAAAAAAAATGAAAAGGAGCTGAACATCAGCATCCATTCTTTCTTCATGCTCACTATGGACATAATGCGAGCAGATGCTTTAAGCCCCTGCTACCTGGACTTCCTTGCCATGAAGGAAAATCAAACTGTGAACCAGAAGAAACCCTTCCTTCTTAAGTTTCTTTTGTCAGGGTATTTTATCACAGCAAATAAACTATGACACTATTCTACATACATAGCACAGAGGCAAAAGGCATATTTCAAAGTTCCCTCACTGTACTGGTTGCTTTTCTTTTGTTGTGACAAACACCATGAGCAAGACAACTTACAAAAGAAAGCATTAAGGGCTAGAGAGATGGCTTGGTGGTTAAGAGCACCGTCTGCTTGTCTAAAGGTCCTGAGTTCAATTTCCAGCAACCACATGGTGGCTCACAACCATCTGTAATGAGATCTGGTACCTTCTTCTGGCATACAGGCCTGCATGCAGGCAGAACACTATACGTATAATAAATAAAACAAAAAAAAACTTTTTTAAAAAATTTATTTATTTTATGTGCATTTGTGTTTTGCCATGGGTATTGGGTTCCCTGGAACTGGAATTACAGACAGTTGTGAGCTGCCATGCGGGTGCAGGGTCTATCTGGAAGAACAGTCAGTGCTCTTAACCACTGAGCCATCTCCCCAGCCCAAAACAAAAAAATTCTAAATAATTTAAATAATCCTCTACAGTGCTCTTAACTGCTTAACCATCTCCCCAGTCCCCTTGTTTCTTGAAAAGGGTCTCACAAAGTCCAGGAAGGCTTCAAAGTTCCAAGGTAGCTAAGAATGTCCCTGAACTGCTGATCTTCTTGCCTCTGTCTCCTGAATGCTGGGATTATAGGCAAATGTCACCATGCCATGTCATAAATGGAATAGTATAGAAGGGTAAGAAAAAAAATTATGGGTTGATATAGAAACTTCCTCAAGACAAGAGGTGTGTAGTATACTGCACACTACCATTTACTAGAAAAGGTAACAGTACTTTCTGTTTGTCAGCATAGGCACTGAACACCAGCTGGTACCAATTGCCTCTTGAGAGGAGAAATGAGTAGCTAAAGGGAGGGTTAAGGGAGATGTTTCTGTATTTTTTTGGAGTAGTAATAAACATGAAACTAGTGAAATAGCTCAGTGCATGAGGGTGCCTCCTGCCAAGATTAATGACCTAAGTTCAATTTCCATATGGTAGGAAAGCACCAATTCAGGAAAACTGTCCTTTGACCTCTACATACTCACTGTGGTACGTGCTGCATAAGTGCGCCCATGTAAGTACCAAACATGAAAAGTTTTTTAGATTTTTATGTTTTGTTTTGTTTCTTTGTTTGTTTGTTTGAGATAGGGTCACAATGTGAAGTCCTTACTGACCTTAACTTGCTCTGTAGACCAAACTAGCCCTGTACTCACAGATATTTGTTGGCCTCTTGCCTCTTAAGTGCTGGGATTAAAGGCATGTGCTGCCACACTCACCTACTTTTATTATATTTAATAATATTTTAGTGTGTGGGGGGAGTATGTGCATGTGAGTACAGGTGTTTTTTATTTATTCGTTTGTTTGTTTGTTTTTCAAAACAGGGTTTCTCTGTAGCTTTGGAGCCTGTCCTGGAACTGGCTCAAGTAGACCACGTTGGCCTTGAACTCAAAGAGATCCGCCCAGTACCCAGCTGAGTACACGCCTTTATAAAGGCCAGAAGAATCAGATTCCTCCAGAATTGGTAATGAACTGGGTGCTAAGAACTGAACTTGGATCCCCAACAAGATCAGTAAGCTTTTTTTGTTTTGTGTTTTGAGATAGCTTCTCTTTACATAAACCTGGCCGCCCTGGAATTCACTATGTAGAACTGGCTAGCTTCAAACTCACAGAGATCTACTTGCCTCTGCCTCCCAAGTTCTAGTATTAAAAGTGTGTGTCACCATACATAGCCAATTAAGTAATCTCAACTACTGAGCATGCTCTCCAGCCCAGAAAGTTTTTTATACATTATAATAGGTTGTTGTTGTTATTATTATTATTATTAAAACTAGTATCGCTTGAGGTACAGTATAACCAGCAGCTTCCTCTACAGCCACAATGACTGATCCTGCTTCTTGGCATTCAGGCTTTACAATGTCCTTCTTCTAAGTATGGGCTGAACTCACACTGACTCCTTTTTAAGGAAAGAACACAGTGGTAAGATGTCACTTCCACAGTTAGGTACATTTATGCCAAGCTGTGAGCTGTATAGTTTTGAGATATAGTAGAGTTACAGGAATCTTTGCCTAGAATGTACCAGGTCATTTGTTCAACTTTAAGCACTACCAAAAAGATAAAAAGAAAGGGGGTTTGGTCCTCAGCTCTGGAAATAAGAAAAGAAAAAGACAGCCCTTGTGTGTATTTTGGCAGTTTAGTTGGTTAGAGGAAACCTACCTGATGAGCAACAGACAATATAGTAAGACCCTTGGCCTGCAAACAGCCTCTGGGGAGATGGATGCAAATCCTCCTCAAACAAATTCTAGGGAACTGCAGGCTTGACTTCGGCCCAACTGTAGCTTTGAAAGACACCCAGACCCAAAGAGCCCAGCTAAGCCCTACCCAAATGTCTGACCTGCAGAATCAGAGATGCTACAAACACAGGCTTGGGGAGGCATCCAAAATGGTCTAGGGATCTCACCGGGGTGTCTGCCGGCTCCTCAAGGCTTCCTTCTTCAGGAGCTCCAGCCGCTGTGGTGAACAGAAACATGGATAGGCAGCTCCAGACTTCAGCAATGCTTCTGTGGCCTGGGCATACAGTGCCAGCCGCTGGGACTGAGTGTAGGGCCCAGCAGGACCACCCCGACGGGGACTTTCGTCAGGTGGGATGCCTGGAACACAGGTGGAGAATTGTCATCACACAGTAACACCAGAAAAGCACATAATGCTCTTCTTTTTTTTTCTTCAAGTATTCATCTGGGTGCTTTACATACACACTGAACTTCTTGTTTGTCTTTTTCAAGACAGGGTTTCTCTGTGTGTAGTCCTGGCTATCCTGGAACTTGCTTTGTAAACCAGGTTGCCTCAAAGTCACAGATTTCCACCTGCCTCTGCTTCTCGAGTGCTGGGATTAAAGGCATGTCACCAGGCCTTGACACACTGAATTTTTAAGCTTTATGATAATCCATGAGGCCAGTACTACCACAATTTATGAGAGACTAGGGGCTAAAGATCACATAGTCTAGTCAAGGGGATGGGGCACAGGGATGTGTGTGGGCTGTCTACTGTGTATCCTTTCTATCCAACTTTTCCCACGTAAGAGAGAAACCATTTGAGGCCTGTAGCCAGACTCAAGAGAAGGCAGGAAGGCTAGGCTCCAGCCTGTCCTGGTTGGATTTCTGGCTGTTGGTTTGTTGGTACTCACTGGCCATGACAGGGATCACAAAGGATGACAATGTATAAATACTAGGGCACCATTCACTCTGCAGTCTGCTTTGCTGATTTTTTGTTTGTTTGTTTGTTTGTTTTTTGAGACAGGGTTTCTCTGTGGCTTTGGAGCTTGTCTTGAAACTAGCTCTTGTAGACCAGGCTGGCCTCGAACTCACAGAGATCCGCCTGCCTCTGCTTCCCGAGTGCTGGGATTAAAGGCGTGCGCCACCACTACCTGGATGCTTTGCTGTTTTTTTCTGAAACATTCCCAAAACCTTTAAGCCTTCCTTCCAAATAAGTGTTGATACCATTACAATCTGGAAGGAAAAACCAAGGCATATGGGTGCCACTAGCTCCAAACCAAAGCACACTTTTTTTTTTTTTCAGTTTTCTGAGCTAGGGTTTCTTTGTGAAACAGCCCTGGCTGTCCTGGAACTCTCTTTGTAGACCAGACTGGCCTTAAACTCACAGATTCATGTCTGTTTCTGCCTCCCGAGTGCTGGGATTAAAGGTGTGAGCCACTACTGCCCAGCCAAAGCATACATTCTTAATTTTGAATAATTCATCCTTTTTAAGCCTCAGTTTTCTCCTCTGGAAAATGAAGCTCACAGCCTTTTATAGAGAATGATTGTGGGAACAAATGCACTGGCATTTATATGCTTACAGAGTATAGAGTCTGAAGGCTTGTATGTAAGACAGTCCCAATAAAACTGCATATTAAACCCAACACTTACAGGGCTAGACTCCAAACCTAACATCCAGCTTCTGGACTCATGTGTGAGAGACAGATATCAATATTTCCAGTGGAGGGCAGGGGAGATGCAAGGCCTGCAGAAGGGGGCTTCTGCCCACTAAGAGCTTCTAGTAAAGTAGGGTAAGAACATAGATCACCTTGTAACGTTTAAACCTAGCACACACACACTCCACACAGATGGACCTTGGTTCAAACCCAGTGGACAGTGCTGAGATCTTGGGCAAGTCCACTTTGAATACTTTCAACTCTTCATTTGTAAAACAAGATGTAAATAGTAAGCGTCTCATAAGGGTCCTAAGAGGCCAAAATGAGAATAAGGACATATCACTTGGCACTTGCTAAATGCACTATATATTCTGGCTAAAATTATTTCATTTCTTCATTTGATAAAAAAGAACGTGGGGCGGTAGGCATGGTATCTCAAACTGGTAATCCCATTACTAGGGAGGTCGAAATAAGAAGACTGTCAAGGTTCAAGGCTAGCCTATGCTATATAGCAAAATCCTGCCTCAAAACAAGACCAAAAACCACACACTTATGAGGCTCAAAGAGATGGCTCAGTAGTTAGGAGTATTTACTGCTCTTGCAGAGGACATAGGTTTGGTTCCCAGATCCCATATGGAGGCTCACAACTAACTACCTGTAATTCTAGTTCCAGGAGATCTGATACCCTCTTCTGGCCTCCACAGGCTCTTGCACACATGTGATACACATAAACTCATGCAGACATACATACACACAATAAACAAGCAAACAAACAATACACTGACACTAAGCAACCTCACCAGAACTAGATGGTAAGCCCTATTGATAAAAGCATAACACATTTTGCTGCAGGACATTCAGATATCAAGCAGGAACTGACCTGAAAACTTCTTCCTTGCTAAGGTTTTTATAGCATAGAAGGTATAAGGCAGGCTGCTGGGGAAGAAAACACATCAATGGCATTCCTGCAGCTAATGCTGCACACTACAGTACTGGCCCACAGGCAAGAGTGATCCAGTGGTGCCAAGAACAGCATGAAGGTTATAGAGGTAACTAACTACTTTTGGATTGGGTTTGAGGCATGCTCCACAGGAAGGAATTCAAGCTTGTTGTAAACTTGGCCAAAAGTCCATGGTTCAGGAGGTCACAGGTCTTCAGGAGGAACCTACTACTGATGTTTTACTAAACAACAAGCTGTCAAATTGCCTTCTAAATATTTATGCTTATACCCTCAACCTTTTCAAGGGAGCTTCTCTTTGCAATGGTCAGCTCTTATTACAACAGCTTGTAACTGGTCAGAGTGCTGACAAGAGTCTGCTGAGTGCTCAGCTCCAAATGGAACATCTTTCATCTATTTCCCCACCTCAAGGCCAGAGTAAATCTCAGAAGAGCAAAACCAACCCAAGAGCCAGCAGATGAGGAGGAGGGCTATAAAACGCTGTCTTGAGACATGGCACAGCTACTGCACTCATGACCTCCCTGCAGCCATGATGGTCTGCAGAAGATCAAGTTAACATTCTAACATCTGGACTCACTGGGATATCGATTAAAAAAAGGAGAGGAGGAGCTGGAGAGATAGCTCAGAGGTTAAGATTATTGACTGCTCTTCCAGAGGTCCTGAGTTCAATTCCCAGCAACTACATGGTGGCTTACAACCATCGATAGTGGGATCTGGCATGTAAGCATAAGTGCAGGCAGAATACTGTATAATAATAAATCCTACAAACTATAACTACAACAGGCCCAGCATTAGTGGCACTAATGTCTTGAAGGTAACCAACTCTATCTGATTATACTTATGGCCAACTCAATAGGAACTCATATTTGCTACTGTAAACTTAGTCAAGAACCTGTGGCTGGAGGTCACAGATTCTAGAAGAAACCTACTACTACCATTAAAAAAGGGCGGGGGGGGGGCGGGAGGGAAGGATAGGACATGAAAAGGGAGAGTGGGATGTGTTGAGGGTACCTGGGGGAGGAAGGAGTTGGGGATTCCTAGGGAAGTGGGAGGAGGAGTCAGGGTGCTTATGATCAAGACACATTATTTACATATATGGAATTTTCAAAGAATAAATAAAAGATACTCCGTGCTGGCTAGTTTTATGTCAACTTTGACACTAACTGGAGTCATCAAACCTCAATTGAACCTCCACAGAATCAGGATTTAAGGGCAGCCCGTAGTGCATTTTCTTCATTAGTGCCCAGTCCATACTGGTGAGGACACCCTGAACAAGTGGTCCTGGGTTCTACAAGCCATGGGGAGCACGTCAGGAAGCAGCATTCCTCCATGGCATCTGCATCAGCTCCTGCCTCCTGAATCCTGCTCTGTTTGAGTTCCTATACTGACTTCCTTGGGAATCATAAGCCAAATAAACCCCTTCCTCTCCAAGTAGCTTCAAATCATTGTGTTTCATAACAACAATATTAACCCTACTAACTAGGATATACCCTATTAAAGGGGGAAGGGAACCTCAATCCACTTTTGGGACCCATTCATGCAGCAGACAGCTGCTACTCTACTTTTCAAAATACCCTGCTGGCCCTTAGGAAAGGCTAAGCATCCTTTGCAGGCCTTAGAGCTCCAGCACTCAACAGGGATCAGGAGTTCAAGGCCATCCTTGGATACACAGTGAATTTGAGGCCAGATATGAGACACTGTCTCCACAAGAAAAAAAAAAGAAAAAGAAAAAGACAGGGAAACTAGAACAAGGTTGAATGAGTTAAATTTGTGGATCATTTCCATATCAAAATTTATTAGTTTTTTAGAGATCTCCATCTTTTTTATTACTTTCATTCTCAAGACATTTTCACTTGTGTATGTATAGAATATATTTTTAGGGCTGGAGAGATGGCTCAGCGGTTAAGAGCATTGCCTGCTCTTCCAAAGGTCTTGAGTTCAATTCCCAGCAACCACATGGTGGCTCACAACCATCTGAAATGAGGTCTGGTGCCCTCTTCTGGCCTTCAGGCATACACGCAGAAAGAATATTGTATACATAATAAATAAATAAATATTAAAAAAAAAGAATATATTTTTATATTTCCCTTCACTCTTATCTTCCTCCCATTCCTATTAACACCCCTTCATCCCTGTTATGTTTCAAACCTGGGACAAAGGCCTATTTAACTATCAAATCGGACTTGGCAGCCAGGTTCTCCCTGCATCCCTCAGCCCCTGCCTGTCACAGGGCCCTCCTGGCTGGCATATCCTGTCCCTACCCTGAACTTCCAGCTTAACTATTCTTTCTCTTCCCCGCAACTACCTACCTTTCCCTATATAATCCAACCATTCTGGTTTTCTAGTCTTTTTGTCTGCTTTCTTTTGGGCATCCTGGCTGCTGCACCTACTAGCCACCCCCACTCACCCAAACAGCTCAGGGTCACATCCGCTCTGGACTCAACCAGATGTCCCTACCTCTGACTATGTCTCCCTTTTATCTACAGTAAACTTTCTCCCCCACCATGCCTAGGAGCAGTCATCTTCTTTCCTTTTTCTTTTTTTTTATTCCATTCTCACCAGTCCCTTTCCCAAATTTAGGACTTGGTTTTATTTTGTGATCCATTTTGCTTACCCAGGGTCATCTGTGTAAGTAATTGATGTGGCCTTAGTAACTTTTCTATTGCTGTGATCAGGCCCTGTTTACACAACAGTGTGGCAGGAACAGCGGCTTTCCTCAATTCCACATGAGCTTCACACAGTACCTGCAGCAAGAGCCCCATTAAGTTGAAGTTGTAACATGGGCCTGCATTTTACTGAGTGAATTTGCTGGCCCCCACTAAAACTCATTTTACTTTTTTGTAGTCTTTGGGCCACAATGTAGGATGTCCTTCTGTATATGTGTTGCTTTTATTGGTTAATGAATGAAGTTGTTTTGGCCAATGCAACAGAGTAAAGCCAGGCGGGAAACCAGAACAGAGATAGAGAATAGGTGGAGTCAAAGAGATGCTTGTAGCTGCCCAAGGAGACAGATGCCCAGAACCTGTACAGGTAAGCCATAGCTTTGCAGCAATACACAAATTAATAGATGGGTTAATTCAACATGTAAGAGCTAGCTAGAAATATACCTGAGTCATTGGCCAAGCAGTGTTGTAATTAATATAGTTTCTGTGTGATTATTCAGGTCTTAGCAGTTGGGAAACAAATGCATGGTCTCCACCTATAGGGCCATACTGGCGTCCTTGTCATTTCTCACCCAACACTACTTCTCTTCCATAGAACTTTTGCATCTGCTTCCACCTACTCTAAATAGTCAAAATAGCCCCTTAATTCATTTAAGACTCTATGCCCAGAGAAACAACCTTATCAAGAAGAACATCCTTTTCTCAGTTTTCCAACATGTTCCTCTTTCTCTGTAACTTTGCAGGTGCATATGAACACGTAGAGGTCAGAGGCTGACATTGGGTGTCTTCTTCAAGGGCTTTCTACTTCATTTTTTTAAGATTTTAAATAATTGATCTCTTTGTATATGGATGTTTTGTCTGCATGTACATATGTGCACCGTGTTCATACAGCACCCACAGAGGCTAGAAGAGTGCTGGAACCCAAACTAGTAAGTGCTTTTACCCACTGATCATCTCCTAGCCCTCTCACTGAACCTAGAGTTCACTGGCTAGAACCCCTGGTCAGTGAACCCCCAGGGATCTGATCTCAAGTCCTCACACCTGCACACAGCAAGCACTTTACCCAACAAACCATCTCTCCAGCCCTTTCTCTATAATTCTCATCACAACTTACTATCAGGTTAAGGATGAAGTACAGGGCCAGGGCACAGCTTAGTGGTAGAGTACTTGCATAATATGCACAGGCCCTGGACTAGAGCACCAATACGGTTTAAAAAAAAAATCTGGGTGGGTAAAGTCTTAATACTTGCATTTTTAAGGCTGCAGCAAGCAGATGGGTCAAAGTGATCTTAATGACTAATACATTCCTTTAGTCAATGAACCTCAACTACATATATACTAAAATTTCCCTAATAAAAGCTAGAAATAAATGAGTTTCTGCTACTTAGGAACTTAGAGCCTGGTGAATAATTATCTGAGGTGAGAGTATATATCTTCAAGTAGTTTTTTGTTTTGTTTTGTTTTTTGAGACAGGGTGTCTTTGTGTAATAGCCCTAGCTGTCCTGGGACTAGCTATGTAGACCAGGTTGGCCTTGAATTTACAGAGATCCACCTGAGTCTGTCTTCCAAGTGCTGGAATTAAAGGTGTGTATCACCACCACCGGGCTTCAAGTGGTCTTCGTATTTCTCCTTAGGGTGTTAACTTTCTCTAGTGCCTGTCTTTAGTAGGAACCCATAGAAGTTCAAGATGATCCAGGAAACTCAAAACACATTCTTTATTTCAACAAGCCTAGTTAAATTCAGGATTAAATTACCCACAAGAAGATCAACTCCTAAAACTGCAATCATTTTGTTTGACTCACAATGATGTGGTTTAAAAATAAAATAAATTCAAGCCTATGTTTAACAATGGACAGTGTTGGGGCTGGAGAGAGGGCTCAGTGGTTAAGAGCATTGCCTACTCTTCCAAAGGTCCTGAGTTCAATTTCCAGCAACCACATGGTGGCTCACAACCATCTGTAAAGAGGTCTGGCGCCCTCTTCTGGCCTGCAGGCATACACACAGAATATTGTATACATAATAAATAAATATTTAAAAAAAAACAAAAAAAACCAATGGACAGTGTTCATTTAAAATAACAATTAGTCAATGAGGTGGCGCAAAGGTCAAGACTCTTGCGGTAAAGCCTAATAACTGTAGTTCAGGCCCTAGAACCTGCACTGTAGAAGGAGACCCAACTCCTGCAAGTTGTCCTCTGACACACAAACAAGTGCATGCACACAATAAATGAAAATACAAATTAAGATAAAGAGTTAGGGAGAAGGGGCTGGAGAGCTGGCTCAGCAGTTAAGAGCATTGCCTGCTCTTCCAAAGGTCCTGAGTTCAATTCCCGGCAACCACATGGTGGCTCACAACCATCTGTAATGAGGTCTGGTGCCCTCTTCTGGCCTGCAGGCACACACACAGACAGAACATTGTATACATAATAAATAAATAAATAAATATTTAAAAAAAAAAAGAGTTAGGGAGAAGACAAAAAAAAGGTACTTAAAAAAAAATGGGGCGTTCAGTTGGGCATGGTGGCAAATGTCAACTTTAATCCCAGCACTCAGGAGGGAGAGGCAGACAAATCTCTGAGTTCAAGACCAGCCTGGTCTACATAGTGAGTTTCAGGACAGTCAGGGCTACATAGAGGAACCTGATCTACGTATCTACATACATACATACATACAAACATTCTATATACTTCAGCTTTCTAGTTCTTCTTGGAACTATAAAGTTGGACAATTTGAGGTCACATTCCCTTGGGAGCAAGAGCTGGTGCTCATAGGCACTGTATCCTTTTCAGGAGACCTCACTTCATGTTCACCATATGCCATTCATTCCCCATGAACCTGTTTCCTGCCCTGACCCAGGGAATGCACTTAAACAACTGGGATAAGAGAAGGAATTTCACAACAGCCATAGAGCTTGGCTTCGGAGAGTCTTGTCATTTTTTTACAGGGAACATCCATCACCCCAGACTGTGAAGATTTATCTGTTTTCCTTGAGTTCTTATTCTCCACCTTGAATGCACAGAGAAGACCCACAGCTTTCTTCTCTTCCTGTTCCTCCTCAGAGACTCTTTCCTTGCCAGCCTCACCTGCCCACTCCAGCATGTCCTCAATGTTCTCTGCTGCCCTTGGTACCAGTCGGCTCTGATCAGTGTCCTCCAGTCTCAGAATGAAGCTTCCTCGGTGCTTCTTGGCAAAGATGTAGTTGTAGAGAGCGGTACGGAGGCCACCGAGGTGCAAGAAGCCTGGCAGAAGAGAAGAGGTCAGACAGGACAGGGAAAAGGCTAGATCATAGGCCTCAACTGAAATGCAAATAAGAATGTCCCAATGAAGTTTCAAGACCAAGAAATGGCTGTGACTGTCCTATTTCTTTGGTTGATAACCAGACTGTCACTGAAAAGGACACAGTGGGGATGGAGAGAAGGCCTAACGGCTACAAGCACTGGATGCTCTTCCAGAACCCAGGTTCACTACCCAGCATCTACATGGTGGCTCATAACTATCTGTAATCTAGTTCCAGTGGATCTAACACCATCTTCAGACCTTAGCAGGTACCATATAGAAATGGTACATATACACACATGTAGACAAATTACTCATAATGTAACATAAAATAAATAAATCTTAATAACAACAGAAAGAAAAAGTAAAGGTCAGGGTAGTTGACTCCATTTAGTCCTTCATCTTGGGAATGGAAAAACACCCACGGGTCAGGTCCAGGAGCTTGTCACCATATAAAAATGCTCCAACTCTTCCTGAGTGTCTTTAGCACTCAACTTTGACATTTACCTCAAGGCCAAGTTTCACCAGAAGGAGAAACAGCATTCATTATCTGTTTGAAAACTATTCAGAGGCCAGATCACACTAGCATTTACATTACATAAATCTACTGATATATTCCAGGGAGGAAAAAGGCTAATTCCATGTTAATAACACATCTAAATCCTATTTAAAAAATATTTTCATATATACTCTACATATCATACTTAATCACATCATGTAATCTGCATTTTTCCTACTTGAGATTATCACCATAAGCACTAGTTATAAGTAATTGTAATAAGCCAGGTGGTGGTTGCACACGCCTTTAATTCCAGCACTTGGGAGGCAGAGGTAGGAGGATCTCTGAGTTCGAGGCCAGCCTGGTCTACAAGAGCTAGTTCCAGGACAGGCTCCAAAGCTACAGCAAAACTGTGTCTTGAAAAACAACAACAAAAAAGTAATTATGATCAAAAGTAACTTTTGATTTCACGATATTTCCCTTTGTTGGAGTTTAAACTTTGAAAGTACTGTTACTGACTAAAAGTTTCAAATTTTCCCAGGTTGGTCATTTCCCTTTTCCACTCCTTTCTTTGGTCCAGGCCAGGGTCCTGGATCTCCACAGTCAGGCCATGTACATTTATAATGACCTTATCTGCATCTCCAGGTACGAAGGCACCATCAGACAGGAAATGTTCTATGTGAGTCTTTCAGCAAACCCACAAAACAAGTAGTTTCCCGTAGAACTGAGTGTCGGGAATTTCAAGACTAAGTGGCTCGAGTCAATAAAGTGCCTGCTGCACAAGCATGACAACCTGAGTTTGGATCCCCAGCTAACCCTAACCCTACATAAAAGCCAAACATCCAGCTGGTAAGTCCTGCGCTGGCAGTGGGAAACAGGCAGATTCCTAGAGTTCACTAGCCAGCCAGTTTTGGTGACTCTTTCTCATACCCACATGAAAACACAAATACACCATACATGAAATTTAAAAAACAATTTTCAGTCTACCATTAAGAAATTCCTGCCAGGGGCACCCGCCTTTCATCCCAGCACTCAGGAGGCAGAGGCAGGCAGATCTCTGTGAGTTCAAGGCCAGCCTGGTCTACAAAAGCTAGCTCAAGGACAGTCTCCAGAGCTACGGAGGAATTCCGTCTGGGAAAAAAAAATCCTAACCTTTGGGAATTCACTTAGCTTTCACAAGTTTCAATTTGCTGATGTCAGTAGGCTTAAAAAAAAAAAAAGTCAGGCTGGATCTGGTGGCATCTTTCCTCTTAACTGCTTTGGAGGCAGAAGCGGGTGATCTGTGTAAGTGAGCCAACAGCCTGGTCTACACAGCAAGTTCCAGGCCAGCCAGGGATGCAGTAAGTTCCTGTCGCAACTCAACAAAAACACCTGGATTCTTCTTTATCATTAGGTTGCTATGATACCTAAATGTTGACCAAAGCAGAACTTTAAGCCAGGTCTGGTGGCTCACACCAGAGACAGGAGGATTGCTGCAAGTTCAGTGCCAGCATGATCTTCACAGTGAGTTCTAGGCCAATGGGCAATACAGTGAGCTGTTTCCAAATTAAAACAGCCAGAACCAAAAAAAAAAAAAAAAAAAAGTATACCTTCAATTAATTTTTTTTTTTTTGGTATACCTTCAACTAATTTTAACTATCACAGTGATCTACACTGATTGACAACTCCTGCTCATTTGGGTTTTTCCTGCCAGTCAGCAAAGAAATGAAAATGAAGTCAGCAAAGAATTGAAGTGAAGGCTACTTCACATAGCAGATCTTGCTGAGTGGCTCAGCTACACTGGCTCAAGACCATCAGTCAAGAACTATTATTAGCCCTACTTAACAAATAGCAAAACTAGGACATAAACAGAGCAGAGAACATTGCCAAAATGACACATCTAGGAATGGCCAAAAACAGAAATATAAGCTCGGTGGTGGTGGCACACACCTTTCATCCCAGCACTCTTGGAGGCAGAGAAAGGGGGATCTCTGTAAGTTCAAACCCAGCCTGGTCTACAAAAGTTAGTTCCAGGACAGGCTCCAAAGCAACAGAGAAACCCTGTCTCAAAAAAAAAAAAAAAAAAACAAAAACTCTATGTATCTAGATAGACGTATGCAGAAAATGCCAGGCCTTGGTGACCTACACAAGTGCCTCTTCACATCCAGTGCACGCTCACAGTAGGTAAGTACAGAAACGGAGAGTTGAGGTTTAGAAACTTGCATCCATTTCATAAGCCATTTGACGTCCACTGAGACTAACAAAAAGAAAGGAGCTTTTGTTTTGTCTGGTTACCAGATACTCGTTTTTTCCCTAGTAGTTTCATTTATGTTAGTCTTAAATACAGAATTACAACTGGTAATTAAGAATTGGGGCTTCCGCCACACAGCGTTTAAAAAAATTCCACGATTTATCACCTGCCCAGAAGCAACGTGTTCTTGCGCAGCAGGGAATCCGTCCCAACGATCTTTTTCTGCTGACCTTGGGTCTGGAATGCACAGTGTCAAGTGGGTGGAAGGTGACTTGAGCTAAAGGAGGGTTGGGAACGTGTGGTGCGGAGGGTAAGGGACGACGACGTTTCTCTCATTTTGGTCTTTTGTAGCCCTGGCTGTCCCGGAACTCTGTAGACCAGGCTGGCCTCGAGATCCGCCTAGCTCTACCTTCCAGGTGTTGGGATTAAAGGCTCCACCATCCAGCAAGACGACAGGACAGTATTTCTAACAGGCTATACACTGGCCTGATTTCCCTTGGCTTGCTAAGCTTCCAGCAGTAATAAACCCGGGCCACTGCGCCATTTGCTCTTAGGCTTCAAGCAGGTCTCCATAACATGTGGTTCTCAACTCAAACGTTAACTCTTCAGCAATGCCTTCTAAGGCACCCTATTCCGCTTCATTTCCAAAATGACATATCTAACCCTAAAATTTTTCTTGTAAGTGCATGTCGTGGTCACTAGAATGACAGTCTCTTCAAAGCAGGAACCCTAACTTTTCAATGACCACTGCATTCTAGCGCATAGGGCTTGGCACAGTTTATACGCACTACACAAAAAATAACCGAGACACTATAACAAAGGAACTTCCAGGAACCTGAATCACTTCAGATCTTAGTCCTCCATTTCCGTCTCTGTAAAATGGGGTCGCGCAGACACCGGAAGGGACTGGTTCTGGAACGTTCGGGGGCGGGGACAGACCGGTGGGCTGCGGCGCGGGCGTCACGTCCGCCAGGATTACCTGTGGGGCTGGGAGCGAAGCGAACTCGCACCGTGGCCCCGGGATCTGGGCCCAGACTGGCGTCCCGCCGTCCCACGCGGTGGCCTAGGGCCGCCGCGCGAGGCCCGGCCCGCGGAAGCTTCTGGAGGAACGCCGCCATGTGAAATAGAAACACACACGTGGGCTTCTTCGAGCGTCACTTCCGCGCGGCTGGGGGGGCGGGGAAGCGCATTCCCACCAATCAACTTTCGCCACAGCGCGAACGGCCCCGCCCACTTAAAGGCGCAGGCCGCCGATCTGGGCCGCCCACTCCCCTCTGAACAGCTGGGACTGTGCACCGCCGCTAGGGGACGGCGCGCAGGGAGCGGGCCATTTCCCAGACCCGCCCCCTCGGCTGCGGGAATGCTAAAGCGTGGCAGGGGCCGGCCGGGGAAGCGGAGGAGGCGGGTCTCCATAGAAACCTCCACCTGTTTCCGGCCAGGCTGAGTGAAATTAGGGGCTGTAGCGGGGGCCAATCTCAGCCAGCTCGCTTCTTCCCGGCGGCCCCTGCGGGCGCGGTGGGTGTTGTACACAATCATCATGGCGGCGGCCGGAGCCCCGGATGGTGAGTGCGGAGGGGAAGGCGGTCGGTCGGCGGCTGAAGAGCTGCCGGCGCTGCGGGGTCGGGGAACGGGAACTGGCCCTAGAGGGAGGAGGTGGCGCAGCAGCGACGGTGCAGTGGCGCCCAGGCTCATTCTCGTCGCAGGCCCGGCCCGCGGCGAGCGCCCACCCTCTTAACCCCTTTGCAGGCATGGACACCGAGGCTGAGGCTATGCCCACCGAGGCGCCCGCACGGCCCCTCAACTGCGTGGAGGACGAAGCAGCGGCGGGGGCGGCGGCCGAGGACTCCTGCGACGCGCGAGGCAGCCTGCAGCCAGCCCCTGCCCAGCCCCCTGGGGACCCTGTGGCTCAGGCCTCGGTCAGCAACGGCGAGGACGCAGGCGGCGGTGCGGGCAGGGAGCTGGTGGAGCTGAAGATAATTTGGAACAAGACTAAGCACGACGTGAAGGTCCCGTTGGACAGCACAGGTTCCGAGCTAAAGCAGAAGATTCACTCCATTACAGGTATTCTAGGAGCTGACAACCAACTGCCTCCATCCCCCACCCCCACCTTCTTTCTAGTCCGTATTGCTTACGTCGTGCTAGAACTGCTGTGTTTTCCTTGCATGGACTCCCGCTACCCTCGCTGCAGTTTTCTGAAGTCAGTATTTGCATGTCTTTTATTAATCACAGAGGGAAAACTGGACCCGTGATGATATAGAGCTACCAAGTGGTGGAGCAGAGATACAAACCTTAAACCGAATTATTAGGCTCAGCCTTCTAACTAATGTTGAACTACTAAGGATAGTGAAAATCTCCCATGGCATTTATTAAATTCACAGCTCCTGGGCACTAACTGTAGAGATTCTGAGTGGGTCTAGATTTATTTTTAGCAGATAGGTAAGTTTCATAAGGGAAGTTCCTGAAACATTAATATTGACTGACAGTCATGGTGGCCCTTCACAATTATTCATATTTGGTCACTGTGTTTGTATTGATTTGCTATTTAAAATTACTTCTTGCCGGGCGGTGGTGGTGCACGCCTTTAATCCCAGCACTCGGGAGGCAGAGGCAGGCGGATCTCTGGGAGTTTGAGACCAGCCTGGTCTACAAGCGCTAGTTCCAGGACAGGCTCCAAAGCCACAGAGAAACCCTGTCTCGAAAAACAAAAATAAATAAATAAAATAAAATTACTTTTTTCTTAAGCTATTCCCATGTAGCCTGTAAATGCCATAGGAAAGTTGTGTACTGACTGCTGTGTCCCTGATGCTTGGACATTGTCAGTATCTAGGTGAGAATAAGGCTGAGGAGCGACTTGGAAGGAATGATAACGAAGACATGTTGAATAATTCTAAATACCCTAAGTCTACTAGAAGGACCAAGTCTTAGCAACCAAATATCCTGCTGGTCCAAATTCCCCCAAGTTCAAAAAGCTGCTAGCTGATGGAGCCAGTGTTCACTTCCTGTTTCATTACAGAAGCATGATGGTCCATGCATTTCCTGCTTATTCCTTTCCCTACCTTCCACTTTTTGTCAAGGTCTCCCACCCGCCATGCAGAAGGTCATGTATAAGGGACTTGTTCCTGAAGATAAAACGTTGAGAGAAATAAAAGTGACCAGTGGAGCCAAGATCATGGTGGTTGGCTCTACTATAAATGATGTTTTAGCAGTAAACACCCCCAAAGATGCTGCCCAGCAGGACGCAAAGGCTGAAGAGAACAAGAAGGAGCCCCTCTGCAGGCAGAAGGTGAGTGCACTGTGGACTTTCTTGTTGGTCCTGGGAAGTTGGAGGCTGGTTACATTCTCCCTAGAATAAGATGCTTTTTGGACAGGGCCCATGATGGACATTTATGGAGCAGTTGGGTGCAGCAGTGGAGTTGACAGCTACCTGAAATTTGCAACTTTGTCATCTGGCTGGTTAGTGTGCCTTAGTCTTCCTTGCTTTAGGATAAGGCCTTTGTGAAGGGAGACTTCTGCGAGTTAGCAGGTGGAACCAGATGTGTGTTTCTTTTATTTCGTGCCAGAGAAGATGACCAGCGTTAGAATGAAGCCCTTATTCTTTACAGGTGTCTTCTCAAGTTCAAAAAGCCCACTTCTGGATAGGTATGGAAGTCAAGAGATTTTAGAGGTTCTCCTAAAACTGACCATTTCAGGAACCCAAACTAAACTGAATAAGAAGATATTGACGCTTTTTGTTGTGTGTTTATTGTGGCCCTTCATGACATAGCCTGCATTTTATATTATCTCTCTTACTCATTTTTCTGCTTGTTCTTTGAGGCAGGGTTTCACTTCTTAGCCCTGACTGGCCTGAAGCTTGATCTGGATACTAAGTTGGCCTGGACTTTGTACAGTTTTCTTGTCTCTGTCTCCCTGGTGCTGAGTTTGTGGGCGTGTGCCATCATGCCTGTTTATAGGTGTGTGTTTTGTGTACTCGACGTGGAGGACTAGACCTAGAGTCCTGTGCACAATAGTAGGCAAGAACTCTACACTGAGCTACCCCCTAGTCCTGACCAGAGTAAAACTGACTTGAATGAACCAACATTAGTTATGGGGCCACACACTACAGACATAGTTCCAACCATGGGAGAAAGATGGTTTTGCGTTAGACACTTACAATCCATGTTTCCTTCATAATCAAAAATGAGTATTTTTAAAATTTTGGTAGCAAAATTGAACAAGTGTGGGGACAGTTACAGTTTTTAAAAAATATTTTTTCTTTTTTTCTTTTTAAATATTTATTATGTGTACAATGTTCTGTTTGTGTATATGCCTGAAGGCCAGAAGAGGGCACCACACCTCATTACAGATGGTTGTGCGCCACCATTTGGTTGCTGGGAATTGAACTCTGGACCTTTGGAAGAGCAGGCAGTGCTCTTAACCACTGAGCCATCTCTCCAGCCCTATTATTTATTTTTATTTCTTTCTTTATTTATTTGGTTTTTCGAGACAGGGTTTCTCTGTAGCTTTGGAGCCTATCCTGGAAATAGCTCTTGTTTTGTTTTGTTTTTTGAGACAAGGTTTCTCTGTAGCTTTTGTGCTGGTCCCAGAACTAGCTCTTATAGACCAGGCTGACCTCGAACTCCCAGAGATCCGCCTGCCTCTGCCTCCTGAGTGCAGGGATTAAAGGCGTGCACCACCACCGCCTGCGAAATATCTCTTGTAGACCAGGCTGGCCTTGAACTCAGAGATCTGCCTGCTTCTACCTCCCAAGTGCTGGGATTAAAGGCCTGTACCACCACTACCCTGCTAAAAAATTTAAATAAATAAATAAATAAATAAATAAATAAGATTTATTTATTTAGTGCTCTGTCTACATGTTCCTCTGCTCGCCAGAGGAGGACATTGGATTCCATAATTGATGGTTGTGAGCCACCCTGTGGTTGCTAAGAATTGAACTCAGGACCTCTGGAAGAGCAACCAGTGCTCTTAACCTCTGAGCAGTCTCTCCAGCTCCTTTTAATATTTTTTGATGGAAATACTAATATGCTTGAAAGAAGTATTGTTTGTTTATAAGTTACTACCCTAGATATCATAGAGAATATTATCTAACGTGTTTTAAAACTGTTATCTTTATAAAAATCCCCAATACTCTGAAGTTCAAAACACCTTTTTATAGGGTATTTGTTTTCTGTTGTATTTGGTGCTGGGGATTGAACCTGGGACCTTTTCTATACATATAACACATGCTCTACTGCAGAGCATCACCTCTATTTAGATAAGTGTTGTAAGGTTGAATTATCATCTAGAAGTAAATATTTATATGACCCATTTTCATCCCTAAATATGGGGTCCTAATTTCCTGTAAGCCATTGAGGTCATTGGTATTTTTTGTCTTCCCTTGCCACATTTATAAGGAAATGTGAGTATTTTCTCCTGTCACATCCTTAGTGCATAACTTGCCTTGTAAATACAGGTTTTGGGTTACTAATGGTAGCTTAACAGGCTTAAAACTGTTTACCACCGTTCAGGGCCGATTCTCCCAAAGGTGCTTATAAGGCATGACTCAAATATACTTCCAGTCTGTACTGCTTTGCTTTGGTGATGCTACTGGTTACGAGGCATAGCACAACCTCCTGAGGCTTTTGATGAGCGTGTTCCGGAATCTGAGGCTGATGTCAGCAGCAGCCCTTTGCTAGCCATCCCTGCCACGGGGTCCTGCTATACCAGTGAAGGCTGGAGTCGGCTCCTTGCCTGTGGGTGCTGCATCTCACTGAGTTTTACCCTTGGCCCATTTATTGGCCTATAGTTCCAGCCTTAGCAAGCAGCTGCTGTACCTGTGAAATCACAGATGTAACAGAGATGAGACGAAGGCATTTAGGGACTATGAGTTTGGAACAAGAGTTCTGAGATAGAAAGCAGGAGGAGTGGGCTTGGACGCTTCTTCGTGGGAAGGCATGGGAGTCGGCATTTCTGTTTTCAAAATGTGATTCCTTGGGTATTCTTTGTGACTGGATTGATGGTGGGGCAGAGGAAGACTTCTGCCATAGTCTGGCTCTTCATAATAATGGAGAAATGACCCTGCTTGGCATTTATACCTATTCAGGCAGTGTGTAGTTTCTTTGGAGTTGAAAAATGCAGATGTTGTTCTCTTTTCCTATCTGTTAACTTAATGAATGATTAGGTTTTTCATGGGTGAGATAGGAGTAAAACATTGAATTAGTAACCCTAAACTCCTACTTAGTCTGTGAAACTTTTATGTCTAATATGGTAGCTATGTGTATAGTTAATCTTAAATAAAAATGAGAAGTTACTTCTTTATGTTACTAGTCACATATAAAGTGCTTATAAGTCAGCGACCAGTGGCTAGCTAGCACAAGTAAAGGAACATTTCATTATCAACATAAACTCCCTTGAACACATTTGCTCTGCAGTGTTAAGGGATCTGTTATCCAACAAACATTTAGGCTGCTTCATTCTCTCTATTCAAGAGATAGAAACCTGGTTCAAATGTAGTAGAGTATCTTATGTCTTATTTTCCTCTTTGTTCTGACTTACATTGTAGCAACACAGGAAAGTGTTGGACAAAGGAAAGCCTGAAGATGTGATGCCATCTGTTAAGGGTGCCCAGGTAAGCTGGCCTGATTTTTGAACCCTTGAAGAATTTGGTTCCACAGTCTAAGATTCCTATAATCATGGCCTCAAGTTCTGTCTCATTTCCCTCTCTCTGTCCTACTGCCCCTCCCTTTCTCACTGTGCTCTTGTGCCTCCAGGAGCGCCTGCCAACGGTACCCTTGTCTGGCATGTATAATAAGTCTGGAGGGAAAGTGAGACTCACCTTTAAGCTAGAGCAAGACCAGCTGTGGATCGGCACTAAAGGTACTCTAGTTCTCAGCCTCTTTGGCATTCCGGCATCCTGCCTGCTTCTAGCACCCAACAGAACAGCAGTGGCACCTGACTGTGATTCTGCCTTTCATTTGGAGCCCCTCTCATCATGCTTTGTGTCTTCATAGCTTTTGATTGTGTCTTTACATGCTTGCCTCTTGGTTGGCCCCATTCCTTTCTTTCTTTTTAGTCTGATCTCAGAAACAATCCTTCACATTTGGCCCTTAAGTTAATATATAAACCAAGAGATCCCGAATATATGACCTAAATCTGGTCCTTAAGCAAGGGTTTTATGGATATATACGTAGTTTGTACAAATCAGATTTCTCTGAAACTAATGGGGAGAAGATCTGGCCACTGGAGCCTGCACTCTTTATGAGGCATTGAGTAGTGTGACTAAGCAGTGGTATTCACCACAATCCCCATGGCCCCATCTAATTTTAGTTAGCTTTGCTCATGGTGCCTATGTGGTCCCTCCCTATTGGTCAGTTTGATTCTAGAAGTGAAATTTCCCTAATTGCCACCTAGAATTTCCCCCTTTGCTTGCTGATTGCCCTTTATATACATCCTCATCCCATGTCAGTAACACTCTGCCTGCCCACAGTATCTGGTTCAGCCTTGCTGTTTCTGGGAAGTATTTCTGACCATTTCTACTCAACCTTTCCTTGAGGCCTACCGAATTTTATTTATTTAGTTATCTTCTTTTATGTAGTACTTCTTTATATAATTCAGGCTATCCTGGAACTTGCTCTGTAGACCAGGTTAGCCTCAAACTCACATCTGCCTGCCTCTGTCTCTGAGTACTGGGATTAAATGCATGCATCATCACTCCCAGCTAGTTGCCAAATCTTACTGGTAACACTCCAGAATTGCCCTACGTCCCTTTAGGTACTGCTAAAGGCTACTAGCCTGTTTTGAAAAGTTGCATTAGGAGCAAGTTTCTGTCTACCTGGCCCCTCTGTCAACTCTGGTCCTCATTGCTGTACTGCTTTTTATCTGTTTCCTATACCTGTAAACCATTAGTTCTTCCAGACCTGCTTCAGATGGTTTCATCATACCCCATTCTAAGTTCTCGGCCCACTCTGTCAGCCTTGTGTACTTGAGGCACATGCTTGAATTCTCCAGCTCATATTTTGCAGAATTCTTGTCTTTGCTGGGCCCTACCCTGGAATGTCTTCTCAGTCCGTGGGATTAATAGTCTTCCAAGTCCCCCCACCCCCAAGATGCCCTTTCCTAATGAAGCCTTCCTTACATCTCCCTAGCCCTCCACTGAACTTTTGTTCCTTTGAGTTGCTTGTGCTCCTCGAGCACCCTGTTTATGTCCCTAGAGCACTCACTGCTCTCTGACTGTCTGTCCCCATTAGATTCTTGGAGGTACCTGAACGTGCCTAATTCACCTGTTTGTGGCCAGCACTGTAGGTGTTCAGTGTTTGAGGTACATGCCAAAGAGGAGAATAGTGGTCCCATCATCAGAGACTTGTTTCTAAGGGCAGGTTGCAGAAAATGGAATCAAGTTTTACAAAAATAAAACTTGGCCAGGGTGATGGGGGGTGTGGTTTTCTTTTTTCTTTCTTTCTTTTTTTTTTTTTTTTATTTTTTCAAGACAGGGTTTCTCTGTGGCTTTGGAGCCTGTCCTGGAACTAGCTCTGTAGACCAGGCTGGTCTCGAACTCACAGAGATCCGCCTGCCTCTGCCTCCCGAGTACTGGGATTAAAGGCGTGTGCCACCATCGCCCGGCTGGGGGTGTGGTTTTTATTATCTGAACCATGAATCTAGAACACAGATCACTGTTTGAACACTAGGGAGTCTTAAAAATGACTGTGAAGTGTTGAAAGTGAGTTTTCTCATTTTCTGATAGCTAGCTAAATTGTTTATTTTATAGCCAACTCTTAACTGCGTGGTCAGACCAAATTCTCTAAGTTTTAAAAGGTTTCTCTAGTTTTCCAATGGCTTTTGAAGGCTTTGCTCGAACATGCTATTCAAGAGAGCCTGTCATACTCTTCTTTGCCAGTGAGTAGCAGCCCTGCCTGGGTTTTCTTTGTGATCTTGCCTCATCTTCCACTACTGAGTTTCTTGCTGATGCATATGGCTCTCCTCTGTAGCTGGGTGTCTCTGCTTGCTGGCAGCCCACATTGAGAGCAGTTGCACAGGCTGGTCTTGGAAGGCCATCATGTCCAGGAGGGTAGGTGCATGCAAGTGGTTTGGGATAGTTTTTCCCATGAAGTTGTGTATGTTGTTTGATGTTTTTGAGGAAACTATAGCTTAACCTGGCCTCAGACTTTTGGTGATTCTCCCACTCCAGCTTCAAGAGTACTAGATTTAGGTGGGCATGAACCATCATGCCTGGTTCAGAGATTTTATTTAAGCTTCTGGAAGCAGCTGGTTTCCTGCTTTAGTGTGAGGGCAGAGCTCTAGCAATTTCCTGATGCACTGAGATTTGAGCTGTTTGAGAACTCCTTCCATTGCTGTATTTAAGGAACATGGCCATGAACTCCTTGTACCTTTCATGGTTGATAACCTGAGCTGTTCATTCTGAGCTAAACTTTTCCTTATCAATGGGCTACCTCCTTAGTAGCCCAGAGGGTGGGTAAGTGTTTTTCTTAGGTTCCTAGGAGTTTTGTCACCTAGCATCAAAGGGACTTGGGAAAGCACAGCTTGCTCTGGGAATTGGCTAAAAGCCATTGGCTTGTTTTTAGTTCAGCAAGAAGCTGCTGTAAAGTGAATGTCCCAGCAGCTAACTGGCCTCTCTATGAGTACTTCGGTGAGTAAGGGACTCTCAAGACTGCCACACACAACAAACTGTTGCCTGTGTAAGAAAAAGCAGGGTGAGACCATGGAGCTGCACAGGACAGCATGCTAGGCTTGTAGTCAGCTGCTGCGCCATACTTGTAGGACAGTCAAAGCTTAGTTGATTTCCATTATCAGCTGTGTGGTGTTTGCATTGTCCAGCCTTTGGAATTTGAGAAAAAGTCAGAAAAGGTGGAAAGTATTTGAATAGTCTCAATCTTAAGTATGCCGCTGTTCTTGCCTGTGTGTGGCTGCTGTTTTAGAGCCATGAAGTAGACATTCAGGCCCCTTCTCCCCATTCCCAGTTTTCAGAAGTCAAGGCCTATGGAAGTACACTACTTAAAGTAACTGGTAAAACCAGAGCCCAGGACTCTTAAATTTCTAGTTCCATTTGATAACCTAGTTGTTTATTTATCTGTATTTAAGATCTTTCTTTCTGTAAAAGCTCTAAGGAGTCTTTTCCACCTTGATTTAACAGTGTTATGACAATGCCTGCCTGTACCTCAGGTATCCTGGGTTATTCCTGTGGCAAAGATTCCCTGCCTCATCACCATTACACTTGTCTGCTACAGGTGCCTCATCTCACTGAAGGCCTGCTTCATGGCTGCCTCCTCTTTCCTGCCATCCTTAAACTTGTAAAATGGTCTCTGCCCCAGTGATCATTGATGTTTCCAGTGTTAATCAGGTGAGGGCATAAATGTTTTTGAGAGACCACCACAGTTATGTTTATGAAGGGTTTGGAAGTTTTGGCACAGGCAATAAATAGCCTTGGAAGCTTGGCAGATAGTCTTCCCTCCTGTTGCTTCTTTGTCGTGGGCTTCTTTTTTTTCTTTTTTTTTTTTTTTTGTTTTGGTTTTTGGTTTTTCGAGACAGGTTTTCTCTGTGGCTTTGGAGCCTATCCTGGAACTAGCTCTGTAGACCAGGCTGGTCTCGAACTCACAGAGATCCACCTGTCTCTGCCTCCCGAGTGCTGGGATTAAAGGCGTGCGCCACCATCGCCCGGCTTTGTCGTGGGCTTCTTGACTTTGCCTTTTTTCAGGTGTTCAAAACCTTAGCCAAGGGAGGCAGAGGCAGGCGGATCTCTGTGAGTTCGAGACCAGCCTGGTCTACAAGAACTAGTTCCAGGACAGGCTCCAAAACCACAGAGAAACCCTGTCTCCAAAAAAAAAAAAACCTTAGCCAATTCCAGTTTTGGATTATGAAAGCAAAATGGTGTTTTGAGGTGTTTTTTAATTATCAGACTTGAAAACTACTAATAAGATGGGTAAATGTGCCCTTACATTTTTACTCCACCACCACTGAACCCTGTTTTCCATTTGATGCTCCAGATTTCCTAGCTCCCTTCCAGGCTGTAGGTGCATTGGTCAGAAGATGCTGTCCCTTATCCCTAGAGGGCGTGGTACCTGCCACCTAAGTTACTATATATCCAACCAGCCCTAGTGTGGGAGGAATTGCTGTGGCCAAGGTGGAGTTGGGACAGATAGACCTTTGAGTAACTGCTGTCCTTCTTTAAACCTAGAGCGGACTGAGAAACTGCCCATGGGCTCCATTAAAAATGTGGTTAGTGAACCTATCGAAGGACATGAAGACTACCACATGATGGTGAGTAGCTTCAGCCTGCCTGGCCGTCTGCTCCTGCTTCCTCTTGAAGGGAGTGGATTTCTAACAGGGCATTGCCAACTGAAAAGTAAGCAGTCTTCAGAAGACTGTGGAGATCCTTATGTTTTCTTGTCTACTTAGAGTTGAGTTCCCAGTTATGGGTTTTTTGTTTGTTTGTTTGTTTGTTTGTTTTTCTTTTATACTCTCCCAGTAGTCCAAAGGAGGTTATGTTTTCTCCTCTCCTTTTTAGAAATCTCTTCTGTCTCCCTCTTATTTGTTAAACTTTGTTTTTAGGCCAGGAAAATGAATTGGAATGGCTTTTGGACTTTCATTTTAAGTTTTGTCTTGCTTATAAAAGAGAACATTACCTTAGCCATGGGGCTGTGAAGATACCAGAAGTCTCTCCTGTAGTGGTCTGCCATGCCCAGCATGTGCCCACATGGCCGGGAGCCCTTTGGGATATGGGACCCAGGGCACGCTTGCTCTGTATGGAGCTCATCAGTTTGTCTAGAACAAAGCAGGCAGTTTAGTGAGCTGATAAAATGGGCAACTCTATAAGTGAAGTTTACCTGCCTAGACTCCAAAGTTGCTACAAGAGGCACCTAACCTGGGCTAGCAACAGTTCGAGGGTGGGTTTGCCTGCTGTTCTTCTCCAGGGGGCAGTTTTTTGTTTTGTTTTGTTTTTTTCCAGTATCTAGCCTATCGTGATGCTGCCGTATTGCCCCCCACCTCCATGAGCAGCTAGGTGTTTAAACTATAGGTAGGAGTACCAAGTCCATGGCACAGAGATACGTTGGACAATCTACTTGTTCTAGGGCAGTCAGCGAAAGGGACTTAGGATACAATGGGCTGCATAGCTGGTGTGTCCTTTCCCGCCTGCTCAGGGTCAGCTGGATGGTGCCGAAGTCAAGGCGATGGAACTGTAGTTGCTGGACACAGGCTCTTTGGAGTTTCTTGGCGGTGATGAGAACATACTGGGGCTTCCTTTAGGGCCATCAGGCAGCCTCTACTGCCTGTAATCTCTGTAATATATAAAACATGATAGCGGACAAATTGGTTTTGCCTGCTCAATTATTTTTTTACTTTAAAAGTTGATACTGATAATTTTAGCCTGACCCTTTCACTCCCTTTTGAAACATTTGTTTGAACAGTTTGACACTGTGGCCTTGCAAATTCTGTTTTCCAGGCAGCCTGGTGATGGGGAAGCAGATAGGGTAAATGGACCACATTAGACATTGCCTAAGGAATTTGTTTCCATGAATAATTATTTAAAATTTAGTTACAATGTTCTGAAGTCATTTTAGGCAAAAAGTGGATTCAGCAGTCCCCTCAGTCTTTTTTATTTATATATTTATTTATGCCATTAAATAGCACTTTTACCCTTGTCCTCATGAAAGATTTGCTTTCCTCTTCTTCTAGATGTCATTTGTCTACTAGAGTAGTGTGTCACAGTTCACAGTGCTCTTTCATTTTTAGGGTTATGTTTCAAAGATACAGAAAAGGATACATCTTACATTTTATACCATAACCCGTATATCCATCACCAAAATATGATAGTTGTAAACATTTTGTAACTTGTTTTAAATCTTTTAAATAAAATTTTTTTACCAACAGTGATGTTGTCCCCATTGTCTTCCCCTCCCCATTATTGTAAGCTATCATGTATGTTCTTCATCTGTCATTGCTTTTGTTTATACATATGTCCATGAACAAAATGGTGTACTGTGTTGTTTTTTCAGTTTTCATAAATAGCATCATGGTATCTACCCTTCTGCAACTTGATGTTGGCATTGTGATCTGTCATAACTCTAGATCGAAAGGATCTATTCATATCTTAATAAAAGACTCCAGTGTTTGTATGACTAGGCCACACCACTCTGAATTATGGGTACCTTTCCATACTGGTGGGTGTGTACATTACTGTCAAGATTTTAACATTTCAAACAGTGCACTTTAGACATTCATACCTGCTTCCTATGTGTGAGTGACATGTTTTCTAGGGCAGCAGTCCTCAAACTATGGCCTCTGGACCAGTAATGTTGAAATTACCTGGGAGCTTGCTAAAAGTTTTTTGGGCTTTGCCTCAGGGCTCCCAAACTAAAATCCAGGGGCTGGAGCCTGCAATCTATTTTTGCAAGTCTTTCAGATAGTTCTGATGTGTGCTGAAGTTTGCAAACTACTGCCTTAGAGTTGGCTGTGCTGAACTGAACTTTCTCCTCCCCACTTGCCCTTTCACCCTCCCCTTTTTTTAAGTTTAGGAGAAACATGTACACAATTTACTTTTGTTTTTCTTCCCTTTTTAATCAGTTTGCGCCCTTCCCTCCTGCGTCTGTTGTTCTGCCTGCTTGGTCACCCTCTTCTGAAGCATCGCTTGGTTTTTCCTTTTCCCTTGCAGGCGTTTCAGTTGGGCCCCACGGAAGCCTCTTACTACTGGGTGTACTGGGTTCCAACTCAATATGTGGATGCAATCAAAGACACTGTGCTGGGCAAGTGGCAGTATTTTTGAAAGCACTTTCACCTCTGGCCCAGGAGACTGACCCAAAGTGAAGGACATTGCCGGGAGAGGTCTGCAGCATCCCTGGATTGCAGAGTTCTGGGACTTTGTTCACACACAAAAAAATCTCTATTCAATCTGAGGTGATGTGGTGACTGAAGCCAGAGGTGATGTACTTTCACCATTAGCTTAATTTGAACTTAAAATCACCGGTTCCCTTTCTTGCAGTCAGCTTACCATTTTTAAAGTCAGTATGGTGGAAATTAATAAATCCAAGTTTCGAACATGTGTGGAATACTCTTAAGTGTGTTTGAGAGTATATCTGCCAGTATGCTGAGAGGGAATAATCAAAAGCTTTGTGGTTGTTTTCTTTGTTCTTTTTCTTTCTTGTTTTGTTTTGTTTTGTCTTGTTTTTAGAAGTGATTTCAGCTGAAATCTTCAGATGTCTTTGGTTGCAGACATTTGGATTGGACTGCATTGAATGAGTTGGGTTTTTTTTCTTTAGTATTAAAATCGTATGCAAAATGGGGGTGTTTAGTAAGCCATATTTTTTTGTGTGTGTGTGCTCATTGATTCAGAGATTTTCTTTTTAATGTTTCGCACTTCCTATGATTTTGTTTTAAACCCAAAGATGCCAGTTTCTCTTTTGGTACCTCATCTTCACCTCCTTGCCAGGCTCTCTCCCATGTGCTGCTGCTGCTGCTTGGGAATACACATGGGAATAACAACTGGTGGTCTCGGTGTAGGGGCTCCCACCTTCCTGGGGTATTCGTTGAGCAGCAGAGTATCTCTCACTTGAGTCCTGTGTACACGTCTTACCCTCTGGACCCCTGTTCCGGGGAGTTCCACTGCTGGTTTGGTTGTTGACAGCCTTTCTTGAGCTTGGGTTTGAAACTCCGCCTATCACCACAACCTGGGACTTGCTGCTCCAAGGCCCCCAGCTCTGAGGAGCCAGCTCGCCATATGGCCTCAGATCACACACTTTCTTTCTTGGGAAGCTTCCTAGAACTCCTTAAGCAGTCCAGTGGTTGTTTGAATTATGCTTCTCCATTTGGTCTTCTGCTCATGCGTTCAGTTCAAGTGTCCTTTATCCTAGGTTCAGAGATGCTGCCTTTCTCACGGAAGACCTCTGACCCAGTGGGTCAGCCAGTGGTATTCCAACAACAGAGATGGGATAAATTGCTTTTAGGACCAGCTTGCTCTCCTGGTTTTAGCCCTGATGTTCTTTGTACATGTGAACTGCTGTCTTCTCTGTAAGCCTTGACTGACTGAAATGAGGGACAGTCTCTTGGTGGATGATTCCCTTTGTGCCGTTTGCTGTTTTTCTGCTGCCGTCTTTGCAATTCTCCTCTCACTGGTTGCAGGCTCTCATACTAAGGTTTGGTGAGAAACCTTTCCAGCTTCACATTTTGGAATCTAAGCTGTTACCCGCCTTCATCCTGTGAAATGTATTCGCATGTATTCGCCTAAGATGACTATTCCTTGTGAGCCAGTTAATGACGATATTTATGCCCTTCCCTTCTAAGCTGTAGTTTGGGAATCCAGCCCACATAGACAGACTCTTGCTTTTTGTGGTGTATTCAGTGCCAAGTTATGCATCTGGACAGGAAAACCTACTCTGCTTTTTGGGCGTGTAAGTAACGTATGCAAAATTCAGCGTCCAAGAAACTGCCTGTGTTTCAGCATCTCAGTGGTAATTGTGGATTTTCTGTTCTTGTTGGCCTGCAGTCCCTGGAGAAAGTACATTTTGCTCCTTGTCCCAGCCTCCTCCTGCACTTGGCAGGTCTATCAAGGAAGTGACCAAGTGGCAGGTAGAACATCTTCTTGGCTTGAATACTGTCATTTGTATGCCAATGTCCCTGTCCTTGAGACTTGTCTGACAATGCCACACACCCAGTTTTGGTCTCTCTGAGCTGACCTGTGTGTCCCCACCTTAGCTCTGAGGCCCCTTCTGCCAGCCCCCCATTTTCTGTGAGGGTCCCAGTGCTCTCTGCCTTCTCTCCTCCTAGTACACGTGCCCTGCTGTTGTCCCCTGCTGCCCAAGAGCCAAACTGCTTCTCACGCAGGCTGGTGTCATTTCAAGAGGACCAAAGCCTCTGTGAGCCTTTTTATTTTTAGTACAATGGTGCTTTTTCCTTACTTGGAGATATTCTCTATAAATAATGTAAATGACACCTTTTCGTATGGAGCTGTTTTGAGTATTGCTTTCCAGAGCTTGAGCTGTGGCTCCTGATCCTGTCAACACAGAAGGCTGCGCCAGAAGCTCTCAGAAGGGCAGGGGCAGGCAGCGCCAAAAGCCCTGGGAATAAGTGTTCAGATCTGTCTGGGTCACAGCAGTATTTGCTATTTTGTCACTCAGTCCCTTGAGCAGTCTTTATATATTTCTACCATGTGGAGTATACTGACGAAATCTGTGTGAGCAAATTGAAATTCTCTTCCCGCTAGGTAGCATCACAGTGTTTTTTCCTCAGGATTATTTCTGCACAATTCCTTCACTGTCAGATAAGAGGGCATGCAGGGAGCTCTTCAAAAGGCTTCTGGTGGCATTACATGAAGCTAGCTGGAGGAGTCCTACTCATGACGAGGCATCCCCTGGGCTTGTCAATGTAGCCACTCAACGGGCTGCTCTCCCATCTATAGGTGGTACTGGTAGCCCTTCTGCAGGATTGTCCTCATAGACATCATGCCTTCCTTTTCCTCCCTGAGGCTACTGGGCAGAAAAAATGTGACTACATAACCACAGCTGAGCCTGGGTCCCTCAGCTCAGAGCACTCAGACTCAAGATTTGCAGGACCTTTGTGAGATACTTAATCTATAGTGGGCCTTGCAGATAGCTTTGGCTCTTTGGTTAGGTTTGACTGAGCAAGGATGCACTTTCATAGCATCTTGTGGATATAGTAGGGGCCTAGTAAGGCCTAAGTAGCTCCTTATTGCTGCTTTCTCTTCTGAGGGCCAAAGAGATTAACTTTGCTCCATTGCCACATCTCAGAAAAGTTGCCATGCCTCACCCAGAAGGGAATTCTTCCTCTTTAATGTGCCTGGAGGAGCACTGTGAGCTCTTGCAGTTGGCCAGCCCCTTTTTTTTTTTTTTTTTTTTTTTTTGCCAGGAGCCAAGAAGGGAAGGGATGGATAAATAAATTCCGGTGTCGGGCTTTCTTTCCACACATCTACTGAGGGAGCCAATTTTCTCTTGCTCCTTGCTACTGTTCAACCCTGTTCTCTTGGAAAAGGACGGCCCCTTTGTCTTCAGATCAGGCCCATTTCCTTCTTCATAGGCCTAGAAACCTTTTTGAAGTCACAGTGGCCAGGAGCCCTCTGGTTTGCTGGTGGATTTACCTGCCAGGCTGGGTGGTTCTGCTTTCTTGGTGGCTGAGAACCTTCTTTACCTTTCCTACAGAGTTCTGCAGAGATATCTGACAATATGTAAGTACTATGTTTCCTTGTGGTGTACATTCTGTTCTTGTTTGTTTTTAAATCAAAAATGCCTGTTTGGGAGGAGATGAACGTATTTAGTCTATTAGATTTGCGCTGCTGGATTTTTTTTAATGTGTAATCTTGACTAGCTGTCTTATTGTTTATCCTGTAAGATTAGTCTATCAATTAAAGTTTGATAATTAATTGCGTCTCTTTCCTTCCAATTCTTCATGCGCCTAATCTGTTCTTGGGACTAGCAACATTTAGAACAGGGTCCTCTGTCAGCTGTGGTCTGACTTGTATGATTCTGAGTAATATATACAAGTTTATTTTCTGAAACAGATGGCAAAGAGATGTGATTGAGTCTGAAATATCAGACTAATGAGCTTGCTAATCAGCTATTCTTTTGCCTAGGGCAGCCTTCCACCATGCATGCCTCCAGTTAGGGGAAGCTGCCTCTCTGGCTTTTTTTGTTTTGTTTTTGCTTTTTTGTTTTGTTTTGTTTTTTTAAGACAGATTTCTCTGTGTAAATTTGGAGCCTGTCCTGGAACTCGCTCTATAGACCAGGCTGGCCTCGAACAAACAGAGATCTGCCTGCCTTTGCCTCCCAAGTGCTGGGATTAAAGTCATGTACCATCACCACCAGCCTGCAAAGACAGGTTTTTTTTAAAAAAAAAAACAAACCCAAAACAAAAACAGTGGAAACAGAGAGGAGCCACATGTTATACAGAGAGGAGGAGGAGGAAGAAAACTATTTCCAGAAATAGGATAAGACCAGAATTCTTGGCATTAAGGATGACAGTTTGTTAGGATGTGGCATAGTCCACTCGGTCACTCTCATGTTGGACATTTTCCCCTTCCCTCCATTGGGCAAGTATTCCTGATGGTTCTGGTCTCCCAATTTTCTATTTTTCTAATACCTCCTACTTCTGAAGCAACACTGAAAAGTAGTTTCCTTTTCTTTCTTTCTTAAGATAGGGTCTTGCTAGGTGGTATAGGCTGCCTGGAACTCAGGATTCTCCCACCTTACCCTCCTAAAGGACTATAGGCATGTGCTGTAATATCCAGCTTCACCGTCTTAGATTTCTATTAAGAGTTTTATTAAAGTTTTGTGTGTGCACACATATCACATGTGGAGATTAGAGGACAGCTTTTGGAAGTCGGTTCTTCCCTCCTGCCATGTAGTTTCCAGGATGGAAAGGCTTGGCAACCGGGTAAGCCACAGAGCCATCTTGCCAGCTCACCTATAGATTCTTCAAGATCTGGCTAACAGCTGTTTCCACAGTAGAGACCCTACAAACAGACAGTCCTCAGAGCTAGAGACAGGTCTCTTCCCACTTTTACTTGAGCCAAAGCCAGCTGAGAAGTGTGAGATGCTTCCTGCTGTGAGACCTCTGCCACACAACTGCCAAGGCTACTTTTCTTTCCTCTCACTCCCCTAGCCATGTCTATTTGACATAGTTGACCAGGGCCATTTTTATTTTCAACCTGTCTTGCTTTTTCTCCAACTTTCTTTTTTTATTTTTATTTATTTATTTATTTATTTATTTATTTATTTTTTTGGTTTTTCGAGACAGAGTTTCTCTGTGGTTTTGGAGCCTGTCCTGGAACTAGCTCTTGTAGACCAGGCTGGTCTCGAACTCACAGAGATCCGCCTGCCTCTGCCTCCCGAGTGCTGGGATTAAAGGCGTGCGCCACCACCGCCCGGCTTTCTCCAACTTTCTTGTTCACCCAATCTTTCCACTAATTTTCAAACTTCTCATTTTTATGCCTTCTGCCCTTATCTAAATTCTTTATTTTTCTGACCTTAAAACTTCTTTTAATTGCATGTATGTGGGCACACTTACTAAGTCGCTCATGTGAGGAGGTCAAAGGGCAAGTTAGTGGACTTGGTTTCCTACTTCCACATTGACTGGATTCTAGGAAGCCAACTCAGGTTATCAGGTGTATGCGGGAAAAGTCTTCACCTGCTGAGCCATCTTTCAGCCCCTCTTTTTGTTTGGAAAGTTGAAATATCCTAATCTGTTCAGCATCCTCACACCTTTTACTTGGTTAACCATTAGCTATGGTATTGTCCACATGTGCTTTCTAATCAGGCCACGTTACTGTGCTGATGAGAGACATGCAAATCGATATGCTTGTGTTTACATAAACATATCTCCTAGGAATAAGTATGAATGCTACTATCTCATCTAAAATATATCAATAATATCTAATTTGTAAAATTTTTTTCCTCTTAATACTCATGAATTTTTTTTTCTTTTCCTTTTTTCTAAAACAGGGACTCACTCGAGCTCTGGCTGGCCTGGAACTTGGTATGTGGATCAGGCTGGCCTCGAACTCACTATGAAGCTGAGGGTAGCCTTACTCCTTCATTCTACTTCTATTTCTGTCTCCCAAGTGCTGAGACTATAGGTGTGTGCCACCATGCCCTGTCCTGCTTGGTTACGAGTCTTGTTCTACTTCATGTTACAAGTTTCTATGGCTAGGGATCCTCTGGTCTGGGTGTGTTTAGCAGGGATTCTCCTTCTACCCCTCAGGGCCAGGTCCATCTGTATAGCGATCACTGTGGCTGTGCTGTCACATCCACGTCTGAGACTTAGACTCCACTGGTCAGTTACTGAGGGCTGATGAAGCATTTATTTACATTGTTCTATTAGTAGCTAAAACTCTGGAGTCAGGTATTGGGGTGAAAACCTGATAGATCCAAAGAGTTATGTAGTAACAATCAGCTAACTCTGCCCCTCCACGATTCCCAGAGCCAAAAAGGCCACAACTTCTTCTGTTTCACTCCAGAATCTATGGCTACGACTTCGTGTTTCTCTCTGTATGTGTCCTGGGTCTTCCGAAACCTCTGTGGGTAATTCTTGTCAGCTAGTTGCTAACTCTGCCCCCTGATTCATGGTTAAATTTTATTGGAAGAGTGTCAGTGTGAACAGATATCCCAAAACAAACAGACTGATAAAAGGTTTTGTTTTGTTTTGGAGACAGGGTTTCTCTGTCTAACAGTCCTGGCTGTCCTGGAACTTGCTCTGTAGACCAGGCTGGCCTTGAGTGCTGGGATTAAAGGCGCACGCTCCCACCACCACCGGGCCTGGTGTAGTTCTTGATAACAAACTCTGTTCACGTAAGTTAGGCAAACAACTTAGGCTCTTTTACTAAAAATGGAAACCCAGAGTGTCAGACCCAGCCCAATGCAAATACTCCAGTGAGGTTGTCAGGGGTGACTATGTAATGCCTGGTTCTGCTGTGATCTCTGTGGAGCTGGAACCTGTCCTCTAGCAACGCCTCAGGAGGTTTTTTTGTCCCCAGAGTTCTGGCAAGAGTTCCAGTTGATGCATTATTCTGTTACTCTTGCCCTCCACAGACCAGACATTGTCCCTTCAGTTTCGAAGATGCCCCATTCATTGTGAGACTGATTGTTCAGCAGTTACTCTATAGAGATAACAGCACTCTGACAGGCCATCTCACAGGGCTTTGACCTCTTGCTATGTGACAAAATACTGCCTGAATACACCTTTTCTAGGGCTCCAGCCTTCAAGGGAAGAATGGCGGCCAGAGAGGAAGACCTGAGGGGCTCTCTCATAGGACTTTTCTAAATACTGCATCCAGCTCCTGCAATGTGAGCACTCTCGGTTCCCTTATTTTAGCCATTAAAGGACTTAGGCCCAGCAACCAATCACATGCCCATCTGTAACCAACCAGATGATTCAGAACCCAGATTTGCCCAATGCTGAATTCTGCAACCATTCACCTCAGTATTTAGGACTTAAGAAAAGTGGTTCTGCCTATTTTGCTTGATTGTCCCCTCCCTGATTTCACTGATGCATGTTGGGAATTGCTTGCTTAAACCTTTACTTTGGCATTTATTCATTGAACTTATTAATAAAAGTCTGAAATTTGCTCATTTGGCTTTATCACTTTTAAAACTCAAAGTCATATATACTGCACTAGATAAGGGAATTTCAAGTGATAGATGTATGTCTGCTTCCCTGTCTACTTACAACCCCAGCTGCACTATTGCTGAAGGAGCAGAATTCATGCAGGCTTCAGCACATGAAGACCCATCCCAGGAACACAATCAATCAGCTTTAACTCACTTGCTAGAGTGAGGAGGCACCTCATAGGCCCTTAGCTGTGAGTCCTGGCTCCAGCATGGCATTTTTCTTACCCTTTTACTCATCTTGTTTGCCTGTTTGTGTATCCCACGAGCCCCTCAAATTCAACATGTCCCAAATGGGAATTATGACACCCCTTAAAAATCTTGGACCCTCGTTTTATTCCTGGTTTCAATAGCAGCTCACCTGTGTGAAGAATTGATACCAAGTTAGAGACCTTCTCTGTCCGTTACTTTATCCCAGTCTCCGATCTTTTGGTAACCATCAGGTTCATCCTCTTCAGTACACCCTAGGTGTCTGCCCTCAGAAAATCCCACAGTGGCTAACACGTTCCTTAGACTACGAGGTCCTTTGTGGACTCACCCTGGTCACTTTTTAACTGCAGGTGACCATCTAGTCACTGTACTACAAGTTTCCTAAACCAGAGTCTGATGTCTCGCCTACTTTTAATACTATATTTTATTTTTGAGACTGGACTTCATGTAGCCCTGGTTGGTTTTGAACTTAGGTAGCTGAGGTTCACACATGGGGCAATCACTTGGATTTCCATTCATTACTGCCCCTGCTGTTGTATGCTGCCCTTCCTATGTGGTGCTACACACGGCACCAGCTCCTTAGCCTGGGCTGGACTTCTGTCAGTGTTCACACCCTCTATGATACTTTCTTTTTTCCTTTTTTTTTTTTTTTCCCAAGACAAGGTTTCTCTGTGTAACAGCCCTAGCTGTCCCGGAACTAGCTCTGTAGACCAGACTGGCCTTGAACTCACCACGGAGATCTACCGGCTTCTACCTCCCAAATGCTGGGATTAAAGGTGTGCACCACCACCACCCAGCATGATACTTTCATTCATTTATTAACAATGAATTAAAATTAAAAATTTACTTGTTAACTACTCTTCTCTCTGATGTGTCTTGGTAATGGCCACTCTTCATACTTTAGTGCCTTTTATTTTTTTAATTGTATGATTTATAGAAGGGATCATGCTGCCTCTTCACCTTGTTTTGAGACGGAGTGCCGTGCAGCCAAGGGTAATCTTGAACTCTAATCCTCTCACCTCCTCCCAAGTGCTGGAATTACAGGCCTGTGTTTATTTTCACTTAACTTTTCCATATTCTACAGATTCGTTTCTAGTCAACCAACCCCACCCAGCGCTTGTTATCTTTTGAGACAGTTTGTTTCAGGCTAGTCTCAGAGTTCATGAGATCTTGCTGGACTTCCGATTATAAATCCTCAGTATATTCCTTTTCAAATTTATATTGAAGCATTCTCCCAACTTTTGATGATTTGACAGCTGAAAGAATATTAGTGTCACTAGCTTAGTCAACAGTTAGCATTTTAATTTTTTTTCCTGAATCATTTCAAGTCAGCTACTGTCATGCTTCATTCCTAAATATTTTGTATTCCCAGGCAGTAGTTACTCTAGCTGTTGAACCTAAGAACTCTAACACTAACACTGTCTTATCACATACATACAGTCCAGTTGTCCCCAAATGTTTCCTCCTAGCGCTTTCCAACTCCATGTTTCCCAAAGATACATCTCTCTGGTCTTTGAGTTAGAGCAGTCATGCTGCGTTTTCCCATGACAATTAGGAGCTCAGGATGGACAGACTCCTTCACCATCAGTTTGCTTACAGGATTTTAAGAACACCTGGAGGGGGATATGTCATTGGTACATCAGCACAGCTCGTGTTATTGGAAATACTGTCACATAAACTTTAAACATCTCCCGAGTCTCCTGGTGGGCTCATTGTTGGGACTGTCTGGGGGAGGGGGGCCAGAGGGGACTGAAGTGGCTGAAGACAGTGCTGGCTCCAGGGTCTTGTGCATTCTGGGCAAGTGTTCTACTCTACCATCTAGCTTCATCCCCAGCCACAAGGGCTCACGAGTCACTCAGGACACAAAAGACAGGAAATGACCCAAACCATCTGGCCAGCTAAATGAGCAGCAAGCCTCATTATGTAAGGAGGAGGAAGACCCATATCATCAACCTTGGTCTTTGCCACAACACACGTGAACACACGTCAACATACACACCAAACTTAACTGCATGGCTTCTGTCCTCTGATTTCTATGCAATTTGGAATGCTATGTGTGGTCAGGGTGCTGCCTACCTATCAAAATCCTTACTGAAACCATTCTGATGAATTTTTAGAGCATCAAGGGATAGTTAAGCACAAGGACCCTAAATCTGTGACCAGTGGACTTTAGCTACCTCCAGAGTGACGTGAACAGGCCAGGCATGTGGTGAGATATTAATGAGAAGTTGCCCTGGTGGCAGTACTGCTAAACTTTGTGATCTTTGGCAAAAGAATCCAGATGCAGTCTTTGGTCAGATCTTCAGCTGTCCTGGGATTTAAAGTAGCCAGAACAACTTGGGGGACTAATAAGAAAATATCGTAGTTCTGGTCAGAGCAGTCAGTCACTTGTAGCCTGAGTGGTTCACTGTTGGTTTTCAGTATGTAACAAGTTTCAAGCTCTTCATGGAATAAAGGCATCTGTAAAAACTAGGCTCCTTAATGCTCCTTGATGGCAGTTTTACATGGTATTTTCTTAAATGTTTACCCATTAAGTCTCACCAACAGATTGCCTAAACATGAACTGAATAAAGATGACACACATCTTTTATATATATATCCACACAACAAAGAGACCATGATTCGAAGGAGTTATATTTAGGAATATGTGCACTCAGGCGTGTGTGTACATACATAATAACAGAATTTGATGGCGAGTAAGGAGGACTATATGGTAAAGTTTGAAGGGAGGAAAAAGTAATGCTAAAAAATTAATTTAAAAGGAGGGTAGCAGAGGGTGTAGCATAGTGTTAGAACACACGTCTAACATGTGAACCCCTGAACCTATCTCCAGCACTACAGGGAATAATAAAAACAAACAGTGGTTTCTATTACTAGAAAGTATGTGTCATCACCATGTCTAGAATAAGGAGATTAAGAGACTGGGGAATTCAGAAAGAGGTGTGCCTTGAAGGTAGGCCCAAATGTAGAGTTGGCTGCTCCCCTTCCACCACCTCATCCCACCCAGAAGTATCTCTGCTGGCTGAGGCTCACCTCAGTTTCTTGCCTTGCTGATATCACCTACAAGCTCCTGCTTCTGCTCTCTCCTACAAACAATAAACTGCAGTAAAAAAGCAATTATGGCACAACTCTCAAACAGGATGTAAGCTATGTGTACACATTACCTACATCAACCCCAAGAACTACAGTGCTGAGAATGAAAGGGTAGCTGCTGTGGAGGCATATACGTATTGTCCCAGCACTCGGAAGACTGAGCTAGGACTGTCTGAGGCCAGCCTGGGCTCTAGAGAAAGCATGTCTCAGAAGGGGTGGGGGCAGAACGGAGAATGGCTACGTGACTGAAGAGCAGTGTTGAAAACAGAGCTGATCCTCCCCCCAAACTTCAATTCTGGTATTTTGGAAAGAGGTTTTTTGGGAAGAACTAGCCCTGCATGCTGTCAGCCAGTCACATCTAATTCATCGGCACGGAGGGAAAAACAAGCGAAGCAAGTGTTCTTTCATCGTGAGCACACGTACATGTACTGAGGTGGGAAAGAGAAACTTACTTCAGGTGCATTGCTGGAACACAGCATCTTGCTATGTTACCCAGCTGGCTTTACCTCTTATACAATAGAGCTTTGGGCATATACCACCATGCCTGGATAGGTCATACAGTTTTCATTTTTATTTTTATTTTGGTCAGCATACAAAATAATGGGTTTCATTGTGGCATTTTTACACAAAATACATTATTATTTATTATTCACCCTAGCTGCCCAGCACAGTACCCTAGGCTGTATTTTTGATATGCATGGTTATCGATGACAGATCTTTAAAAGCATTAAGCAAAATCAATAAGATTTAAAAATTAGGTGGAACAGGGTGTTTCAAATCTATAATCTTAGCACTTGGGAGGTTAGCTGTGCTAATGAGTTCAGGCCAGAACAAGATTGTCTCAAAAAAGAAAAAGGAAACTGAAGACTGAGAAAAATGTTAGTTTTATAATAGATTTATTTTTAAAGGGTAAAACACTCAGACAATTTAAATACAAGTCCAACAGAACCGCTGTCAGTCAGCCATGATGCATTCGGGCATTCTCGGAGTCCTCCGGATGTGGAAGAAGGCTCTGGCAATGACAAGATAAGTTGGGTTTCTTTTTAGTGTGTAGTCACCGACTCTTAAGTACCACCTTTAAGGTGCCCAGTGCATTGAAACTAAATATTCTAAGCACAAAACAGTAAAGCTGAAACAACAGTGACTGTCAACTAAGGCTTATACCAGGCAATGATGCCCATCTATGACCCAGTTTGACCTTCACAAAGCCCTGATAGGGTCAGGCTTCACTGCCACTTTACATGGGACTAAATTCATAGTCCAGCAACTTGTCCAAGATCATCAGACTCACTGCATAAGGGGTATTACAGCCAATTTGGGTCTCTGTCTCTGAAGCCTACCCTCTTAGTTGGGGAGCAACCCTAGGCCATCTCTGCTTCTTGGAGCAGGTAAGGCTGTGCTGGAAGGGTAACAAGGACGGAGGTTCATTTCTGGGTTGTGACACGCAGTATTTGTGTAAGATTGCTTTTAAGAAGGCTGAACCAGGTGGTGGCAGCACACGCCTTTAATCCCAGCACTCGGGAGATAGAGACAGGTGGATCTATGTGAGTTTGTGGCCAGCCTGGCCTACAAGAGCTAGTTCCAGGACAGACGCCAAAGCTACAGAGAAACCCTGTCTTAAAGAACCAAAAGAGAGCTGAATCCTGTCCAGGAATGATGCTCCCAAGCCTCTCTTAAAGATCACAGCAAGGGTTAGGGCTTGGATGGCAGATAACCATAAAGGGTCTGTGTTCTCTAACTAATGACAGTCTCTATCAATACTTCCAACTTCTGTGAGTCTTGTTTAATCCTATGAGAGAATGTGGTTTAATGTCAGGTTATTTACCTGAAACTTTATTCATATACATCCTTCTTATCTGCAATGTAATCTACAATTTCTTGTGGACACATTAACTTCTCTGCATCTATATCAGGAATTTCAAATCCTAAAATGAAAAAAAATGGTAACAGTATGTGAATATGGAAAAAGCGAACTCTTTAGAACTAAAAGCGTATAACTCCCCTCCCCCTTTAATTTTAGGTTAGAGTCTCAGTAATTCAGGCTGAGCTTGAAATTTCAAGTAGCTGTGATTACAAGTTTGTGCCACCAGACTTGGCTTACATTTGATCCTTTCTTAATACCTACAGCTGTGTTCAACATCTCCAGCAATCTTGAATCCCATTTCGTTTTTGAACTAGGTAAGTTTTAGAAAATAAATACACCATGTTGGGCTTAAGTTTTTTTAGAAACAATAGAAAATTTCTCCTTTTAAATATACAAGTCGGTAGTTCATAGTGTGCTCACAAGGTTGTACAACCACTGCTATTATTTAATCCCCTAAGAATTAATCCAGTTGGGGGCTGGAGAGATGGCTCAGTGGTTAAGAACTCTGGCTGCTCTTCCAAAGGTCCTGAGTTCAATTCCCAGCAACCACATGGTGGCTCACAACCATCTGTAATGGGATCTGGTGCCCTCTTCTGTCCTGCAGGCATACATTCAGATAGAATACTGAGAATACTGAATACATAATAAATAAACAAAATCTTTAAAAAAAAAAGAATTAATCCAATTAATCAAAGTCCCCTAGAACAGTGGCTCTTAACCTGTGGGTCTCCTTTGGGGTCACAATCACATATCAGATATTTACAGTATGATTCACAACAGTAGCAAAATTACAGTTATAAAGTAGCAACAAAATAATTTTATGGTGGTGGTCACCACAACATGAGAAACTGTATTAAAGGCTCACATTAGGAAGGTTGAGAACCACTGCCCTAGAACATTATCACCCCTAAAAAACCAAACCAAAAAAAAAAAACCCTGTGTCATTAGTAGCCCACTCCCCATCATCCCAACACTTGGTAGCCTTAAATATACTCTGTCCCCAACTGTTTTCCTCTTGAAATTTCATGCCATGAAGCAAGTGTGCAGCATGTGATGAGCTGCTTTGTATTTTGTCCTCCGGGGTTATTCATGCTGCAGCGTGTACTTCTTTGTTCCTTGTTACAGCTGGGTTGTGGTAATTTCAGTAGGGTTTACTTTGGCTCAGATACTGGATTGAGCACGTTATATGTGCTCTCTCAGCAGTCCCCATCTTGAGGCTTCTATCTGGCACACTCACTTCACAGTGTAGGAAGACTCTGAGAGGTGCCGTTGCTTGTCAGGCTCCAATATGTCTGAACTCAGTCCAGACCAAAAACCAAAAAGTTTTTAAGTAGCAACAGCATAGCACTTGCTTATATCATCTATGAGGAGTGTTAACTATGGCTTGCCCTATTAGGTGGCACACATATCCTTTGCTTCCTAAACAGCTACCCAAAAAGGAGCCAAGGGATTTTATAAAGTCTTGTTTGCATAACAAACAGATCTTAATAAAAACAACTTGGAGCAGGCATGGCAAACAATCACAGGAGACCCAGACCTCACCTGTGTGTCCTTAGCACCGCTTATTACTGCTGTTTAGCTGAAGGTCCCACGTTCCCAAGCCCTTTCGGACCAGCCAGCCCTTAATGCTAGTCTACATTCTGCCAGGCCTGCACTGTCCCTAACATTATTTCACCTGACAGTAAGAAGCCTGGCAAGTATTGCTGTTATTGTATCTACTAATATCTGAATCTAGTCCAGACTCCAGCATTTTCTTCAGTTTAAACTAAACCACCAAAGAGTCAACTGGGATATAGCCTGGGCTGCAGAGAGAGAGAGACCTTTTCTTAAAAACAACAAAATGAGGACTCCTAGCATACAGATCCAAAGCATATATTTGTTACCAAATTCGTCTTCCATGGCCATAATAATCTCCACTTGGTCCAAACTGTCTAAGCCCAGGTCCTTCATAAAATGAGAATTTACTGAGAGCTGCAAGAAAGAAATAAACAAAATTGAATCCATGAAAGTGTCAGCTTCCCAAGACAACAGAGTGGTACTTTATCATCATATAGAAGATTTGCAAAGAAACACAAGCCTTTAAATAACATGGTGTATTTAACATATGCTGCCATGGACACAGTATATTTTGTTAGCCTGTTCAATTTTACTTAAGGTGGTTAAGTTTAGAAAGAAATTTAAATAAAAGATTTCATGCTACATATTTTAATAGGATCTTTGATAACTATTCTAAAGGACATCTGAGAGAATTTGTTTTCTTGATATTTTACTAACAAATAAAAACCCTTCTCCTCCAAGCCTAATTATAGGCTACTATCCTAGCACTCAGGAGGCAGACACTGAAAGATCTCTTGAGTTTGAGGCCAGCCTGGTCTACACAGCAAGTTCCATTACAGTCAGCGCTACACAGTGGGGGGGGGGGGAACCAAGCTATTATAGGGCTGTAGCTCAGTACAGAACATTTGCCTAGTGTGCACGAGGCCCACGGTTCCATCCCCAGCAACACATGCACACTCAACAACTAAAAATCCTAAGATTTATTATAAATTGTAGATGCCTGGCAGATGACAGAATACTGTATTCACTTGCTTATAATTTGGCTTTTAAGATCACCAGGAAATATTCTTCAAAATCCATGTTAACGGCCTAAGATGGTTCAGCAATTAAAAGAATTCCCTATACAATCCTAAGGACCAAAGTTCGGATCCCAGTACCCATCTAACAAGCTGTGTGTCTAGTATATGCCTGTACCCACAGCTCGAGTGGGCAGACACACTGGATTTGGTGGTTTCCAGCCTAGCTGAGAAAGTGGAAGCACCAGGTTCAGAGAGACTTTGCCTCAAAATAGATGAGAGAACCTGATGACCTCATCTGCCCTCAATTCACACATAGGCAGGTAAACACACATACACACAAATCTTTTTTAAAAAATCTTTTTAAAAACTACGTTAAATTACACAACAGATTCAGTTACTAAAGAAAAAAAAACTGTTTCAAACCAACATAAAAAATTCTAAGAGTTAAATTAAAAAACAAAGAAGCAAACCTCATGTGGTAGTACCTCTATATTCCCAGCATTCAGGAGGAGGGAGAATGTGACTTTAGGGCCAGCCTGGGCTACATAGCAAGACCCTGTTTTTTAAAACAAAAAAGCAAATGGCTGCCAGGCAGTGGTGGTGCATGCCTTTAATCCCAGCACTCAGGAGGCAGAGGCAGGTGGACCTCTGTGAGTGTGAGGCCAGCCTGGTCTACAAGAGCTAGTTCCAGGCCAGGCTCCAAAGCTACAGAGAAACCCTGTCTCAAGGAAACAAAAGACTCAAGAGGCAGAAAGAATGCAATTCTGGTATATGGGCCACCTGTGGTTTTTTGCAGGCTTTCGTTGTACTGAGGATTGTGATTAGGCCCTGTCATGGGGTAAATATGTTTCTCCCTGAACTACACTCCCAGACCACTTGTGTCAGAAGAGTGGTTTGAATGAGAAGTCCCCGTAAGTCTTAGGCATGGGAATATTTGGTTCCTAGTTGGTGACTATTTGGAAAGCATTAGGAGGTATAGCCTTGTTGGAGGAGTTGTGTCCCAGAGGCAGGCTTTAAGGCATTGAAAGCCTCCTCCATCCCAGGTGTACTCTCTACTTCCTGTTTGTGGTTCAAGATGTAAACTCTCAGATACTTCTCCAGTGCCATGCTTACCTGCCTACTGCATTTTCTCTGCCATGATGGAACTATAACCTAAATAAACCCTTCCTTCTGTAAGTTGCCTTGGTCATGTTTTATCACAGCAATAGAAATGTAACTAAGACAAATATTTATGCTATATAATGTGCCTGTGCTACTGAAATAATGATTATTTCTCTCTGGAAAGATAAACCAGAAGCTATATCTATACAGGGACGATGCCAATCTCCTAGTTGAAGAACTGGTTGGCTGGAAGCTGGGAAGAGGTTTTTTATTTTATTATTTATGTGCATTGGTATATCTGCCTGCAAGAATGTCTGTATGAAGGTGTTGGGTACCCCGGAACTGGGGTTACAGACAGTTATGAGCAGCCTTATGGGTGCTGGGAATTGAGCCTGAGTCCTATGGAAGAGCAGCTAGTGCTATTAATCGCTGAGCCATCTCTCCAGCCCTGCTGGGAGGACTTACAATTGAATGTTTGTTTGGACCCTTTGAATTTTATACTATGTGATTAAATATGCTAAAGGAAAAAAATAGGGGCTGGCGAGATGGCTCAGCAGGTGAAGATGCTTGCTACCGATCCTGATGACCTCTGAGCTCAATCTCTGGTAAGGCATGGTGGAAGGAAAGAACTAACTGCTGCAAATTGTCCTGTGACTTCCTCAAGGGGGGCACGGCATGCATATACAAGGTGCATAAGTACATACACAAACACACAAAAACAAAGCAAAAGGGAAATTAGTAAATTTTGAAAGGAAATCTAAACCAGTTACCTTTTCTGGGTCAATCTTGTCATAGAGTTTCAAGACATACAGCACTCGGTCCTTAATTCCCTCTAACGTCAAAGGGGGTGCGTCACTGTACTGGCGGCACAAGTGTGTGACCCTTCCAGGCACCTAGAACAAAGACGGGAAGGAGAGTGTCATTCAGTTCCAAGTGTCTTTACGTAGTGCACATGTCTACAGGTATCTTTTTAAAAACTTAGACGTAGGCCGGGCGGTGGTGGCGCACACCTGTAATCCCAGCACTCGGGAGGCAGAGGCAGGTGGATCTCTGTGAGTTCGAGGCCAGCCTGGTCTACAAAGGGAGTTCCAGGACAGGCTCCAAAGCTACAGAGAAACCCTGTCTCAAAAAACCAAAAAAAAAAAAAAAAAAAAAAACTTAGACGTAAATTTTTTACTTGGGAGCAGGATGCCATGGCACCTGATTGGAGGTCAGAGAACAAGCTGTGGGAGTCAATTCTCTCCTTCTTCTGGGTCCTAGGGATTGAGCTGAGGTCACCAAGTTTGGTGGCAGGTGTCTTTACCTGCTGAGCCACCTCAATATGCACGCCAAGCACTTTCACAAAGCTTCTGGCCTCTACAAATCCGTACCATCTCATTCTCCAATGTGGCCATTGCTATATACTGAGTCATAGATGTGGGTCAACTCAGCAGCTCTAGCATCAAAATGGGTGTCACTTGTCCTCAAAATCAGGACTCGTTCCTCTGACTTTGGACACCATCTTGTTCAGTAAGACTGTCACTAACATAAAAGGGCAGTGCTCCTAATCTCTGAGTCATCTCTCTAGCCCTTTTTTTTAAGTTCTTAATTTGTTGCTAAGGCTTTTCCACAGAAAATGATTTTGTAGCTAGGCTTTTAATCCCAGATACTTGGGAAGTGAGGCAGGAGGATCAAGATCAAGGCCAGTCTAGGCAATTTAGTGAGAACCTGTTTCAAAATAAAGAGGGGGCAGGGATGTAATATAGCTAATAGCAGAGCAATTTGCTTAGTGTGTGAAATCCTGGGTTCAATCTTGAATACTGAAGGGGGAGGAAGAAAGACAGCAATATGGATCAGAGGCTAAAGGCACTAGCCACCAAGCTTGATAATCTAAGTTCAATCCTTAGAATCTACATGGTGGGAAGAGAAAACATGGACCCTCAAGTTATCCCCTGACCTTCTCATGTAAATTCACACTAACTAAACAAATGTATGAGGGAGAACTGGGTTTGCTTGCTGGCACTCAGGTCCCTGAGTATGTCTATGAAAAAATACCCATGAAAAATGACCTAAGAGCTGCTGTGGTGTTAAATGTTTGTAACCCTAACACTTGAGAGGTTGAGGTTGATATCCAGAGCCCAGGCTTGCCTGGACTATAGAGCAAGAACCTACTTCAAAATAAAACTGAGCCAGTATATACCGCTTTATCAAGATAGACTTAATTTGCAGCAAACTAAAGACATTAACTGAAAAGAGATTCTAGAGGGTCTCTGAAGACTATGGCAAAGCACCTTTTTTTCACGCCTAAATCCATTGTTGCCTTTGTACTGTGTGTCAGAGCCCTTTGATTAGGGACATACCATTAGATCTACTCATCACAGTGACTTGAAGAGGTCACAAAATGAAGCAGAAAAGAATAAAGAGGGAGAAGAAATATGATAATAATGAGAATGACCTTCTGAGGTAGGAGGACCTATCAAGTCCTGTGTGCATATCAAGAAGGTATAGAAAAGAGATTAGAAACTAGTAAGGGACTGGGGTTGTAGTTCATTGGTTGAGTGCTTGCCTAGTATGAGTTAGGCCTCGTGTTCAGTGTTCCGCCTGGAAGAAAAAAAATCTGAGCAGATTTTAGAAAGACATGGTGGTTCGGGCTTGCAATCCTCGTACTTGGGAGGCTGAGGAAGAGCAACACACCCTCACCAACACAGTTCCAAGGCCAGCCTTAAATCTCAAAGACAAAAAACAAATAGTATCAAGGACTGGTATGAAGTGGAGATGGAGAACTGTGCCCAGCATGTCACCATGCCATGGGAAACGAGTGACTGGGAAGAGTCTGCACGTATGCAGTTACTCATGTGGTCACTAGGTGTCAGCAGCTACCAGGCATCATTGGCAAGTTCTTGCAGGGCCAGGTAAGTACCAAGAGATTGAACTAAGAGTTCTGTCTTGAGGCTACATGTCAGTCTAAAATAGATGGTCGCAGTGAGCTCAGTACAAGGCAGTAAGATGTAGTGAGCTGAGAGGTGAGCCTCAGAAACCAGATCAGATTAGGAAACAGACTCTGCTGTTAATTAGCATCAGGGTATAGCTCTTACTAGCTGTTTGTCCCCATCCAGTTATATAACCTATATATGCCTCAGTTTCTTTAGCTGTTAAATATGGATAAACAGCAGCACCTCATTCATAATACTGTGGCAAGGTAAGATGATATGAAAGCACTGGATACTGCTTGGCATCTATCTAGCAATACTACAGCAGCCTGGCAGTGTGGCCCTCAGCTGTGGTGTAGCCTAAAATACATATCCCATTTATTCCTTTCCTAAGTCATTTTAAAAATTTGTTACTTACTTATTTTGGTACTGGAATGGGGCCTGTTTCATCTATGTCAGGCAGGGCTCCACCATTATACCGCCAGCCTTGGTTTTGAAATGGGGCTTAATTAAGTTACTCTGGGTAGCTTTGAACTTACTTTTACCCAGACAGGCCTTAAACATGTTATTTTATTGCTGCCTACAAAGGAGCTGAGATTACAGGCCAGGACTGATTTGCCTCACTAAATCAGACCATGGTAGTACTCTAAGCACTTAACACACCTTTTACAAAGAAACTGAGGCAGGATGGTTAAGTACCCTGCCCCAGGGCCCCTGCATGCTCTCTTGGAGGGTCTAAATTGCTTCCTTCTGCCAGATGTCTACTGTTCGGAAAGCATCTTCCCCGCAGTCAACAGTTGTCTTGGGGGGTGTTCTTCCCCCAGACTCAGACATGTGACATAAATGATCTCCAAGCATTAAGGGTGGCTCTATCTGCAGTGACACTGAGTTAGCCTGATACTGAAGAGTTTCTATTAGAATCCATCTTGTTCCCCTCTGCCCTTCTTTGTTTATGGAAAAAGCTTTAAAGGCCATCTCTGTCACTTGCCCACTTCAAACCTCAGGACTGAGACACCTCAAATGCAGCTGTCTGAAACAAACCTGCGCCTCTACAAATCTCTTCCTTACTCTACTCCCTCTCCATCTAGCCAGAAGTCTAGCCAGAAACTTCCAAGCCAAGTGGGTGATTCAGTGAAAAGGTTTCTTACTGCTTCAACAAATATTGCTTACTGTTTGCTTCCTCTGATTTGTGCAGAGAACATTCATATTCCAATAACAAACCTTAAAATAGCCTGTAAACAACTGTCTCTCTTCATGTATCAATGAGCTAACTCAAAACCATTCTGTAAGCATAAAGCAGTTCCCCTACTGTCAGTATAAACCCAGCAGAGAGAGCACTGCCTGTTGTAAACATGGTCTCAGGGCCACATATGCAAAGCCCAGGAAAACAAATCAGTCTTCTATTATAACCCGAGGATCTGTGTGCACACCTATGACTGCGAAGCAATGCTGTAAGAACAGGGAGACTAATTGAAATTAGTCTCTAGACCCAAACACACAGGCAACTTTACTTCCCTTTTAACACCTTATATGACAAGCTTTTGGTACACTGTCAGCGAATCTCAACACTAGATGTAGATTCTTTTTTTTTTTAATTTATTTATTATGTATACAATATTCTGTCTGTGTGTATGCCTGCAGGCCAGAAGAGGGCACCAGACCTCATTACAGATGGTTGTGAGCCACCATGTGGTTGCTGGAAATTGAACTCAGGACCTTTGGAAGAGCAGGCAATGCTCTTAACCTCTGAGCCAGCTCTCCAGCCCCCTGGATGTAGATTCTTATTCCTGTAGGATGCAGGTGTAACCGAAACCACGACCATAGGAAGCTCATGGGTCCGAAAAGGGTTTTCCACCTTGGCCCAGTCTATCTTACAGTAAGCAGTTCCTAATCTGGGATGCACACGGGGAACGTGAAGCCATGCCAGGGCCTGATCCCATAGGAATAAGTCAGAAGGGGTGCGGGAAGAGGGCTAAATCTATTGTTGGGCATCTAGGGTTGGAAGTGACGCCCAAGTTTCAGCCTCACACTCGTTTCCTATCTCTACTTCCAGAAGGCTCACAGACAAGGTGTCACAAGGGAAAAATTACGACAGAACTCTAGGAAGGCAATACTCTGTGCAGGCGAGTGGTTTCCCCTTGTGCACGCTGTCTTTAACCTTCCCTAGGAAGTGACCACAGTATACCATCACCACAACAACGGGGACTGCAGGAGGTGCTCTACTCGACCTCTCTCAACCGAACTTCACTGCCACTCTGCAAGGATAAGAAGATCTGTGCCCAATTCTGTTCGGTCGAGACTTGGTCAAAGTGCTGTACTCTAATCACAAGACACTCGCCCTCGCGACAAGGGTCAACCAAAACTCGTCGGGCAGCAGGGCTAGCAGTGTACCCCGAATCATCTCTGCAGCCGCTGTGCAGCCAGCCTGGGCCCCTCCCCCAACCCGGACGGCCCGGGCCCTGACCCCTGAGCAGCCCCGGCAAAGTCACAGCGAGTCACCTGCGTGAGGGCCAGGGCGGGCTGCAGAGTCCCGGACCTCCTCCGGGTTCCCTCAGGGCAGACAGTGATGCTGAGTGGCCGGGCCAAGGCCAGTGTGGGAAGCCGGGGCAGCGGCGCGAAGGCCGCGGGCAGGCGGCGGACACACACGGAAAGGACACGAGCCGCCATGGCTGCGTCAACCCAGAATGCACTGCGTCGCGGTCTCCCGCCCAAGCTTCTGTTAGCTCCGTACGCTGGCGACGCATAGAGCGGCGCTTGAGGACTCCGCGGGCGCTGGCGACCCCTGGCGGCTCCTGGAGGCGCTGCGCCCACCTCCGTTTGAAGGACGAGAGCTACCTTGGTGCCAACTGCACAAATGCCATCTGCTCTTAAACAGTTACTGACAAAAAAGGAACTTATTTATTTTCTCAGAGTTCTGAAATATATTGTTTTAAGAATGTCCGCCTTTGATTCTGGAATTGTGGCAAACGTCTTTAAAGTTAGCACTCTGGAGGCAGGAGGGTCTCTGTGAATTCGAGGCCAGCCTGGTCTACACCGCAAGTTCCAAGCCAGTCAGAGCTACATATTCTTTTTTTTTTTTAAATATTTATTTATTATGTATACATTATTCTGTCAGTGTATATGCCCGCAGCCCAGAAGAGGGCACAGATCTCATTACAGATGGTTGCGAGCCACCATGTGGTTGCTGGGAATTGAACTCAGGACCTTTGGAAGAGCAGGCAATGCTCCTAACCTCTGAGCCATCTCTCCAGCCCCAGAGCTACATATTAAGACCCTGTCTCAAAAAATAAAATATGCCACGATTCTCACGATTCTCCCATAGCATTAAGATTTTTTTGTTTGAATGAAAACTCAGTACAAAATATGAGTGTGAAACAGAATGGATTTAAGACTAGTAGCCAGCTGTGGCTGCTACATCTATGATCTCAGCTCCAGAGGCTGAGGCAGATGATGGTAATCTAGACTACATAGCAAGGTACTGTCTCTAACTAAATAAACAACCCAAAACACACATACACAAACAACCCCCAAAAGCCCATGTGCTTGCTTATGTAATCTGAAGACTGATAAATGTGGAAGTTTAACAATCCATATTTTAAATTTTGGTAATGTACAACTCTGGGTTAAGTCTGCAGTACAGCAAAAGGTACGACTGGACAATCTGTAAGCAATATAACCAACAAAACGAACAAGTGGCAACTTTAGCATCCACACACCAGTTCCACTAAGTAAGGCAAACACCCAAGGGGCAAACTCCTAAATTTATGCACTTTCAAAGTGTCCTTTATTTTCAGCGAAGGCTTTCTGGTGTAAATTGAGCATGCCTGGAGGCATTCCTGCTCATCCCCCCCCCCCAATCTCATAAACACATACCCCCTTACCTAAAAATGTACCTACTATCTTCTTAAATTAATTAAGCTGAGCATGCTCAGAAGTGTTTGTAGGGATGAGAGTATGATTAAGAATGGGCCAGCCACACTCCAGCACTTCCCCTTTTAGGAGCTGTAGGATCCTGACCCAGGGCAACAGGAGGATATCTGAGTCTCTGAGGGCCCAGTATTGACTTTGTATCTGAAGCCAGAGGCCTTGAAGCAGCCTAATGACTCACGGCAATGAACATTCTTAAGTAAAGCTGCTTGGAGGAGAGTATACTATGTGACACACCACAATTTGCAATGTCACCATGACGAATGATTATGTGATGGAGATGCGGGAGGGATGGAGGAGCAGAATGGTGCGTGCACCAGAACGCTGCAGTTGGTAGAGGAGCAGGGTCGACAAGATGTTTTTGTTTTGTTTTGTCTTTTCTAATTTTATTTACTTCTGGAGGGAGGCTACAAGAGTGGAGGGTGAATATGGAAACACTGGGAAATGGGGAATTGGGGTACATCATGTGAAATACCTAAAGATTCAATAAAAAAAATTATGTTATAAAAAAACAAAAACATGGGCCAACCCGTGTGGATATATAGAGCTCACTGAATAAAATTCCCCAGTGTTGGGGACCCAGGGGGGGTCGCGCAAAGATGAGAACACCACCAAGTCTAATAAACCAGAAGCAAACTTTATTCCAGAAACCAGATCCTAGGAAAACCAGAAGCAAACTTAAAAATAAAAATAAAATGCCGCAGGGCACAGAAGCTTATCAGCTAGCTGAGACCACAGCCAGAGATGGTATTTGTTAGGCTGTGGTCCTGACTAGTTTTTGAACCCACCTTTTATAGTAAGGCACCAAGCATTAGGTCTGGGCAAAGGAATTTTTACAACCTTGCCCTGATGCTTGGGTTAGTCAGCAGAGACCCTAGAGAGGGAAGTGAGTTTTAATGTCAATGGGTAACTAGGCAGCCATCATGAAATATGTTTCAGAGGCGATTACAGCGAAAATCACTAATTCTAAGAAAAACAGATGTCTTTAGCAATTATTTAGAAAAGGGACTGCTAGTAATACTAGAAGGTTAATAAATTAGGATTAACTGGTTCTTAGGCTGAGAATTTAGAAGATAGCAGAAAGCTTTTCACACTATCTAAAGATAAAACTCAGATACTGACTGCCATACTTTACAACCTCCATTATCAGAGCTCATCTATTAAACCATTGTTTGTATTTGTCCACTGTCTCCTGTACCTCCAGGCAGTGTATACTGAAGCCCTATGCCTCTCCTTAATGGTGCCAGTTTTCCATAACAGAGACAGTGCCTAACCCAGAGGTCAGTATCTCTGTCTCCTAAAGCTTAACTCAGTTCACATCTGTCGTTTATCAAGGGTGGCCAGGACACTACTCTCAGTTTGCAGGGAGAAGCTCTGGCCTTGTAAATGAAACATCTAGTTGTGAAATGACCTAAGCTTCACAAGCTTCTGAGAAAACAGCTCACTGTGAATGAATGATCCTTGATCTGCTGAGAAAGCTGCTGACAGTCTGTTCTCATTCTCCTAGACTTATAAATTTGTATTTATTTCTACATTCTTATTTTTGGAATCTACATTTTTATTTTCTTATTCTTGGACTCTTCACCCAGTACCTTTGTTTAATGAGTATCCGCCTTTGTTCTCCTGACTGCTGCACTATTTTACGTCTTGGCTGTACTTATTTTAACTGTGTAGATAAGAACTCGTTTTAACTGGCAAAGCTTAGGTCACGATAGTCCCTCGAGCCTGAAGCAATACCTGCCCTATGGGTCCCAAGAACCCTCCTTAGTCTGTGCTATTAGTTAAAGCAGTGTTTCCTAAGGACCAATCATGTGGGTAAACATTCACTTCAAGCTATACTCAGACTACCTTCCCAAGAAGCCTTCCCCCACTAATTTAGCAACTAGCGTAATAATTGCGGAATTTATTCAGCACATGGTTAATGTAGACTGGGTAACTGCGAGGTCTATTAATTAGTCTCTTGTTTAAAGATTATGAGACTTCAAAAAAATTCTATAATCAAGGTAAATCAAATTTTTCTTTCTTCTTTTGCTTAGTCTGAGTACTGGGAAGACCCTAACTGCCATCATCCGAAGATCCGGACATTTCCTATAAAGAGTGGGATGGTTTGTGGAGAAGAGGACTTGGGCCATGTGATGTAAGCACAAGAACACATGGCCTTGCTGTTTCCTTCTCCCCCAGCTCTTCACTCAACTCCTAGTTTCTGTTAATGTTATCTAGGATTGAAATCCAGATGATTTAACAACCACCTTCAATTAAAAATTTCCCTTTGCACAGCAATAAACATGTAGTTTTCTACTTAGGCCCAAGGGCCATGTCACTAGTTTGAGCTAGAAACCAGACAGGTGGGCTGTAAATCCAGACAGCTGCTGGGAGCAGCGGGGTGGCACAAGGAGGAAGAAAGGTGTGCCTCTTGAGTTACACAGGGAGGTCATCAGGCCAACTGAAGGAGAAAGGATGGCTCTTCAGAGAAATGGGGAGAAAACCCAGAGGGTCAAGGAAATCATGCTTTGGCTTTGGGACAGTACCTGAAAAAGGCAGAGGGAAAAGAAGGGTTATACTTTTATGGTTTTTTTTTTTTTTTACCTAAAGCTTGAAAAGGTGGGCAGGCTTAGCAGTCAGACTTGTAAGATTGTATTCTGATCATCTCCTTGTCCTAACCATACAGAACGCCCTAACCCTAACCTATGGCAGGGCAGAATGTAGCCAGGCTGGAAAGCCAAACTGAATCCAGGGAGAAAGAAAGGAAGGCGGAGTCAAGGGAATCACCGGAAGCCTCCAGAGAAGCAAGATGTGAGGTAACAAGCCACAAGCCTCATGGTAAAATATAAACTAATAGAAAGGGGTTAAACTGTAAGAGCTAGTTAATAATAAGCCTGAGCTAATAGGCCAAACAGTATGTAACTAATATTAAGCCTCTGAATAGTTATTTTAAAAGTAGTTATGGGACCAGGTGGGATGAGAAAGCTCTGTTAAATCTGCAAAAAAACGAGGCAAGGCTATACATACCTATAATCCTAGCATGCTGAAGGTGGAGGCAGGAGATGGGGAGTCTGAGGTCATCCTTGGCTACATAGCTAGTTTGAGGCTAGCCTGTGACACATGAGACACTTTCTCAAAAAGGGGAATGAAGATGGGCAAGGTGTGATGGCACTTGCTACCCACAACCTGGGAAATTGAGGCAGGAAGATACTGAATCTAGAAGTACTTGGGCTATACAGCAAGACCATCTGGTCTCAAAAAACCAACCAAACAAACAAAAGAGGCTATAGAGATGGCTCATCAGTCAAGAGCACTAGGTACTATTCCAGGATCCAGGTTCAATCCCCAGCATCCTCACAACTGTTCACGTCTCCATTTCTAGGTGATCTGATGCACTTTCTGGCCTCTGAGGATACCAGATGCACAAATAGTACAGATATACATGTAGGCAAAACACCCATACACATCAAAAAGAATTTTTTTAAAAAAAGAATGTGGGAGAACCTCTCCAAATCCCTTAAAACCACAGGCTCAAATCCAAGAAGACACTGTCCAGACAGAAGCAGCAGAACCATTTCTCTAGAACTGCTTCCTGTGTGGTAAGAACAACTTACCCTCAAAAGACAAGCTCTCCTGATGAGGGCTAACGTATACTGCACAGTCTCCCTTATTTCTGAGAAGGTAGGTAAGGATCTGCAAGTGGGAAGGTGAGCGACACAAGCCAGGCATGCAGGCATATACCTGTTATCCCAGCACTTGGCAAAAGAAACTGGAGGATCTAGAGTTCAAGGCCAGGCTTGGCACAAAACCTTCTCAAAATACTAACAACCAAAATGACTACTTTTCAGCAGTACCCCACGGGAGTGAATAAGCACTCCAGTGCCTCCCTTGTACACACCCCAGCAACACATCAGGTATCCTTCTTCCTTACAACCCATTTGCCCCACTGTCACCCCCTTCTTTTCAATCCACTCTTCTTTGTGTGCTAGGCAAGTGTCCTCATCCATTTCTCTACCTTTAATAATTTGTCTGGTTCTTTCCCACGAGTCCACATACATGCTTGTTTCTAACTTAAAGCCAGAGGACCCTTCCAATGACCTTTGTACACTTCTGGTGCTACCATTCTTCCTTGTCATGGTCAAGCGTAAGAAACGACCTATATTTAATTCTTCACTTTCTAACTCACTCTTGACAACTAGATTCTTTTCCCCCACCCTCCTTTCTTTCTTAAAGACCCGGTCTTTTGTAGCTCAAGTTGGCACTTGGAAAGATGAAAAGATTAATAGCTGTAAGTTTGAGACAAGCCTGGACTAACATAGTGAGTCCCAGTGCAGCGTGAGACTTTATCTCAAATGAAATATGTAAATAAATCTCCTTCATTCACCATTTAAATACCAGTCTTAGGGTGCTGCCTTTAATCCACCCTCTGCTTTAAACATTCAAGATTTTAGAACCAATGTGCTCCAGAGATGTTAATTCCCACCTGAATCTGACTCTGATTAACAGTTCAATATCCAATTACCTAGTAAATGTTCTTTTTGGGTGATTTCTAAGTATTCAAACAAATCTTCTTCCAACTACTGATACCATCACTCATCAAGCCCAGGTTTTAGGATGCCTTCATTTCCTCCCTACTCAGGCACAGTCCCGCTCACTTCCTTGTTGTCCAGCGGCTCTGCCCTCTGTCTGCCTCTGTTCTGTCTGACCTTCACGAGCCTTTACTCACTTTGGAGAACAGAGTATGACCTGATTTTACAACTCAGCCTCTCTTTTTCAACTGCACAATAAAGTTCGGACAAGACTGATTCTCAGGGGCTGGAGAGATGGCTAAGTGATTAAGAGCACCGCCTGCTTGTCTAAAGGTCCTGAGTTCAATTCCCAGCAACCACATGGTGGTTCAAATCATCTTTAATGAGATTTGGTGACTTCTTCTGGCCTGTAGGCATGCATGTAGACAGAATACTGTATACACAATAAATAAATCTTAAAAAAAAAAAGACTGATTCTCTATGACATAGTTTGTCTTTGTAAATCTGAGCTGTCTGTCCTTTCTGCCTGGAATCCTTCACTTTGGCTTCACTTATTCATCCTGTGGGAATCACCTGTCAGCCTCCATGGAGCTTTCCAGGTTGTTCTAACTGCATAATATTTGCATCTCCATAGCAGCACTGGAGCTAACTCTTTTTGTTTTTTTTTTTTTTCGAGACAGGGTTTCTCTGTGGCTTTGGAGCCTGTCCTGGAACTAGCTCTGCAGACCAGGCTGGTCTCGAACTCACAGCGATCCGCCTGCCTCTGCCTCCCGAGTGCTGGGATTAAAGGCGTGCGCCACCACCGCCCGGCTGGAGCTAACTCTTAAAGGACCCACACAGCACTTAAGCTTTATGTTTCCCAGGATAGAAAGTGATGTTAAATTTCATTCAGTACTGTAAATTGATTTATTTTATGGGCATTTGTGATTTGCCTGCATATATGTCTGTGTGAGGGTGTCAGGCACCCTAGAACTGGAGCTATAGATAGTTGTGAACTACTATATGGGTGCTGAGAACTGAACTGAGGAATCTGGCTATTTTTGCCTTCCCAGTGCTAGAATTACAATTCTGTCACTATGTCATTGTCTCCCCTGGTAACTGATGTCAAGTATATGCAAGTACTTTACTGATTATCTTCCGCAGCCTTCTAAGTAATTCTTATTATTGAAATGACCTGAACAGACTGGGAAAAAAAAGGAATAGCCAAGCAGGATGTATCAAAATAAATATTTATTAACATTTACTGTTTATGTACACCTATAATAGCAAATGTGCAAATATGGACTTAAAACCATAACACCAAAACAAACATAAGCAAATATTGTCAGTAGTGCCACCATCAGGCAATCATGTTAAATGTCTCTTAGATATTGTATTCTTTTTCAAAAAACTATTCAAAGGCAAAATACCCAGAAACTATTTGCCTCTTAACTTAAAAGTAGCGGTATATGAATATATTTCCATCTTTTTGTCCAGCTAGTAAGTGAGAATCTGTAACTGACCACTTGACCAAAGACCAATTCTGATTAGAGACAGGTGGGAGGAGAGCAGTGCAGTGACCCAGTGTCAGGTCCCAAACGGCAATCATCCCAGAAGTCAGGACTGCTGCTGCGACATGATCCTTCACATCCCCTTCCAGTAGCCTGAGACAAAGAAGAGACAATTCCGATCTGACGTCAAAGGCTTTAAAAAGGCCCTGAGAGAGTGCAGGAAAGGCACTTCACTGAACATTCGTGTTTAATGTCTGGAACCCACATGATAGAAAGAAAAATGACTATTGAAAGTTGATCTCTTAGCCAGGCTGTGGTGGCACATGCCTTTAATCCCAGCACTTGGGAGGCAGAAGCAGGCAGATCCCTGTGAGTTTGAGGCCAACCTGGTGGTCTACAGAGTGAGTTCCAAGACAGCCAGGACTACACGGAGAAACCCTGTCTTGAAAAACAAAACAACAAAACAAAAAAAGTTTTGAAGGAGTGCAGGGGCTGGAGAGGTGGCTCAGCAGTTAAGAGAACTGGTTGGGCTGCTCTACCAAAGGAATATAGCTTGACTCTCAGCACTCATGGCCATCCTAACTCCAGTTCCAGGGGATTTGACATCTTCTGGCCTCTGTGGGCGCTGTTTATACCAGGTACAGAAACATATACCCAGGATGGATGTACACATACATTAAAGAAATAATAACAAAGCAACCCTCCCCCAATATCCCAAACTTTGGGAAGTGGAGGAGATGGCTTGTTCCATCTAGTCTGTTGTTGCACCAAGAGGAAGGAGAGAAAACACTTATGAGTCTTTAATAAATCACCACATAAGCGTCTACTGATCAGATTGGGGAGCCTTGTTTTCCCTGGCAGCCCCAAGCAGGGGCAGGAGTGAGACCATAAATACACCTGTGCCAAGTTACAATCACCTTTTTCACCAATCAGGATTCAGGGATTAAGGGCTTTCCCTATATGTCCCGTCATTATCAACCAGCACAGAATGTTCAACCAATTAGGTCCATTTGTTCTTTCTGTTAGGAACAGCCATAATGTCTTGGAGAACTAAGGGGCAAGTTTCTATTGTTTAAGGGGGAGGTGGGCCAACCACTGGAAAGGTCTCAGCTCCCCTAGGGTCTGGGAATCTGAACTTTATTTCACCCTAGAGGTAAGATGGAATCTGAAGTCAGACTGGCAGTACTTAGGCCAAGGTGCTTTTCTCTGCTCCCTTCAGGCTCAAATGCTGAAAAGTATTAGCTGCTTTGCCAGAGGGTCTGGGTTTGACTTCCACTACCCACATGGTACCTCACCATTATCTTTAAGTCCAGTCCTATTTAATCCCATACTGATGGGACATCAGAAACTAGGGAGACTAAAATTTAGTCAACTCCAGGAAGCATTCTCTTCATTTCCGTTACCCTCGGTAATGATGATTTTTTTTAAAAATTTATTTATTAATATTATTTGTTATTTTTCTGAGACAGGGTCTCTTTTTGTAGTCCTGGCACTTGCTATATATATATAGCCAAGACTGACCTTAAACTCACAGAGATCCTCCTGTTTCTGACTCCCAGTGGGATTAAAGACATGTACCATTGCATTTAAGATTTGTAGCCACTGAGCCATCTCCCTAGCTCGGTGGCAGAGATCCTGACACACTAGTGTGGCATCAGACACACTAGGCAAGTCAGAACACACACACTGAGCAACTCAACAGCCTTTAGCATCTCATGTGTCTAGTAACACAAAAGTACTGGTTTTATATCTGCAGTGTCTTCCAAAACACCCCACCCTTGAACAGCAGTCACACACTTACCTTCCAGCTTGCCCTTGAGGAAGGCAGCACAGCAGAACGCCCACACTCTGAGCCGTCTTAGGGTTAATCACCAGAAGCTGAAACACGGGGCTTCCAAAGGCTTGGCTCTCTTTGGCACAAGGATGACTCAGAACAACAAATAGGAGCCCCTGATGTAGGAGAGAAATAACCAATCAGACCACCAAGAGAATGTTTGGGGGTGGTGACAAAACAAAAGTAAAAGGAATGATCACCAGACTCTTCAATATGAGGGACATAACCACTGGCCTCCCTTTGTCCGTACAGCAGCTGCTGAGAGGATCTCCACAGTAGACCTCTGGATCCTCGGCCAGTCCTGTCATCCTGAATCCAGCCGACTCAGTCTCCTTACTTTAGCTACACCTCGTGCCATCCATTTAGGAAAAGGCTGGCACAGGGAAGGAGGTCATAGAGACATAGCATTCTGGAAGTAACCCACTAAAGACCCTTGTTTATAGGACACCGACTAGTAGTAATTAGTACATATCAAATAAACCAATTAGTTAAATGAAAAACAGGTAAATTCTAGAAACAAATTCAACCTTCTTAAAAGATTATAAAAGCCAGGTTCAAGATTTTGTGACAGCCTGATCTACATATTGAATTCCAGATCAACCAGAGCTATCTTGTGATTTTTTTTCCCTTTTCCTTTTTAAGTAGTTGGGTATTTTAAAAATATGAATAAAATCCACATCTTAGAATGTTCGTCTTTATATCATACAGTTAGAATATGAGACAAGTAATCACATAAACCTATTTTTATTCATAAACTTCAAAAAGAGCAAATAGGTTAGGAATGTAGCTCAGTCAATCGAGTGTCCATCATGTGCTAGCAATCCCAGCACTGGAGAGGCAGAAGCAGGGGGGTCACAGCTCAAGGTCATTTTATTCAATACATAGGGAGTTTCAGGCCAGCCTAGGCTACACGAGACCCTGTCTCCAAACAAAGCAAAGCAAAGCACACTGTCATCCAATCTGACGACTGCTACTACCACTGCTCTCACTAGTGAGACCAACAGAGTACAAACAAACACCAAGACCCGGATCACCACTCACCATCTCAGAATAGGCTCTGTGACAGACCGAAGCTTGGTAAGAGTCATCAACGTGAACCTTTTTCAGGAGTTGGCCAGTTTTTAAGTTCCTTAGACATCAAAATAAATGAGATGATTACATTCTTTCAGTGAAATGATTTTCACATCGTACACTTTTCTCCACTGTTTGAAGTAAGGCACCACTAATGCAGCTTAGGCTGCTCTCAAACTTGAGCTCTTTGGGCCTCACAGTCTCTCAATGCAGGTATGGCAGTCCTGTACCACCATGCCTGGTTCCTCATTTGTTACAAACTATTTTGGGAGGTGGCAAAAAGAAATCAATAAGGGACAGAGCATCGTATTTTTGTTTAGCCCCACTTTATACACAACTTTTTGATCTCTGAGATAAGGTCTAACTAAGTGGTCCTGCCTAGTCTAGAATTTTATATGTAGGTCAAGCTGGCCTCAAATTCACACCTGCCTCTACCTCCTGAGGGCTGGGATTAAGGACATTCACCACTATGCCCAGCACTTTATATACCCTTATTAAAAGTGTAATGACAGGTTAACTTTGCCAAAGATTGAACTTGATACTTGGGTGAACTCTGCTACACCACCATGGAGAATCTCTCTACCATCTACTCAACCTATTCCACCATCTCCCTGTGTTTGGAATTAAGCCAGCTACAAGTAATACCTCTCGACATTATGACTTTTCTCCCCCCACCTGCCCCTTGGCCAGATGGTGGTGGTGCACACTTTTAATTCCAGCACTTGGGAGGCAAAGGCAAGCAGATCTTTTTGAGTTTGAGGCCAGCTTGATCTACAAAGCAAGTTCCAGGAATGCCAATGCTACACAGAGAAACCCTGTCTCAAAAAACTAAATAAAGAAATAAAAAATGTTTTGCCCCCACCAATCTTCATATACACACTGTGTATGCCTGTATTTATGACACTTGCATGCAGTGCCAGCAGAGGCCAGAAGAGGGCATTGGATCCGTTGGAAGAGGAGTTAGAGGCAGCTGTGAGCTTCCTGACTGGAAGTGACCTATAAGAGTTATGTGTCCAGTTTGTGTTCACTCTTGTTATGCTAATATTTCCCACTGAGAATGACCACATTACCAAATTACACTTTAAAAAAATTTATAGCTATGTCTGTATTTTACTTATTCATATCAGCACTAGTCCAAAATAATGGCATGAGCACAGATTCAACATAATGCCCATCAAAATCACAGCAAAATTCTTCAAAGAATGGTCTTCAACTTCATATGGAAAAGCAAAAAACTCAGGATACCCAAAACAATCCTGTACAACAAAATAACTTCTGGAGGCATCACAATCCCTGACTTCAAACTCTACTACAGAGCTACAGTACTGAAAACAGCCTGATATTGGCATAAGAACAGACAGGAGGACCAATGGAACCGAATAGAAGACCCAGAGATCAATCCACACATCTTCGAACACCTGATCTTTGATAAAGAAGTAAAAAATATCAAATGGAAAAAAGAAAAGTATATTTAACAAGTGGTGCTGGCATAACTGGATATCAACATGTAGAAAAATGAAAATAGACTCTTATCTATCACCATGCACAAAACTCAAGTACAAATGGATTAAAGACCTCAACATAAAGCCAGCCACACTGAACCTTACAGAAGAGAAAGTGGGGTGTACACTAACGCATTGGCACAGGGAACCACTTCCTAAATATAACCCCAGCAGCACAGACACTGAGAGAAATAATCAATAAATGGAACCTCCTGAAACTGAAAAGCTTCTGTAAAGCAAAAAACATGGTCAACAAGACAAAACGACAGCCTACAGAATGGGAAAAGATCTTCACTAACCCCACATCAGATCTCCAAAATATACAAAGAACTCAAGAAACTGGACACCAAAAGAGCATATAACCCAATAAAAAAATGGAGTGAAGGCCAGGCGGTGGTGGCGCACGCCTTTAATCCCAGCACTCGGGAGGCAGAGGCAGGCGGATCTCTGTGAGTTCGAGACCAGCCTGTTCTACAAGAGCTAGTTCCAGGACAGGCTCCAAAACCACAGAGAAACCCTGTCTCGAAAAACAAAAACAAAAAAAAAAACAAAAAAAAAAAATGGAGTGAAGACCTAAACAGAGAACTCTCAACAGAGGAATCTAAAATGGCTTAAAGACACTTAAAAAGGAAATGTTCAACATCCTTAGTCATCAGAGAAATGCAAATCAAAACAACTCTGAGATTCCATCTTACACCTGTAAGAATGGCCAAGATCAAAATCACTGATGACAACTTATGCTGGAGAGGTTGTGGGGAAAAGGGAACACTTCTGCATTGCTGGTGGGAATGCAAGCTGGTGGGAATGCAAGCTGGTGGGAATGGATGTCAGTGTGGTGATTTCACAGAAAATTAGGAAACAACTTTCCTTAAGACCCAGTAATACCACTTTGGGGTATATATCCAAAGGATGCTCAATCGTGCCACAAGGACATGTGCTCAACTATGTTCATAGCATCTTTGTTTGTCATAGCCAGAACCTGGAAACAACGTAAATGCCCCTTGACCGAAAAATGGATAAGGAAAATGTGGTACATTTACACAATGGAGTACTACACAGAAGAAATACATAACGACAGCTTGAATTCTGCAGGAAAATGGATGGAGCTAGAAAACATTATTTGAGTGAGGTAAGCCAGACACAGAAAGACAATTATCACATGTACTCACTCATAGGTGTTTTTTTTAAAAAATATTTATTTACGTATTATGTATATAATATTCTGTCTGTGTGTATGTCTGCAGGCCAGAAGAGGGCACCAGACCTCATTACAGATGGTTGTGAGCCACCATGTGGTGCTGGGAATTGAACTCAGGACCTTTGGAAGAGCAGGCAATGCTCTTAACCACTGAGCCAGCTCTCCAGCCCCCTCATAGGTGTTTTTTTTTTTTTAACATAAAGCAAAGAACAAAATCCCAGAGAACAATGAAAACACTAAGAGAGACTTACATAGATCTAATCTACATGGGAAGTAGAAAGTAGAAAAAGACAAGATCTCCTGAGTAAATTGGGAACATGGGAACCTTGAGGGAGGGAAGAGCCAGGGAGGGGTGCAGAGAAAAATGTAGAGCTCAATAAAAATAAAAAAAGATTTCTTTTTCACATATCTGGGTTTATTTTCTCCTGAGAGTAGAAAAGAGAAAACTACAGTCATGTTTGCAGTCTCTTTCCATGTATCCAGCAGTGGTCAAATTAGCATTTTCCCCTCAATCTCCTGTTTTCTTGGATTACAGCTACGTAGCACCATACCCTGCCCAGGCCCAGCATATCTAACTTTCACCACTCTATACAAACAGAAGCATATTAGTATATATAGATGAGTACCTAGAGTGAAAGCTTACCAGATCACAATGTTGTTCACAGTAGTGGTGCCAAGCAGAGCATCCTGTATCCCTTGGACTTCAGCAAAAGTCAGTATAGTCTCATCAGGGGGCATCAAAAGCTGTTCATCTTTGCTACTGTATTTAAAGCAGTACTCAAAATCACTTTTTGAGCCAAAACAGTTTCTAAGTAGTTCTATACATTACTGGACTATGTACAATAAACATTAAACAAACAGCAGAAAAAGGTTGTAACCAGAAGACATGTGTTCTACACTTTCTATGATAAACACATTTTCTTACCTCATGACTTTCCGGACACATTATTTAGCTCACAGACATTCTGTTTAAATCTGTTCTTTTCCATTCCTACCTCAATGAATGTAGTACCAATTACGCAGGTGACCTACTCTGAAAACTCACATTATTGTGGCCTCCTCTTGAGGCACTCATTCATCATTCAGTGGTCTAGAGACTCTGTAGGCTCATTTCTTACAAACTTGTCTTCTTTCCTTGGCCATCAACACTTTCCTGGGGATTGTTTGATTTGAGCCAGTCATAGGTCCAGATAACTGGACAGCAGACCTAAACTCACATCAATTTTCCCAATGCTGGAATTAGAGGTGTGTACCACCACAGGTGGTTCACTTTATTAATTTAAGGAATCACTTGTCTCTTGCCTAGATTGCCATGTCAGTTCAGGGGTAACTATGACAAATAATATGCTTGCCTTCAGTTATTAGGAATAACAAAATAGTAAGTACAGCAGGATATTCTTAATATTGTCGAGGGTTCAATCCCCAGGACTAAAGTAAACAAAGTAGGAGAAAAGTGCACGCTATGGTAGGATATGCTCCAAAGAGAGAACGTTTCTTTGTTCGGGTTCCTATGTGCTATTGAACAAGCATGCAGGTCTAGAGCATGAGTGGCTTAGAGCTTGCTACGCACGGTCAGTGGGCAATGAACATGAAAGAGTACGTGGTACAAGGCACTTCTAATACTTAAGGGACACAGACAAATTTCAAAGAAAGCCAAAGAGAGAGCAAACTACATTTGCTGAGCTTCTCCACTCCACAGGCTTCTGCCTCTTTAAGCCTGCTTGTTGGTTAAAATGTGGCATTGAAACCATGCTTGCTACATGTGGTAGTTTGAATGTAATTAGCCCCCACAAGCTCATAGAAGTGGCACTATTGGGACGTACGGCTTTGTCGGAATGGGTATGGCCTTACTGGAGGAAGTATGTCACTATGGGGGCAGGCTTTGAGGTTTCCTTTGCTCAGGATACCACCTAGTGTCTTAGTCAAATTACTATTGCCTGCAAGGTGAAGGACTCTCAGCCACTACTCCAGCACCAAGTTTGCCTGCATGCCGCCATGCTCCCTGTCATGATGATAATGGACTGAACTTCTGAAACTGTAAGTGAGCCACCTAATTAAATGTATTCCTTATAAGATTTGCCATGGTCATGGTGTCTCTTCATGACAATAAAAACCCTAAGACCAGGGACTGGGATACTACTGTGATAGGCCCGACCATGTTTTTGATGGAATAAATATGGACCTTGGGACTGTAGATTAGAAAAGTTGAAAGCTTTAAACGCTTCTTAGCAGGCCGTACTAGAAGACGTTGGTGTTGAATGAGATTTGATAAACTTGGGGCCGGGGTGGCTTGCTCAATAGGTTACAGAAGAAAAGAATTGTAGTATGTTGCCTAGAGATCATTCTTGTGATATTTTGAAGACAGTGACTGCTTTTTGCCCTTGTTTCAAGAGCTTACCTGAGGCTAAAGTGAAGAATTTTGGATGAATTCCCTTAGCAGAGGAAATCTCAAAACAGCCTAGTATACACTGTTGTGTGGTTATTAGTGGTAACTCTAATGAAGATTTATAATGAATTACAAAATGTAAAATTTAAGGAGAAGAGAACACCAAACAGTAGAATGGAACTAAATCCTATGTTCAAGGAGACAAACAGATTAAGAAATGGAATAAAGGGAGTGATGATCTCAGGGCAAGATCCCACCCAGCTAACATTTCAAATTGTAGAAAGGAACTAAAGGAAAGCTTAGAGCCAGGTATGGTAGGGCATACCTTTAATTACAAAACTGGGAAGGCAGAGGCTGTCAGATCTCTGAGTCTGAGGCCAGTCTGATCTACATAGCACGTTTCAGGACAGTAAAGCTTAGGCAGTGAAGGACAGAAAGCTGGTGAAGATGCAATTGCACGAGGGTGCCATGTTCTAGCCACAGCAAGCAGAACTTGGCAGATTTGGCCATGTGGTTCTGGCTTTAGAGTACAGGTAGAAGGGACAGAAAAGGGATATGGAATATTCCTCTGCAACTAAGGAATGTCACTGAGATCAGGCATGTGCCAGGGGTGCCCTGAATGAAGGCTTAAAGAGGCCAGTGTGTGAAGCTGTGAAGGAGAAGGCTGGATTGTCTTGGAGACCACAAGATGATAGAGATGCCAGAGCCATGGGATACATGCCAAGGAAAGTTGCTTTCAGGGAGTGGAACCAGCCCAAAAGAAAGTGTGTTGTAGTCAGCAAAGACAAAAGGAATTGGAGATGTGAAGAGCACTTTGACATCATACATGGAGTTTGAGATTTCCCCAGCTGACTTTTGGTCTTACTTTGGTCCAGTATTTCCTCGATATTCTCCCTTTCCTACATTTTGGAATGGTAATATATATCCTATGTGTTTATGTTTGAAGAATGGGATCTGCTTTTTGATTTTGATTTTTACAGGGTATTACAATTAACAGATTGGGGGAAAAATGCCTCTTTACAGAATAGTGAAGACCAACCAATGCTTTTCTTACCCTCCATCGTCGGCAAATGTCATGATTTGTACTTGTTGACTGCAAAAGGTTCCAATGCTACTAACCAGTCTTCGCTTTGTTAGGCCAAGCACAGCTTTTATATTTCCAGATTTCAGTAATACTTGCTTTTCACTTTCATCCCCAGAGGAACACAGCAATGCCCTAAACAAAAAGCAAAGACAAATGGGGAGAAGCCAGGAATAAGCAGTGAGCTATAAGGAAATGAGCACAAATTCTAAATACCAACTTCAAAGACATCAGTCTACACGTGGTTTTATCTCTTAAGGATTTTATCCTACTTGTGTCTCAGCTAAAGATGTCAGTCCACACATAGTTTAAGGATTTTAATGTGTAGGGGGTGTGCACATACATGTGGATATAAATCCTGGTGCCTAAAGACAAGAAGAGGGCTTAGAGTCTCTCAGAGCTGGAACTACAGGTGTCTGAAGAGCATCTGGCTTATTATGTGGTTGCTATATTCTGAACTGCTAAGCCATCTCTCCAGCCGCTAAAATTTTTAAGACAAAGTTTCACTATGCAGCCCTGACAGGCTCTGAACTTGCTATGTAGATCAAGGTAGCCTTAAACTCAAGAGATTTGCTTGCCTCTGCCTCCTAAGTACTAAGATTAAAAGCTTGTGTTACCATGCTCAGCTAGACTAACACAAACAAACAAACAAAAAACCAAAATACAAAACACACAAAAAATCCACAGATCTTCTTTTAGAAATAAATTCAGATTCCCCTTTTAAATTTTTTGAAACAGTGATTCATGTACTCTGGGCTGCCTTAAAACTCACAATCCTCCCTCAGCTTCACAAGAGTTGGAGGAGTGTTGTGTGTCACCGTGCCTGGATCTACCTTTCTCTCTCATTTATTTTTATTTATATGTGTTAGTGTTTTGCCTGCCAGCGTGTCTGTGTGACAGTGTTGGATCCCCTGGAACTGGAACTACAGACCGTTGTGAGCTGCCATGTGGGTGCTGAGAACTGAACCCAGGTCCTCTGCTAGAACAGTCAGAGCTCTTAACCACTGAGCCACCTCTCCTCCACCACCTGGATCTCTTTTAAAATAAAAAAGTGACTTTCATTTTCAGTTACATGTATTTGTGTGCCTGTGTGTGGTATGTGCACCAGTGCACTGCCCACAGAAGCCAGAAGAGGGAGTCAGATTCTCTCAAGATGGAGTTATAAGTGGTTGTTAAGCTGCCCCACAAGGTGCTAAAAACTGTACATGGGTCCTCTTGTAATAGTGTGAACTGTTCACTGCTAAGCCATCTTTTCAGCCCTGAGATTCTTCTCTCTCTCTCTTTTATTTTTTTTTTGGTTTTTCGAGACAGGGTTTCTCTGTGGCTTTGGAGCCTGTCCTGGAACTAGCTCTGTAGACCAGGCTGGTCTCGAACTCACAGAGATCTGCCTGCCTCTGCCTCCTGAGTGCTGGGATTAAAGGCGTGAGCCACCATCGCCCGGCTTCTCTTTTTTTTTATTTGCTTTTTTTGTTTTGTTTGTTTTTTTCGAGACAGGGTTTCTCTGTAGCTTTGGAGCCTGTCCTGGAACTAGCTCTTGTAGACCAGGCTGGTCTTGAACCTACAGAGATCTGCCTGCCCTTGCCTCCCGAGTGCTGGGATTAAAGGCACATGCCACCACCGCCTGGCTTTTATTTGCATTTTTATGTGTATATAAGTGTATGTACACAATGCACATACAGGCGCCCAGCAGCCAGAAGAGGATCATAAGTAGCTGTGAACGTCCATGTGGGGCCTGGGAACCAAACCCAGCCTTCTCAGAGTAGTAAGCACTGGTACCCACTGAGCCATCTCTCCAACCCATTTGTTTGTTTGTCTTATGTGGGCCTTGAACTTCCTCTGTAGCTAAGGATGATGATAACCTCTAACTCTTAATCCTCCAGCTTCAATTTTGCAAATGCTAAGATTACAGAAAAAAAAAAAAAAGATTTAGCTGGGCATGGTGTCACATACATGCCTCTAATCCCAGCAGCTGGGGGGCAGAGGCAGACAGATCTCTGTGAGTTCAAGGCCAGCTTGGTCTACAAAGCAAGTTCCAGGATGGCTAGGGTTACACAGAGAAACCCTGTCTCTAAAAACATAACAAAACAAATTACTTATTTTATGGTTATGTGCCTGAGCATATATGTGTACATGCACCATATGTGTATAGGTGCCTGGAGATGCCAGAAGAGTGTGTCAGAGCCCCTGGAATTGGAGTTGAGGGTAGCTGTGAGCTACCGAGCATAGGTATTGGGAACCCAACCTGGATCCTCTGCAAGAGGAGCAAGTGGCTCTCAACACTGAGCTGTATCTCTCCAGCTTTGGAAACTCAAGAGTCTTTTAAGACATCCTGCTTTTAAGACTTACGAAAGGTCAGAATGATTCAAAATAACCTGAAAAGAACAAAGATAAAGATGGCAGAGTGTGAGAGCAAGAGATCACGTGTGGAGTCTTGAGAAACTGCATACCTGATTTCTCTGATTTCCAAATTTCCCAAAGCTACACATATAAGACTGTAAACATCAGGCACTGGAACTATTTGTAATACTGGAACCTACATAAAGCAAAATTATACTCAGTCATTTATAGTTTCATGAATAGTTTATAAAAATTTATCACATTCTTTTATGTTATTGCAACTGAGCATAGGGTCTTGCTTATGCTAGGCAAACACTTTTATAACCAAGCTGTAGCCCTGGCCTTTTTACTTTGTATTTTGAGATAGGGTCTTATTTAGCTGTTGATGTTGGCCTGAACTTGTAATCCTTCACCAGCTAATCATATTCTCTTTAATTCTCGTGCTATCAGATTTAAATTCCAACATTCAAACAAATGTGAAGGTTCAGAAAAATCTTCTTGTCACTTACTACCCCCATTTAGCATTTGTGTGTGTGTTTTGAAACAATGTCTCACTATGTAGCCCCGACTGACCTGAACTCAATGTGACTATTCTAATTAGTGAGTTCTAAGACAACAAGAGACCTCATTTCAAAAAGCAAGATGGAGAGCTAATGAGAATTGACCCACGTGACACACACATGATGTCGTCCTCTGGTCTGCACATATGTGTACTTCAAACTGAATACATAGGTGCATTACCTGCACACATAAATATACAGGAAGGAAGGGAGGGAGAGAGGGAGGAACACTCATTCATGTTAGAGGCTGGACGTGAAGTTCAATGGCAGATCACGAGCCTATTAGCATGAATAAGGCCCTGGGTATAATCCTCAGAGTAAAAAGATTTTTAGTCACTGTGGAGACAGATGTTCATTGTCACCTCTGTGCAAAGCCCAGTGTTCAAAGCTGTGGGCATAGAAAGAACAAGGAAAGAGCACGAGTACATATAAAGAATATACAGGTAGGACAAGCATATGGTATGTGCCTATAACCCCAGTACATGACAGACAGAGGAAGGAGTTCAAGGTAAGCTTTACTACATGGGGAGCGCCAGGCAAATCTGGACTATATGAGACCCTGTCTCCGTACTTTCCTCTCCCAAAGAAAAGAATAGATAGAAAGAAGTAAATGTTCATATGGATTTAAAAATCTTATACAGGGGCTGGGAAGATGGTTCAGCAGGTAAAAATACTTGCTGTACAAGCCCAGTGACCTGAGTTCAATCCCGGGTGCTGGCATTAAAAGGAGAGAATGATTCCTGAGAGCTGTCTTCTGACTTCAAAACACATGCTGTGGCATGCACACACCCACGCACAATAAGAATAATAATAATAATAGTAGCAATGACAGTAATAGTAATATTTCTAACTGTAACTACGTTAAGAGGTGTATGAAGATGAATAAAGACAATATATAGAAAACAGAATAGTGTTCTGAAGAGGAAGAACACAGCTATCAGCAGTTTAGACTGTAGAATAGACACAAATGCAAGCTTCCCAGAAGACCCACTGCAGAACTCCACTTGCATGCGTGCATGACGAAACAATGTATGATGCTAACTGTAACATGAATTCTAGTTGTCTTAATAATAAAGACCCAGAATCAGATATAGGGGTTAACGCTGAAGATCAGAGAAGCAGAGTAGCCAGATACTATAGAGTTCTTTTACCTCTACCAATGCTCAGACTGAGGGGCGATCCTGTCCTCAGACTGCATCTGTCTCCACCAAACCTCAGACTGCACTGAGCTCCTGTCTCCTTCCACCTTATCTTCGTCTCCCTACTCACTCATATCCCTTCCTGTCTCCACCTCCCTAGTGCTAGGATTATAAGTGTGGGATCCCAGGTGCTGGGATCACCTTTGTGTGAGCTGTTTCTCTTTTAGACAGATTCAATCTCGTGGTTTAGCTCTGCACTCTGATCTTCAGGCAAGCTTTATTTATTAAAACATAAATATCACTAAAGCTATACTGGCATGAGATGGTGAGCATGTGGTGCTCAGTGTAAACTTTCATAATAAATGCTCGAACACAAATCTGCAATGAGTAGTCACAGACTAAGTTGTCCATCCACACCGTAAATCCCCCTTTCAGTCTAAAGACTGGACATACTTCTGTGAAGTGCCAGGTATGAACTTTTTCCCATTGCAAAGCATCCAAAGGTTTCCAAAGAGAAACTACATCTTCACAGGCAGTTACGATACACGGCTCCTTAGCACCAGCTCTGTCCCACCACACGGCACTCACATCCACAGAACAGGAACTGGAAGGATTCTGTCCCAGAAGGAAAAGTTATGTTAAAGTTCTGCTTCGCGGAAAGAGTAAGTACAAAAAGGATGAGTTACAAAGATGAGAAGAAGCACCAGCTAAGTCATATGAAAGTTTTATGCAGGTTCTAAGAAAGAGCTTAATAAATTTTATGTCACAAAACAAACAAAAAAACCCAAAACCATCTACCAGATTTACACCATGATAAACCACAAGAAACTTACCTGTTTGTAAATTAAACGTCCTGATGAACAACTCAGGAGTTAAACCATACACCATAAACTTTTGTTAGAAGACAGGGTCTCGCTGGGCAGCCTTGGCTGAACTAGAACTTGAAAGGTAGATCAGGCTGGCCTCCCAAGTGCTGGGATTATAGGCATGTACCACTATGCCCCACTTCACTATGCCATTTTTGATTAGGACAAGGAGAGTACTATGTGTCAAAATCCACAATCATGGTACAAATGGTCTTTTTCAGAAAAAAATAAAAGATTACATATAATCTAAGAAGTTAATAAAAAAACCAAAGAGAACGAAGTAAAAACAATGAATGAACCAGGTGTGATGGTGCATGGCTGTAATTCCAGTACCAGAAAAAAGAGGCACGAAGACCTGAGTCTAAGGCCAGCTTGAGCTACACACTACTCCATCTCTAAAGCAAGACAAAAATCAGTATAATCAAGAGCTATATGCTTTTGAAAACAAACATGAACAAAAAAGACAAAATTTTAACGTCTGATGCAAAAGGAAATTACTTTCAGAAATAGGGGGATATGCCTTATTTGGCAAAGTACTTATCTATTGCATACAAAGCCCTGGGTTCAATTCCCAGCACCCAACAAACTGGCCATGAAGAAATATATTGTAATCCTAGCACACCCACAACTTGGAAAAGTAGAAGGATAAGAAGTTTAAGACCATCCTCAGCTAAATTGCGACCGTCTTGTATACTTCAGTCCCTGACTCAAATAAATAAATTAAATTTAAAAAATAGGAGAATGGCTGGACGATGGTAGTGCATGCCTTTAATCCTAGCACTCGGAAGGCAAAGGCAGGTGAAATCTCTGTGAGTTTGAGGTCAGACTTCTTTACAGAGCAAGTTCCAGGACAGGCTCCAAAGCTACACAGAGAAACCCTGAATAGAAAAACCAAGGGGGTTGTGGGGGGAATGAGATAAACATGGTGACACACATCTTTAATCCTAAAATTTAAGAGGCAGAGGCACGCGGATCTGAGTTTGAGTTCCAGGACTGCCAGGGCTACACAGAGAAATCTTGTCTCCAAAAACCAAAAAGAACTGTAATCTTTAACAAATAAATTTGAAAATATGAACAAAATGATAAAATTCCATCAGAATTTAAGGCATTTAAATTGACCCGAGTTGAGGACGCCAGGCGAACATGGCCCACGGAACCAAGTAGGAATCATAGGGGCTCACAAGACTGAAGTGATAATCACAGACCTTATATGGGTCTGTGCTAGGTCATCTGCATATATTTTATGGTGTGTAGTTTGGTGTACTTGTGGGACTCCTAATTGTGTGTTGGGGGTATCTCTGACCCTTCTGTGTGCTCTTGGGATCCTTTTCCTCCTACTCAGTTGCCTTGATATGAGGGTTTGTGCCTAGTCTTATGGTAACTTGTTATGCTGTGCTCAGGTGATATCCCTGGGAGGCCTGTTCTTTCTGAAGGGAAAGAGAGGAGGATGGCATCTGGGATATGGGAAGGGGTTGGGAGGAGTGGAGGGAAGGGCAACTGAAGTTGGGATGTAATGTATGAGAGAGAAGAATGAATAAAATAGATATAAACATACACATGTATATAAAATTGACCTGAGAACAGCTTTGACATAGAGCATAGGTGCTACTCCTACGTACCTGCTACAGAAAAGGAACCTGGAGCCCAGAGGCTAGTCTCCCAGTAATTGGCAGCAGCACTTCGGTGAGTTTGGTGAGTTTGAAGTTTTTCCTCTATACCAGTGATTTCCAACTGGGAAAGACTCCACACCCTCACCTCCATCTCCAAGAACAATTCAGCAACATTGGAAGACATTTTTGCAAGGTAATTAAACAATTCTGTGTTCAAGAATGGCCTTGAACACAGAGATCCTTTTGCCTCCACCCTGAGGGCTGGGATTAAAGGTGAGCACCAGGCACGCACCACCACTGCCCCAGGGGATTATCCTTTTCTTGGGAGTTTACTGTAAACCCAACCTGACCTTGAAACTGATAGGAAGCCCACACAGGCCTCAAACTCAAGGCCTACTGTTACTGTCTATTGTGTGCCACTTTCTTATGAAGCGTTAAGTGATTCTTGAAGAATATTATAGCAGGAGAGCCATGGATGATTCCTCTCTCCCACCCTCCTCCTCCTCTGTTAAAACATCTGATTTAAATAAATTACTCAGGTCATTTAAACAAACAAGTTCATTTTTACAAATTAAGGCAAGTGTGGTGGAATATGCCTTTAATCCTAGCACAGTACTTGGGAGGTAGGCAGAGGCAAGTAAATCTCTAAGGCCAGCCCATAGGAAGACTCTATCTCAAAAAAAAAAAAAAGTTAAGTTGTTCTTGGGAATAAGTTGGTGCATAAATTTCAGAAAGATAACTCAAAACACAACTACAACTAAATACTGTGATAAAGAATTAAAATCTGCTTTTCTGCACCTGTTTCTCAATACATTTAATAACAAACAAGAAATTAAGACAGCTCGGTTCTTCCCAAACTTCTCATCAACACACAACAGGATATTCTTCTGACCTTGAACTTTGAGACTAACTGTAGGCTGCTTGGGTTCCAGGTGTCCCGAGCAGGAAGGCCTGCAACGTCAGTCTGTGAAGACAAATTACACCATGAGTTTACTTCCGTGATGCTTGCCTTTCTCACCACTCAGCAGCACAGCTTCCTCAGATGTCCCCTCTACTAACAACACCAAGGCAAATGTGCTACCTCACTGATGACAAAGACAATAGGACCCTCCTCGTATTCTTAAAATACGTAATTCTGGTTGCTGGAGAGATGGCTCAGCAGTTAGGAATACTGGCTGCAGTGAGGACCTGGGTTCAATTCCCAGCAACCACATGCCAGCTCACAACTGTCTGTGACTCTAGTTCCAGAGGATCCAACATCCTTAGAGACATACAAGCAGGCAGAACACCAATGATCATAAAATAAAGATTATTAAAGAAATACATAATTTAATCACTTATTTTTCCCAGAATGAGCATAACGTTTACAATAAAGTCATTTCAAACAAACATAGCAAAAAATCTTTATCAATACTGAGAAGTTGATGGTGAGAAAGTCATGCTGTCTATATTCACTAAGACATTTCATCCTTTCAGAGAAAATTTCATAAAGGAAACGATTGTACCTGTTCAACGGAATGTTCATGTAACTCGAGGCATGCATTTCCACAGAGCTGATTTTCTCTGGAAGTGAATGACTCACTGGGCAAAGGTGTTGCTTGGGGGCCAGATTCACTGTCACAGGTAGGTTGTCCTTGCCTACCTGACACATGCAGGTTGGTATCCAGTTTTGGTGAGCTGACTGAACTGTTGCATTGTTTATTGCTATTAGCAAGACTGTTTGTGTCTCCCAAGTGAGAAGGTCGGGATGTAGAGCAAGTCTGTCCAACTTCAATGGTTACATTCTCACTGGTGGCTTGGGAGGCAAAAGCTGGAGTCGTGCCAAGGATGGGGAAAGCAGGTGAACACGGGTAGGCAGTAGATCTGCCACTATGGTTAGGTGCAGCTGTATCTGTAGGAGTGAAAAGCACTGCTGATGAAGAAAGGTCCTTGCTCGTAGGCTGCCGTTTCAGGGTTGGCCCTGGAGGGTGTGCTTCTGATGGAGCAGTGAGTTCCTCTTCCAAGTCCTCCACTTCTGAATCTATTTGCAGTGCTTCCAGAGTGGCACAATTTCCTTCCCTAGAAAGTCTGTTTCCAAAGGTTTTGGAGTCAGGAGACTCAATCAGTTTTTCTGAGTAGGACTTTAATTTTTGGAGCTTAAGAGGTCCAAAGTCTTCATCAGGTAACTCGAAGTCTGTGATATTGAGAAAAGACAAGTTGCCTTAAAATTCAGATTTTGTTCTCATGGTGCAATGAAAGCATATCATTACTCCAAAGTACTAAGTGTTACTATTATTCTAATGTAGATCTGTATATTTTCACATGTGTATGTTCACATGCATGCAGAGACCAGAGGTCTCTACTTCTTTTTAGGACAAGGTCACTCACTGAGCCTGGAGCTGGTAAGTTCAGCTAGCCTGGTTGGCCAGCAAGCTATTCAGCCACAAAAAGGAGTGAAACATAAATATATTCTACAGCGTGGACATAACAGTTATTTTTTTATTTTTTAATATTTATGTATTTATTATGCATACAGGGTTCTGCCTGCACGTGTGCCTGCAGACCAAAAGAGGGCACCAGATCTTATTACAGATGGTTGTGAGCCACCATGTGGTTGCTGGGAATCGAACTCAGGACCTCTGTAAGAGCAGCCAGTGCTCTTACCCGCTGAGTCATCTCTCCAACTCCTGGACATAATGCTAAGTAAAAACAAACAGATGCAAAATGCAAAGGTCATCTAACACATAATTCCATTTATCTGAAGTATCTAGAATGCTACCTGTCCCCCAGATATCATGCAGTAGATTGGTAGTTAGTTATATATGGACTGGGGATGAAATAGAAAGCAGGTGCTTAGGGGGTGTGGGCTTCCCTGTAGAATGATGAAATGTTTCTGAACTAGAGACGGCATCGGTGTAACACAGTAAACTAGGAAAAATCAGTAAATGTCACTGGATTGCTCACTTAACAACAAACAATTAACTTTATGTTATATGAATGTCACCTCTAGTCAAATTTTTTTTGTTTTGTTTTGAGGCAGAGTTTCTGTGTAAAAATCCTGGCTGTCCTGCAACTCACTCTGTAGACCAGGGTGGCCTCAAACTCAGAAATCCACCTGCCTCTGACCCCCAAATGCTGGCATTAAAAGTGTGCGCTACCATACCCAGCTCTAGAAAGTTTTTAATTCTCAGAGACTGATACTGTTTATTATCTCATCATCTTTAGTAAAACCATGTCTCTGGGACTGGAGAGAACGGTTTAGAACATGTACTTTGGGGCTGGAGCAATAGCTTAGAGATTAAGAATGTTTATTGTTCTTTTAAAGGACTCACAACCACCTGTAACTCCAGCTGTAACACCTCTGGTTTTGTCGGCAGTTGTATTCACATGCACAGACATACATACATACATACATACATACATACATACATATCCACAGTTGAAAATAAAATAAATCGAAGGAGCAAGAGAAAAAAACAAGAAAAGAATGTGTACTGCTCTTACAAAAGGCCAGAGTTTGGTTCCCAGAATGCACATGGAATAAGCAGCTCATGACTGCCTGTAACTCCAGCTCCAGAGGATCTGACACCTTCTTCAGGTCCCTTCAAGCACTACAGTCATATGAACAAACCCACACACATATGCACATAAATAAACAACTTAAAACAACAAACATGTCTCTTCTCTGATCCTGCAAGAAGGCAGCACTAGGCTGGATGTGATGACACAAGCATTTGGTCTCAACAGAAGCAGAGGCAGGCATATCCCTTTAGTATCAGTAATCAAGAGGCAGAGCTAAGAAATGTTTATGAGTCCCAGGGTAGTCCGGTCCACACAACAAATGCCAGGATAGCCAAAGGCTACACAGAAGGACCCTGTCTCAAATTAAAAACAAACAAACAAAGAAAACCAACCCTCAAAACAAACCAAAATCAGAAAGTAGCTGTTTTTTTAATTGTTATTAAAGAAGGTTTTGCTGCAGGTTTTCTTGCTTTATTTTTGTCATGAATGATGCTTTCAAGACATCTCTAATAGGGGGCTGGAGAGATGGCTCAAAGGTTAAGAGCACTGGCTGCTCTTCAGAGGTCCTGAGTTCAATTCCCAACAACCACACAATAGCTTGAAATATCTATGATGAGATCTGGTACCCTCTTCCTGCACACAGCATGCAGGCAGAATACTGTATACATAATAAATAAATCTTTAAAAAAGATCCCTAGTAAGTACAAACTCAAATATGAATAGTAAACTTAATAATGGAAACAGTAAGTTTTTTTGTTGTATTTTTTTTTTTTAGATCCTCCTGCCTCTACCTCCCAAGTGCTGGGATTAATGGTGCGTGCTACCACCGCCTGGCCAGAAAGGTTTTTAATGTAGTTTACTAAAATCATAGCAGGGGACTGGGAAGATGGCTCAGCAGCAAAGAACACTCCAGCACTGGGACTCACAACTATTTATACTCCAATTCCCGGGATCCGACACCTCTTATGACCAGCTCTGGCAGACAAGCAGGCCAAACACTCATAAAGGAAAATAAAATCACAACAGACTATTTTGAATTATATATGTAAAAAAATATCCACCTAGGCAAGGTAGCTCAGCACTCAGAAAGCTGAGGCAGAAGGATCTAGCTTGGACTAGATACTGAGAACCTGTCTCCAAATGGAAAGTTTCTAGATTGTTGGAGTGCACAGTTTTTCTTTTGAGACACTGTCTCACTATATAACACTGGATGTTATAGAACTCAGAAACATGCCTGCCTCTACTTTATTTGTGATCAATGGTATGCAATACCACATCTGGTCTTTTTTTCTTAAATTTTTATATCGTTGATTTAGAGAAGGAAAAGAGCCATGCTTACTATTTTAAAATGAAAGAATTATAGCTCATAAACGAACATCTATGCTCAATGTCTGTCTGTTTATGTACAAAGTTTTATGAGAACATACTAAGCTACATATTGCCTACTGCACCACAGAATAGGTGAGAAAAATGACAAGCAAAATAGTCACCATCTATATTTGCAGTCATTTGCTCATCCCCTATTTAAAGCTGTAGTGATCCTGTATTTTCTGTTGTTTGTCAGATTATGATTGACTTCTGAGAAGATGAATAAAAAGCTTGTTATATTCTTGCCTACTATTCTAAATAATCTTATATTCTACAGACCCCAGCATGTTATCTGCAAAAGTTCTCAGGCTTTCTATTACATGATGGAGTTTTTCTGTAGTTTTATCTAATACATATTTCATTTTACTTCAAAATACCTATATTAGATTCTTCCCATGAAAAGACTGTGCTGTACTTAAATAGGTATTAGTCTGAGTGAGCACCCAATGTATTTCATTTGCTGTGTGAGTGTTTCAAACCTATCACTGAACTCTGGTGCCACACTGTCAGGTTTCAGTCTCAGTTCTACCATCTAAAGTCAATGTACCCTCTCTTACTTTCCTCAATTGAAAGTGGAGATGAAAAGGTCTACTTTGTATAAGGCAGTGATGATTCAGTAAGTTACTAGTGCACAGCATTTTCAAGTACCAGGTACACAGTGATGATTAGCTGTCACATCAACCACCATCAAACACAACCCGATTTATATTCAACTTTCTTCTTACCGTGAATAGTTACTTTTCCACTCTGCCACTTATGCTTGGCGAATCTGCCCTTGGACATGTTAAGACCCAGTATGTGGCAAGGAGGGAAAAGCAGCTGACAACGACCCAGTGTGGAGACTCGGACTGATTTTCGTTTTCCTCTGTGTGCCCTGCCAGGTGTAGTAGCTTTCCTAGATTGGCTGTCAGCTTCAGCAGGTTCTGTGGGAGAGCTGACCTCAGCTGACAAGATTAGTTCCTGAGAGGGACTTCCTGAGCTGGACCGTCCTGTGCATGCGTCCAACATACTACTTTCACTGTGGTCAGTTTCTTCACCGGAGAGGACTACATTCTTAGTTGCTTTATTTTTGTTTTTAAGCCCTTTCTTCTTGACACCCAAGTGACTTTGAATTACAGCTTCTAGAGCTACTTTTCTCTGACAGTCTGACATACGACGGGTAGTTCTAACATAGTATTCTGCAGGAAACAGAAGGCCTTCAAGCACTGTGTAAGAATGCATTTGACTTTCTGTGGAGGGAGGAGAGACTGCCGCTGGGCTGAGGTTCTTAGATGAACCTAGAATTTCATCTTCCTCAAGATCCTCATTTCTACCATCAACAGTGTTACCAAGAGATTTTAAAGATTTAAAGTTTTGGGTAGTATTTGCTGGCAAGTTACTGTGAGTGAGATCATTTATAGAACATGAATTACTTGCCTCTGAATTAGGACTTCCTGGCAGCTGATCACTGGCACTCACAGCTTTCTTTACTACTGGGTTACCGGTAAAGACAGTCATTTTTCTGCCTTGTGCCTCCACATTTATGGATGAAGCTGGGCCCTGAGTAGCAATTTTGCAGTACCCATTAGGAGATGTAGGTTCAAGCTGTTGACTATGACTGTTGTCTGACACAGGGCACGAAGGGACTGTAGTCTCCATGGAGACATTATTTCCTCTTACAGGTGTATCAATATCCCTTTCCAATATGCCAGACGGTGGAATTAATACACCCTCTCCATCAATTTCTGTATCAAGGGCTGGAGGGTAAGGAGTTTTAGTTTTAGACTTCAGACTTAAAAGGCGATTCTCTTCAGGCACCGGGGACCTAGGACTTTTGCTGCTGCTGGCTTCCTGTGTCTTTCGTTGTTTGTCAGGGAGTATGAGAGAATTAATGCCAAGGAAATGTTCTTTCTCCTGTGAAACAGATGTTTTCTTCCACTGCTCCTGTGTTCTCCCTGGCAGTGCACTCCGCTCTTTCTTACCATCGGGACTGCTGATGCCATGCAAAAATTGTTCTTGGATGTCACCTGCTCTTTGTGTACATAATACATCTTCTTGGCCATTTTTATGGTTAAAGGACTGAGGTTCAACATCAAGTATTACAGAGATGTTTTCTCCAGTTTCCTTATCAAGATGGTTGATTTGTAATGTGTCACAAGGAGAGCCTTCATTTATAGATTCTGAGGGAGAAAGTATGTATATATAAAATCAGTTAAGTCTAGTCCCAGGTAGAGCTGCAAGAGAATCAAAAACAGACTCACACAGAAACATATACATAGCCATTCATGTAGCATTTTTTTCCGTCAAAAAGTGGCACTGGGCATGGTAGCCTCACACTAGTGAGGCTGAAGCAGGATTGCCATGAGTACAAAACCAGTTTGGGAAACATAAGTACCAGGCCATCTAGGGCTATGTGGCAAGATGCTACATAAAAAATCATAACTAGGGGCTGGAGAGATGGCTCAGAGGTTAAGAGCACTGCCTGTTCTTCCAAAGGTCCTGAGTTCAGTTCTCAGCAACCACATGGTGGCTCACAACCACCTGTAATGAGATCTGGTGCCCTCTTCTGGCCTGCAATATTGTATACATAATAAATAAATCTTAAAAAAATCATAAATTAAAAACAACGAAGTTAAAAAGCAGAAAATCAATAACTAAACACAAATTAAAATAACTAAAAGTTTAAAAGTCATTTTTCCAATATTAATTCATTGACTGTAGTTCCTAAAATTTGAGAAAAAGAGCAACTAAATAGACAATCCAACTTAAGACAAAGGGTATTGCTTGAATTGTATAATATATCAATTTTGTATTATTTAAGAAGTCTACTGTTTATTATCCATGAGCTGTGAAAAATAACATCAGCCAATTGGGGAATGCATACAAAGTGAGTGTAAGTGAACAGGCTAATTTACCAGAGCGGCTTAGCTGTGGGGAGGCTTCCTGATGGGGCACACAATCTTCTATTGCTTTCTTAGAGTTCTTAACCTTCTCAGCTCTTTTGGCACGCTAGAGAAAACAAAAGCAGCCCAAAAAAATCAATTCTCTTTAAAGCTTTATTACTGTCAGAACCTTTCTTCCCATTATGTGTGGTGGTACACACCTGAAATCTTAGTACCCAGAAGGCCACAGCAGGATTGTGGGTTTATTTATTTTATTATATTTTTATTTATTGCGTATGCATTTGCACACATACACTCAAATATCCCCATGTATGTGTGCCTTAGCGCTTCATTGGAAGTCAAAAGACAACTTTCCTAACACCACGTTGGTAGCAGGCACTGAGCTCACTTTGTCGACCTTGGCAGCAAAAATGACCTCTGAACCATCTTGCTGGCCCCAGGTTTATGAGCTTAAGTCCACAATGGACTACGTAATGAGGCCCTGTTTCAAAACCAAAAACCAAACCACAACATCTTTTACATAGTTTGTATAACACCTTTATTTGCAGAATATGACTCACCTTAAGACGAGCAAGTGTCTTGCTGTATTCCTTTTTCAAAAATGCTAACTTTTCCTTCAACTGGAAGAAAACATGAACAATTCTGAGCAGTGGTGAGGTGGAACCAGAGGGAAGGGAAGTAGTACCTAGCAGGACTGACAAGGGTGGTGCTCAGTGTGCGGCGCTCAGCAGCATCCCTCCTGTTAGACTCAGCACAGGGAAGGGCAGTTTCCCCAAACAGATCTTTTCCTTTCTCAGTTCCTACAGAGTAGTATCAAGCTCTGAGGTTTCCTGTCACCTGGAGCAACTCATCCCTTTCCGTTCCCACTCAATCTGCAGGGTTACTTCCCTGGAGTAGATTTTTAGGTTATTGCTCAAACTGTTTAGACACTTTCCCATTCCTCTGTGCTCATTTCAAAATATGATGGTGTCCATTTCCTTCTGTCTTTCAGTCACTTTGAGAAACAGGGAGGGATTGTTACCATAGTCAATCAACCAACCAATAAATGCTTTCCATCTATTAATGCCTCAGGAACTTACGGTTGTTAACATCTATCCCTCCCCCAGTGACACACACAGAGCCAGTTATCTATCTCTGGTGCTTGAGGCACAAGGTGATTAAGACGATTGATTTACTTGTAGTGAGGGATGCAGACCGTAAGGAAGACAACAGGTAAGACTTCACGTGGTAACAGATACCTAGGTCAACCTGGGTGATATGAGTAACTAGCTTCCTGAAGGTACTACTTCAGGGAATGTAGTCTTGGAGGCATTTCTGAGGGTGACCACTTGCACCTAGGTCTGAAGGAAGGAACTAATCTTGGGGAATGGGGGAATTGCAGTTATTTTAGGCACCACGAGCAGGAAAGCTTCACGGTGGACAGGGTTCATGTGTTTGAAAGTAATACAGAAGAAAGCCAGTGAAGGAGGCAGGAGCTGTCACTGCTGAGTTCCCAGCGAGGCACACAAAAGGTATTCCCCAAAGCTTTTGTAAATAAATTTAATTAGACTATGCCAAGTTATTAATCTCTCAAAGTTTAGATTCTTTGTCTTGGCTTCTGTGGTTGAAACCATTCTCTCAGCAGCAAAGCCACCCTCATCTTTCTGCCCTTTAGGAACCTTAAAGTGGTATCCATCTTTCAGACAATGTGGGGCTGGAGATGCATCTCCCTTGGTGGAGTGCTCATCCAGCGCGGCAAAGTCCTGGCTCTGATCCTCAGCACTGCATAGCCCCAGGTGTGTGACGAACACCTGTAACCCCAGCACTTGGGAGGTAGAGAGGAAGATCAGGAGTCTAGGTCGTCCTTAGCTACCTAGGAAGTGCAAGACTAGCCTGGGATAGGAGACCCCCGTTTAACAACAACAACCTCGAAAACAAAAGAGCAGCCAACAAAGGTTGCAAACAATGCTAACTTTTCTGCATCAATCACTTCCCCCTGCTCAGCTCAGTTTCCAGAGCAGTGTGTGGACTCCAGCACTAAAGTCACTCCAGTCCCCATCCATTTTCAGTCACATGATGATAATAATAACTGCTGATACTTTCGTAACATGACTTTTGTGACTTTAATGTCCATTACCTCGATTACATTCACACTGACCCTAACAAACAGACTGTATATAACCACCCTCACTTTACAGATATGTAAAATGAACACAGAATAAACATTTCTCCAGGATGCTGCCATTTATAACTGCTCCGTTCAACACCCATAGGAAGGGCCTGGAGCAGCTGTTCTCAACCTATGCATGAAGACCCCTGGGTGGTAGAATGACCCCTTGATAGGGGTCACCTAAGGCCACCGGAAAACACAGATATTTATATTACAATCCATGACAGTAGCAAAGTTACAGTTATGAAGCAGCAACAAAAACAATTTCGTGGTTGGTGGTCACCACAGTATGAGGAACTACATTAAAGGGTCACAGCATTAGGAAAGTTGAGAACCACTGTCTTTGCCCTGAGTCTCTATGGCTGTCCTCAATCTTGTCAATCCGTGGGACTTATCTTGTTTACCTGTAAACAATCTTTATCACTGGTAGAAGGTTAAGACTGGATAAGAGGACAAATTAAATTCTATTTTGCGTGGCAAGCACAAGAATCTACAATCTTTTAAGTCTTGTCGAAGAGTAACATATTGAGTCCTAATGGAATGAGAGCACTGCGAAACCACAGACTACTATATTACACTAATATGCATACACACATAACTCGTTATATGTAATACTTATATTTCTCCTTCCCATTGTCCTGGTCCAACATGGGTCTTAAACACAGAGAAACAGAAGGTGCAGAACCAGCTAGAGCACACACTGTGAACACCTCCCTCTCCAATAGTACCTACTACTTTTGGAGGTCAAGGTCCAATCACATTGCAAGGACGAAAATGTCTGTATGTACAAAACTGTTGGAAGACTTACGTCAGGGGGCAAGAGTGGGAAAGGCGGAGGGTGTCAAGGGGGTCTTTAGGTTTACCTCTATTTAAAGTTTTACACCTAACACTTATGCAAGTTATGTGCCGCTAATTTGCATTTGAAGCTTCGCCACGTGGGCAGTGCGTGCACTAGTCTCAACGACTTCTGTGGAGGGCAGGCCGGAGGACTTTGCCTCCCTCGGATTCAGGAGCCAGGGCTTGAAGTCCTGGGACGCGGGGTTAGAACCCTGGGTCACCCTTCCCGCAACCCGGGCACCTTTTCCTTCTCCGCACAGCTGAGAGACTTCCCGGAAAGCTCTTCCATCCGGATGGGAGCAAAGCGCAGAGAGCAGCTGTCGGCAGCCTGAGGCCTGTGGTCAAGCGGACCCCGCCGGGCCTTCCTGGACCCAGGAGGAATCCCGGGGAGGAACGAGGACCTTGCCTGCTCCCTGCGCGTGACTAGCAGGCCCACCTGGATCCCGCGCGCTCCCCAGGCTGGCCAATTAAAACCGCCGCTCGCTCTGCGCAGGCGTAGCTGGAGAGCGCCGCGCGACTGCGCGGGGCTGCCTAGTGGAAAGTCGAGCAGTCGATGAGAGGCCAGGGCGCGGATAGCGGAAGTGGACCGGCAGCCGGAAGTAGCTGGAATCCCAGCCGGATTGAGCGACTGACAGGATCCTGAGTTTCGAAGGGAAGGAGGCAGCCATGGAATTGGGCGAGCTGCTGTACAACAAGTCCGAGTACATTGAGACGGTGAGCCTGTACAGACCCTGTTCCCGCTGGTAGCCCAGCGGCCCCTGGACGACAAGACGACCGTCCCTCCTGTCCCTGCTTCACCCGGTCCTGCTCTCTCAGTCCGTTCCTTGGGGATGACGTAGAGAAGCTTCGTGTTTCCTCTGATTTTATTATTTAGTCCGTGCATGCATGAATTAGGCGCTCTCCTCCTTCCCACCCTCCGTCCGTCCGTCTCACCCGCCCCCCGTATGCATATATATCGATGAGTGGGCGTATACACACATGCCTGGTTTTCCTGTAGTGATAATGTCTTCCGGAATACACAATACAGTTTGTTCGTTCTGATATTCGTTACAGTTTCAGGGTTCAAGCACCTTTAAAAATAATATTTCACAGTCTACTAATGTGTTAAAAGTTATTGTTTCTAGTCGTCAACTCATGATAACACGTGAAAAGTGCTGAAAACACGCAAGTGCCGCTATTAGGGTTACTCTTTATTTTTTTCTGTATGTCCTTGCAACCCTGTGGTCATGGGAAAGTCGTTTTCCTCATTTAGGGCTGTGAAACCAGAGTATAGAACTGGGGTTTGAATGCGCATTAGATACAAATCTTTAATTCTTTTACTGAACTTTTAGTTCCTAGTCCACCCTTGCTCCTTTGAAATATTGGATTCAGTCCGTCTTACATGTTTTGGGGTACTTAGCACTCTTAGCATTGTGTTATACCCCAGCCTTCCCTCCCCTTCCTGCTCTCTCTCTCTCTTCCTTCTCTAATTTGTTTTTGTGATGGAGTCTCACTTTGCTGTCCACTCTGCAAACCCCAAATTCATAATCCTCCTGCCAAGAGCTGGGACAGTAGAGGTGCAGTACCACACTCAGCCCTCATCCCGTTTTAGACTGCACTCCGTTTATAGTAATTGTCTCTGCAGTGCGAGCTTTCTTGATGGAAATGGTAGCCCAGAAATCCCAGCTTTTTCACTCCAGATTTCTCTTAACCTTTAGGCGTCTGGGAACAAAGTTAGCCGCCAGTCTGTTTTGTGCGGAAGCCAGAACATCGTTCTCAACGGCAAGGTAAAGTACACTGGCAGCTCCGGAGTGCATACCTTTGCTCGTCACCATAGCAGCGGGGTTATAAGATGGTGCTGTGTCTCCAGTTTGTTGTACATTTCCAGTTCTCTTTCTTTGTTTTATTTTTTTCTCCAAATTGGATGTATTGAATGAACAAAAGTGATAGATAGGGAGAAGCTAGGGAATCAGAAACGGGTGATTAGATGGGGAATAGAGATGTGTTAAGGAAGAAGGGTGGGGAGAGCAGTGTTAACACATGAGATGTAAAGAGGAAGGCACAATAGACAAAGGGGCATGGGCAGATAGAGCAAGGGAGGGGGCTGGAGAGATGGCTCAGAGGTTAAGAGCACTGGCTGTATTTCCAGAGGTCCTGAGTTCAATACCCAGCAACCACATGGTGGCTCACAACCATCTGTAATGAGATCTGGTGCCCTCTTCTGGCCTGCACATGTACGTGCAGGCAGAACTCTGGATACATATAAATAAATAATAATATTTCGGAAAAAAAATAGAGCAAGGGAGGAGTGGAAGGGGAGGAATTTCATCTAAACTGAACATGAACTTTTTTTTGCCTTTTTCTTCAATATTGTATTTACACTGAATTAAATATTATGAATAAAAAGTGTTGGCGTGGGGGAAGGAACAGAATCCTTTTATGCTTGAACAAAATACAATGGCCCATTTTCTGCTGTGTTATATTGTGCCCAGGACTACTGGACATTAAACCTAAAGAGGCAATAAACTATTTTAAAGCAGAAATTAGGGAGATGCTTGCCTGTAATCTCAGCACTTGGGGAGATGAAACAGGATGATCGCACCAAGTTTCAAGTTACCTTTGACTACATAGGTGTTGCGGGAGCTCTTTCTGCTCCTTCAGCCAATAGCCGCTGAGATACCAGCCCACTGGGGCGTGGTCTCTCTCCCCCTTTTGTTTAAGTATGGCACCCAACGTGGGGTGCCAATTGAAGGCGTAAGTCACAAACAATCCCACACAGTTTGGAATTTGGGCTGGTATCTCAGTGGCTATTGGCTGAAGGAGCGGAAGGAGCTCCTGCAACACATAGCAAGGTCCAGATCATCCTCAGAGACTTAATGAGAGAAACTCTGTCTCAAAACAAAGTAAGTGGGGAACATACAACCAACATATGCGGACGTTGTTATTGCTGAGAGTACAGACCTATATACCAAAGCTTCTGATATATTTCTAAAGGGACTGGAATTACGGCCACATGTGGTGGCACAGCCTGTGTGAAAGCAGATAGGGCAGTCTCTGACCAAGTCTCCAAGGCTCAGAGGACCTCAGGTGAATCTGTGTGACTCTAAACACGTAGTTTTCAACCTGTGGATAGCAAGTCAGATACTTACCTTACGATTCATAATAGTACAAAATTCCAGTTATGAAGTAGATAAAGTAGCAATGAAATAATTTTATGTTTGGGGTCACCACAACATGAGGAACTGTACTAAAGGGTTACACAGCGTTAGAAAGGTTGAGATCCACTGCTCTACGTAGATAATGTTACCTAGCGTGTTCACTCAGTGAGTCGTATTTGTGGAGCATTGGGATCAAAACTTACATTGTTTTGCAGTCAATCCGAAGCCAGTTCTCCTTTCACCGTACAGTTGCCACTTTTATAGAACATTTGGTGTCACGAACCACAGCATAATGCTCAGTGTCCTGATGATTATCCTTTTATGTTACTCTTAGGCTACACTGGTAATTTTTAAAACATGTGTTGCTTTCTAGACCATTGTAATGAATGACTGTATCATCCGAGGAGATCTGGCAAACGTGAGAGTTGGACGGCACTGTGTTGTAAAAAGCCGTAGTGTCATCAGGCCACCGTTCAAGAAATTCAGTAAAGGGTATGTGATTAATTTCCAGTCCCAGGCTCCACACTGCTCCTGGTGATACTGTCCATGTCTTTAGATGTGTAATGAGAAGGGCTATCCTGTTAGGTGGGGTGCTGAATGAGAGTTCCCAATAATAAACACTGCTCTTGGTGGTTGTAGCCTTGTTCATGTTTGGTTGTCAGAACTAGAATAGTCCCTATGAGAGATAGAGAAATGAAGCTTAAATAGTAAAGCTTAAAGAGTAAAAGGTGAAGGTCATATCAGAATCAGATAATGCTAAGATATTTAGGTTTCTAATTTAAAATTAAAGAACTCTCAGAACTGATGTAGCCTATAGTTCATAAAATGTGGGTCATGACCCTGTATTATCTGCATAACTGAGTGTGGAAGACTGTGGGAAAAATTGGCCACAATGAAAGGTTTCTAAATATGCAACAACCAAAAATTAATTTGAAATGAAGTATATAATGAACCCAAAGTTTCTGACAGTGCTTCCCATGTGACATGACTGCAGTCTCAGTTTTGCACACAGCATGTGCATTGCACTGTACATGATGTCTACAAGCCACACCAATGAATACTGCCTGAAACACTTCTGCTCAGGCTTAGTCTACTGTATGTTATAAATTCTAAAGTCTTTACTGAACATACTAAGTGTCTTAGTTAGGGTTTCTATTTCTGTGATGAATCACCTTGACCAAAAAGCAAGTTGTGGGGGAAAGGGTTTATTTGGCTTACTCTTCCACATTGCCGCTCATCACTGAAGGAAGTTAGGACAGGAACTCAAATGGCAGGATCTTGGAGACAGGAGCTAATAATACAGAGGCCATAGAGGGATGCTGCTTCTGACTTGCTTCCCATGACTTGCTCAGCCTGCTTTTTTATAGAATCCAGGACCACCAGTCCAGTGATGGCACCATCCACCGTGAACTGGGCCTCCCCCATTGGTTACTAATTGAGAAAATGCCTTACAGCTGGATATCGTGGAGGCATTTCTTTAACTGAGGCTATTTTCTCTCTGATGACTCTAGCTTGTGTCAAGTTGACACATAAAACTGGCCAGTATAATATGTTTGCTGCTATTAGAAAAACATAATGGTTTAATTACTGAAAATAAACTTTTAATATTTTTCTATAGTTAACCCTTAACATGTAAATATAAAATTAGTATATATTTGATTTTATTTTAGAATGTTGTTTTTTGAGACTGAAGAGATGGCTCAGCAGTTAAGAGTACCACTGCTCTTGCAAAGGACCTGGGTGATTTACAGCTGTGTATTGTTCTAAGGGACTAGTTCTTTCTGCTGGCCTCCTTGGACTTTGGTGTGCATGTGGTGTACATCAGCTCATGCAAACAAATACACATATAAACTCCGTGGTTACAGGTGTTTACTGCTCTGTCAGAGGACCAGGTTCAGATACCACCATCCACATCAGGTGGCCTATACCTCCAGCGCCAAGGGATCCACTGCTCCCTCCTGGCCTCTATGGGTACCCAGAAACATACAAATAAAATAAGGCTTTAACAAAAACAAGTTCTATTAAATGCTGTTATAGAAACATTGTCAGTAATATTTTAGGATTCACAGAAAATGAAATGATGTTAGATGTTTGGAGGAAGCCTGATAACTCCTATTCAGTCTTGATTTAAATATAATCTTGTTTTGTTTTTTCTTTCCCCAAGATAGACTTCCACTATGTAGCTCTGGCTGTCCTGGAACTCACAGAGCTCTATGAGACCAGGCTGGTTTTGAACTCACTGATCTGTCTCTGCCTCCCAAGTGCTAGGATTAAAGGTGTGAGCCACCACATCTGGCTTTAAATTCCGCTCTCTAATAGACTTTCCCAAAGCCCCTGTTAGGTACTAGCACAGCCTTCTATCACAGCTATAACTAATTATGTGTATAGTCCTTTATAGATCTGTTTTCTTCTCTTGATTGTACCCTCCTCCTGCAGCAGATCTGTTTTGCTTACATTGTATCCCCAGTTCCTAGCAGAGAGTCTGGCACACAGTAAATATGGCAGACGGTTAAAGTTTAAAAATGTTGGGAACTAAAATGATTTTTTTAAGATCAGAGAATGTAGAGTCCTTGTATAGCGTACATAAGGCCCTAGGTTCAGTCCCAGCACTACAGGAACAGGTATGGTGGCACACAGCTTTAGTTCAGAGCCAGAAAGATCAGATGTTCAAGGTCATCTTCTGCTACATAGCAAATTTAAGGCCAGGTGAGCTAAATGAAACCGTGTTCTCCTCCCTAGCTCTCCAGGTTTTTTTGTTTTTGTTGTTTTATTTTGTTTTTGGTTGTTGTTGTGGTTGTTCTTTGCTCTGGGTTGAGCACCAAAACAGATAACCTATGAACTTGTCAGTCCTGGAAACAGGTTACTGAACTTGTCTGAGAGCTTTGTCAAGGAAAGCAGGGATGGGTCAGTACCCACATCTTAATTTGCTTTGAAGATTCTACTCCTGCCTTACTGTTTCCTTGTACAACACAGTAATTCTGATTCACTTGTACAACACAGTGACCTGATTCCTTGGTTTTAATATTTGGAATTTCAGTGACCTGGGGATTCTTTTCTTTCAGGGAATAGTCTTATTAACATGACAAAAACTGAGGGTATGGTACATGTTTGTAATCCCACTGCTCAGGAAGCTAAGCCAGGAGGATCAAAGGTTTATGGCCATCTTAGACTATATGACAAATTCTAGGTCAGCCTGGGTAACATAGGAAGAGTCTGGACAGACGGTGGTGGCGCACACCTTTAATCCCTGCACTTGGAAGGCAGAAGCAGGCAGATCTCTGTGAGTTCAAGGACAGCCTGGTCTACAGAACCCTGGTTCCAGGACATCTAGGACTATTACACCAAGAAATCCTATTTCAAAAAACCAAAAAAAAAAAAAAAAAAAGAGTCTGTCTGTACTGGACCTGGTGACAAATGTTTATAATCCCAGAGCTTGAGAGACAGAGGGGCAAGAGGATCTCTCAGTGAGTTTAAAGCCAGCCTGCTCTACATAGCAAGTTCTAGGATAGTCAGGACTACAAAGAGAAATCCTGTCTCAAAAATCAAGGTTCTATCTGTAAGTAAATATATGTTGAGATTATTATCTGTAGTTCTGTAAACCTTAACCCAAACTCCAGTACCTTGACCTTTTCTTGTTTGTCTTCTTTTCCTTTTTAGTGTTGCATTCTTTCCTCTCCATATTGGGGACCATGTCTTTATTGAGGAAGACTGTGTGGTAAACGCTGCTCAGATCGGTTCCTATGTTCATGTTGGGAAGAACTGTGTGATTGTGAGTATGTGACTCACTCAGATAAGCAGCATCACTGCTTCCTCTCTGTCTTCCTTCCCCGCCCGCTCTGTGGGAATCTGTCCTTGTAATGGGGGGCATTCCCTTTTCTTGGGGTTTGGTTTTTCTTACTAGATTTGGAGGGGTTTTTTTTTCTTTTTTTTTTTTTACAAGCGTTAATAATAATGGCTAGTGGGCTGGGGATCTAACTCACTGGTTTATGTAGTTTGTATGAGGTTCTGGATTTGATTCTTCAACACTGCAAAGACATAGTCACACACCCAAAATAAAACCAAGTACTAATGGCTAGCCTTTATTGAACCTTTTCAATATGATGTTAAATATGGGGATACACACACACACACACACACACACGTATGGGGCTCTTGGGGCTAAGAAGATAGCTCGGTTGATGAGGTATCAGTCATGCAAAACGAGAATCTAAGTTTGGTCCCTAGGACCCATATAAAGAACCAGAGTGATATCACACACTTCTAATTGACCACTGGGGAGGCAGAAACAGGCAGACCTCTGGGTCTCACTGTCTGGCCAGCTAGTCTTCTTGGTAAACACCAGAGCAATGAGAGACCCTGTCACAAAAAAAAAAAAAAAAAAAAAACAAACTAAGGTACATGGTGCCTGAGGACCAACATTGGAGGTTGACCTCTGGTCTCCAGACATGATCACATACATGTCGTCATAGTAAACGTATATGCACACAAAACCTTTTCCCTCAGTCACTTCATTTTATATTCATAACCATCGAAGACTGTTGATACTGTTGTTATTCCTATCTGCTGAAGAGAGGATTGAGAACCATAGAGACTAAGGAATTTGACAGAGGTAGTCTGTGGTAGAGCTAGGGTTTATATACATGTCATTTGAATGGTTGTGCTGCCGTATGGGCTCTTTGTTGCCTTGCCTCAGCAGGACAGGCTCCAAAGCTACAGAGAAACCCTGTCTTGAAAAACCAAAACAAACAAAAACAACAACAACCAAAAACTTGCAGTATGATAAGAATGAAGGATATGATGGACGGATAGAAACTGGCACAGAAGACATTATAGTTTGGTCATTTCAGGGGAGGGATTGTTATATGCAAGAGTCTGTCTCTATTGTTAGGGACTGCAGGGCACAGACAGGCCTCCAGTTGAGTGTCTCTATTGTTAGGGGACTGCAGGTAGTGCAGGGCACAGACAGGCCCCCAGTTCAGCGGCACCTGAAAGATCTGGTCCATAGAAGCACAGGCATAAGTTTGTTTCACACAACCAGGATTTGGGTTTCTTGCTGTTTGGTAGATGAAGAATTGGTATCTTTTGGAGTTTCTGAGAATCATGTTCTAGTTGAGAATGTTAATAACCTAAATTTGTCTACCTAAAGACGTTCCCTGTATTTAGATGTGTACCTCAGACTAGAAGTATAGTTTTAAAAAAAAGCCATATTCTCCATCCCCAAATTGCAGAGCCAACTCCCTGCCCAAGATAAGCATCAGATGTTGAAGTATTGAAACCCATGCAGTTCACGTTCTAAGAGCCATAAGGACTCAGCATGGGTGGTCAGTGCAGGAAAGATGTGAAAACAATCCTAATTGGACTTTACTCAGAGGTGGGGAATGATTATTCTGCCAAAGGAATTCTTTAATATGTGTAGAGACAACGTTTTTGTTCTGTTTCATGTTAAAGAAAGGGAATAAGGGAATAACAGCCATCTAGAGTGGGATCTGGTGCCTTTTTTTTTAAATTTTATTTAATTATTATGTGTACAACATTCTGCTTCCCACACACCAGAAGAGGGCACCAGATCTCATTACAGATGGCTATGAGCCACCATGTGGGTGCTGGGAATTGAACTCAGGATCTCTGGAAGAGTAGTCAGTGCTCTTAACCTCTGAGCCATCTCTCCAGCCCCGATCTGGTGCCCTTTTTTGTCCTGCAGACAGAATTCTATATACATGATAAATAAATAAACCTTTTTTTTAAAAAAGAAGGGGCTGAGCCGGACGGTGGTGGTGCATGCCTTTAATCCCAGCACTTGGGAGGCAGAGAGGTGGTTCTCTGTGAGTTCAAGGCCAGCCTGGTCTACAAGAGCTAGTTCCAGGACAGGAACCAAAAGCTGTGGAGAAACCAGGTCTTGAAAAATCAAAAAAAAAAAAAAAAAAAAAGAAAGAAAGAAAGAAAGAAAGAAAGAAAGAAAGAAGGGGCTGAGAAGTGGTGGCACATGCTTTAATCCCAGCACTTGAGAGGCAGAGACTGGTCTACAAGAGCTAATGCCAGGATAGGCTCTAAAACTACAGTGAAACCCTGTCTTGAAAAACCAGAAAAAAGCAGGGGGAGGGGGGGATGATAAAAAGTTACTATCAAATAGAAGAAAGGAAAGTAGTGATTAAAGGAAGACTAGAAGGAGATTGAATAAGGACACTAAAATACAGCTTAGTAAGGAAGACATTCTAGTAGAGTAGCCACAGTTCACAACAACCTACTGTATACTGAAGAATCTGAAGAGAGGCATTTGAATACTCAAAACGTGAAGTGATAAGACAGTCAAAATTCCAATTGCATTGATTTGATCAGCACATGTTGTGTACTGAAGTATCATACTGTAACTTACAAATACAGTTATTAAATACTGGTTATTACATATTGCTCTTAGAAATTGAACCTAGGGCCTTGTGTATGCCAGGCAAACATTCTATCCTGAGCTAATCTTAAAACTTTTTTTTTTAATTTTTAGGACAGGGATTGTCTAAGTTGGTTGGTCTAACCTGAACTTGGTGTGGCCTAGACTGGCCTTAAACTTGTGCCACTGCTGCCCCAGCCTTCGAGTAGTTGGGTTATAGGCTTGTACCACCTGGTGAGATACTCTGCTTTTTATACCTCTTTTCAGAATATTACTTAATGACCTCGTCATTGTTCAGTGTGAGCAGTACTTGTTAGCCCTTGACACATTTTAAAGTAGAGTCTTTTAGAACTGTAGACTCTGAGAGCTAAAGCCTGACTGCCTCCATAGCACATAGACTTTCTAGAGTGTCCTCTGTGGTAGCCTAATGATGGGCTTGCTGTGTAAATCAGAATTGTCATATGCCGGGAGGAAAAGCTTAGCAAGCAATGTCGTAGGCATTACGGTACTGTCAGCTTTATGCTTGTTACCGGACTGGTGGGATTACTGTTGGTTTGGCTTTATATCCTGCTTCCTAGGTGAGGAAACCAAGGCTCAGAGATGCAAATTTGACCTGCATAAAATTATCTAGGTTGCTGTAACATGAGCTGCAGAGCTACAGTTCCTGATTCCTCCTTGGAGGAAGAATGAAGTCTTTTACTTTCTTAGCTGTTACCAGTCCTCTCATGCCTTAAAACTATTGGCATTCCTTGTATTGCTGCGAATTAATCCCTGTACTCAGAATGTTCCTGAAATTTGATTAATCTGTTTCTCTAAGTAGACAAGATCTAAGTGAATGGGATGGCCAACTAGTAGATATAGCAGGCTGCTGGCTCTTTAGTGACTGGCAGTAAGTAGTGAGAAGATTCCTTTCCACTGGTTTTTCCCTAAGGCCATTTGTCTCTGGATCCCAACACAGAAAACGCGTCAAGCCTTACTTAGCGCATTCCATTCTCATGTGCTTAGTCTTGGGGATTAGGAGTGTAGGCGTGACCACAGCCTTAGAGATAACATCACCTTGTTCCCCAGGGGAGATAGACAGCTGATGTCTTTGAAAGTGCCATAGCTAATTCGTGATTGAGAATGTCCATGGAAGAATGAAGATCTATACTTACAGCCTGCTTCTAAGCCAGACACACCAACTGTTGCCGGTCCTCCTGTCCATCCAGCTGGTGGCAGCTCAAGCATTTATGACATTCAGACATTGCAGATAGAAGCTTTTAATTTTTTGTTTTTTTATTTAGTTGAGTGTGATGGTGTTTGCCTTTAATCACAGTCCTGGGGGAGAGAAGGTTCATAGAGGTAGATGGATCTCTGTGAGTTTTGAGTAAAGTCTGGTCTACAAAGCGAGTTCCAGGACAGCCAGAGCGGCAGAGGTCAGAAGAGAATGTAAGATTTGCTGGAACTGGAGTTTTAGACTGTTGCAAGCCACCTTGTGGGTCCTGGGAATCAAATCAGGGTCCTTTGGAAGAGAATCCAGTGCTCTTAATTATTGAACTATCTCTGAAGCCTCCCAGGTTTTGTTCTTGTTTTTGTTTTGAGACAGGTTCTCATTAGTAGCTGGCCTGGAATGTATAGACTAGGCTTACCTGGAACTCACAGCTTGCCTGTGCTGGGATTAAAGAAGGCTGCTACCATTTCTGGTGGTAGAAGCTTTTTTAAAAAATTCATTTAGGGAGGCTGGAGAGATGGCTCAGCAGTTTAGAACACTGGCTCTTTACACATCTGCATTCTCAGCCAGATATTTTTCATCTGGTTGTCTAATCTCATTTCTCCTATCTTGTGTTTTACTACCTAGATTTTTGTCAAATTGTTTTTATCAGGACACAGGAGAATTTACAAGCCCTAGTAAAGATAGCTTTAGGAGCTCAGGGGGTAGTGTTTTCTATGTTAAGGCAAAGGATCTGAGATTAAGTCTCCAGCACCCATATAAAACCTGGGCACCCCAGTTCTGGAGAGTGAAAGCTCTTGTGTCAAAAAGTAAGGTTGAGGGGGCTGGAGAGATGGCTCAGTGGTTAAGAGCATTGCCTGCTCTTCCAAAGGTCCTGAGTTCAATTCCCGGCAACCACATGGTGGCTCACAACCATCTGTAAAGAGGTCTGGTGCCCTCTTCCGGCCTGCAGGCATACACACAGACAGAATGTTGTATATAATAAATAAATATTAAAAAAAAAAGTAAGGTTGAAAATTACCACTTTGGGGCTGGAGAGATGGCTCAGTGGTTAAGAGCATTGCCTGCTCTTCCAAAGGTCCTGAGTTCAATTCCCAGCAACCACATGGTGGCTCACAACCATCTGTAATAAGGTCTGGTGCCCTCTTCTGGCCTTTGGCATACACACAGATACACTATTGTATACATAATAAATAATAGATAAATATTTTTAAAAAAAGAGAAAATTACCACTTTCTTGATTAAAAAAAACAAACAACTTCTGACCTCCACATGGGTATGCATGGATGAGCACACTCACATACATACAATAAAAAAAAAATAGTTAATAAAGAGTGAAACTTTGAGCCAGCTGGTGGTGGCACAGGCTTTTAATCCCAGCACTTGAGAGACAGAGGCAGGCATATCTCTGAGTTTGAAGCTAGACTAGTTTATGGAGTGAGTGGACAGCCAGGGATACACAGAGAAACCCTGTCTTACAAAACAAAACAAACAAATAAGAATAAACCTTGATCTGCTCAGTGAGTATCCTAAGGCATAGGTTTAAACCATATATATATATATATATATATATATATATATATATATATATATATATATATCTTTTCCCTTAACCTAACAAATAAATGAGTTTTCCCATGGCACATTTCTTGCCTTTAAAATGCTGTGAATTATAGGAGAATTGAAAAAATGTTACCTCTGTATAAAGTTAATCATAGTTGGAATATTCAAATAGCTATCTCCCGTGGAAAAACAAGTTGACTAATACCTTCTACTGAAGAAAATTTGTCCAGAGAGCAGACAAGTAGCCCTTAAACTGGCAGGTATCCAATCAGATGTATTAGATTAGCTAATATAAAGTGAGAGTCCAGAAGTAGATCCTAATTTCATGCTCACATGATCCAACGGCTCATCTGACACCATGAACAGAGGTTACTTCCTGGCAAGGATAAGATGTGGTGGGCATCCATCCTGTCTTCTGAACTCTAAAGTGCTCAACCCAGGTTGAGGTTTATTAGACTAAGTTGGCTCATATGCCAGTTCCCCAAACCTGTCACTGGTCAAGCATGGAGTCTGTATGTGGGCTAGAGATAAATAAAGTGTGTGGACCAAGATGGGGTAGGTAGTGCCAATGCAAAAAGATTTCTGTTACCAGAAGAAAAGACAGCAAAACAACAGATGTCACTAGGTCAAATAGAAGAGAAAATGGAACTCTCAGAAGACAGAGGTTTGCCTACTATCTAATGCCTAAGGCAACCTATACTGTCTGTAGCATACAACCCTCCCTCCTGTGTATACCTGTGCATACACACACACACACACACACACACACACACACACACATCTACATACACTCACAAACCCTTTACTCCTTCTTGTCAGATTCCACTTGAAGTATATAATTTCAACCAAACACCCTGTCATTGTCCCTGACTCCCTTGCTATTATAAGATACCATGAATGCTTGGGTATGATGGTGCTTGGCATTAATGCTAACACTCTGGAGGTAGAAGCAGGCAGATCTCTGTGTTCAAGGCTAGCCTGGTCTACATAGCAAATTCCAGGCCAAGTAAGACTACAATAGTTAGACACTGTCATAAAAATACTATGGACAGAGAAAATATAGACCAGCTTCCACGCCGAGTACTAAACAAGCTTTACTCCCATGTCTTGGTCAATCCCTATTAATAACATTTTAATTTCAGGGACGCCGGTGTGTCTTGAAAGACTGCTGCAAAATTCTTGACAATACAGTATTACCTCCAGAAACTGTGGTCCCACCATTCACTGTCTTCTCAGGCTGTCCAGGTAATGTTGATGTTAATGTCTATTTCAGCCTCCTTAAAACTCTTTTCCATTACTAAAGTAATCCCTGCGACTTCTGACTCTGATATGTGATTAGCAACAAAACACTTAGAAAAGGCATGCAAATAAGTTGCTTTTGGTGGTGGTGGTGGTATTTGTTTTTTGAGATGGGGTCTCCTTTGTGTAGCCTTGGCTGGTCTGAAATTCACTTCATAGACTAGGCTGCCCTTGAATTCACAGAGATATCCCTGCTGGCACCTCCTTGTGCTCAGATAAAAGGCATGCACCACCACACCCAGCGAACAAACTGTGTTTTGAATGAATAACTGGATTTACAAGGAAAAAAGGAAATTATCAGAAGTAAAAGGAAATGAGACCCAAGCTGGAAGACTGCAGGTGTTAAATGCTGACTTCATAGTAGAATGATTAAAATGTAGGAGATAAAGCCTTAGATCCACTTGTGGCAGAGAGATTCTCAAATACCTTTGAAGGGTTTTTCCTCAAGGTTGCTATAGGGACTGGAAAGATGGCTCAATGGTTAAAAGCACTGGATGCTCTTCCACGGGACCTGGGTTCAATTTCCTACACTCACATGGCAGCTCAACTTTCTCTAAGTCTAGTTCCATGAAATTCAACTCCCTTTTATGGCCTGTGCAGTCACCAGGCACATACAAGGTAAACAGACATACATTCAGGCAAAATACCCATACACATAAAAATAAATAAATAACATCTAGGAAAAAGGGTTGCTGTGGAACACATCTGCCATCAGCACATAGTAAGGACAAAGAAACATTTCTTTCTTGGCCTGGGCTCTGAGTAGACAAGGGGGAAAGAGAAAAATCTCTTTAGAGATATGGCATGTATACTTCATTTTCTTAATGCATTCAGGTTCCTTCGTACCAACTTCTTATGGTCATTGAACCCTAATGTCAGAAGACAAGGAACCGTCCTGGTGTTTCAGGTTGAATTAATAAAGACTATCTTTAAAAAGGCCCAGGTGCATAGAACCGTCCAGGTCTCTGTATATGTGGAAACTGAGACTGGAAGGTGGGCTGTCCCCAATGTCAAAGCCTTGTCCAAAGCTTCTTGCACCATAACAAGGTATTTTTTGTTTTTCTTTTGAGTAGTTTCACAAATATATGCCAGACATTAGGGTACTTTTTTGGCACTTCTATCTTTGAATTCAGACATGTGGGCTTGCAAGGAATCTGGCACATTTGTGATGGCTATATGAGATAAAAATTGATCATGAAGCAAAAAGAAATGGAAACCAGGATCAATCTTGATCAGAAGCTTTGATACTGTTGCAGCCAGGCAGATAATGTAGTAATTGAAGTCATAGCTCATCGTGGCTGTTTGACCTGGCAACTGAGAGCATGAAATCTGATGTTTAAGGAACAGCTAAATATGGAAATTTATGTGGTATCTCTGAATTTTTAAGGTAATCTAATTATTACTGTGATATTTAGTGGCTGGAGAGATGGCTCAGCTAGTAAGAACACTTGTTTCTCTTGCAAAGGACCTGGGTTTGATTCCAAGCACCACATGACTCACAGCCATCCATAAATCCACTTCCAGGGGATCCGAAGCCCACTTCTGACTTGGGCAGCAGGCATGCACATGGTGCACAAACATACATGCAGGCAAAGTATTCAAACACAAAAGAACAAAAGAAGTTTTTTGAGCCAGTTGTGCTAGCATATATCTTTATCTCAGCACTCAGGAGTTTGAAGCCAGTCTGGTGTGCATGGTAAGTTCCAGGACAGCCAGGACTACATAGAGTCCCTGACTCAGATGAACAAAACAAAACAAAAATACTGTGAAGTTTAAACATGTTTACACGTCTAACGTGTAGCTTTTAGTTATAGAGTATGAGAATTTTATGAAGTTGTTTTTATATATACTTTACATTTTGTATAAGTGTATAAAATATCTGTGTTTATAGGTTTGAATAGAAAATGTAGATATTTGAAACTGCACCTGTATTAATGAAACTGCTCAGAAACTACCATTTATTTAGCAGTATACCTTGGATAGCTTTTCAGGTGGTATATGAAGAGCCACATCACTCCTCTCAAGGGTTACAGGTTTCACACACTGCATAGATAGATTTACCACAAAGCATTGGATCAGTCTCATAGTGTAATGGGTCACTAGCAGTTGTACCTGGGCACTATTAGAAACTATCTTGACACTCTTTTACATGTATTGCACTATGGGACACAATTATCTCTGGTGTATATTCTTAGAAACACTTAGGACCACAGAATGTGAACGTTGAAAACTTTGCTGGCTATTTTTATTTTATGTGTTTGTGTCTTTGCCTGCATATATCTCTAGGTGCATGCAGCACCCAGACCTGAAGTTACAGGTGATTGTTAACTGCCGTGTGGGTGCTGGGACTGAACCTTGGACTTCTGCAAGAACAATCAGTGCTCTTAACTGCCAGGGCATCTCTCTAGCCCTTTACTAGCTATTTTTAAAGTGTCCTTCAAAACATCTGCATGATGGGGCTGGAGAGATGGCTCTGCAGTTAAGAGCATTAGCTACTCTTCCAGGGGACGTGGGTTCGATTTTCCGTACCCCACATGGCAGCTCATAATTGTCTGTAACTCTAGTTCCAAGGGGGATCCAACAACCTTACATGGATGAATGAAGGCAAAACACCAATGCACGTTTAAAAAAAAAAAGTCTGTACAGAGTAAGCTCCAGGACATCACAGAGAAACCCTGTCTCTAACCAAAACAGCAAAAAACAAACGAAATCTGCATGAATGGAGACAGCAGCTCAGAGTACCAACCACTGTTTCAGAATTTTTTTCCTTTGATTTTGCTTTTGTTTTTCTGAGGCAGGATTTCCCTGTGTAGCCCTGCTTGTCCTGGAACTCATACCGTAGAGCAGGCTGGCTTCGAACTTACAGAGATCTGCCTGTCTCTACCTCTCGGAGTTCTGGAACTAAAGGCATGTGCCTTCATGCCCGCTTAGGAGTGAAGTTCTCTGCCATGCTTGTTCCATCATGAACTGTTGTGCTGTCCTCCTTGGATTCACCTACACCTAGCATCATTGCTTGGGTTTTATTGTGCTGGACTGAGTTTCACTGTAGGAATGGCAGGGCAGTTCTTGCCTCAGGGGTAAGACAGGCTCTGTGGGGCTCACACTGTAATCCTGGGGGTGGAAGGCCCTTGTGTGGAACGACACTCGGAGCAGTCAGAGGTGCTTCTCTCTTTTTATCTTGTAAGCATGTTCTGACCTCCTCCACCTGCCATTTGCTTCTTCATTTGGAAAGCTGTAGTGTTTGTTTCCCAAACACAAACTCAGACCTTTCAGCAGATGTCGGTAATCAACAGTCTTGTCAGTCTGAAGATGAAGTACCTCACAGTTAGATCCTCACAGTAGATCCCAGAAGGCTTTGCACAAAGGGTAGGACTCCAGGCCTCCTGGCTCCCTTGCTTGACCGACCGGCTCTCTTTCTCCCCAGGACTCTTCTCAGGGGAGCTCCCAGAGTGCACACAGGAGCTGATGATTGACGTCACCAAGAGCTACTACCAGAAGTTTCTACCCCTAACACAAGTCTAATATCTCTGCTTTATATCTTGAATTCTTTTGACTTCTACGATGAACTTGGAGATAAAGCGAGCAGTCAGTAACTACAAGAGCTACCATCTACTCTCCTTGACAGCATCTACTCTCCTTGATTTTTGGTTCTTTTTTTTTTATTATTTAAAATTTTCAGTCCTCCAAGGTTCTGAGCATTTAAGAATTTAATAAGAAGACTGGAGAGGTGGCCCTGTGGTTAAGAGTACTGGCTGCTCTTCCAGAGGACCCAGGTTCAATTCCCAGCACCCACTTGGCACCTTACAACCAACTATAATTCCAGTTTCAGGTGATCTGATGGGTTTCTGGCCTTCCTGGGCGCCAGATATATATGTGGTACAGACATATATGCAGCCAAAACATCCCTTAACATCAAATAATGAACTCTTTAAAAATAATTTTAATAAGAGAACGTCTGGAGTTGTCTCTTACACCTGCTATGTCACCAGTCACTGTACCATTGTCTGAGAAGGGCAGAAAGGTCTGTTCCCAACACTCCAGCCCTATGGTCCTGCAGATGGCTGGAATGGGCCTGCAGAGCCATAGCACCCTCCCAGCATAAGGTCACATGACCAAGGTGCTGCTCACAACCATGTTCTACCCCTACTGCACACCACCACACAGATTACATTCATCTATCCTGCTGCTCACATGGGACTGGTGGCCACAATTTCTTGTACCCTGGGGAAAGTGTTTGTGATTTCAGAGCCCAGGTTCCTGTTGGCTGTTAAAACATGGGGGACAGAGACGGGCTGTAGTGACACATACCTGCCACCCTAGCACCTGTGGAGCAGAGGCAGGAGGACTGACAGCTACATAGTGAGCTCAAACACTTGCCTGGTGTTCTACTTGAGACCCTGCTTCAAAACAACAAAAACAGACCAGGAAAAGAAAACATAAAGAGCAGGTGGTAGCTGTTCTTTATTTCAGAGAGACCTTAGCTGTCCTAAAGTAGTTAATAAAGATATAAAACATCCTGTTTTAGGCTCATTTATTTACAGAGGGGAAACCTACACTGCAGATTTTGCTTCTGCAGAATTCAAGGTTTAGGTGTGGATTGCTTAGTCAGGTCCTCATTCCTCATCTCAAGGTTTACTTCACCAGAAACAAGCTTCTGTGAACCTTGCTCTTTAGCCTAGAAACATTTGTCTCAACTGGTATATATAAAGGGGATTTAGTATAGGAATGACTGTAATCCAACTAGTCCAAACAGTAGATATCTACCAATGGAAGGTCCAAGAATCCAGAAGTTGCTCGGTCTGTGAGGCTGGATTTCTCAGTTGGTTTTCAGTATACGCTGGAATCCTAAAGAAGTCAGCTCTAATTCCAGTGAAGGAATGACTTGCCACTGGGAGTGAGAGCAAACAAGCAAAGAGAGAATGCTTGCTTATTCCATGCCCTTTATAGAGACTGCTAGCTGAAGGAATAGCCCAGATTAAAAGGTGGATCTTCCTACCTCAAAGAGGGATTAGAAGTGGGTCTTCCCACTTCAAATGGTTTAATTAAGAAAAAAAATCCCTCACAGATGTACCTAGCCATTTGGGTTTTAGTTAATTCTAGATGTAATAAAGTTGACAACCAAGAGTAGCCATCACATTCCCCTAACAGTGCAGAGATACACAAGTAAGTGGCTGGGCTACCTGATGTCATCAGGTATCCTGCTTGTCACCTTTCAACATTTAGCCATAAGGGAGCCTGTAAACTTAAATCTCCATTTGGGTGGCCAAACTTGAGGTGACAGTTCGTGATCTCACTGTAAGCATTGCAGCTCGCATGGAAAGGGATCCTGGCAGTCGGGGACAAGGAATACTGAGTGTTACAGCTCCGGTTCAAGAGTATTGAGCCAGTCTAGAGCCAGGGAATAGCATCACAATAAGGGTGGCAGCTTATAGCCCTGCTCTAGGGAAGGGTTTCCCCATGGTAACAGCTCTGCTCCAGCAGGCAGGAGAGGGCTTGGCTCTGGTGCCCTGGGCTAGTAGTGCTCCGCAGCCTAGCAGGTCCACTCTGCTAGGGGGAGGTTTATGTGAAAGTGTTACACCCCTGCTCTGCTTGCCTCTGGCTTCCCCAGTGAAGTTGTAACAATTTGGTGCTGCTAGGGGAAGGCTTCTCCAGTGAAAGTGTTACAGCCCTGCTCCGGGGGCTCTATCTAAGCCGCTAAAGAAGGTCTTTACCCAAACATCATTCAAGAGATTTATTGGGAGGGAAGATTCCAGGAGAGAGACAGCCACTACCAGAGTGGAAAAAGGGCAGCCACAAACTGAGCAGCCACAGGGCTCATATAGGGCTTCTTGGGGGTGGACTTTTTCTGGGGAGAAGATTTTCAGGGTGGCAATTGGTCAGATTGGCTGGATTTCTGCCCAGGGGCAGATTTGGCTCTGGTTTCAGGGCCAAGGTGTGTTTCTTTCACTAGCCCTTTTTAAACCGTTTGGCTCTAATTTCAGGGCCAGGGCATATTTCTTTAACAGACTCTGATTCTGTGGCCAAAGTGGTTCTTGTTTATTTGTTTGTTTTTTGGTGTGGTTTTGCTTTGTTTTGTTTTGGCATTGGCTTCAGGGTCAGGGTGTTTCTTTGGTTCTGGGTTCAGTGCTAAAGTATTTCTTATACTGTCTCTGGTCTCAGAGCCAGGGTGTTTTTCTTTCACTGGCTCTGGTTTCAGAGCCAGGGTGTGTGTGTGTGTGTGTGTGTGTGTGTGTGTGTGTGTGTGTGTGTGTGTTTCCCCCACTGGCTCAGGTTTTAGAACCCGGGTGGGTTTCTTTGGCCTCACAGTGACCTAGGCTAGAAAGGACTTTCTGATATTAAAGAGACATAAGTAGACAGTAAGCAGACTTGAGCAAACCTCTGTGTTTGCTTTGTTTTTCTTTTACCGCAAGTGAGATTTCTCTGTACATTTGGGATATGACAAGTTACAGCTCTAGACTACTACCATTGTGTCCCAGAGACACTCCAGTTTTAGCCTGACAAATCCCAAAGAGAGTGCTTAATGCTTTATATATGTGAGATCTGTGCCCTTTGAATCAGTGACTGGTCAGTGGTGTCTGGCTCTGTGATTGACCCAGTCAGGGTCATCACCTTTCCTCTCTCACCCTAGTTTGAGGAATGGAGCCTGTTGCCAAATCAGTGTGCCAAGAAGACAAAAACAGTCCCCACTATAAATAGTAGCAACTTTGTAATTGTGCACTGATAATATTTGAGAGTATGCTTAACGGTCATGAGTATGTATCCTAGGAAAGGCCAGCTGGACTCTGTCTCCATGGTGGCTCTCGCCCCAGGGGCAGCCACTAGGCAATTATAATTCCAGAGAAGAAAGTCTTTGTTGGTGGAATATCAGAAGAGAAGATAGATGGCAAAGACCTTTCCAGCTGCAGAGAGGAAGAGAAAGGACTTGGGTTTCTGTTTCTGAGAAAGCTAGGCTTCAGTTGAACTTCAGGCTAGATTCCAAGACCAAAATGTCACAAGGACCTGCCTGGCTCCTGCCTGTTTTCCTTTGAGATGGTTCTTTTATCTGTCTGTCTGTCTGTCTGTCTGTCTTGAGACACAGTCTCTCTATGTAACCCTGGCTGTCATGGAACCCACTATGGTCCAAGATAGACCAAGTTGGCTTCAACTCCCAGAATACTGCCTCTGCCTCCTGAGTCCTGGGATTAAAGGTGTGTGCCACCATGCCTTATTTTCAGATACCATAGTATGACTCCCCCCCCCCCCCCCCCCCCCCCGCTACACACAGCGCTTTTTTTTGTGGGGGCGGGGGTTGAGACAGTTTTTCTGTAGCTTTGGCGCCTGTCCTGGACACACTCTGCCTCCCGAATGCTGGGATTAAAGGCATGCACCACCACCGCCCGGCACACACAGCTTTTGGTATTGGTAGAAAGAGCTCCCCTTTGCTAAAACCCCCCTGGGTTTGGTTCTCATTGGTCCAGATCAGAGAGATGTCCAGACTCAAGTCATCATTGTAGCTAAGAAGTGACACATGGAATGAGAATTAATGGCTGGTAGTTCCCAATGATTCTAACTACCACAGAGGGAATAACTATGTCTGGGCAGGGAAAATCATCAGGCGTCTGATGCAGGCCTCTTCCTTTCCCCAGATGTCTTCACCCTCCCCTGACCAGTCCCCATCCACACTTAACCTACTCCCTCATTACTCTTGGTCCCAAAGGACATTTTGTTTTGTTTTTCAAGGCAGGGTTTCCCTGTGTATAGCTTTGGAGCCTGTCCTGGAACTCACTCTGTAGACCAGGCTGACTTCAAATTTAGAGATCCACCTGCCTCTGCCTCCCTGAGTGCTGGGATTAAAGGTGTGTGCCGCCACCGCCCAGACCAAAGGACAGTTTATAAGTGCCCTGAAGGGGGATCTGGGCCCAGACTAGGGGCAAAGGGAAATATGTTTAGCTTGAGTAGGTGTGGTCAACAAAGAGCCATTCCAAAGATGCTTTTCTGTTAGGAACTGCGGAACTGCTTTCTTCTGTCCCCAGCCAGTCCTCTAGGTAGAAGTCTAGTTCTGTACCTCCATTTCTTAAGGAACTAGGAGTAAGCTCCTGGGTTACCCAGTACTTATATAGTAGACGCTTACCTGGATATGAGCCATACTCTTCCCATCCCTACTCCTGCCCAGATAAGTTTCACATTGTAGGGTTCCAAGGGATTGGGAACAAGGTAGAATAATTGACCTGTAAGGTTCTATTGTCCCATTCTGTTTTAAATAGTTATCCAGAGCCTTTGTGGTTGGTTGGGGCTGGCTAGTGGCTTCTGAATGCATCACTTACACCTCAGTCAGTTCTCTTAGAACCCAGGGCTATAGTTCCTTTCCTGGTCATTGACATATCTAGGCAATGGTAGGTTTGAAATTAATCAGACAACTATTTATCCTACTTAGCACATCCTTAGAATATTAGCCATAATGAAGAGGTCTTGGCAATTAGAAATGTCTTTCTTGGCATACCACCATGGCCTATAAGAGCCCAGAGGGTGTTTTCCAGCCATGTTCCGGCTAGTATCAGCCACCCGCCAGGACAAACTGGCTTCTATAGATGAGCTGATAGCTATAAGGCTGTTAAGATAGCACTGGCAGTGCTGGGGCAGTTGGTAACTGGTCTCAGCAAAATGCCCTGTCACCTTGGACAAGCTGTCATAAGTCCATGCTCACTGAAACACAGAAACCTAGCAACAGCATTGTGGTTCTCATAACTTGTGTGCTTGTCATCCATTAGCATCGGAAGGTGGGACCCTGACCACATGCTGTGTCGCAGAAGACAGCACCAGGCACCCACCTACTCATTTAAATCCTTACTGAGCCCACTCAGAGAACCAGGCCCTGCACTGGAGAGTAACAGGCAGCCAGTCCCTGCTCCTAGGGACCGAACAGCTTAGTCAGGGGAGAAAGCCATGAAACAAACTAGAGTTCCCCGGTAGAGGTCTGATTTTGGCAGTTGTGGTGAAGTGTGGGTACCGAGGTGGGAATGTCAGCTCCCACTCTGCCACATACTAACCCTGTTATCTGACCCCTTGGAACCTCCAATCTTTGATCTGTAAAGCAAGAAGGGTCGGGTAGTTTGAGGACTTCAGTTCCTTCACACATGTAAAGCCCTGGATCTCAGTGAGCACACCATAAACAGCACTGTCTTTCAAAAGCGCAAGACCCTGAGTAGGAACCCTGTCGTTAAAAGCACAGCTTCTGACACCTTTTAGGTTTATAGTGAGATTAAGCAAATTTTACCTTTATAATCAGACTGCCACAAAAAAGAGACGGGAGGGGGAATATCATTTACAAAGAAGTTTTATTTATTATGTACACAGTATTCTGCCTCTAGCAGACCAGAAGAGGGCATCAGATCTCATTATGAGATGTGGTTGCTGGGAATTGAACTCAGGACCTCAGGAAGAGCAGTCAGTGCTCTTAAACACTGAGCCATCTCCTCTCCAGCCTGAAAAAAAAATCATTATTATTTTTGCATCTATGGAATGCCAGGCACTCAGCAGAAAACATTTAATCCTTTTAACTTTCAACAAAGTAAGGATTTTCACAACCCATTTTACAAAGGATGAAACTAATTATCAGAGAAGCTGAGTAAATTTGCCCAGTGCTACACACCAGAAAATTGAGCAGAATCAAAGCCAGCTGTTATCTGGGTGCAAAGTCCATCTTGTATGCCGCTATTCCCATGTCCGGGGTGGCAAAAGCAGTTGACTGGGTGTCAAGTACCTGGGTGGTGTGTTCAAAGTTTCCACAGAAGCCAGACAGGCAAGTGGCTAACAGCGGCCAGAGTTGACGTTTTTTGTTTTGTTTTTTTAGGAAAGCCACACACCTGCACTGTGCCATTCTTTTTACATGTTGTAAATGTTTTTTCTTTTAATGAAGGCCAAACAGAATTCTCCTGCTGGGCAGATTTGGCCCTGCTGCTTTGCTAGCGCTCTTCCAACCAGCCATCCCTCCCAATGACTAAAAAATACGTGTTTTCTACTTGGGACTCTGGATGAGCCAACTCAGGACAAGCCAGGCAACCTTTTTGCGTTGCGGGCATGATATCTGGTGCTGCTTGCATTTAACCGCGCTAGGAATCACCTGAAAGTCTTGTTTGACCTGCCGGTCGGGCCTGGGAAGTTTCTTTCCTGGTGGGCGCGCGGAGGGGGTGGGTGGGTGGTAGGGGGAAAGTCTCAAGTAGCTGAGGCTGACCTAAGGCTAATTTGTAATCTTGAACTCCCGCCCCTCCTAAGGAGTTCCCGGGTGTAGCAGGTACTGCTGGCCCCTGGGTTTTCCAGGAGACGGCTTGAGCTCCGTTCAGCTCTGGGGCAGTGATTGCCACAGAGGGCCGGTCTTCTACGCTCTGAAGTTCTATCTGTTTGCCAGGTGTGCTGGGTTTGTTCAGGTTTGGGTTTATTTAGGCTAGCCGGGGAGAGGGCAGTCGAGGGCGAAGGTGCACTGTCAAGAGGCTTGGAGTTTCAGATCTAGAAAGTCAAGTGGGATGGAGGAAGCCCCTGGAGGCGCAGATGAACCACTTGAGCATTACCCGGTCCAGGAGCAGAAAGCAGGACCGAATCCTGTCTCCCTGGGGATTTCCGCGTATCCCGTTCGTTCCTGGTTTCCCAGGCTATCCCAAGTGCTTTCAATCCTAAAGTCCCTGCCCATCAAGTTTCTCAGTTGCAAATTGGTGGGGTTTAAAGGCGGCTGCGCCGTAGAGCACTCCCATGGTGCCGCGCGCTGGGCGGGTTTGTATTTTAAATCCCCGCGGCCAATCAGCAACGCGCAGGCTCTTGTAACGTTCCCAGCGCTGCGTTTGAATTCGGGGAGGAACGGAGCAGGGCAAGATCCTCTGCACCGGCCGGGCCAGGTCCGCGGAGAAAATCTAGGAGCATGAATGCAGCGGCCAAAGCTGGAAAGCTGGCTCGAGCACCAGCCGACCTCGGGAAAGCCGGAGTCCCGGGGGATGCAGCTCCCGGTGCTTCAGTGGCCGCCCCGCTATCGAAGGAGATTCCGGAGATCTTAGTGGACCCACGCAGCCGGCGCCAGTATGTACGGGGCCGCTTTCTGGGTAAAGGAGGTTTTGCCAAATGCTTCGAGATCTCAGACGCAGACACAAAGGAGGTGTTCGCAGGCAAGATCGTGCCTAAGTCGTTGCTTCTCAAGCCCCACCAGAAGGAGAAGATGTCTATGGAGATTTCAATTCACCGCAGCCTCGCACACCAACACGTCGTAGGATTCCATGGCTTTTTCGAAGACAGCGACTTTGTGTTTGTGGTTTTGGAGCTCTGTCGCAGAAGGGTGAGTGTTTCTGCTGCGGGGCTGGGGCGCCCACACCGGGAACTTGCTGGCAAAGAGGCACCGACTCCTGGGAGTGGCTAGAGGAGTACTTGGGCTTCTAGCGAGGGTACTTGGCACTCCGTGCTGCAGAAGCCAGGGTTCAGGGCAAGCGGAGCCCGGGACATGTTGCTATTAGGGATCATGGCTCCTGCACGCAAGGCTGTGAACAGGTAAAGGAAAAGGGTGTTTAAAGTGGTTAACAAGGGTCCCAGGCTACGGCTGCCGCGGATATAGAACTTCCGGAGTGGGGGAGGGAGAAGAGGCTGTTTGGAGTCAGACTTAAGGGCTTTCAGGAAAAGGAGAGGGTCTCCTCCGGGGAGGAAGCCCCTAGATTGGGAATCGAGAGTGGGGTTGAGAGAAGACTCTGGGTAAGGGCAAGAGTTAACAGGAGAAGGTCCTGTGAATGATAGCTACCAATGTATGGGCAGAACCATCAGGAGCCTGCGAAGACACAAGAAATACGGGTTAATTTAAGTGGAAGAGTTAGCTAGTAACAGGCCTAGAGTGAAATTTGGGACCGGGCGGTTGGGGCAGAAAACATCCGTCTACACTTGACTCCCGAGGGTCTAGTCCTGGCCACATCCAGCTGGCCATCCATTTCCTTGGGCCTCAGTAACGTCTTTCCTCTTCCTCAGTCCCTCCTGGAGCTGCACAAGAGGAGGAAAGCGCTGACGGAACCCGAGGCGCGCTACTATCTGCGGCAGATAGTCCTGGGCTGCCAGTACCTGCACCGCAATCAGGTCATTCACAGGGACCTCAAGCTGGGCAACCTTTTCCTGAACGAGGATCTGGAGGTGAAAATAGGTGAGATGCTGGACCTGCTGGTGCCTGGTGCCAATACAAGAGACGGCAAGGAGGGGAACTGTGGGAGAATGGGAGCCAGAGAAATGGAAGGCGGGTGGGAAATGGAGGTGCTGCCCTCCAGAAAGCCCTCTAGTTCAGAAATGGAAAGCAAGTGGCTCACAGGCCAGTTGTCTTGCCTTCAGATGCATTGTTTTTTGCTGTTGGTGTTGTTTTGTGTACCGCAGTACAGTGGTTTTGAAAATAATGGTGTACTTGGGTGCCTCCCCCAAACACTACCCTATCTCATAGTGCTGAGCCTGGTCCATCTCAGCCAATTTCCTGTTTAAACTGCAGGTCTGGAGATACGCTGTGGAGCAAAACTGGCAGCATCCCCTCGGCTGTCTCTTTACTCCTTAGCTTTTGGTTCCTGTCCTGGAACTAGCTCTTATTGACCAGGCTGGCCTCGAACTCACAGAGATCCGCCTGCCTCTGACTCCCGAGTGCTGGGATTAAAGGCGTGCGCCACCACCGCCCAGCTCCCTGTCACTTTTTTTAAACTTGACCATCAGCAGTCAGGAAGAGTATTTCCTTGATTGCCTACTGCAACCAGTTCTGCTCTCCTAAGCGTTTTAAATTTCATTTATGTAGGGGGTGGGGCTAGAAGGTAACTATCAGGAATCAGTTCTCTCCTTTCACTGTGCGGGTCGCAGGGTCAACTCAAGTCATCAGTCTTAGTGGCGAGCACCTTTACCTACTGAGCTGTCTTACCACCCTAGCCCTGCTATCTAGAGAAGAGTGTACAGGGCAGTGGGGGGGCCTGCCGGGACCAGCACAGTGGGGAAGTTTCGGGGAGCAGACCTGGAGTCCACAGGCCCTGGTTCTCATTGGTCAGGCCTGAACAGCAGTCTGCAGCCACAGATGGCCCCGACTTGGCAGCTGAGCACCCTCTCTTCTTCCCTTTGTCCCAGGGGATTTTGGGCTGGCAACCAAAGTGGAATATGAAGGGGAACGAAAGAAGACCTTATGCGGCACTCCCAACTACATAGCTCCCGAGGTGCTGAGCAAGAAGGGGCACAGTTTTGAGGTGGATGTGTGGTCCATTGGGTGCATCATGTAAGTTGGAAATGGACGCAGGAGCTATTGGGTCTCGCGGGGCTTTCTGAGCATTTCGCCCAGTTGACCTTACCCCCTGGATCCTTCTTCCTTATACAAAGGCTGTTTCAGAGAGCAGGCTGCCCACATGAAGCCCTGTTTCCTTATCTGGCGTAGGCTGTAGGATTTCTCTAGCTTGGACTTACGGTCCAGGGAAGGGACAAGAAAGTCTCCATACTTCTTTCTCCAGCTCCATGCATACACCCAAACCTTCAACACCTGAGGGCTTGTTAGGAATGTGGAATCTCAGTTCTGAACCTGGGTTTAATTTAATCTCTGGCTGACTTTCAATAAAGCTTTAGAAGCACTAATGAGAGAATTAGGTCAGCAGAAAGGCTGCTGGGTAGGCAGAAGTCCCATCACGGTGGCCTCTGGAGTCCTTGGAGTCCTCTGTTAGTGCAGGCCAGAGCTGGGGGATCCCTGACCTCTAAGTATCCGAGTGTTGTCATCTGCATTCTTCTGAGGGCTTGTCCTAGCCATTGGTTGCTATGGCACTGCCAGACTTGGAGATCATCCCATCCATTCCTAATCGGGGGATGCATTTGGACTTTCCTGGGAGTTTAAGCAAAATCCTTCCTTGTACCTCCAGGTATACCTTGCTAGTGGGCAAGCCACCTTTTGAGACTTCATGCCTAAAAGAGACCTACCTCCGGATCAAGAAAAATGAATACAGTATCCCCAAGGTGACGACACCATACTGTTTTAATTTTATGTTACACCCAAAAGCTGTTCACTGAGCCCAGCCCGCTATATCCTAGGGACAGAGATGAGTCAGCCCTGCCCTGCCTCTAGTATAGCCATGGAGAATATATGTCTGAAGGTTGGGCTTTCTCACTGCATGTTGAGTTTGAGCGTCAGATTCTCCTACCTCTTCCTCCCAAGTGTTGAGATTATAGGCATATGCCACCATGCTGGCTTTATGGTAGAGCTGAACTTGGCTTTGTGCTTATGGGCAAGCACTCTATCAACTGAGTTCCGTGCCCAGCTTCCTGAATGGATGAAGGCGCAGGGGGGAAAGGAGGGAGAAGAAGCAGACACACTTAAGCATGGGACACAGACCATCTCCGCCCAGCTGAGCTGTGTTTAGCAGGTGACGGCTTGACTCTTGTGAACCAGGCTTCCCATCGGCAAAGTGGGAGTTTCCCCAAGGGCTTCCTATGACAAAATGACGTCTATTTTCACAACTGGTGGCATAAATCTGTTTGAAGGGATAACCCATTTCTGGGGACTTATGGCCACTTTCTAGTCGGTGTCCTTGACTTGTACACGTGAGTAGCCAAGACTCAGAAGGTCGGCTTACTGCAGGCAGCATGGACTGGCTTGAGCCAGCTGGACTGCTATGGTTTAAGTCCTGGCTTTATCAGCTAGGCTGTGGGTATTCTCAGACAGGGGCACTCAGTCCTCTGAGCCTGTTTGTTCATCTACAGGTGAAGCCTAATAGTGGAGTAGTCTTACTATTTGTAAAGCTGAGGCAGAGGGATTGCAAGTTCCAGATTAGCCTCAGCTACACAGTGACATCCTGTCTCAATTCAAATTATACAGAGGGAGGGGGAAGAGAGAGTCCTTAGGTGTTTTTGTGAGGGCCAAATGAACTAATGCACAGGAATGTATTCCTGGTGTATAAAAAGCATAGAGTTACTGCTCTGACTGACGGGCCTGTGCTAGGCTTTAGCCCATAAACCAGCATCCCACCTGGTGGTGTCCCAGGTATGGTGCCCTTCTTCCATTCTATGATAATGCATTGGTAGGCCCAGAAAGTCCAGGCTATTTGTCATAGCTGAAATCAAGGGGGTGGAACTAGGATTTCAACACAGGTCTGGGAACCTAGAGGCCTATGCTGTCAGGTGCCCCTCTGGTGGTGAATAACTAAACGTCCTTTGCAAAGGCAAGGTGGGGAAATCATCGCAAGTTAATATTGAATGCCAAGTGGCAGGAAATGGTCCTTCTCACCAGTAGGGTGACATTTGTTCTTGCTAAAGCTGAGAGCAGAGGACCTGGTGGAACTCCTGGCCACTGAGCTATGGTATATTTGAGACAGGAGTAGCCACATGCCGGGTGGGGTCCCCATCTCATCTCACTTAGGCTCTGCCTCTCCACTCCAGCACATCAATCCTGTGGCCACCGCCCTCATCCAGAAGATGCTTCAGACAGACCCCACTGCTCGCCCCACCATTCACGAGTTGCTTGATGACGAGTTCTTCACTTCTGGCTATATCCCCGCCCGTCTCCCCATCACCTGCCTCACCATCCCACCGAGGTTTTCCATAGCTCCCAGCAGCCTGGACCCCAGCAGCAGGAAGCCTCTCACCGTCCTCAATAAAGGTAAAGCTCGGGCTCAGTAGGGTAGACCCCAGAGAGCCCCGATTTCCAGAGTGCCTTTCAGGGGGCATGTGCCTTTCTCTGCCCCCAGAGTTGGGTCCTATCCTTGAGGTCTGGTCCCTGGGCTCTTCTGCCACTTGGCCTTGGCAGGAAAAATTACCTTTAAAAGTGCACACCTTTAATTCCATCAGAAGGCTGAGGTGGGCAGGTCTCTGAGTTCGAGGCCAGCCTGGTAAGCCAGGAACTGCCCTACTTTCAACTGCTTGAGAGCGGGCTTTCCTCTACCGGAAGTGCTTCAGTGTATACTGGAAAACAGACTGACAGACACCAGCATAACCTTCAGGACGGTGACCAGTAGTCTAATTCCATATTGTCTTACGATTTCTTTTTCTATTCCCCCCCCCCACGCGCGCCCCCCAGACAAGATCTGACTATGTAGCTCAGGCTGGTCTCCAACTCAAAGACATCTGCCTGCCTCAGTGCGGAAGTGCTAGGATCAAAGGTGTGAACCACCTCACCTGGTAGCATTCTTTTGTTTTGTTTTGTTTTGTGGTTATTGTTCCTCCCTCCTTCCTTCTTTGTTGTTGTTATTTTTGTTTGTTTTTTGAGACAGGCTACGAAGCCAAGACTGGCCTCAGGTTTGAAATCTCCTGCCTCACACCCGCCCCCTTCCCAGTGCTGGGCCACTGCATTTAGCTTTACTTTTTTTATCTTGCAGTTTTATTTGTCCTTGATATATTTTATTAAGTGTTATAGTCTTTGAGAAGTAGCTTGAAGGGCTTTGTTTCTTTGTGTGGATATATCACCAACTTAATATAAAATTCTCAGTTCATCGGTTACAATTAGATTTACATTTTTATGCAAATAACTTGTGATGTCTTGGTTTTGGTGATTTGGTTCAGGCTAATCTTGAATTCTCAAATGCTGGGGTTACAAATATATGCCTAACCCCTGTCTCAATGACTTGGTTTATTTTGGAATAATTTTAGGGCTGTACAAAACTGTTAGGAACAAAATAGAGCTGATTCCCATATACCCTTCCCCCAGCTTCCTCCACAGTCAGCATCTCTCCACCATAGAATGATAACCAAAACTAAAACGTTAACCACAAGATAATCCTGTCAACAAACTGCAGCCCTCACGTCAGTCAATCAGATTCCACCTTAGCATCACCTTTTCTGTACAAGGATGCAAGCCAGTAGTACTCCAGTTTAGTGACCTTGGCTCCTTAGTTTCCTCCCAGCCTGTGACAGTCTCTGGGTTTTTCCTACGTCTTGTGACCTTGACTCTTTTACAAGGTGCTGATGAGTGAATTTCCTGCTGGATTCATTGCATCTTCATGATTTAGGGAAGGGGCTGCCTTCTGAGCGAGAATGCTGCACGGGGAATGTGCTGTTCTCTGTGTGCCAGGGAGACAAGTCTGTCTCCGCTGCAGATGCTGTTTCTTCAGTAATTGATAAGTGTCTTACAGGAAATTGTTTGAAAAACTGTTGCCCACCAATTTTAGCATCCACACGTGGGTGTTGGTATAGCAACTTAGTGTAATTTTTATTTTTCCTTTTTAATTTTTGAGACAGTGTCTCATATGGCCCAGGCTGCTTGGAATTCACAGTAGCCAAAGATGACCTTGAACTTCTGTTCCTTCTGCCTCTAAGTGCTAGGATTGCAGGTATGGGCCACCGTGCCCAGTTTATAGGGAGCTGAGAGTCTTAGTTTAGGGCTTCATACTAGACAAACACCCTACTAATTGATCTACCGCTGAGCTCCCTTTTCTGTTAGCCTTTCCTGTAGTGCGGGACTTAGGGATTCTTATCTTATTGGGGGCGGGTATTAAAATACTGCTATTCTAAGGATCTTTTTAAAATAAAATAGCATAGAAAGAGAATGTTCTTTAGACATTTTTCCAAGCTTATCCAAAAGTAGAGAATTGTATAATGTGTTATATATTCCTGGGGTAGTCCTCCTCTGTTTCCAATAGTTATATTTGGACAGGCTTGATTTTGCATGTTCTGCAAACACTCTCATTTTGTTGTTGTTTTTACTGTGTGTGAGTTTTTTTGCATGCATATATATGTATGTGTGTGTGTGTGTGTGTGTGCGCACACATGCACCACATGCATGCCTGGTGACCAAAGAAGCCAGAAGACGGTGTTGGGTCCCCTGGAACTGGAGATATAGGTAATTGTGAGCCCCCATGTGAATGCTGGGAACCAAAGCCAGGTTCTTAACAAGAATAACTGGTGCTCTTAATGGCTGAGCCATCTCTCAACCCCTTTTTGACTAGTTTTAAAATCAGATCTTGATTTTATTTCACACTTAAATTCTTAATATAGGTCCAGAGGCTGCTGTGCCGGCCTTCTCCCTGTCCTGGGCTTTCTTGCTGTTTGGGCTTCCTAGCTAGGATTACTTCACAAGCTTCCCTCTCAATCTGGGACAACGTCACACATTCTTTGCCAAAAGCACCCCCCTTGACACCCTGTTTCAATTTTCTTCCACTTGTAAAATGTCAGTTTTTCTGTTCCTCCAATATTGCTGCTTTCATTTAAAAAAAAAATTCTTAATATAGCATGGTGGGATTTTTGTTGTTTTTAATTGAAAATTTAAGAAATGTTCTGTATCACAGAAGAACCAACATATGCTGGTTTGGGAAAATAAATTGTTCAAGCGTAGGATGGCATGCCCCCGGCCACCATAGGCCAACTTAATGCTTCAGTGTGTACTTCCTTAGCCTCAGTTATCTGTGAGCATGCAAAGCAAAAGGGTTACACTGCTTCATCTCTTCTTTCTGGGTGCACAAGGTGCCCCTCATTCTTTGCTTGAATTGGTGCCTTCATGCTGCCTCCCTGAGTGACAGCCACAGCTGCTGTCCTGGAAGACCAGACTGTTGGAGCAGAGACCTGAGCACTTGAGGCTTTGGCCTCTCAGTAAGCACCACATACCTGACCCACAAACCTGGCACTGACTCAGTCCCCCACAGCAGTGCATTCATGTGTGCAAGCTGTGACAGGCAGTTCTGTGCTCCCTCCCCGAGTTTTGTGCCTGGCCAATGACCATGTCACCTTCTCAGGTGTAGAGAACCCCTTGCCTGACCGTTCCCGGGAAAAGGAAGAACCAGTGGTTCGTGAGGCAAGTGAGGCCATCGAGTGTCACCTTAGTGACTTGCTGCAGCAGCTGATCAGTGTCAATGCCTCCAAGCCCTCAGAGCGAGGGCTGGTGCGGCAAGGTGAGTACCGCAGGGGACCGCACATCTGGAGGAGGCTGGGCATCCGTTTCCTACAGCTCAAAATCCAGATGCGTTAGCATGACACCCAAGGGCCTCCCTGGTGTGCCTTCTGCCTGTTTCTGCTTCACCTCATTTTGTGGGTGGATGGTAGGTCTTCTCTGCATAGCTGCATCTATTGTGTCTCCTTCCTGCCTAGGGAATTTAATCCCTTGGTCCTCAGAGACTCCAGTTAGCTCCAGCCTCGGGACTTTGTGCCCGCCACCACCAGCCTGACACCCACTGCCAGCACTCCCAGCCTGATTTAATTCTCTATAACATTTCTTCCCAACACACCTGTGTCTTTTGCAGTGGAGACTTGTACGCACTGAGTTGGTTCTAGCGTTGCAGGAGCTGTCGGGTCTGCTCAGTTCTTCATCACTTTGATCTGGGGCAGTTGGCTTCCATCAGCCCGGATGCTAATGACAGAGCAGCTTAGAGGCTTTGATCACTCTTCATCCCTCTGGTTGGAGCATGGGCCCTTCCAGAAGCCTGGGGTTTTCTTTTCCTGTCCGCACCTACCACAGTTCCTGGGCCAGGGTAAAGGGACCCACTTAATGAAGCAGGACTTGACGTCCTGGGCTGCACTTTTCCATTTGGGTGTCTAGGTTTGTGCTGTCAGGCTCCTCCCCAGGCTTCATGGGGTACCCTTCCAGCCCTGGGGAGGGTTGCCTGAGAAGACAGAGAAGGGGCTGGCCTAACCAGTGCTCTGTTCCTTTCCCAGAGGAGGCCGAGGATCCTGCGTGCATCCCCATCTTCTGGGTCAGCAAGTGGGTAGACTATTCGGACAAGTATGGACTTGGTAGGTGTCTCCAGAACGTGGGATGGGCAGGGGACGGTGTGGCCATGGTAGCTTTTGAGTGGACAAGTGAGTGATAACTGTATTGTTTGCGTGTCTCTGTGTGTCTCTGTATGTTACCAAGAATTGTTAGGGCCTTACACAAGCACTCTACTACTGGGTTATGCCCACCTCCTCCTGCCTTTCTGAGATAGCCCTCCATCTGCCATTAGGGTACCAGCTGTGTGACAACAGTGTGGGGGTGCTCTTCAATGACTCAACCCGCCTCATCCTCTACAATGACGGTGACAGCCTACAGTACATAGAACGCGACGGCACGGAGTCCTACCTCACTGTGAGCTCTCACCCTAACTCCTTGATGAAGAAGGTGAGCACTGGCTGCTGAGGGATGGGGTGGCAGGATACGGGGGTTGCCTCAGTCAGGCCCTCATTCTGCAATCCTGAACCCCACTTTTTTCCCAACCAGATCACTCTCCTCAAGTATTTCCGGAATTACATGAGTGAACACCTGCTGAAGGCTGGGGCGAACATCACGCCCCGGGAAGGAGATGAGCTGGCTCGGTTGCCCTACCTGCGGACATGGTTCCGCACGCGCAGCGCCATCATCCTGCACCTTAGCAACGGCACCGTACAGATCAATTTCTTCCAGGTGTGCAGGGGCCGGGGCCTGTAGCTGGGGTGCCTGGGTGGGGGCAGGAGTGCTGTCCCTCTCAGCAGCTGGGGTGCCTTCCTCCCCTTTTGCCTCCACCTCAGGCACCAGCTGAGCTCTTCACGCATTCACTTCTTCCCTCCTAGGACCACACCAAGCTTATCCTGTGCCCCCTGATGGCAGCAGTGACCTACATCGATGAGAAGAGGGACTTCCGCACATACCGCCTGAGCCTGCTGGAGGAATATGGCTGCTGCAAGGAGCTGGCTAGCCGGCTGCGCTATGCCCGCACCATGGTAGACAAGCTGCTGAGCTCACGCTCTGCCTGCAACCGCCTCAAGGCTTCCTCATAAGCCTCTGTCCCTCGGACTGGTTCCCCTTCACTCTGCAAGTTCTGTCTGGGCCTACACTGCTAGGCTCCTGGGGCTGCTGTTCAATGCCCCTGGCCCTGGGGGCTGGGTGGGGAGCAGTGCCCCCCGTTGAAGGGGTTGCTGTGTAAGTTATTTTTGTACATGTTTGGGTATGGGTTTACAACCTCTTCCCTTGCCCTCAGCCCTCTGTATCAATTGTATAGATATTTTTATTGAATTTGGGACTGTCCTTTTCTTAGCTTTATATACATTAAATATATGTACATCATTTTTTTTTATCCTGTGTTTCTTGAGGGTGCCCTGATCCCCAAGTATTTCTTTGCTCCAGCAACCTCAGGCTGCTAAACTGCTGTCATTTTCTGACACACTCCCGAGACCAGATTGAGCCACAGGCTTAACTCCTCGGTCCACCTTTGGGGTCTCTGGCTGTCTTAGCTCTTTGTGGCATCTGGCAGGACCTCCTGGCATCGGAAGCTGGTGGATAGTAGGGCAAGAAGAGGCTCTCAGAAGCGCAGGTCCTCATGGCCTGGTGAGTGTGGAGCAGCAGCCTTGGGAAGCGGTGTGTGAAGTACTGGATGAAGCCAGCAGGGAGTTGGCCCAGTGCCTGGTGTACCTCGGTTGGGAGCTCCCTGTAGTGGTGCTTCTGAGGATGGGCAGGACAAAGACCTGGGTCAGCTATGGCAGGGCATCCCTGATCCACGTCCCGCCCAGGCTCTAGAACACACCTTATTCCTCATGGCACGGAGCAGGTCTCGCACTGATGTCCCCTTGTATGATCGGAACCTTTTCAGATCTGCGGGCAGAGAAGTGGGCTGCAGAGGCGTCCCCATTGGCTCTCCCCCTCAGGCCCACCCAAGTATGGCCCTACCTGCTTGCAGTGGTGCCGAGATGTGCTTGTGCCAGTTTTCCCGGACCACCTTGTGACTTCCTGCCTCCAGCGCCATCACGAGGGGTCCCTGCTCTGGCTCCTTCTCCAACCAGTCACTGACATCCTAGGATCCCACAGAGCTTCCTGAGTCTTGTGGACAGTACCAAGGCTCCAGGGCTAGGGCTGTGTTATGTGGTTGATGTTGAAGTAGTGCTAGCCCTTGACCTCGGATGATAGGGGCTTTTGCCTCATGGAGAGTGTGGCTTCCCTGTGCTTTACCTTCACGCTACCACCCATCTTGAGGGAAGCACTGTCGCCTCTGTTGTATAGGAAGTCAGCCTGCAGGTCAAGTGTGGTCGTTTGCCCAAGGTCACAAATGGAAGGAGATCTATACTGTGGGTGACTGCAGATGAGAATACACCGCATTCCCATACAGGCAAAGCTAGAGCCAGTGCACAGATTCTGGGGTCCATGGTGACAAGACTGCCTTTTCTTAGCTACTCTGACTTCTCATTTCTTGTTCAGGACCTGTGACGGCTTGAATAAGAATGACTTCCATAGGTTCCTATGTTTGAATGTTTAGTTCCCAGTTAGTGGAACTGTTTGGGAAGGATTGGGTGTAGCCTTAGAAGAGGTATGTCATTGGGGGTGGGCTTTGAGGTTTCAAAAGTCCACATCAGGCCTAGTTTTCCTTTATTGGTGTGCAACTTGTGGATTAGACGTGAGCTCTAAGCTACTGCCCCCACACCACCAAAATGATGATGAACTCACCCTCTGAAACTGTGAGCAAGTCCCCAATTAAATACAACTTCTTTTGTATGTTGTCTTGGTCATAGTGTCTCCTCACAGCAATAGGACAGTAACTAACACAGGACCCAAACTTGGAGGTTGGGGGACCCTTCCCAAGATCTCCATCTGACCTGGAAGAACTGGAGTTGCTTGGCTCTGCTCCAAAAGAGGGGGTGGGCCAGCACCCATTCAGCTGAGGGGCGATCCTGGGGCAGCAGGCTCAGCATGGCTTTCACCAAGTCCAATGCCACAACCTTGTCTGGAGGGCAGAAGAGAAGGGATGGTTTATATAGGTGCTTAGCATTACGCTTCCTTCCTCCCATAGTCTGACTGGGCTCTCCCTTCCTCACCGTGGGTCTCTTCCTCCAGATGAGCCAGACAAGGATGCCCTGAGAGGATGTTGGCTTGGCGGTAGAGACTCTTACCAAAGGGGTGGCTGCCACCAGAGAGCACGTAGTAAAACACGCAGCCTGCAGAGAAGATATCCACAGCACTGGTCTGGGGGCCAGAAAGATGGTCATGAGAAGGAGGAAGTGGGCCTTCTAAAAATCCCTTCTGGACCTGTAGAGCTCTGTGTGTGTGTGTGCACACACACGTGTGTGTATAGGATTTTTCTCCAATGTTAAAATACTGACTGCTAGTGTAAAAACTATACTGGCAGGATCTAATGTGAAAACTATACTGTATAGGCAGGATCTAATATGAAAACTATACTGTATGGGCAGGCACCTAACACCAGTGCATCAAGTCCCTAGGCACTTAGGTCTCCAGTTCCCTTATCACTACTTCCTCTTGTCTTTAGGAATGGGTGTGACTCTCCTGGTGACCCTTTTACCCGCTCACCATGAATCCAGATTTAGAGTCCTGGGGTCCCAAACTCAACAGGGGCCAGGTGCTGCTTTGTCCTTTGTATTACTGTGGTGTTAGTTCACTCCCCCATGTGTGTTAACCCCAGGTCTATACTGGCCCCATGTTCTACCTAGCTCATCATGTCAAAACAGATGAGAGCCAGCATCTTTTTTTCTCTATGTAGCTTGAACTCAGAATCCTCCTGCCTCAGCTTTCTGAGTGCCACAATTACAGGCTACCAAGTCATTTTCTAAGACATGGTTTCTCAACCTGAGTGGTACTGATACAGAAGAGAAAACTCAGGGAAAAGGTGGGTGTATATTGAGTCATATACTGTGGCATGCTTTAGCAGCATCCCTGGCCTCAGGATGACAGAGGCAATCCAGCCAAAATGACAACAGGCATTGCTTGTTGTCCTCTGAACAGCATAACAGTCCCTGGTGGAGTCTGCCTTAGGGAAGAGGAAGTGGATTATCTCCTGGGAATAGATGAATGGGCACAGAGAAAATCCTGTGGCTGGTGGGCAGGCTTACCGGGCTGTCTGGGGGCTGCTGCAGGAGCTCTGGTGCCATCCAGCCTTCTGTGCCGGGAATGCCAGAGTGGAGACTGAAGCTACACCGGCCTGCAGGGAGCTTCTTGCAGAGGCCAAAGTCAGAAATGACCACTCTGCCTTGACCCTGGCTGTCAGGCCCAGCCATGAGAATGTTGCCTGGCTTCAAGTCACGGTGTACTACAGGAAGGAAGGTAGAGAGTGAGTGATAGCCGATGGGGAAGAGCAGGGGACTGGGGACCGCAAACAAGAAGTGGTACCTATGTGTAAGGAATGTAGGTGGGCCAGGCCAGACATCATCTGCTGTAGCACCATAGTGGGCTCCAGGCCCCAGCGGTCTCGGTCTGGGTTCTCCACATACTAAGATAAGGGAGGGACAGAAATGTCACTCTCCAGCCCCAGGCCTCCCTCCCTTCTTCCCTCCCTGAGCTCCTATCTCACCTCTTGCAAGGAGGCCTGGCAGAGCTCCAAGGCAATGTAGTGGAACTGGGGACCATGCTCCGTGCAGAAGTAGCGGAGCACATTGGGGTGCCGGTCAGACTCTTGCAGCAGCTGCACCTCTCGCCGAACCAAGCTGAAGCACTCCCGGAGGAGCCTCTTCACAGCTACTGCCCGTCCCTCAAATTGCCCTCTGAGAGGTGGATCAAGGATTGGGGGTTCAGAGAGAGCAGATGTGGGGGGCGGGATCGGGGCCTGTGCCCAAATCTGGGGGTCTGGAAGAATGCCTGTTCTTTGGTGGTTGTCAAAAGGGCTGCAAGTGATATAGCTACAGCCTGGATTCTACCTGCTACTCACCGGAAAACAAAAGTTCCACCTGCCCCACGTCCCAGCACATCCTTGGGGTTGAAGGAGATCTTCCCCACTACGGTGGGCTGCTCTGCTACAGGGGGAAAGGGATCATTGTCCTCTTAGTGATCTCTACCCACTGCCCACAGTCATCCTCCCTGCCTTCCTCTGCCAGCCAGAGTCCAGACCCACCCTCCGCCTTGACCTTTCTCCAGACTTCCACCCTTCCTGAGTGTGCTGCGGTAGCTGAGAGCAAGGACCCTGATGCTAGGCACATGGCTCCAGTGGCTGGTGCTGCTATTGGTGTAGCTAGATGAATGACTCAGAGCTGATACTGATACCATCTGTATTGGTGAGGACCAAGCAGATATATGGGTGATGTTGGCTACGTGATTCTCTTTTGAGCACCTCCTGTCTCTGTTTCTTCCCCTTCTTCTCTCTGCAGTCTTCCCATCTCTAACACTTGTAACAATTCTTTTCACTGAAGTCGAATCGTTTCAAATAAAAAGATGAATGCAAGTAAACACATGCATGATGAGAGTTATAACAAGGAGGGATGATGCTGGGTGTTACAGTGCACACCTAGAGCATGGCAGTGCCCTCAAAAGTCTTGGTGTGCAACTAAGATGGGTGAGGTTGGGACTGGGGAGATGGCTCAGTCCGTAAAGTACCTGCCTTGCTATGGGAACCTAAGCTTGCTCCCAGCATCCATGTACTGCACGTAGTAATCCATAGTTGTATTCTCAGCACCGAGTGAAGAGATTGAGACAGGCTGATCCCTGAGGCTCATAGGCCACCAGCCTATCTCAAAAGACTAAAACCAACAAAGAACCCAAGGTATATGGCTCTTGAGAAATAGCACCTGAGGTTGTCCCCTGGTCCACACACACACACACACACACACACACACACACACACACTGACAGAGGAAATGAATATCACGTAGAGTTCTTTCCCCAAAGAGTTTAAGTGAAAGTATTAGTTGAAATAGAAGCAGGCTCTAGGTAATCTGTTGAGTTTCTTGAGCTCTGGTCTCAAAGCATTGAGGACATTCCCTATGGTGGGTGGGTAAGGAATAATTGGCCTTTAGAATAACAAGGCTAAACCATATGTGGGGCTCAAGATGGTGGTGGTGGTGCACGCTTTTAATCCCAGCACTCGGGAGGCAGAGGCAGCCAGCCTGGTCTACAAGAGCTAGTTCCAGGACAGGCACCAAAGCTACAGAGAAACCTTATCTTGAAAAAAACAAAAAATTCCCCACCATCACTTTAGTGCTGGGTATCGAAACCAGAGCCTCACATATGCTAGGTAAGTGTACTACTACCTATTGACCTAGATAGGAAGTGGAGAAACTTCCAAAGCAGGAATTCCCATCACCTTGCATCAATGGCAGGGGTGAGGCGGCTAATAAACTGGAGTAGAGTTGCATGCTCTTGGGCTTGGAGAGATAGCTCAGCAGGTAAGAGCACTTGAGTTCAAATCCCCAGAACTCATGTAAAAATCCAAGCATGGCAGTATGTGCCAGGAATCCAGGTGCTGTGGAGACTGGAGGCGGAAGCATTTCTGAGGCTTCCTGGCTAGCTTAGCTCCTGTCTTAGATCGGAGCCCTGTTTCAAGAGGATAATGTGGGGGGTGAAAGATGAGGACACTCAACATCTTACCCGACATCACAGATGATGAGAAACATGCCCCGTCATGTGCGCACACACATGTGCATACACACACATTTCGCTATTAAAAAACAAACAACTAGCTGGGCGGTAGTGGCACACACCTTTAATCCCAGCCCTTGGGAGGCAGAGGCAGGCGGATCTCTGTGAGTTCGAGGCCAGCCTGGTCTGCAGAGCGAGTTCCAGGACAGGCTCCAAAGCTACACTGAGACACCCTGTCTCGAAAAACAAAACAAACTATAGGGCATTGGCAAGAACATCCCTGGGAAAAGAAAGACAAGGCGACTCGCTCCAGAGTCAGAAGGTCCAAGGAAATGGGTTTTGAAGTGCAGGAATGGATATTTACTTGGATTCAGTGCAGTCAACAACAAGAACTACATCTCAGGGTTGGGGTTTGTTGTGGAGCGTTTGAAAAAGCTGCCCGTGGGCTGGAGATGTAGCTCAGAGGTCGGGCTTTGCTAGAACTGACTCGGAGGACTGACTGAGGCCCAAGGAAGTGGAGGACTGAGGTGAATACAGGAAGCTCAAGTCAGGAGCCAGGCAGACATCAGCTTAAGTACGTGGACAGCACGTGGGGATCTGACTTGGGGAAACAGGTTGAGCAGCAATGTGGAGGTACCAGCACCCCCTCTCAAAGACACAAAAGGCAACAGCCTGGCTCAGAGCCGAAGAGCAGAAGACTAGAGTGAGCAATAGATGCACAGACTATACCCACCAAGCACTGAGCAGACACCGGTGGGTCTTTGTGGGCTAAGGCTTAAACCAAGAAGCACTGAGAAGAAGGTAGAAGCAAAATCAAAACCATGCCTAGGGAATTTACTGCTACCATTGCCAATAATAATATTAATAACAATAATAATAATATTGTTTTTTTTTTTGAGACAGGGTTTCTCTGTAGCTTTGGAGCCTATCCTGGAACTAGTTCTTGTAGACCAGGCTGGCCTTGAACTCACAGAGGTCTGCCTGCCTCTCGAGGGCTGGGATTAAAGGCGTGTGCCACCACCACCCAGCTCCAAAAACATTATTTTAAAACTATTATTATTTTATTAATTTTTTGAGACAGGGTTTCTCTGCGTAACTGCCCTAGCTGTCCTAGAACTCCCTTTGTAGACGAGGCTGGCCTCAAACTCACAGAGATCTGCCTACTTGTGCCTCCCAAGTAAAACAATTATTAACATCACCTAAGTGTGATTTTTTTTTGGAGCCTGTCCTGGAACTAGCTCTGCAAACCAGGCTGGCCTCGAACTCGCAGAGATCTGCCTGCTTCTGCCTCCCAAGTGCTGGGATTAAAGGCGTGCAACACCATCGCCTGGCAACTTCTGGTCCTTTTGCCTCCATTTCCTGAGTGCTGGGATTATAGGCATGTACCAGCATGCCTGGTTTATGAGTGCTGGGGTTCAAACCCAGGACTTTGCACATGCTAGGCACACACTCTCCTAGCTGAGGTATGTCCCCAGCACTGACTTGGTAACGATGATCATGGCAGTTTCTCACAGGGCAGTGATGCAATGAGGTGGGTGTTAGTATTCCCTTTGGACCCGTGAGAAAACAGATGCTCAGAGGCAACTCTTCAAAAGTTAGCTGGAGACAGTTTGATCTACACACAGTTCTATCCGCAACCAGAGACCCTGAAAATAACAATAAAACTATAATAGGATATACTTGAGGGGACTGCCTCTTATTACCTATCCCACCATCTGTGACTTCTAACAATTTGACTTTGAAATTAAATTCTGTCCACCTCTCCCTTTTCTCTGTTTTGGACTCCCCAGATTTGTTCACTCAACTTCACCTTCAGGGCCACGGGATGGCCTGGCTTGCTCTGAGGGGTTTTGAAATCTCTTCTCATTATGCAGGGTGGCCCTTGAAGGTTGTGTCTGAGCGTCCGATGAGGGGTCCTGCGGGTCTCCAGGTGCGGAAGGGCTCTGCTGCTGCTGTAACACATGGGTTCTGGTGAATGTAAGCCCCACGCCCGTGCTGGGGCTGGGTTTACCACAGAGCTTGGACTTATAGAGCGCAGCAGGAGCAGGGCTTCCTGAGAGGAAGGCAGAGGCAGCTGAAGTCACGCAAGAGAGAAGCAGAGTTCTGACTGGGAAGACTCTAAGTTGGACAAAGTCAGGATGCTGGACTTACTTGCCTCATCAGGTAGAGGACCCAGGCTCCCAGGAGGAGGGCTGTGAAGCTAGCAGCCAGCAGGTCTTGGGACCCCAACCGTGGATTGGGGTCTGAAGCTTTCTCTTCAGGATGTGGTTCAGAATCCCAAGGCTCTTCCCTCCTCAGGCTCAGGAGCTAGAAACAGAGCAGCTTTCACTCTTGGTACTCCCTCCTACTGTGAAACTCCCAATTCTTCTTGATCACTGGGTTCAGGGCAGGGCTTAGCTGAAGGTGTGTGTGTGGGGATGTGGGGGTCCCTGCATGATGGACTTGCAGTGCTGGCCATGATCTCAAACAGCAAGGTGCACATGAGAGGAGTGGACCAAATCTATTAGAAGGGCAGCATCTCTTTGAACATCATTAAAAGTTCACATGCTCAGCTGGGGTGGTGGCACACGCCTTCAATCTTAGCACTCGGGAGGTAGAGGCAGGTGGATCTCTGTGAGTTCGAGGCCAGCCTGGTCTACAGAGGGAGTTTCAGGACAGCCAGGGCTACACAGAGAGAGCCTGTCTCGAAAACAAACAAAAAAAGAAATAAAGGAACCATTTGCTCACTGGACTATTGCTGAAACTACAAGATGCACTTCTAGGATCAGACATTTGGTGGGTCTGGGGCAAACTCCCAGCATCTGAAAACCATCGCTCCTTCTAACCTTGAACAACTCACTAGCGCTTCTCCAGTCTCCCCCAGGAGAGCACACCTTTATAGTTTTTTCTATTTTCAATTTCTCACTTGATGAATATTTTACAATGTTCACCTGGAAACCACGCTCTGTGACTTAGGAAGCCAATATCATTTTGACATTTTTAACATGCCTGGTAGTAGCACCAACAACATGTTTGTTTTCTGGGAACTTTCGTGATATTAACTGGGGAAGAGGTACAAGCACTGCGTGACGTCTCTGGGTCTACCCATAGCAGCTGGCATCCCAGCACTAACCTCAGAGAAGAGAGCCGGAGCGTGGGACTCCTCTGGGGCTCTTGTCTCAGCAGACCCTTTCTCTAGGGTGGGATGAACCCTCAGCATGGTGGTGTGCAGGACCGGTGGGAGTTCATGGTATCCTAAGTAGTAGGAATAAAAGCCAGAGGGTTGAGGATGCTGTCAGCATTCCAACTCAGAAACTGGGTTTATAAATCTTCATCTACTCCAGATTAAAGTCAGGGGATCTCACCAATGAGCAGCCACTGGCTGGGCAGGGCCACACTGCCTGAGGGGTATCTGACAGCAGTGCTGGGCGAGCCCTCTCGCTCCCCTGAGACTTGAAGCGTCACCTCATCTGTTGTGGGGCCATCCATGGGTGCCAGGGTCAGTCCGCGGGGCTACGGCAGAAGATGGAGAGCCACATGTGAAATCAACCCCTTTCCTGCTCTATCCCTCTTTGCATCCCACTCAGAGGCCCCCTTCTCACCACGAGGGCCACCCCAGTGTGGACCAGTGCTTTGGAAACATAGAAACCAGCTTCTTCTTTCCCTACATACAGCGTCATCCTAAAGGGGAGGGAAAGGAAGGATGAGTGATTCTGGTGGGAGGCTTCAGCATTACTTATGTCCCTGTAGCTTCTTCCAGATGGACTCTGGGATTGACCATGTGACTTGCTTTAGCCAATAAGAGAAAGACAACAAAAGCAGATGCTTGAATGGTTGTATTCAAGTTGCCCTGCCTCCCCCACTTTGGTTCTGTTCTCTGAAGCCCTGAGACTACCGTGTAAGGAAACCTACCCTCCCAAAAGGGACAAAAGACCTTATGGTATATAAATGAACCATTCTATTTGATGCTAACTCGGCCAACTGGCCCACCAAGTACTAGATAGGTGGGCCACTGTCCCAGATCATTGCCTCCACCAAGTCACCAGTTGATTTTTTAGAGACCAGAAAAATGACCTGGATGGCCCCCAACATCTTGGAAAGCAGCAGGTGTCTGCTGTTTTAAAACTCCAAGTGTTGGGGCTGGAGAGATGGCTCAGTGGTTAAGAGCACTGACTGCTCTTCCAGAGGTCCTGAGTTCAATTCCCAGCAACCACATGGTGGCTCACAACCACCTATAATGAGATCTGGTGCCTTCTTCTGGCCTATAGGTAGGATGCTATATAAATAAATAAATCTTAAAAAAAACCAACTCCAAGTGTTGGCGTATTTGCTATGCAACAAAACTAACTGCTACAAAATCTATAGCAACGTTTTCTCAATATATTTCTCACTTTTTGTATGTTTGATTTTTTGAGACAGGGCTTCTCTGTGTAGCTCTGGCTGTCCTGGAACTCGTTCTGTAGACCAGGCTGGCCTCAAACTCACAGAGATCAGCTTGTCTATGCCTCCCGAGTGTTGGGATTAAAGGCACCTGGCTCACTTTTTTTAAAAAGATGGACCTTACTACGTAGTTCAGGCTAGCCTCACATTCATGCCGCTCTGTCAGCAGCACCCTGAGTACTGGATTACTGGCCTACACTACCACATCTGGCCCAGACCTCTTATAAGAACTCAGTTTCCTAAACTGGAACTCATCATCTCTCTTTTCACCCTTTGCTTTTTTCTCTCTTCCTCCTTTAGTGCTTTGAACTTCTGAAAATGATAGCAGCCATGAATTTCTAGAACTTCTAGAAGCCTGGAACTTCTAGAAGGCTGAACTCTCTAAACATTCCTGATCCTCCTCATCCCCCCTCCTTCCTCTCTGTCACCCTCTACTTAGTACCTTGAGTTTTTCTGCTCCAGCCTGCAGCATCATCTTTTTTCCAGTGTAATACATTTTATTTTGAAAATGATTGGAAATTTTGCTTGCATGTATGTCTGTATACTACACACATGCATGGCGCTCATAGAAGCTGAAAGAGGGCATCAGATCACCGGGAACTGGAGTTACACATGGTTGTTAGTGGCCATGTGAGGGCTGGGAATTAACCTGGGTCCTCTGGAAGAGCAGTCAAAGCTCTTAAGTACTTAAGTATGTCTCTCTAGCACCTCTGTGGGGTGTGTGTGTGTGTGTGTGTGTGTGTGTGTGTGTGTGTGTGTGTGGTGGTGGTGTCTCCAGGCAGTTATGACTGGTTTTAAACTCATAGAGATCTACATGCCATTGACTTCTGAGGGCTGGGATTAAAGGTCTGCAGCACCATGGCCAGTCCCATGGTATCATGATTTTCCTACTCATTCAGAGATACTCTATACTGTCACCAGAATAATCTTTCTGAAATGAAAACACGAGTCAGCCACTTCCTGGCTTGAAACTCTCCAGGGACCGTTCCTTAGCCTTGAAAAAAAAATGTTCAAGCCTTCTAGATGTGATCCTGGCTTTACTACAGCCCTGGGCATGAGGCTGCTTAGACCTATGGCTCAGTCTTTAACTTTCTTTCTGTACCGCGTGTGCCATGCCTTCTCCCATTTTCTGCTGATCCTTGAGGCCTTACATTAGATGTTTCTTCCTCTAGGAAGCTTTCCATGGCTTCCTCTTGTTTCCAGTCTCAGTCTGGGTATCTTTTTATGCATCGCCACCACAACCTGTCTGTCTCTTTACCCTAATTATACCCATGTTATACCCATGTTATAGTTCTCTTTTATATGTCTGTCCCCTACCAGACTCTGAGATTCCCGTAGGCAGGAACATTGACTCTGTTGTTTGCTATTGGATTTTCAGAGCCTAGTAAATGACCAGCATACAATACGTGCCCACTTAGCATTTGTAGAGCAAATGGAATGAGGGCAACCCCTGATTTCTCCAGTCTGTGTCTTAGGATAGCATAAGGCAAGGAGACACTTGGAGTATTTAACAATCAGTTCGATATAGCATTTATAGAGCAAACAGGTTGGGACTCAGAGTCTCCTCCGAGGACAGACTTTACCCAATCACTTGCTAAATGGTGACTATCCCTGAGTCCTAGGAACCCTATCTTGACACCTGATTCAGCTGTATTGGTGGCTCATAGTTGAATATCATGACTGGCTATTTGACGGGGGCTGTACCACCTCCAGAAATTCCCTCCTTAGGCTCTAGATGTGGACACTTACAGAAGCTGGATGTCTGAGGAAGAGAAGTGGGCAGCTGTGTCCTGGGATCTGGAGGCAGGAAGTCGGATGTGGCCCCAGCGGAGGACAAGAAAATGTAGAGTGTCCCTAGCCAGAGAAAGATGAGGCAGCTGGCGCAGCCCATCCTGATGCCATGTGTAGATGCCCATCACAGGCACTCCCAGGTCCTGCGTCCACAGCACAGTTCCACTTCCGGGGTCCACGGTGAGCAGCAGGCCCATCCCACAGGATGTCAGGTGGCTCATGTCTGTCAAGAAAGGCAGCTGGGGAGATGTCAGAGAGATCTCACTGGACACACCAGAGAGCAGCTTGGGTGTGCAAAGGTCATTTGAGGTCACGTAGAGGGAGACAGTTTGTTTCAAATGGGAAGGGATTGGCTGGGCCATCTAAAGTTGACTCGGGCGTGTCTGTGAGTCTGGGTCATTTGAAAGAGCTATGATGAGAGGTCATTGAAGGAAAGTTCTTAAGATGTAGCTCATCAATCGTAGACTTGGTCAGACTGATGTTTGCCAAGGTCAAGTGCTGGGTCCTTTAGCAAGCACATAGAACCTGATGGGGCCAGTTAGGAGCCTTGCTGGTGTTACTTATATGTCACAGTTGCCTGCATGGTGCCTCATGAAGAGTGATGGAGTCAAAGTTTGAGGAGTCAATTAGGAGTACCTGTGAGGTTCCTCGTTGTGGTGGTTTGAAATAAAATGGTCCCCAAAGGGAATGACACTATTAGGAGGTGTAGCCTTGTTGGAGTAGGTGTGGTCTCGTTGGAAGAAATGTGTCACTGTGGAGGTGGGCTTTGAGGTCTCATATATGCTCAAGCAATGCCCAGTGACCTGGACCACTTCCTGCTGTCTGTGAGTCAAGATGTAAGAACTCAGCTCTCTCTCCAGTACCATGCCTGCCTGCATGACACCATGCTCTCAGATGCCATGCTCCCCACAATAACAATAATGAATTAAACCTCTGAACTGTGAGTCACTTCAACTAAATGCTTTCTTTCTTTCATTCTTTCTTTCTTTCTTTCTTTCTTTCTTTCTTTCTTTCTTTCTTTCTCTCTCTCTCTCTCTTTCTTTCCTTCCTTCTTTCTTTTCTTTTTTTGAGACAGAGTTTCTCTATGTAGCTTTGAAACCTGTCCTGGAACTTGCTTTGTAGACCACGCTGACCTCAAAAGCCACAGACATCCACTTGCTTCTGCCTCCTGAGGGCTGAGATTAAAGGCGTGTGCCATCACCACCCAGCTAAATGTTTTCCTTTTTAAGAGTTGCCATAGTCAAAATGGTTTCTTTTCATAGCAACAGGAACCCTAACTAAGACACTCGGGAAGATGATAGGGTGGATGTATAATATCAAGGGGGTAGCAAGAGTTATATGGAGGAGTCACTCTGGGCCATATGCAGAGGTCACTCACCATATTGAGGTCAGCTAGGAATGGATGGGATTGGAGTCACCTCAGGCTACCTGGCTGGGGTAATTTGGGGTATGGATAAGTTCAGATGTATTTCTCGGGCTATGTGAGCATCAGTTCTGGTACCCAGAATCATCTCAGGTCACCTGTCAGGCTGTATCGTTCAGCATGTGAGGGGGCATCATGCAGGTGGATCAGTATGTGCTGGGACTCGGTCCTGATGTCACTCAGGACTTCCCAGGTTGGGGACTTTGATCCTAGGTTAGGCCAAGAAAGGTGACACTCACATTTCCCAGGTGAGTCCTCCATGGGGGGTGCTGAGTAGCGGCGGTAGGTTGTGTTCCAGCGCAGGGCTGGAGCTCTTGGGTCATGCATGGAGACCGTGTACTCTGCGTGTGAGAAACAGAGGTTATGAGGAATGTAGTCAAACTTCCCCAGTCCGACTCCAGAGACTGTCCCCTCCTGTAGGGTTGGAGGCTTCCCGAGCATTTGGATCGGAGGCCTAATGATCAAGTTTATCATTATACCTCTAGCTCCTCGGTCATACTAGTACAATGTGTATTGATGACTGTCAGACTGACTGACAAGCCTGAACTCAACATGGATAGCAACTGTCAGGCCTGGGCAAAGAAAATGAGGGGATTTCACCGAACATAGGAACATCTGACTTACGCGTTCGGCCAATGTAGAGTTGAGGGGTGGAAAGGCCTTCTGTGGTCAGTGTCATGTGAGTCTCCCCTGATTCAGGGTCCACCACAAACCAGGTATCCTGCTTCCGGCCTGTGGAGGGGGACAGTGAGCTAACTTTCAAGACAGCATAGGAGAAGGTGTGTGTGCCCTTTTGTCCCTGGCCAAGTTGGCCTGGCATGACCTAGGTCCCCATCCCTACTGGCTGGACTTGCCACCCACAGGCTGCAGAGATACTCACCTGTGTAGAAGACCCCATCAGAGCTGCGACAGGGAGAGGCATGGACCAGCTCCGGGATGGTGAATGGCAATTTCTGAGATGTAAAGATTCCAAAAAGGGAGAGGTTCAGAAGTGTGTGAGTACTTCCTGTGCCACCGCTGTGCCATACTCTCCCGAGGGCAGCCCAGAGAAACCCTTCCACTGGGCACCTTGTCCTTTCTATTTCCCAGGAGAAACTGGTGCTGGGAGAGGCTCAGTAACTCAGATCGCGACTCTCAGGCAGCCCAGTCTCAGAGCCAGCCTCCTTAGTCACTCTGCTATAGGGCCTCTTCAAGAACTGCAGAAAACCCCACACTGGGGGCTAAGACACCGCATGAGTCCCTCGATTCCACCTGATGACCTCCTCCAAATAAATAAACAGACACACATGGACATACAGCCCAGAGACACCGACACACCTACACAGACACACCCACAAAGACATCCACACGCACACGTGCACACACACACAGGCTTTAAAACTCAGTGACCACAAAAGACTCAGCAAGATCGAAGAGCTGTTTGGACTCAGTGTTGATGGTGAATGGGGGTCTGCTCTCTCACCGTCCTTTGGCTCTGATTTGTCAGGAATCAGATCCCAGTCTAGGTTATGTGAGAGTCCTGCATTCAGGTTTTTTATGGGTTTTAACAAGGGGGCACTGAGTGGGGTGAGCAGATACAAATCACCAACTTTTAGAAATAGAGCCATTCAGCTGACACGCATGCGCGAGCAAACTCAGTCCAGACTAGCAGACTTTAATTCATGGGTGATATGTTATTTAGCAAAAGCTAACCAATACAGTTTTTACCTTACTGCCCTCTTAGTCTTGGAGATGCCCCCGGGAACACTCAGAGGTCTGATATTCTGCTCTGCAGACACAGCCAGACCCTCCCCACTTTGGTAGACAGCCTTCCACAGTGCTCAGAGCCCTGACTTATAGCATCAAAGGACACCCCACTCTGACACGCTGTCCTTTCACCCATTGGTACTCTGGCTGACGGAGTCCTGCCCACACCCATCCCAGGCCATGAGGGGAAACAGACCATCAGTCCCTGCTGTTTCTGGGTCCCCAAGATGTACAGGCTGCCATCAGCTGGGTCAGAGAGAAAGGCCGTTCTGTGGAGCAGAGGGACATAGTGAAGGCTGGGTGTGTAGTCCTGGTTTTGTGAAGGCCTTGTCCCTCCACCTTCTCAGCTAGTAGACCCGACCCTTGTGGGAGACACCTTGGAGCAGCCAGAGGCCTTTACACATCATAGAAGACTAAGTCTCTCCCCTAAGACTCCCACATGTGGCTCCCAAAACCCTCATCCAACTATGGCTGCCACAGCCGCTCTCTCCTTAAGAAGCCCCAGTTCACTTACTCTGTGACATACATTGGTCCTTGGATGATGGGGTCTGCGGGGACAAACACATGGAACTTGAGTCTCTTTTTGACCCTATTGGAAAGCATAGCTAAAGCACACCAGCATTTACCCTGTGACAGAGGCAGACCCAGCAGGTGGCAAGAGTTCTATGGGTAGTCTCTGTCATGTTACTTTGCCCGGGTTTGCAGGCAAAGCCATTGAGGCTCAGAGAGTTGAAATAATTTTCCCAAGACCACACAGTTGGCGAGTGCTGAAGCTTCCTACAGACACTGACTTGCTGGACTCTAGTGCCTGTGTGAGGGCACTGTGTGCGTGTGCATGTGCGTTTATGTGTGCATGTATGTGTGTGTGCATGTGCGTGTATGTGTGCGTGTGTGTGTACGTGTGTGCATGTGTGTGTGTGTGTGAGGGTCAGAGGTGTCTTCTTTTCTTTAGACAGCGTCTCCCACTGAACCTGAAGCTGGCCAGCCAGGAAGTCCCACAGATCTTCCTATCTGTGCCTTCCCAGTGCGCGTGTCCAGAAACACACGGCTGTGGTTGTTTTTTTTTTTTTTTTTTTTTTTATATTTATTATTTATTTAGTATACAATGTTCTGTCTGTATGCCTACAGACCAGAAGAGGGCGCCAGATCTCATTACAGATGGTTGTGAGCCACCATGTGGTTGCTGGGAATTGAACTCAGGACCTTTGGAAGAGCAAGCAATGCTCTTAACCACTGAGCCATCTCTCCAGCCCCCTGTGGTTGTTTTTATTTGTTTGTTTGTTTGTTGATGTGGGTGCTGGCAATCTAAACTCAGGGCTTTGTGCTTGTGCAGCAAGCACTTTACCAACCGGGCCGTCTCCCTAACCCTTTAGTGCGCATGCTCTTATCTTCCATGCCAAGGTGACTGCCCACTCTACCACTTAGAGAGATAGGTAGCTACTCCTTGCTCACCATCCTTCAGTGTCCACTTCAAGTCCCCCGTCTGCTTGTTTAGTGCATGGAGACTTCCATCCAAGGTAGACACAAACAGAAGGCTCTCTGGCCTGAGAGTCTGGACCTGGAATGGGAAACAAAACTCATCTCGTCTGAGGGTTTCAGGACCACCTTGCTTTTGCCGCACGCCAGAGTGACTACGAGTCCTCACTTTCTACCTTATTTATTGAGACAGGGTCTCTCACTGAACCTGAGGCTCACTGATTCTACTAGACTGGCCAGTGTGCTCCAGGAAACACTCTCTCACCCCACCGCTAACCCTGATTTCTGCCACCCAGCACTAGGGTGGCATTCATGCCCGTAGTCATCAGGCTTTTCTGTGGGTGCTGGTGATTCAAACTCAGGTCCTTGTGACTTAGTGGCGAACAAAAGGGCTTCGTTGGTGCATGCAGCCTACCTCTGGGACAGGAGCTGAGTATCCCTACTGCACAGGTCAGGGAGTCTGGGGCACAGGATGGTCAGAAATGGCACAAGTGGGTGTAGAGTCTCCTCCAGGACGTGGTTTCCTTCTCCTTAGTCACACATGTGCCCCTTTTCAGAAGACCCTTTCTCTCTCCCTGGACTGGCTCTGCTGCTTTCGGTGCCAAGCTTTGTAGTCCCCTGATGGCTACAGGAAGGAGGCCTGGCTCTACCTTCTATCTGGCCCCTGCTGGACTCACTTGCCAGCCCCGGGCCCTCCTTGAGCAAACAAGGTGAGGCTGAGCTCAGAGCAGGAATCCTAACATCCGGGTGGCCCAGCCGCACCCCTTCAAAGCCCACATCCTGCTTCAGGACCCTCAGGTTGGGGGTGGGACCAGTGGTATTTGCTGGAGAGTCAGGAGCCCACCAGCTAGACCCTCTCTTGTGGGCCTCAGTCTTGCCATCCGCAACATGACAAAGAAATGGGCCAGGGGAAAGGCTGCCTCCTGATCGATTGCCCCAAAGAGAATTTTGTTTGATCATTTCAGTACTTAAAATATTGCTCTTAATTGTCTTTCTGCTATTGTTTTGTGAGACAAGGTCTCCTGTTGCTTGCTGTGTAGAGCAGGCAGCTTTGAATTTTCAACAATCTTACTGCCTCTGCCTCCAGAGTAATGGCATTAAAGGGATGGAATGCCATGCCCAATATTAACAGTGTGTGTTTTTTTTTTATTTTAACCAGAGATCTGATTGATTGATTGATTGATTGATAGTTCTTTTGAGATAGAGTCTCTCTGTGTAACTCTGACTATGCTAGAACTCACTCTATAGACAGGCTGGCCTCGAACTCAGAAATCTGCTTGCCTTGCCTCCTGAGTGCTGGGATTAAAAGGTGTGTGCCACCGCTATCTGGATGAAAATTTTAATTTTAAAAATCCAGGTTTTCATTATTATTCTCATTTCTATCGCCCCCCCCCCCGCCCCGAAATGTCAGGTCTGGACATACCAGGCTCCCATTATTATTTGACAACTGCAGAGGGAGCCTGAGCTGGGAGAGGGGCTCCCAGTGCCTAATTCTACCCCGTCCCTTTAACTGGGAGTGAGGGGTGGAGAAAAGGAGAGAGAGAGAGACCCCAGGCTGGCAGAGTAAACTGATTGGCTCCCAGCAGGCAGGTTGGACCAGATCTCTACACTTGAAGATAGATCATTTGTCCTAGAAGTTCTGAGTCTGAGGGTAGGGGGTGGTGATCCAGTCGCACACAAAGGGAAGGGGCAGTATACAGCGCCAGAGCTTGAACCAGTTCGTTTCACAGCAGAAGACTCTAAATGGATCATATCTTTCAAGACAACTGGATTCTCAAAGGGTTTTAGAGGCCTGGCTTTACCGTCTACTGTCTCCTCCGCACTGGCCCCCTTGCCATCTCTGCTCCCGAAGCGGCTGAGTGGCGCATCTTCCCATGCAGGCTGTAAGAGGCATCTCCCCGAGTTTATGAGGGGTTCACTCTCTAGGCGTTGATTTGGGCGAAGGAGGGAGAGGCAGGCGTCCCTACTGACCAGCTACATCCGCAGTCACCTGGCCCTGCACTCACCTGTGGCCCGATCGTCCCCAGCAAAGTCGCAAGCTGCAGCAGGAACCCGAAGGGAGACCACGGTGGGAACCCCCAGGCTGAGCTCGCCATTGCCTGTGGGCATCACAAAGTCGCCAGCTTCCCTCTACTCACTTCGTGGCTCCAGGTGACAGCCGAGCTCTCTCCTCGGGGGAGACTCCGCCCCCAGCAGTGCCAGCTGGGGAAGCAGAGTCTTAGGTGAAACCTCACCCTGTGGTGGCCCCCGCCCTTCCTATCGCACCTACCTATCGCGGTTCGTCCCTTCCTCCTTGGCACTCAATGCTGCCAGTTTGAAGGATTTTGCTGAGGTGGACTGTGGAGAACTAACAAGGTCTGTGTTGGTTCTCTCTGTCTCTCTCTCTCAAGATTTACTTATCTTATTCAATGGGGTGTTTTGCTCGCATGTATCTCTGTGCATCATACACGTGCCTGGTGCCCAAGGAGGTCAGAAGATGGTGTTGGATCCCCTGGAATTGGAGTTAGGATGACCGTGAGGCTCTGCCATGTAGGTGCTGGGAATGAAACCTGGGTACTATGCAAGAACAAGTGCCCTTAACCCTCTCTCCGGACACTGTATAGATTCTTCATCCTTTCTTACCAAGGCAAGGCTCAGGCTCAGAACTGGAGCTAACATTCAGACACTTGACCTCAGTACCTGTGGCTGGCCTCTTCAGAACTGTTATGAACTGTGGATTAACTGATGGAGCCACTCATTTGTCCAACAGGTATTTCACGATCCACTACGCTACCTTGCTGAGCAAGATAGAGAAGTTCTTTGTCTTTGTAGAGCTTCTAGATCACATGGTTAAGACATCAAAGCTGGGCAAGGTCAGGGGCTCAAGGTCATCCCTGGCTTCATGAGTTTAAAGTCATCTTAGAAGTTACATGAGACCCTAACTGAAAAATGGAGAAGAGCAAACAAACAAAGACATCAGACATAAAGACGGAAGAGAATTTTATATGGCTATAACTATTTTGAAAATAAAATATTTTTGTGCTGTGTATTTTGCCACTATGTGTATCAGTGGCCGAAGGATCAGGAATTCAAGGTTGCATAGTGAATTCAAGGCCAACATGAGCTACAAGAACATCTGTCTCAAAAACAAAACAAACAAAAGATTCCGCTGGTCATCTCTACCTTTATTCCAGGGTGCTGAAATGTCAGCCCTGCCTGCTGCCACACTCCCTTGGTCAGCTCTTCCCCGTCCTTACCTGCTCAACCCTAACAGTGTTGCCGCAGCCCTTCTGCTGAAGGCAATGGCATACCAGATCCCTCAAAATCCTTTGTCTCATACCTGCAGCTAGAACCCCACACATTTCCCCCATACACACCTTTACCTTCCTCCCCCGAGTTTCAGGGGACAGGTCTCTCACTTCCAGCCCTTTTTGGCCTCCTCTGGGGTAAATATATATATATATATATATATATATATATATATATATGACACATATATCAGTAAAATGTAATTTTTCAGGGCCGTGGAGTTGGGTCTATTGGTAAGTGCAAGCATTAGGATCCGAGTTCAGATCCCCAGCACCCATGTAGAAAAGTCAGACCCAGCTTCCCCTCACTGGTTTTCCCTCTATACCTGTAATTCTGGCAAGACCAAAGTTGAAAGATCAACACATTTTTACCCCCTTGAACCTTCTTTTCTTTTGTAGAAGAAAAGCCTTTCTCAAATACAAGAGAGGCTGCTTACAGGGAAGGGATGAAAAAGTAGAAAAAGAAAATATCTGTCTTTGGAGTCATTAAAGAGCCCAGCATATAATTCTAGGCTTGAGAAAATGATGAGACAAGGATTTACTGAATGCATCTACTTATGTTCCTGGAGTTTTAACTGCAAGCTTGGCAGGCGTTCTACAACTGACCCTCACTCCCAGTCACAAATAAACTCCTATTGCTTTGTAATTTACCTAGTGTGGTGGTTTGGAGGAGAATGGCCTCCACAGGCTCATATACTTGAATGTTTGGTTCCCAGTTAACGGAACTGTTGGGGAAAGGTTTGGGTGTGTGGCCTTATTGAAGGAGGCATGCCAATGTGGGTAGGCTTTGAGGTCCCTCTCACTTCCTGTCTGCTGCCTGTGGATCAGGATGTAAAGCTCTCAGCCACTGCTCCGACACCATGCCTGTCTGCTTTCTGCTGTGATGATCGTGTACTAACCCTCTAAAACTGGAAGCAAGCCCCTAAATTCTGTTTTCTATAAGAGGGGGCTTTGGTCATTGTGCTGGATAGTTTTATATCAATCTGAGAAAAGGGAACCTCAAATGAGAAACCATCTCCATAAGGTCGGGCTATGGGCAAGCCTGTAGGGCATTTTCTTTATTAGTGATTGATAGGGGAGGACTCAGCCCTCTCTCTCTCTCTCTCTCTCTCTCTCTCTCTCTCTCTCTCTCTCTCTCTCTTTCTCTTTCTGACAGGGTTTCTGTGTGTCACAGTCCTAGCTTTCCTGGAACTCCCTTTGTAGACCATGCTGGCCTTGAACTCACAGAAATCCACCTGCTTCTGCCTCCTAAGAGCTGGTATTAAAAGCATGTATCACCACTGCCCAGCTGCTCCTAAGTTCTTTAAGAAAGCAGGTTGAGCAAGCATGGGGAACAAGTCAGTAAGCAGCGTCCTCTATCACCTCTGCTTGGCTCCTGCCTCCAGGATTCTGCCCTGCTTCAGTTCCTGTTGTGATTTCCTCTGAGGATGAATAGTGATAGGGAAGTGTAAACCAAATAAACCATTTCTTCCCCCACTTGCTCTTTGGTCATGGTGTTTCATCACAGCAATAGAAACCCCAACTGAGACAGTCATGGTGTCTCTCACAGCAATAGAGCAATAACTAAGACATCTAGTTTGTGACATTAGAGCAGTGGTTCTCAACCCTCCTAATGCTGAGACCCTTTAATATAATTCCTCATGTTGTGGTGACCCCAACCATAAAATTATTTTCATTGCTACTTCATAAGTAATTTTGCTACTGATATGAGTCATAATCTAAATATTTTTGGAATTAAAGGTTTGACAAAAGGAGTCATGACTGAGAACAGGGTTGAGAACTTCTGTTTAGAGCAACATCAAATAGATTAAGACAGAGCGAGGCAGGTGATAGATAGATAGATAGATAGATAGATAGATAGATAGATAGATAGACAGATAACTAGAGGGACACAGAGAGGGACATGGACAGATAAGGAGAAAGACAAAGTTAGGAAAGGAAAGAAAAACAATGCAGCAGAGACACTGAGGATGGGACTCAATGACACACCATGGTCATTTCAGGGGATACCAGCTAGGACACACAACGTTCTGGCACTATGTGAACTCAGTGGAACTTAAACCTACCCTAGATAAAGCCTGAAGCAAGCCAGATGGTACTGGATATTTTTCAACTTGACATAAAGAAAACTTAAAATAAAAAAGTTGCGTAGGGGCTGGAGAGATGGCTCAGAGGATAAGAGCACTGGCTGCTCTTCCAGAGTCCTGAGTTCAATTCCCAGCAACCACATGGTAGCTCACAACCATCTGTAATGAGGTCTGGTGCCCTCTTCTGGCCCACGGGGATACATGCAGGCAGAATATCTATCTATCTATCTATCTATCTATCTATCTATCTATCTATCTATCTATCTATCTATCTATCTAAAATAAATCTTTAAAAATAGTTGTGTAAAGTCTATACATTTGTATGAAGTTTTAAAGACATGAGCTCAAGGGTCGGATGGTGATCAGTGGTACGTGTATAGCTTGTACGGGCGCTGGCCTGGACCCTATCCCCAGCACTGCAACAAACAAGCAAACCAAAACGAGTGATGTTCTGCTCCTGCCACCACCTCCCACCTAAGCATGTGCCCTAAAGTGTTCCTGATACACGCACAGTTGGATGCCTGCAGCCACAGATTTAACCAACTGTGAAGAAGAGGGTGGTCAGTGCCCCAGGAGCTGAAGATACCGACATGGGTGCTGGGTACTGAACTCAGGCCCTCTGGGAGGGTAGCGAGTGCTCTTAACCACTGAGCCATTTCTCTAGATCCCTGAAAAACATCTCCACTGAGCATGCTCAGACATTTTTCTTGTCATTATTCCTTAAATGATACGGTATACAAGTATTCACATGAAACTTACGTTGTATTTTGTATTTGGTACTATAAACTAGAGGTGATTTAAGGTGTATATATATATATAGGTTATATGCAAATACTAAGTCATTTTATATTATTAACTTGAAGTCATTATCCCTGGAAATCTTGGAGTCAGTCTTGTGAATACTGAAGGATGTTTGTACATGCATCGGTGGCTTTTAAAATGGAAATACAAATGGGAACAATATTATAATCGTAAGTGCAATGAAGGGAACATGCTTAGGAGTTGGTTAAACTAGAAAGGCACAGGATTTATGTAAAGAAAATTCTGAATATTTATGAAGGACTTAAACCATGAACAAGTGGAAAGATAACTTCTCTGTGCAGGGAGAGTTAACAGAGTGAAAACATCCATTCTCCCCAAATATCAGTAAATGAAATTCTTATGAAATTCAGGTTTTAAAGGCTAAAGATCATTGGAAATAGTAATGATTAGTCATTAGTAATGATTTCTGGGTGTGGTGGTGCATGCCTTTAATCCCAGCACTTGGGAAGCAGAGGCAGGCAAGTTCCAGGACAGACTGATCTACATAGTGAGTTCCAGACCAGCCAGAGCTCCATAGTGAGTGAGGTCCTGTCTAAAAAAGGAAATTACAGAAAATAGTTAAGGAAAGTGAAAATGAAGACTAGAGGGGACCTTGTCTTACTAGATGTCAAAAAATATGATGAAGCCATACTATTAGCATCATTTTAGTATATAAATTGTGCTGAGAAAACTAGAGAAATACCTGGGTAGGAAGTACTCTAAAATGAGGCTCATGTGTTTAAGGATTGGTCCCCACCCCTGGAGATTGGGTACTGGTGTAGGAGGGTCTTCTATGTGTTATTTTCATTGGTCAAATAAAGAAACTGCCTTGGCTTTTTGATAGGGCAGAATTTAGATAGGTGGAATAGACCAAACAGAATGCTGGGAGAAAGAAAGCAGAGTCAGGCAGACGCCATGGCTCTCCTCTCCGAGAGGGACACTGGTTAGACTCATGCTGGTAAGCCACAGTCAAGTGGCAATACAGATTATTAGAAATGGGTTAGATCAATATGTGAGAGTTAGCCAATAAGGGGTTGGAGATAATGGGCCAGGCAGCAATTTAATTAATACAGATCTTTGTGTGATTATTTCGGGCATAAGCTATGCCAGGTGGCAGGGAAGAAGCCTACCGCTCCTTTTTATAACAGAGTGGTGCCCAATGTGGGGCTTGAACCTACAACCCTGAGATTAAGAGTCTCACGCCCTATCAACTGAGCTAGCTGAGGTCCAATCATTCAACTGAGAAAGTGAGAGCGTGCATGACCCCATGACCCCTCTCCTTCAGCTCTTTTTGTTTTGTTTTGTTTTTTGAGATAAGATTTCTCTATGTAGCTTTGGCCCCTGTCCTGGCATTAGCTCTTGTACACCAGGCTGATCTCAAACTCACAGAGATCCTCCTTCCTCTGCCTCCTGAGTGCTGGGATTAAAGGCATGTGCCACCACTACCTGGCTTTCCCCTCAGCTTTTAAGTGGTCATGTAGGCAGACAAGACCATGCCCTAGGGCTTGCTTCTCCAAAGGTCATTGGCCAAACAGATCAAAATCCCACAACACTTTCCCATTTTTTTTCAAAATAAGAAGTTATAATCCTATACTATAAAACTATCTACAATAAGAACAACTATCAAGTATTGTGCAGAAGAAAGAAAAGGTAATAACATAAGCAAAGAACAACATTAAGTGAGAAACACATTCTAAATATCCAGGTCATAGGTAATTGGCAAGTTACAGAGATTATTCCAATAGTCGTCCCATTCTGGACAGTCTACGTCTTGTACCCTAGTTAAGATATGAGAGGATTGGCCTGGTGCAGATGGTGCACACCTTTAATTCCAGCACTCGGGAGGCAGAGGCAGGCGGATCTCTGCGAGTTCGAGGCCAGCCTGGTCTACAAGAGCTAGTTCCAGGACAGGCTCCAAAGCTACAGAGAAACCCTGTCTCGAAAAAAACCAACACCCCCAATTGCTTTTATTTATGTATATGCATGCGTGCCTCTGTGTGATTATTTTGGGGTTGAGCAGCCAGGAATGAACTGGCGGCCTCCTGCCACCCATCCACAGAATTCTAAGGCATTAAGAAGTAGGCTCTAATGCCAATGAAGGAATGCACTTACTAGTAAGGCAAGAGCAAGTAGGCAAAGAGAAAAGCTTCCATCTTATATAGACTCCCAGCAGAAGGTGTGGCCTGAATTAGTCCAGGTCAAAGGTGTGTGTCTTTCTACCTGACCTCAAAGGTCAGGACTAGAAGAGGATTCACCCACTTTAAACCAAGCAAAAATAATCTCTCATAGGTGTGCCCTCCGTTTCTGGACTGTAGTTCATTCCAAATGTAGTCAAGTAGACAGCCAAGAGTAGCCAGCACACTCCCCATCTCTCCCTGCTTCCTTCGCCATGAGGTGAGCAGCTTCCCTTCGCCATGCCCTTCTCTCATGGTAGCCTACCTTGTCACAGGCCTTCAAGCAATGGAGCCAGGTAAGTGTGAATGGAAGCTTCTGAAATGATGAGCCCAGACCCTTCCTCCCCGTCTTAGTGTGAATACCCTGACAAAAGCAATTGAGGGGAGGAAGGGTTTACTCTGTCTCACAGTTTCAGATTATAGTCTGTACAGTGGGGAGGTTACAGGGACAGGAGTTTGATACAGCTGGTCACGTTACCTCTATAGTCAAAAAGCAGAGAGCAAGGAATGCATGCATGCTTGTGCTCAGTTTGCTTTTATACATAGTTCAGGATCACCTACCTAGGGAATGATGCCACCTGAAGTGGGCAAGTCTCCTCACCTCAGTTAATGCCATCAAGAGATTTCCCCATAGACATATCATAGCAAATTTCTGTCAGAGCAACGATATTGAGCCAGGTATGGTATCATGTGCCTGTGATCCTCCTTGGGAAATGGAAGCAGGGAAAGCTAGAGTTTAAAACTAGTCTGGGTTACGTAGGGAATTTGAAGCCAGCCTAAGCTATATAATGAGACCTTTTATCAAACAGCAGCAGAGACAGAACCAAACAACAGTTGTTTTAGAATCCAGAGCATAGGCATGGCTCAGTTGGGTTCTTGTTTAAGAGCTTCACAATGCAGTAACCATGTGCTTGCAGGCCTGAGGTTGAAAAGATTCACCAGGGAAGAAGGCGTTTCCAAACTCCTTCTTGTGGTTGTGAAAAAAATTCTTTTTTGTGGAGTGTTGGACTAAATTCCTTGAGAGCTGTAGGTTGGAGTCCATCCTCTGATCCTTGCCAGTGGAACTTTCCATAGGACAGTTCATTTCCTAGAAATGGAATTTATGAAAGAGAGAGAGAGAGAGAGAGAGAGAGAGAGAGAGAGAGAGAGAGAGAGAGAGAGAGAAACATGAAATGGAATGTACTGGCTTGCTATTGTGCCTTAGTAGGTACAGGGAGTGTACTATAGGAATGAAGGGCAAAACCAACAGCAAATAAAAAATCACAGTTCCTCAAAACTAGAAAATAAAACTGGAAGTAGTGGCACATGCATGCCATCACAGCACTTGAGAGGCTGAGGCAGGAGGATTGTAAGTTAAAGCCTCACACAATGAGACCTCTGAAAAAAACCAGTCAACCAAAAACAGCAGAAGATGCTTTCCTTCTGCACCCATCACTATGCGCTTACGTGGCTTTGATGTGCAGCTGTGCTCCTCACCCAGTGAAGGAGCTGTTTGCTACAATATTAATGTCCATCACAATGGTGTGGAGGTCTGTCAATCCAGAAGTTCATGTCTTGGAGACTTGGTCCCCAGAATGGTGATTTTGTGAATGATGAGGGCTTTAAGAGATGGGGCTAAGTGACAAGTCTTCTGGCCATTTGGAGAGTGGCTCAGGGAAGGATTGTGGGACCTCAGTACCTGGCTTTGTGATGTGAGGTGTAATCCTTTCTCTTGGCTATACCCCATAACCTATCATAGATTCCTGCTGGAGCCTCACACTGTGTGGCCTCCAATACTGTGAGCTGAACACCATTTCTTTTAAAAAAATTGTAAGCACATTTATTTATTTGTGTATGTGTGTCCCTATGTGCCATGCACATGTGTGGAGGTCAGAGGACAATTTGCCGGAGTTCCTTCTCTCCTTCCACCAGGTAGGCTCTGGGGATTGAATTTAGGTCTTTGGGTCTTGTGGCAGTGCCTTTATCTTCTAAGCCATCTTGCTGGCCCCTAAGCCTGTTTTTCTTTTTTTTGTTTTAAATAAACCCAGCCAGCCTCTGGGTATTTTAGATAACAAAAATAATAAAGACCAGCTGGGCGATGGTGGCACACGCCTTTAATGCCAGCACTTGGTAGGCAGAGGCAGGCGGATCTCTGTGAGTTCGAGACCAGCCTGGTCTACAGAGCTAGTTCCAGGACAGGCTCCTAAGCCATAGAGAAACCCTGTCTTGAAAAACAAAACAAAACAAAACAAAACAAAACAAAACAAAACAAAAGACCAGGAAGGAAAATACATTGTTCTAGTCTTGTTTCTGTTGCTGTGATAAACAGCATGGCCCAAGGAAACTTGGGGGAGAAAGGGTATGTCTGTCCTCACAGGTTTATCAGGGGAAGCCAAGGCAGGAACCTAGAGGCAGGAATGGAAGCAGAAGCCACAGAGGAATGCTGCCTATGGGCTTGCTCTCTGTGACTTGTTCAGTCTGCTTTCTCCTACAGCCCAGAACCGTGAACCCAGCAATGGTACAGCTGATAGTGGGATGTGTCCTCTCACAGCAATCATCAATGAAGAAAACGACCCTACACACTTGTCCACAGGCCAATCAGATGAAGGCAGTTCTCATTTGAAGTTCTCTTTTCCCAGTATGGGTCAAGTTGACAAAAACAAACCAACACATCCATCCATGCTTCCAAACCCAGCCAGTACTGCTCGAACACCTGGGCACCCTTCAGAGCGTCTTTGCACAATCTCCCTTACACCTTTTGCACATCAAAACAGTCATCACTAGCCAGGCATGGTGGGGCACACCTTTAATCCCAACAGTCGGATCTCTGTGATATTTAGGTTAAGAAGTCATTGCTGAAAAATAACTTAGGTCCTCCTCTTCACATACCTATATGTACATATATATATATATGTACATATCAGTTAACTAACTTACAGGGGAAGTTTTATTGTCCTCAGTTTACAGACGAACAAACCATGTTGCAGAGACATTTAGTAATTTACCTAAGTAGTGTGAATCAAATCCAGCTCTTCTTGACCTCTGCAGAGCCTCTGCCTTGCCTCACGGGAGGCCTCTAGTGGTAACTTCTCAAACTGCAGGATTATCCTTTTGAAGGAAAAATTTCAGGCTGCTATAATCAAGAAGACTGGTCACCCTGGGCATGGGTGGGAAAGGAGGGAGAGACAGGCGCAGGGGTTGGCAACCCGAGGCACCAGGAAGACTGTGCTGTGGGAGGTCTGATTATGTTGCATTTCTTGATGCTGGTGTCTGGGCACTTTTTCCGTGTGCCTGGGTGTCCATTATTACATTTTCAGACATTTTATGAGTGGTTGGTTAATCACGGCTACATGCCCACAGTTCCAGCACTTGGGCTCAGGCTCAGGTGTGGGGGTCTGACGTCAGCCTGGGTTCCTTAACAAGACCTTGCCTCAAACAAACAAACAAACAAACAAAAAACAAAATAAAAAAATAATGATGACTAGTTGGATGCGGTGGCCCAGGCCTTTAATCCCAGCACCTGGGAGGCAGAAGCAGGCAGATCTCTGAGTTCAAGGCCAGCCGAGTCTATAAAGCGAATTCCATGACAGCCAGGGCTACACGGAGAACCTCTGTCTCAAAATAACAACAACAACAATAATAACAACAATAATGCCAAGTGCTTAGCCTGTGCCGGGCTCTGTGTAAAGAGCCTCTCATAAGTACCTTTTGAGTTTTCTCAAAACAATCCTATGAGAAAAATCACCGCTATTGTTCCCATTTTTATAGACAACAAAACTGAGTTCCAGAGATGTTTAGAGTTCACACATTATTTGGAAGCAAAATTATAGAGCCAGGCTGGACCCTTAGTGGACCCCATTCCAAACCTCTTCCCCTATCTTTTTGTTTTGAAAGATTTCCCCATGTAGGTCAGGCTGTCTTCAAACTTGTACCCCCTGCCTCAGCCTTCTGAGTGCTGGGGTTAACTGTGACCTGCCATTACCTTGCCCCAAAGTTCTCAATGAGAAGACTCTCTGGACATGTTCTGCTTTCCTTCTCTCTCTCTCTCTCTCTCTCTCTCTCTCTCTCTCTCTCTCTCTCTCTCTCTCTCTCTCTCTCTCTCTCTCTCTCTCTCTCAGACTAAACAGCATTGTTGTGAGTGTTATATGTGGAAGCAGGAAATGGATTATGTAGGGGTAGTGTTTATTCGTGATCATTATAGGCTTGTTCTTTCGTAGGCTCCAGGGTTGTCCTAGGCTCATTGCCGGTCCCTGTAGGCTGGGTCCCTGCCTTGTACTGGACACCACCACAGAGCAGTATCTGACATGAGTGAATTCTCAGCCGTGTGCCATAGCGTACCCTAAACAGAGCAAACGAGCTGACTCATCAGTGTGTGGACACGATAGCCAACAGATAATGTCTAAAACTCTGTGAGTATCTCGAACCCAGTGTTTCAGGACCCTTTGGACTGTAACACGAGCAATTCTTTCCCTTTTCTTTTCTTTCTTTTTTTTTTTTTTTAAATTATTGCTTTACTTTTATGTACACGAATGCTCTATCTTCATGTACACCTTCATGCCAGAAGGGGGCACCAAATCCCATTACAGACGTTTGTGAGCCCTCTGTGGTTGCTGGGCATAGAATTCAGGACTGTGAGCGGCCATACCCTGCTCTGAAGACATGAGGACATGTGAAGAGCCAGTGCTCTTAACCATTGAGCCATTTCTCTAGCTCCTGCATGAATGGTTCTTACAGCAATCTTTTCTTGCAAAGGCTGCACTTTAAGTTCTGCGTTGCCAGGACGAAGGTGGCAGCATGTTTGGTTCCCGGAAGCCACTTTCTCTCTGTGTCCTCCTGGGCCAGGCCTTCCAGGTCTGCGCGCTTTAAGTTCACAGTTTGGTCTATTGGTTTCACATTTTTTTCTTTAAAGGTTTATTGTATGTGTATGAAAATCTCGCCTGCACAGAGGGCACCAGAGAGCTTGGCTCTGCAGGAGCTATAGATGACTGTGAGCCGCCCTGCGGGTGCTGGGGATGGAGCTGGGGTCCTCTGAGAGAGCAGCAAGTGTCCTGAACAGCTGAGTCATCTCCCCAGCTCCTCATTTTTGTTTTTTATGGCACGGCTTTGAATGGTTTTTATTTTGTCTCCCTTGAGATGGCGTGCTAGAAAGATCTAGAGCTACCCTTTTACCCTTGGCTCATGCGCTCTGTCACCCGTCCCCGCCCCCACAGAGGTTCTAAGTAGCTTCTTAGGATTCTTTTCCCATCTTTACAATTCTGTGTGTACGTACGCTGGAGGTCAAGGGTGTAGCATCATTTACTTACAGCAGGGGGCAGTACAATGTAGCGGATAAGTGTCTGTGACTGTAACTGGGTTTGAAATTGATTTTAATCTTTGATTCCTATATGATTACAGGCTTTTTTCAGTGAGAAACTTTTTGACTGTGCACCCTTCAATGCTTATATTATTATTTTTTAATTTATACATGATTCCTGTCCTAATATTATGTATGTGTATATTATAGAATGTAATAAAATGAAATTGAAATAAAAAAAGATGAAATTCATCTTAACATATTTTATTGACAATCGATTGCACATATTAAAAATACACAACCTAGACTGGAGAGAGGGCTCGGTGGTTCAGCACTACTGCTCCAAACAGAGGCTCTGAGTTCAGTCTTCAGCCCCTGCATGGTAGCTCACAACCCCCTGTAACTACGGATCCAACACCCTTTTCTGCTCTCTGAGGACTCCTGCACAGAGGTGCTATCCGCATACTCTTGCAGGCTCACAACCATACACATTAAAAATTTAACCTTTTAACAACAGAGTTATGTATTTTATTTCTTATTGTCTTAGTTATTTTTCTATTGCTGTGAAAAGACATCACAAGCAGGATAACTTATCGAAGAAAGCGTTTCACTGGGCTTTTGGTTTCAGAGGGACAGCATCTACGATGGCGGAGCAAAGGCATGGCAGAGCGAATAGCTGAGAGCTCGCATCTTGATCTCTATGTGGGAGGTAGAGAGAGAGCACATTGGGAATGGCTAGAGTCTTTCGAAGCTCTCAAAGCCCTCCCCCAGTGACACATGTCCTCCAGCAAGGCCATGCTTTCTAATGCTTCTCAAAGAGTTCTACCAATGGGGACCAAGTATTCAAACATAGGAGCCTGTGGGGACCATTCTCATTCAAACTACACAATTTTAATATATGGGTGCCTAAATAAGTTTCATTTATTTGCATTTGCCCACAGAGGTCAGAGAGCATCAGATCCCCTGGAACTGGAGTTACAAGTAATTATGAGCCTTCTGCTGTGGGTGCTGGGAATTAAACAAGGGCTTCTGCTGGAGCAATTAGCACTTGTAACTGCTGACCCACATGTCCGGCTCCCTAAAACAAATCTGAAAAACCAACCAAACCCAAACCAAACAACAACAACAACACACACACACAGAAAGACAGAGAGAGACTGGTATGTTTTGACACCATGAACATGTTATATCATTAAGATCCATCAGAAACAAAGGTCATCTAGTCTGCTTCCTGTCCCTATGGATTAATTTGTATCTTGTAGAGTTCATATCTTTTTAAAAACATTTTTTTAGTGGTGTGTGTGTGTGTGTGTGTGTGTACGTGCTGGTGTGGGTGCCTGCGGCAACTGTGCATTGGTGTTGGCCAGAGGACAACTTGCAGGAGGAGCTGGCTCTCTCCTTCCGCCGCATGGGTTAAGGTGATGAGTTCAGAGTCTCAGATCCTCAGGCCTGGTGGCGGCGAGTGGACTCATCTGCTGAGCTGTCTCACTGACTCCACATTTTGTCAAGGTTTATATGTAGCATAATTATTTAAACTATCTTCCTGCATTCATTCGCTTACTTTCACGTACTTGGGAGTATGTGGATACGGTTGCACAGATGTGTACACGCTCCAGCATGTGTGTGGAGGGCAGAGGATAACATCTGGAGTTAATTCCACCGAATGAACTCGTGCAATTGAATGCAAGCCACCAGGCTTTTCACCCGCGGAGCCATCTCGTTGGCCCCAGCGTGGATTCTCTTTTGTTCTGACTGCTTTTTATTTAGCACATCTCCTTTAAGTTTCATATTTACAGATGAAATTGAGGATGAAATATTGGCGATGTTACCTTAAAAATAACATTTGGTTTGTAATAGCGTGAAAATACCTTTATTTTTCAATTGAATTTAATTTTTTTTGAGAATTAGAATGTTTATTTTAATGTTATATACACATGATTCATTTTTTTGTCAAATATATTAGCCTATGACTAAAATGTATTCTAATTTTTTAAATCATAAAATTCTCAGACTGTATCTTTTAAAATACATTTGAAGTTTTATGTTCTTTCATTTTGAAAATACATAGTTTTATCTCAAATTGGAGCCAATCTTTCTTTTTTTTCTTTCTATAGGATCATATTAGGTATTATTAGGTAGCTTATATCCCTTTGAATTTAAATTTTAAAAATTAATTTATTCTTTTTTTAATATGTGGGTGGATGTGTACATGTTCTTGGGTGGATGGGTACACTTGTGTATGTGGATATTTGTATGGAGGTCAGGGGATAGTCTTGAGTATTATTTCTCAGGCATCTGCCATCTTTTGTTTAAAAAGGGTCCTCCTGCTTGGTGTGGCAGCACACACCGCTAATCTAGGCACTCGGGAGCCTGAGGCAGGTGAATCTCTGTGAATTTGAAGCCAGTTTGGTATGTACAGCAAATTCCAGGTTGGGCAGGGCTATACAGTCTTAATAAATAAAAAATGAATAAAATAAATAAAAAGAAAAAAGTGCGTGTGTGTGGGGGGAGTGGGACTTCACTAACTGGGCGAGACTAGCTGGCCAGCAAGCTGCCAGGGCCCTGCCTGTCTGTCCCGTCCCATCTCACCCTGAGTTATACCACATGCCACTGTGTTTGATGCGGGCTCAGGTAGGTCCTCGGTGCTCACGCTTCCTTTCCTGACTCAGCCATCTCCTCTGCTGTCATTCATTTGTAAGGCAGGGGCTTGCTACGAAACCTAGGTCAGCCTTGAATTCGAAACACTCTCTTTTCCTGCCTGCTGGGTCCTGGGATTCCAGGCCCCTGCCACCATGCCTGGTTTAGAGTGTAGTCTGAGACTTAGCCACAAAAACAGGTGTGACGTAGAAAGACCCTTGCTAATGGTTACCCCACATTTGTCTAAGTTGGGCGGTCCTTTCCCACTTTATCAGAAGTATCTTTCAGATTCAGTCCTTCATGTATAAAAACGTAGATATTTTTGCGTGCTTTCCCAGCATTTAAGGAAAATATTGGTTCTTAAGAACACACACTGGCCCACAGCTAGCTTTTTTTCTCTTGGTATATCTTAGAGGTGTTTCCATAAAAATCTGTAGAAAGCACCCCCTCTTCCCCCAGCTTCATCGTATTCCATTAGCCTAATGGCTATCTGGGTGGATTCCAGGTTTTTTGTTTTTATTTTTTGCTGGAAAGAACAGCCCTGCATCAGACAGCCTTGCTCACAAGTTGTCTTACAAGTGGGTAAAGGTTTCCTTAGGGCGAATTCCTAGAATTCTAGTGTTAGGATTCTAGTGCGCATCTGTCATTTCGTGCCCCAGTAACTAACTCCGCAAGAGTGAGGCCGAGTCACCCGTTCACCCCTTACAGCTGATGGACAAGAGACTGCCTGTGTGAGATGCCCCGGGATCTCACAAATGTGTTTATTCAACACCTGGAGTCCTTCCAGTTTCAAAAATGAAAAAAAAATCATCGTGGTGTAGCTTTAATTTGCATTTCCTTTACTAAGATGGAAATTGAATTGTGTGTTTTGTTTTTAAATGTCTTGCTAGGCTGGTGAGACAGCTCAGTGAGCACAGGGGCTTCCAAGGGGCTGATGACCGAATTCAGTCTCTGGGCCCCGGGGGGTGGAAGAAGAGAACCAACCCGCACTAGCCTACACATGCACAGTGTGTCACAGAAACACACATGCAAGCACATGTGACTCAATTGTTCTTTAAAAAGTCTTGTTGGTTGTGATAACTTCATAAATTATCTAAACTCTTAAGGGGTGAAATATGCCCAGTGTTGCAGATGGAGGTTTCTAGACCTTTCCATGAGAATGGTGATGCTGGATGTCTGAATTCTGTCTCCTGGACTTTCATGTACAGGCTACCACACTCATACGATCATGGATCCAAGTCTACATTGCTTTAGGAACACAGGATTCATTCGTCTCTGCTCAGCTGTGTTGTGTGAACATGGGTGACTTTGATTGCACTTAGCTGTTTTAATTTCATATTGTCTTAGGAACCTGATTTCCACATGACTGCCATCCATTGTCCTGGAAAGAGGGCCATTTCCTTTGGAAAATCTAAGTTCTGTTGGAATGCCGTTTTATTACCTATAATAATTCATATTCATTCTCTCCTAATATTATCTTCTCATTGTGCTGTAACTGTGTAATAGACAGGACATGCTCTGGGAACCTGAAGATATGGTACCTCACATGGCCAAAGGGATAGATACTGCAGATGTTTTCCAGACCTGGAGATTAGCATTCTCTTTTATTGTCTATGGCTTCTCATGCTGCAAGGGCAGAGCTGGGTAAACACCGAGCAGAACATGAGGCTGTTAAAGCTGAGGTGTTTACGGTCTGACCCTCTACAGAGAAAGTATGTGGATCCCTGACTTACACCAGCAAATTCACACAGTGGTCCTCGCTGAAGAAGAATTTTCCTCTTCCTTCTGTCCTTTCTTCCCCTTCTCTCCCCTCCCCTTCCTTTAACTCCTTTCTTTCTCCTTCCCTTCCCCCCTCTCTTTTTCCTCATCTCTCTTCTTTCTCTTTTTCCCTCCCCTCTTCTCCCTTTTTCTCCCCTCTCCTCTTGTCTCCTTTCTTTTTGTCAGATTCTCATTATATAGTTCGGGCTAACTTTAAACTTGTGATCCTCCTGCCTCAGCCTTCTTAATGCTGAGGTCATAGGTGTGCTTATGAAGAAAAATCAATCTTATTTGTATATACACACACACACATTTTGAAATTACTGTCATTAGATTTATGTTAGTGGTAGAGACTTTTTTTTTTGGAGTGGATTCTGAATGAGACCCTTGCTCCCTGCAAACAGAGCAAATGCCCCACCTGTGAAAATGATGCAGTCACTCTAATCTCAAGGCATGTGGATAGGCTGCCTAATCTCCTAATGCAAGCCAGTACCTTCATCAGAACTGAGAGAACTGGAGAAAGGTTTTCCTAAAGTGTTGTTCTAGAATGAGTACTGTGGTTGGCCAGATGCCCCTTGTCTGACTTTACTGTGACTTGGGACTAGCTTCTAGGGAGGCTCTGTGGCTTGGATCAAGCTTACCATCCAGTCTTGGAGTCTGTGGGTCACATACAGGAATGAATTCTATGGCATAAGAACATCTGTAACCTTGGAGCCAGATGTGGAAGGATGGTGATGGGCACCTGTGGGAAGTGAGCCAGACCCTGGGTACCGGTGTCTATAGGCTGCACAGGAGCCTCCTTGCAGCACCAGGGAAGACACAGCTGGTGCTCCTCGTCTGTATCTGCAGGTAGGGCTGTGTTCTAGTTCCGATCTGGTTTTCCGATGGCTAAGGGAGAAGGTCGCCCTTGCTCCCTCTGTACTAGAGTGAACTGGTACGGGTTGAGAGTGACGGAGAAAGTCCAGAGGCACCAGGACCCAGCTGGCAGTCACTCAGGTCATTGAAGGGGACTTGGCTTGGAGAGGGATGGCCCCTTTCTTGGGGATGCAGATCTGGATTTTCAGTTTCTTCTTTTTTGTTTATTTGTTTTGGTTTCTAGAGACAGGATTTCTCCGCGTTCTCCGCGTAGCCCCAACTGTCCTGGAACTCTCTCTGTAGACCAAAGTGGCCTCAAACTCACAGAGTGCCTCTGCCTCCTGAGTGCTGGGATTAAAGGCATGTGCCACCCCCACCTGACAGGTTTTTCGGTTTTTTTTTTAATATTTATTTATTATGTATAGAATATTCTTTCTGTGTGTAATGCCTGAAGGCCAGAAGAGGGCACCAGACCTCATTACAGATGGTTGTAAGCCACCATGTGGTTGCTGGGAATTGAACTCAGGACCTTTGGAAGAGCAGGCAATGCTCTTAACCTCTGAGCCATCTCTCCAGCCCTGGTTTTTCGGTTTTTGAGACAGGATCTCATTGGATAGCTCAGATTGGCCTTAATTTCATAGTCCTCCTGCCTCCTGCCTTCAGGTATGTGCTACAATACCTGGCTTAGGGGCACATTTTTGAAGCTGTTCCCTTTCCGAGACACTCTCTCATCCCCCAGCAGGTGAGATTGCTCACATTCATTCTCTCCTAATATTATCTTCTCATTGTGCTGTAACTGTGTAATAGACAGGACATGCTCTGGGAACCTGAAGATATGATACCTCACATGGCCAAAGGGATAGATACTGCAGATGTTTTCCAGACCTGGAGATTAGCATTCTCTTTATGAGTCCAACAGAACCAGTGGATCCTTGGGGAAAGAGGCAGGTCCATTGTAGCTGGACATGGGAGGATGGAGGAAAGGGTTGGAGTAATGTAGGTGCTGGCTTTGAGGGTGGATGAAGGGGCGATAGGCCTTAAGGAACGTGGGCAACCTTTAGAAGTTGAAGGAAACACGGAGGAAGTTTCTCCTCTCGATCCAGAAGGGCTTCAGGCTTGCCAGCTTCTTGATTCCAGCCCAGTGAGCCCCAATACAAGATGATGAATTTGTATTGTGAAGAACAGCTGTCAACTCTATAGTGACTGTCTTTTAAAAAGGAATTTGCACCAGGCAGTGGTGATGCACGTCTTTAATCTCAGTACTCAGGAGGCAGAGGCAGGTGGATCTCTGTGAGTTTGAGATCAGCCTGGCCTACAAGAGCTAGTTCCAGAACAGGCTCCAAAGCTACAGAGAAACCCTGTCTTGAAAAAACCAACCCTCCCCCCAATTGCTTTTATTTATGTCTATGCATGCATGCCTCTGTGAGCGATTGCCTCACGTGCACAGGTGCCTGTGAAGGTCAGGTGAGGCATTGATCTCTTGAGTGAACCTGGACTTTCAGGAGGATGTGAGCTTCCTGACATGGGTGGGCTCTGGGAGCTAAACTCCAGGCCTCTGCAAGAGCAACATGTGCTCTTAACCTCTGAGTCATCTTTGAGGCATCTCTCCAAGCCCCAAAGTCTGTGGTGATTTGTTGAGGAGACCGTAGATGAACTCCCTCTGCAAAGTGATTACTTGTGTATTTCATTTCTCCTGTTCCTCAAACCATCCACGACTTCCTGTTTCACTCTGAGTAGAAACAAAGCCCCCAGAGGGGTTTACTAACTCATTTCCTGGGGTAGGGGCTCTGATCTCATCTCAGCCCAGGCCCACTCCTTTCAGTGTTTCCTAAATTCCCAACGTTCCATTTAGATAGCCCGTGGAGGCGTTTGCCCATTCACCACAGGGCCTTTGCACACGAAGTGTTTTCTCTTCTGCCTGAAATACTTCTGGGGAGTTGCCTGTTTAGGTTCCTCACCTCTGAGGCTCTGCTCATATATTACCTAGTTGAAACCTGTCCTAACTTCTCTGTTAAAACCGCACATCTTCCCCAACTTTTCTATTTGCTTTACTTTTCTCTCCTTCATATCTACTTTCACAGTCTAGTCTCCTGTATAATGGTATGTGTGTGTGTGTGTGTTGTCTGTGTCTGTGTGTGTTGTCAGACTATAAGCATCATATAAGGGGGAGAGGTCGCTGTGTGTTTGTTAATAGCTGTATCCCCAGCTTCTATCACAGTATCTGGTATATGGTAGATGGTCAGTAAATCTTTGTTGGATGAATGAAGGAATGGATGAATGAATGGATGAACAGATTTAATGTCTGGCACTTCCCCATGACTCTAGGCTCTGAGTCTGTGTCTACTTTGCTTTCTTCTCTAATCTCACTGTCCAGAGAACCCTGCTCAATTCATGGCTCTCAAACAAATCATTGTGAGAACTGAGTTAGGGCACTGCCGTTCGAATCCACCAGAGGACAGTATATAATTGCTGCTCACTGCCCCCTCTCCTGTCTCTCTCGACCCATTTTGTTTTTCTTTCCCCTCCATTTTCTTTCCCCTTCTTTTCTTCCTTAACTATAGAAGGTGACCCTAGGTTGGATTTTAGGCATTCTGTCAGTTGTCACTGCCTCTGAACTCTTTTTAATTGAGCCCCTAGCATCTCGTATTTCTAAATGTTTATTCTATAGAGATGCTTACATGTATGTATGTATGTATGTATGTATGTTTGTGGGTGTTGCACGTGTTTATATGCATGTGGGTATGAGGGTGCACATGGGAGGCCAGAGGCTGTCTTTCTCAATTGTTTCTTCGCCATTTATTTGGGCAGGATTTCTCCCTAAGCCCGGAGTTTACCAATTCAGTTAGGCTGGTTGGTCAGCAATCTCCAGGGATCTGCTCACCTCTACCTCCCTTGTGCAGGGATTACAGAGATGGGCTGCCACGTGTGGCTTACACAGGTGCTGGAGATTCAGCGCTCAGGTGCTCATGTTTACCAAGTCCAGCCTTCTCCCGAGCGTCTTGCAGCTGGTGAGTACCAGGAGACTCCAAGGCTGTGAGATTCCTTGCTCTTGACGGTTCTGTGCATGAGGGTGTGAGGAAAACCTCTGCACTGGATCTTAGCCAGGAGGCCAAGAAGCACAAGCAGGCTCCGCAAATGTGCTGTCAATCCTCTTGGAAAGAGCATTTGATAGGATTGAGGGGCACTTTTTACTGCAGACTTTCTATTGCTTGCATTAATTTAAACCATGAAAGCATGCCACTCCCTCACCACACACAAATACTTCGGAAAGTATCTTGCTACGTAACCCAAAGTGACCTTGAACTTGGGGGGTCTTCCTGCCTCAGTCTCTTTGAATGCTAGCATTGCAGGTATGTGCCACTGTGCCTGCCTGTACTGTGTTCTTTATTGTGTGTGTGTGGTGTGTGGTTGTGTAGAGGCCAGAGGAAGGTATCAGCAGTCTTCCTGTCCCACCTCATCCCGTGGCTCCAAAACACTGCAAGGTTACAGGTGCGTGGGAGATCATGCCTGACTAATTATGTAAGTGCTGGCATCTAAACAAGTCCTTTTAGCTGCTCAGCAAGCACTCTTCACCACTGCGCCACCTCCCCAGCCCCTATTACATTCTTTTAAGAGTCTTTCGCAGTTCCCCAGTCCCTTCTAACTCTTCCTGCAGCTTACCGAGGTTCTAAACATGAGTGACCTTGAGGGTGTTCAAGGCAGGGCAGGAGGCATCTTTGAAGCAAATTGGGCCTCTTGTTTCTTGCATAACCCAATTCACAGTTCCTGCTGAGTCTCGTGCTCCCCTGCTTGGAAACTGTGGAGCAACGAGTGTAAACATTGTGTTATTACTGGGTCCACTCTGTTGACATCTGCTGTTTAGTCTGCTCAGCATCCTTTCCTCTTAGGCTAAAAAATGTTGCTTTCAGGAACTGCCTCTCCCTGTCGCTGTGGCCTGTGGGTCACAAGGCCCATGTCACCTTCACTGCAAGGTGAGAGAGGCCAGAGCTCCACCTCAGTGATTCCTGCAGACGTCGGTGGGGGTTCTTTTTCAGGGTGTGTTTGGATGTTAGGAACTGTGATTTAAATGTTCTTCTGAGTTTGTGAGTTGGGCATTTAATCTCCAGGGCAACAGCCATTGGGGTGGCGCTTAAAGAGAGGTGTTTTACCTTATAAGGGTTCTGTTCTCATGAATGGGTTAGCTGTTGTTGGAAGTCTATCTGAGAGTGTGCTGGTTATAAAAGCAGAGTGTGCGCTCGTTTTCTCTCCCTCCCTCCCTCTTCCCTTCTTTCTTTCTCCTTCTCCCTCTCATTCACATACCCTGCTCCCTCCCAGCCCCCTGACTTGTCACTTGTCCTTCTGCCATGGGATGACACAACAAGAAAGCAAGAGGGTCCTTACCACTGGCCGGTGCCCACTCCTGGGCATTCCCAACCTTTAGAACTGCAAGTTGAATACATTTCTATTGTTTATAGATGACGCAGCCTGTGCTATCCTGTTATAGCAACACAAAGTGAACACTGAGCGATCAAGGGAATTTCTACTTGATGAGCTGAGGAGCAGTTTTATGTAGAGAAACTCTGGCCATGTGAGCTTGCGTGCCCGTGAGGCTCATCAAGGGGGAAAGTGACAGAATCCAATGACGTGGCTGGAACCCCTGGATGCTGCTGCGTCTAAAACACGTTCCCTTCAACTTCCCTTAGGCTTCAGTCAATCAGCTCTTTTCTTCTTAATATAGGTTCAGGTTAGTGCCTGACACCGAAAACCCGAAATTTCCTAACCGGAAGCTGTTGGTGTGGTTCATTGGTTTTCATATAGAATATGAAGATATAAATATATCATATATAGATATATGTATCTATATATGATATACAATGCACTGGGGAGATGAGGGGGCAAGAGGGAGAGAAGGGCGCATAAATGTTAGGTGGGAAGCCCAGTGGGCATGGCTTGTAGGTTTTCTGTATGCGATGCATCCACCGTGGTCTGAATGTTTGGGTCCCCTCAAAAATCTAAAGCCCGGTCTGTGGAATAGTCCTTTACATTGTGTGAAGATGTGTCACTGTGATTGGTTTAATAAAACAGCTAAATGGCCAATAGCTAGACAGGATTTTTGGGGCAGAAAGAATGTTGGGAGGAAGAAGGTGGGAAGGCACAGGGGTCACCAGCCAGAGTGGAAGAAGCAGCATGGACCTACATAGATGAGGTAACTGAGTCTAGGGCAGCACATAGATTAATAGAAATGGGTTAACTTAAGCTATAAGAGCTAGCTAAAAATAAGCCTAAGCTATTGGCCGAGCTTTCATAATTAATAAGTCTCTGTGTGGTTATTTGGGAGCAGGAAGTCCCAAAGAAAAACTCTACTTATACTAATCCCTGGTGTTAATGATAGCAGGAAATAGGGCCTTAGGGCAGTACTAACCGTCTGTGTCTGTGCCTAGTATTGTACTTCCATCACTTGACAAACAACCCAGATGAACCAAGTTAAAGCAGGGAAAGTTCATTTTGGCTCACAGTCTCTGAGGTTTCAGTCCGTGGGTTTGTGGCAGATCAAAACTGTTCACCTCACTGTGGTGGGAACTGAAAGACAGACAGTCTTGGTGTCTCAATACTGCTCCCAGAGCACATTCTCAGTGACCTAACTTACTATCCTTAGCTCCCATCATCTAAAGGCTCTGTGTCCTCTCAGAAGCACTAAGCCGCCATCAGACAACCTTTGGTGGCCACCAAAGCATCAGTGTCCTTAAATAAGAGGCCTGCTTCCGTGTCAGTGGCTCACGCCTTCAATCATGGCACTCGGGAGGCAGATACAGGTGGATCTTGGTGAGTTCCAGGTCAGCCTGGTCTATATAGCAAGTTCCAGGACAGCTGGGCTATTAGTGAGATCCTGCACTCCCATTGGGTGGGTCTCAACTGCCTGTAACTCCAGTTCCAGGGGATCCACTGCCCTCTTATGACCTCTTGTAGGCACTGGCACGTGTGTGCTGCATATACATACACGTAAATAAAAATAAATTTAAGCTGGCTGGCACACGCCTTTAATCCCAGCACTAAGAGACAGAGGCAGGTGGATCTCTGTGAGTTTCAGGCCTGCTTGGTCTAATGCTGTGTGGAACACTTGTGTTAAAGACTTTGTCCCCAGATTGTGGCACTGATGGGAGGTGGTGGAACTCTTAAGCCTCCATGGAAGCAGAGATCATGGGGGAATACTGCTTACTGGCTTGACCCTCATGGCTTGCTCCAAGTCATCCTCTGACCTTCATATACATGCAATGGCATGTGCATACACAGAATCCCCACAATAAATAATTGATACACGTAATAAACATGAAGTATCTGTTTATCTGAGCTTGGTTTATTTTAAAGAACATAACGATTTCCAGTTCCACCCACGTTTATGGAAATGTCATAATATCAAATTTCTTATGACTGAATAAAATTCCATTGTACACAGATACACTACATTTTCTTCATCCTCATGTGTGGATAGACACCTAAGCTGGCTCCCATATTGGCTTTTGTGAACAGTGCACTGATAAATATGGATGCGGAAGCATCTCTGTGATGAGCAGATTCGAATCTTCCAGGCAAAAAATACCCAGAAGGCATAGAGCTGAGTCACATGGTCGTTCTCTTTGCTGTTGTGCCTACTGACCAGTGAACACGCATTTTTCAATTCTTTTGGGTGTATACCCAGGAGAGGATTATTTAGCACGTGATAGTTTTTACTTACTGAGAAATCTTGGTCTTGTTGTCCATGATGACTGCACCGTTTTACCTTCTACGAGCAATGCATGGGGTCTGACTTCTCCATCTCCTCCCTGAGACTTGCAAGGTTCTTTTGCTTCTGTTGGTCTTAATTCTAGTCATTCCAGTGAGCGTGAAGTGATATCTCACTGTGGGTTGATTCTTAATCTCCTGATGACCAGGGATATTGAGAGTCTTTTTCTGCATTTATCTGGACATTTATACATCTTCTTTGAAGAAATTTCCATTTTAGTCCTCTGTCCATTTGTTATAATAATAACTATTATTATTATTATTGATTTTTTTTCTGTGTAGTGATGACTGTCCTGGAACTCACTCTGTAGACCAGGCTGGCCTCGAACTCAGAGATCTGACTGCCTCTGCCACCTGAGTGCTGGGATTAAAGGTGTGTGCCACCACTGCCTGGCTTGTATTTCGTGTTTTAGGAGCCTCAGGGTCAGGAACTCATAGTGCCCTATCCCGGCACTGATATTCTTTTCTTTCTTTATCAGTGTAGCTTTGACTGTGCTGGAACTCATTTTGTAGTGCAGGGTGGCCTCAGACTCACTGCTTGCTCTGTCTCCTGAATGCTGGGATTAAAGGTGTATGCCACCACTGCCCACCTGTCCATTTTTTTAGTTGGCATATTCATTGAGAGATATGAGTTTTATGTTTTCTGCAATATTCTTGGATGTTTGTTTGTTTGTTTTTTTAACTGGAACATCATAAAGCATGGCAGGAACCTTAAAACAAATTCTGAGCGTGTGTGTGTGTGTGTGTGTGTGTGTGTGTGTGTGTGTGGAGGAGACTTCTGCACACGATCAGGGACTCACTGCTTCCCAGGTTCAGTCCGACTCCCAACTCTGGCTTGAAGAGTTGTTGGGCTTTGTGGGGGAAGAGGGTGGCTTCCCACATTCTTTAGTCCTTGGGGGAAATCTGAAAGGGAATCAGCATCTCTTCTGTCAGTTATTTAGCCTGAAAGAGAAGCACTTTTTAGATCAATATTTTCAAGTCTCTTTGGAGTTAAGCCTCCATCTCTGTCTGGAGACTAATAGACTGCTTCTGTCTTCCAAATGGATATTTGAGCTTGAACCCCTGTAACGAAATTCCTGCACTCTTCTCCCATGAAAATGTGCATGTATACGAAAATGGTGATGGCGGGGTAGTTTCAAAACTAGATACCTACGTTTTGCAGCATTGAGGACTGAACTTAAGGCCACGCGCTTGCTGGTAAGTACTCTTCTGGCCCAGAATTCCGCCCTCCACTCTTCTTATTTTACAAAGGAAAATCAAATAGAGTGTGTATATACGCATGGGCGTTCCTACACGTGTGGCCATGCTTAGCAGTTTTTGTGAATGTTGGAGATTTGAGCTCAGGCCCTCATCCTTGTGCTCACCCTTGCACAGCGAGTGCTCTGACCCACGGAGCCGCCTCTCCAGCCCCCTATGCTTACATCCTGGAAAAGCGTTTAAGTTGACCAGTTTGGCCTTGTGATCCTCCTGCCTCAGCCTCCTGAGAGGTCAAGATGACAGACCTGTTGCGCTATCTAGGTTGGGTCTGTGGCTTTATGAGAAGAACAGGGCAACACCAGGCTGGGATGGTCTGTTGGTCTTGTCGTGTGATACCCTGAGCTGTGCCATCAAGGACACTCTAGACGAAGCCACCTGATCTTGACTTTCCCAGTCCAGAGCTGAATGGCCTCTTTATCTTTTCTTTCTTTCCTTTTTTTTTAAATTTTTTGAGTCAGAAGGTCACTCTGTTGCCCAGGCTAGTCCAGAACTTACTATGTAGCACAGGATAACCCACAACTCTGGATTGATAGTTCTCTTGCCCCAGCCTCCTATTTGCTGGGACTACAGGTGTGCACCACTTCACATTAATTATTATTATTTGTGACAGCTTCTGACTGTGTACACGTGATTGACTTGGAACCTGATGTAGAGAACAGGTAGAACAGGCCGGCTTTGAACTCACAGAGATCTACCTGTCTCTGCCTCCCTCTTCTAGAATTAAAGGTGTGTGATACCACACCACACCTAAATTTTGTCCTTTCTTTTTTAAAAATTTATTTTTATGTGTATGGATGTTGAGCCTACCTGTGTGTCTGTGTATCACAAGCATGCCTTGGTCCCCAAGGCCAGAAGATGGCATTGGGTCCTTGGTGACTAAAGCTTTAGACAGTTGTGAGCCATCATGTGGGTGCTGGGAATTGAACGTATGTCCTCTAAAAGAGCAAGAGCTAGAAACTGCTGGGCCATCTCTTCAGCCCTAAACATTTTTCTTTATAAATGACTCAGCTGTGATGTTCCCATAAAACTATAAAAAAAATAGGGCACTGTGTGTTGGAGAGGTGGCTCAGAGGTTAAGAGCACTGGCTGCTCTTCCAGAGGACCTGAGTTCGGTTCCAAGCAACCACATGGTGGCTCACAACCATCTATAATAGGATCTGGTGCCCTCTTCTGGCCTGCAGAGATACATCAGAGCCCTCATATACATAAAACACAAATACAACTCTAAAATAGAAAGAAAATAGGACGGTGTGTGTTCCAGTACTTCACAAAACACATGTGAACCGAAGGTCCAGCCGGGGCACACAAAGTGCACAGCAAGTCCTGTGTACACCCTGATTGAACCAGAGGCGTGATTTCTGTCTTTAGTATTTTAAGCCAAGTCACAGACTTCAGCTCGCTGGTGCTGGGCACTGGTCAGAAGCCCAAGGCATTACACACCTTTTGTTCTGTGGGGCCCCACGGGGCACACTGGGAGAGAACAGGGCCGTGGGGGCCTATGGCAGATAGCCTCCAGTGAGAGATAGTAAAACTTGTAGAAATTTCTCTCCTCCACTGCACTAGATCAAACCCAGGGCCCTGGGCTTGCATGGCAAGCAGTTGCTGTCCCACTGAGCTACGCAACTAGCCCCCAGAACTTCTGATTTCTGAGAGAACCCAGGAACCTGGATTTGGGGTAAATCTTGCACATTTGTTTGTTTGTTTTGAGACAAGGTCAAACAATGAAGCCCAGGCTGGCTTAGAACTAGTAGTTCAGAGTAGCCACGCATTCATGCCTAGTTTCCTGCCTCAGCCTCCGAAGTGATGGTGTCACATGACTTCGTTGATCTTGAGAATTGGCTCAGCCACACAATAACCCTGTGTAAACAAAAGGAAACACTACAGACCCATCATGCGTGGGCTTGTGTGGAGTAAAGGGGGCGTAGGTAGGATTCTTGTCTAAGCTTTCCCACTTAGTGGAGCCGGGACTTCCCATCACCACCCCTCCTGCCCAGGGAGCCGTCCCCTCTCCCTGCCCACTCTTCCTGTCCCCAGAAGAAGGTCTTCATCCCACCCAGCGGGACAAGAACTGAGCTCTGCTGACTGAGAGGATCTGGGAGGTCCCGTCGAGGAGGTGGGTTTGTGTCTGGGGAGGGTTGGGAGAAAGCTGGCTAGCACGGGGTGTGAGGAAGGCGGGGCCCTGGCATCGCCCAGCCTCAGGCGACCTCAATCTCCGGGCTGAAACGACCGGTTGTTCTCAGTTTTCCCCTCTGACCTGCTACCCCGGGCATTGTTTTCTGTTTTCCAGGGTCGTAGGTGGAAGGCGAGGAACGCCTGGGTTCTGGCTGCTGGCCAGGCCCGTGACCTTCGGCCCTGGGGCCATTGGCCGGCCGCGCCTCCTGGACGGGAGGAGAGGACGCCTGGTTCCTCTGGCTGCTAGCTTCCGCCGTGACTCCGCTATGGGCTCGTGCAGCTCCCACGTTGCACGCATTCCCGATGTGGACCAAATTCTCAGAGAGACCGGCTGTGAGTGTGCGGGGGTAGGGGCAGTCCAGTAGTTGGTAAAAGGGCACAGGAGGAGGTTTAGTGTGGTGTACGGGGTTCCCAGAATGGAGAATATCCCAGATCGCAGGGACTTAGAGGACTTGGAGTCTGAGTCCAGGAATTCGAGCCTTCGGAGCTGAGAAACCGAGACCCTGGCGTCCCGGATGGCAGGAAGTTAAGGTCTTTGAGAGTCAAATTTGTGGCAGCTCGGATTGATGGATCAGATTCATTCAGGCATCCTCGAGCTCCGAGGGAGGCTGAAGGCAGAGCACACGACGGATGCAGGGGGCTGACTTCGATTGGAACCTGGGCTCTGGGAACCTCTTGGGTCTCCAGTATAGGACTTCCTTAAGTCAAGCTTCTTCTAGGCGGGTCTACTTCGCACCTGGGCTTGCGGCGGCGGCGGCGGGGAGGAGGTGGGGTGGGTGGGATGGGTGGGGTGGGGGGTGGGGTGGGGTGGTGGTGGTGGTGGTGTAAC